>NC_087350.1:2005229-3255229 GCF_030014295.1 Loxodonta africana
AGGGAGGTGCAGTTAATATTATCAGGAATATATCTTCTCATAACACATCCCATCACCCTCACGACCTTCTCTCAAGTGTTCCTAAAGAGCCTAACCTCCATCGTGTCTCCCCAAGATCTCTTTATTTGAAAGCTTCAGGATAATCTCAGCTGATTAGGGCACTCACATGAGAAAGCAGGAAAGAGCTTCTGTATCAGGGCTTTGGGGATGGTGCCTCCCGGCCAGAGACTTGAAGCATTGCCAACGTTGGTAGTTCTGGTAAACACCCTGGGGATTACAGGAGGAGTCATCCAGCGAAGGCCTGGATTGTGTGGCGGCCCGGCTTCCCTCCCCAGAAGAAGCATGTTGGCCTGACCAAGCCTTCACTTGGGGGAAAATGGAGGCCAGCTGGGCAACTGGTGGTGGAGCTTGAAGAGAAAGAGCTGGGGAGCAGCCTCTCCTGCAAGCCAGAGTACCCACAACAGAAGTAGCAGGGATCACAGCAGAGGCTTCCCTGAAAGGGGGTGGGGCATGCTCAACTGCCCCACTGGGAGCCCCTGGAGCACTCCAATTAAGTGGGGTCTGTGCCATGACAAAGGTCTGAATTCCAGGGAGCTCTGCTGAACTCCCTTCTGTCCTCACTTGAACAATGACCTTTCCAGCCCTAGTCCCACTGGGGCCAGAATCCCCAATGCTTGGTGCCAGGAGTGTCCTGGGGAAAGCAAAGAGCCCCAGAGGGGTCCCTGGAGGATATGATGAAGTCATGAGGGGCAGTGGGTGCTGCTCCCTGTGTTCTCGGGGTGGGCGTCTGGGAGTGTGTGGGGGAAAGGGCAGTGCAGTGAAAGGAGACATGGAGGCACCAGGATTCATGGTCATATCCAGTCCCAGCACTGGAGTTGCTGTTGAGACAAAGGAAAAGGGTAAATGGAGGAGGAGGAAATGCAACCAGGTGTTAAGTCATCTGAATTCCCTGCCTGGTCACTGGGAATCAACAAAATGAATCTCAACTGATGGGTAGCTGTATGGAATGGGGAACTGGTGAAGACTGGAAAAAATCCCGAGAGTGATTTAGGTGTTCCTTCCTTCCAGTTGAGAAGTTTTCTGCTGGAGAACTTGTAAGCAGTTCAACCAGACTCCCAGGCCTCTGTCTACCAAGAAGTAAGAGGCCCAAGCTATCACTGACTCACAGAACCTGTCTCAGGAATCCCAGGCAGACAGGCTGCCACTCTCATAAGCTGTTTCCAACCCATGGAACAGGGTTGACATCCACTCTGTCTGAAATGCCGCCAGCAGGCTCACTAGCAGGGAAAGGACTTTCTGAAGTAGAAAGTGTCCTCCATACTATCTTGAAGGAGTGAGTCTTCAAAAGAGTAGTTTCCCCATCTCCTCCTGAGCGTTTCTTTTCGTGATGCACACTATAAAACCCTTTTCCGCTTTCCCCAACAACCTGTGCGTATTTTCCAATCTTCGTCTTCAGGCTCCCTAGGTGGGATATTCTGGGTGGTGATAAAGGTCCACTCCTTACTCCTGCTCAGACAGTTTGTCCCCAGGGGAAGTGTCAAATTTGAATTCCCAAGGGTTGGAGGGGTGGCAGGAATCTGATAACACACCCCCTCCCCTCCAGGCCTACCTCCTTCTGAAGACATCTCCACAGGCTTGGGCACTGACCACAGCTGTCTGGCAGCCTTCAGAACGTGAAATCACCACGTTCTGGACTCAGAGCGTGATCTGGCTCCAACAGATGCTCATGGATCTAAGAAAAGGAGGGAAAAGTTTGAATCTAAACAGGAGTAGAATGTAGGACTCCAGACATTCTACAGTGGGAGAGGGGTAGAGGGCAGGTTGGGATGAGGAGACATTCCATGAAAGGGATCTGACAGGTAGGCAAAAGCTACATGTTTCCTTCAAATTACAGTTGACAACACAAATCATTTGAACCTCTTAGGGCCATTTGTGGGTTCTTTCTCAGATCCACAGCACAAAGGCTCTACTCTAGACTTCAATTCTTATCAACATACCTAGTTTTGTTCCCCTACAGCCACCTGTTCCCCAACTCTAGGTCGTAGGTTCTTGAATTATTACAAGGGCACCAGTACTTCATGAACAAAATTCAGGACACTTTGTCTAATGGAAGATGGGGTACTTATACAGACAAGGAATCTGAGTGTTTGAAATTAGGGTTTTCTGAGAAGTTCCATTGTGTTTGGTGTGTGTGCACACAGTATTGTATGCATTATTGTTTAGGAAGCAGTCCTTGTGTCCCTGAACTCCCGTTCATTACTGAAAACTCTGGGGGCTGCAGCATGGCCAGCCTTACTCATGATTCTTTTTCCTGGAAAGTCCATTTGTATCAAAGGAAGACCAACAGCCTCTAATTCCATGACCAGAAGTAGGTTCCTGTTGTTTCTCATATTACTATATTGTACATTCACATTTAAGTATCTTATTCCTAACAATGACTATAATTCAGTAATTAAAGAAAGATACCTCTGCATAGATGAAAAGTCAAACAGTTCAGATAGATTGTACAGTGACAACTTGTCCCTCCACACCTTTTCTTGGCAACCAAATTCTCCATCTGAGTGGAAATCGATGATATTTTCTATTTCTTTTTCCTCTTTCCAAAAATATTGTACGTGACTGAGGGTAACTCATACAAGCTATGCTCATTTATCAAAAGTGCTTTTAATTTCCTTTTTTCTCATTATACAATTAAGGTGTGTTCCTATATACTCTATATATATATGTATTTTCCCGTAAAATTAATGCAATCTTGTGCATTTATGCTTTTTTTTCCTTTCTGAATCAATGATCCTATTTATATTCTTATATATACCCTAGATTCTACAATGAGAACTTTAACATTCTCGTAAACTTCAAAGTTACCCCAAGAATAGGCTTGCTGGATTTAGCAAGTAAAATACAAGACTCCAAGGAATCCCTGTGTAATGTGGGGACATGCTTTCAAGAATACTGCACAACCAGGACTGCACAAAAACATTAGTCCTTGTTTCTCAGAAATTTGAAGTTGACATATGGCCTGTATTTTATCTGGCAACACTGGAGTTTAAAAAAAAAAAAAAAAAAAAACCTTACCTATTATGACTTACTCATACTCATAAGAACAGAACTGAATTTGCAGTCAGAAGGTCACAGTTGGAATCTTGGTTTCATAAACATAAAACACAGTGCCCAAACCAAACCAACACACCAATTATACAGAATCTTACAGGTCATTTTGATCATCTGGGATATTGAATGGTCATCAAATGCTCTGGAGCCTGTAGGCTTAGTGGGCATGGGAGCAGATACAAGGACGGTGGAGAAGAAAATCTATTTCTCTTTAAACTAAATGAGCTTAGGAATGAACTTGAGGGCAAGGAGTTTTTTTTTTTTTTCCCAACAGCCCTGGGTTCTTCAGGTGTTAGATAGAGCCCCATGGCCCTAAAATGGGTGGGTATCTTGAGACCAAAAGAGGATTCTACTCACCAAGTCAAATCACACACATACTTGCTCCCATCTAACCCTTACCTAGCCGTTCTGAGCCATGAAGCCCTACACACACCCTTGCTCTTTGGAATCCAGGCTCATCAAGGTATGTGCTCATATCGTTGTGGGAATCATGGTAGAATGTTCATTAAATAAAATATGTTTGACTTTTTTTATCATCAGCATAATTTTCAGTGTATTAAAATGAGTTGAAAGAGCACTCATTTTGTTGTTTCAGGAAATGATGCAAAATTGGTCACAGAAGGTGAAGGGTGCTGAACCCATGTGGTTGCAATAAGAAAAGTAATGTGAGACCAACTTTAATCCTGCTCTCACAGCAGTAGTGGCCTTTAGATGGGAGACTGTAAAGGAGGGAGAGGAGTATTCCACAATGACAGCCTTCACTCAGAAAATCTCCCTGCCTGGACTAACTTAGATTCTTGTCACTGGGGAAGATATTTGACTCGAGGGTAATGTAGAAAAAGACAGTAGTAGTTGTATTGTAGTGGAGAAGCAGAGAATTGGAAGCCCAGAGGAGACAAGGGTTCTTTTCCCCTCTTTGCTACAATTATGTGACAAAGTCATTTCATAAGATGGTTCTCATGAATTGCCTTGTGATATCTGAGTTTTATCTGAAATATAAACCTGATAAGACCCAATGAATACTTCTATCTTCAGCATGCACAGTGTTTGCCCAACCACTGTGAAAAAAGTGACTACATGCAGCTTCTGTCTCTCTGGAAATTGCTCGGGCTTAATTCCCTGCAACCAGGGAGTAGCTTCTTGTGTGCATCTATCTTTGTATTTTCTCTGTCACCTACAATGAACAACTCTACTCATGTCTTAGCTTATATGATGACGTTAGAGAGATTCAAGAAAAATCGCCCTGATATTTTTAAAGGCTAGTCATGGTGCTTGAGAAAAGTAAAATCTCAGCAACTTTTCTTAGGACTTGAGCTTCTATCATGTAGCAACCTAAAAGATTTTCAATCCAGGCTGATCGTGGGGCAAATCAGTGCATCTAGGCACTCAAGAAAAGCAGACTTGCTCTTTAATACTTCCGCTTGCCAGTTAGTCCATGAATTTTTTTCCATTGTACATACTTATTTAGATTTAGGGCCACTGGATTTGAATGAGTGAGCCCAGAGCCAATGATTTAAACATTGCATTGTGGAGGAACATTAATGTCCACATTCTGCAATTTTTGTTTCTACCTTCTGAAAATGTTCAACCATGGAAACATATGTGATTAAATTAGCCCATAGGAAATTTACTAATATTGGTTGTGAAAGTGCAAAGCCAAAAGTCCTTTGGAACTGGCTCTCTGACCATCCCTGTAGAAAAACTGTAAGGCCTGCACTGACCACTGATAAAAATCATCTCTGTTCTTGGATCATAGAACACAGAATTCAGACTATCTTCTACCCAATGTCAGAGCATTGGAGGAAATGATAAAATGTGCTGACTAAGTCTTATTCAGCTACTGTGATTTCTCTCTGAGCCTGTGCACTTGGAAGCTGCATGTGTTGGCTCTCTAGGATCATGCAGGGAGTCATCCAAGGGAGTGAGAAATAGTACAAATCTTATAATTTCCAGAAAAAGCTATCTGATTATTGAAATTTTTCTTAAAAAAAAAAAAAAAAAACCTTAAAAGCAATAGAATGATGCAATTCTGGTACAGATTTTTTAACGGCTGACAGGAATAATGAATTTATATTATTAAAAAAAAAGGAATAATTTTTTTCCCACAGTACCTGCTACGTAGACAGGAAGGAAGTAACACTGGTTGAGACATACTCCTAATCACAAAGCAGGAGAGAAGTAAACTGAAGTACAGATATTGAGGACTTTTCCCTTAAAAAATCTCCTAGCATGCATTCCTAGAAGATTTGTAGAGCCAGGGACAGTGAGAGTATAGTATAAAAAGAATAGTGCATGTAAAAACGCAAATACAATGTAGTAGGAAGTGCAGAGGCAGGTGATGTGAAAATCAAGCATTTCTTAATGCAAGGCAGTCTGGGAGGCTTGAATTATCAACAGGGCTGCCTGAGGCAAAAATTTGCCCTTGGATGATGGAGCTCTTGCCGTCTAAGAGCAGCATTGCTGTGTGCCTTGTCTTGTAGGAAAACTGGGAGGTCATAGCTGGAATCAGGAGCTGTAAAAAGAGCAAGCTTGAGAGGGTGCACATTTCAATGAGTTTATTTCTCTCTTTGTTAACTAACTCTTCTTAAGCCTCAATCTTTGAAATTTGGACTAAAGGAGCATGGTAGTTATTGGTGATATTCAGTATTTTCGGAGTGAATCTGTTATTTAGGTATAAAGTTACCTCAGGGGTTAGCTTCAGTTCAAGAATTGAATAGTATTTCAGGGCAGTGCTTCCAGGGAGTGCTCAAGTCTGAACCAGTTCAGTAAGCCTGTTTTTTTTTTGTTGCTGTTCTTTCTTTTATGAATTTGGGATTCTGTGCCACATTTTTCTCCCATTCTCTCTGAATCCATCTATTGTGGCCCTGATCCCAAGGGATGGTAGTGGTAGCTGGGATCCATCTAGTTCTTCTGGTCTCAGGGCAGATGAGGCCATGGTTTATGTAGACTGTCTTGTAGACAAGTTTCTTTTTGAGTCTTTGGTTTCCTACATTCTCTTTTGCTGCAGATGAGTAGAGACCAATAGTTGTAACTGAGAAGGCCACTATCAAGCTTTTAAAACCCCAGATACTACTCAGCAAACTAGGACATAAAATATAACTTTATGAACTATATTATTCCAATGGACCCAGATGTTTCACCAGACTCTAGTCTTAATACTTCAAATCCAGAAAACCAATTCCGTGAGGTGTTTGCTTATGTCTAAGAAATATTCATAACTGTTCCTTCTATGTGATTTATTATGTATATTAATAAGTGTGCACACAGGCCCACAGATGGATACACATATACATGTGCACCTATATTTACATGTATGTACTCTCTTACATACATACTTATACACATACATGCCCACCCGCATATATATTTTTTGGTTGTTTTCCCTTATGTTTCAAAATTATCTATTACATGCTATTACTAACAAGTTCTTTTTGCTTGTGTACCTTTTACTGGCATGGTTTGCCTTCATCAAGCTGTGCACACTTCACTCTCATTCGGTGTTACCTTTTGCATCACCAAAAATAACCAGTGTCTACTCTCTAGGAAGTGAATTTCCATTTTCCCCCACCCCGTCTCTGGTAAACACTAATAAACATCATTTTCTGCATATTTTTATTTCTTCATGTTGTTTCATAAATGTCATAACAGAAAATATTTGTTTTATTTTGTGACTGACTTATTTCACTGAAGATAATGCCCTCCAGGTTCTTCCATGTTCCATGGTGTTTATGGGACTCATTTTTATTTATTGCTGTATAGTATTCCATGGTATGTATGCATCATATTTTACTTATCCATTCAACTATTGATGGGCACTTAGGTTGTTTCCATCTTTTTGCTATTGAGAATAGTGCTGCAATGAAAATAGGTGTGCATATGTTTGTTCATGGCACTTCTATAGATCCCTAGGGTATACACCTGCAGGGGGATTGCTGGGTTATATGGCAGCTCTACCTTCAGTTGTTTTAGGAACTGCCAGACTATTTTGCAAAATAGCTATGCCATTTTGCATTTTCACCAGCAATGGATGAGGGTTCCAATTACTCCACATCTCCTCCAAGGCTTGTTATTTTCCCTTTTTGATTATTTTATCTTAGCCATCGTAGTGGGAGTGAAATGGTATGTCATTGTGGCTTTGGTTTGCATTTCCCTACTGCCTTATGATGCTGAGCATCTTCTCATGTGTCTGTTGGCCATTTGAATATTCTCTTTGGTGAAATGTCTGTTCATATTCTTTGCCCAGTTTTTGGTATGGTTATTTCTCTTTTGGTTATCAAGTTGTAGAAGTTTGCTGTATATTTTAGATATTACACTCTGATCATTTATATCATTCCCAAAGAATTTTTCCCAGTCTGTAGGCTGTCTTTTCCCTATTTTTATGAAGTCCTTTGATGAGCATCAGTATTTAACTTTTATGAGGTCCCAGTTATCTATTTTGTTTTCTAATGCTTGTGCATTCATTATTGAGTTTGATAAACTGTTTGAAAACCATATAGGTCCACAAGGTTTACTCCTAAATTTTCTTCTAACAACTGTATGGTTCTAAACGTAAATTTAGGTCCTTGAACTGTACTGATTTAGTTTTTGTGTATGGTGTCAGGTATAGATCTTGTTTCATTTTTCTGCTTGTGGAAATCCAGTTTAGCCAGCACCATTTGTTGAAGAGACTATTCTTTCCCCATTGAACGGATTTGACTCCTTTGTCGAAAATCGATTGACCACAGAGGTTTGGATTTATTTCTGGATTTTCAATTCTGTATAATTAGTCTGTTTGTCTACCATTGAACCAGTACCAGGCTGTTTTGATTTACTGTAGGTGTGGAATATGTTTTGAAGTCAGGAAGTGTGAGGCCTGTGACTTTGTTCTTCCTTTATGAAATTGCTTTGGCAATTTGGGGCCTCTTGTCTTCTCACAGAAAAATGAGGATTATTTTCCATTTATGTAAGGAAAACTATAGTAAATTTGATTAGGTTTGCATTCTATCTGTAGATCACTTTTGTGTAGTATTGACATCTTGACTATGTTAAGTCCTCAAATCCATGAGCACGGAATGTCTTCCCATCTGTTTAGATCTTCTTTAATATCTTTCAGCAGCGTTTTATAATTTCCATTGTATAAGCCTTTCACATCACTGGGTACATTTATTCCTTTATGTTTTATTTTCGTAAATACTATTGTAAATGGACTTGTTTTCATTCCATAAATATTTATTTTCAAATAAAAATTCCATAAATTTTTATTCGATTTCAGAAATGCTAAGGATGCAGCTTAAGCCATTCTGCTTTCAAGGAACAAGGACCTAGGGGAAGCCAGGAGCTACTACTTTCTGGGAGCTGCCTCTCAACTCTCTTGGTCAATCAAGGTAACAAGTAAGTTTCAGACAAAACATTGGTGTCTCAACATTTATTGTGAAAATGTCTATGTATTAAATAAATGCAGCAGGAAACATACTGTATGACGGTAAATGTAGTGGGAAAAACCTTAGGAATGGCAACCTTAGGAATGGCGTCGGGAGAAAGTATATCTTACGTTTCCCAGGTCTAAAATTCTTTGGCTGTGCAGTTCTATACTGAAACAGTATTTTTTGAAAGTCCATTCAGCAGAAGAAATGAATGTGGTCCAGAGTGTATCTAAATGTGGAAGAGCACTCTTCCCAATTCCAGGATACTGTATTTTAAGAGGAGCCCCGGTTGCAAAGTAGTTAAGAGCCCAGCTGCTAACAAAAAGTTGGCAATGCAAATCCACCATCCACTGCTTGCAAACTCTGTGGGTCAGTTTTACCCTGTCCTGTGGGTTCGCGGAGAGTCAGAATCCACTCACAGCAAAGGCTATGCTTTAGGTAAGGAGCCCTGATCCTGCAAGGCTGAGCCCGCCCGGATTTAGAAGCTCCCGCATGCGCACAACCTCCTGGGACAGGGCTCTGGAGCGCGCGAACTGCCGCCCTCTAAGGGCCTCAGGCGTCATTTGCGGAAGGTCCCCTTCTGGGAGGCGCGCGGCAGGAGCAGGGAAAGCAGGGTCCCTAAGGGTAGGTCTCGCGGCTGGGCGGGGCTGTGCCAGGGGAGGCCTCAGACCCTGCACACAGGAGCGCACCGCTCTTCCGCTTTCTCCTCGGTCAGTTCTATTACAAAGGAAGGTAAGGGGCACGCAAACATCCCCGGTAATGTTGCTGCTATGCTTTACCCTCCAACAGGCTCTTGGGTTATTTGCAGGCGTGGGTTTTGCATTGGGAGACCCCCTTTCCTGGTGTAGAATTCAGCGCTCTCAGGTTGCCAGCTTGTCTTGTGCTGGCAGTATTTATACCACGGGAAATGGCAAACGCTGCACCCCAGGACTGCAGTGATTGTTTTCCTAATTGGTGGACTGAAAATGAGGGGGAAAATTTCAATAATGCCTCTTTAAAGTGACAAGTGTGTCAAGTCATTATCTGTTGCATTCTGAAGAATACCGAATTTTGAACAATCTTCAAGGATTTGAAAAGCACTCTCTGTTTAAGCACAGAAAGAGCTCGTGTCAAGTTCCAGCCTATGACCTCACTTCTCTTAGGTTTTCCTTGTTAGCGTAAGAAACCTATCAACCCACATTCATGTTCAAATGACACTGATTTGCTCAGGAAGTGAGTGAGTTTGCTGAATTGACTAAAAATCAAGCATTTATTTGTAGTGTCCTGCATGGAGTCATGATTGACTTGCAAGCATGATGGGTTAAGGATGCAAGAGGTTTGCCAAGATCTACAAAAGCATCCTGCTAATGATGTGTGTATATAAGATTTCCAGTCACGAGTACTGCGTGTTCAATTGAAATCAGTAAATTCTGTGCCACTCCTCCATGTGTATCTGGAAGATTTGATATGTATGATTTTGCAGAAGGCCAGTGTGAGTGTGTAATCCTTTGCCAGCACACAACTGTGTGTGCATTTGAGGCTGTAAGGTGCTGTATTTGTGTTTCCATCCTGGAGGAGTGGAGGGAGTGTCAGTGGGTGCATTTGGAATGTGAGGCACGTGTGTATATTAAGAGGCTGTCGGTGGTCTGTGTGTGTACTTGAGGAGATGAGAAAGTTTTGTGTTTGATTTTTGAGGGTGAGGTACTTGTGCAATGTTGTGTATTCTGGAAATAGGGCGGAGATATAGTTGCAGGCCTCATATGGATTGTGGGAACTGAGGGGTGTGAGTGCTTTTGTCCCTATTATTTGGGACTCTGTTGGAAATGTGTTTCTATGAATTCACAGTTTGGGGGTTGTGTATGTGTTGAACGGGTTCTTGGAAAGTTGATATTTGCATTGTATTTGGTGGTGTCTGCATGAATATTTGTGGTTCAGTACGAGTGTGTTTTTGTAGGGTTTGAAATGTGTTTCTCTGTTTTACAATGGGCATCTGAGGGAGTGTGCCTGTGTGTATTAGTTTGGGTGTAGGGCCTGTTCTTTTTGTTTATTTGGGGAATGAGGGAGGATCACTGGTGTGTACTCAGGGCATGCATGCTGTGTGAATGTGTTGCTTTGGGTGCTTTTCTGGAGTTGCACATGCATTCTTCCATGTTTGGTCTGGGTTGGAATGATAACGTACTGTGGAAAATTGGGGATTGATTTCTGTTGGAGTATTTTGGATTGTTGGACTATGTGTAGGCAGGCAGTGTGAGGTTATATTGGTACTGGAACGTGTAGTGTTGCCACGTGGAAAACCCAGGTTTTGCTCAGCGTGACTTGTTATAGCCAATAAACAAGAGGGTGAGGTGGGAGATCAGAAAGATGCCTTTATCTCCCTGTACACAGGAAGGAGCAATCGGGACTGTTCCCTCCAAGACTGCTCACAGGCAGCTTGGGGAGGTAAGCTTTTACAGAGAGCAGACAAGGAAATGCAAATTCATTACGAATATTCAGGACTGACCTTCAGGCAGGAGCTCAGAGCTTGGTGATGACTATGCCTTTTCTTTAGACGAGGGTTCCATCCCCAGGATGGCAGAAGAGGTTGATTCTCTTTCATTAGGAGGTTAAGTCTCTACCCAGAGGCAGGTAGAGGCCATCTATGGCCCTTTCTGTAGTCACCCTGTCGAGGACAAGTTTAAAAGAATGTGCAGCTTATTCTGTTCAGTGTGGGAGGATAAGCCAGAGCAGGTGTCTCTCAGAAGGGTTAGGCTCTGAGGCTGCCTGCCTCAATAGGGCCATGTTTTTGCAAACTTTTAGTATCCTGGATAATTTAGGTTATAAAAAAAAACTTTTGGGGGGGGGTATGAGGACAGTTGTATGTGTAATGAGTTTGTGTGTTTCATGAAGGGGCATGGCCGTTTGGATGAATATTGTCTAGAGCTAGGTGTAATATTTTTCAGTAGGGAGTATGGTATGTAATGGGAAATGAGGAGGTGTGTATCTGATGAAAAGATGGTGCTGTGTGTTTGCACAGGGAGTGGGAGAATTGTATTTATATGTACTAGAGGCATGTTGATCTGGTTATGTGTGAGATATTGAGAATGTGGCTGTTTCGGAACGTGAGATATGGACCTGGAACAGGGTTCCAGTGTATTTATTCAGGATGTGCAAGAGATATCTCATTATAAATGGGGAGTATATACTGGTGTGTGTAAGTCATGAGTGGGTGGGTGAATTATTCTTGGAGTATTCTACAAGTGTTTCTTTGGAGAATGTTAGGGTGTTTCTAGGTGTGTTTGGGCACGTTTGGAGGTTGGGGAAGTGAGGCTGTATCCTAGAGACGTGTGATAATCTATAGTATTTTGGGTGATGTACACTTCGAGGAGTTGGGGATATTTGTGTGTGCTGTGTCTGGCATATGTGAGCACATGGGTGCATAAGGTTATGGGTTGTGTGTGTATATTAGCTAGAGTGCAAGGATTGTTGATGTTTTGAAGTTTTACCTGCATCTCTGAATGTGTGAGGTGTATACCCATTGGGTTTTGAGTGAGTGTGTGGAGGGTTTGTATCTGTATGAAAGCAGTTAGCGTTCTTCTTTGTGCCAATTCTGATCTAATTCTTGCAGAATTTGATGGTATAGCTCGTATGTGCGTTTTCAGTGTTCATGGAATGTACTTATATGTTAATAATACAGTTTGTATGGGCTTGTGTGTGTATTTGGTTTCATTGGTTTTCTGGGGTGTTTATTCTGGAGGATGTGGGAGGTTCAGGATGTACATTTGGAAACTGAGAGGGTTTATATAAATTGTGCATGCATTTGGGAATTGTGTGTTATGTATGTTTTAGAGATGTAGAATTTCGTGTGGGTCTGTTTTAGGGTGCCCCCCCAATTTTTTTTTTTTTTGTGAGGTGAGATTTTGAACTTGGTGGTGTTAGAGAGCTTGATTGTATGTATGGTATTCAGTGAGTGTATCTGGGTCCTCTTGGTTGTACATGTGTGTGTTCAGGCACTTGTGGAGAGTAGATACATAGTTGTAGGAATGGCTGTGAGTATTCACAGTCCATAGGGTTTTTGTCGTAAGACTATAGGCAGTATGAGGTGGTATGTTTGTGTATTCAGGGCGTGGGAAGTAGTTGTATGTGTGTGTTCAAGAGCTGTGAGGAGCTGTGTCTCCTGGAAATGTACAGTGATTCTTGGTTTACATATTAGGGATGGGAGTTAAGGGTCCTTCTCATTGTGCAGGTGGAATGTGTGTATGTACTAATAGGAAAGTGGGTCAGTTATGCTGGAATCAGCTCCTGTTATCTTGGAATAGTAAAAAAATAGACGGTGCTTATTTCTGCCCAAGTGTGGGTCAGTGACATCAGGCTGGTACCTTCAGATTGGCCATGGCTGGATTATTTACATCAGGGAAATTGTCAATCTCTACAAATCAAGATTTACCACACTCCCCCCCCTGCAGAGTGGATTGATAAGTATTTACCGACACAGCACTGCTCAGTGCATGTCTGTGTGTGTGTGTATAAGTGTGTGTGTCTGTGCATGTCCCTGTGTGTCATTAAAATGTGCTAAGCAAGAACATTTAGGCATCATTGGGGTACTCTACTGGAGGTTGTGAGTGGAGCATCTGGGGGACTTGGGCCCTTCTGTGTGTCCATGGAAAAGGGATGTGGCAATATTGTATTTTTTCATCTCCCTTTTTCAAGCTTATGCTTAACAAACAATCTGAGAAGCTGGACTATATGAAAAAGAATGGGGCATGAGGACTAGAGGAAAGTCATTGACAATCTGGGATATGCAGCTGACACACCTTGCATGCTGAAAATGAAGACTTGAAGCACTCCCTGATAAAGGTCAAAGACTGTAGCCTTCAGTATGGATTATACCAAACATAAGGAAATTTTTTTTTTTTTTTTTTTTAAGGAAAATGTAGACAAATTTGAAGTTGTCAAGGATTTCATGCTCCTTGAATCAACAATGAAGACCCATGGAAGCAGCAGTCAGGACACCAAAGGACATTTTACATTGGGCAAATCTGCTGCAAAAGACCCCCTTAAATTTGTAAAAACAAAAGGTGTCACTTTGACATTTTGTATTGGGCAAATATGCTGCAAAAGACCCCCTTAAATTTCTTAAAAATGAAAGTGTACCTGACCCCAAACTAGCTGCCTTTCTATATAGTCAAAGAGCACTGATAACCAGGAAGTAGGGAAAACACACACCTGGGCCTGGGAAGAGAGGGCCCCAAGAACCCTGAGTTGACAGGCCCTCAGTTGGCTGAGAAACAGCCAAATACAAGCTTAAACAGCCAGAATCCCTCCAACCTTGGCTGTGGGTAGGGTGAACCTTCTGATGTGCCCATGCTGAGATGTGCGAGATACAGGTAAAGGTCTCAGTCACACCTGAGCAGATATGTGGGGCCGGGTCGAGATCTGGTGAGTCAGAGCAGCTGACAAGTAAGGGAGTTGAGGAACTGGGTCTGTGCTCCTTGAATAATCTGGAGGAAGATGACAGATGCCCTCTTTATGGTAGGGCTTCCCAGCCACACTCCTTGTCTTTTCTGTCATAGGAGGCGTCAGGA
This sequence comes from Loxodonta africana, assembly GCF_030014295.1. Classification (NCBI taxonomy): domain Eukaryota; kingdom Metazoa; phylum Chordata; class Mammalia; order Proboscidea; family Elephantidae; genus Loxodonta; species Loxodonta africana. Next base: position 2,019,283 of record NC_087350.1, read on the forward strand.
TCCCAAGAGAGAATGGATTGGGTTTCCCCTGGTTTGTTGCTTCTCTTAGTTCTGATCCCTACCTTCCCAGGCAGGGTTGGTGCCAGTTCCTTGGAAGTGGGAGACGCAGGGCAGGGGTCGGGGTGGGATAAGGACAGGGGAGGGCATGGGGAAGCCCTGTCCCTGAGGGAGGTCAGGGAAGTTGGATCTAGAGAGCATGGGGAGGCGCACCTGTGAATAGACATGGCTCTTACTTCCCTGAGTCTGTCCTTTTCTGAAGCCTCAGGATGCTGCTAGCACTGGGAGTCTGATAGGGTGACCTGACCTTCTTTATTTTCCCCCATATCATGTTTAGCTTCAAACACACCAGAGGGTATCAAGTGACCATGGTGGACCCCAGTTGACTCCACACATGCCTCCTCCCTCACTTGGACCCACCCAAGGATTTCCGCACCTTATGGTGAATCTCCTTCCTTATGGTGGATTCTACTGCCCAAAAGCGTACTGACATCTCCTTCTGGAATAATCCAGTAACTGCTTCTCTGTAGTACCAATGGATTCCTTGCAGCTTGCCCAGCCTGCTTCATGTGCTGTTCCCAACATGACGACCTACTCTGTAGTAGTTACATACTCTTGTTGGCAGAATGGTGATTGGCCTACTTATATATTGTAAAATATCACACATTTCTAAATACAGTATTTAATCAATGATACATGGTAGGATTTCATAGGTTTCTTTTCGTTTGGTTTTGAATATTCTTTTTGTCATTGCTTGGTTTTTAGCAATCACTCCCCATGCTTTCTGCCTCCATCCCTCCCAGCCATTAATCTGCTCTATATCTTTGCATATTGTGGATTTTCATGTAAGCGGGACCCTTCTTGGGATTTCAGTTATTTCACTCAGAACAGTGTTTTCAGGGTCCATGCATTTATTGCATGTATCAGAACTTCATTGCTTTTTATGGTTGAATAATATTGTGTGTAACTATAGGTCGCATTTCACGTTACCATTCATCTTTTTTTTTTTTTTTTGCACAGCAGAGGAACACATTTACTTGTCAGTTCATGGTTTCAGCCCCTAGCCCCATGTTGCTGGACACAGTGAAGATGATAGTGGTGCCCGTGGTGCCTCACTCCGGGGGTGGGCGGGGAGAGGGACATTTAGGAGGACAGGGCTTGGCACAGGGCTTAGGGGGGTATGGAGGGGAGCATGGCGGGGGGTACAGAGGGGCACTTTGGTGTGCATGGTGATGGACACTTGTCGCATGGGCACTTGTCAGAGCACAGTTGCAACAGCTTCCTTAAACAGCTGGGCTGACATTTGGACTCACACTCTTGTTCACACTTGGGCTCACACTTTTGTTCACACTTGGGCTCAGTCTTTTGTTCACTAGATTTACTTTTATCATCACTCGACATTGCTTCTTGATTTTCTGGGCCACCCCCGTGTTGGTAGAGAACTTGACAAGTAATTGAGGGAAGTGGATGTTATGGCTGTGCTCAGGAAGGTGGGCTTTCCCTCTGGTCCCTCCATCCAGCTCTGAAGAATCCATGGAAGGGGGGAGGGGGGACCCCTCATCTGTGAGATCATGCCCGGCATCATCAAGGAGATATCGTTGTGTGGCTGCAGAACTCCAGCTCAACACCAGAGCTTGTTGTGAGAATAGACCTATAAGTAATCACCCTCTTCGCTGTCCCAACTCTTCCCTCAAAATTCATGCTGTTAAAACCAGGCAGCAGTGAAGGCTACTGAGCTCTAAGTGTAGTCAGGCTCGTTGCTGCCAGGAACAGAAAAGCTTCTCACTAGGATTACCCACGGTCTCTGTTTTCTCCCCCAGCCTCCCCAAACATTGTTATTTTGTGTGCTGTTGAGTCGGTTCTGACTCATGGTGATGCTAGAGTAGAAATTCCCCACAGGGTTTCCAAGGCTGCAATTTTTTAAAAAAATTTTTGTGCTTTAAGTGAAAGTTTACAAACCAAGTCAGTCTCTCATATAAAAACTTATATACACCTTGCTACATCCCCCTAGTTGCTCTCCTTCTAATGAGACAGCACACTCCTTCCCTCCACTCTCTAATTTCATGTCCATTTGGCCAGCTTCTGACCCCCTCTGCCCTCTCCTCTCCAGATGGGAGCTGCCCACATAGTCTCATGTGTCTACTTGATCCAAGAAGCTCATTATTCAGCAGTATCATTTTCTATCCCATAGTCCAGTCCAATCCCTGTCTGAAGAGTTGGCTTTGGGAATGGTTCCTCTCTTGGGCTAGTCAAAGGTCTGGGGACCATGACCTCTGGGTCCTTCTAGTCTCAGTCAGACCATTAAGTCTGGTCTTTTCAGGAGAATTTGAGGTCTTCATCCCACTGCTCTCCTGCTCCCTTGGGTTCTCTGTTATGTTCCCTGTCAGGGCAGTCATAGGTTGTACCCGGGCACCATCTAGTTCTTCTGGTCTCAGGCTGATGTAGTCTCTGGTTTACATGGCCCTTTCTGTCTCTTGGGCTCATAATTATCTTGTGTCCTTGATGTTCTTCATCCTACTTTGGTCCAGGTGGGTTGAGACCAATTGATGCATCTTAGATGGCTGCTTGCTAGCATTTAAGACCCCAAACACCACTCTCCAAAGTGGGATGCAGAATGTTTTCTTAGGAGATTTCATTATGCCAATTGACTTAGATGTCCACTGAAACCATGGTCCCCAAATCCCTGCCCTTCCTGCACTGGCCTTTGAAGCATTCCATTTATTCAGGAGACTTCTTTGCTTTTGGTTTAGTCCCATTGTGCTGACCTCTCCTGTATTGTATGTTGTCTTTCCCTTCACCTAAAATAATTCTTATATACTTTTTTTTTTATCTAACTAGTAAAAACCCCTCTCCCTCCTCCCTCCTCACTCTCCTAGCAATTAAAGAATATTTTCTTCTCTGTTTATTTTTCGAGCTCTTATAATAGCGGGCTCATACAATATTTGTCCTTTTGCAACTAATTTCACTCAGCATAATGCCTTCCAGATTCGTCTATGTTATGAACTGTTTCACAGATCCATCATTGTTCTTTATCAATGCGTAGTATTCCATTGTGTGAATATACCATAATTTATTTCTCCATTCATCCATTCATGGGTACCTCGGTTGCTTCCATCTTTTTCCTATTCTAAACAATGCTGCAATAAACATGGGTGTGCATGTATCTGTTCGTGTCAAGGCTCTTATTTCTTTAGGGTATATTCCAAGGAGTGGGATTGCTGGATCGTGCAGTAGTTCTATTTCTAGCTTTTTAAGGAAGTGCCAAATCAATTTCCAGAGTGATTGTACCATTTTACATTCCCACCAGCAGTATATAAGTGTTCCAGTCTCTTCACAACCTCTCCAACATTTATTATTTTGTGTTTTTTGGATTCATGCCAGCCTTGTTGAAGTGAGATGGAATCTCATTGTAGTTTTGATTTGCATTTCTCTAATGACTAATGATCATGAGCACTTCCTCATGTATCTGTTAGCTACCTGAACGTCTTCTTTAGTGAAGTGTCTGTTCATATCCTTTGCCCATTTTTTAATTGGCTTGTCTTTTTGCAGTTGAGTTTTTGCGGTATCATGTAAATTTTAGAGATCAGACGCTGATCAGAAATGTCATAGCTAAAAAAACTTTTTCCCAGTATGTAGGTCATCTTTTTACTCTTTTTGTGAAGTCTTTGGATGAACATAGGTGTTTGATTTTTAGGAGGTCCCAGTTATCTAGTTTCTCTTCTGCATTGTTAGTAATGTTTTGTATACTGTTTATGCCATGTATTAGGGCTTCTAGCATTGTCCCTATTTTTTCTTCCATGATCTTTATCGTTTTAGATTTTATATTTGGGCCATTGATCCATTTTGAGTTATTTTTTATGCATGGCGTGAGGTATGGGTCTTGTTTCATTTTTTTGCAGGTGGATATCCAGTTAAGCCAGCACCATTTGTTAAAGAAACTGTCATTTTCCCCATTTAAAGGACTATGGGCCTTTGTCAAATATCAGCTGCTTATATGTGGATGGATTTATGTCTGGATTCTCAATTCTGTTCCATTGGTCTATGTATCTGTTGTTGTACCAGTACCAGGCTGTTTTGACTACTATGGTGGTATAATAGGTTCTAAAATCAGGTATAGTGAGGCCTCCCACGTTTTTCTTCTTTTTCCGTAATGCTTTACTTACCTGGGGCCTCTTTCGCTTCTATATGAAATTGGTGATTCTTTCTCCATCTCATTAAAAAATGTCGTTGGAATTTGGATCGGAATCGCATTGTATCTATAGATGGCTTTTGGTAGAATAGACATTTTTACAATGTTAAGTCTTCCTATCTGTGAGCAAGGTATGTTTTTCCACTTATACAGATCTCTTTTGGTTTCTTGCGGTAGTGTCTTGTAGTTTTCTTTCTATAGGTCTTTTACATCTCTGGTGAGGTTTATTCCTAAGTATTTTATCTTCTTGGGGGCTACTTTAAGTGGTATTGATTTGTTGATTTCCTCTTCAGTGTTCTTTTTGTTGATGTAGAGGAATCCAACTGATTTTTGTATGTTTATCTTGTATCCTGATGCTCTGCTGAACTCTTCTATTAGTTTCAGTAGTTTTCCTGAGAATTCTTTAGGGTTTTCTGTGTATAAGATTATGTCATCTGCAAATAGAAATACTTTTACTTCTTCTTTACCGATCTGGATGCCTTGATTTCTTTATCTAGCTTAATTGCTCTGACTAGGACCTCCAGCACAATGTTGAATAAGAATGGTGATAAAGGGCATCCTTGTCTGGTTCCCAATCTCAAGGGGAATGCTTTCAGTCTCTCTCCATTTAGGATCATTTTGGCTGTTGGCTTTGTATAAATGCCCTTTATTATGCTGAGGAATTTACCTTCTATTCCTATTTTGCTGAGAGTTTTTATCATGAATGGGTGCGGAACTTTGTCAAATGCCTTTTCTGCATCAATTGATGTGGCTCTTCTCTTTTGTTTTATTTATATGATTGGTTACATTAATTGTTATTCTAACGTCGATCCATCCCTGCATACCTGGTATGACGCCCACTTAGTCATGGTGAATTATTTTTTTGATATGATGTTGAATTCTATTGGCCAGAATTTTGTTAAGGATTTTTGCATCTATATTTATGAGGGATATAGGTCTATAATTTTCTTTTTTTGTGGTGTCTTTAACTGATTTTGGTATCAGAGATATGCTGGCTTCACAGAATGAGTTTGGGAGTATTCCATCCTTTTCTATGCTCTGAAATACCTTTAAGGTAGTGGTGTTAGCTCTTCTCTGAAAGTTTGGTAGAACTCTCCAGTGAAGCGGTCCGGGCCAGGGCTTTTTTTTGTTGGGAGTTTTTTGATTACCTTTTCAGTCTCTTCTTTTGTTGTGGGTTTATTTAGTTGTTCTACCTCTGTTTGGAAAACCCTGGTGGTGTAGTGGTTAAGTGCTATGGCTGCTAACCAACAGATCATTAGTTCGAATCCTCCAGGTGCTCCTTGGAAACTCTATAGGGCAGTTCTCCTCTGTCCTATAAGGTCGCTATGTGTCGGAATCGACTCAATGGCAGTGGGTTTGGTTTTTTTGGTTTACCTCTGTTTGTGTTAGTTCCGGTAGGTAGTGTCTTTCTAGAAATTCATCCATTTCTTCTAGGTTTTCAAATTTGTTAGAGTACAATTTTTCATAGTAACCTGATATGATTCTTTTAATTTCAGTTGGGTCTCTCGTGATATTGCCCATCTCATTTCTTATTTGGGTTATTTGCTTCCTTTCCTGTTTTTCTTTTGTCAGTTTGGCCATTGGTTTATCAATTTTGTTAATTTTTTCAAAGAAGCAGCTTTTAGGCTTGTTAGCTCTTTCAGTTGTTTTTCTGTTGTCTGTTTCTTTTAATTCTGCTCTAATTTTTATTTTTGCTTTCTTCTGGTGCCTGAGGTTTTCCTTTGTTGCTCTCTTTCTATTTTTTCAAGTTGTAGGGATAATTCTTTGATTTTGGCCCTTCTTTTTGTAGGTGTGCATTTATTGACATAAATCGAACTCTGAGCACTTCTTTCACTGTGTCTCAAGGGTCCTGATAGGAAGTGTTTTCATTCTCACTGGATTTTATGAATTTCTTTATTCTACCTTGATGTCTTCTTTAACCCAGTCATTTTTTAGACAGGTATTGCTTAGTTTCCAAGTGTTTGATTCCTTTTCCCTGCTTTACTGTTATTGATTTCTACTTTTATGACCTTGTGGTCAGAGAAGATGCTCTGTAATATTTCGATGTTTTGGCTTCAGCTAAGGCTTGCTTTATGACCTAATATGTGGTCTATTCTAGAGAATGTTCCATGTGCATTGGAAAAGAAAGTATACTTGGCTGCTGTTGGGTGGAGTGTTCTGTGTATGCCTATAAGGTCAAGTTGGTTGATTGTGGCATTTAGATCTTCCATGTCTTTATTAAGCTTCTTCCTGGATGTTCTGTGCTTCACCGAAATAGGTGTGTTGAAGTCTTCTACTATTATTGTGGAGCTGTCTATCTCACTTTTCAATGCTGTTAGAGTTTGTTTTATGTATCTTGCAGCCCTGTCATTGGGTGTGTAAATATTTAATATTTTTTTATCCTCCTGGTATATTGGCCCTTTAATCATTACATAGTGTCCTTCCTTATCCTTTGTGGTGGATCTAACTTTAAAGTCTATTTAGTCAGAAATTAATATTACCACTCCTGCCCTTTTTTGATTATTCTTTGCTTGATTTAATTTTTTCCATCCTTTGAGTTTTAGTTTGTTTGTGTCCCTAAGTCTAAGGTGTGTCTCTCCTAGGCAGCATATAGACAGATCGTGTTTTTCATCCATTCTGCCACTCTCTGTCTCTTTATTGGTGCATTTAGTCCATTTACATTCAGCATAATTATGGATAGGTGTGAGTCCAGTGCTGTGATTTTGATGTCTTTTTTGTGTGTGTTATTGACAGTTTCTTTTTCCCACTTAATTTTTTGTGCTGAGTAGTTTCTTTATATATTGTCCTTTCCTCTTATTCGTTGTAGTTGATTTTGTTTCTGCTGAGTCTCTGTTTTTTTCTCGTATTTTATTTTGATAAGTAGGATTGTTAGTCTCCTTTGTGGTTACCTTAATATTTACCCCCATTTTTCTAAGTTTAAACCTAACTTTTACTTTTTTATATTGACTTGTCTTCCTCTCCATATGAAAGATCTATGACTACATTTCTTAGCCTGTCTTTATTGTTTTATGGTTGTCTTCTTTTACATTATGACATCGGCGTTTCCCTGTTTTGAGGGTTTTTTTTTTTATCTTGATTTATTTTTATTATTTCCCTATCTGGGTTGACATCTGATTTCTCTGCCCAGTGTTCTAGTCTTGGGTTGATATCTGATATTATTGATTTTCTAACCAGAGAACTCCCTTTAGTATTTTTTGTAGTTTTGGTTTGGTTTTTATGAATTCCCTAAACTTTTATTGGGAAATGTCCTAATTTTGCCTTTATATTTGACAGTTCTGTTGGATATACGATTCTTGGCTGGCGGTTTTCTTTTTCCCTCAGTGCTTTATACAAGTCATCCCACTGCCTTCTTGCCTGCATGGTTTCTGCTGAGTAATCCGAGCTTATTCTTATTGACTCTCTTTTGTAGGTGACTTTTCATTTATCCCTAGCTGCTCTTAAAATTCTCTCTTTATCTTTGGTTTTGGCAAGTTTGATTGTAATATGTCTTGGTAAGTTTCTTTTAAGATCTACCTCATGTGGAGTTCAATAAGCACCTTGGATAGATATCGTCTCATCTTTCACGATATCAGGGAAGTTTTCTGCTAACAAATCATCAACAGTTCTCTCTGTATTTTCTGTTATCCCTCCCTGTTCTGGTACTCCAATCACGTTATTTCTCTTGATAGAGTTCCACATGATTCTTAGGGTTTCTTTGTTTTTTAAATTCTTTTATCTGATTTTTCTTCAAATATATTGGTGTCAAGTGCTTTATCTTCAATCTCACCAATTCTGCCTTCCACTTGCTCAATTCTGGTCCTCTGATTTTCTATTGAGTTGTCTAATTCTGTAATTTTATTGTTAATCTTCTGAATTTCTGATTGTTGTCTCTCTACGCATTCTTGCAGCTTATTAAATTTTTCATTATGTTCTTGAATACCCTTTTTAATTTGTTCAACTGCTTTATCTGTGTGTTCCTTGGCTTGTTCTGCGTATTTCCTGATCTCCTTCCGGATCTCGTTCCTGACGTCTTGAAGACTTCTGTATATTAATCTTTTGTATTCTGCATCCCGTAATTCCAGAAAGGCAGGAAGATCTCTTGATTCTTTTTGTTCAGAGCTTGTTGAAGCAATCATGGTCTGCTTCTTTATGTGATTTGATACTGACTGTTGTCTCCGAGTGACCTATAAGTTATTATATTTGTTTCATTTATGTTTGCTTAGTATATCCTAGCTTCTTGCTTTGTTTTGTTTTGATATGTCCAAGTAGGTTGCTTGAGTGAGCTATCTTGAATATTTTCACCTTTGAAGTGCTAACGTCCTGTCACCAGATTGCTAGAGGTGTTATCAGGTGTATGGGCCTAGGAGTCCATTCACTTTTCTTGTATGGATTCGGCTCAGGTGTCCAGATAGTTGGCCATCATGTGTGTGGTACAGGCTCTGTCCTACAGTCTTAGAGGGCAGGGGTGATTGGTGTAGGTACCATTGTCTGGTTGCAGCAGGGGGTCCTGCTCTGAACAAGGCAGGGGGCTGACAACCATCTCCTGAGTGTCTGTGAGGAAAGTATGTCCCTGTTCCCTAGAGTGCAGAGGTGGGTGGGTTCTGCAAATGGACCTTGGGCACCCACTGCTTTTGGTTGTAAGGACTGACAGGTACCAGTTATCCTTGCACCTCTGTGGTGGGTGGCTGGGTGACTTGATTGGAGTCACCAGTCCTTAGGCCCCTGATGTGGGTGAGGACCCTTTTTAATAGGCAAAGGGGTGTCAAACATCAAAAACCCACCTCTCCACCGCACAGCTGAAACAGTTCTGGTCTGCCAACGAGGGTCCATGCAGGGTGGAAAATGTATTCAAAGTCCACGGACCATTTATGCCTGGACAGGAGCCACTTCTGTACCGAGCTCCCTAGGTTAGTGGACCTAGCAGATTGTCTTTTCCCCAGTTGTGAATTTATTCCTTCTCCAAGGCCAGGAGAATGGCTCAGGGCATGCAGCAGAACCTATCTCAGGCTCAGGGAAATCAACAGCCACTGAAGCCAGCTTGGGGACTGGGGGCACGGTAAAATATACGCAAGTACTTAGCTTTTGCCGAGAGCACTGTTATTCTCTGTTTCTGAAGGTGTGAGTAGGCTGTACGGCTGGCTGTTTCTCCCTGAGAAGACTACAGCTGAACACTACCACCAGCCCGCTGCAGCCTGAGGGTTCCCGGCGAGTCAAGTCCAGCAACTCCTCTCCACTCCTGAACCGTCTCTACCTCCCCACTGACAGTCCATTTTCTAACTTTGCCTTTGGTGTTCAGGGCTTCTAGCTTGTCATGAATGTAATTGTTTCACTTGTTTTTTGGGTTTTTGTTGTAAGAGGGTTCACTGGAAGCATCTGACTTCTCCGTCATCTCGGCCCTGCTCTTCATTCATCTTTTGATGGACACTTGCATTGTTTCCACCTTTTTGATTCAGTGAATAATGCTGCAGTGAATGTCAGTGCCTAATTATCTGTTTCCTTACTTTCAATTCTTTAGTGTTTGTGCCTAGGAGAGGAATTACAGTCATATGGTAATTCTATGCTAAATTATTTGAGGAACCACCAAATTGCTTTCTACAGTGGCCGTAGCATTTCATATTCCCAGCACCAATGGATAAGGCTCTGAATTTCTCCACATCCTCACCAGGTCCTTATTTGTTTTCTTTTATTTTATTGTTTTTTTTTTTCTTCTGGTAGCAGCCATTAGTGTGGTGGGGAGTGATATCTCATCATGATTTTGATTTGCATTTCCCTAATGACTGATGATATTGAGCGTCTTTTCACTTGCTTACTGGCCATTTGTATATTTTCTTTGGGATAATGTCTATTTATGTCTTTTGTCTATTTTTTAAATTGGGTCATTTGTATTTTTATGTTTAGTTCTAGGCACTCTTTGTATTTCTGGATATGAAACCCTTAAGCACTGTAGAGATTCCAAGTATGTCTTCACTTTCTTGATAGTGCTCAGTGATGCAGAAAAGATTTAAATTTTCACCAAGAAAAATTTATCTGTTTCTTTTTTTTTTTTTCTTGTGTCATATCTATGAAGTTGTGGGGGGAAAATCCTGAAATATAAATGTTTACTTCTAAGGGTTTTATGGTTTTAGCTCCCCTGTTTAGGTCATCAATCCATTTAATTTTTGTGTATGGTATGGAATATGTGTCCACCTTCATGCTTTTTCATGTGGAGATCCAGATGCCCCAGCATCACTTTTTTTTTTTTATTAACTTTTATTGAGCTTCAAGTGAATGTTTACAAATCAAGTCAGACTGTCACATGTAAGTTTATATACACCTTACTCCGTACTCCCACTTGCTCACCCCCTACTGAGTCAGCCCTTCCAGTCTCTCCTTTCGTGACAATTTTGCCAGCTTCCAACTCACTCTATCCTCCCATCCCCCCTCCAGACAGGAGATGCCAACACAGTCGCAAGTGTCCACCTGATATAATTAGCTCACTCTTCATCAGCATCTCTCTCCTACCCACTGTCCAGTCCCTTTCACGTCTGATGAGTTGTCTTTGGGAATGGTTCCTGTCCTGTGCCAACAGAAGGTTTGGCAACCATGACCACCGGGATTCCTCTAGTCTCAGTCACACCATTAAGTATGGTCTTTTTATGAGAATTTGGGGTCTGCATCCCACTGATCTCCTGCTCCCTCAGGGGTTCTCTGTTGTGCTCCCTGTCAGGGCAGTCATCGATTGTGGCCGGGCACCAACTAGTTCTTCTGGTCTCAGGATGATGTAGGTCTCTGGTTCATGTGGCCCTTTCTGTCTCTTGGGCTCTTAGTTATTGTGTGACCTTGGTGTTCTTCATTCTCCTTTGCTCCAGGTGGGTTGAGACCAATTGATACATCTTAGATGGCCGCTTGTTAGCATTTAAGACCCCAGACGCCACATTTCAAAGTGGGATGCAGAATGTTTTCATAATAGAATTATTTTGCCAATTGACTTAGAAATCCCCTTAAACCATGGTCCCCAAACCCCCGCCCTTGCTCCTCTGACCTTTGAAGCCTTCAGTTTATCCCGGAAACTTCTTTGCTTTTGGTCCAGTTCAGTTGAGCTGACCTTCCATGTATTGAGTATTGTCCTTCCCTTCACCTAAAGCAGTTCTTATCTACTAATTAATCAGTAAAAAACCCTCTCCCACCCTCCCTCCCTCCCCTCCTCGTAACCACAAAAGTATGTGTTCTTCTCAGTTTATACTATTTCTCAAGATCTTATAATAGTGGTCTTATGCAATATTTGTCCTTTTGCCTCTGACTAATTTTGCTCAGCATAATGCCTTCCAGGTTCCTCCATGTTATGAAATGTTTCACAGATTCGTCACTGTTCTTTATCGATGCGTAGTATTCCATTGTGTGACTATACCACAATTTATTTACCCATTCATCCATTGATGGACACGTTGGTTGCTTCCAGCTTTTTGCTATTGTAAACAGAGCTGCAATAAACATGGGTGTGCATATATCTGTTTGTGTGAAGGCTCTTATTTCTCTAGGGTATATTCCGAGGAGTGGGATTTCTGGGTTGTATGGTAGTTCTATTTCTAACTGTTTAAGATAACACCAGATAGGTTTCCAAAGTGGTTGTACCATTTTACATTCCCACCAGCAGTGTATGAGAGTTGCAATCTCTCCACAGCCTCTCCAACATTTACTATTTTGTGTTTTTTGGATTAATGCCAGCCTTGTTGGAGTGAGATGGAATCTCATCGTAGTTTTAATTTGCATTTCTCTAATGGCTAATGATCAAGAGCATTTTCTCATGTATCTGTTAGCTGCCTGAAAATCTTCTTTAGTGAAGTGTGTGTTCATATCCTTTGCCCACTTCTTGATTGGGTTGTTTGTCTTTTTGTGGTTGAGTTTTGACAGAATTATACAGATTTTAGAGATCAGGCGCTGGTCCGAGATGTCATAGCTGAAAATTCTTTCCCAGTCTGTAGGTGGTCTTTTTACTCTTTTGGTGAAGTCTTTAGATGAGCATAGGTGTTTGATTTTTAGGAGCTCCCAGTTATCTGGTTTCTCTTCGTCATTTTTGGTAATGTTTTGTATTCTGTTTATGCCTTGTATTAGGGCTCCTAAGGTTGTCCCTATTTTTTCTTCCATGATCTTTATCGTTTTAGTCTTTATATTTAGGTCTTTGATCCACTTGCAGTTAGTTTTTGTGCATGGTGTGAGGTATGGGTCCTGTTTCATTTTTTTGCAAGTGGATATCCAGTTATGCCAGCACCATTTGTTAAAAAGACTATCTTTTCCCCAATTAACTGACACTAGGCCTTTGTCAAATATCAGCTGCTCGTCTGTGGATGGATTTATATCTGGGTTCTCAGTTCTGTTCCACTGGTCTGTGTCTGTTGTTGTACCAGTACCAGGCTGTTTTGACTACTGTGGCTATATAATAGGTTCTGAAATCAGGTAGAGTGAGGCCTCCCATTTTCTTCTTCTTTTTCAGTAACACTTTGCTTATCCGATGCTTCTTTCCCTTCCATATGAAGTTGGTGATTTGTTTCTCTAGCACATTAAAAAATGACATTGGAATTTGGATCGGAAGTACATTATATGTATAGATGGCTTTTGGTAGAATAGACATTTTTACTATGTTAAGTCTTCCTATCCATGAGCAGGGTATGTTTTTCCACTTAAGTATGTCCTTTTTAATTTCTTGTAGTAGAGCTTTGTAGTTTTCTTTGTATAGGTCTTTTACATCCTTGGTAAGATTAATTCCTAAGTATTTTATCTTCTTGGTGGCTACTGTGAATGGTATTGATTTGATTATTTCCTCTTCGATGTTCTTTTTGTTGATGTAGAGGAATCCAAGCGATTTTTGTATGTTTATCTTATAACCTGAGACTCTGCCGAACTCTTCTATTAGTTTCAGTAGTTTTCTGGAGGATTCCTTAGGGTTTTCTGTGTATCAGATCATGTCATCTCCAAATAGAGATAATTTGACTTCCTCCTTGCCAATCCGGATGCCCTTTATTTCTTTGTCTAGCCTAATTGCTCTGGCTAGGACTTCTAGCACAATGTTGAATAAGAGCGGTGATAAAGGGCATCCTCGTCTGGTTCCCGTTCTCAAGGGAAGTGCATTCAGGCTCTCTCCATTTAGAGTGATGTTGGCCGTTGGCTTTGCATAGATGCCCTTTATTATGCTGAGGAATTTTCCTTCAATTCCTATTTTGGTGAGAGTTTTTATCATAAATGGGTGTTGGACTTTGTCAAACCAGCATCACTTTTTGAAGAGACTATTTTTTTTCATTCTTTCCTGTGTTGAATGGATTTGGCATCATTGTTGAAACAAATTGGACAAAGATGTATGAATTTATTTCTGGATCCTCAATTCTATACCTTTGTATCTATGTCTGTCCTTATGCTAGTACCAGACTGTTTTGTTTACTGTATGTTTGTAGTGTTATTTTAAATCCTGAAGTGTGAGTCACATAGTTTGTTCTTCTTTTCCAAGATTGTTTTGTATATTCAGAGCCCTTTGTGATTGTAATATATAAATTATACATACGTGGGCTATTTTCTTGTGTGTTTGATTTTGTCTGCTTTATTTAATTTGTAAGTGGTAAGACATGGATCCTGAGATTTAGGAGAGAGGAATAGGAGAGTCTCAGCGCCTTGACCCAGGAATGAAAATCCCACATCAAGACTGCATGAAGGAAATTGCTAGAAGGGCTGATGATGAACAGAGCTGGGAGATCTAGTGCCATTTTTTTTTCAGGTGTATGTCATGGGGTGGAGAGATAATTTATCCTGAGGAATCAAGTCCCCTTGTGATGAAGAAAAGTGAAGCAGACTTGGTTGTGCCCTGGCTGCCATTAAGGGCACAAGGAAAGTCAAGGAAGCAGAGTCCAGAGCATCACAGTTTTGGGAGCCAGGCAAGGCAGGTGTGTTCTTTGGATGAAGCCACTTTTCCCAGCATCACAGTGCTCATCGATAGTATGTAGATTTCTTTTTATAATAAGAACTCCACACACACACATTTAATGAGATCGTGGGTAAAGAGGTCTCACCCCAGAGGAAGATGCCGATCCCCTTCTTGTTCACAAATAAAAGAAGTCCTCAGGGGCTTCTCACCAGCTCTACCCTGTGGCCTCTGAACGGTGACTGCAAAAATCAGCAGAGTCTGAAGCTGTTCCTGACTAAGTACCTGAAAGACAACCATGGGGTGATGGAGAATCTGAATCTATGGTCTAGGTGTTGATTGAGATGGTGGTTACACCACAGTATTTAAAATTGCTGAAGCTCACTAAAGTCACTAAAGTATAAATTGAAGTGGGTGAGTTACATTGCATGGAAATTATACTTTAGGGAAACTAATTTGTAGAGGAAATAGTTCTTTTTTCTGTTAACCGTATCTTTGCCTGATTTGTAACAGTGCAAGACTGTAGGATTTAAAGCCATGTGGAGTCCCTGGGTTGCACAAAGCTTTAATGAGCTGGCTGCTAACTGCTAACTGTCCACCTAGTGGCTCCTGAGAACAAACACCTGGTGATCTCCTTTGGAAATTCACTGAATACCCTATGCAACACAGCTCTACTGTGAAACAGTATCACCATGAGTTGGAATTGACACCGGCAACTGATCTCATTTTCATTTTGGAACCATCCTGGCTTCCTCTTAGTGACTGTGTGACCTCGGAATAATTGTGCCCATGTGTAAAATGGGAATGACTTCTAAATCATTAGATAAGTTTGACTTTGAACTATATCTGTGACAAGCACTGAGCAAAATCTCACATGAAACATATTCAGCAAATGACAGTGGATATGAATATTACTATTATTTTATGTTAATGTCCTATTCCAAGTGAAGACAAGGACACTCATCCTGCCTTTAGAAAAGCCCAGTCTCCAGGGGTTAAGAACACTAAACAGTGACAGGCAGTGCATGGTGAGGGGGCTGTGACAAGGGAAAGAGAAAATGAAGCCAGGCAGTCTCAGGAACAGAAATAAATAACCCCAGGTACTTCTTGACTCTCTACTCATCCAGGCCTGAGCCTAGTGCCACATCCTTACAGAACCTCAACCAGACCGCTCCAGCCTTCCCCTGTTGAACACTCTCACAGAAGAAATAGCATAAACCTTCATTTAGTAGAAATAGCATAAACCTTCATTTAGGCTGTATTCATTTAGGCCATATTCCATACACTATCTCTCCTCTTGCAAGAGCTATCCAAATGAAATGTGATTATGCATATTTTACCGATAAGAAAGCTGAGGCTCAGACAACGTAGGTCCTACAGCCAGCAAGTGACGGAGCTGAGATTAAAACTCGGCTCTGGCTGACCCTATATCTAACTTTTCTAAGGCCACTTTCCTTTCTTCCTCCCAGCACACTGTTCACTTGCACCTTCTGAGGACAACACTCACTTTCAGGTGTGTGGAAGGGAAGGCTTTCTGCAAGTGATGAAGGAGTGTTAAGAGGTGAAGAAGAATTCAGAGAAAGTTGATGCAAGGCCACACCAACCACAGAAAAGGAACTGGACCATCAGCCTAGGGTCCACGATATGTCCCGATGGGCCATCCTGAAGGCCTGGTTACTCATTGCCACCAACTGTGACCCACTTTAGAACCAAGCCCCATTGACTCACAGAAAAATGACCACTTCTCTTTTCCTAGTGCCCACATAATATGGCGTCAACACAATTTGTGAACAAGAGACAGCAGAGGTCTACTGATGGCCAGGGGAAAGACCCTCTGAACAGCCCCCAAGCCTGGCATACATCTCAATCCATCTTTGTACCTCTTGAGCTTTGTTACTGTCTAAGGTGGTATTATCTTTATGAGAAACTATTTTCCATGTAAATAGAAACCTAAATCTACAATTGTGAAATCCAAGAATTTCAGTCATCGGTTGGGAAGGAAAGAGGATAGTGCTTGTTTGATGCTCCTTGGAAGACCCCTAAGGCTCCTGAGATAGTCCCCTTGGCAACAGCAGGGTAGACCTCATCAATCCAGTTGGACAAGCCTCTTTCCTGCCCAGAAACATGGCAAAGAGATTTCATATCCTTCCCACCTAATGTCATATCTCACGTACACATGATTTAAAGACCTCCTCTCAAACATTAGTTCAGCCCATTCCCTTTTATTTTGTGCTCACTAGGATTATAAAGTAGTCAACTATCATATCCCATATTTAACACTCCCAGTGAGGACTTTTGGTGCCATCTTCTTGTTTTCCTAATGTCAATGTAACATCAACACTTCCTCACCAGGTGAGCAGGAAGATTATGTGAGTTACTAGGGGAGGTAAACCACCTGGAACAGCATAGAGCACAGATTAAGTATCTGAAATTCCGTGATTTCTGGAGTAATGAGATTTCATGCATTACACTGTCAATTTTCATATATTTTCTTTTGGTGCTTTGAACACTTTATATTTCATATATTAAATGTTGTTGCATAATTAATTGTTCTATGTCTGAGGTATGTTGGCACCAGAGAAATTTTGAAACATTTTTTTTTCCCTACATTGGCCCTACGCTTCTCCTTTCCTGTGACGTACACAAATCCTCTGCAAGTAAATTTACAGCTCACTGAGTAGGATTCTCCTCTGGTTTGTTGCTATGTCAACTGCTGTCAGAGATGGCAAGGCAAAGGATATTGAAAGCCAAAAAAGAAAAAAATAAAAATAATTCTTCAAAGAGGTGATTTTTGGCAGTAAACCATTGCCCACTGAGCCCTGAGAACAAAGCTCTTTGGATTTAAGTATGAACTTCGGGGAGACAACATGAGCATTCACTGAAGTATGTGTGTATGCCTATGTGTGTGTTTTAGAGAGAAAGACAGAGATTGCAAACCCCTATCAAAATCATTTCAGGGAAAAGAAGTCTCCAGCTACAAAAACTTCTTCTGTTTCGGCCATCTTTGGGGAACACTCAACTCTTCAAATCATAAATCCAAATCTTGTTGCTTTCCCAGAAAAGAGCTCTGAAAACCGACCAAGAGGAAGTTCCTCCTTGGAGAGCACGTATTTGCAACAGAACACATCAAATCCAAAGCAACTTAGCACTTTTGGTGTCATAGACATATGGTTGCTAGATGCCTGTGAGGAAGAATGTTTGTGAATAGATTGACCTTCAGTCAGATCCCACTGTACAGGCTGATGGGTACATTTTAGGATTCCACAGATTATTCACATGGGAAAGCACCAGGTTCTTTCTATTTCTCGAAGTGGTCAACCAAACACAGGTGCCGATGGCAGATAACAGGCAGGTGATGAAGATATGAGAGGTAACACCTGAACTTCCAAACTGTAGATGTGATTATTCCCTTCGTTGACTGAAGGCCCAGTGCATGGTAGGAGCTGGAGCAAATTCCTTTCAAGCATGACTCATTTAATATGCCAAACACCCTGAGAGGTGGACAGTGTTATGGCTATTTCCCCAATGAAGACCTTGAAATATGGAGGAGTTGTGGGACTTCCCTAAAGTTAAACACCAGTGAATAGAGGAGCCAGGACTCTGTCCTTCACTCACCACATTGTCTTTGATGTTTGATATGTACACTCCCCTAAACACGAGGGATACACCCGGATTGGGGGTTATGCTAAGGAGGACACTCTATGAGGTGCCTGCATGGTGTTGGCCAGGAACCTTCTGGGACACTACATTGCTGAAAACTGACAGGCACTTGGGATAAAATCAGAACTTAGAATGTGGAGAAGAAAGCATTGGGCTGTCAGGGAGCATTGATGAGTTCCAGGGAGTTTCCAAGTTGGGAATCAGAACTACTGAGAGGAATGGGATGGAGAGGTCAGGCCACAGACACCTGGATTTGAGGAGTTAAGCAGATTTTAGAAACTATTATACCACCATGGTAGTCAAACAGCCTGGTACTGGTACAACAACAGATTCATAGACCGATGGAACAGAATTGAGAACCCAGATGTCAATCCATCCACCTGTGAGCAGTTGATATTTGACAAAGGCCCAAAGTGTGTTTAGTGGAGGAAAGATAGTTTCTTTAACAAACGGTGCTGGCATAACTAGAGATCCATGTGCAAAAAAAAATGAGACAGGACTCATACCTAACACCATACACAAAAGCTAAGTCAAAATGGATCAAAGACCTAAATATAAAATCTAAAATGATAAAGATTGCAAAAAAAAAATAGGGATAATGCTAGGAGCCCTAATACATGGCATAAATAGTATACGAAGCATAACAAATGATGCACAAATATCAGAACAGAAACTAAATAACTGGGAACTCCAAAAAACAAACACTTATGTTCATCTAAGGACTTCACCAAAACAGTAAAAAGAGAACCTACAGACTGGGAAAAAAAATTTTGGCTATGACATATCCGATAATGGTCTAATCTTTAAAATCTGTAAGACACTACAACACCTCAACAACAAAAAAACAAACAATCCATTTAAAAAATGGGCAAAGGATATGAATAGACACTTCACCAAAGAAGACATTCAGGCAGCAAACAGACACATGAGGAAATGCACACGATCATTAGCCATGAATGAAATGCAAATCAAAACTACAATGAAATACCATCTCACCCTAACAGGGATGGCGCTAATCCCAAAAATACAAAATAATGAATATTGGAGAGGTTGTGGAGAGATTGGAAAACTTACACAATGCTGTTGGGAATGTAAAATGGTACAAACACTTTGAAAAACGATTTGGTGCTTCCTTAAAAAGCTAGGATTAGAAATACCTGACAATCCAGCAATTCCATTCCTAGGAATCCTAGAGAAGAGCCATCACACGAATAGACACATGCACACACGTGTTCACTGCAGCATTATTCACAATAGCAAAAAAGATGGAAACAACCTAGTACCCATCAGCAGACAAATGGACAAAAAAATTATGGTACATAACACACAATGGAATACTAGGCCACAGTAAAGAACAATGATGAATTCTCGAAACACCTCACAACATGGTCACGTCTGGAGGGCATTGTGCTGAGTAAAACTAGTCAGTCACAAAAGGACAAATATTAGATGAGACCATTATTATAAGAACTCAAGAAAAAGTTTATACACAGGAAAAAAAAGCGTTTTTTGATAGTTATGAGGGTGGGGAGGGAGAAGGAGGGAATTTCACTAACTAGGTACTAGACAAGGATCAAATTCGGTGAAGGGAAGGACAACACACAATACTGGGAAAGTCAGCACAACTGGAGCAAGGCAAAAGCTAAGGAGTTTCCTGGACACATTGAAACATTTTGAAGGAAAGAGTAGCAGGGGCTGGGGCTGGGGCCTGGGGACCATAGTTCCAGGGGACATCTAGATCAATTGGCATAACAAAGTTTATTAAGAAAACTGTTCTTTAGAGTAACATCTGGGGTCTTAAAAGCTCGCAAGTGGCCATCTAGCATGCATCAGTTGGTTCCAACCCACTTGAAATGAAGGAGAATGAATAAAACCAAAGACATAGGAAAATATTAGCCCAAGAGACAAAAGGACCACATGAACCAGACTCCACCAGCCTGAGACAAGAAGAACTACAAAGCCCACTCTTCAGACAAAGATTGGACAGGACTATAAAACAAAAAATAACACGTGAGGAATGTGCTTCTTAGTTCAGTCACATACATGAAACCAAATGGGTGGCTTCTGCCCGGAGGCAGAATGAGAAGGCAGGAAGGGACAGGAACTGGTTGAATGGACACAGAGAACCTGTGGTGGAAAGGGGAAGTGTGCTGTCATATTGTGGGGATTGCAGCTAATGTCACAAAACAATATGTGTATAAATTTTTGCATGAGAAATTAAAAAAAAAGAAGACATGTAGAACCTCAAGTTAGACCCCACTTCACATTTACAGAATCAAAATCTGCATTTTAACAAGATCCCCCAGCATAGTAAAGGTTGACAAGCACAGGTTAACCCCATAGTTTTTTGAAATATACTGTAAACATTTCCTCATATCATTAAAACTTCTACAACATGATTTCTAGTTATATATATTTCCAGTGCTAATGAAAAAAAAAAGAGAGAGAGAGATGATGATAGGATACCCACAGAAAACTCCCCAAACCAAGCCTGGGCTTGTGAAAAATGGATGATGAAAATGATCACTGGGGATTTTTTTTGTGTGTGTGAGAGGCCAAAGCCAGACTGTCCCCAGAAGCATTCTGAGAACATCACTTAAAGTTGGAGGAAAGAACTAGGTCAGTCACATGTGGATCTAGAAAATGGGGGACACCTGTATCTTTTCCTTCTCACAGCACCACAATCCATCCAGCAGCAGAGGAGAACCAGAAGACAGAAGCAATGAGAGTTTTTTCCAACATAACTATCTTTAATCCCATTTTACAGAGGACTCTTCTGTAAGGTAAAGCTACTGTTCTTCATTTCCAACCATGGAAGTACATGTGCACTCTGCCCAGTCCTTGGCCTCCCTCTCTGCCCTCACTGTATCTGTACAACAGCCCAGAAACACCATTGGGATAGGGGAGGAGCATTAGCCTGAGAGTGGGGGAGCTGAAAATCAACATCTATTTTGGGGTTCCCAATTTGAGGGTCTGACACATGGAAGAGGAGAGATTGCCACTGGCTAAGATGATGCTTTTTCCTTTTCCGATGTGTGGAAGGGTCACTCTTTTTAGAGGCATTGACCTCACCCACAGGGGAGGGTTGCCTCCCAGAGACTCCAAGGTCAGCCCCTGAGGAGGGCCTCTTGGCAGCAAGTGATGGGGCTCTAACCTGAGCTGGGATCTTAGACTTGGCCGTGTCCAGGATGGCTGACTCACTGTCTCAGGACATAGGCACTGAGATGCTCTCCAGGAGCCCTGAACTCCATGGTGTAGAATACCAGAGGCAGGCAGAGGACGCTTAGAAAGTCCCCAGGGCAGTAGGCTTTGTTGAGATGCCAAAAGGAAGGCAAGGCTGGGGAGTTCCTCCTCTTCCTCCTCCTCTTCACTGGACCCTTCCTAGGCATCTCACTAATAGAAGAGGTTTCTATGAACATTAAGGCTTCTCTGGCCCCCAATCTAGGTGAAGAGCGACTACCACTCTGGTGAAAAGAGGTCGAATGTTCAGACTTAAGTTTCTGTGACTTTTGACTCCATGTAAAGAGAGCAAGTTCTTTTGACTTAGACAGGTTACCATCTCCTCTGCTATCTTTTGGTAGGTCATCTGCACTCAACTTTTTTGTGCCGATTCCTCGCTGATTCCCAGGTGGAGGCTGTGGTTACCTGTGCTCCCTGCATCTTCACTGGCCTCAGGCTCTGGAAAAAAAAGTGAATCCATGGGGGGAACACCATAAGCTGGGGCTGCCTCCACACCCTCCTCCCCTTTCAACTCCATCAGTTGCTTCTCTAACAGCTGCAAGGAAGGAAAATGGACAGTTAATTGCTCTGTACAGGTTGTGAGAACATGTGGCTGAGCAGGTGGTGGAGACCATGGTATTGGAAGGAAAAAGGGAAGTCAGTCACATGACTCTGGTTCAATAACCAGTACTGTGGCTCTACGTGCCCATTCTCTTGTGCAGTATTCCCAGTCTTTGATTCCTTATGATACCTCCTCTCTGCCTCTCCACTGTATCCTACTTCCTTGTTCTGCACCTGCTCCCACACTAGGAGCTGTCCTTGCCCAGAAGCCATGGCAGCCAAGGCACTGTAGGGTTAGATGAAATCCTGTGGGTTTCATATTATGATTCTCCCTTCTTCCTCTGGTTTACCTGAGCAGGAGTGAGTCCTTCCTCTTGCTTCAGCCCCTAAGTTAAGGGCTAGGGATCCACCTGTGACTCTGGCAATAGTAACATTTCAGGAATTGAGGGTGAATAATTGCTTCCATCTGATAACGGAAGGAGGTGGTGTGTGAACATACTTTACAAGGAGTAATCAGTGATTTGGAGGATCTAGAAGATCTATAATCCACCTCTAGAGTTTGCATCCAGTGTTGTATTAAAACATCACACCCCAACCTGCACATACGCAGACACACACACACATTGATCAGGTTGTAAGGAATCGAGGCTAATTACAATATCCTGGGGCCAAATGCCAGCTATTCGTTTGCTGGAATGACAAAACTATGGAACCTGCAGACACCAAACCTCCACTCCAGCCCACCTTGGTAATAAATGCTTCCTGTAACACAGCTTGTCAGTGTAGCTCAGGAGTCCCAGGTCTGGGTATATCCCAGTCTCTTCCTGCTGTTGCTCATTTTCTTCTTCATGTTTTCCATCTGGCTCCACAGTGGCTGAATGGGCAGGTCCAAGCAGACCTTCCATGATTTCAACATACTCTTTCACGACTTTGGGAGGGATCTCATTGGGTCACATGGGCTCCCAAGGGTGCTGCGGTCTGTGTTGATGCTGGTTGGGGGGCTGGTCCTTGGGACCTCCCTTTGTTAGAACGAACACTGTAGGAGGGGTCGGAAAGGAGGAGGTAAGTGTTGCAGCAAATTCCGTCTCTTCCCACCTGTTACGAATTGACTTATGTCCCCACCCAAAATGTGTATCAACTTGGCTAGGCCATGATTCCCAGTATTGTGTGGTTGTTCACCATTTTGTGATCTGATGTGATTATCCTGTGTTGTAAATCCTAACCTCTATGATGTTAATGAGGCAGAATTAGAGGCAGTTATTTTAATGAGGGAGGACTCAATCTACAGGATCAGGTTGTATCTTGAGTCAGTCTCTTTTGAGATATAAAAGAGAAAAGCCAGCAGGGAGGAGTGGAACTTCATGCTACCAAGAAAAAAGCTCCCGGAGCTCAGTGTGTCCCTTGGACCTGGGGTCCTTGTGCTGAGAAACTCCTAGACCAGGGGAGAATTGATGACAAGGACCTTCCCCCAGAATCAGCAGAGAGAAAAAGTCTTCCCTGGGAGCTGGTACCCCAAATTCAGACTTCTTGGGTCCTAGACTGTGAGAGAATAAATTTCTGTTTGTTAACTTGTGGTTCTTCTATTATACCACTTGTGGTACTTCTGTTATACCAACACTAGATAACTAAGGGAAATCCTGTTGGTGTAGTGGTTAAGTGCTATAGCTGCTAAACAAAAGGTCAGCAGTTCGAATCTACCAGGTACTCCTTGAAACTCTGTGAGGCAGTTCTACTCTGTCCTATTGGGTCGCGATAAGTCGGAATCGACTCAATGGCAGTGGATTTACGGAGATAACTAAGACACCACCCAATCACAAGTTGTAAGGGAAGAATTTTGGAGACACTGAAATGGTTCCTGGTGGGGCAGGCACACCTGAAGCCACAAAAACTGTGGGAGGAGAAGATATAAGAGGTAGAAGGTCCAAAAGAGTTATCCTGTGAGGAAACTTGGAGCTATTGCTCTTCCAAGAAGTCCTCTGAGACCCGTGTTTTAGGCTGATTAGATATTGGATTCCACTATTGATAATCTGTGTGAGACAGTAGTTATGAAACTTGATGAGCTCACTACCTAGTGTGTAATGAAGTGTAGCTGAAACCCTAGGCTTCTGGCAGGCTTTGCTGATAGAAATAGCCGCTGGCACCTCTTGAACAGAAAGTATAACTTGTAAAGACAATGGCCATCTCTAAACATAGCCAGTCTCTACATACCTTCTTTGACCCCTGGCCCTCAGCTCCTGTTGAACTTGAATAGCCATACCTGTGCACTGGCTAACCACAGTGGATGAAGGTCTGTGAGGATCAAACTTGTCCAGGGCTAGAGGAGGCAGGCATGCAGACTCATTCCTCTGCTGCAACTTCTGAATCTGCAGCTTTTCCTCTGCCTCAGACTCCATGAACCTAACAAGGGTGAGAGGCACAGGCCATGCTGAGAAGAAGGCAGGGAACATCAGGAGTTCCAGCACCAGGCTGCAGTAGATTGTGGGAAAGTAGAGAAAGATGTGCCTTCAGTGAGCTGCCAAGGTCCTGAATAAGTCCATTTTCTAGGAGGGAGTTGCTCTCTGTGGCACAAACAAGGTTTGGGGGTCCCTTACATGTTCACCACATCATCCCTTCAGTGCAGCAAAAGTTATCATAACTTAGGTAGGTTGTAAAAGAAATGAGCCATGCCTTCTTAGAAGCTCCTCCTGGCAAAGCCACAGTGCTCACTTCCTTTCCATACCATTAGAGCCTGATGGCACACCACAACACTGACATTGGCTTCTTTGATTTCAATCAAATCTACGTGACACACAGCAGGACCCCACTCATGGACACCCTATTCCAGGTCTCTCCTGCCTCAGCCTGAAAACACATACAGTAGAGCTGACAGACTGAGCCGGGGAGATGGGATGAAGTTGATTGCAGATAACACCAAGGACCAGTTCCTAGATCCCTGGTCCTAGTCTTCGGCTTTGAGCCCTTGAGCTATAAACCAGGGAGATAATTGAGTCCAAGAGATGCTGAGAGGAAGGTAGAATGTAACATCTCAGGAATGTTTCAGATTCCTCTGATGATTTTTTTTAAAACCAAGGGAGGAAAGGCAATAAGGGTCAGAGACACGCCCGCAGGTGATTGAGATGCTTCCTTCCCCTGAGCAAAGCTTTTCAGGCTTGGCTATTCTTGGATGGTTTTAGAACAGTTTTGTGCCAGTTGTCATGAGGAGGAGTGGTCACAAATTTCCTGTCAGCTATACGGACACTGAGGCAAGGAGGAACCCAGCTGGTACAGCATATCCCCTTACTGCGAGTGCCAACAGCTTGGAGTTTATCTCCATGGGAGCCCTATTGTTTATCCCCAACCCCATTTTAACACCCTCAATATCGAGGCATCCACAAAGCCAAAATGCAGAAGTGGTGAATTTCTTAAAGAATGTAGAACAGAAAAATCCAAGCAGTGAATGTTGTGGTAGAAATTGTCTGAGGTTGCAGAGGGATCATCAGGGAACTAGGAGCCCTATCCAAGTGCACACCTCCTCCTCACAACATCCCCTCTGGCTTATACCAACACAGCCAGACAGCAGCCACTCTCACCCAACCCTCTTCATGCCTCATCACTCAGTCCCAACAGGGTCAGGATGCCATGAACTCACTTTCCTGCCATCTGGTAGAAGATCATCTGGTCAAAGTTGCTTTTGGACTATCATTCCTGCAGGGACTACCACAGTCCCTCCTCCAGGGTCATGGTGGGCTTCAGTCCAGCCAGGCATCGCAGGAGTTGGCTAAAACCCCATGCATGTTTGTAATTTTCTATAAGTAATCTTGACCCCACCCCTATACACCTCCCTTACCTATCATCACATCTATCTTGCTATTTGTCCATGTCAAGTGTTTATTCGTAGGTTTCCAGTGTTTTTCTTCCCGGATACCAGTCGCAGAGCCTCAGAACTATACTAAGACACATTCCTGGGAGGGACAGCAAAGGAAGAGGAAGTACTTTTGAGTCCTCGTTCTGATTGTGGACTGAATGACCTGCCAGAGTACATTAAAATATAGATTCTAAAATGAATGAACATTTTCACCAGCTTCCCATATGCCTCTGGAGATGGGAGTGGGGGGCTGCACTTTGGTGAACACAGGCCTAGAGTGCCATAGTGTGGAAAGCAAGAGTTCTGCCCAGAAGCAAAGGTGAAGGAACCCATGCTGAGAGACCCCTGTGCTGTCTCAACATTCGAAAATCATGCTGGCCAACTGATTTGAGACCACAATAGAACAGGGAATACAGAGCCATTCAAGAATCAGGGAATCCCTAAAATTGCTTCAAAGTAGGATTTGGCAGACTTCCATTATTCTTGGGAATGGATGGAAGGCAGATTCCTTCAGTCATTTAGCCACTAGGTGAGCAACTTGTATACAGAAAACCATCCTGTGGAATGTGATAACTATCTGATACTGGTTCACCCATGATTACCAAGGGGCAGTGTGGGGTTGAGAGAGATGTAGGGTCTGCTGTGAAAAGACAAAGCTTCCCACAAGATTAATCTCTCTGCCTTCCATTCACAAAAGCCCATAACCTTGGACTTCATGGCCAAATTCTACTCACACATACTGTAGGTAGGACCTATTGGCTTTTGTGAGTACTTTTCTTGCACTGTGTTGCCTTTCCTTCATAACAGTGACAATAATGGACATCTTTTAATGAGGCTCAACATGTGTCAGGCACTCTGCTGAGCACTTCATACGTTAGCTCATGTCATCTTAGCTGTTGTGTTAGGCTCGGTCCTCTAGAGGAGCAAAGCTGGTGAGATATATATATATATGTATATTTGTATATATATATATGTATATATATATATGTATATATATATATGTATATATATATATATATATGCACACATACACACACAGAGATTTAACTCAAGGAAATGGCTCATGCAGTTGTGGGGCTGCCAAGTCCTAAATCAGTGGGTCAGGCTGGAGGCTTCTTCTAACTCCTGTGGCTGTAGGGGCTGACGAACCCAAATCAGCAGGTTAGAGGGCAGGCTGCTTGTTCATGGGGGCTGCTAGAGGTGGCGAATCCCAAAGTCTGCAGGTCAAGTGGCAGGTAGCTGGCTCATGTCCCAAGAGCTGGAGGTCAGATGATGGCAAGTGGGATGTAGGATCCAGATTGAGAGTGAGCCTTGCTGGAACCTCTATTTATATATGGGAGGCAGGCCACCACTGCCAAGGAAACTTGCCTTTCAACTGATTGACTGCTTATAACAGATTTCATCTTGGAGATGATTACATCATATCAGATTTCATCATGGGGTGAATACATTATATCACATTTCATCGTGGAGGCAACTGCATTATACTATATTATGGAAGAGAAATCAGTCCAACGTCTGTCAAACCACAGAGAATCATAGCCTACCCAAGATGACAAATAACCATCACAGCAGTCTTCTGAATTAATTATAATTGCTCTCATATTTGGTGAGATACTCGAGGGTGAAGATGTACAATACCCTGCTCAGGATTACAGATTGAGTAAGGGCAGAGCCCAAGCCCTTCACCACTATGCGTACTCTACTACCTCCGTGTTGCAACAGGAAATCTAAAGAGGAATGAGGGTGAGAGTATACTTAAAATGGTTGTCCTAGGCCCTACCTTAGGAAGAAGGACCTGGCAGCCCACTTCTGACAAGACTTAGCCACTGAAAACCTTATGAATAGAAGCAGAACATTGTCTGATATAATGCTGGAAGATGAGCCCCTCGGGTTGGAAGGCACTCAAAAGACAACTGGGGAAGAGCAGCACTAGATGACTAAAACAAGCTGCTGCTGTGAAGTAGAGTAGACCTTAATGATGTGGATGGAATCATGCTTTCAGGACCTTCGTTTGCTGATACGGCACAACTCAAAATGAGAAGAAACAACTGCAAATGTTCATTAATAATCAGAACGTGGAATGTCCGAAGTATGAACCTAGGAAAATTGGAAATAGTCAAAAATGAAATGGAACACAGAAACATCAATATCCTTGGCCTTGAAATGATGAAATGGACTGGTATTGCCCATTTTGAACGGGAAAATCATAAGGTCTGCTATGCCAGGAATGACAACTTGAAGAGGAATTTTTTTTTTTTTCATCAAAAAGAACATTTCAAGATCTATCCTGAAGTACAATGCTGTCAATGATAGGATAATATCCATATGCCTACAAGGAAGACCAGTTAATATGAATATTATTCAAATTTACACACCAACCACTAAGGCCAAAGATGAAGAAATTGAAGATTTTTACCAACTTCTGCAGTCTGAAATTGATCAAACATGCATCAGTATGCACTGATAATTACTGGTGATTGGAATGCAAAAGTTGGAAACAAAGAAGAAAGATCAGTAGCTGGAAAATATGGCCTTGGTGATAGAAACGATGTTGGAGGTCAAATGATAGACTTTGCAAGACCAATGATTTCTTCAATGCGAATACCTTTTTTCAACAAAATAAATGATGGCTATACTCGTGGACCTCGCCAGGTAGAATACACAGGAGTCAGATTGACTACATCTGTGGAAAAGAACAATGGAAAAGCTCAATATCATCAGCCAGAACAAGGCCAGGGGTGGACTGTGGAACAGACCATCAGTTGCTCATATGCAAGTTTAAGTTGCAGCTGAAGAAAATTAGAACAAGTCCACAAGAGCCAAAATACAACCTTGAGCATATACCACCAGAATTTAGAGACCATCTCAAGAATAGATTTGACTCATTGAATGCTAATGGCCAAAGACCAGACACGTTGTGCAATGACATCAAAGCCATCATGCATGAAGAAAGCAAGAGGTCATTAAAAAGACAGCAAAGAAAAAAAAGACCAAAATGCATGTCAGAAGAGAGTCTGAAACTTGCTCTTGAACGTAGAGTACCTAAAGTGAAAGGAAGAAATGATGAAGTAAAAGAGCTGAACAGAAGATTTCAAAGGGTCGCTCTAGAAGACGAAGGAAAGTATTATAATCACATGTGCAAAGACCTAGAGTTAGAAAACCAAAAGGGAGGAACACACTCAGCATTTCTCAAGCTGAAAGAACTAAAGAAAAAATTCAAGCGTCGATGGGCAAAATACTGAACAACATAGGAAGCATCAAAACAAGGTGGAAGGAATATGCACAGTCACTATACCAAAAAGAATTCATTGACATTCAACCATTTCAGGAGGCAACATGTGATCAGGAACTGATAGTACTGAAGGAAGAAGTCCAAGCTGCGCTGAAGGCATTGGCAAAACACAAAGCTCCAAGAACTGACAGAATACCAACTGAGATGTTTCAACAAGTGGATGTAGCGGTGTAAGTGCTCATTCGTCTATGCCAAGAAATTAGGAACACAGCTACCTGGCCAACCAACTGGAAGAGATCCATATTTATGCCTATTCCAAAGAAAGGTGATCCAACAGAATATGGAAATTATCTATCAATATTGTTAATATATCACACAAGTAAAATTTTGCAGAAGATCATTCAAAAGTGGTTGCAGCAGTACATTGACAGGGAACTGCCAGAAATTCAAGCCGGATTCAGAAGAGGAAGTGGAACTAGGGATATCATTGCTGCTGTCAGATGAACCCTGGCTGAGAGCAGAGATTACGAGAAAGATGTTTACCTGTGTTTTATTGACTATGTGAAGGTATTAGACTGTGTGGATCATAACAAATTATGGATAACATTGCAAAGAATGGGAATTCCAGAACACTTAACTGTGCTCATGAGGAACCTGTACATAGATCAAGAGGCAGTCGTTAGAACAGAACAAGGGAATACTGTGTGGTTCAAATCCAGGATAGATGTGGGCCAGGGGTGTATTCTTTCACCATGCTTATTCAGTCTGTATGCTGAGCAAATAATCTGAGAAGCTGGACTATATGAAGAAGAATGGGGCATCAGGATTGGAGGAAGACTCACTAACAAGCTGCCTTATGCAGATGACACAACCTTGCTTGCTGAAAGTGAAGAGCACTTGAAGTACTCACTGACTACCAAAGACTACAGCCTTCAGTATGGATTACACCTGAACATAAAGAAAACAAATATCCTCACAACTGGACCAATAAGCAACATCATGATAAATTGAGAAAAGATTGAAGTTTCAAGGATTTCATTTTACTAGGATCCACAATCAACACCTATGGAAGCAGCAGTCAAGAAGTCAAATTATGCATTGTATTGGGCAAATCTTCTACAAAATACCTCTTTAAAGTATTAAAAAGCAAAGATGTCACCTTGAAGACTAAGGTGCACTTGACCCAAGCCATGGTGTTTTAATCGCCTCATATGCATGCTAAAGCTGGACAATGAATAAGGAAGATTGAAGAAGAGTTGATGCCTTTCAGTTATGGTGTTGGCAAAGAATATTGAATATACCATGGACTGCCAAAAGAACGAACAAGTCTGTCTTGGAAAAAGTATAGCCAGAATGCTCCTTAGAAGCAAGGATGGTGAGACTATGTATCACATACTTTGGACATGTTATCAGAAGGAACCAGTCCCTGGAGAAGGACATCATGCTTGGTAAAGCAGAGGCTCAGCAAAAAAGAGGGAGACCCCCAACGAGATGAACTGACACAGTGGCTGCAACAGTGAGCTCAAGCATAGTAAGGATTGTGAGGATGGCATAGGACCGGGCAGTGTTTCATTCTGTTGTACATAGGGTTACTATGAGTCAGAACTGACTCGACAGCATCTAACCACAACAACAACAGGTCCTGCCCATCTCTGCCTCCTCTGGATTTGCTATGGCACTGGCCAACATATGCTCAACTCCTATGTTGCAAGGTAGAGACCAATTGGAGGAACATAGTGTTTGTAGTCTGAGACCTAAATTCACATCATGGCTCCTCATTTTACAATGGGAATCCTCTCTGGTGTTTAAAAATCTTAAAAAAAAAAAAAAATGTTGCCATCGAATTGATTACAACTCAAGTGCCCAGGAAGTGGATTCCAACTGCCAACTTTTTGTTAGCAGCCAAGCTCTTAACCACTGCACCAGGTTTCAGATATAAGAGTGACTTCATGTACAAGGTGGTGAGGATCAATTGAGATAAGGCACCTGAAAGCATGTTATACACAGGGAGATGTGGTTAGTATTACTGGGAACGTATCTTCTTATAAAATGTCCCAGCCCTCATGACCTTCCTTTAAGTGTTCCTAAAGAGCCTAACCTCCGTCATGCCTTCCCAAGATCTCCTTATCTGAAAGCTGCAGGATAATCTCAGGTGTCCCTGACGACTAGGGCACTCACATAGGAAAGCAGGAAAGAACCTCTGTATCAGATCTTCAGGGATGGTGCCTCCAGGCCAGGGACTTGAAGCACTGCCAACGTTGGTAGTCCTCATAAACACTCTTGGGCTTACAGGAGGAGTCATCCAGTGAAGGCCTGGATTGTGTGATGGCCAGGCTTTCCTCCCCAGGAGAAGCATGTTGGCCTGGCTAAGCCTTCACTTGGGGGAAAATGGAGGCCACCTGGGCAGCTGATGGTGGAGCTTGAAGAGAAAGAGTTGGGGACCAACCTCCCTTACAAGCCTGAGTGCCCACAACAGAAGTGTCAGGGATCATTTGCTGCAGCTCAGAGGCTGCCTCAAATGGGGGTGGAGCATGTGTAACAGCCCCACAGGGAGCCCCCGGGGCACTCCAGTTGGGGCCTGCACCATGACAAAGGTCCGAGTTTCTGGGAGCTCTGCTGATCTCCCTTCTATCCTGACTCAAACAATAACCTTGCCAGGCCCAGCCCCACTGGGGCCATAATCCCCAACACCTTGGCACCAGCAGTGTCCTGGGGAAAGCAGAGAGCCCCAGAAGGGCACCAGGAGGGCGTGATGAAGTCATGAGGGGCAGCGGGTGCCGCTGCCAATGTGTTCGGTGTGGGTGTCCAGGAGTGGGTAGGGGAAAGGGCAGTGCAGTGAAAGGAGACATGGAGGCCCCAGGATTCATGGTCCCAGCACTGGAGTTACCGTTGAGACAAAGGAAAAGGGTAAATGGAGGAGGAGGAAAGGCAACTAGGTGTTAAAAAAAAAATTTTTTTTCATCCAAATTCCCTCCATGGTCACTGGGAATCAGTGCAATGAATCTCAACTGATGAGCAGCGGTATGGAACAGGGAACTAGTGAAAGTTGCAAAAGTCCCTGGAGTGGATTGAATGATCCTTCCCTCCAGTTGAGAAGTTTCCCTCTAGAGAACTTGTGAGAATTTCAGCCATACTCTCAGGCCTCTGCTAAGAAGGAACATGCCCAGGCTACCATTGACTCTGAGATCCTTTCCCAGGAAATATCTGGCAGACTCCTTGCAAGCCTCATAAGCTGTTACCAAGACACAGAACAGTGCTGACACCCACTCTTTAGATAAACACCCTCAGCACTCTCACTAGGAGGGGAAGGATTATCTTTAAGTTCTCAGCACCTATAGGTCTTTTACAAAGGAGAGAGTTTCAAAAGGGTATTCGCCGCATCTTCATCTTCAGTCTACTTACTCATGCTCAGTAATACTCTGTCTTCCTTTCCTACTTAATGTAACAAAACAAGAAACACTCAAGAAAAATTTCATGAAGATAATCCCGTAAAACATCATGCCAAGCATAGGACTGCATCTCCTAGCAGCAACCCCTGCAAACACTTATTATGGTGGCAGATTTTGGCCACTCTTTCCCCCTGTGCATAGTAGTCCCTTCCACTATTCAGGAAGCTCTGTTCACAGGAGATGGGTCTGTGAAGTAGATGAGTTCTCCATATTTTTGTACTATCACAGCCAGCATTGATTACAAAGGACTTGATGGGGCAGTACTACTCTGTCCTACAGGGTCGCTATGAGTCGGAATTGACTCGATGGCACTGGGTCACTGGGATGAAATGGATGGGGGCGCCTGGAAGGATTTAAATCACTGCTGGTCATGTTAAAATCTGGCATGGGAGACACTTAACATCCTATGTTCTTCTACTTTGAGGTCCTAGAAATAGAAACTACAGACCCACTAAGAACAAGGCACTGAGCCAGGTGCCTGGTGGAGCAGTGTTATATCTGGAATATAACACAACAACCTCACAAAGACTCTGGTCAAGAAGAAGAATGGACACACAATGTGACTCCAATTCATCAGGATACCTATCCCAGGTCTTTTAATAAGAATAGTGAGAGAATACCGGCCTAATTTTATCCTATACTTTTTTCCACTCTTTAAAAAGCAGTCATCTTCCACTCCGGCATTCCATTGGAGAACCAACCACACTCAGGTTCAGCTCCCTGACCATAAATACATAGTGATTGTGACCATCTGAACAGTAAAATAAAGGTCTGAGGGTAGGTATTAGACAACATGAAGTTGTCTGAAGACCTGAGTTTCCACAAAAGGGAGAACAATCCAGAACAACTCAGGGAAACTCATGCTCTAATCTGAGTTGAAGTCACCCACCTGCTCAGCCCCTGTTGAGTCACAGCAAACAGCTACCTGGACTGAAAGAGAAGGCATGTCTGGACTGGAAGGAGTCCAGAGGCTCTGGGTAGGGCAGTTGGAGTGACTTCCAGCCTAGCCCATGGAGAGGGCCTTTCATTGCAGATTTTGTCACAGATAACCCCACTGAACAGTTTTCCGGTTGAAATCATTTCTCCTCTACTGCCCCTATAAGATCTACTATACTCTATTTCGAATCCTTTGGAACCAAATTATAAGCAATCTCCAGGTGCCTGAAGAAAATAACACAGGGCTTTGACTTTACCCCTCTACTCCCCCCGTCCCAATAAAAACCATGATATAATCCCACTGCTCTGTAAAACACATGTAGAAGTTGCTTGTCTCCCTTCTGGAGCAAGAATCAATATACTTGCTCTCATCCTTTCTCTATACCCAGTATATTTCCTCTGAAGTGTCTTGATAATACATCAAACAAGCCACTCTTCCTGATTTTTAAGATTTATCCCAAGCCTATTTTTTTATACCTGATAGGATCCAGCGATTATTTCTATCTGAAGCTTCCACGGTGTTTGAACAACCACTGTGAATAGAGTGCCTCCACGCACACTTCCTGCTCCTCTAGAATCTGCTATGAGTCGGAATCGACTCGATGGCACTGGGTTGTTGGGTTCAGAATCTGCCCATGCCTTAATTTTCTGCAGCCAAGGACTAGCTCTTTACATGCATCTGCTCTCTGCAGCTACCATGCACAACTCTACCTACGCCTTAGCTTAGAAGATGAAGTAAGAAAAATTCAAGCAAAATTACAGAAAACTTTTTTTTTTTTTTAAATTATTGTCGGGGATTGACAAAAACTCAGAGACACCTCTTAGGACCTGAGCTTCTATCATGGAACAGCCTGAAATAATTTTCAATTCAGACCTTTCTATTATAGGAACGATGAGTCAAATACTGTATCCAGGCATTCAAGAAAGGCAGGCTTCCTTGTTGCTTCCTCCTCTTATCAGGTAGGTCAACCAGTTATTTCCCACGATCCTTACGAATGATTTTTGATGTTGAATTTGAATGAATTAGCACATGACCACTGATTTCAGAATTGCTTTGTGAATAAAGTACCCTGTCTCAATCCTGCAATCTTTTTTGAGTACATCAAAATCCTAGACAAATCCTAGACACCAGAAGCAGATATAATTAAATTATCTGAAATACAATTGATAAAGGCTGGCCGTTGGAGGAGGTAGTGAAAAGTCCTTTGGATCCCATGCTCCGACTATCCCTGTAGAAAAGTCCAGGGCTGCAGAGGAAAATCATCTTTGTGCTTGCATCACTGGATACAGAAGACAGATGATCTTCTATCCAATCACACAGAAGTAGAATGGCAGAATGGATTGTGTCCTGTTTATTGTGCTTTCATTTTCAGCCTGCGCACTTGGAGGCTCTTGGTGTTGGGTGTGAGGGGTCTTAAACAGTCATCCTATGGTGTGAGAAATGACAGTAATCCTGCAAATGATTGTAAAAGAGGATCTAATGATTGAAGTATCTTCCAAAAACTATTCAAAGCCCATGTCAGTGAGTTAATTCTACTATCACCCACATTATTTCTGCATGTATATTACAAAAGAAAGGACAGGATAAAATTGCTCCCATAATGCCCCCATGTCAACTGAAATCGACTCAGATGGTCCAGGGTCTTGATGAAATCTCTAAGAAAAACTTTTAAAAGAAACATTCAGAACAAGTCAACATTTTTTGAAAAACTTCTATGTGTTAAATAAACACAGTAAGAAAAATAGTTCAGTGAATAAATGTAGTAGGACATACAATAGGAATGGAGTCAGGAAAAGCTATGTCTTAGTGTTTCCAGGTCTACAGTTTTTGCTAGAGCTGCTATTCAATGAAACATTTCAAATGAAAAGGAAAATACCATTTTTTGAAAGGCCATGAATAAGAACAAAATGAATGTGGTCAAAGTGTATATAAGCAATCCAGGTTGAGCTCTCTAAAAAATGTTTTACTGAGGGTCATATCTAAGTGCATGGAATTGTTAATGTTAGAAATCGTAAGTGGTCTTTTCAGGCACGTTTTTACAGAGGGATGGCTAAGAATCCTATCTCCATGGATCACGCTCAAAAACCAAAGAATAAATGTATATTATTTCACTCTGAATGTTTAGACAAAAAATTATACTTGGACCAAGTAGACTTAGGGGGCTCCTGATCTGTTTTTTTAGAAGATGCCATCTAGAGGCTTGTGGGGACCAGGGGCCTAAGTCTGCACCAGAGATCGGAAGATGTTGGACTGAACTTGGCAGTCCCATCGAAGGGCTACCCCTCAGAACTGGGGTTTCTTTCTAGAGTCAAAGAGCACCACTGACCAGTAGGTAGGGAAAACACAGTGTTAGCACTTGGGGCTGGGAAGAGAGGGCCCCGAGAACCCTGAGTTGATGGGACCTCGGTTGGCTGAAAAAAAGCCAGATGCAGCCTTAAACAGCCAGAATCCCTCCAGTGTGGCTGTGGGCAGGGTGAACCTTCTGATGTGACCCTGTGCTGAGAGGCATGAAATGTAGGTGAAGGTCTTGATCATACCTGAGGAGGTATATGGGGCCTGGCCTACCTCTGGTGGGTCAGAGGAGCTGACAGGTAAGGGAGTTGAGAAACTGGGTCTGTGTTCTGTGAACAGCCTAGAGAAAGATGACAGATCCCTTTTTTCAGTAGGGCTTCCCAGCCATACCCCTTGTCTCTTCTGTCACAGGAGGCTTCAGGACCCCAAAGAAAGAATGGCTTGGGTTTCCAGTGGCGTGTCCCATCTCTTGGTTCTGATCCCACCTTTCCAGGCAGGCTTGGTGCCAGTTCTGTGGAAGTGGGAGAGATGTGGCAGGGGCTGGGGTCAGTTAAGTGACAGAGGACGGCATGGGGAAGCCCTGTCACTGAGGGAGGGTGAGGAGGGCGGATCTAGAGACCACGGGGAAGCACGCCTGTAAATAGACATGACTCTTACTTTCCTGAGTCTTTAGATTTGTTCTCTTTTCTTTTCTGAGGCCTCACGATGCTGCTAGCACTGGGAATCTCATCTCAGCTTCATGTTTTTCTGATAGGATGACCTGATCGTCTTTATTTTCCCTATGTCATGTTCAGCTTCAGACCCACTGGAGGGTGTCAAGTGATCATGGTGGCTTCCAATTGACTCCACACATGCCTCTTACCTCCCTTGGACCCACCCTAGGACTTCTGTGTCTTAATGGTGAGCCTCTTCCTATGTTGAATTCTATTTCCAAAAAGTGTGCTGACATCACTGTCTTGAATGCTGCAGTAACTGCTTCTCTGTAGTACAAATGGATTCTTTGTGGCCCTCATGTTTTATCCCAAACACAATGACAACATGTTGTACTAAGTATATATTGTTTTGTTGGCAAAATGGTACTCTACCTGCTTTTAAGTTTAAAATATTCTTGAGTTTGTTTGCTTTGCTTTGTTTTGTTTTCTTTTTAAATGATAAGGCTTGGATACTGTGATTTAGGGGACAGGAACAGGAATGTCTCAGCGTCTTGACCCAGGACTGAAAATTCCCCACCCAGGTTTCATGAAGGAAATTGTTGGAAGGGCTGATGTTGGACTGAGGCGGTTGTTCTAGGGCAAATATTTCATGACATGTATGTCATGGGATGGGAAGAGAATGTACCTGGAGAACTGAGTTCTCCTGATACGGAGCCAAGTGAAGCATGCCCAGCTGTGCCCTGGATCCTGGATCATCCAGGGAGGTGGGTCAAGGAGGCAGAGCCCAGAGCACCACAACATAGGGAGTCAAGCAGAGCATGTGTGTTCTTTGGGCGAAGCCACTGTTGTCAGCATCTAACTGCCCATCAGTAGTGGCTAACTTTCTTTTTATAGTGAGAAGCCCCTCCCCTGATTTAATGTGAGCAGAGAGAAGGCAGCCCTCCAAAGGGCAGAAGGCAGTCCTTTTCAAAATGACAGATAAAAGAAATTCTCCCAGGATTCTCACCAACTGTGCCCTCGGGTCCCAGAATGGGGACTGCTAAAGTCAGTGGGTTCTGAAACTGTTCCTGATTCAGGAACTGAAAGACAACAGTGGAAAAATAGAGATATGAATCCACAACCCAGAGAGATGAATCAAATCATTCATTTCAGTACAATTTACTGAGTTTCAATTAAGTCCAAAGAAGAATAATTATATATATATATATATATATATGGAAACCCCGGTGGTGTAGTTGTTAAGTGCTACAGCTGCT
The DNA here is from genome assembly GCF_030014295.1 of Loxodonta africana. Lineage (NCBI taxonomy): Eukaryota > Metazoa > Chordata > Mammalia > Proboscidea > Elephantidae > Loxodonta > Loxodonta africana. Next base: position 2,056,440 of record NC_087350.1, read on the forward strand.
AACCAAAGGGTCAGCAGTTCTTATCCACCAGGCACTCCTTGGAAACTTTATGGGGGAGTTCCATCCTGTCCTGTAGGGTCGCTATAAGTCAGAATTGACTCAACAACAATGGGTTTTCTTAATGGGTATATACATAAAATATGTGCATATATATAAAATACGTGCATATATATATGACAGCATACTTGTAGTCAAAATATATTTTTACAACTCAATGATAAGATAAGTACAAAAAATGGGCAAAACATTTGTATGCACACTTAACAAAAAAAAGATATATAAATGAATAATAGGCTAGAAATATGCTTAATCTCACTAATTATCAGGAGCATACAAATTGAAAGTGAATCGAGATACCAGTGGAAATCTGGTACAATGGTTAAAATAAAAAAGACAGACATACCAAATGTTGGGGAGGATGTGAAGCAACTGGAATGTCTGTACATTTCTTGGAGGATCATGAAAAGGTCTAGATTCTTTGGAAAACAGTTTCACTATGTCATAAATTTAAACATACATTTACAATATACTCAAGAGTCCCACTTCTAGACATTTCATTAAGAGAAATGATAAAGAATATTCATAGCAACCTATTCATGGTACTCAAAACACGTAAACAACCAAATTTCCATCAGCTGGTAGACCAATAAGCAAATCGTGGTGTCCTCATATGTCATGGATTGAATTGTGTCCTCCCAAAATATGTGTCCATTTGGCTGGGTCGTGATTCCCAGTATTGTATGATTGTCCATTTTGTCATCTGATGTGATTTTCCTATGTGTCATAAATCTACCTCTGTGATGTTAATGAGGTAGGATAGGCAGCAGTTATGTTAATACGGCAGAAATCAATCTACAAGATTGGATTGTGTCTTGAGCTAATCTCTTCTAAGATATAAAAGAGACAAGTGGGCAGAGAGACAGGAGGACCTCATACCACTGAGAAAGCAGTGCTGGGAGCAGAGCGAGTCCTTTGGATCCAGGGTTCCTGTGCAGAGAAGCTCCTAGTCCAGGGGAAGATTGATGACAAGGACCTTCCTCCAGAGCTGACAGAGAGTGAAAGCCTTCCTTTGGAGCTGGCTCCCTGAATTTTACAACTCTGTCTAGCCTACTAAACTGTGACAGAATAAACTTCTGTTGGTTAAAGCCATCCACTTGTGGTATTTCTGTTACATCAGCACTAGGTGACTAAGACACCATACAATGGGATACTACTGAGCAATTAAAGAGACAAACTATTAATTCAAGCAAAAACCTGGAAGAATCTCAAATATGTTATGCTCATGGAAAGAAGCCATATGCAAAAGGACACATACTATATAATTCGATTTATATTATCTTGTGTAACTGGCAAAACTATATTCATAGAAAGCTGATAGGGGATTGACTCAGGTCAGGGGAGATTAACTGCAAAAGGGCATGAAGGAACTTTGGGTTGTTAGAAATGCTTATTTCTTGATTGTGGTGGTGCTGCTTCAGCTGTCTTAGGCCAGGTTCTCTAGAGAAGCAAAACCAGTGAAGCATATAGATATATATACAGAGAGATTTATATCAAGGAAATGGCTCCTGCAGTTTTTAGAGGCTGTAACATCCCAAGTCCTTGGGGCGGGAAAGAGGCTTCTCCTGACCCAAGTAGCCATAGGGGTTGATGAACCCAAAATCAGCAGACCAGAGAGCAGGGTTGTTGCTTACAGGCTGTGAAGATCAATGAATCTCAATATTGGCAGCAAGACCCCAGGTAAGCTGCTAGCTCAAGTCCCAAGAACCAGGAGTCAGACAAACAGGGGCCAGCTGCAGGATCCAGAACAGGCAAAAGGCCCTGGCAAGGAGAGCAGGAAGGACTAGGCGGGGGACGGCAGAGAGATAAAGGCTGAGGGGGTGCCACAGGCCCCACCCCCACCAGTACCACTAACAGCAGGATCCCACTGTGGGGGTGAACAGGTATCAAAGCTCAACAGAGAAGTGATTACAGCATTATATGACTGCCAAAGCACTGAGAATCATGGCCCCGCCAAGTTGCCGTACAATCTTAACCATTGCAAGCTGTATACGATTATCCAAACTGATCAAATGTGTACTTAAAATGGGTGATATTATACATCAATAAATCTGGGGTAGTAAAGTCAGAATTTCATCTTTATTGTGCTGCAGAGACAACTTGTCAAAGAGAGAGAACACAGGATTTGTAATTATGTAGATCGTTTTTATTGTACTTTAAGTGAAAGTGTATAGTTCACATCAGTTTCTTATACAAAAACTTACGCACACATGCTTATGTGGCCCTAGTTGCACTCTCTATAATGTGACAGCACAGCCCCCCTCTTGACCTTGTATTTCCGGTGTCTATTATTCAACCAGCTTCTGTCCCCCTCTGCCTTCTCACCTCGCCTCTGGACAGGAACTGCCCACTTAGTCTCATGTGTCTACTTGAGCTAAAAAGCACTCTCCTCACCAGTATCATTTTATGTTTTGTAGTCCAGACTGATCTTTGTATGAAGAGTTGGCTTCGGGAATGGTTTTAGTTTTGGGCTAACAGAGAGTCCGGGGGCCATATCCTCAGGGGTACCTTCAGTCTCAGTCAGACCATTAAATCTGGTCTTTTTACTAGAATTTGAGTTCTGTGCCCCACTTTTCTCCTGCTCCATCAGGGACTCTGTTGTGTTCCCTGTTGGGGTGCTCATTGGTGGTAGCTGGGCACCATCTACTTCTGGTCTCAGGCTGGTGGAGTCTCTGGTTTATGTGGTCCTTTCTGTCTGTTGGTCTCATATTTTCCTTGTGTCCTTAGTGTTGTTCCTTCTCCTTTGTTCCAGGTGGGTTGAGACCAACTGATGCATTTTAGATGGCTGCTTGCTAGCTTTTAAGACCCCAGACGCCACTCACCAAAGTGAAATGCAGAATGTTTTCTTATTATACTCTGTTATGCCAAGTGACCTAGATGTACCCTGAAAACATGGTCCCCGGACACCTGTCCCTGCTACACTGTCTCTTGAAATGTCTAGTTGTGTTCAGGAAACTTCTTAGCTTTTGGATTAGCCCAGTTGTGCGACTTCCCCTGCATTGTGTGTTGTCCTTCCCTTCACCTAAAATAATTCTTGTCTACTATCTAATTTACCCCTCTCCCTACTTCCCCACCCTCGTAACCATCAAAGAACGTTTCTTCTATGTTTAACCTTTTCTTGAATTCTTATAATAGTGGTCTCGTACAATATTTGTCCTTTTGTGACTGACTTATTTCACTCAGCATAATGCCTTCCAGATTCCTCCATGTTATGAGATGTTTTCACGGATTCATTGTTGTTCTTTACCTTTGCGTAGTATTCCACTGTGTGAGTACACCATAATTTGTTTATCCATTCATCCGTTGATGGGCACCTTGGTTTTTTCCATGTTTTTGCTATTGTAAAGTGTGCTGCAATGAACATGGGTATGCATATATCTATTCACGTGAAGGCTTTTATTTCTCTAGGATATATTCCAAGGAGTGGGATTGCTGGATCATATGGCAGTCCTATTTCCAACTTTTTAAGGAAGCACCAAATCAATATCCAAAGTGCTTGTACCATTTTTCATTCCCACCAGCAGTGTGCAAGTGTTCCAGTCTCTCCACAACCTCTCCAACATTGATTATTTTGTGTTTTTTGGAATAAAGCCACCCTTGTTGGAGTGAGATGGAATCTCATTGTAGTTTTGATTTGCATTTCTTTAATGGCTAATAATCGTGAGCATTTCTTCATGTTTCTGTTAGCTGCCTGAATGTCTTCTTTGGTGAAGTGCCTATTCATATCCTTTGCCCATTTTTTAATTGGGTTATTTGTCTTTTTGTTGTTGAGGTTTTGCAGTATCTTGTAGATTTTAGAGATTAGAGGCTGTTTGGATTAGTCATAGCCTAAAATTTTTTCCTAGTCTGCAGGGTTTGTCATAGCCTAAATTTTTTTCATAGTCTTTTTACCCTTTTGGTGAAGTCTTTGGATGGGCATAGGTGTTTGATTTTTAGGAGCTCCCTGTTATCTTTTTTTTTTTTTTAATCTAGTTTCTCTTCTGGTGTTTATGCATTGTTAGTAATGTTTTGTATTCTATTTATGCCACGTATAAGTGCTCCTAGCCTTGTCCCTATTTTTTCTCCCATGATCTTTATCGTTTTAGATTTTATGTTTAGGCCTTTGATCCATTTTATTTATTTATTTATTTTTAATTAACTTTTATTAAGCTTCAAGTGAACATTTACAAATCCAATCAGTCTATCACATGTCAGTTTACATACATCTTACTCCCTTCTCCCACCTGCTCTCCCCCTATTGAGTCAGCCCTTTCAGTCTCTCGTTTCCTGCCAATTTTGCCATCTTCCCTCTCTCTCTATCTTCCCATCCCCCCTCCAGTCAAGAGTTGCCAACACACTCTCAAGTGTCCACCTGATTTAATTAGCTCACTCTTCATCAGCATCTCTCTCCCCGCCGCTGACCAGTCCCTTTCATGTCTGATGAGTTGTCTTCGGGGATGGTTCCTGTCCTGTGCCAACAGAAGGTCTGGGGAGCATTGCTGCCGGGATTCCTCTAGTCACAGTCAGACCATTAAGTATGGTCTTTTTATGAGAATTTGGGGTCTGCATCCCACTGATCTCCTGCTCCCTCAGGAGTTCTCTGTTGTGCTCCCTGACAGGGCAGTCATCGATTGTGGCCGGGCACCAACTAGTTCTTCTGGTCTCAGGATGATGTAGGTCTCTGGTTCATGTGGCCCCTTCTGTCTCTTGGGTTCTTAGTTGTCGTGTGACCTTGGTGTTCTTCATTTTCCTTTGCTCCAGGTGGGTTGAGACCAATTGATGCCTCTTAGATGGCTGCTTGTTAGCATTTAGGACCCCAGACGCCACATTTCAAAGTGGGATGCAGAATGTTTTCATAATAGAATTATTTTGCCAATTGACTTAGAAGTCCCCTCAAACCATGTTCCCCAGACCCCCGCCCCTGCTCCACTGACCTTTGAAGCATTCATTTTATCCTGGAAACCTCTTTGCTTTTAGTCCAGTCTAATTGGGCTGACCTTCCTTGTATTGAGTGTTGTCTTTCCCTTCACCCAAAGCAGTTCTTATCTACTGATTGATCGATAAAAAACCCTCTCCCTCCCTCCCTCCCCCCTTCGTAACCACAAAAGTATGTGTTCTTCTCAGTTTTTTCTATTTCTCAAGATCTTATAATAGTGGTCTTATACAATATTTGTCCTTTTGCCTCTGACTCATTTCGCTCAGCATAATGCCTTCCAGATTCCTCCATGTTATAAAATGTTTCAGAGATTCATCACTGTTCTTTATCGATGCGTAGTATTCCATTGTGTGACTATACCACAATTTATTTACCCATTCATCCATTGATGGACACGTTGGTTGCTTCCAGCTTTTTGCTATTGTAAACAGAGCTGCAATAAACATGGGTGTGCATATATCTGTTTGTGTGAAGGCTCTTGTATCTCTAGGGTATATTCCGAGGAGTGGGATTTCTGGGTTGTATGGTAGTTCTAACTGTTTAAGATAACGCCAGATGGATTTCCAAAGTGGTTGTACCATTTTACATTCCCACCAGCAGTGTATGAGAGTTCCAATCTCTCCGCAGCCTCTCCAACATTTATTATTTTGTGTTTTTTGGATTAATGCCAGCCTACTTGGTGTGAGATGGAATCTCATCGTAGTTTTAATTTGCATTTCTCTAATGGCTAATGATCGAGAGCATTTTCTCATGTATCTGTTGGCTGCCTGAATATCTTCTTTAGTGAAATGTGTGTTCATATCCTTTGCCCACTTCTTGATTGGGTTGTTTGTCTTTTTGTGGTTGAGTTTTGACAGAATCATGTAGATTTTAGAGATCAGGCGCTGGTCTGAGATGTCATAGCTGAAAATTCTTTCCCAGTCTGTAGGTGGTCTTTTTACTCTTTTGGTGAAGTCTTTAGATGAGCAGAGGTGTTTGATTTTTAGGAGCTCCCAGTTATCTGGTTTCTTTTCGTCATTTTTGGTAATGTTTTGTATTCTGTTTATGCCCTGTATTAGGGCTCCTAATGTTGTCCCTATTTTTTCTTCCATGATCTTTATCGTTTTAGTCTTTATGTTTAGGACTTTGATCCACTTGCAGTTAGTTTTTGTGCATGGTGTGAGGTATGGGTCCTGTTTCATTTTTTTGCAAGTGGATATCCAGTTATGCCAGCACCATTTGTTGAAAAGACTGTCTTTTCCCCAATTGACTGACACTGGGCCTTTGTCAAATATCAGCTGCTCATACATGGATGGATTTATATCTGGATTCTCAATTCTGTTCCATTGGTCTATGTGTCTGTTGTTGTACCAGTACCAGGCTGTTTTGACTACTGTGGCTGTATAATAGGTTCTAAAATCAGGTAGAGTGAGGCCTCCCATTTTCTTCTTCTTTTTCAGTAATGCTTTGCTTATCCGAGGCTTCTTTCCCTTCCATATGAAGTTGGTGATTTGTTTCTCTATCCCCTTAAAATATGACATTGGAATTTGGATCGGAAGTGCGTTATATGTATAGATGGCTTTTGGTAGAATAGACATTTTTACTATGTTAATCTTCCTATCCATGAGCAGGGTATGTTTTTCCACTTAAGTATGTCCTTTTGAATTTCTTGTTGTAGAGCTTTGTAGTTTTCTTTGTATAGGTCTTTTACATCCTTGGTAAGATTTATTCCTAAGTATTTTATCTTCTTGGGGGCTACTGTGAATGGTATTGATTTGGTTATTTCCTCTTCGGTGTTCTTTTTGTTGATGTAGAGGAATCCAAGTGATTTTTGTATGTTTATTTTATAACCTGAGACTCTGCCACACTCTTCTATTAGTTTCAGTAGTTTTCTGGAGGATTCCTTAGGGTTTTCTGTATATACGATCATGTCATCTGCAAATAGTGATAGCTTTACTTCCTCCTTGCCAATCTGGATACCCTTTATTTCTTTGTCTAGCCTAATTGTCCTGGCTAGGACTTCAAGTACGATGTTGAATAAGAGCGGTGATAAAGGGCATCCTTGTCTGGTTCCTGTTCTCAAGGGAAATGCTTTCAGGTTCTCTCCATTTAGAGTGATATTGGCTGTTGGCTTTGCATAGATGCCCTTTATTATGTTGAGGAATTTTCCTTCAATTCCTATTTTGGTAAGAGTTTTTATCATAAATGGGTGTTGGACTTTGTCAAATGCCTTTTCTGCATCAATTGATAAGATCATGTGGTTTTTATCTTTTGTTTTATTTATGTGATGGATTACATTAATGGTTTTTCTGATATTAAACCAGCCTTGCATACCTGATATAAATCCCACTTAATCAGGGTGAATTATTTTTTTGATATGTTGTTGGATTCTATTGGCTAGAATTTTGTTGAGGATTTTTGCATCTATGTTCATGAGGGATATAGGTCTATAATTTTCTTTTTTTGTAATGTCTTTACCTGGTTTTGGTATCAGGGAGATGGTAGCTTCATAAAATGAGTTGGGTAGTATTCCGTCTTTTTCTATGCTTTGAAACATCTTCGGTAGTAGTGGTGTTAAGTCTTCTCTGAAGGTTTGGTAGAACTCCGCAGTGAAGCCGTCCGGGCCAGGACTTTTTTTTGTTGGAAGTTTTTTGATTACCGTTTCAATCTCTTTTTTTGTTATGGGTCTATTTAGTTGTTCTACTTCTGAATGTGTTAGTTTAGGTAGGTAGTGTTTTTCCAAGAATTTATCCATTTCTTCTAGGTTTTCAAATTTGTTAGAGTACAATTTTTCGTAGTAATCTGAAATGATTCTTTTAATTTCATTTGGTTCTGTTGTGATGTGGTCCTTCTCGTTTCTTATTCGGGTTATTTGTTTCCTTTCCTGTATTTCTTTAGTCAGTCTAGCCAATGGTTTATCAATTTTGTTAATTTTTTCAAAGAACCAGCTTTTGGCTTTGTTAATTCTTTCAATTGTTTTTCTGTTCTCTAATTCATTTAGTTCAGCTCTAACTTTTATTGTTTGTTTTCTTCTGGTGCCTGATGGATTCTTTTGCTGCTCACTTTCTATTTGTTCAAGTTGTCGGGACAGTTCTCTGATTTTGGCTCTTTCTTCTTTTTGTATGTGTGCATTTATCGATATAAATTGGCCTCTGAGCACTGCTTTTGCTGTGTCCCAGAGGTTTTGATAGGAAGTATTTTCATTCTCGTTGCTTTCTATGAATTTCCTTATTCCCTCCTTGATGTCTTCTATAACCCAGTCTTTTTTCAAGAGGGTATTGTTCATTTTCCAAGTATTTGATTTCTTTTCCCTAGTTTTTCTGTTATTGATTTCTAGTTTCATTGCCTTGTGGTCTGAGAAGATGCTTTGTAATATTTCGATGTTTTGGACTCCGCAAAGATTTGCTTTATGACCTAATATGTGGTCTACTCTAGAGAATGTTCCATGTGCACTAGAAAAAAAAGGATATTTTGTAGCAGTTGGGTGGAGAGTTCTGTATAAGTCAATGAGGTCAAGTTGGTTGATTGTTGTAAGTAGGTCTTCCGTGTCTCTATTGAGCTTCTTACTGGATGTCCTGTCCTTCTCCGAAAGTGGTGTGTTGAAGTCTCCTACTATAAATGTGGAGGTGTCTATCTCACTTTTCAATTCTGTTAAAATTTGATTTATGTATCTTGCAGCCCTGTCATTGGGTGCATAAATATTTAATATGGTTATGTCTTCCTGATCAGTTGTCCCTTTTATCATTATATAGTGTCCTTCTTTATCCTTTGTGGTGGATTTAAGTCTAAAGTCTATTTTGTCGGAAATTAATATTGCTACTCCTCTTCTTTTTTGCTTATTGTTTGCTTGATATATTTTTTTCCATCCTTTGAGTTTTAGTTTGTTTGTGTCTCTAAGTCTAAGGTGTGTCTCTTGTAGGCAGCATATAGATGGATCGTGTTTCTTTATCCAGTCCGTGACTCTCTGTCTCTTTATTGGTGCATTTAGTCCATTTACATTCAGCGTAATTATAGATAAATAAGTTTTTAGTGCTGTCATTTTGATGCCTTTTCATGTGTGTTGTTGGCCATTTCATTTTTCCACATACTTTTTTGTGCTGAGACGTTTTTCTTAGTAAATTGTGAGATCCTCATTTTCATAATGTTTAACTTTATGTTAGTTGAATCGTTACGTTTTTCTTGGCTTTTATCTTGAGTTATGGAGTTGATATTCCTTTTTGTGGTTACCTTATTATTTACCCCTATTTTTCTAAGTAAAAACCTAACTTGTATCGTTCTATATCGCCTTGTATCACTCTCCATCTGGCAGTTCAATGCCTCCTGTATTTAGTCCCTCTTTTTGATTATTGTGATCTTTTACCTATTGACTTCCATGATTCCCTGTTATGTGTATTATTTTTTTTATTCACTTATTTTTTAGAATTAATCTTAATTTGTTTGTTTTTGTGCTTTCCCTACTTGAGTTGATATCAGGACGTTCTGTTTTGTGACCTTGTATTGTGCTGGTACCTGATATTATTGGTCATCTGACCAAACAATCTCCTTTAGCATTTCTTGTAGCCTTGGTTTGGTTTTTACGAATTCTCTAAACTTGTGTTTATCTGTAAATATCTTAATTTCTCCTTCATATTTCAGAGAGAGTTTTGCTGGATATATGATCCTTGGTTGGCAGTTTTTCTCCTTCAGTGCTCTGTATACGTCATCCCATTCCCTTCTTGCCTGCATGGTTTCTGCTGAGTAGTCTGAACTTATTCTTATTGATTCTCCCTTGAAGGAAATCTTTCTTTTCTCCCTGGCTGCTTTTAAAATTTTCTGTTTATCTTTGGTTTTGGCAAGTTTGATGATAATATGTCTTGGTGTTTTTCTTTTTGGATCAATCTTAAATGGGGTTTGATGAGCATCTTGGATAGATGTCCTTTCGTCTTTCATGATGTCAGGGAAGTTTTCTGTCAGCAGATCTTCAACTATTTTCTCTTTGTTTTCTGTCCCCCCTCCCTGTTCTGGGACTCCAATCACTCGCAAGTTATCCTTCTTGATAGAGTCCCACATGATTCTTAGGGTTTCTTCATTTTGTTTAATTCTTTTATCTTTTTTTTTTTTCAGCTGTGTTGGTGTTGATTCCCTGGTCCTCCAGATGTCCCAGTCTACATTCTAATTGCTCGAGTCTGCTCCTCTGACTTCCTATTGCGTTATCTAATTCTGTAATTTTATTGTTAATCTTTTGGATTTCTGAATGCTGTCTCTCTATGGATTCTTGCAACTTATTAATTTTTCCGCTATGTTCTTGAATAATCTTTTTGAGTCCTTCAACAGTTTTATCAGTGTGTTCCTTGGCTTTTTCTGCAGTTAGCCTAATTTCATTTGTGATGTCTTTAAGCATTCTGTAAATTAGTTTTTTATATTCTGTATCTGATAATTCCAGGATTGTATCTTCATTTGGGAAAGATTTTGATTCTTTTGTTTGGGGGGTTGGAGAAGCTGTCATGGTCTGCTTCTTTATGTGGTTTGATATGGACTGCTGTCTCCGAGCCCTCACTGGGAAACTAGTTTTTCCAGAAAATCCGCTAAAAAAAAAATGCAGTCAGATCCCTATCAGAGTTCTTCCTCTGGCTCAGGCTATTCGTATGTTAATGGAGCCGCCTGGGGAGGGTGGGGGAGGGATCAGAGAGCTAGGAATGTAGCACCTCAGAATATAGGCAGAGTTGTTTGTCTTACTTGGAATGACTCTTATACCTGAGATTTCCGTGGGGCGCGTTGCCTATATGTACTGGCTGTGTCGAGATTGCCCCCCAGGGGGTCTGGCCCGCTGGCGTCACGGTCAGATCCTCCGCTGTCAGCCCCACCCCCAAGGTTAAGGCTCCCCTACTGGGACGGAGCACTCCCGACTCCAAAATCAGTCGTTGCCTCCCGGGGACTCCCCGTCCTGCCAGCCGCGTCGCGCGCCGCTCCCGCGAACCGGGTGGGCTCCCCCCCGGGTCAGCTCAGGAGAGCAGAGCAGCTCTCCGCGCCTGAGCCGTGACTGCGCGTCCCAGCTGGGACGCTGCTCTCCCAGCTCCAAGACCAGCCACTGCCTCCCGGGGACTTCCTCCACCGGCTGCGCTGCCACGCCACCCGCGAAAACCGGCTGGGCCCGCGCAAACCAGCTGGGACCGCCCTGGGGTCAATTCAGGGTGACGGAGCTGCAGCCCGCGCTCACGCCCCGCCCGCGACTGCCAAAATCCCGGGTGGACGGCTCCCCGGCTGGGACGCTGCTCTCCCCGCTCCAAGACCAGTTACTGCCTCCCGGGGACTTCTCCCTCCGGCGTGCTGCGCCGCCCGTGTGAACGGATGGGCCCCCCCCGGGTTCAATTCAGGGGAATGTAGCTGGTCCCCGCGCTCGCGCCCTGTCCGCGCCCCGCCAAAATCCCGGCGGGACGGCTCCCCGCCTGGGACGCTGCTCTCCCCTCTCCAAGACCAGTCACTGCCTCCCGGGGACTTCTGCCACCGGCTGCGCCGCCACGCTGCCTGCACCAACCGGCTGGGCTCCCTCCCGGGATGAGTTCGGGGGCTAGGGCTGGGCCCCTTGTCTGTGCCGTCTGCCCCCCTGGGCTCTGCCCCAAATTGGGCTCTGAAGGTCACCTGACTGTTACGCTGGCTCCTGGCTCTGAAAACAATCGCTGTCTCCCCGTATTTGTTCGTTCTCCGTCTCTAAATCTGTGTTTGTTGTTCAGAATTCATAGATTGTTATGTATGTGATGGATTCACTTGTTTTTCCGAGTCTTTGTTGCAAGAGGGATCCGCGGTAGCGTCCACCTAGTCCGCCATCTTGGCCCCCGCTCCCATTTTATTTTTTATGCATGGTGTGAGGTATGGGTCTTGTTTCCTTTTTTGCAGATGGATATCTAGTTAGGCCAGTACCATTTGTTAAAGAGACTGTCTTTTCCCCATTTAACGGACCTTGGGCCTTTGTCAAATATCAGCTGCTCATATGTGGATGGATTTATGTCTGGATTCTTAATTCTGTTCCATGGGTCTATGCATCTGTTGTTGTACCAGTACCAGGCTGTTTGACTACTGTGGTGGTATAATGTGTTCTCAAATCAGGTAGTGTAAGGCCTCCCACTTTGTTCTTTTTCAGTAATGCTTTACTTATCGGGGCCTCTTCCCTTTCCACATGAAGTTGGTGATTTTTTCTCCATCTCTTTAAAAAATGCCATTGGAATTTGCATCTGGGTTGCATTGTATCTATAGATCGCTTTGGGTAGAATATGTTTTTCCACTTATGTAGGTCTCTCTTGGTTTCCTGCAGTAGTGCCTTGTAGTTTTCTTTGTAAAAGTCTTTTACATCTCTACTTAGATTTATTCCTAAGTATTTTATCTTCTTGGGGGCTACTTTAAATGGTATTGATTTGGTGACCTCCTCTTTGAAGTTCTCTTTGTTGGTGTAGAGGAATCCAACTGATTTTTGTATATTTATCTTGTATCCTGATGCTTTTCTGAATTCTTCTATTAGCTCCAGTAGTTTTCTTGTGGATTTTTCAGGGTTTTCTGTGTATAAGATCATACCATCTGCAAATAGAGATATTTTACTTCTTCCTTACCAATTTGGATGCCCTTTATTTCTTTTTATAGTCTAATTGCTCTGGCTAGGACGTCTAGCACAATGCTGAATAAGAGTGGTAATAAAGGGCATCCTTGTCTGGTTCTGGTTCTCAAGAGGAATGCTTTGTATGAATGCCCATTATTATGTTGAGGAATTTCTCTTCTCTTCCTATTTTGCTGAGAGTTTTCATCATGAATCTGTGTTGGACTTCCTCAGATGCTTTTTCTGCATCAATTGATAAGAATGTGTGGTTCTTGTCTTTGGTCTTATTTGGTGGATTACATTGATTGTTTTTCTAAAGTTGAGCCATCCCTGCATACCTGGTATGAATCCCACTTGGTCATGGTGAATTATTTTTTTGATATGTTGTTGAATTCTATTGGCTAGAATTTTGTTGTTAATTTTTGCATCTATGTTCATGAGGGGTATTGGTCTGTAATTTTCTTTTTCTTTTTTTGGTGTCTTTACCTAGTTTTGGTATCAGGGTTATGCAGGCTTCATAGAAAGATTTTGACAGTATTCCATGCTTTTCTATGCTCTGAAATACCTTTAGTAGTACTGGTGTTAACTCTTCTCTGAAAGTTTGGTAGAATTCTCCAATGAAGCTGTCAGGGCCAGGGCATTTTTTTTCAGTTGGGAGTTTTTTAATTACCTTTTCTATCTCTTCTTTTGTTATAGGTTTATATAGTTGTTCTACCTCTGTTTGTGTTAGGTTAGGTAGGTAGTGTGTTTGTAGAAATTTGTCCACTTCCTCTAGGTTTTCAAATTTGTTAGACTGCAATTTTTTCATAGTATTCTGTTATGGTTCTTTTAATTTCAGTTGGGTCTGTTGCAATATCGCCCATCTCGTTTCTTATTTGTCTTATTTGCTTCCTCTCCTGTTTTTCTTTTGTTAGTTTGGCCAGTGGTATATTGACTTTATTGATCTTTTCCAAGAACCAGGTTTTGGTTTTGTTAACTCTTCCAATTGTTTTTCTCTTCTCTATTTCATTTAGCTCTGCTCTAATTTTAATTATTTGCTTTCTTCTGCTGCCTGAGGACTTCTTTTGCTGTTCTCTTTCTATTTGGTCTAGTTGCGGGGTCAATTCTTTAAGTTTCGTCCTTTCTTCTTCTTGAATATGTGCATTTATTGCTATAAAATGTCCTCTGAGCACTGCTTTTGCTGTGTCCCAAAGGTTCTGGTAAAATGTGTTTTCATTCTCATTTGCGTCTATGAATTTCTTTATTCCATCCTTAATTTCTTGTATAATCCAATGGTTTTTTTTAGCAAGGTGTTGTTCAGTCTCCATGTGTTTGTTCCCCCCTCCCCTTTTCCTTTTATTGATTTCTACTTTTATGGCTTTATGGTCAGAAAAGATGCTTTATTATATTTTGACGCTCTGGAATCTGTTTAGTCTTACTTTATGGCCCAATATGTAGTCTATTCTGGAGGATGTTCCGTGTGCACTGGAAAAGAAAGAATACTTGACTGCTGTTGAGTGCAGTGTTCTGTATATGTTTACAAGGTCAAGTTGGTTGATTGTGGAGTTTAGATCTTCCATGTCTTTATTGAGTTTCTTTCTGGATGTTCTGTCCTTCACTGAAAGTGGTATGTTGAAGTCTCCTACTATTACTGTGGAGCTGTCTATCTCTTTTTTCAATGCTGTTAGATTTGTCTCATGTATTTTGGAGCCCAGTTGTTGGGTACATAAATATTTATTATGATCATGTCCTCCTGGTGTATTGACCTTTTAATCATTATATAGTGTCCTTCCTTATCCTTTGTGGTGGATTTTAAAGTCTATTTTGTCAAAAATTAATATTGCCACTTCTGCTGTTTTTTTTATTGTCATTTCCATGATATATTTTTTTTCCATCCTTTGAGTTTTGTTTGTGTCTTTAAGTCTAAGGTTTGTCTCTTGCAGACAGCATACAGACGGATAGTGGTTTTTTATCCATTCTGCCACTCTCTGTGTCTTTATTGGTGCATTTCATCCATTACATTCAGTGTAATTGTTGATAGATATGAGTTTGGTGCTGTCATTTTGATGTCTTTTTTGTGTGTGTTGTTGACAGTTTCTTTGCTCTACTTAATTTTCTTTGCTTGGTCATTTTTCTTTGTATATTTTCTTTTTCATTGTTGATTTTGTATATGCTGAGTTTTTATGTTTTGTTTGTTTTTTATTTTTATATGTAGGATTGTTAGTTTTCTTTGTGGTTACCTTAATATTTACCTCTGTATTTCTAAGTTTAAACCAAGCTGTTATTTCTTTATACACCTTAACTTCCTCTCCATATGAAAGATCTATGACTACATTTTTTAGTCCCTCTCTTTTGTTTTAATGTTGTCATCTTTTACATAATTACGTCTCTGTTTCCGTTTTGACTATTTTAGCTTTGATTTATTTTTGTGATTTCCCTATCTGGGTTGTTATCTGGTTGCTCTGTCCTGTGTTCTAGTTTTGGGTTGTTATCTGATATTATTGACTTTCTAACCAGAGGACTCCCTTTAGTATTTCTTGTCATTTTGTTTTGGTTTTTGTAAATTCCCTAAACTTCTCTTTGTCTGGGAATGTCCTAATTTTGCCATCATATATAACTATGTAGATTTTGAAGCCAACCCTGAGACATCCTCTTACTGTCTTACTGGATATGTGACCTGGATAAGTTGTACCTTCTGTGTACAATGGGGATGACCCCTACGTCATGGGGTGGTTATAACATTTATTTATATATATCTGTAACATACCTTGCAGAAGGACTCTGGGTAAAGAGATTAAACAAATAGTTATTAATACTCCTATTATTGTTATTACTTATGTTAATTCCCTAGCCCCAGTGAAAACTAGGATGCTGTTCCTGCCCTAAGAAATGCACAGCCCAGAGGGGAAACAGACACAGAAACCCTGTAGAACAGAGTGACATGGCTGGGATGGGATAAAGAAAAAATGAAGCTGGACGTGACCTCAGGAATAGTGATGGTCAGCCCTAGGAACCTCCTTGAGACCCAGGAACACGTTGCTGGGGAAGCCTCTTTCTCAGCCCAGTCTACATTCCCATAGAACCTTGTCCCAAACACTCCGGCCTTCCCTGGGTTCTCTTCTTAACACTTTCACAGGTGAAATAACGGACATCCCTTGGTGAGGCCCTATTCTGGGTTGGTATTTTACATACACAGTCTCTGCCACTTGGAAGAGCTATCCAAATAAAATATGATTGTTTTCATCTTACTGATAAGAAAGTTTGGGCTCAGACACTGCAGTTCACATAGCCAGCAAATGACAGAGCTGAGACTGAAAGTCTGCTATGACTAACCCTGAATCTAGACTTCTGCTGCATCTTTCTTCTTCCATACGCTACGTGATACACTTGCACCTCCTGCGTCCAGCATTCACTCCCAGGTGTGTGGATGGGAAGGCATTCTGCAGAAGACAGGGAGTTAGATGTTGACAGGAATTCAGAGAAGCTTGGTGCAGAAGCCACATCAACCACACAAATGGAAGTGGACAATCATCTTAGGGACCAGCTGTATAGGTATCTGTTCTTACAAGTGGTCAGGGCACCCTTGTTCCTTGTTCCCCGAAATGTGGCCAACTATGGATCCTAGACTCATTGACCTTCACTCTTTCTATGTTTCCTGGATGCTGACCCCATTCTCCTCTTCCCAGTCCATGGCACCAACACAAAATGTCAGCGAGTCACAGAGAATGTCTCTTGATGGTCTGGAAAGGCCAGAGAGTGGTCTCAGGGCTGCAGACTACACACTGGGATTACTTTTCCTGAGGTCAGATGCATTGATTGAGGGCTGGAAAGGGGGGATTGCCTAGAATTTGTTGGCAATACTACCGTCTCTCAATGGAAAAAATAATCCTCAGCTCTGTACTTAGGGTCCCTCTGGTCAGGCCTTTAGGAGCCCCTAACTGGTCTGCCCCACAAGAATCGATGGGAAAAAAAAGATTCGTGCCCTGATCAGTTTCAACTAGGGTATGGGGCCACAAAGGCCCTATAGTGACACAGTGGCATGGTCTGAGGAAACCCAGAAGGCCACTGTGCCACCACTGAGGAATAACTCATACAAAAGAAAGCTGTTCTGATGTCTGCTGTAGGAGCCTGGGTTGGAAGGGAGTGGTGGTTATATTCAGAGGGCCACTCCCCCTCCCCGTTGCTCAGACTTACCTCCTGTGGCTGCTTTTGGATGTAGCAGGACACACTAAGAGAATGTCAGTATGGAGTCAGTAGCCTATGTCCTTCCTGCAGTGCACGGTCTCTACTTACCCGTTTTTTGAGCAACAAATATGTCTATGGTGGACCAGATTAGAATTTGTGTGTTAAAGCCCAAGGACTCTTTTATGGAAACCCAGGAGCCAGAAGACCCCAGAAACCTACTAAGAATGATTGATAGTTGTAGCTGGAGTCTGGCCCAGGGATAGATAAGCCAGGGTCAACATGGGAAGCAGGCAGTGGGAGAAGTGGTTGTCCTCCATGGGAGGGAAGTGCTGCTCATGCTGGGAGTGGACAATCTAAGAATGGGACTTACTGGGATGATCCTCCTCCTTGGAGGCCCACCAGTGTTGGGGAAGCTTCATTCCCAGAAGTAACTGAGGTGATAGTCTGGGATATTTGTGACTTTGAGCAAGTGATCGAACTTCTCTGAGTCTCATTTTACTTACCTGTAAAATGGAATAATAGTACTATTATGAGGGTATGAAAATTAGAGTTAATACATGTAATGTGCTTGGAGAAGTGAGCGTCATAAGCACCCATAAACATTATTCCTAGTATTATTACATATAGAACATGCCTGTCTATTTCTCTAATACACCTCCCCCTCCACATACAGCCATGGTCAAGGTAGCAACACCCCTGTTGGCCCAGGGTGAGTCATGAGCTCCCTGCTCTTGCTCCCTAAAACCACAGCCTCACCCTGTGTTTTACATCAGTATTAGTTATGTAATCCTCTGCCTCCCTGTAGTACTTAGACCTCAAGGCCAAGAACCACACCTAATCATCTTCAAATTCTCTACAGCATCCATCACAGTGTCTACACCAAGAAGGCAATGAAGAAACGTTTGCCACATGAAGGAACAGATGTAGTGAGAACGGGTTTTTAACTTTCCCCAATATAAAAATGAAATAACCTGCTATTGGATAAAATTCTCCCCTCAATGTTTACACCTAGTTGAGAGGAGAAGACATAACTACTGTGGCAGATTGCAAAGTGACCCCGATTCTTCACCCTCATCATATCCCTGCTTTTCTCCAGCTGACTCAGTAGAGCTTTCCATGCCACACTGATTCTGGGTTCAGCCGTAGGACTTGCTTTCAGTCCTTCTTCTTGCACCTCAGCCATCGACAAGAGGAAATGCTCAGGCTTGCCTGCTGGAGGATGAGAGATGTGGAACAAAGCTGAGTCTTCCCAGTCATCCCTGACATGTGAGTGAGCCCCGACTAGAGCAGAAGAGCTGTCCGGCAGAGTCATGCCTAAATTGCTGACCCTTGAATGCCTGACATAAATGCTAAGTATTTTAATCTATTGAATTTTGCAGTATTTTGTTTATCTGCACTATTTTGGCAATAGATAACTGATACACCTGAAAACAAACATTCACTTCAGTGCCAAGATCACAAATATCCCATGAGGAGGAAATCACAAAAATAGAAATAATTTTATATGAGGGAATTTATTCTCTATGGAACTTTTTCTCAAATCTGAATTTGCAGCCCCTCACTTCTTTCTGCAGAGCCCTAGTCCCATAATCGAATTGCTGAATGTACATCTCAAAAACAGTGTGTGTGTGCATGCATGTGTATCCATAATTTATTTATTTGCTCCAATGGAATGTAACCTCCGTGGGGGGGGGGAGGGTTACGTCCATTGGTGATTGATAAATAGCTGTTGAAATAAAGAAAAAATGAATGTTGTCACAGGTTGGGTTACGCTGAATTCAAACTCTGAGACAGTTTAATGAACATGGTGTTTCCTTTAAAAAGAAAAGTGAAAACATACACCGTTATCAAGTGGGATTTATTCCAGGAATGCAGGGATGCTTTAACATTAGAAAACCAATCAATGTAATACACTGTATCAATACAACAAAGGAAAAGAACCACATGATCGTCTCTGTAGATGCAGAAAAAGCATTTGATAAAATCCAACACCCTTTCTTGATGAAAACCCTAAAGAAGACTGGAATAGAAGGGAAATTGCTCAGTGTGATTTGGGGCATATATAAAAAGCCAACAGTCAACATTATACTTAATGGACAAAGACTGAGAGCTGTCACCTTGAAATCAGGAACAAGACAAGGGTGCCCACTCTCACCACCTCTATTCCATATGTATTTGAAATCCCAGCCAGGGCAATAAGACAAGAGAACATAAATAAATAAAAGGTATACAGGTTGTGAAAGCAAGTAAAATTACCTCTATTTACGGATGATATGAAGCTATATATAGAAAATCTCAAAGAGTCCGCAAGAAAACTTTTAGAGCTAATAATCCATGCCTTACACCATACACAAAAACAAATTCAAAATTGATTAAGGACCTAAATGTGCAAACTAAAACCATGAAATTCTTAGAAGAACAAGCAGGAACAATGCTGTCAGGCCTAGCTTTCAACTTTGGATTATCTAATAACAAAAGCACAAACAGCAAAAGACAAAATAAATAAAAGGGACGTCATAAAAATTAAAAACTTTGTTCATTGAAAGACTACCAAAAAAGTGAGAAAACAAGCTACCAACTGGGAAGAATACCTTCAGAAACCATATATTTGAAAAGAATCTAATAATCAAAATATATATAAAACCTCAACAACTTAACGACAAAAAGATAAATAACCCAATCATAAAAATGGGCAAAGGATTTAAATAAACATTTCACCAAAGAGGACATTCAAATGGCCACCAAACACATGAAAAGATGCTCAGTGTCATTAGCCATCCGTGGGATGCAAATGAAAACCACAATGAGATGGCCTTTAATTACCACTAGGATGGCTAAGATTAAACAGAAAATATCTGTTGGCGAGGATGTGGGGAAAATGGACCCCTTATCCATTGCTGGTGGGAATGCAAAATGGTACAGCTGTTGTGGAAAACAGTGTGGTGATTTCTCAAAAAACTAAAAATAGAATTACCACAGACCAAAAAAAAAAAAAAAAAAAAACATTGCTATCAAGTCGATTCCGACTCATAGCAACCCTATTGGACAGAGTAGAACTGTCCCATAGCATTTCCAAGGAGCACCTGGTAGATTCGAACTGCAGACCTTTTGGTTAGCAGCCATAGCTCTTAACCACTATGCCACCAGGGTTTCCAGAATTACCCAGCAATTCCACTCCTAGGTATATACCCAAAAGACTTGAAAGCAGAGATTCAGAGACTTGTATACCAATGTTCACTGCAGCACTATTCACAATAGCCAAAAGGTGGAAACAACCTAAATTCCCATCAACAGATAAATGGATAAACAAAATGTGGTACATACATACAATGTAATACCACTCAGCCAGTAAGAGAAATGAAGTCTTGGTGTATGCTACAGTATGGAGCATACAGTATGACCATGTTGTTTTCCCTTTGGCCAAGACTCCACCCTGTTCTATTTCCACCAAAGACAATGGGATTAAAATGAGGCCAAAAAGATCTTAGACCCTTCTTATGTTACGATGTTTAAAGCATTATTTTCAATTTGATTTCCCTGATTTAAATGTAATCTATACATCTTTTGGAATATCTCTGTCCTTTGAGAACTAGAAAATATTGAACACCCAGATACATGCCCTGTGGAAATCCAAAGCCATCCTCAAATTTTTTGTGTGTGAAGTCCTAATGAGGTAATGTTCTCCTGGTCAATTCTGACTCTAAATCGTACAACATAGACTCACACACCTCTGACCAAAATAGTTTCGCTCCCTCTGGACACCCATTTTACTTAGTACTGAAGTTACCCCTGAGGTTCACTTTTCAGCCAAAGATCAGACAGGCCCATAAAACAAAACAAGACTAAATGGGTACACCAGCCCAGGGGCAAGCATGAGAAGGCAGGAGGGGAATGAAAAGCTGGTAATGGGGAGCCCAAGGTCGAGAAGGGAAGAGTGTTGACATGTCATGGGGTTAGTAACCAATGTGACAAAATAATATGTATATTCATTGTTTAATGAGAGACTAATTTGCTCTGTAATCAGTCATCTAAAGTACAGTAAAAAAAAAAGGAAAAAATGGCATGACCCTTATCTTCAGTATATCAAACCAAATGCTTAGACATCAAAACATACATAAATCAACTGTAGAAGGGGGTAAAAAAAAAAAAAAGTTTCCCTCTCCTATCCAACAGGCTCCCTGTATTCTGCTGGAAAAAGTTCTACCCTGATGTTCAGCACAGCTGGGATTGTGTACCCAGAAGTACACTAACCAGCCAATGACCCAGGACAAAACCCTTGAGGTTCTGGCAGAATGTCTGACTAACACAGGCATGAACAGCTCTAACCTGAGCCCAAGCCACATGGATAAGTCTGAAGCTGAGGGAGCTCATGGTTTCCAGTGTGTGCCCCTGCTCAGCTGGATCCCAGACACTAAAATGTTCGCTTTTACAATACCTGTATCCTTCTGTCTCAGCTAAAACATCTCTAGTGATAAGACCGTATTTTATCAGTGAGTACCTGTAGAGGCTGGGAAAATTCTTCATTACCCAGAGTTATAATCCGCAACTTCTACCTGTTGATCCTAGTTCTGCTGCCAAGGAACACAGATTCCCTTTTTCACATGATATCCCTTGAATGATTTGAAGGCACTTAACTCATTTTTCCAAATCTTCTCTGCCAAAAAGTTCATTTCCACATTCTTTTTCCCCACATTTAAAAAATATATATATTTTACTTTTTGTTGTTGTTGAGAATATAAACAGCAGAACATAGACCAATTAAACAATTTCTGCGTGTACAATTCAGTGACATTAATTACATTCTTCAAGTTGTGCCACCATTCTAACCCTCCTTTTAACCAAGTTGTTCCTCTCCCATTAACAAAAACTCACTTCTCCCTAAGTTTCCTATCTAATCTTTCTAGTTGCTGTTGTCAGTTTGATCCCATATAGATAGTTCTTAAAAGAACACAGGCTCAAAGTAGTTCTTTACTAGTTCAGCTTAACTATTGTTTGGTTTTAAGAACACTTCAAGGAATATTTTTGATTTAAGGTTTAAAGGTTATATCAAAGCAACAGTTTGGGAGGTTCATCCAGCCTCAATGGCTCAAGAAGTCCGGATTCCATAAGAATTTGAAATTCTGTTCTGCATTTTCCCCATTTTCATCAGGATTCTTGTATAGAATCTTTGATGAAATGTTCAGTAATAATACCCAGGCGCCATCCATCAGGAAAAAAACTTTATTTTGTATAATTTATTTTGTTGTTGTTGTTGAGAATATACCAAGTAAAAATACACCAACTCAGCAGTTCCTACAGTACCATTTAGTAACATTGTTTACATTCTTAGAGTTGTGTAACTGTTCTCACCCTCCTTTTCTGAGTTATTCCTCTATTAACTTAAATTCACTGCCCCCTAAGGTTCTTCTTTAATCTTTCGAGTTGCTGTTGTCAGTTTGATCCCATATAGAAAGTTCTTAAAAGAGCATAATGCTCAATACAGACTTTTTTTTTTTTTTTTTTTTTACTAATTATGCTAAACTATTCTTTGGCTTTCCCCACGTGTCTGTCAGTTTGTCGTACTGTGGGGGCTTGCATGTTGCTGTGATGCTGGAAGCTATGCCAATGTATTTAGATACCAGCAGGGTCACCCATGGAGGACAAATTTCAGCTGAGCTTCCAGACTCAGACAGACTAGGAAAAAGGACCCAGCAGTCTACTTCTGAAAAGCATTACCCAGTGAAAACCTTATGAATAGCAGCGGAACGTTGTCTGTTATAGTGCTGGAAGATGAGCCCCCCAGGTTGGAAGGCACTCAAAAGATGACTGAGGAAGAGCTGCCTCCTCAAAGTAGAGTAGACCTTAATGACGTGGATGGAGTAAAGCTTTCGGGACCTTCATTTGCTGATGTGGCACAACTCAAAATGAGAAGAAACAGCTGCAAACATCCATTAATTATTGGAACCTGGAATGTACGAAGTATGAATCTAGGAAAATTGGAAATCGTCAAAAATGAAATGGAACACATAAACATTGATACCCTAGGCATTAGTGAGCTGAAATGAACTGCTATTGGCCATTTTGAACCGGACAATCATACAGTCTACTATGCTGGGAATGACAACTTGAAGAGGAATGGTGTTGCATTCATCGTCAAAAAGAATGTTTCAAGATCTATCCTGAAGTACAGCACTGTCAGTGATAGGGTAATATCCATACACCTACAAGGAAGACCAGTTAATATGACTATTATTCAAATTTATGCACCAACCACTAGGACCAAAGATGAACAGAAGATTTTTATCAGCTGCTACAGTCTGAAATTGATCGAACATGCAATCAAGATGCATTGATAATTACTGGCGATTGGAATGCCAAAGTTGGAAACAAAGAAAAAGGACCAGTAGTTGGAAAATATGGCCTTGGTGATAGAAACAATGCTGGACATTGAATGATAGAATTTTGCAAGACCAACGACTTCTTCATTGCAAATACCTTCTTTCACCAACATAAGCGGCGACTATACACCTGGACCTCGCCAGATGGAACACACAGAAATCAAATTGACTACATCTGTGGAAAGAGACGATGGAAAAGCTCAATATCATCAGTCAGAACAAGGCCAGGGGCTGACTGTGGAATAGACCATCAATTGCTCACATGCAAGTTCAAGCTGAAACTGAAGAAAATCAGAGGAAGTCCACGAGAGCCAAAATATGATCCTGAATATATCCCACCTGAATTTAGAGACCACCTGAAGAACACATTTGACACATTGAACACCAGTGGCCAAAGACAGAAGAGTTGTGGTATGATATCAAGGACATCATGTTTGAAGAAAGCAAGAGGTCACTGAAAAGAAGGAAAGAAAGAAAAGAACAAGATGGATGTCAGAGGAGACTCTGAAACTTGCTCTGGAACGTTGAGCAGCTAAAGCAAAAGGAAGAATTGATGAAGTAAAAGAACTGAACAGAAGATTTCAAAGGGCGGCTCGAGAAGACAAAGTAAAGTATCATAATGACAGGTGCAAAGAGCTGGAGATGGAAAACCAAAAGGGAAGAACACACTCGGCGTTTCTCAAGCTCAAAGAACGGAAGAAAAAATTCAACCCCTGAGTTGCAGTAGTGAAGGAATCCATGGGGAAAATATTAAATGACGCAGGAAGCATCAAAAGAAGATGGAAAGAATACACAGAGTTATTATACCAAAAAGAATTAGTCGATATTCAACCATTTCAAGAGGTGGCATATGATCAGGAACCAATGGTACTGAAGGAAGAAGTCCAAGCTGCTCTGAAGGCATTGGCGAAAAACAAGGCTCCAGGAACTGATGGAATATCAATTGAGATGTTTCAACAAACAGATGCAGCGCTGGAGGTGCTCACTTGTCTATGCCAAGAAATATGGAAGACAGCTTCCTGACCAACTGATTGGAAGAGATCCATATTTATGCCTATTCCCAAGAAAAGTGATCCAACCGAATGTGGAAATTATAAAACAATATGATTAATATCGCTCACAAACAAAATTTTGCGGAAGATCATTCAAAAACGGCTGCAGCAGTATATCGACAGGGAACTGCCAGAAATTCAGGCTGGTTTCAGAAGAGGACGTGGAACCAGGTTTATCATTGCTGATGTTAGATGGATCCTGGCTGAAAGCAGAGAATACCTGAAAGATGTTTACCTGTGTTTTATTGACTATGCAAAGGCATTCGACTGTGTGGGTCATAACAAACTATGGATAACATTGCGAAGAACGGGAATTCCAGAACACTTAATTGTGCTCATGAGGAACCTCTACATACATGAAGAGGCGGTTGTTCATATAGAACAAGGGGATACTGATTGGCTTAAATTCAGGAAAGGTGTGCCTCAGGGTTGTATTCTTTCACCATACCTATTCAGTCTGTATGCTAAGCAAATAATACGAGAAGCTGGACTATAAGAGAACAGGGCATCAGGATTGGAGAAAGACTCATTAACAACCTGAGTTATGCAAATGATACAACCTTGCTTGCTGAAAGTGAAGAGGATTTGAAGCACTTACTGATGAAGATCAAAGACCACAGCCTTCAGTTTGGATTGCACCTCAACATAAAGAAAACAAAAATCCTCACAACTGGACCAATGAGCAACATCATGATAAACAGAGAAAAGACTGAACTTGTCAAGGATTTTATTTTACTTGGATCCATAATCAACAGCCATGGAAGCAACAGTGAAGAAAACAAGACACATTGCAATGGGTAAATCTGCTGCAAAGGACCTCTTTTAAGTTTTGAAGAGCAAGG
The DNA here is from genome assembly GCF_030014295.1 of Loxodonta africana. Taxonomy (NCBI): domain Eukaryota; kingdom Metazoa; phylum Chordata; class Mammalia; order Proboscidea; family Elephantidae; genus Loxodonta; species Loxodonta africana. The sequence goes on from NC_087350.1 coordinate 2,081,390, forward strand.
ATGTCACCTTGAAGACTAAGGTGCACCTGACCCAAGCCATCGTATTTTCAAGTGCATCATATGCATGTGAAAGCTGGACAATGAATACGGAAGACCGAAGAAGAATTGATGCCTTTGAATTGTGGTGTTGGCGAAGAATAGTGAATATACCAAGGACTGCCAAAAGAACGAACAAATCTGTCTTAGAAGAAGTACAACTAGAAAGCTTCTTAGAAGCAAGGATGGTAAGACTGCGTCTTACATACTTTGGACATGTTGTCAGGAGGGATCAGTCCCTGGAGGACATCATGCTTGGCAGAGTACAGGGTCAGTGGAAAAGAGGAAGACCCTCAATGAGGGGGACTGACCCAGTGGCTGCAACAATGAGCTCAAGCATAACAACTATTGTAAGGATGGGTCAGGACCAGTGTTTCGTTCTGTTGTGCATAGGGTCGCTATGAATCGGAATTGACTCGACGGCACCTAATGACAACAACATTGTTTGGTTTTAAGAAAATGTCAGGGGATATTTTTGTTTTGCTGTTTAAAGCTTATCTCAGGACAATACTTTCAGGAGTTATCCAAACTTCATGGCACCCCTTTTGATCAGGATACTTCTATGGAATCTTCGATCAGTAATGGTAGCCAGGCACCATCCAGTTCTTCTGGTCACACTTTCCATTTCCTCCTACTATTCCTGACTCTCCTTCTTCATGTGTTGCTCCAGGCAAATAGAGACCAACTGTTGTCCCTTGGATAGCTACTTGCAAATTTTTAAGACCCCAGGCACTAAGCATTGAACTAGGAGGTAGAACAGAGGCACTAAACATGTTATTAGGCTAATTAACTAGGATATCCCAGAAACCATGACCCTAAATCTCCAAACCAAGAAACCAAATCCCGTCAGGTTTTTGGTGGTATAGGGTCGCTATGAGTTAGAATTGATTCGATGGCAATGTGTTTGGGTTTATGGTATAAGCAGCCTCAGAAGCTACTCTTTTTTTTTTTTTTTCTGTCATTGTAGCTATATCTAGCACAGCTTTTTGCCAATTCAACATTTTACAGGTGTACAATTTTTTACAGCGATTACAATTGGCTGTGCAACGCTACCCTGAATCAGTGCCTTATTTCCATCACTGTTAACCCCCTTCTCTCTCCCTCCCAGCCTGGTAACCACTAATAAACTTTGTTCTCTACACATTTGCCTTTTCTTGTCTGTTTATGTAAGTGAGGTCATATATGAGCAAGCCACCACTCTTCTGCCAGTTTTTTGCATGGTGGTGGCTTGCATGTGGCTGTGATGCTGGAAGCTATGCCATTGGCATTTCAAATACCAGCAGGTTCACCCATGGTGGACAGGTTTCAGCAGAGCTTCTAGACTAAGACAGACTAGGAAGAAAGACCTAGCGATCTACTTCTAAAAAATTGGCCAATGAAAACCTTATGAATGGCAGTGGAACACTATCTGATATAATGCTGGAAGATAAGCCCATCAGGTTGGAAGGCACTCAAAATACGCCTGGGGGAGAGCTGCCTCCTCAGGTAGAGTCGACCTTAATGATGTGGATGGAACAAAGTTTTCTGGACCTTCACTTGCTGATGTGGTGTACCTCAAAATGAGAAGAAACAGCTGTAACTATCCATTAATATTTGGAACATGGAATGTATGAAGTATGAATCTAGGAAAATTGGAAGTTGTCAAAAATGAAATGGGATGCTTGAAAATTTATATCCTAGGCATTAGTGAGCTGAAAGGGACTGGTATTGGCCATTTTGAATCAGACAACCATATTGTCTACTATGCCTGGAATGACAAATTGAAGAGGAATGGTGTCACTTTCACTGTTAAAAAAAAATATTACAAGAACTATCCTGAAATACAACGCTGTCAGTGATAGGAGAATATACATAAGCCTACAAGGAAGACCAGTTATTATTCAAAGTTACACAACAACTACTAATGCCAAAGATTAAGAAATTGAAGATTTTTACCGACTTCTGCAGTCTGAAGTTAATCAAAATGCATTGATAATTACTGGTGATTGGAATGGGTAACTTGGAAACAAAGCAAGAAGGATCAATAGTTGGAAAATATGGCCTTGGTGATAGAAACCATGCCAGAGACTGCATGTTAGGATTTTGCAAGACCGGTGACCTACTCATTGGAAATACCTTTTTTTCAACAACATAAATGGCGACTATACACGTTGACCTCGCCAGATGGTACACACAGGAACCCAATTGACTGTATCTGTGGAAAGAGACGATGGAGAATCTCGATATCATCCATAAGAACAAAGCCAGGGGCCAAATGCAGAACAGACCTTCAATTACTCATATGCAAGTTCAAGCTGAAGTTGAAGAAAAATAAAACAGGTCCACAATAGCTAAAGTATGACATTAAGTATATCCCACCTGAATTTATAGGCCTTCTCAAGAAGAGATTTGATGCACTGAACACTAATGACCAAAGACCAGACGAGTTGTGGGATGACATCAAGAACATCATACATGAAGAAAGCAAAAGGTCATTAAAAAGACAGGAAAGAAAGAAAAGATCAAAATGGATGTCAGAAGAGACTCTGAAACTTGCTGTTGAACTAAAGCAAAAGGAAGAAATGGTGAAGTAAAAGAGCTGAACAGAAGATTTCAAAGGGTGGCTCAAAAAGACAAAGGAAAGTATTATAATGAGATGTGCAAAGACCCGGAGTTAGAAAACCAAAAGGGAAGAACATGCTTGGCATTTCTCAACCTGAAAGAACTGAAGAAAATATTCAAGCCTTGAGTTGCAATATTGAAGGATTCTATGGCCAAAATACTGAACAATACAGGAATCATCAAAAGAAAACAGAAGGAATACACAGAGTCGCTGTACCAGAAAGAATTGGTCAACAGGTAGTATATGATCAAGAACCAGTGGTATTGAAGGAAGAAGTCCAAGTTGCACTGAAAGCATTGGCAAAAAACAAGCTCCAGGAATTGACGGAATACCAATTGAGATGTTTCAACAAATGGATGCAAAACTGGAAGCACTGACTCGTCTGTGCCAAGAAACTTGGAAGACAGTAACCTGGCCAACTAACTGAAAGAGATCTGTAAATGTGCCCATTCCAAAGAAAGGTGATCCAACAAAGTGCAGAAATTACTGAATGATATCATTAGTATCACATGCAAGTAAAATTTGCTGAAGATGACTCAAAAGTTATTGCAGCAACACATCAACAGAGAACTGACAGAAATTCAAGCCGGATTCAGAAGAGGACATGGAACCAGGGATATCATTGGTGATGTCAAATGGATCTTGGCTGAAAGCAGGGAATACCAGAAAAATGTTTACCTGTTGTTTTTTTTTTTTTTTTTAACTATTCAAAGGCATTTGACTGTGTGAATCATGACAAATTATGGATAACATTGCAAAGAATGGGAATTCCAAAACACTTCATTATGCTCACGAGGAACCTGTACATAGACCAGGAGGCAGTCGTTCAGAGAGAACAAGGGGATACTGCGTGGGTCAAAGTCAGGCAAGGTGTGTGTCATGGTTGTATTCTTTCACCATACGTATTCAATCTGTATGCTGAGCAAATAACCTGAGAAGCTGGACTATGTGAAGAAGAACCCGACATCAGGATTGGAGAAAGACTCATTAGCAACCTGCAATATGCACATGACCCAACCTTGTTTACTGAAAGTGAAAAGGACTTGAAGCACTTACTGATGAAGACCAAAGACTACAACCTTCCGTATGGATTACACCTCAACGTATAAAACAAAAATTACCACAATGGGACTCATAAGCAACATCATGATAAAGGGAGAAAATATTGAAGTTGTTAAGTTTTACTTGGAAGGAGCAGTCAAAAATCAAATGACATATTGCACTGGGCAAATCTGCAAAAGACCTCTTTAAAGTGTTAAAAAGCAAAGATGTCACCTTGAGGACTAAGATGTGCCTGACCCAAGCCATGGTATTTTTAATTGCCTCATATGCATGTGAAATCTGGACAAAGAATAAGGAAGGTTGGAGAAAAATTGATGCCTTTGAATTATGGTGTTGGCGAAGAATATTAACTATACCATGAACTACCAGAAAAACAAGAATGTTTTGGAAGAAAGCCCAAATGTTCCTTAGAAGGGAGGATCGTGTGACTTTGTCTCACATACTTTGGACATGTTATCAGGAGGGACTAGTACCTTGAGAAGGACATCATGCTTGGTAAAGTAAAGGGTCAATGAAAAATGAAGACCCTCAGTGAGACGGATTGACACAGTAGCTGCTGTAATGGGCTCAAACATAGCAAGAGTTGTGAGAATGGCACAGGACTAGGCAGTGTTTCATTCTGTTGTGCATGTACTTTGTTATTCTCTTTCAACATTGTTTTAACTATTCAGGACCTCTTGCCATTCCATATAAAGTTGAGAATTGGTTTTTCTATTTCTCTAAAGAAGGCTGTTGGTAATTTGATTTGGATTGCATTGAATCTATAGATCGCTTTGGGTAGTACTGACATTTTAACAATATTAATTCTTCAAGCACAGGAACGTGGCATTTCCACACCTCCTGCCAACCTGATCTTGTGTGTGCTATATATAAGGTCTCTTTGCAACTCGCTTGAATTTGAGGACCAGAGTTATACTCCCTCAGAGTATGGTCTTTTTGGGTTATCAGTAATTGCTTTAATTAGTAGATGGCGATAATATGAAGAAAGTTTGCTAAATCTTTTGATGGCTTCCAAAGCCCATGGTTTAAAGTTGAAAATTATTAAAATTTTCCTGTAGAAAGGAAAATGTGCTTTCCTGAATATTAGGAACATTTCACACTGCTCAGGGTTTCTGCTCCTGGTTTAAGAAGACTGGAAGGATCAGATACATGGGCCTCCTCATGATTACTTTGACCAGTTACCAGTTGCTGAATAGTCGACTCTGAGTCTTGGTGACCCCATGTGTGTCAGAGTGGAACTGTGCTCCACAGCGTTTTCAGTGGCTGATTTTTCAAAAGTAGATGGCCAGGTCTTTTCTCTGAGGCATCTCTGGGTGGACTTTAACCTCTAGCTTTTCAGTTGGCAGCTCAGCGCATTTACCATTTGCACCACCCAGGGACCCTGTGATGAGTTTAAAGAGGAATAAAGTAATGAAATCAAGGCTTCGTTGAAAGTCAGAGCTTAAACCCAAAAAGGGTGATATGAAGCCTGTCTTCTCTCCATTCCAGAAAGACAGTTTTTGATGCCAGGAATAAAGGGACCTCAAACCTTGTTAGGGAAAGCCACGAAGTCCCAAGTCTTTAATGGATCTTTGAAGATCAGAGTTTCTAGTGGACCATACTTCACAAGAATTCATACTGATTCACATAACCATGAATTAATATTGGTATCTCCAAATCCAATCCAGCACCACAGGGTATATTACAGCCTTCTTTTCCTTGTCTATAGCATCCTTCTCCAACAAAAAGAACCCTGGATCTCATTATTCAGAATATATTTACTTATTTGCTTACTCCCATAATACACACAAAGTAGTTTGGGGTACTGCCCTTCAATCCTTGTTGATAATTTTTTGAGCACATGACACATTAACATATTTCTAAATGTAAGAATACTCGAAGGAGTACTACTCTTCCTACCCCTTTTTTCATTTTCCCATCTTCTCATTTCCATTTCCCCATCTTTTCTACTTTGTCCTTTCCCATCTCTATAACTCATTAGTTTTTCGCTTATCCTACCCATATTTTTTTTACAAGTAAGTAGATACGTGTATTTTTTGTTTCCCCTTCTTATGTGAAAATAGCTATTTGTAAATATATTTTATGAAGAAGTTTTTATCTTTAAGTACAACCCTAAACCTAAACACAATCTCAGTTATATAGCAGCTTCAAAGGATTACACAGGAGAATGAGGAACAGCTTCTAAAACTAAACCGTAATATTGAATCAGCTGTCTGTTTTTCTCCATCCGTAAACACTCTGATCCTGATTGTGAACACCTAAAGGCACTTAACCATTCCACATAAGTATAAGCACAATATGGCAGCAGATATTCTGATTGCTATTTTTGTCTATCAGTACACTCCTCTATATTTCTAAACTGAGAATATCTTCAAGCTTAGAGCTCCTTCTGATCATTAAAATTAAGGTTTGTACTAAACAGATCTCTGATGCCACTCAGCTCTAAGACTCTGTCTGCTCTGTTCCCACGGTGCTATTGTTCTAATATTCCAAACCCCAGGAGAATCATTCGCTGAGGCACTTACAGGCAGCTTCACTCTCCTGTCTTGAACTTCCTCTACTGAAGTGTGAACATGGCAGGAAAGAGCTACACAGTAAGTAAGAACATCACCTTAAAAGCAGCAGACTCCACAAAACTGCGGAGGGCCCATGTGAACAACCTGGCAGAGGAAAAGAAGACCAAGACGCATATTCTCAAACTCCAGAAGGCTTTAAATACCAGGTGCAGGGAGATTGATAAGGAAAAAGAGGCCCTGAAGACATTTATGAGAAAGCTTCACCAGACAACTGGTTATTTTCCTCCAGCGCCCTTCTGGTGAGCAGTGGTACTATGGATAAGGCAGTTCATCTAACAGTTTGAATATGGAAACATCTGGAGTCTCCTGTTAACTGTATGTGACCCAGGAAAGCTGTGTAAGAAACCACTGAGACAAGTTAAAAAAAAAAAAAAAAAGACTATACGATTTAAGACAAAAATGGAACCCCTACAAAAGAATCAACAGATATATCCTACAAAAGAGATATTAAAGCATTGTTATTTTCCAGATGATTCTATTTTATTTACAACAGGAAGTGGAAATAAGCACTGCATGCATTATTACTCTTTCGAACTTTCCTTGAGACAAAAATAAACCTTATCCATTTTATAGAGATCTTCCTGGTTTTGGTCATGGAATGCATATATACCTTAATTCTGTTTTTTCTCACTGATACAATTTTCAGTTATTTATCTATAGTTTTAACAACATGAATAAATGCAAGTTTATGCTAAAATTAAGATGAAAATATAGTAGTAAGAAAAACATTGACTCTTGGGTCTACGAGAGAATCTGATTCAAATTTAGGTTTTTTCATGTGTTACTTGTGTTATCCTGGACTTAGAAACTCTTCATCAAGGGATAATGGTACCTATATCAAAGGTTGTTTTAAGGATTAAGTAAGATAACATATACACAGGGCACATTGCAGACATCTCCACAATGGTAAGAGCTATCATTGTAATCGCTGTTGCTTTTAACTTTATTTTTATTACTGTGTAATAGAACTCAGGTAGTTTTGAGTTCTGTTCCCATCTCTCCCACTGACATTCAGTGGTCTCTGGGAAAGTTACTTTCCATTTTTAAGCCTTAATTTTTGCAAGGCTATATAATGTGGGTATCGAACTAAATAATCTCCACAGGCCCTTCTGGCTTTAAGTTCTTTGCTATTAACACTGCAAGGTTCTACTCTGAAATGTGTTTGTGGCATCCTAGAGAAAGGATTCAGCAATCAGAATGCACACAAAGGTGACTTGGTTGTTATTGTTGTTAGGTGCCTGCCATGGAGTCTGTTCCGACTCACAGTGACCCCAGGTACAACAGAATGAAACACCACCCGGTCCTGGGCCAGCCTCACAAATTGTTATGCTTGAGTTCGTTGTTGCAGCCACTGTGTCAGGCCATCTTGTTGAGGGTCTTCCTCTTTTTCGCTGACCCCCTACTTTACCAAGCATGATGTCCTTCTCCAGGGACTGGTCCCTCCTGATAACATATCCACAGTATGTGAAATGACTTGGATGTCTATTCCTCTTTAGCCATGACTTAAATACCAACTTCATGTTTAAAGGTATGAATTATTCATATATTGCATATTATGTAATGATCTTATATCCTGCAACTGCGCTGAACTTGTTTATTAACCCTAATGGTTTTGTTTTTGTTTTTGTTTTTACTTCGCTTTTGAGGATTCGTTAGGGCCTATTATATACAAGATCATGTTATCTGCAAACAGAGATGGTTCTACTTCCTTTTTAATCTGGATGCCTTGTATTTCTTTTACCTGCCTCGTTTCCCTGGATAGAACTTCCAGTGACAATGATGTGGCTTTCTTTTTTCAAGAGAGCTCTGTCACCATGCTTAGATTAGACAGTAAGAAGGCAAAGGGAATAGCACGGAAACTGGTTAAGAAGGTATTGCAGTAATACTGAATATTCTAAGTTTAAGGATCTTTTTACCTTCCTGGGTAATTTCAATACCTCCTACCTACTTTCTCTGCTTCCATCCTTTTCCGTAGCATTCTATACTATGCACCTCGCTGCCTCCTAACCTTGCAATAATAGCTTTACTACCATTCATCTCCCCCACATGCTGTGCGGTGGCCAGGCCAGAACAGCCCAGCCAGCTAAACACACACACACACACACCTGGGGCCACACCCTCTGGGAAAGTCTTATTTATTATGTATAGGAGGCACAGTGCCAAAGACCCCCCATACTTTTAAGAGCCCAAGAAAACGTTTTACACTCTTTTACAATAAGAAGAAATAAGATGGACTTTTAGGTAGAACAAAATGTTTTAATATGTAATATTAATATATTCATCTTTATGCCAACCCAGTAATAAAAATATGAGTTTAATATGCTTTTTGGAAGAAGAGGCCCATGAAAGGAAAAGTACCTAGGGCCCACAAATCTCATAAGGTGGCCCTGTGGTCCAGCTGTTTCACAGCTTACCTTCCATTAGCTGGCCTGCTTGGCCAAGACCCTGACTCAAATTCTTTGTAACCTGCTACAAGCTTTCCTTTTTCCTTTTCTTTAAAATAAAACTAACTTTTCCTTTGTTGGTTTAGTTGATTCTCACATAAAAAACAGTAATTGCTCCAATGTAGAAAATCCTGGGGGAAAAAGCATAGATAAAAATCATAAAATACAAGTAATCCCTGCCACCTTGGAATAGATAGATGATGGATGGGTGGGTGGGTGGATGGGTGGGTGAATGGGTGCGTGGGTGGGTGAGTGCATGGGTGGGTAGGTGGGTGGATGGGTGCATGGGTGGATGGATGGATGAATGGATGGAGGTGAGTTAACGCTGAGTCTTGGCGACCTTATGTACAACATAACAAAACATTTCCTGGTCCGGCCTCATCCTCACAATCTCCTGCATATTCGAGTCCATTGCTATGGCTCTTGTGCCAGTCCATCTCACCCCTCACTGGCCCTCTACTTCACCAAACACAATGTTCTCCTCTAGAATTGATCCCTCCTGATCATGTGTCCAAAGCAAGTGAGTCAGAAAATGTTCTATTGTGATCCAAAAGGTTTTCATTGGCTAATTTTCAGAAGTAGACCTCCAGGCCTTTTTCCTTGCCTTAGTTTGGAAGCTGCGCTGAAACTTGTCCACCGTGGATGACCCTGCTGGTGGCACAGATTCCAGCACTACAGCAACACATAAGCCATTATAGCACAACAAACCAGTAGAAGGGTGGTGGACCTTGGGATAAACACTGTTAATACTTAGGTATAAATCTTTTTTATACTTAAAAAAATAGGTATATTTGTATATATTATTGGGGGAAAATTAACAAATAAGTCTGCTGACTCAGAAAATCATCTCCGTGAATGCAGAAAAGAGAGGAATTAGTTTTTTATTCAATAGGAATTAAACTAGGCTGTGATGTGTACCACACCAGTAAAGGGATTACAAAAAAGAAAAAAATTTTACCATTTGATGTAGCCAGGAAGGTACAATTCATTACTTACATGTTCTCGAGATAAACGATCACACATTTTCATGTGAGAGGACTTGTCAACACTCTTTGCCATACATTCCTTATCCTAAGTTCACTTGGTAATTGGAGTGCCACCGTGTTCGTTAAGTGCCTTTATTTAAAGAAGAAATAAAACTTCTTGTATCTATTTGACAAGCAAGTGTGACAGCTTAGAACAGGCTGCCTGGGGTAAATTCCCATGATGACAGGGGAAGTAGGGGCTCTATCTTCCTTGATGATTACCTTCCTAAGGGATGGCTCTCAGGCCCGGAAAAACAGCTGGTTAATTTTTACCAGTATGGTAATTTTATTGGTGTTATAGAGAGAACACTTGTTTAATTTCCCTCCAAAATTCCAATAACATTGTGATACTCAGAGAATTTAACAATGTTATAATACTGTGATCTAAAATACAGTCCACCAATCTTTAGGACAGTGTTTCCTCTATCTTCCTCACTGTTTCTCTTCAGAGTCCAATGAAGGACCACACATTATATTTACTTGTCTTGCACTTGATCAACTTCTAAAGTTCAGTTTATGTCTGTTACATCTCCAGTTACTCCATCAGGATATATGAAAAAAATAAACTCTAAGCTTTTAAATCTCTTTCTTTAAAAAGTGATTCCAGCCTTGTCCTGTTAAATTTTTCTAAGGTGATATGAATTTGAGCCACTGTAATCTTTGGCTTCCTTTTCAGAGTTGCCTGCCGCTCTGGGTCCTCCGAAGAATGAGACCCATAGTCTGTACTCAGGCCCTCCCTCACAGGAGGGTTGCCACACTTGGCTTAAAAAAGAATAAAAATATATATTTTTAGTATAAATATGCCCCAAATACCACACGGACATACTCAAGCTAAAACCTATTCATGTTCATTCAAATTCACATTGGACTGGCATCTTGAATTTTATCTGGCAACCCTACCTCCCAGAAACTGTGAGCAGGACACTTCAGGTTATATGATAGAACAAGCAGGGCTGAGCAAGGTGTTGCTGGGCTGAGAGGAGCAGCAAAGGGTCTTATGTTAGAAACAGATGATATGCCCCTCACACAAACAATCCCAGCTCCCACTGTGAGCCCACCTCTTTGTGTTGTCATGATAAATTCAGAACTGTTTGGTTTTTTGTCATGTGGGTTCACATCAGGGGCAGAGTAATCAGCAAGGTACACAAGGGCTTAATTGTATTTACTTGCTAATCTGTGGTGAACAATTTCACATGGGTTTAGCCACATCGTTGACATGGTGGGGGACAGGTGAAATTGTGTACTGCAAATTGGTGGGAAGGCACAATTCAGCCCATGTGCACCTTGCTTATTGGGTAATCCAGCCCTGGTTCACATTCTCTGAGTCTTAGATTCTTTTCCCTTCGTGTACTAACATAGACTCCCTCAAGAAAAATAAACTTAAGTGCCTGCTAGCCTTTCCAGACATATTGTGAGAGATGTGACTGACCCACAGCTCTATAACGTGCAGTCTTTCCAAGATTTAAGACAAGGAGAGCCAGCGTGAGCCCTTTGTCACACAAGGTCGCTGTCAGTATGTGGACACAGGTATTGATACTGTTCAGGAGGGTGGCAGCAAGTCCACTTGTGTCCTTTATCAGTGTCCATAATCAAAACCTGCTACACCTGCAACTCACTACCACCAAGCATTTCCAGGATGATTCAGACTTAGTGGGGGCCCCAGAAATCTGCAGTTTCCATAAGCAACTCCAAGCACTTCCTATGATCAGCCAAGTATGGTAAAAATTGCCCTGCTGGGATCAGGTGCAGTTTTTCTTTAATGTCAGCACTTGACGGGTCAAAGGACCCCGAACTATAAGTGCAGCAGTGACTCAAGAAGTCCTCCTGATTGTTCTACTGAAAACTCTTGACCCCTCTCCATGGCTTGAAAGATAACTTGCTCTCCAGTGGAACTTTTTATCTGTTCCTGCCATCTTTTGAAAATGTGAACTTGCCTTGTTCGTTGGTGTATCAAGTGTAACTCCAACATTTGCACCAGCAGCCCACAGGGTATGCATCTTCTCTGTTGCTCTAGTAGCTTTAGCAAGGTTTGATGAGCTTATTCAGTTTTAACTGAGAGAAAATCTGAATATGATTTCAGGCTTCAATCAACTTCCCAGCCAGCAGCACCTTCCCTGGGATCATTTTCTCAAGCAGCAGTTAACATCAAAATGTTTTGAATTGTGGGAATAAATATGAAACCTAAAGACCAACACAAGGTGAATTTATCTGTAGTAAAAATTTCCACTTTAGTTCTTTCTTGAAGAAACAAGAAACATATATGTAATTAGGAGTACAGGTTCTTGATAAATGAAAACATTAAATCATAAGCAATGTGTTCTTTTCTCCAGTATAAATTTTTGATAGGCCATGGAAGTCAGAGGTCTTTATAACAGAATAGTGTCAGAAACCCCCAAGTACCCATCATGCATGTCTCAGTTGTCAACAGTTACCAAAGTATGCCTAATCTTGTTTCATATAACCCCTCAGGATATCCTAGACATTCTATCATTTCATGGCCTGTGGTGGTCACTCCTGAATTCTTATCTCCAGCTCCAGTCTCCCCCTTGAGCTCCAGGCTGCCCACTTGTCATCTCTGCTTTGTCTAAAAGACATCTCAAAGCAGCATGTTCAAACCAATCTTGACTTCCCCTGCTTTGTCTATTCACCCATGCCTGCCTCACCCAAAAACTTCTACATACATTAAATGGGAACTCCATCCTTCCAGTTGTATAGGCCAAGAACACTGAAATCTTCACTTCTTTAGGATCCAGTAGGTTCTGGGTGAGGCTGGAATCCGAAGTTTGACCCCATGCAGTTGGGTCATTGACTGCATTTTGAAAACACTTCATTAGGCCATAAGTTCCCACATGATCTAGACCCAATGCCTCTTCTATTTAGCTTTTCCTCCACCCACCTCCCCACCCTCCCACCCACATCAACATGCCCTTGCCCCACCTTCCAAGCTTTAAAGCATCTTGTTACCTCTGAGCCATTCAGGTCCCCAGGGCCCAATCTGCATAGTCAAGGCCTTTGCTCAACATCATATCTCCTGAAGTGTCCCCTTTCTCTCATCTCTGACCCTTCAATGCTAAGCTCATTGTGACGGCCTTCTGTGTATCATGTTCATTGAGAGCATAGACTCTGAAAACAAACCACCTAAATTCAAACACCCCCTTCCCCCCGTCTTAGTTATCTTGTACTGCTGTAACAGAAACACCACAAGTGGGTGGCTTTAACAAACAGAAAATTTTTTTTTGACAGAATAATTGTTATTTTATTTCTTATACCAAGATTACAGCCATGATAGTGATAACAGATGAAGCAGAAAAAAATGCTACACTTCAAAGCCTCAGATAAATAGACATATCACTAACAACCATTACTAATAAGTTAATACTTAAAAATGCCAGACAAATTTGTTAAGTACATAAAAAATTATTTTTGTAAACTCCTATGACATATCTGCAGTCATTGGGTAATACAAATGGTGAATGGTATACTCAGCTGCTCAGTGAAAGATTAGAGGTTTGGTTCCGTCTAAAGGTGCTACAGAAGAAATTCCTGGCAGTCTACTTCTGAAAAATCAGCCACTGGAAACGCTGCGGAGCACAGTCCACTCTGAGGCACAGGGCGTCCCTATCAACGGGTTTGGCTTTTTTTTTTTTGTTAACTTTTATTGAGCTTCAAGTGAATGTTTACAAATCAAGTCAAACTGTCACATATAAGTTTATATACACCTTACTCCATACTCCCACTTGCTCTCCCCCTAATGAGTCAGCCCTTCCAGTCTCTCCTTTCGTGACAATTTTGCCAGCTTCCATCTCTCTCTATCCTCCCATCCCCCCTCCAGACAGGAAGTGCCAACACAGTCCCAAGTGTCCACCTGGTATAATTAGCTCACTCTTCATCAGCATCTCTCTCCCACCCCCTGTCCAGTCCCTTTCATGTCTGATAAGTTGTCTTCAGGACTGGTTCCTGTCCTGGGCCAACAGAAGGTTTGGGGACCATGACCACCAGGACTCCTCTAGTCTCAGTCAGACCATTAAGTATGGTCTTTTTATGAGAATTTGGGGTCTGCATCCCACTGATCTCCTGCTCCCTCAGGGGTTCTCTGTTGTGCTCCCTGTCAGGGCAGTCATCAGTTGTGGCCGGGCACCATCTAGTTCTTCTGGTCTCAGGATGTTGTAAGTCTCTGGTTCATGTGGCCCTTTCTGTATCTTGGGCTCTTAGTTTTCGTGTGATCTTGGGGTTCTTCATTCTCCCTTGATCCAGGTGGGTTGAGACCAATTGATGCATCTTAGATGGCCGCTTGTTAGCATTTAAGACCCCAGACGCCACATTTCAAAGTGGGATGCAGAATGTTTTCATAATAGAATTATTTTGCCAATTGACTTAGAAGTCCCCTTAAACCATGGTCCCCAAACCCCCGCCATTGCTCCGCTGACCTTTGAAGCCTTCATTTTATCCCGGAAACTTCTTTGCTTTTGGTCCAGTCCAGTTGAGCTGACCTTCCATGTATTGAGTATTGTCCTTCCCTTCACCTAAAGCAGTTCTTATCTACTAATCAGTAAAAAACCCTCTCCCACCCTCCCTCCCTCCCCCCCTCATAACCACAAAAGTATGTGTTCTTCTCAGTTTATACTATTTCTCAAGATCTTATAATAGTGGTCTTATACAATATTTGTCCTTTTGCCTCTGACTCATTTCGCTCAGCATAATGCCTTCCAGGTTCCTCCATGTTATGAAATGTTTCAGAGATTCGTCACTGTTCTTTATCGATGCGTAGTATTGCATTCTGTGAATATACCACAATTTATTTATCCATTCATCCGTTGATGGACACCTTGGTTGCTTCCAGCTTTTTGCTATTGTAAACAGAGCTGCAATAAACATGGGTGTGCATATATCTGTTTGTGTGAAGGCTCTAATTTCTCTAGGGTATATTCCGAGGAGTGGGATTTCTGGGTTGTATAAAAAAAAAAAAAATTTTTTTTTTTATGGTAGTTCTATTTCTAACTGTTTAAGATAACGCCAGATAGATTTCCAAAGTGGTTGTACCATTTTACATTCCCACCAGCAGTGTATAAGAGTTCCAATCTCTCCGCAGCCTCTCCAACATTTACTATTTTGTGTTTTTTGGATTAATGCCAGCCTTGTTGGAGTGAGATGGAATCTCATCGTAGTTTTAATTTGCATTTCTCTAATGGCTAATGATCGAGAGCATTTTCTCATGTATCTGTTAGCTGCCTGAAAATCTTCTTTAGTGAAGTGTGTGTTCATATCCTTTGCCCATTTCTTGATTGGGTTGTTTGTCTTTTTGTGGTTGAGTTTTGACAGAATCATATAGATTTTAGAGATCAGGCACTGGTCAGAGATGTCATAGCTGAAAATTCTTTCCCAGTCTGTAGGTGGTCGTTTTACTCTTTTGGTGAAGTCTTTAGATGAGCATAGGTGTTTGATTTTTAGGAGCTCCCAGTTATCTGGTTTCTCTTCGTCATTTTTGGTAATGTCTTGTATTCTGTTTATGCCTTGTATTAGGGCTCCTAAGGTTGTCCCTATTTTTTCTTCCATGATCTTTATCGTTTTAGTCTTTATGTTTAGGTCTTTGATCCACTTGGAGTTAGTTTTTGTGCATGGTGTGAGGTATGGGTCCTGTTTCATTTTTTTGCAAATGGATATCCAGTTATGCCAGCACCATTTGTTAAAAACACTCTCTTTTCCCCAGTTAACTGACACTGGGCCTTTGTCAAATATCAGCTGCTCGTATGTGAATGGATTTATATCTGGGTTCTCAATTCTGTTCCATTGGTCTATGTGCCTGTTGTTGTACCAGTACCAGACTGTTTTGACTACTGTGGCTGTATAATAGGTTCTGAAATCAGGTAGAGTGAGGCCTCCCATTTTCTTCTTCTTTTTCAGTAATGCTTTGCTTATCTGAGGCTTCTTTCCCTTCCATATGAAGTTGGTGATTTGTTTCTCTATCACATTGAAAAATGACATTGGAATTTGGATCGGAAGTGCATTGTATGTATAGATGGCTTTTGGTAGAATAGACATTTTTACTATGTTAAGTCTTCCTATCCATGAGCAAGGTATGTTTTTCCACTTAAGTAGGTCCTTTTTAGTTTCTTGTAGTAGTACTTTGTAGTTTTCTTTGTATAGGTCTTTTACATCTTTGGTAAGAATTATTCCTAAGTATTTTATCTTCTTGGGGGCTACTGTGAATGGTATTGATTTGGTTATTTCCTCTTCGGTGTTCTTTTTGTTGATGTAGAGGAATCCAAGTGATTTTTGTATGTTTATCTTATAACCTGAGACTCTGCCAAACTCTTCTATTAGTTTCAGTAGTTTTCTGGAGGATTCCTTAGGGTTTTCTGTGTATAAGATCATGTCATCTGCAAATAAGAGATAATGTTACTTCCTCCTTACCAATCCAGATGCCCTTTATTTCTTCGTCTAGCCTAATTGCTCTGGCTAGGACCTCTAGCACAATGTTGAATAAGAGCGGTGATAAAGGGCATCCTTGTCTGGTTCCCGTTCTCAAGGGAAATGCTTTCAGGCTCTCTCCATTTAGAGTGATGTTGGCTGTTGGCTTTGCATAGATGCCCTTTATTATGTTGAGGAATTTTCCTTCAGTTTCTATTTTGGTGAGAGTTTTTATCATAAATGGGTGTTGGACTTTGTCAAATGCCTTTTCTGCATCAATTGATAAGATCATGTGGTTTTTGTCTTTTGTTTTATTTATTTATATGGTGGATTATATTAATGGTTTTTCTGATATTAAACCAGCCTTGCATACCTGTTATAAATCCCACTTGGTCATGGTGGATTAATTTTTTGATATGCTGCTGAATTCTATTGACTAGAATTTTGTTGAGGATTTTTTCATCTATGTTCATGAGGGATATAGGTTTGTAATTTTCTTTTTTTGTGATGTCTTTACCTGGTTTTGGTATCAGGGAAATGGTGGCTTCATAGAATGAGTTAGGTAGTATTCCATCATTTTCTATGCTTTGAAATACCTTTAGTAGTAGTGGTGTTAACTCTTCTCTGAAAGTTTGGTAGAGCTCTGCAGTAAAGCCATCCGGGCCAGGGCTTTTTTTTGTTGGGAGTTTTTTGATTATCGAACAAACAGAAATTTATTGTCTCACAGTTTAGGATGCTAGAAGTCCAAATTCAGGGTGCTAGCTCTAGGGGAAGGCTTTCTTTCTGTTGGTTCTGGAGGAAGGTCCTTGTCTCTTTTAGCTTCTATTCCTGGGCAATCAAGTGTTTGGCATCTCTCTTCCTGTCTCTGCTTCTCTCACTTGCTTGTTTAATCTCTTTTATATCTCAAAAGAGTCTGACTCAAGATACAGTCTATGCTCATCCAGCCTCATTACCATAACAAAGATAACGCATTCCCAAATGGTCTTATAACTACAGGCAGAGAGGTTAGGATTTACGACACATATTTGGGGGGGCCACAATTCAATCCATAACTCTCCCTTACTAGCTTTGTGTCCCTGGTCAAGTTACTTGGCTTTTCTGTGCTAATTTCCTTGTGCAAATGTGGGCATAATAATACTGATTTCATGGGGTGGTTGTGAGGATGGAATAAAATGTACTCAGGACTTTGGCCAGTACATAGGTGCCTAACTGGTCTCAGTCACTGTTACCACTGTACATCAGAGAACAGCAGGTGTCAAAACAGAGGGAGTGCAGAGCTCTGGACATATTGATCTGACAGTCAGCTGAGTCATTTGGCCAACTTCTGAACACCATATGTGTAATTTATTTTTGTGTGTGTGCTTAAAACAAAATTTGCCATCTTAACCATTTTAAGTGTACAACCCAGTGCTATTCATTACATTCACAATGTTGTGCCACCACCAAAACGTTTTATCACCCTAAACAGAAATTCTGTACCCCAAAACTCCCTACTGTCCCCTCCCCTAGCCCAGTAACCTCTCATCTACTGTCTCTGTGAATTTGCCTATTCTAGGCATTTCATGTAAGTGAAATCATATAATATTTCTCCTTTTGTCTCTGACTTATTTCACTTAGCAAGTTTTCAAGGTTCATCCATGTCATAGCACATATCATAATTTCATTTCTTTATGGCAGAGTGATATTCCATGGTACTTTACAACCACATTTTATTTATCCATTCATTTGTTGGTGGACACTAGGGCTGTTTCCACCGTTCGGCTATTGTGAATGATGCAGTGAACATTGGTGTACACCTATCTGTTTGAGTTTCTGCTTTCAGTTCTTCTGGGTATATACCTAGGAGTGGAATTGCTTGGTCAGATGGTAACTCCGTGTTTAACTTTTTGAGGAACCACAAAACTTTTTTCCACAGTGGCTGCTCAAATCCTCAACAATGCATGAGGATTCCAATTTTTCCACATCCTCACCAACACTTCTTATTTTCCTTTTGTTTGCTAATAGCCACCCTAGTGTGTGTGTGAAGTGGTACATTATCGTTTGGTTTTGGGTTTTTTTGCTCATAATTTTTTTTTTAATTGTACTTTAGGTGAGTGTTTACACCTCAAATTAATCTCTCATACAAAATTTTATACACATATTGTAATGTGACACTAGATCCAATCCTACAATCTGACAGCACACTCCGCCTTTCTACCCCGGGTTTTCCGTGTGCATCCAACCAGCTCCTGTCCCTTCCTGCCCTCTCATCCTCCCTGCAGAAAGGAGCCCCCCATTTGGTCTCATATATCTGCTAAATTAAGAAGCACACTCTTCACAAGTATTTTATGTTTTATAGTTCGGTTTAATCCTTGTCTGAAGAGTGGTGTTTGGGAATGGTTTTAGTTCTGGGTTAACAGAGCATCTGGGGACAATGGCTTCAGGGTTCCTCCAGTTTCAGTCAGACCATTAACGCTGGTTTTTTACGTGAATTTGAGTACTGTTCCACACTTGGCTCCTGCTCCCTTAGGGACTCTCTCTTGTGTTCCCTGTCAGGCAGTCATTGGTGGTAGCAGGCACCATCCCATTCCTCAGTCTCAGGCTGATGGAGTCTCCTCCGGTTTATGTGGCCCTTTTGTTTCTTGGGCTAGTATTTTCCTTGTGTCTCTGCTGTTCGTCATTCTCCTTTGCTCAGAGGAGATAGCTGCCTCTAAGCTTTTAAGACCACAGATGCCACTGGCCAAAGTGGGATGCAGAACATTTTCTTAATAATCTTTGTTATGCCAGTACCTAGATGTCCCCTGAAACCGCGGTGCCCAGACCCCAGCCCCAGCTGCTCTGTCCCTCAGACTGTTTGGTTGTGTTCAGGAAACGTCCTAGCTTTTGGTTTAGTCCAGCTGTGCTGACTTCCCCTGTACTGTGTGTTGTCCTTCCCTTTACACAAGATGATTCTTATCTACTATCTTGTTAGTGAAGTCCCCTCTCCTCCCTCCCTACCCTTGGAACCATCAAAGAATGCTTTCTTCTGTGTTTAAACCTTTTCCTGAGTTCTAATAATAGTGGTCTCATACAATATTTGTCCTTTTGCAACTCATTTCACTCAGTATCATGCCCTCCAGATTCATCCATATTGTGAGATGTTTCCCTGATTCTTCATTGTTCTTTATGTATAGTATTCCATTGTGTGTATGGACCATTGTTTATCCATTCATCTGTTGATGGGCACCTAGGTTGTTTCCATCTCTTTGCTATTGTGAACAATGCTGCAATGAACATATACCTATTCTTGTGACAGCTTTTATTTCTCTAGGATATACTCCAAGGAGTGGGATTACTGGATCTTATGATACTTCTACTTCTAGCTTTTTAAAAAGGAAGTGACAAATTGATTTCCAAAGCAGTTGTACCATTTGACATTCCCACCAGCAGTGCATAAGTGTCCCAGTCTCTCCACAACCTCTCCAACATTGATTATTTTGTGTTTTTTGGATTAGTGCCAGCTTTGTAGGGGGGAGATGGTATCTCATTGTGGTTTTGATTTACATTTCTCTGATGGCTAATGATCGTGAGCATTTTCACCTGAATGTCTCCTTTGGCAAAGTGTCTATTCATAGCCTTTGCCCATTTTTTAATTAGGGTTATTTTGTCTTTTTGTTGTTGAGGTGTTGCAGTATCTTATAGATTTTAGAGATTAGACCCTTATCAAATATGTCGTCGGCAAATTTTTTTCCCCAGTCTTTAGTTTGTCTTTTCACTCTTTTAGTGAAGTCTTTTGATGAGCTAAGTATTTGATTTTTGGAAACTTCCAGTTATCTAGTTTCTCTTCTGTTGTCTGTGCATTGTTAGTTATGGTTTGTATTCTGTTTATGCTATATATTACGGCTCCTAGCATTGTCCCTATTTTTTCTTCCACAATCTTTATCACTTTAGATTTTATATTTTGGTCATTGATCCATTTTGAGTTAGTTTTTGTACTTGGTGTGAGGTATGGGTCTTTTTTCATTTTTTGCAGACGGATATCCAGTTATACCAGCACCATTTGGTAAAGAAACTACCTTTTCCCAATTTAACAGTGTAGGGTAATGCTATTCAGCTATATGCATCCCCTCCTAATGGAATCAGCTTTGCTCTTCCCTGAAGCATGCTGGGGATGAATTTGGGATAGACTCGGGCTAAGGTACAAGGCCGGGAGTGGCACGACTGGGTCAGTGGCCAAGGCCGAGGAATTCATTAGCAACAAGAAGGAAAACATCTGGGCCTGGACTTGAAGTCCCTGGGAACGCTGCCTGCCCAAGGACGTGGGAGAAAAACAATGAACATTGGTCCCAGCTGGAATGGTATATAAGCTTGTGTCCCTTGCTAGGTGGCTGTGGAGCACTAAACTGGTCCAGCCGCCACCCTGGGCCACGGTCCTGTTAGTAAGCTTCCCAAATAAACCATACATGTGTCATGATCGCTGGTTCTGGAGTCCTTCTTCGGTCTCTTGGAGATGCGGCTGACCTTGGGTTCAGGTGCCGCTGCATTGTTACCCAGCAAACAGACTTTGGGCCTTTGTCAAAGACCAGCTGATCATAGGTGGATGAATTTACATCTGAATTCTCAATTCTGTTCCATTGGTCTGTGTAAAATCTGTTGTTGTATCAGTACCAGGCTGTTCTGACTTCCTTCTTCTTCAGTAATGCTTTACTTACTCTGGGCCTCTTCCCTTTCCGTTTGACGTTGGTGATTTTTTTCTCCATCTTGTTAAAAAATGTCGTTGGAATTTGGATTGGGATTGCACTGTATCTATAGATCTCTTTGGGTGGAACTGACATTTTCACAATATTGAGTCTCCTATCTATGAACGTGGTATGTTTTTCCACTTATGTAAGTCTCTTTTGATCTCTTGCAGTAGTGTTTTGTAGGTTTTCTTTATGTAGGTCTTTTACATCTCTGCTTAGATTTATTCCTAAGTATTTATTTTATCTTCTTGGGGGCTATTCTAACTGGTATTAATTTGGTGATTTCCTTTTTGAAATTCTCTTTGTTGGCGTAGAGGAATCCAACTGATTTTTGTATGTTTGTCTTGTATCCTGATGCTTTGCTGAAATCTTCTATTAGTTCCAGTAGTTTTTCCTTAGGGTTTTCTGTGTATAAGATCATACCATTAGCAAAGGGATACTTTTATTTCTTTCTTACCAATTTGTATGCCCTTTATTTCTTTTTCTTGCCTCAGTGCTCTGGCTAGGACCTCCAGGATAGTGTTGAATAAGCATGGTGATAAAGGGCATCCTTGTCTGCTTCCCGATCTCAAGGGGAATGCTTTCAGACTCTCTCTGTTTAGAATGACGTTGGCTGTTGGCTTTCCATAAATGCCCTTTACTGTCGAGGAACTTCCCTTCTATTCCTATTTTGCTGAGAGTTTTTTTCAGTAACAGGTGTTGGACTTTGTCAAATGAGTTTTCTGAATCAATTGATAAGAACATATGGTTCTTATCCTTTGTTTTATTTTGTGGTGGTTTACATTGATTGTTTTTCTAATGTTGAAA
Source organism: Loxodonta africana (assembly GCF_030014295.1). Lineage (NCBI taxonomy): Eukaryota > Metazoa > Chordata > Mammalia > Proboscidea > Elephantidae > Loxodonta > Loxodonta africana. Next base: position 2,103,050 of record NC_087350.1, read on the forward strand.
CATTCCTGCATTCCTGGTATGAATCCCACTTGATCATGATGAATTATATGTTTGATGTACTGTTGATTGCCATTGGCTAGAATTTTGTTGAGGATTTTTGCATCTACGTTCATGAGGGATATTGGTCTGTAATTTTTTTTGTAGTGCCTTTACCTGGTTTTGGCATCAGGGTTATGCTGGTTTCATAGAATGAGTTTGGCAGTATTCCATCCTTTTCTATGCTCTGAAATACCTTTAGTAGTACTGCTGTTAACTCTTCTCTGAAAGTATGGTAGAATTCTCCAGTGAAGCTGTCAGGGCCAGGACTTTATTTTGTTGGGCGTTTTTTAAATTACCTCTACAATCTCTTTGTTGTTGTTATAGGTTTATTTAGTTTTTCTACCTCGGTTTGTGTTAGTTTACATAGGTTGTGTGTTTCTAGAAATTTGTGCATTTCCTCTAGGTTTTCAAATTTGTTGGAGTACAATTTTTTATAACATTCTGTTATGATTCTTTTAATTTCAGTTGGGTCTGTTGTGACATCGCCTGTCTCATTTCTTATTTGAGTTATTTGCTTCCTCTCGTGTTTTTCTTTTGTCAGTCTGGCCGATGGTTTATTGACTTTGTTGATCTTTTCAGAGAACCAGCTTTTGGTCTTGTTGACTCTTTAAATTGTTTTTCTGTTCTCTATTTCTGCTCTAATTTTTATTTCCTTTCCAAGGGCTTCTTTTGCTGCTTGCTTTCTATTTTTTCAAGTTGTAGGGTTAATGTTTTGATTTTAGCCCTTTCTTCTTTTTTGGATGTGTGCATTTATTGCTATAAATTGACCTCTGAGCACTGTTTTTGCTGTGTTCCAAAGGTTCCAGTAGAATATGTTTTCATTTTCATTTGACTCTATGAATTTCTTTATCCTGTCCTTGACTTCTTCTATAACTCAGTAGTTTTTGAGCAAGGCGTTGTTTAGTTTTCATGTACGTGATTTTTTTTCCTTTTTTCTGTTATTGATTTCTACTTCTATGGTTTTATGGTCAGAAAAGATGTTTTGTAATATTTCAGTGCTTTGGATTCTGTTAAGGCTTGCTTTGCCTAATATGTGGTCAATTCTGGAGAATGTTCCGTGTGAGTTGGAAAACAAAGTATACTTGGCTGCTGTTGGGTGGAGTGCTGTGTATATGTCTATGAAATCAAGTTGGTTGATTGTGGCATTTAGATCTTCCGTGTCTTTACTCAACTTCTTTCTAGATGTTCTGTCCTTCACTGAAAGTGGTGTGATGAAATCTCCTTCTACTATTGTGGAGCTCTCTATATCTCTTTCAGTGCTGTTAAAGTTTGTTTTATGTATTTCGGTGCTCTGTCATTGGGTACATAAATATTTATTATGGTTATGTCGTCCTGGTGTATTGACCATTTAATCATTACATAGTAATCTTTCTTATCCTTTGTGGTGGATCTTGCTTTAAAGTCTAATTTGTCAGAGATTAATATTGCCACTCCTGCTCTTTTTCAATTGCTGTTTGCTTGATTTTTCCCCCCCATCCTTTCAGTTTTAGTTTGTGTCTTTGAGTCTAAGGTGTGTCCCTTGCAGGCAGCATAGAGACAGATGGTGTTTTTTAATCCATTCTGCCACTCTGTCTTTATTGGTGCAGTTAGTCCATTTACATTCAGTATAATTACTGATAGATATGAGTTTCCTGCTGTCATTTTTTTGTGGTTTTGACAGTTTCTTTGTTCCATTTAATTTTCTGTACTGTTTTTATGTATTTTCATTGTTGATTTTATATTTGCTGACTCTATTTTCTTTTTTATTTTGATGTGGAAATTTGTTAGTTTCCTTTGTGGTTACCTCTACTTTTCTAAGTTTAAACCAATGTTTTATTTCTTGATAACTCCTTAACTTCCTCTCCTTGTGAAAGTTCTATGACTATTTAATCCCTTTTTTTTTGGTTTAATGTTGTCATCTTTTACATATTGATCACTGTTTCCCTATATTCAGTGTTTTAGCTTTGACTTATTTTTGTGACTTCCCTATCTGGCTTGATATCTGATTGTTCTGTGTTCTAGTCTTAGGTTGTTATCTGATTATTATTGATTCTCTAGTCACAGGACTCCCTTTAGTATTTCTTGTAATTTTGGTTTGGTTTTTACAAATTCCCTTAACTTCTGTTTATTGTGGAAATGCCCCTATTTTCACCTTCATATTCAAGAGACAGTTTTGCTGAATATAATTCTTGGCTGGCAACTTTTTCTTCCTTCAAGGCTTTATATATGTCATCCCATTGCCTTCTTGCCTGCATGGTTTCTGCCTAGTAGCCCAAGCTTAGTTTTATTGGCTCTCCTTTGTAGGTGACTTTTTGTTTATCCTTGGCACTCATAAAATTCTCTATCTTTGGTTTTGCCAAATTTGTTTATGTCTTGGTGACTTTCTTTTGGAATCTACCCTGTGTGAGGTTTGATGAGCTTCTTGGATATCTTCTCATCTTTCATGGTATCAGAGACATTTTCTGCCAACAAATCTTCAACAATTCTCTCTGTATTTTCTGTTATCCCCGCCCCCCACCCCTTTCTGCTACTCCAATTGCTCGTAGGCTATTCCTCTTGATAAAAGTCCCAAATAATTCTTAGGATTTCTTCATTTTTTAAAAATTCTTTTATCTGATTTTTCCTCAAATAAAGTGGTGTCAAATGCTTTATCTTCAATTTCACTAATTCTTACTTCCATTGCCTCAATTCTGCTCCTATGCCTTTCTACTGAGTTGTCTAATTCTTAAATTTTATTGTTAATCTTTTGGATTTCTATTTGCTATCTCTCTATGGAAAAAAAAAATCATTCTGGTTGCAGAATAAGAATCCAATAAGAACTTTTACATTGTTATTGTTGTGTGCCATTGAGTTGATTCCAACTTATAGTGACCCTGTAGGACAGAGAACTGCCCCATACGGTTTCCAAGGCGGTAATCTTTATGATAGCATATTCCCATGAAGTGGCTGGTGGGTTTGAACCACTGACCTTTCAGTTAGCAGCCAAGCACTTAATCACTAGAACTTAATCATTAGAATTCCCTAATAAGTTCTATAATCCCCCCAATTTTAAAGATTTATTTTTTTTAAATAAGTACCCACCACTTAAATATCTCGCAGTAGATCTGGGACTCCAACCCAGGTAGACAGGTTCCAGAGGTGTTCTAATACAGCATTAGAGCCGCTGTGAGTGGTAGTGAAGGCTGAGTTTGAACAACACCTGTGCAACCACATCATGTCCCTGGTGGGATTCCAGGGTTTGTCTAGAAATCTAAAATGAGACCAGCCCATATGGTATGCATTTCTTCTCTGTCACGGTCACCAGTCTGGGTGAAGGTAATTTGTATGCAGAAATCCTGGTTTTAACAGAATGAGGATGAGGTGAGTGATTTGGGGTATCTGTAAGGGACTGGTTATAGTAAAATGATGTAATCTAATCTGAGGAGGAGGAAAGGAGAGGCAGTGAGAACACTGGGGACAGGGATGTCCTGGTGAGGAAGTGATATGGAGAGGAGATGATGGTAGAAGAATGGCATGTTAATAGTATGAACTTGGAGTGGGTAGCTGAGTGAGCAGAGAGTGAGCAAGGTCACTTGGAAGTGAGATGGTCAAGAAATGAGAGACCAGAGGGTCGAACGGTTTATCTATGTAGACACTGAAGATGAAGTCAGAAACCAGGTAGAAACCAGACAGAGTCCAGTACAACTAGAGGGTGCCCAGCTACCACTACCACCAACTGCTTTGAAAGGTATCACAATATAGGGTCCTGGACAGAGCTGGAGAAGAATTAGAGCAAAATTCTAATAAAAAAAGACCAGACTTATTGACCTGACAGAGACTGGTGAAACCCTGAGTGTATGGCCCCCGGCCACCCTTTTAGCTCAGTGATGAAGTCACTCCTGAGGTTCACCCTTCATCCAAAGATTAGACAGGCCCATAAAACAAAATGAGACTAAAGGGGCATACAAGTCCAGAGGCAAGGAAAAGAAGGCAGGAGGAGACAAGAAAGCTGGTAATAGGGAAACCCAAGGTAGAGAAGGAGAGAGTATTGACATGTCACAGGGTGGTAACCAATGTCACGAAACAATATGTGTACTAATTGTTTAATGAGAAGCTAGTTTGTTCTGTAAACCTTCACCTAAAGTACAATTAAAAAGAAAAGAAGAAAGCCTAGTGGAGGGAAGTAAATAAGAGAAACGTGTGGATAACTACCACAGAGCAAGCACAGAGGTGGTATCATCGGTTACGATATACTTTTAAAGGATTTTTTTGATGGCGGGGGGGCTGCAGAAGCAGAAACAATGGTCTCAGTATTAATTAGGACCGTAAAATAGCCTAAATCCTAACTAAAGGAGGACGGTGTGACTGGACCAAGAAATGATCAGAGCTGTATCTGTTTTCCTCAGTCATCATGGGTCCAAGCTTCTCAGGTAGATCCATAAACTCTGGCTGGTCCCTTATCTAATCTGCAATCTCTTGCCAATAACCCAAACCCTCTCACTCCTCAGCAAAAATCCCTGTTTCCTCAATTTATCTGTATTTTTCTCAATTTGTTCTCAATGTTATTTCCTTTTTTGCTGTGTCATGTGTGTGTGCATTTATTTTCTCTCCCTCTCCTTTCTCCTACCATTGTATATAAGATGCGTTAGTACTGATTTTCTTCAACATTTAATTCACCAGTTTTAGAACATCAAGCAGAACTAGAAGAGGAGTGGCTACCAATCACAAGCGTTGTGACTTGATGCCAGTTATGAGAGCTGAAAAAGACGGGTGTCTCCTGTCTCCTGACGAAATGACTGCTTCTGGTTTGGGCTGTATAGGATGCAGTTACATGTATGTGGTAAAATACATTTTTTAAAGCGCAAATATAGGAAGTAGGACATATTTAGATAGGATGTATTTAGGTATTTAGGGTAACTGAAGTGGTAGACTATAGTAAACAGAGTTTTATCCTTTGTTATTTTCTGTTTTTGAGGGATTGTTCCTTCCTACTTTTGAAGGATCTTTCACTGAGTCTTGGCTGGCAGCATTTACCACTGAAGTGCAGGGGCCAGATTCGCCTTGTCTCCCTCCTCTGGCCTTGAGGGTGTGGGTGTGTGACCCAAGTGCAGCACATCACACACACACACCTTGGTTTTGAATCGCAAAGGGTCACCCTCCCTCAGGAGCAGCTGGCAACTTTTTAAGGGGTGGCAGCGACGACTGGCAGCGCCAGAGGTGGGTCTAGGAGCAGCGGGAGCAGCGGGACCAGAGGGGAAAACGGCAGTAGTGCCAGCAGCAGTGCCCGTGGAGAGGTCCAGACCAGACCTGCTATGGCAGGCCTCCGCCATTCCTGCTGCCCAGCTTCCCTTGGTGCCCAGCCTTTTCCTCTAGTCTTCCTATTCCTTTTTTGGTTTTAGTTAACTAGTATCAGCAAATGTTGATTGCAATTAAGAACTCTGAATGATGTACCCACTAAAGTAACCAGGGCTTCCATGTTGAACAACTCCAGGGGCCCATAGCGACAAAACAAATAAATGGTATCCCTAGAGTAAGATGTAGTGGTGTAATGGTTAGGAGCCTGGCTGCTAACCAAAAGGCGGGCAGTTCGAAACCACCAGCTGCTCCTTGGAAACTCTACAGGACAGTTCTACTCTGTCCTATACAGTCGCTAAGAGTCAGAATTAATTTGACAGTCAAAACGTTACACAACATGGTCGCCCAAAATTAAACTATGTGACAGCAAGAACTGTTTATTAAAGTGTGTCTAAAGCACATGACACAGAATAAGAAGATAAAAAATATTTAATTAATTACATATTTGGACACAAAAACAATTATGCTACAATTCCAGTACTTCAAGCGTGGGCTTTCAGCTCCTCTAATTCACTTAGGAGTTGAATAACCCTGAAGAGGCTGCTTAGCAGCTGGAAAAATGAGGCTAATAATGGATTAATTACTCTCCTTTCGTATTTCATTGTCTGAAAAACAGAGGCAATAACACCTATTTCACTGGCTTGTTGTGAGGATTTAAAAATAAAATCATATAGCACAGAGCCTGGCACACAGTAGGCATGTGAAAATGACTAATTCCTTTCCCAATGTTGATAAAACAACCATTTTAGTCTTTGTATGAATACAAGCTCCATATGAAAGTGAGATTACCTTCAACTGATAGAGTAATTTTCACCATGGTGCACTCTGAAGTAATATGACCTTAGAATACTTGTTCCAATGCCTCTGGCTTCCACGCCCACAATGCTCATACTGTCGCTTTCCACATGGGTAAATCCACTGCAAAGAGAAGGGACACGATGGGTATTAACTTGAGAAAAGGACAACAGTTTACACAGTAAAAGCCTCTGGATGAAGACGGGGCTCCATGTCCTATACCATCTCCTATCCTCTACTGTTCCCACCTTTGTTTACTCTGGGCCTTTAAGTACCTGTATTCATTTGTAACAATTAGAAAATATTTTCAGGTTATTGAGTACAAATATCAGTTCTGGACCCTTCTGATGGCAGCTGCCTGAATCACAATGATTCCAGCTATTCTAGAAACTTGTCCAATCTAGGCAAGTCATTCATTTCCCCAGAATTCAGAATTCCCCATCAATTCCTGATCAATCTCACTGCTCTCCTGAACGAAGGAGATGTGAACTCAAGAGCTGATGGAGGCAGTCACTTTCCACCATGTTACCTAAGCTTGCCTAGGCTGCCCTGTGGCTTGAGAACAATGCAGCAGGTGTACAGAAAACAGAAAACAAAACTGAAAATAACTGGAGAGAGGACTTCCTGAGTTTGCTCCTGAAATTCTGCTGCTTAGGCTTTCATGAAATACCCTTCGAGTAAGAGTAAATTTCATGCAACTGAGGTTCTATTCCACTTAGAAATTAATAACATACATAACAAAAACATTAAAACCCTGCTGCAAGAGATTAAAACAGACCTAAATAAATGGAAAAATATTCCCTGTTCATGGATTAGAAAACTTAATATTATGAAACTGTAAATAATGCTAAAAGCGATCTACAGATTGAACACTATCCTGATCAAAATTCCAACAGCATTTTTTACAGAAATGGAAAAATTCTCAACTTTGTAGAAAGGCAAGAGGTCCCAAACAGCCAAAGCAATTTTGAAGAACTAAGTAGGAGGCCTCATACTTCCTGACTTCAATACATATTACACAGTAACAGTAATCAAAACATCCTGGTACTGGTTCAATGATAGACACATAGATCAGTGGAACAGAACTGACAGCCCAGAAATAAATCTAAACATCTACAGTCAACTGATTTTCAACAATGGTGCTAAATCAATTCATCAGGGAAGGAACAGTCCTTCAACAAACATTGCTACGAATATTGGATTTCCACATGCAAAAAAAAAAGAATCAAGATCCATATACACCCTATACAAAAAGTAATTCAAAATGGATCAAGGACCTGAATGTTAAATCTAAAACCATAAAGTTACTGGAAGAAAAAGTAGAGGAAAATCTATCGGGCCTAGTTTTTTTTTTAAATGATAGATTATCAAATACGACAAATCCGCAAACAGAAGACAAAATAGATCACTGGGACCTCATAAAAATTAAACACTTATGTTCATCAAAGGGCTTTATCAGAAAAGAAAAGAGATAACCTACAGTCCGGGTAAACATCTTGGGGAGCCATATATCCAATAAGCATCTAATATTCAAAAAATATACACTGTTAGAATTTAAGAACAAAAAGACAAATGACCCAATCAGAAAATGGGCAAAGAACATGAACAGACACTTCACCAAAGATATTCAAATGGCCACCAAACACATGAAAAGATGTTCATTTTCATTAGCCATTAGAAAGATGCAAATCAAAACTGCAACGAGATACCATCTCACTCCTACTAGAATGGCAATGACTGAAAAAGAAAATAACAAATGTTGGTGAGGATGTGGGTAGATGGGAACCCTTATCCATTGCTGGTGGGAATGTAATATGGTAGGTACAGTGTTGTGGAAAACAGTATGGTGATTCCTCAAAAATCTAAAAATAGATCTATCATATGACCCAGCAATTCCACTCCTAGGTATATATATCCTAGAGACCTAAAAGTAGTGAGCGACGTGAACACGTATGTTCATGGCAGCACTATGCACAACAGGAAAAAACTGGAAACAACCCAAGTGCCCATCAACAGATGAATAGATAAAACGTGGTACATCCATGCAATGGACTACTACTCAGCCACAAAGAGAAATGAAGTCCTGATACATGCTACAACATGGATGAATCTGGAAGACATTATGCTGAGTGAAATAAGTCAGTCACAGAAGGACAAATACTGTATGACCTCACTTATATGAGCTGACAAGAATAGGTAAATATATGAGAGCAATGGTTATTAGTGGTTACCTGAGTGAGGGCAGGGAGAGAGGGAACCATTCTCTGAGAAGCAGTGAGTTTATGTCTATGGTGATGAGAAAATTGGCATTGATTAAGGGTAATGGTTACACGACTTGATTAATGTAACTGATATCACTAAGTTGTACGCTAGAAAAAGGGAGAAATGGCAAATGTTATATGTAATTTTGCAACAACAACAAAAAAAGAGAGGGTAGAGTTGCTGAAACATCTTAGGTAACTTAGGTAGAGCCAAACACCTCCTGGGATTAGTTCTCTTGATTCGAAGTCCTAGGGCCATGGCTTTGTGGAACTGTCCAGCCAATTGGCCTAACACTGTTTTTAGAGTTTCTGCTCTACTGCCCAGTCCAATGAGTAGAGCCTGGAGTCCTAAAGACTTGCCAGCGACCTCCAAGACACAATTGGTCTCTATACGCCTGGAGCAGCAGAGGAAGGAGACCCTGGAGAGGAATCAAAGAAGGAATTGGACTGTAGGTCTAGCTGCTTCATGAACTACTGCCTCCTTTGCCATGTTGTTGTTGTTGGGTGCCGTTGAGTCAATTCCAACTCAGTGACCCATGTGACACAGCAGAACTGCCCCACAGGATCTGTACAGATGCAGATCACCAAGTCTTTCTCCCACAGAGCCACTGGGTGGGTTCAAACTGCCAACCTTTCAGTTAGCAGCTGAGCACGTAACCGTTGTGCCACCAGGGCTAAATGGATGGTGTCCAGCTACTATTGCTGAATATTCTGATCAAGGACTCAACAGATGAGTTCTGATCCCAAGGGGGTAAAATGTTGAACAGAATCTAAAATTTCTTATAGAATCTAAACTTACTGGACCCACTGAGGCAGGAGGAACCTCCAGAACTGTTGCCCTGAGGAAGTTTTTGAACCTTGAGCTGAAACTATCCCCTGAAGAATTTTTTATCTTCATATTAAACAATAGCTTGAGCATTGCAATCTTTTAAAGAATTATATATATCAGACCAAACTGGCAATAGTAACTGTAATGTACAGATGAGTAGTTTATGGGCAGTAAGTCTAAGTCAATGGTAGCCAAACAATATGCGGAGAGAGACACAAGTGAAGGATGTTACCAGTGTCACTGAACTCTACATGTAGAAACTGTTGAACGCGTGTATGATCTGCTTTGTATATTTTCACAAAAATAAAATAAAAAAAAATCAAGAATAGACTGTGGCAGTTTCTAGACTGTTTATAAAAATGAAGAACTAGCTGGTCTCAGTAAGGACTGAGGAGGGTACAATAGTTGAGATTCCTTGGTACGAGTGGGTTAGCCAGTAGTCTTTGAAGCTTGAACTATCATCTGCTTTCTTTTTTTTTTCCCCCTTAAGTAATTCCTCTTATTCTTTTTTATTTTTTTACAATTCAATAATTATTACTAAATTAGCCGAGTGTACAGCCTTCAGCACAATCCAGTTTTAGAACACTGTCACCACTCCAAAAAGATCTCTTGTGCCCATATGCAGCCAATCCCCATTCCCACTCTCAACCCTAAGCCTCCTCTGCAGATTTACCTTTCTTTAGACAAGTCAGTAAATGGAATCGTATAGTGTGTGGTCTTATGCATCTGGCTTCTTTCACTTAAGAGAATGTTTCTGAGGTTCATCCGTGTCCTGTGTGTATCAGCACTTCTTTCCTGTTTACGGCTGAATCATGTCCCATTGTAGAGACAGACCACGTTGCACTTATCCATTCGCTAGCTGATGGGTATCTGCACTATTTGCCCTTTTGGGCTACAATGAAGAATGCTGCTAAGAAAATTCATGCACAAGTCTTAAACAATAAAATGTGTTTTGTTTCTCTAGGGGTCTGTTGCTGGGTCGATGGTAAACTTATGTTTAACAGACCCGTTACTTTGGAGAATCAGAGTATGTGTTCATAAACGATGACACTTCAGGAAACTGAAAAGCTCTTAGAAAATACTGGCTGTTTGTTGCACCATTCAATAAGGACCAGAAAAGAGACGAAATGCAGTCCATAGTTCCTAATCTGTAAACTCACCAGGAAAAACGGTATGAAGCAAGATTTCTGTTGTTTATTATTACCCAATGAAGCTTCCAAGCAGAAATTAACATTCAATTAACTAAGAATTTAAGGAGGAATCTCATATGAGTTAGGGGTATAATTCAGGGTCATGATCAATTCAGAGGCACGTTTTAGGATGGTCAACATCTTATTACAATCCCAGGAAGGGTGACCTAGCCACGTTCTCAGGCAATCTCCATCTGGCCTCTCTCCAATGGCAAAAAGCAAGAATTTGCATATTTATCTTCCCCAGAACAGATTTTCCTGCCACTTAGGGGGCAAAAGTTATTGATAGTCTCAAGTCCTACAAGCCGGGGTAGATAACCTGGACCACCTCTCTACCTGCCTGAGGGGTGTGTGCTTTACAAATGCTGGTATGCCGCCAGGTGGGACCCAGCAGAACGAGGCCACAACACTGCTCCAAGTGCAGGGGCTGTGGGTACAAATGTATAAGCACACAAGCCAGCAAAACTCCAGCACTGCACAGCTTACAGATGTGGACAGGGAAAATGATAACCCCAAATACTTTGACTCAGCTAAGGCCTCAAAGCTGAAAGGAGTTTTGAATAAAGAAGCTGTAGATGCAAATGCTTTTCAGAATGCAAAGAACTGAGTAGCCATTCTGCTTTGTTGAGAAAGTTGAACAAGAAGGTAAAAATAATCACAGGCCGTGAGCGGCCATCTAAGATACTCCACTGGTCTCCCTCTGTCTAGAGCAAGGGAGAATGAAGAAAACCAAAGATACAAGGGAAACATTAGTTCAAAGACTAATGGACCACAACTTCCACAGCCTCCACCAGACTGAGTCCAGAACAACTCAATGGTGCATGGCTACTACCACCGACTGCTCTAACAGAGATCACAATAGAGGCTCCTGGACAGAAAAAAAAGAAAAATGTAGAACAAAATTTTAACTCACAAAAAAAGACCAGACTTACTGGCCTGACAGAGACTGGAGAAACCCTGAGAGTATGGACCCCCGGACACCCTTTTAGCTCAGTAATGAGGTTCACCCTCCAGCCAAAGTTTACACAGGCCCAGAAAACAAAACGAGACTAAAGGGGCACACCAGCCTATGGGCAAGGACGAGAAGGCAGGAGGGGACAGGAAAGCTGGTAATGGGGAACCCAAGGATGAGAAGGGGAGAGTGTTGATATGTTGTGGGGTTGGCAACCAATGTCACAAAACAATATGTGTATAAATTGTTTAATGAGAAACTAGTTTGCTCTGTAAACCTTCATTTAAAGTACAATAAAAAAAAATCACAAGCCAGTTAACCACAAAATTTAAGTAATTTACTAAAAAGAACAAGGATTTTCCTGTACTAATTAGAAGTTTGCTTTAATGATTATCTTCAAGACTACAGACTTAAAACTTAGAGACTAGATTTGTATGTTACAGAAATCTGCCATTTTGTAAATACCTGTTTTTGAACACTGTATCTTTCTTTTAAGATTGTAAAGTATGTTTGTCACAGGAGGCGGAATTTGCTCCACACCTTGTGACATAATTGATGGCAATGGTCTTGCTAAAAGTAACACAAATGGAACGTGTAAGGGCTCTTAAAATACAAAAGCACTCTACAGCCTTTTCCTCTTCATAGAACTTATTCTGTCACGTAAAAATAAAAAAGTGATTCCAATATATTAATGTTAAAACACAAAGCAAAATCTCATCCTTTTGGACTTTTACAATCTTGCTCTCCTCGATTTCCACAATAACCCTGTGAGTTTGATAATCAAATTGGAATGACAGCGCGGGTCAGAGTGAGGGCTAAGTGCCGGGCTGCAGAGTCAAGGTCCAACCTGGCCTTGACCACGTGCTCCCTGGGTAACTCTGAGCAAAATGTTCAGTTCTCCAAGCCTCCGTCTCATCAATAAAATGTGAATGACACCGACTTCACATGGTCGTTCTGCACACTACAGGAGATAATGTGTATAATGCACAATTAAAGCTAACAAGCTTATTTGTCTCTTTTAACACAACAGGAAACAGAATTTGACAGTATCTTGCCTAAGGTCACCAGTTAGGAAGGAAGGGGCAGACTGGGCTCGTGCCTCTGGGTCCTATTCACATCTTTACAAGGTATCCTAACAAGTACTGTGTGTGGGTCAGGGAAGACCATTCTACAGGCAAAGTAAAGAAATTAGAAGCAATTACCTGGCCCATCTATGGGATCCCCCAAGCAAGTGATAGCAGCTCTTGAGAACTGGAAATTTATTTTCCTTATTCCACACGTACACTCGCAAAGAGAGGTCAAAGGAAGAGGTAATGACTCGGCTCGGGTCCTTGAAATGAGAAAGTCAAGTGAGGGTGGGGTTGTGGGCTCCCTGAGGCAGAGTCCTACAGCGTGGGCAGGGAGGTACCACTTACCACCCACATGGCGGTGATGGGCCTCTGGTGGTCCTGGAAGGCTGCCAGCTGGAGACCATGCATGGTAAAAAGCACCAGCTCTGAGCCGGAGACCAGGAGCATCACTTGGGAACCATGGCCTTTCATCAGGTGGGGTGCCATCATGGTATCTGGCAACAGGAAGCTTGCAATCTGTTGTGCTTTTTGAAATAAAAACACGTAGGTTAGCATCTCTCAACAGCAGCTAGGGATATGGGATCTACATATGTCCCAAACCAAGATGATATGGCACACTGAAAAAAGCAATGGCTTTGAAGTTACTTAAACCAGCATTCCAATCCTGACACATGCATTTACTACCTAAATCTCTACTTCATCAACTTGTAAAATAATGACTATGCCTTACTACAGGGTTACTGTAAAGACTAAATAAAATAATGCATGCAGTCAATTCAGGAATTGAAGTTCCCTTCCTTCTACACTTTCCCATCTATGACAGGATGATGTAAGAAACGGCCAGGTGAGAACTGTATGACATTTGCCATAAAACTATTCCTGAAGATGATGTCCTTTATACTTTATAACGTTCCTTGGTAAAAATAAAAAAGAAAAAGTCAATTTGGTAGTTTCCTTATGGAGTTTAGAACCACAGAAAAAAAAATTACCTCTTAGGAAGAATTCATGTGTTTTCTTGTATCAGACAAGGGGTTATATTACACATCCTGTTTCCCTTTTTTCCTCGGCTGCCAGGAAACTCAGATAAAACGTATGGTCAAATAATGACATGAAAACAAATAAACATAATACAAAAGAAAAAATGCTCAGGACCACAGGTGAAGGCCTGTCAGAGTAGTGTGGGGTTTGGGAAATCCTGATAAGAGACAGGGTGGAGAGGGCTGTGGGTCTTCTTTTCCTACTGGAGTAAGAACTCTGCAAGGAAAAGATAGTTGTGGCTTTTATTCATCTTTGTATGCATTCAGTGATGAGAACAGTGCTTTTGACAAAAAAGTGGAAAAAGAGATAAGAATGAATGGAAGCAGAGAAACCAGCTAGGAGGGGAGACTGGAGGAGTAGACAGAATTTAATGTCTGAATTCCCGGCTACATGGGACCCACTTCATAGCAAGTGCTCACTCACTCAACCAGTACATAAAAACACAAACAAAATGTTTGTTGGTTCACTGTATCTCAAAAGAAAAGAAAACTTGTCTCGAGGAAAAATGCAAGATTTGAGCATTACCATGCAATGTGAAGACATGCAGACCCACTGGTCCTAGCATAGGTGGGGGTCCTTACCCACAATGTTCACTTGATCCCTGAACTTCTTGGCCCCTAACTCGTAGGTGGTGACCACCAGCTGCATGCCATTGTCATTTCTGTGCATCACCATTAGCCTGGCTGCCTCATCGGGGGCCCAGCAGGCTCTGGAGCTCAGCCAGATGGGGAGAGTGGTAGAGATAGGAGGCTCGTCTTCTGATGGGTGTATCAGGGAGTGAGTGTAAAACACCTGGGGAGAAATACCACCACAGGTCACAGGACCGGTGAGGGAGAGGCCCTTCTCAGGCCAGGAGCACACAGGAACCATTCCCTCCTCTGGGCCAGGTGGGGAAGCCGACCCTGCCTGCACGCAACCCCCACAAAGCCCTCACTGCTGCAGGCACAGCCAGGCCCTCTGTGGAGGCCTTTCCAGACTGTGCTAGGTTAATCCTTGCCTGGCCACACTGGGAACATCACACACCAGGCCCAGTGAGATGAATCAAATAAATTGCTTTCTCTGTGTCTGAACAGCTGGGCATCCCTCTTTTGCTTCTGTCTCCAGTGTGTCCCACATACTCCTCATCTCCTGAAGTCTGGCTCCTCAGCCCTCATTCAGACACTGGGACTGCTGTGTCAGAAGGTCCTGGTGGCCTCATTGAATCACCTCCCTGCACCTGGCCCTTTCCCGGCCCTGCCCTCCTTGGCTGCCAGGTCACTCTCCTCCCCAGTACTTTCCTAGTCGGTGACTGTGTTTTCCCTTTTTCTTTCCTTCCTCTCTTCCTCTAACCCTGAGCATTTCTCAAGGCCACCTCCAGCCCCCTGCCTTTTTCATTTGTCTGATTTTCCATTTCAGGCTCTGGCACTCAAAGGGTGTAAGATCTGAGAAGTGACCACACTTCTCTGGCTGCAAATCTACAGGACCCTCTCTGATGAGCAGCAAGTGGTGGGCATTCTGCAGAAGTGGGTTTTCACTTTTCTCTTCACAGTCAATCCCCAGATGCTTCCTCTGCAGTGCCCCTGTCTTCTCTGTGCCTGATGGGAACACGCCCTCGTTCTCCCTCTCATGGAAACTCTGCTCTCAGGGCACCAAAGGCACCTGGAGTCCCGAAGGCCCCAACATCACTTTGCCAGGAGACATGCAGATTATTATTCTAAACATATACTGAAGATGAAAAGAATGCGCGTTTTCAGCAAGGCCACGCTGTATGCCTGGCTGCTCTCTCCCTGGCTATGGGGCTTGTCCTGATCAAGGAGCAGTTCCTAAGAGCATCCAATACCCCTGAGGTTACAGAACCCTCCATCTGCACCGCACAAAGTCAGACCCTTGGGGGAAGGACAGCACAGCACTGACCTTTGGACCTAGGTCTGAATTCTGAGTGGATACAAACACCCAGTGTTTGTCAGGAGAACAGAGAAGGTTCAGGTGGTTGTTTCTAAATGCGTTCACTTTGGAGATCACCTGTAAGTGAGGCACCGTGAGTGTGTAGAGGTCCCCTCCCGCACAGGCTGCCTGAAATGTGAAACAGAACGAATCAGAGGACTACACATGAAAAGAACAAGCTGAGCAGGAAGTATCGCCATCTTCTAAAACACCTGTTTCTTCAGCTCTGAGACAGAGATGGTATTATGGGCTCCCTTACAGGGGTGCACACATCCATGACTTTTAGGTTATATCTTATTTTTTCAATTATACAGGCAAAAATTAGTACATTCAAACACTATATGACATTATATGACTGTTCAGAGCAAAACCCTCTCCTTTCCTTGCAAAAGTTTAGTGGCTGCGCCCCAGTGCCCACTGGTCTCTGTTTACCCAGTTCATACCACCTAGTCTCCCCCTGTGCCCAGTTGCCTCTCAGTGTGTGCTTAACACCGCATCTGAAAGACGAAAATAATGTGAGGCGTGGGATGATGTTATCTTCCTCCAGAAAGCATTTCCATCACTTCTACCAGGTGCCAGGGCGCTAAGCCGCAGTCTGTGCAAGGACTGTGACTCAGAGGCTGCACACACGGCAGTCCCACCCAACGCACGAGCATCACAGGCCCCCTCGTGGGTGGGGCTGTACTCCCACCTGGGTCCCCCTGGCTGCCAAAGGTCTGCTCAGCTACTCTGCTGCCTTTGAGTAAATGCCTCCAGTGAAAAAAGTGCATAGACCTAGAAACTGTTCACTCTCTTTTTAGCTTTCTGATGTTTTCAAGTAGATTTAAAAAATTATATATATATACACACACACACACACACACATATACATAGAAACCAGTTGCTATCAAGTCAGTTCCGACTCACGGCGTCCCCGTGTGTGTCAGAGTAGAACTGTGCTCCATAGGATTCTCAGTGGCTGTGACCTTTCAGAAGCACATTGCCATACCTTTCTTCTGAGGCACCTCTGAGTGGATTCAAACCGCCAACCTTTCAGTTAGTAGCTGAGTGCTTAGCCATTTACACCACCCAGGGACGACTCTGTGTGTCTGTGTGTATCCTAACTTTTCTAGTTGTCCTTCTTAGACAAATAGTCCAAATGACATAGTGTACCATTCCCAGAAGAGAACTATACTTGTTTCTTCTTCATGTATACAATATAGTCTCAAACTTCTCTGGAGATATACACTTATTCTACAATCCTCTTTAAACAACTATAAAGTTGTTTACATTAAATCTATTTCATTAGATCTTACATTTTTGTTTGCTTAGTTCTTCTCCTCTACAGGGTTACTAAACCAAAAAAACCAAACCCATTGCCATCAAGTCCATTTTGACTCACAGCAACCCTATAGGACAGAGTAGAGCTGCCCCATAGGGTCTCTAAGGCTGTAATTTTTGTGGGTATGTGTTTTATTGTGCTTTAGATGAAGATTTACAGAACTAGCTTCTCATTAAACAATTATTGTTTGCCAACCCCAAGACATGTCAACACTCTCCCCTTCTGGAACTTGAGTTCCCTATTACCAGCTTTTCTGTCCCCTCCTGCCTTCCTGGCATTGCCCTGGACTGGTGTGCCCATTTAGTCTCATTTTGTTTTATGGGCTTATCTAATCTTTGGCTGAAGGGTGAACCTCAGGAGTGACTGCAGTACTGAGCTGACAGGGTGTCCGGGGACCATACTCTCAGGGTTTCTCCAGGGCTATAATCTTTACAGAAGCAGACTGCCACACCTCTCTCCCACAGAGCAGCTGGTGGATCTGAACCGCCAATCTTTTGGTTAGCAGCCGAGAGCTTAACCACTGCACCACTAGGGCTCCCTTTTACAGAGTTAGTAAAGTTTCAATGTTAAACTACTCCTGGACTTCTGTCATCTTTGTATTTGGGAATACCAGTTTCCACACACATCTCAAAGGCCTCCTTCCCCCACAGGTGGATGATACTACCTCCAATTAAGCACCCCCGAAGAGCCAAAACCAAATCCACTGTGGTGGAGTTGATTCTGACTCATAGCGACCCCATACGGTTTCCTAGGCCGTAAACCTCTACAGAAGCAGATTGTCACACATCTTTCTCCTGTGGAGCCACCGGTGGTTTCAAACCGCCAACCTTTTGGTCAGCAGTTGAGCACCACTGCCTAGATTTATCACCTTAAACACCCTTTCACTGTACTCTCCTGATCAAACACCAACCACTCTCAAGTGCCCAAGAGCCAGACTAAATTAAATGTCCTGGCAACTGACTGAAGGGCTCATATCTTGGGCAAATGCTCACATTTTGTCAAGCATGCCTCAGTTTTTCCTGAGTTGGTCTTAACCTGGACGTGAGAAATGGGTAAGAAGGGGAAGAATGCAGGAGTGAGAGAAAACCACAGGCAGAGACAGAATGTGAGCAAAGGCCAGGAGGCAGGATGGTAAGGGGTGTGACCCAAGACCACCAGGCAATCCACAGGGGGCCTCACTGTGAATGCACACTGGCTGTGAAATTCTGTGTGGAGGCCAGGAGAGGCCAGGGGAAATTCTGAACAGAAGACACAGTCACTCAGTGGCTCAAGGCTCTCCCTATCACAGGGGTCATGGACCAGAGTGCAAACAGACCTCAGGAGACCGCCGGGTCCTGCAAGGGCTCCTGAGAGCCAGTGCCACTCACCATTAGGAAGGGGCCATCCAGACAGTCACAGGCTTCCAGAGCAGACGAGTACATTGGTAGACAAAAGGAAGCCCACTCCTGCCCATTCTCTGCTTCCCACACTTTGATCAGTCCCCGCTCATCCACAGTGACAACCAGCTGCAGCCGAGGGTAGGTCACCAAGTTCACCAGGGCAGCAGGCTGCAGAGGGCTTGACCAGATCTCGGTTCCCTAGGCAACGATACAAGTCATGTAATAACATGTTCTTATCTATTTATTTCATAAACATGTATTATTTTGTTCATTTAACCAACACACATTCATCTGTGCCTACTAAGGGCCAAGCCCTATAGTGCACGCTGGGACCACACAGATGAAAAGGATGTGGCCCCTACCCTGACAGATCCACTGACGAGCAGGGAAAACAGCTGAAACCTGTGTTTTACAGTGGAGGACAGAGAAGTACCCTAGATATACGAGGAGCACTAACTTAGCTCAGTGTCTAGGAAGACTTCTGAAAGGTGAACAGCCTTCACCAGCAGGACTCAGGGCAGGGAAGGAACAAAGGCACTGCACAGACAATGGCATGCTGTGTTTGAAGCACTCCAAGTGGTTACCTACGGTCAACTGAAGGGCGCTTATATAGGAGTGGGGAGGACGTGGGCAGGATAGGGAGGCTAGACACACGCTGAGCACATCCCAGTAAGTCTGGGCTTCGCACCGCTGCAGACTGCCCATGGTCTACAACTTTCACGTGCATTATCTCAGTCAATTTTCACGGGAGCCCAGCTTTACAGATAAGCAAATTGAGGCTTGTAGATGTAAGTGAACACATAGATCATGTTACATGTACGGTGGCTGCCCTGCTGACAGCAGCTCTCCTCTGTGGGGTACACCTGGCAGTGCCACCAGGTACCAGCCCTGGCCAAGGCCTATACCCAGGCACAGGCCACTGGTCCAGATGAAAACAACTGACCCTGGCCAGTCAACTTCACGTTATCTCCTGGGATTTTGGAGACTGGATAGAGAGAGAGAGTCGGGAGCCACTAGACTACGATGTGTTAAGACAGTGCATTGGAGGGTGTATGTGCTGACTGCTGTCCCTGACTTCCCAGAACCCCCTCCGTTAGGCTCCCCTTCAGTTGTGGTCATCCATCTCTCTCTCAGTCATGATATCTTGGTATGCCTTCTTTTTTCCCCTCAGGTGATTTCTGCGGCTTAGACAGCCTAAAGACTATCACTAGTACCAACTTTGGCACCAGTGACTGAGCAAGCTGCTTAATCTTCCAGTTTCTTTAGCTGGAAAATGGAGATGATGGTACTAATCCCTGCCTCGTGGGGTGGCTATGAGGAGTAAATGAGTCCCACAGGGCACAGGGAAAATGGTGATGATGGTACTAATCCCTGCCTCGTGGGGTGGCTGTGAGGAGTAAATGAGTTCTACAGGGCACGGGAAAAATGGAGATGATGGTACTAATCCCTGCCTCGTGGGGTGGCTGTGAGGGGTAAATGAGTTCCACAGGGCACGGGGAAAATGGAGATGATGGTACTAATCCCTGCCTCGTGGGGTGGCTGTGAGGGGTAAATGAGTTCTACAGGGCACGGGGAAAATGGTGATGATGGTACTAATCCCTGCCTCGTGGGGTGGCTGTGAGGGGTAAATGAGTTCTACAGGGCACGGGGCACCATCAGGAATCTTACAAATCAGCTATTTTATTATTGTTGTTATCCCTCCCATATAAAAAAGCCTACAAACTGATACGAAAAGGCCCCACAAACCAGCCTTCCTTCCCTCCAAAATGGAAAGACTGTGAACAGAAGAGAAAAAGAAAATGGCCAATAAGCGCATATTCAAAAATGCTCAAATTCAAACATAATCAGGGGAATGAAAACGTAAAATAACATTTTGCCTATCAGACTGGACCAAAAAAAAAGGACTGACTGTGACCCACGGTGTCAGGGATGTGCTAAAACTGGTACTTCTGTATACTTTTGGTGGGCCTATAAATTGCTACAAATTTTTCAGAACATAACCTGGCAGTATTTATTGCAATCTAAAATGCTCACGAAGCTGACCAGAAACCCCAGTTACAGAAATTTACCCAACAGAACAAATGCTCTAAGACATAAGAACACATGTACAAGTATTGTATACAAGAGCAAAAGAAGAAAAAAATGAAACCTGCATGTTCATCAATGGCTGAATAAATTATGATACAACCATGTTATATAATACTAGTTATTAAAAGAACAAAATAAGCCCACATGAATTGACATGAAAGAATGTCCACAATATAGTAAGTGAAAAAGGGAAGTATGAGCAATGTGATCTTACAGTAAAAAAAATTAAAGAAAGTAATACAATCTAAGCACCAAGCACCTCTCTGTATACACATGCTTATATAATAAAAGCAGGATACAGGGCAAATTCTTTTTTTTTTTTATAGTATTTTTTTGAGTTTTCAGTAAAGGTTTACACAGCCATTTAGGTTTCCATTCAACAATTTCTACACAAATTTTCAGTGACAGTGGTTATGTTCTTCACAATGAGTGAACATTCTCATTATTTCCATTCTGGTTGTTTCGTTTCCATTAATCTAGTTTCCCTGCCCCTTACATTCTCATCTTTGTTTTAAAGTAACTGCTGACTGTTTGGTCTGATACAGGTGATTTTTTAAAAAGGAGTACAGTATTTATGGGTGATATTCATTATTTTTTGTGCCAATTTGTTACCTAGCTACAAGATGACTTCAGGGGTTAGTTTCAGTTCAAGGTGTAAAGCGTACCTCGTGGCAATAGTCGTGGGGAGTCCTCCAGTCTCAACTAGTTCAGAAGTCTGGTTTTGTTTTGTTTTAGGAATTTGAGGTTCTGTTCCACCATTTTTCTCCCATTCTATCAGGGTCCATCTACTGTAGCCATGCTTAGAGCAGCTGGTAGTGGTAGCCAGCCACCATCTAGTTCTGGTCTCAGGGTAAATAAGGCTGTAGCTTGTGTAGACTATTTGTCCTATAGACTAGTTTCTTCTTTGAGTCTTTGGTTTCCTTCTTTCTCTTTTGCTCTAGATGAGTAGAGACCAACAGATGTATCTTAGATGGCCACCTGCAAGCTTTTAAGACCCCAGATACTACTCCAGGATGTAGTGCCCAAACTAGGATGTAGTACACAACTTTACGAACTATATTACACCAGCTGACCGAGATGTCCCACAAGACTACGGTCACAATCCTTCAAACCCAGAAAATCAACCCCACAAGGTGTTTGGTTATATCTAAGAAGTATCCATAACTGTGCCCCCAAGTGCTTTATTATATAAATATATATATATGCATATACACACATATATGCATATACATACACATACGCCTAAATATATACATACACATACGCCTAAATATATACACACGTATATGCTCACATAAACATATTAAATATATACTTACATATATACTTATGTATATACTTACACATACATATTAAATATATACACACATATATACTGACATATACATATTAAATATATACATACATGTATATACTCACATGTACATATTAAATATATACAAACACATATATAAACGTATATACTCATATACATATTAAATATATACACACATATATACACATGTATATACTCACATACACATAATAAATACATACACACATTATATACATATGTATATACTCATCCCCCACGTATCTATCGGTTTGTCGTACTGTGGGGGCTTGTGTGTTGCTGTGATGCTGGGAGCTATGCCACCGGTATTCAGATACCAGCAGGGTCACCCATGGAGGACAGGTTTCAGCTGAGCTTCCAGACTCAGACAGACTAGGAAGAAGGACCCAGCAGTCTACTTCTGAAAAGCACTAGCCAGTGAAAACATTATGAATAGCAGCGGAACATTGTCTGATATAGTGGTGGAAGATGAGCCCCCCAGGTTGGAAGGCACTCAAAAGATGACTGGGGAACAGCTGTCTCCTCAAAGTAGGGTCGACCTTAATGACGTGGATGGAGTAAAGCTTTCGGGACCTTCATTTGCTGATGTGGCACAACTCAAAATGAGAAGAAACAGCTGCAAACATCCATTAATTATCAGAACCTGGAATGTACGAAGTATGAATCTAGGAAAACTGGAAATCGTCAAAAATGAAATGGAACGCGTAAACATTGATACCCGAGGCATTAGTGAGCTGAAATGGACTGGTATTGGCCATTTTGAATTGGACAATCATATAGTCTACTATGCTGGCAGTGACAACTTGAAGAGGAACGGTGTTGCATGCATCGCCAAAAAGAATGTTTCAAGATCTATCCTGAAGTACAACGCTGTCAGCGACAGGATAATATCCATATGCCTACAAGGAAGACCAGTTAATACGACTATTATTCAAATTTACACACCAACCACTAGGGCCAAAGATGAAGAAATAGAAGATTTTTATCAGCTGCTGCAGTCTGAAAGTGATCAAACATGCAATCAAGATGCATTGCTAATTACTGGCGATTGGAATGCCAAAGTTGGAAACAAAAAAGAAGGATCAGTAGTTGGGAAATATGGCATTGGTGATAGAAACAATGCTGAAGATCGAATGATAGAATTTTGCAAGACAAACGACTTCTTCATCGCAAATACCCTCTTTTACCAACATAAACGGCGACTTTACGTATGGACTTCACCAGATGGAACACACAGAAATCAAATTGACTACATCTGTGGAAAGAGACGATGGAAAGGCTCAATATCATCAGTCAGAACAAGGCCGGGGCCAACTGTGGAACAGACCATCCATTGGTCATATGCAAGTTCGAGCTGAAACTGAAGAAAATCAAAGCAAGTCCATAAGAGCCAAAATATGACCTTGAGTACAACCCACCTGAATTTAGAGACCATATGAAGAACAGATTTGACGCACTGAACACTAGTGACTGAAGACCAGCTGAGTTGTGGAATGACATCAAGGACATCAACCGTGAAGAAAGCAAGAGGTCACTGAAAAGACAGGAAATAAAGAAAAGACCAAGATGGATGTCAGAGGAGACTCTGAAACTTGCTCTTGAGCATCAG
Source organism: Loxodonta africana (assembly GCF_030014295.1). Lineage (NCBI taxonomy): Eukaryota > Metazoa > Chordata > Mammalia > Proboscidea > Elephantidae > Loxodonta > Loxodonta africana. Next base: position 2,126,190 of record NC_087350.1, read on the forward strand.
GCAGCTAAAGCAAAAGGAGGAATTGATGAAGTAAAAGAACTGAACAGAAGATTTCAAAGGGCGGCTTGAGAAGACAAAGTAAAGTATTATAATTTATGACAGATGTAAAGAGCTGGAGATGGAAAACCAAAAGGGAAGAACACGCTCGGCGTTTCTCAAGCTCAAAGAACTGGAGAAAAAATTCAAGCCTCGAGTTGCAATAGTGAAGGATTCCACGGGGAAAATATTAAACGACACAGGAAGCATCAAAAAAAGATGGAAGGAATACACAAAGTCATTACACCAAAAAAATTAGTCGATGTTCAACCATTTCAAGAGATGGCATATGATCAGGAACCGATGGTACTGAAAGGAGAAGTCCAAGCTGCTCTGAAGGCATTGGCGAAAAACAAGGTTCCAGGAACTGATGGAATATCAATTGAGATGTTTCAACAAACAGATGCAGCGCTGGAGGTGCTCACTCGTCTATGCCAAGAAATATGGAAGACAGCTTCCTGGCCAACTGACTGGAAGAGATCCATATGTATGACTATTCCCAAAAAAGGTGATCCAACTGAATGTGGAAATTATAGAACAATATCATTAATATCACATTCAAGCAAAATTTTGCTGAAGATCATTCAAAAACAGCTGCAGCAGTATAATGACAGGGAACTGCCAGAAATTCAGGCCAGTTTCAGAAAAGGACGTGGATCCTGGCTGAAAGCAGAGAATACGAGAAAGATGTTTACCTGTGTTTTACTGACTATGCAAAGGCATTCGACTGTGTGTATCATAACAAATTATGGACAACATTGCAAAGAATGAGAATTCCAGAACACTTAATTGTGCTCATGAAGAAACTTTACATGGATCAAGAGGCAGTTATTCGGACAGAACAATGGGATACTGATTGGTTTAAAGTCAGGAAAGATGTGCGTCAGAGTTGTATTCTTTCACCATACCTATTCAATCTGTATGCTGAGCACATAATACGAGAAGCTGGACTACATGAAGAGGAACGGGGCATCAGGATTGGAGGAAGACTCATTCACAACCTGCGTTATGCAGATGACACAACCTTGCTTGCTGAAAGTGAAGAGGACTTGAAGCACTTACTAATGAAGATCAAAGACTACAGTCTTCAGTATGTATTGTACCTCAACATAAAGAAAACAAAAATCCTCACAACTGGACCAATGAGCAACATCATGATAAACGGAGAAAAGACTGAACTTGTCGAGGATTTCATTTTACTTGGATCCACAATCAACAGCTATGGAAGCAGCAGTCAGGAAATCAAAAGACGCATTGCATTGGGTAAATCTGCTGCAAAGGACATCTTTAAAGTGCTGAAGAGCAAAGATGTCACCTTGAAGACTAAGATGCACCTGACCCAAGCCATGGTATTTTCAATCGCGTCATATGCATGTGAAAGCTGGACAATGAATAAGGAAGACTAGAGAAGAATTGATGCCTTCGAACTGTGGTACTGGTGAAGAATATTGAATATACCATGGACTGCCAAAATAACGAAAAAATCTGTCTTAGAAGAAGTACAACAAGAATGGTCCTTGGAAGCAAGGATGGCGAGACTGTGTCTTACATACTTTGGACGTGTTGTCAGGAGGGATCAGTCCCTGGAGAAGGACATCATAACTGGCAGAGTACAGGGTCAGCAGAAAAGACGAAGACCCTCAATGAGGTGGACTGACACAGTGGCTGCAGCAATGAGCTCAAGCATAACAATGATTGTGAGGATGGCTCAGGACCGGGCAGTTGTGCATATAGGATTGCTATGAGTCGAAACGGACTCAACGGCCCCTAACAACAACATATACTCACATATACATATTGAATATATACACACATATATATACACACACGTATATACTCATATATACATGTTATATATATACACACAAACATATACACACATATATACTCCCACATACCTATTAAATATACACACACATATATACACAAGTATATACTCACATACACATATTAAATATATACACACACATACTCACATATACATATCATACCTATACACATATATGCTCACACATACATACCTGTACACATATATGTATGTATATACATACATATATACTCACACATATATTTTTGGGTTGTCAAAATTATATGTCATAGCGATTACCAACAGGTGCAGACCAAATTCTTAACAGTGATTACATGAGTGGGTAGGACTGTGAAAGACAGAGCAGAGACCATTACTTTTACTTCAGACACAGTTATAGTATAGTCATGCGTCGCTTAACATCCACAATAAGTTCTGTGAAACATAATGTTATTTACAACTTGGATGCTGTGCAAACCCATACTACATACTTAGAAAGCTATATGGGATATTGGCAGTGCAATCACTTTGTCATGAGATACACGTGTTATGTGTGGGAAGCCGTTTCGCTTGCTACGTCATATTCTCTGTTGAGGAATTCTGAACTTTATTAAAGCCTTATGGGACCACAGACATATATGAGGTCAGACGTTGCCCAAACCAACGTTACGTGGCACATGACCATATTTTTATTAGTTTGTTTATCTTTGAAAGACTGAATTTTTTAAAAAAACATAAAACACTCTGTCAAGAGCCAAGCTCCTTTTGTTTTGGCATTATGGAGGACCCCAGCCTGCAGGTCTTTTCCCTATCCAGGGGCCTCTGAATCTAAGTGATTTGTCTAAGGTTTCAGATAGCAGGTAGTGAGGCCAGGTGTTTCAAGCTCAAATGAGGACATGACTAACCCAGGACCTGTGAGGTGCCCCCAAGCCGGAAGCTGACCACAGTCTGGAAAACACCCCATTCCCAGAAATGAGTAGGAGGCCAATGAACTCAATGACTCAAGTAACACAGCATCCTTGAAGGAACCAGGATCCAGATGACAATATCTGGACATTCTGGACTTGAAGGAAGGGAGGTTTTGTGACAAACCTGTGTACCTCCTCTATATAATCTCTGGAGTCTGAAGCAGTAGTGCAGAGATCTACCTCTCCTGCTGCCACCCAGGACCTCGCCTTGTATGGCAGTTTTCCCCATAATCAATCTTAGACTGTTTATTCAACCTGCAGTGGTCTGCCTCTTTCTTTAGTCTGTTCCTACCTTCTGTGTACAGCAGCTGCTTTTGGATTTCCCCTAGAGAACTCCCCTGCCCAGTGCTGCCACCTGACAATTGGTGAGCCAGCCAGAAGCAGACCGAAGAAATGGGTCTGGAAAAACAGGTGTCCACAGGGGGAATTCCAGGTTTGTCATCCACTTCCGTATGTGTGCCCGTATGCTGGATGAGTGTAGGCTGCCACCGGAGTACGGGGATGCCCCGAAAATGCCTGCCAGGTTGGAACAGTTGTTTGAAACTTTAATGATCAGCCACTTCGGGAAGGAAAGCAGGCATATGGCAGCTGCACTGGAGTGGCTGTTGCTATTGGCAGTTCAGCTGACCACCGATGCCTTACTAGCACTGAAAACCGAAAGTGTGAAAATTCAAGGAAGAACTGATGTTAGAAAAGGATGTGAGGCTCTCCACCACTCTGCTTGCTTCAGGGCCAGCAGATAATCAGGTGAACAGCACCAAAAGATAGAGATGTTGGCATGTCATTACGCTAAGTGGCAAGAGGCTGCCACGGGTTTAGGTGCAGGCTTCGGTAAAGAAGCCAAACTGGGATGGTAGACGATGGAATCCGTTAGAAAGTGATGAAAGTGAAGAGGATATGTAGTGGTGGTGGAGTCAGAGGACAATGAGGTGTACCAAGTGCAGCCTTTAATGCAGCGCAATATAAAGACCAGCAGATGCAGGCACCCTAGGATGCAGGACAGACATCTGTACAAGAGACCATGGTGATGAGAGAGAACACCCCTGCTGAGTTATTACATATAACAGCGAAATTCCAACAGAAATCCCAGAAGAGCGTTCCTGCCTGGCTGGTGTGCTTGTGGGACTCTGTGGGGATGGCATTTCAGGCCAGGAAGCCAAGAAAATTGGTAACATTATACCCAGCACTCTGGCAGTGCCTACACAGTGCATGGGGTACACAGGGCATCCATGCCACCCTCAATGATTGGAACATCAAGTGCTGTCGTGAGGCATGGCCTAATGAGGGGGATCTCCCTGGCCATGATGGACCATGGAAAGGGACAGAAGTCCTCCAGGTCCTGAGGGATCTGGGAATGAGACAAGCTGTTTATGTGGCCTTGTTTGAGCGACCCGATAAGGCTATCTTTACAGCTGCGATGAAGAACAAGATCTTGCAGAGAGCTCCCCCCAGCTTGGTATAGGCTCTCATTTCCATGTTAAGCCCAGTAGCAGACCAACAGTCTCTAGCAGACCTTGGGGAGACGAACACGTCCAAACAGCAGGTGTGTAAGGTGACCCACTCCAAGGAGCCAGGTTCTGGGAAAAAGCCTTCTGCCATTGAGGACGTGTCAGTTACCAAAAAGCAAATGTGACTGATTTAATCCAGGCAGGTATCCCTCAGGAGAAAATTGATAGATAACTGAATGCTGTCCTGTTGGGATTATGGAACGACCTAAAACCTGAACAATAGTTCCAGCCCAGCCCAGCTCTGACCCCTACACCATCGGCTGCAAACATCCATTAATAATCAGAAACTGGAATGTACAAAATATGAATCTAGCAAAACTAGCAGTCACAAAAAATGAAATAGAATCAATATCCAGGGCATTAGTGAGCTGAAATGCAGTGGTATTGGCCATTTTGAATCAGATGATAATATAGCCTACTATGACAGAAATGACAAATTGAAGAGGAATGGCGTTGCATTCATTGTCAAAAAGAACATTTCAAGAACTATCCTGAAGTACAAGGCTGTGATAGGAAAATATCCACACGCCTATAAAGAACATCAGTTAATATGACTACTGTTTGATTTACGCACCAACCACTAAAGACAAAGACGGGGAAATTGAAAATTTTTACCAACTTCTGCAGTCTGAAATTGGTCAAACATTCAATCAAGATGCACTGATGATTACCGGCGACTGGAATGCAACAGTTGGAAACAAAGAAGTAGGATCTGTAGTTGGAAGATATGTCCTTGGTGACAGCAATGATGCCGGAGACAGCATGATAGAAATTTGCAAGACCAACAAATTATTTATTGCAAGTACCTTTTTTCAACAACATGAACAGCAACTATACGTGTGCACCTCACAGGATGGAAAACACAGAACTACCTCTGTGGAAAGAGACAATGGAAAAGATCAATATTATAAGTCAGAACAAGGCCAAGGGCCGAATGAGAAACAGACCATCAATTGCTCAAATGCAAAATTACATTTAAGCTGAAGAAAATTAAAACAAGTCCATGAGAGCCAAAATATGACTGTGAGTATATCCCACTTGAATTTGGAGAACACCTCAAGAACAAATTTGACCCACTGAACACTAATGACTAAAGACCAGACAAGTTGTGGAATGATATCAAGGACGTCATACAAGAAGAAAGGAAAAGGTCATTAAAAAAACTGGAAAGAAAGAAAAGACTAAAATTGATGTCAGAAGAGATTCTAAAACTTGCTCTTGAACATACAGTAGATAAAGCAGATGCAAGAAATGAGGAAGTAAACGAACTGAAGATTTCAAAGGGTGGCTAGAGAAGACAAAGTATTATAATGAAATGTGCAAAGACCTGGAGTTAGAAAACCGAAGGGGAAGAACACGCTGGGCATTTCTCAAGCTGTAAGAACTGAAGAAAAAATTCAAGCCTTAAGATGCAATACTGAAGGATTCTACGGGAAAAATACTCAACGACAAAGGAACCATCAAAAGAACATGGAGGGAATACACAGTCACTGTACCAAAAAGAATTAATCGACATTCAGCCATTTCAGGAGGCAGAATATGATCAAGAACCAATGGTACTGAAGGAAGAAGTCCAACCTGCACTGAAGGCATTGGCAAAAAACAAGGCCCCAAGAATTGACGGAATACCAATTGAGATGTTTCAACAAATGGATGCAACGCTGGAAGCACTCACTCTTCCATGCAAGAAATTTGGAAGAGAGCTACCTAGCCAATTGACCGGAAAGATTCATATTTTGCCTATTCCAAAGAAAGGTGATCCCACAGAACGTGGAAATTATCGAACAATGTCATTAACGGCACACTCAAGTAAAATTTGCTGAAGATAATTAAAAAACGTTTGCAGCAGTACATTGATAGGGAACTGCCAGAAATTCAACCGAGATTCAGAATAGGTCACGGAACAAGGGATATCACTGCTGATGTCAGATGGATCTTGGCTGAAAGCAGAGAATACCAGAAAGATGCTGCAGTGCGATTAACTACTTTTGTGTGTGGCCTTTCCAGCCATGGTCTTATAACTTCCACCGAGGAGACTGTGTGGTGGCGTAATTGTGGCCCACCAAGGGGATTCATCAATTCTGCCTTAAAAGAGAGCCAATTCCAGAGCCCCACTCAGCTTCTGCCCAAACCCCAACTTTGATAAAGTGGCATGCTTATTTGCAACATTGGAGTATCCTTTCCTCTATCCCTCCAGCAATGGAGACATGGCAGTTATTAGACCTGGTCACTTACCAAGATCCTGTAGAAACTCCTACCGTACCACCCACGACCCCACCTTCCACAGTACAGGAGGGAGTGGGCCCCATAAAAGATGCTGCAGGGTATACTGATGTTTCTAGGTAAGGCAGCCCCTCCACGTGGACCACGGTGGCCGTCTACCCCTCAACAGGCACCATGTGGATAGAAGCAAGGACTCACAAAAGCACCCAGTGGGTGGAACTCAGAGTTGTGTGCATGGTCATAACTCTTGTGCCCTGGCCATTCACCACGTAAACAGACAGCTGGGCAGTGATGAAAGGCCTAATGTTGTCTGAGACAGTGGCAGAAAGAGGGGAGGACTATTCTAGGAATGCCCCTGTGGGGACAAGAAATGTGGCAGGATGTCTGGAATATATTACAAGACCCAGGTGCCTGTCTTACTGTTTACCATGTCCCAGCCCACTGCCAGACCTCGTCCCACGCAATCAAGAAGCAGATGTTCGGATAAGGTAAGAAACATCGCTACCTCGGCTGCCACTGACTTGGCAAAATGGGTGCATACGAGTGGATGCAGAGGGGCCCAGACTGGATGGAGAATAGCTAAAGAAGCTGAGTTGTCTCTTAAATACAGTGATATTCTAAGCACGACTGCGGCACGTCCCATCTGTTCACAGAAGAGAACTCGCTGCTTACCAGCAGAATAAGAGGATATCCATTGCAGCCCTTTGCCTGTACACGATGGCAAACTGACTACGTAGGTGCTATGTCCCTCAGTGAAAGCTCTAAGTATGCTCTTGCATGCATGGATAAGGAGCCCTGGTGGAACAGTTGTTAAGCACTCGGCTGCTAACCAAAAAGTTGGCATTTAAAACCCAACCAGCCTCTCCATGCGAGAAAGAGTGGCAGTCTCTTTTCATAAAGATTATAGCCTTGGAAGCCCTATGGTGCAGTTCTACTCTGTCCTATAGGGTCACTATAAGTCGGAATCAACTTGGCGGCAACGGATTGGTTACACGTGGATACTGTTATGGGCCTCACACAGGCATTCCTGAGCCAGAGATCCAATCAAGCTGCCAACATAAAAGGATTAGAGAAGCTCAGTGTCATGCTTGGGTACCCCTGCTCAATCGACAGTGACAGAAGGGCACATTTTGAAGGACACAAGGTTCAGGAGTGGGCAAGCAATAGGGATGTACAGTGGCATTTTCACCTGCCCTACAATCCACAAGCTGCAGGTTTACTGGAGAGGAAGAACGGAATTCTTAAGGCACAAACATGTACTCTAATGGGTAGAGAAACATTGGCCAGGTAGATTTGGGTGCTTCCCCAAGCAATAAGATTGATGAATGAAGTCCCTACTGGGACACTTGCTCCATACTCCCGGCTAGGAACAATGCCACTGGCAGTGGGTACTATCCGAATTACCAAGAGTACACCTGACAGCCTGCTCCCATGCCTGACGCCCAATGGATAAAGTATGACTATGCTGACACCACAGGATACATAAACTGGCAAGGGCAAACCACTAGAATCTGACCTGGATTACTCCACTGGGACGGGTGGGATACTTAGATCTGAAGGGAGCTGAGGATCCAACCCATCTCACGTGGGACCCTACCATCCTGCCTAACCACAAGGTACACGGGTGGGCATCCTGGTCCGGCGTTATCACCCTTCCTATATCCCTACTTATGGGAAAGGTGCCTGAGACCTCTGGCCAACATGTCCAGTTTGCTTATCCAGGGAAGGTACCTGAGGCAGATTCTGTGCTCTCCACTAAAGATGAAGCCTCCAGCATAATTCTCGTTTATGGAGAAGACTTATGTGTGCAGGTCTCTACAAATTTGTTTCAGCAATATGTTTTTACTTCTGTTATATTCTCCAGCCCTGTCAGCAGAGCTGAATGTTTTTCTCCAATGGGTACACCTGTATTCTAATGGGATGAATAGATCCAACTGTTGGGGATGTGGTCTTATGCCAACATCTGGTTCCTCCTGTATGCCATGCCAGGCTGTGGCCTAGCACATCTCCCACATGCTAATGAAGCCACTAATGCAAGGTTCAGGGAGACCTGCAGAAGGGGTGGCCATGTAAGAATGTAAGAACTGGTAACAAGGAGTAGAGTAGTGGCAGGACAAATGAGGACATGACCCATCCAGGACCTATAAGCTGCCTCCAAGCCTAAAGATGACCACAGTCCTGGCAAATATGCTATTCCCAGAAACGAGTAAGAGGCTAAGGAACATACTGCCCTTGGCTCAAGTAACAGCATCCTTGAAGGAACCAGGATCCAAATAATAACATCTGGACATTCTGGACCTGCGGGAAAGGGGGTATGCATGACAAACCCACATTAGCTCCTCTATATAATCTCTAGAGCTTGAGGCAGTAGTGCAGAGATCTACCTGTCCTGCTGCTGCCCAGGACCTCGCCTTGTATGTTAGTTTTCCCCATAATCAATCTTAAATTGCTTATTTAACCTGGAGTGGTCTGCCTCTTTCTGATCCTACCTTCTGCATATGGCAGCCACTTTTGCATCTCCCCGAGGGAACTCCCCTGTCCCCCGCCATCACCACCTGACACCAGAATCAAAGGTAGTCCTACTGACTCCCAAATACTTGTATCCAGATGTTCAGAGCCTACAGGCAGGTTTCTCTTTGAGGAGAGGCTTGCTGGGGAAACAGGGCAACACAAATTCAAATCAGTCACTTATACTGGTCCTCACAGACCTTCATTCAAAATTATAAATTCAAGCACTGTCACGCATTTGAGGAAATCAAGAGCATGAAAAAGAAAAACCGTGGTAAACAACTGAAAACTGACCTTAGAAGAAACAGAAATAACACAACATAACTTTGGATCTTTTAAACAAAAAAAAGGACAATGAGAGAATATCAAAGGTTTCCTGGGAGTTAGAAATGATTCTGCAAAGCAGAGATAGTAAATAGATACTCTAATGCATACAGATCAAGAAATAGAGCAAATCTTTTATGAGCTGTTACCAGGGGTAGAAGGTAGGGGGAAGGAGGGTGGTTATTGCTTATGGAGTGCTGAGTTTCGTTTACAGTATGGAGAAGCAGCACTAAGGGTAAGTGCTGCCCAGTAGATTAATGTAACTGATGTCAGTAAGTTGCACACCTGTAAAAAGTTGAATTGGCAAATGCTGTGTGATAGATATTTCTGCAACAAAAGGCCAGCAATGAAATACCTCATGAGATTTGGTTCTTGGTTTGGAGGTTTAGGGTCATGGTTTCATGGGACATCCCTGTTAACTGGCCTAATATCATGTTAAGTGCTTCTGTTCTACCTCATAGTTTGTTGCATAGAACCTGGGATCTTAAAAGTTTGCAAGAACCATTCCAGGTACAACAATTGGTCTCTATTCACCCACAGCAACAAAGGAAGGTCAGCCAGGAATAGGAGGAAAAAATGGAATGTGTGGCTAACTGCCTTCAAAAAAAATTGCCTCCTTTGCCATGGGACCAGAAAAACTGGATAATGACCAGCTAACATTACTGAATGTTTTGATCAAATATTTTACAGAAGAATCCTGGTCAAAAGGGGAAAAATGCAGAACAGGGTTTGAAATTCTCATGGGGTTCATACCTTCTGAAGCCATGGGGGCTTGATGAACCCCTGAAACTACTGCCCTGAGATAATCTTTAAACCTAAAACCTTAAATCAAAAATATCCCCCGAAATCTTCTTTAAACCAAACAATAGTTTAATTAGTAAAGAATGTTTGCCTTGAGCATTATGCTTTTTTAAATAGCTATCTAATTGGGATCAAACTGACAACAGCAACTTGGAAGCTTAGACAGGAAGCTTAGGGAACCATGAGATTATGTCAATGGCGTAGGAATAATTCAGAAAAGGAGGGTGAGAAGGGTTGCACACTTTGAAGAATGTAATCAATGTCACTGAATTGTACACGTAGAAATTGTTGAAGGGGTGTATGTATTGCTGTTTATATTTTTAACAAAAACAAAAAATTTAAAGTTTCAAAGAGCAAAAAAAAAAAAAAAAGGTATATATCATCTGACTCAAGTTTCAAGCACAGGTCCAACACATGTTACCAATGTGACCTGGTGCAGTGACTGAACCTCTCAGAAGCTCAAACTTCTTATGTGTAAAATGGGGATTCCACTGTTCACCTCAGAAGTTTTCTGTGGTGATTAAACGAGATTATTAGAAACATAAAGGGCCTAGCAAAGACCAAGGATGCACTAAGCATTCAATAAATACTCATTCAACGCCCCCCGGGGCCAGCTCACCTCATGCAAATCCCAGGCACGGACAGTGCAGTCTGAAGATACAGTGCAAACCACAGACTTCTCCCTCCCATCAAACCTGTACTCATTGGTTGAGATGTAAGCCAACTCATCTATTTCTCCTGTAAGAAAACACAGGCTTGCCTTGAACACAGACACAAATGGCTTGGGATCTGAACACTGAACCTGGTGAAAGGATAGGCAGGAAAACCGTTCCTTTCTCTCTCTCTCAGAAGCAGTGGGGCACTCCTTCAAAGATGGACAGGAAAGAGCTAGGGCTTTACAGTTACAATTTGGGTTTCAATCCCAAGACTGCCCATCGCCCACAGCCAGGTAACCTTGAACAACTCTCTACTCTCTTAAGTTTCTGTATTTTTCTGCTCTGAAATGGATGTAATGATCCCTTCCTTACAGCATTATTGTGGGGATCAAATAACATAACACAGACATAACCTAAATAACATAATTCCGCAAGGTACATACTTATCAAATGGCACTTTCCAACTCACTGGCTGAAACACTGGACCCTATGACACTATCAGGAAGAGGGTGAGCAGTGAGAACAGATATAGCTACTACGTTTCCCCACCTCATACCTTCATGTCCAGCAATGGCTTTGCAGATAAAGTCCTCCGGCCGCCCAGACTCCATTCGGAACTCCAGCTCAGATCGGCAGAGATAGTACTGTTTCCATGTTTGTGTGCCCAGAACCACCTGGGGGGCTTTGCAGGAGGACCAGCGTCTCAGACACAGCTGCCTGAAAAGCAGATGCACAATACCAAAAGGATAGAGCAACTAGACGTACTCTAGAGTCAATGGGCCTGTCTCTGAATTCCAGCTTTGCCATCTGTTATTGTGTTTGGTCCTGTCAATACCAACTCACAGTGACTACAAGACAGAGTACAATGGCCCTCTAGGGTTTCCTAGGCTGTAATCTATCCAGGAGCAGACTGCCAGGTCTTTTCTCCCACAGAGCTGCTGGTGGGTTCGAAATGCCAATCTTTCAGTTAGCAGCCAAGCACTTAACCACTGTGCCACCTGGGCTCCTCTTCACCACCTACTACTGCCTGTGAAACCATGGACAAGACACTTTGTCCAGCTAAGCCTCACTTTCCTTTCCTGTAAAACATGCACAATGATGAGGGTAGTATTACCACAGGTCAGGCACTAAGCGTTTATGTATCCATTTTAATCTTCATAACAACCCTATAAAAAGGGCTCTTATTATTCCTATTTTACATACTAGGATGTAGAGAGAGGTTAAGTAACCCCCCCCCCAAGGTTATGCAACCGAGACTCAAGAGCCTGCATTCTTTGAAGTCTCCACCTATTATTGTTGAATTGTCTATTTCTCCCTTCAGTTCTGTCAGTTTTACTCCATGTAGTTTGAAGCTCTGTTGTTAGATGTATTTATAATTGTTATGTTTTCTTGATGGACTGACCCATTTATCATTATAAAATATCCTTTGCCTCTACTAAGAAAATTTTGTCTTAAGGTCTGTTTAAACTGATATTAGGACAGCTACTTCAGCTCTTTTTTGGCTACTGTTTGCATGGTCTTTTTCCAGCCTTTTATTTTCAACTCATTTATATCTTTGAAACTGAAGTGTATCTATTGTAAATAACATACAATCCATTATGTCAATCTCTGCCTTTTAATGGAATTGTTTAATCCTGTACATTTTATGTAATCAGTGGTAAGGTAGAACTTACATATGCCATTTTGCTATTTATTTCCTTTTATCTTTTCTGTTTCTGTATTCCTCCATTACTATCATCTTTTGGGTTAAACAGATATTTTCTAGTGTACCATTTTAATTCCCTTGTTGTTTCTGTCACTATATTTTTTTAGCTATTTTCTTAGCGAATTTTCTTGGAGATTACAATTACCTTAATTTATAACAACCAAGTTTGGACTAATAACAATTTAATTTCAATAGTATATAAAAACTCTGGTCCTACATAGCTCCATTTTCTCACCTCTCCTTTCTGCTCCTGTCATACAAATTTTATCTTTATATGCTGTCTGCCTATCAAAGTGGATTTATAATTATTGGTTTATTTTTTTTTTCATCAGGTAAGAGTTACAAGAAAATGCATTTGTATTATCTTTTATATTTACCTATATAGTTACCTTTACTGGTACTCTTAATTTCTTCATGTAGATTTGAGTTACTGTCTAGTGCCCTTTCATGTCAAACTGAAGGATTCATTTCAGTATCTCTTGTAGGGAAAGTCTGATAGTAATGAATCCTCTCTGTTTCTGTTTATCTCAGAATGCCTTGATTCCTCCCCCATTTTTGAAGACCAGTTTTGTTAGATATAGAATTCTTGGTTGACGATCTTCTTCTGTCAGGACTCTGAATACGTCATCCCACTGCCTTCTGTCCTCCATGATTTCTGATGAGATATCAGCAGTTAATCTTAAAGATCCATTTGTGTGATGACTGGCATCTCTTGCTGCTTGCAAGATTTTGCTTCTTTTTGGCGTCAGTGCTTGACTGTGCCGTATCTAGGTGTAGATCTCTTTGAGGTTATCCTACTTCCAGCCCCCTGACCTTTTTGACGCATAAATGGTTTTCATCAAATCTGGAAGTTCCAGCCATTACTTCAATTATTCTTTCTTCCCCTTCTCTCACTTTCTTCTCATTCTGGGACCCCTATTATGCAACGCTGAAACTCTTCATAGTGTCCCAGAAACAATGTGGCTCTGTTTATTTTTCCTCATTCATTTTTTTACTCTGTTCCTCAGACTAGATAATTTCAATTGACCTATTTTCAAGTTCCTTGATTCTATCTTCTGCCTGACCAAATGTGCTATTAATTAGAGCAAATTTTTTGTTTCAGTTATTGTACTTTTCAACACCAGAATTTCTATTTAGTTTTTTTCAATAGACTTTATTTTAGAGAGCAGTTTCAGGTTTAAAAAAATAATAATTGTGAAAAAAGTACAGAGGCTTCCCACATACCCCATCTTCCCCCTGCACACAATTTCTCTTATTATTAACATCTTGCATCAGTGTGGTATATTTGTTACAACTGGTGAACTAATACTGACACATTACTATTAACCAAAGTTCATAATTTACACTAGGGCTCTCTTTGTGTTGTAGTTTCATGGGTTTATACAAACGCATAATGTCACGTACCCACCATTACAGTACCATGCAAAAGATTCACCACCGAACAATCCCATGCTCCACCTATTCATCCCTTCCCCTTTCCCCCCAGGCCCCTGGCAACCACGTATCTTTTTGCTGTCTTTATAGTATTTTCTTTTCCAGAACGTCATATAGTTGGACTCATACAGCATGTAGCTCTTCCAGGCTGGTTTCTTTCACTGAGCAATATACAGTTAAGGTTCCTTCATGTCTTTTTGTAGCTTGAGAGCTCATAATACTCCCGTGCATGGATACACCTCAGGCTGTTTACCCATTCACCTATCGCAGGGCATATTGGTTGTTTCCAATTTTTGGCAATTATCAATAAAGCTACTATAAACACTTGTGTGCAGATTTTTGTGCAGATAAAAATTTTCTATTCATTTGTATAAATATCCAGGAACACAACTGTGGACTATATGGTAAGCCTACACATAGCTTTCTAAGAATCTGTTAACTGTCTTCCAAAGTGGCTAGAACATTTTGCATTTCCATTAGCAATGAATGACTGTTTCTGTTGGTCCACATTCTACCAGCATTTGATGTTGTCAGTGTTTTGTATTTCAGCCGTTCTACTAGGTATGGAAACTCTGAAGGTACAGCTGTTAAGTACTATGGCTGCTAAACAAGAGGCTGGCCGTTCAAATCCACCAGGCACTCCTTAGAAACTCTATGGGGCAGATTTATTTTTTTTATACGGTTGCTACGAGTCGGAATCAACTCTACAGCAGTGGGTTTGGTTTTTGTTTGCTTGTTTATTACATATGTAGTGGTATCTTATTATTTTAATTTGTAATTCCCTAATGACGTATGTTGAGCATCTTTTCAAATGCTTGTTTGCTTTCTATGTATCTTCTTTGGGGAGTTTTCTGTTCATATCTTCAGCCTATTTTATAATTGGGTTGTTTGTTTTCTTATTGTTGGGCTTTAAGAATTATTTGTATATTTTAGATACTTTTATTAGATATGTATTTTGCAAATACTTTCTCTGAGTCTTTGCCTTGTGTTTTTATTCTCTTAACAGTGTGTTTCACAGAAGTTTTAATTGTACTGAATTTATCATTCTATTTTTTTATGAATTATTCTTTTGGTGTTGTATCTAAACACTCATTGCCAGACCCAAAACCTAAAAAACCCACTGCTGTCAATTCCAACTTGTAGCCACCCTACAGGACAAAGTAGAACGCCCCATAGGGTTTCCAAGACTGTAAATCTTTACAGAAGCAAACTACCACATCTTTCTCCTGCGGAGTCACTGGTGGTTACAAACCACTGACCTTTCTGGTAGCAGCTGAGCAATTTAACCACTGTGCCACCAGAGCTCTGGCAAACCCAAGGTCACCTATATTTTCTCCTATTTATCTTCTAGAAATTATATAGTTTTGCATCTTTGTCTGATGTATTTTGAGTTAAATTTTCATGCAAAAGGTAAAATCTGTGTCTAGATTCTTTTTTTTGCACATCGGTGTGCAGCTGTTGCAGCACCATTTTTTTGAAAGTTCTATTCTTTCTCCACTGGACTGCCTTTGCTCCTTTGTCAAACATCAGTTGACTGTGTGGACTTATTTCTGAGCTATATATTTTGTTCCATTGATCTATTTAGCTATTCTTTTCGACGGCAGTGGGTGGGTTTACCAATACCACACAGTTTTGATCACTGTAGCTATACAGTAAGTCCTGAGGTTCGGTAGCACCAGTCCTTTGACTTTGTTCTTCTTCATGATTGTGTTGGCTATTCTGGGTCTTTGCCTTTCCATATAAACTTCAGAATCTGTTTTCCAAGATCCACAAGATAACTTGCTGAGATTTTGCTGGGATTGCATTGAATCTACAGATCGAGTTGGGAAGAATTGTCTTTCTACCCAAGAACAGGGAATTCCTTTCATTTAGATCTTCTTTTATTTATTCATTCGTTTTGTAATTTTCCTGATATAGATCTTACACGTATTTTGTTAGATTTATACGTATTTCCTTTCTTTTTTGGTGTTAATGTAAATGATGTTTTTAATTTCAAATTCCAATTGTTCACTGCTGGCATATAGGAAAGTTTGTATTGACTCTGAATCCTGAAATCTAGTAATAATCACTTATTAATTCCAGGAGGTTTGTCAATCCTTTGAAATTTTCTACATAAATAACCATACCATCTGCAGTTTTATTTATTCCTTCAGAATCTTAAACTTATTTCCTTTTCTTATCTTATTGCACCAGCTAGAAATTCCATTAAGATGTTGAATAGGAAGGGACATCCTTGTCTTGTTACCGATCTTAAAGGGAAATCATCTAACTTGTCACCATTATGTATGTTAACTGCAGGTTTTTTGTAGATATCCACTATCTACAAAAATAAGGAAATGAGAAAGTCCTCTTCTATTCCTCATGATAGATTTCATCATGAATGGGTATTAGATTTTTGTCAAATACTTTTTCTGCACCTGTTGATATAGTCATATTTTACTTTAGCCTGTTGACAGATTACATTAATTGATTTGTGAAATGTTGAACTAGGCTTGCATACCTCAAATAAATCCCACTTGGTTGTAGCATACCTTTTAAACATTGCTCAAGTCAATCTGCTAATATTTTTCTGAGGATTTTTTTATCTGTGTTCATGAGGTGTACTAGTCTGTAATTTTCTTTCTTGTAATGTCTTTGGTTTGTATTAGGGTAATTCTGGCCTTATAGGATGAGTTAATAAGTATCACCTCTGCTTCTACTTTCTGGAACAGATTGTAGAAAATTGGTATTATTTCTACTTTAAATGTTTGGTAGAATTCCCTGATGAAACGATCTGTGCCTGGGCTTTCTGTTTTGGAAGGTTATTACTTCTGTAATCTATTTTGTTGTTGCTGTTGAGAATATACACAGCAAAAGATACACCAGTTCAACAATTTCTACATGTACAATTCAGTGACACTGATCACATTCTTTGAGTTGTGCAACCATTTTCACCCTCCTTTTCTAAGTTGTTCCTCCCCCATTAACATAAACTCACTGCCCTTAAAGTTTCTATCTAACCTTTTGAGTTGCTATTGTCAATTTTATCCCGTATAGATAGTTCTTAAAAGAGCGTAATGCCAAAGCAGACATTCTTTACTAATTAAGTTAAACTACTGTTTGGTTATATGAAGACTTCAGGAGGTATTTTTGGTTTAAGGTTTAAAGTCTATCCCAGGGCAACAGTTTCAGAAGTTCATCCAGCCTCCCTGGCTCCAGAAAGTCTGGAGTCCATAAAAATTTGAAATTCTGTTCTGGATCTTCTGGTCTCAAGACAGAGAAGGCAGGTGTTCACAGAGGCAATTAGCCACACATTCCATTTCCTCCTCCAATTCCTGACTTTCCTTCTTTCTACTTTACTCTAGAACACAGACCACTTGTGCACTGGAAAGCCACTTGCAAACTTTTAAAGCCCCAGGCACTACTCAATGAACTAGGAGACAGAACAGAAGCACTAAATGTTATTAGGCCAATTAACTGGAATGTCCCATGAAACCATGACCCTAAACCTCCGAACCAAGGAAGCAACACCCATGAAGTGTTTGGTTATATGTAGGCAGCCTTAGCAGCTCTTTTATTGTTGTTGTTGTAAATATGCCTATCACACAACTTTCGCAAATTCAACTTTTTACAGGTATACAACTCATTGACAGTGTGTACAATAATCAGCTGAACAACCCTTTTTTAAATTTTTTTAAATTGTGCTTTAAGTGAAAGTTTACAGTTCAAGTTATTTTTTCATACAAAAGTTTATACACATGTTGTTATGCGACCCTAGTTGCTCTCCCTATAATTGACACCACACTCCTCCTTTGCACTCTGTATTTCCTGTGTCCATTCAGTTCCTGTCCCTTTATACTTTCTCATCTCACCTTCAGACAGGAGTATCTAGTTAAGAAGCACACTCTTCACAAGTATCATTTAGTGTCTTATAGTCAGTCTAATCTTTGTCTGAAGAGTTGGCTTCAGGAATGGTTTTATTTTGGGGCTAACAGAGTCCGGTGGCCATGTCTTACAGAGTCCCTCCAGTCTCAGTTAGACCACTGTCTGGTCTTTCTACTAGAATTTGAGTTCTGCATCCCACTTTTCTCCTTCTCCATCAGGGACTTCAATCCTACTCTTAGTCATTGAGATTTTTCCATCACCATAAACCAAAACTCAGAACTCCATAAACAATAACCCCCCAGCCTGCTCCCCCCTCCCACTCCTGGTAACCACTGATAAACTTGGGTCTGTATCCATTTGCTGTTTCTTGTCTTTTTATACAAGTGAAGTCACACAATATTTGTCCTTTTGTGATTGACTTATTTCACTCAGCATATCTTCCAGCTCCATCCATATTGTAGCATGTATCAAGACTTCGTTTCTCCTACTGGCTGCGTAGCACTGTCTGTATATACCACATTTTGTCTATCCATTCATCTGTTGATGGGCATTTAGGTTCTTTCCACCTTTTGACTATTATGAATAGTGCTACAATGAACACTGGTATACAAATAGCTATTTGAGTCTCTTCTTTCAAGTCTTTTGGGTATATTCCTAGGAGTAGAATTGCTGGATCATTTTAGTTTTTTGAGGAACTGCCTCATTGTTTTCCACAATGGCTGTACCATTTTGCATTCCCACTACCAATGGATAAGGGTTCCAATGTCCCCACATCCTTTCCAACATTGTTATTTATTTATTTTTAATCTTAGCGATCCTAGTGGGAGTGAAATGGTATCTCATTGTGGTTTTGATTTGCATCTCTCTGATGGCTAATGATGTTGACCATCTTTTCATGTGTTTGGTGGCCAACTTAATGTCCTCTTTGGTGAAATGTCTATTCAAGTCCTTTGCCTATTTTATTATTGGATTATTGGTCTTTCTGTTAAGTTGTGAGAGTTCATATATATTTTGGTTATTAGATTCTTAACAGATATATGGTTTCTAAAGATATTCTACCAGTTAGTAGCTTGTCTTTTCACTTTTTTGATAAAGTCTTTTGATGAAAGGTCTCATTTATTTATTTTGTGTTTTACTGTTTGTGCTTTTGTTATTATATTAATCCATTGTTAAAAAGCTAGGCCTGACAGTGCTGGCTCTGCATTTTCTTCTAAGAATTTTGTGGTTTTAGTTGGCACATTTAGGAAGGTTATTTAGGAAGGTTTTGGAAGGTTATTGATTGTTGTTTCAATTTCTTTAATAGATATAGGCCTATTCAGATTATCTGTTTTTCCTTAGGTGAGTTTTAGTACATTGTGTCTTTCAAGGAATTGGTCCATTTTATCAAAGCTATCATGTTTGTAGGTATAGAGTTGTTCATAATATTCCTTTATTATCCTTGTAATGTCAATGGTATGTGTTGTGATGGCCCCTCTTTGGTATTAGTAATTTGTGTCTTTTCTTCACCCCTCCCCTTGGTTATCCTGGCTAGAGGTTTATCGATTTTATTGATTGATCTTTTCAAAGAACCAGCTTTTGGTTTCATTGATTTTCTCTATTAATTTCCTGTTTTCAATTTCATTGATTTCTACTTTGATTTTATTATTAATTTTCTTCTGCTCACTTTGGATTTAATTTACTCTTCTTTCACCAGTTTCCTAAGGTAGAAGCTTATTGGTTTAGATCTTTCTTCTTTTCTAGTATACTCATTCAGTGCTATAAATTTCCCTTTAAGCCCTGCTTTGGCTGCATTCCATAAATTTGGTAAGTTGTATTTTCATTTCCATTATTTCAAAATATTTTTAATCTCTCCTGAGTTTCCTACTTGACCCATGTGTTATTTAGAACTGTGTTGCTTAACCTCTAAATGTGATGGGATTTTCTAGCTATCTTTCAGTCCTTGATGTTTAGTTTAATTCCACTGTGGCCTGAGATCATACTTCATATCCTTCCTATTCTTTAAATTTATAAGGTACGTTTTGTGGTCCAGGATATAGTATATCTTGGTTATGTCCCATTTGAACTTGGGAAGAATGTGTATTCTGCAGTCGTTGGTTGAAGTATTCTATTAATGTCAACTAGATCCAGTTGCTGTTCAGTTCAACTATACCCTTAGTGATTTTCTGCCTG
The DNA here is from genome assembly GCF_030014295.1 of Loxodonta africana. Lineage (NCBI taxonomy): Eukaryota > Metazoa > Chordata > Mammalia > Proboscidea > Elephantidae > Loxodonta > Loxodonta africana. Next base: position 2,146,193 of record NC_087350.1, read on the forward strand.
CTGATCTGTCAATTACTGATAAAGGGGTGTTGGAGTCTCCAGCTATAATAGTGGATTTGTCTATTTCCCCTTGCAGTTCTGTTTTGGCCTTATGTATTTTAACATTCTGTTAGGTGTATATGCATGAAAGATTGTTATGCCTTTTTGAAGAATTCCTTTATCATTATGTAATGCCCCTCTTCATCCCTGATACTTTTCCTTGCTCTGAAGTCTGTTTTGTCTGAAATTAATACAGCAACTCTGGCTTCGATTAGCATTAGCATGCTGTATCTTTCCATCCCTTTACTTTTATTCTGTCTCTATGTCTTCATATTTAAAGTGGGTTAGAGGTGGGACAAAGATGGCACAGTAGTCAGATGCCTCCTGCGGTCCCTCTTACAGCAAAGACCTGATAAGACAAGCGAATCGATTATAAATGACAATCTAGGAGCCCTGAACATCAAAGGCAAAGTTGAGGAATCCAACTGCGTGGCAAGGGGAGGGAGAAATGATTCAGCAGCGAGGAGTTGCCAGGCCTGACCTGGCCAGCACTGGCATGCTGCAGGCTGGGTTGGCTGGCATGCATGGTAAGGCAAGCAGTGGCGCTCAGGGTGCATATTCTACATCGGGAGAGACTTGGCGGTGGAGAGTCTGCTCAAGCCACCAGGACCAGCAATAAGTGGCTCAATCAGGAAAAGATAAGTACATGCGTCTAACCTACCTCACAGATCAAAAAAAAAACATCCCCTTTGGGAGGAATCTCTCTCCCATTCACCTGCCACCTCTCCAATCTGCACTGGCTCCCAACCTGGCTTCAGCTATTCAGTGCACCCTGGGCCAAAAGTAGGACGCGTCACATGTCCTGAGCCATTTTCCCGGCTTTGGAGAGGGAACAAATTAACAAACAGGAAAAAATAATCTGCCAGCTTCCCTAATCTGGGAAATCAGGGTAGCCACAGCCCCTTTGCCTAGGCACAGGCATAATGGGTCCACGGACTCTGCATGCCTTTCACCCACGCACAGACATGTATGGGCCCATTTCAACCGTGCAGGGCCTCATTAGTACAACAGAACAGGGTACGTACCTGAAGTCTAACTTCAACTGTTTCAGCTGTATGGTGAAGTGGCAGATTTGTGACATTTGACACTGACCTGCCCATTAACCAGGGTCCTTGCATATCCCCATCAGGGGCCTGAGGACTGGTGGTTCCACCCATGCCACCTCACTACCCGCGACAGGGGTTCAAGAATAAGCGGTGCCTCCTAGTCCTTACAGTCAACAGCATTCGGTGTTCAGAGTCTGGCTGAAAACCCACCCACCAATGCACTCTAGGGAACAGGGATGCACTTGCCTCCCAGACACTCAGGGGCAGCCATCGGCCCTCTGCCTTGCTCAGCACATGACCCCTACTGCAGTCAGATACCTGTGCCTACTCCAAACACCCCTGCCCGTCTAGGACTGTAGGTGAGAGCCTGCACCACACACTTGGTGACCGACTACCTGGACACCTGAGCTGAATCCATACAAGAAAAGTAAATGGACTCCGGGACTCACATACTTAGTAACAGCTCTGACCATGTGGTGACAGGATGTGAGAGCTTCAAAGACACCAATAATCAAACTAGCTTACACAACCAGCGTATTAGGACATACCAAAATAAAATAAAACAAGAAGCTGGGACACAGTAAGCAAACAAAATAAATAAATATAATAATTTATTGATGGCTTGAAGACAACAGTCGATATCAAATCACATAAAGAGGCAGACCATGATGGCTTCACCAAGCACCCCAAAAAAAAAAAGAATCGAGAACTTCTGGGAGGACAGAACTTCTTGGAATTACTGGAGGTAGAGTTCAAAAGATTAATATATAGAACTCTTCAACAGATCAGGAAGAAGATCAGGGAAAGCACAGAACAAGCCAAGGTACACACAGACAAAGCAAGAGAAGAACTTCAGAAGATTATAGAAGAGCATGATGACAAATTTAACAGGCTGCAATAATCCATACGGAGACAGCAACTAGAAATCCAAAAGATTAACAAAAAAATTTCAGAATTAGACAACTCAACAGAAAGTCACAGGAGCAGAATTGAGGCAATGGAAGCAGAATTAGTGAGACTGAAGATAAAGCACTTGACACCAACTTATTTGAGGAAAAATCAGATAAAAGAATTTTGAAAAATTAAGACTTCCTAACAATTATGTCAGACTCTATCAAGAAGAATAACCTACGAGTGACTGGCGTACCAAAACAGTGATGGATAACAAAAAATACAGAGAGAATTGTTGAAGATTTGTTGGCAGAAAATGTCCCTGGTATCATAAAAGATGAGAACGTATTATCCAAGAAGCTCATTGAATCCCACAAGAGGGAGATTCTGAAAGAAAGTCACCGAGACATATTATAATCAAACTTTCCAAAACCAAAGATAAACAGAGAATTTTAAGAGTGGCTAGGGATAAATGGGAAACCCTGGTAGCATAGTGGTTAAGTGCTTTGGCTGCTAACCAAAAGGTCAGCAGTTCGAATCCACCAGGCGCTCCCTGGAAACTCTATGGAGCAGTTCTACTCTGTCCTACAGGGTCACTATGAGTTGGAATTGACTCGAGAGCAACACGGGGATACACGAAAAGTCATCCACGAAGGGGAGTCAATAAGGTTTACCTTGGACTACTCAGCAGAAACCATGCAGGCAAGAAAGCAATGGCATGATATATATAAACCTTGAAGGAAAAACACTGCCAGCCAAGATTATAAATCCAGCAAAACTGTCTCTCAAATATGATGGCAAAATTAGGACATTTTCAGATAAACAGAAGTTTAAGGAATTTGTAAAAACCAAACCAAAATTACAAGAAATACTAAAGAGAGTTGTCCAGTTAGAAAATCAATAACATCAGATAACAACCCAAGACTAGAACACAGGACAGAACAACCAGATATCAACCCAAATAAGGAAGTCACAAAAATAAATCAAAGCTAAAACACTGAACTGAACATAGGGAAACAGAGATGTCGATATGTAAAAGATGACATTAAAACAAAAAAGAGGGACTGAATAATGTAGTCATAGATCTTCCATATGGAGAGAAAGTCAAGGTGATATAAAGAAATAAAAGATTGGTTTGAACTTGGAAAAATGGAAGTAAATATTGAGGTAACCACAAAGGAAACTAACAATAGTACACATCAAAATAAAAAACAAGAAAAACATAAAGACTCAGCAAATACGAAATCAACCACAATGAAAGGACGAAAAGAAAGAAAAATGACTCAACACACAAAATTAAGTGGAACAAAGAAACTGTCAACACCACCACCACAACAACAACAAAAAAATCAAAATGGCAGCACTAAACTCATACCTAGCAATAATTATGCTGAATGTAAACGCACTAAATGCACCAATAAAGAGACAGAGAAGGGCAGAATGGATAAAAAAAAAACACAATCCATCTATATGCTGACTACAAGAGACACACCTCAGACTTAAGCACACAAACAAACTAAAACTCAAAGGATGGAAAAAATACGTCAAGCAAACAACAATCAAAAAAGAGCAGGAGTGGCAACATTAATCTCTGACAAAATAGACTTTAAAGCAAAATCCATGACAATACACCAGGAGGGCATAACCATAATAAATACTTATACACCTAACAACAGGGCTCCAAAATACATAAAACAAACTCTAACGGCACTGAAAAGAGAGACAGTTCCACAATAATACTAGGAGACTTCAACACACCACTTTCTGTGAAGGACAGAACATCCAGAAAGAACCTCAGTACAGACACAGAAGATCTAAATGCCACAATCAACCAAACTTGATCTCACAGACATATACAGAACACTCCACCCAACAGCAGGCAAGTATACTTTCTTTTCTAATGCATGTGGAACATTTGCCAGGGTAGATCACATATTAGGCCACAAAGCAAGACTTGACAGAATCCAAACTGAAATATTACAAAGCATCTTTTCTGACCATAAAGCCATAAAATAGCAATCAGTAACAAAAAAAGGAAAAAAAATCAAATACATGGAAACTGAACACCTTCCTCAAAAACCACTGGGTTGTAGAAGAAATTAAGGACAAAATAAAGAAATTCACAGAATCTAAAGAGAATGAAAACACATCCTACCAGAACCTTTGGGACACAGCAAAAGCAGTGCTCAGAGGTCAACTTATAGCAATAAATGTACACATCCAAAAAGAAGAAAGCGCCAGAATCAAAACATTAACCATACAACTCGACCAAATAGAAAGAGAGCAGCAAAAGAAGCCCCTGGGCACCAGAAGAAAAAAAATACTAAAATTAGATCAGAATTAAATAAAACAGAAAACAGAAAAACAACTGAAAGAGTTAATAAGACCAACAGCCGGTTCTTTGAAAAGATCAACAATATCGATAAACCACTGGCCATATTGACAAAAGAAAAACAGGAGAGGAGGCAAATAACCCAAATAAGAAATGAGATGGGCGATATCACAACAAACCCAACTGAAATGAAATGAGTCATAACAGAACATTATGAAAAACTGTAGTCCAAGAAATCTGAAAACCTAGAGGAAATGGACAAATTTCTAGAAACACACTACCTACCTAAACTAACACAAACAGAGATAGGACAACTAAATAAACCTATAACAAAAGAAGAGATTGAAAACGTAATAAAAAAAAAAACTCCCATCAAAAAAAGCCCTGGCCCTGATGCATCGCTGGAGAATTCTACCAAACTTTCAGAGAAGAGTTAATACCACTATTACTAAAGGTATTTCAGAGCACAGAAAAAGACGGATTACTACCAAACTCATTCCATGAAGCCAACATAACCCTGATACCAAAACCAGGTAAGGACACCACAAAAAAAAAAAAAGAAAGAAAGAAAAGAAAATCATAGACCAGTATCCCTCGAGAACATAGACACAAAAATCCTCAACAGACTTCTGGCCAACAGAATTCAACAACATGCAAAAAGAAATAACTCATCATGACCAAGTGGGATTCATACCAGGTATGCAGGGATGGTTCAACATTAGAAAAAAAATCAATGTAATCCATCACATAACTAAAACAAAAGATGATCTTATCAATACCTGCAGAAAAGGCATTTGACAAAGTCCAACACCCATTCCTAATAAAAACTCTCAGCAAAACAGGAATAGAAGGAAAATTCCTCAACATAATAAAGGGCATTTATACAAGGCCAACAGCCAACATCACCCTAAATGGAGAGAGTCTGAAAGCATTTCCCTTGAGAACAGGATCCAGACAAGGATATCTGCCCTTTATCACCACTCTTATTCAACATTTTGCTGGAGGTCTGAGCCAGAGCAATTAGGCTAGAAAAAGAAATAAAGGGCATCCAAATTGGTAAGGAAGGAGGAAAAGTATCCCTATTTGCACATGATAAGATCTTTTACACAGAAAACCCCAAAGAGTCCACAAGAAAACTACTGGAACTAACAGAAGATTTCAGCAAAGTATCAGGATATCAGATAAACATAAAAAATTAATTGTAATTACTCTACACCAACAAAGAGAACACTGAAGAGGAAATCACCAAATCAATACCATTTACAATAGCCCCAAGAAGATAATATACTTAGGAATAAGTCTAACTAGAGATGTAAAAGACCTATACAAAGAAAACTGTAAGACCCTACTGCAAGAAACCAAAAGAGTCTACATAAGTGGAAAAACATACCTTACTCACAGATAGGAAGACTCAACATTGTGAAAATGTCTATTCTACCCAAAGCAATCTACAGATACAATGCAATCCCGATCCAAATTCCAACATTTTTTTAATGAGATGGAGAAACACATCACCAACTTCATTTAGAAAGAGAAGGGGCCCTGGATAAGTAAAACATAACTGAAGAAGAAGAACAAAGTGGGAGGTCTCACACTACCTGATTTGAGGTCCTACTATACCGCGATGTAGTCAAAACAGCCTGGTACTGGTAAAACAACAGATACATAGACCAACAGAACACAGTTAAGAATCCAGACGTAAATTTATCCACCTATGAGCAGCTGATATTTCACAAAGGCCCAATGTCCATTAGACCAGGAAAAGAGAGTCACTTTAACAAATGGTGCTGGCATAACTGGATATCCACCTGCAAAAAAATGAAACAAGACCCATACCTCACACCATACACAAAAAAGAACTCAGAATGGATCAAAGACCTAAATATAAAATCTAAACCAATAAAGATCATGGAAGAAAAACTAGGGACAACACTAGGAGCCCTAACACATGGCATAAATAGAATACGCAACATTACTAACAATGCAGAAACACCACAAGGGAAACCGGGTAACTGGGAACTCCTAAAAATCAAACACTTATGCTCATCCAAAGACTTCACCACCTGGTAACAGGGAACCCAGGGTTGAGAAGGGAGAGTGTTGACATGTGGTGGAGTTGTTAACCAATGTCATAGAACAATGTGTGTACTAACTGTTTGATGAGAAAGTAGTTTATTCTGTAAACCTTCATCTCAAGTACAATAAAAAAAAAAAAAAAAAAGACTTCACCAAAAAAGTAAAAAGACAACTTACATACTGGGAAAAAATATTTGGCTACGACATCTGATCCGGGTCCAATCTCTAAAATCTACAAGATAATGCAAAACCTCAACAACAAAAAGACAAATAACCTAATTAAAAAATGGGCAAAGGATATAACAGGCACTTTACCAAAGAAAAAATTCAGGCTACTAACAGATACATGAAGAAATGCTCACAATCAGCCATTAGAGAAACGCAATACAAAACTACAATGAGATACGATCTCACCCCAACGAAACACAAAATACACGAAATAATAAATGTTGGAGAGGTTGTGGAGAGACTGCAACGCTTATACACTGCTGGTGGGAATGTAAAATGGTGCAACCACTCTGGAAATCGATTTGGCACTTCCTTAAAAAGCTAATTATTGAAGTATCATATGATCCAGCAATCCCACTCCTTGTAATACATCCTAGAGAAATAAGAGTCCTCACATGAATAGATATATGCACGCCCATGTTCACTGCAGCACTGTTTATGATAGCAAAAAGATGGAAACAACCAAGGTGCCCATCAACAGACAAATGGATAAACAAATTATGGTGTATTCACATAAATGGAATACTACGCAACAATAAGAACAATGACGAATCCGGAAACATCTCACAACGGGGATGAATCTGGAAGGCATTATACTGAGTGAAATTAGTCAACGGCAAAAGGTCAAATATTGTATAAGACCACCATTATAAGAACTCAAGAAAAGGTTTAAACACAGAAGAAAACATTCTTTGATGGTTACGAAGATGGGGAGGGACAGAGAGGGGTATTCTCTAACTAGATAGTAGTCAAGAATTATCTTAGGTGAAGGGAAGGAGAACACACAATTCAGGGGAAGTCAGCACAACTGGACTAATCTGAAAGCTAAGAAGTTGCCTGAATACAACCAAATACTTTGAGGCACAGAGTAGCAGGGGCAGGTGTTTGGGGACCATAGTATCAGGGGACACGTACTTCAGTTTATTAAGAAAATATTCTGCATTCCACTTCGGTAAATGGCGTCTGGGGTCATAAAAGCTAGCAAGCGGCCATCTAAGATGCATCAATTAGTCCCAACCCACCCGGAGCAAAGGAGAATGAAGAACACCAAAGACACAAGGAAAATATTAGCCCAAGAGACATAAACCAGAAACTCCATCAGCCTGAGCCCAGAAGTACTAGATGGTGCCCAAATACCACCAATGACCACCCTGACAGGGAACACGACAGTTCCTGAAAGAGCAAGAGAAGAGTGGGGTGCAGAACTCAAATCCCAGTAAAAAGATCAGACTTAATGGTCTGACAGACTGGGGGAACCCCAGAAGACATGATCCCTGGACTCTCTGTTCCCAGAACTAAAGCTGTTCCCGAAGCCAACTCTTCAGACAAAGATTAAACTGGAGTATAAGACATAAAATGATATTCATGAAGAGTGTGCTTCTTCGTTCAAGTAAATGGGCAGCTCCTGTCTGGAGACGAGATGAGAAGGTAGAAAGGAACAGAAGCTGGTTCAATGGACACCGGAAATTCGGGGTGGAAAGGAGGAGTGTGCTAACATACTGTAAGGATAGCAACTTGTGTGACATGACAATGCGCATATAAATTTTTGTATGAGAAACTAACTTCAGCTGTGAACTTTCACTTAAAGCACGAAAATAAATAAAGTGGGTTATTTTTTGTATGTAATTTCTATCTCTTTATTGATAGTCTCACTGTTTGATGAGATGATGTTCTCAATCTTTCCTTTATTTTTTTACACATCATTTTTTAGTTCTTTCAAGATACTTAAAATAGCTGATTCAAAGGTTTTTTCTAGTAAGTCCAGCACCTAGACTCCTTCAGAGATGGTTTTTATTGATAAAAAACCAAACTCGTTGCCATCAAGTCAATCCCAACTCATAGCAACTCCATGTGTTAGAGTAAAGCTGCTTAAGCATTTTTGTTAGCTCCTGCTCACAAAGTTCAGAGGCGATGGTGGTTCCGCACTAGAATTCTCGCCTTCCGTGCCGGAGACCCAAGTTCAATTTCCCAGCAGATGAACCTCATGCATAGTCACCACATATCTGTCATTGGTGGTTCACATGTTGCTATCATACTGAAAAGGTTTCATTGGAGCTTCTAGACTAAGACAGACTAGGAAGAAAAGCCTGGTGATCTACTTCTGAAAAACAGCCAGTGAAAACCCTATAGGTCACAATGGTTCAATCTGTAGCCAATCATGGGCATGGCACAGGACCAGGCAGTGTTTCATTCTGTTGTGCATGGGGTCACCATGAGTCAGGATTGACTACACGGTAGCTAACATAACTGACAACGTTAATCAATTGTAATGGTTTCAACAAACACGCCAGGGTAGACGCTTTTCACACTGGGCGAGCTCAGAGTCAGGTCAAATAAAGACAGCTTTGCAGATAGGGTGTTCCAAGAACTACCAGACTGGTCAAATAACAATTTTCTGAAAATGAGGCTTTGAAAGAGCTCTGACCTCCTTCTGCCCTCTTCACTGGCTGCCAGACTGCTGGTTTTCACCATGACCATAAGCCATTGGTTTTCAAAGTTACCACAGGTCTGGAGGGCAAGATGGGATTAGGGCAGGTTAAAATGCTCCAAGGCTTGCTGTTCTTACAAGATTCAGCCATTTTTCTACATAAATGCTTCCCAGATATGCTGTAAACTTTTGACTAATTTCCAGAGCTCTGAAAAAGTTTATTGTGAAACTACCAGTCTTCTCACTGCCTTTACGGAGAAGAGAATTTTCAGAGCTCCTTGCTCTGCCATTTTTCCAAGAGCCTGCATCTTAAACCTCTATGCTACTACTGTCAGTTCTTCTTTGTAGGTTGTACCTCCCTCATAAGGTTGTTAAGAACTAAAACCCACACCGCAATTTCTGAACCTTGTCTGTGGTCCCAGAATGTATTAGACATAGTTCTTGCCCTAAAGGCACTCTCGGGCTAGCAGTGACGAGAAGGATGTGACAAACTAAACTTCAGAGAAGAAATCCTAAGTTTTCCAAGGGGCAGCTATAGTGCTATGGGAGTTCAGGTCAGGGAGAGTGAATATCTCTCTCCGGGAGGCTTTTAGATATTGTCAGCTGCCATCAAGTCAGCTCTTGACTCATGGTGACCCTTATTCAGCACAACGAAACAATGCTGCCTGGTCCTGTGGCATCTCTATGGCCATTTGCAGATCAGACCACTGTGATCTATACAGTTTTCACTGGCTGGTTTTCAGAAGTAGATTGCCAGGCCATTCTTCCTAGTGTGTCTTAGTCTAGAAAATCCACTGACGCCTGTTTAGCATCATACTAACACACAAGCTCCACTAACAGAAAGAACTGAAGAAAAAATTCAAGCCCCGAGTTGCAACAGTGAAGGATTCCATGGGGAAAATATTAAACAACGCAGGAAGCATCAAAAGAAGATGGAAGGAATACACAGAGTCATTATACCAAAAAAGAATTAGTCCATGTTCAACCATTTCAAGGGCTGACATATGATCAGGAACCGATGGTACTGAAGGAAGAAGTCCAAGCTGCTCTGAAGGCACTGGCGAAAAACAAGGCTCCAGGAACTGATGGAATATCAATTGAGATGTTTCAACAAACAGATGCAGCGCTGGAGGTGCTCACTCATGTATGCAAAGAAATATGGAAGACAGCTTCCTGGCCAGCTGGCTGGAAGAGATCCATATTTATGCCTATTCCCAAGAAAGGTGATCCAATCGAATGTGGAAATTATAGAACAGTATCATTAAAATCACACACAAGCAAAATTCTGCTGAAGATCATTCAAAAACGGCTACAGCAGTGTATCAACAGGGAACTGCCAGAAATTCAGGCCAGTTTCAGAAGAGGACGTGGAACCAGGGATATCACTGCTGATGTCAGATGGATCCTGGCTGAAAGCAAAGAATACCGGAAGGATGTTTACCTGTGTTTTATTGACTATGCAGAGGCATTCGACTGTGTGGATCATAACAAACTATGGATAACACTGCAAAGAATGAGAATTTCAGAACACTTAACTGTGCTCATGAGGAACCTTTGCGTAGATCAAGAGGCAGCTGTTCGTACAGAACAAGAGGATACTGATTGGTTTCAAGTCAGGAAAGGTGTGCGTCAGAGTTGTATTCTTTCACCATACCTATTCAATCTGTATGCTGAGCAAATAATCCGAGAAGCTGGACTACGTGAAGAGGAACGGGGCATCAGGATTGGAGGAAGACTCATTCACAACCTGCATTATGCAGATGACACAACCTTGCTTGCTGAAAGTGAACAGGACTTGAAGCACTTACTAATGAAGATCAAAGACCACAGCTTTCAGTTTGGATTGTACCTCAACATAATGAAAACAAAAATCCTCAAAACTGGACCAATGAGCAACATCATGATAAACGGAGAAAAGATTGAACTTGTCAGGATTTCATTTTACTTGGATCCACAATCAACGGCCATGGAAGCAGCAGTCAAGAAATCAAAAGACGCATTGCAATGGGTAAATCTGCTGCAAGAGACCTCTTTCAAGTTTTGAAGATCAAGGATGTCACCTTGAAGACTAAGGTGCACCTGACCCAAGCCATGGTATTTTCAGTCGCATCATATGCATGTGAAAGCTGGATAATGAATAAGGAAGACCGAAGAAAAACTGACACCTTTGAACTATGGTGTTGGTGAAGAATATTGAACATACCGTGGACTGCCAAAAGAACGAACAAATCTGTCTTAGAAGAAGTACAACCAGAAAGCTATGCACAAGAAAACGAAACACTGCCCAGTCCTGAGCCATCCTTAAAATCATTGTTATGCTTGAGCTCATTGTTGCAGCCACTGTGTCAATCCACCTCGCTGACAGTCTTCCTCTTTTCCGCTGACCCTGTACTCTGCCAAGCATGATGTCCTTCTCCAGGGATTCATCCCTCCTGACAACATGTCCAAAGTATGTAAGATGCAGTCTCGCCATCCTTGCTTCTAAGGAGCATTCTGGTTGTACTTCTTCTAAGACAGATTTGTTCATTCTTTGTGTGTCTGTCAGTTTGTCGTACAGTGTGGGCTTGCGTGTTGCTGTGATGCTGGAAGCTATGCCACCAGTATTCAGATACCAGCAGGGTCACCCATGGAGGACAGGTTTCAGCTGAGCTTCCAGGCTGAGACAGAGTAGGAAGAAGGACCCGGCAGTCTACTTCTGAAAAGCCTTAGCCAGTAAAGACCTCATGGATAGCAGCAGAACTTTGTCACATCAGAACTGAGTTAAAAGTAGTTTGATTACAGTGGAATACTACCCATTAATAAAGAACAATAATGAATCCATGAAACATTTCATAACATGGAGCAATCTGGAAGGCATTATGCTGAGTGAAATTAGTCAATTGCAAAGGGACACATATTGTATGGGACCACTATTACAAGAACTGGAAAAGTAGTTTAAACAGAGAAGAAAATATTCTTTGATGGTTACGAGAGTGGGGAGGGAGGGTGAGAGAGGGTTTTTCACTAACTAGATAGTAGATAAGAACTATTTTAGGTAAAGGGAAAGACAATACAGAAGAGGTCAGCACAGCTGGACTAAACCAAAAGCAAAGAAGTTTCCTGAATAAACTGAACACTTCAAAGGCCAGTGTAGTACGGGCAGGGGTTTGGTGACCATGGTTTCAGGGGACATCTAAGTCAACTGGCATAATAAAATCTATTAAGAAAACATTCTGCATCCCACTTTGGAGAGTGGTGTCTGGGGTCTAAAACACCAGCAAGTTGCCACCTAAGATACATCAATTGGTCTCAACACACCTGGACCAAAGGAGAATGAAGAATACTGAAGACACAAGGTAATTATGAGCCCAAGAGACAGAAAAAGGGTCACACATAAACAGAGACTACATCAACCTGAGACCAGAAGAACTAGATGGTGCCCGGCTACAACCGATGACTGCCCTGACAGTGAACACAACAGAGAACCCCTGAGGGAGCAGGAAAGCAGTGGGATGCAGACCTCAAATTCTTATAAAAGGACCAGACTTAATGGTCTGACTGAGACTAGAAGGGCCCCGGAGGTCATGGTCCCCAGGCCTTCTGGTAGCCCACGACAGGAACCATTCCCAAAGCCAACTCTTCAGACAGGGATTGCACTGGACTGTGGGATAGAAAATGATACTGGTGAAGAATGAGCTCCTTGGATCAAGTAGACAGATGAGACTATGTGGGCAGCTCCTGTCTGAAGGGGTGATGAGAGGGCAGAGGGGGTCAGAAGCTGATGGAATGGACATGAAAATAGACAGTGGAGGGCAGGAGTGTGCTATCTCATTGGGGGAGAGCAACTAGGAGTATACAGCAAGATGTGTATAAATTTTTGTATGAAAGACTGACTTGATTTGTAAACTTTCACTTAAAGCACAATAAAAAGAAAAGGTAGTTTGATTATATTTCTATTGATTTGTCTTCAATCAGCCAGCTGCACTGACTTGCTATACATCTCTGGCCCGAGTCTGGTACCCCTGCCTTATATTGAACTCCCACTTGTTAATAAAATCTACATATTTCAATATTCTGTTTTAAAAAAAGAGTCCTTCTAAGATACAACTATTGGTCTTTTACCATCTGGAGCAAATGAGAGTGAAGAAAACCAAAGCCTCAAGGAGCAATTACTCCAAAGGACTAACAGACCACATGAACCACAGCCTATACAACCATGAGACCAGAAGAACTAGGTGGTGCCCAGCTGCCACTACCAACTGCTATGACTGGGATCACAACAGAGGGTCCTGAACAGAGCCAGAGAAAAATCGTAGAACAAAAAAGACCAGATTTACTGGTCTGACAGAGGCTGGAAGAACCTGAGACTATGGCCCTACGACACCCTTCTACCGTGGAACTGAAGCCATTCTTACAGACCACCTTCCAGCCAAACAACAGACAGGCCCATAAAATAAACAACATCCAGAAGGAATATGCTTCTTAGAACAATTAATTATACAAGACCAAAAAGGCAACATATGCACGTAACAAAGATAAGAAGGCAGGAAGGGGCAGAAAATCAGGACGAAAGGAAATAGGGAACCTAGGGCAGAAACGAGCATGCCGACACACTGTGGGGCATGAAACTAAACGTCACGCAATGCTTTATGTGCAAACTATCGAAAGGGAAGCTAGTTTGCTCTGTAAACTTTTACCTAATGTACAATAAAAAAAATTTTTTTAAATAACTGAGTATTACTGAATAAATGTTATAGTAGTAAATGGTTTGTAGCCCAAAGTAACCTCCAGATGAATGAGTTAAACAAAAAATTAAAAAACATAAAGAAGTTAATAAACAGAAAAAAATAAATAGAACTTAATATCAGATCCTAAAAGGAAAATCCTTCTAAGCATTGATGCAACAGAATAAATCACAAGTCAGCAAATCAACTTTATGAAAATTTAAAACTTTCACTCAATCTTAAATAATATTACTGAATTGCTATACTTGAAATATAAGACCAAAAACAAAACCAGTTGCCAAGCTCATTCTGGCTCATGGTGACCCTATGTGTTTCAGAGTATACAGTTTTCATGGCTATGACCTTTCAGAAGCAGATGGCCAGGCCTTTCTTCCATGGTTGGAACTGCCAACCTTTTGATTGGCCATTTGTGCCATTCGAGGAGGCCAACACTTGAAATATACATGTGGTATATGACTAATAAGAAGTTGGTATATACCCAACTCATATAATGGATATGAAAACCTCACAACCTCTATGGGTAACTAGTTGAAGCTTACAGATAGAGAAGATTGAGGAAAATATATGTACGATCTTAGGATAGGGAAGGCCTTCCCAAGGAGTACATGAAACCCAGAATACATAAAAGAAAACACTGATAGATTTGACTACATGAACATCATGAAATTTCAAACAGCAAAGGACATCATGAGTAAAGCTAAAAGACAAACGGGAAAAAAAATTTGCAACAAAACTAACAAAAGATTAACATCCATGACATATAAGAGCTCCAATATATTGATAAGAAATCATAAAGGACAAAACAAACAAGGATACGAAAACAATTCCCAGAAAAAATGCAAATGTCCTACAAACACATATATAATTCTTAACCTCACTAGCAACTGCCAAAACCAAACCAAACCCATTGCTGTCCAGGTGATTCCGACTCATAGCAACCTTACGGAACAGAGCAGAACTGCCCCACAGGGTTTCCAAGGCTGTACTCTTTGCGGAGGCAGGCTGCTACACCTTTCTCCCCCAAAGCAGCTGGTGGATTCGAACTGCCAACCTTTTGGTTAGCAGGCAAGTGCCCGAACCACTTCGCCAGTAGGACTTCTTCACTAGAAATTAAGGACATGCAAATTTAAGTAAGATAATATTATTTGTGTATCAAATGGGCAAAATTTTTAAAAATTAAAAATATCCAGTGTGGGTGGCACAACCAGACTGATGTAGTCAATGTCACTGAACTGCACATGTTAAAAACATTAAATTGGCAAATGTGTTATATATACTTTTACCACAATTAAAAAAGAAAAAGAATGTTTATAAGACCAAATATCTATTTACATTAAATGATAATAAAAGTTTTTCATTTGATTTTTAATAAAATGTGCTGGGATACTGAAAAAAAAAAAATTCCAATGTCATTAGTTAGAATACACTCCAAGCTGTTTGTGGCAGCTCATCTCCAAAGATGCCTCCCCCCAAAAAAAGTCTCCCCTCCCTCTACATGCTTGTTGCCCCTCACGTCAAGGGGTGGAGCTTATTTCCCATTGTGTTGAATCCAGACTGGCCCTGTGACTGCTTTTACCAATACAACGGGAGCGGATATGATATTCTGGGACTTCTGAGCCCCAGCCTAAGATGACTAGTACCTTCTGCTTCCTTGTTCTTGGAATACATCTTCTTAGAACCCAGTTACTATGCTGTGAGAAGTCCAAGCCACATGAAGAAGCAGTGTAGGATAGAATCAAGACACTAAAGCTGATAACCCTAGCTGAGCTTGCACCAACTACCAGCCCCATGAGTCAGCCATCTTGGACAATCCAGCCCATAAAAATACAAGCCCCCAAATGAGTGCAGCCCTACGTGACATCACATGAAGCCTCCAGCAGATTCCAGTCAACCCACAGAATTGTAAAAGATAATAAAATGGTTGTTGTTTTAAGCCACTAAAACTAAAAAAGAGTCCCATGTCCTTAAGTAGGAGGAGTTTCCTGATAGTAAAGACTGTGGATTACCCTTTCTTACGTACTCACCAGGAGTCAGAATTGAAGAGACGGGTTTTATGTACTCAACTGAGCCAGAAACACAAAGAGCATGCAAAAGACTCATCCAGTTCACCTTTGAGGGACAATCTCCTGACTACCTCTGGCTCTTCCTTCACTCACCTCCAGAGTTCTTTGGTTCTTGAAGCCTCATTCCATACCTAGAACAAGGAGAGTGTGGGGGAGAGAAGAGAATATCTGAATATCTGGTCAGTCAATATGCAATTAGCAACTAGCTGTGTGTGGGGGACAGAGAGCTAAACCAGAAAAGATCTCTGTGATAGTCAATGTTATATGTCAACTTGGCTAGGCTGTGATTCTCAGAGGTCTGGCAAACACATGTAATCATCCTTCATTTTATGATCTGATGTGAGCTGCCAATCAGTTGGAAGCGAAGTTTCCTTGGGGGTGTGCCCTGCATCCAAAATACATACGGATGTTCTGGCAAAGCTCCCTCTCTCTTTCTATCCTGCATTCTTCTCGTTGTCACCTGACCTCTGGTTCTTGGGACCTGAGAAACCTTCAGCCTGCTGCCTGACCTGCAGATTTGGATTCACATGCTCCCACAACCCCGTGGGCCAGCAGCCTGTCACCTGACCAGCAAATTTTGGGTTTGTCAGCCCCTGCAACCATGTGACTCAGGAGAAGCCTTCAGGTTGCTGCTTCATCCACGGATTTGGGACTTGCCAACCTCCACAACTGCATGAGCCATTTCCTTGAAATACACATACATATATGTATATATATATATATATTTAATACTTCATTGGTTTTGCTCCTCTAGAGAAAAAACAGCCAAAACAGTCTCTGCAGTCAAAAAAAGACTCACCCTGGAGAATTAGATACATACTTGGACAAATAATGATCAAGAAAAGAAATAATTCACTGGGGGTAGAGACTGTGGGTTAATGGGCTCACAAAAACAATTGCTGATCAAGTCCCAAAGGATGAATGGTAGTTCTCTAAGAGAACGGCTGCAGTATTCCAGGGAGAAACAGAATAGGCTGGCCAAAGATTCATAAGAGTAAAAAAGATGGGTAAGTAATTTGCCTTGGAGTCCCTGGGTGGTGAAAACAGTTAACACACTCAACTGATAACTGAAAGGCTGGAGGTTCAAGTCCACCCAGAGGTGCCTCAGAAGAAAGGCCTGACAATCTACTTCCAAAAAATCAGCCATTTAAAATCCTGTGAAGTACAGTTCTACTCTGACACGCATGGGGTTGCCATGAGTTAAAAATGACTCAATGGCAACTGGTACTAGTAATCTGCCCTAATTGGAACATAGGGTTCCATTTGGGGGAGAATGGGAAAAGAAGCCCAAGATTGGCTTAGACCAACTTCCAAAAAGTCTTAATGGCAAAAACAATGAGAAGGTACTTGGGAATTTTGAATAGGAGAGTGAGAGGGTCAAACTGTGTTTTAGGACTGTCCCTCTGACCACTTTGAGAAGGAATGATTGGAAATGAGGCAGCAAAGCAACAGACCCTGTCAGAAGGTTGTTGTAGTGGAGTAAATTACGGCACTGACCAAGTGGTTGTGAGCCAGAGATGCCAAGTGGATGGAATCATAATTGCCTTCAGGGGGATGGCACTGTGCAACCTGCTCCCACAAACAGCTCTCTGCAGAAGGATCTGGAAGGGGCTCAGGATGACCCCCCAGAATGGGGATAGGGTGCCACTTCTCCCTTCCTAAGGCCCAGACCTGCCTCCTGGAACTTCCTGCCCTCTTCGGGTAGGCACCCTGGATTCTGGGGCCTCAAGGCTTCAGTAGGAAACACCCTAGAGCCTTCAGTGGTCGACCCCTCTGAAGGCCCCATGCCTGGTATGTGGTTTTCCAAGCCCTGGCAGAGGCAACAATCCTCTGAGCCCGGGCTCCGGTTTCCACAACTCTTGATCATTGGCTAGCTCAAAGTTTCTCATCCTTTAAAAAGTCCTCTTGACTGGTAGGAACAACCAGACAAGAAGATTTTATGCATTTTCCTTTTTATGGTTCCCAGTTCAAAACCCAACTGGGATCTTATTTTCCAAATACAGAATTATATAATATATTCTGCAAAATAAATGCCATCTACCTTGGAGAACCATTCTGCTAGATTCTGGCCTTCACAATGACACAGTGAGGCAGAGGTTATTGGCTTCTTTTTACCTTTGGGGAAACTATGATTTATAGAAGGGTATATGGCACCTCCCTTTCAAACTCTGCCTTTATCCCTAGCCTGCTGTCGTGAAGATAGCCAGGGATTCAGTTCCAGCCACAGGCATTACTAGCTGGGTGACCCTGGACAAATCACTGAATGATATTCAATTTCCTTATCAGTAAAAAGGAGGATGCACATCTAATATTTTACTTGATACATTTAAATTATAATTACAGAATTAAAGTAAGGATCTGCTTATTAATCTTTTTGTAAAATAAGTTCCTTTAAGAAATTCATTTGCTCAACCGGTATTTACTCAGAGTACACTAAACGCCAAGCACTGAGTGCTGGAGATAAAGTGATGAGAAAGAAAAATCCTTGCTCTTGTGAATGGGTATAAAACCTAAAACCAAACCCAGTGCCACTGAGTCGATTCCCACTCATAGCAACCCCATACGACAGAGTAGAACTGCCCCACAGGGTTTCCAAGGAGCGCCTGGCAGATTCGAACTGCCGAACCTTTGGTTAGCAGCCATAGCACTTAACCACTACACCACCAGGGTTTCCGTGAATGGGTATAGCAGGGAAAAACAGATATTAAACAAATATGTTATGCAAATATTTATTTAATTACAGTTGTGCGGAGTCCTAGGAAGACAGCAGTGTGTACCTGTAATAAATAGGGTGGTGGTGCAGAGAAAGACAGATCGCATTAATTCACTGCACAGGTATTTACTGAGCACAGGAATGAAGGAAACAACGCGATGAAGGAACTGTGAGTGACTGGGCAGTGCGCTCTCCCCCTAGGGTGGCCAGGACATCTATGTGAGACAAGGGAAGAACTGGGAGCATGGCTTTCCAGGCAGAAGGAACTGATTCAGCAAAAGCTCTGAGGAAGGAAATTCCAGAACATTCCAGAGAACGTGGAAGCGAAAAGAAAAAGGATTCCTAAACTAATCCTAGGGATGAACTCTGATGGCAGATAAAGTGCATCTTGTTCACAAGAGCTTTGCACAGAGCCTGACAGAGTAGAAGCTTAAAAACCTAGACGCTACCGACCTAAAGGCCGCTGGTGGGACGGCTACGGCTGGGGAAATAACAACGCCATCTGCCGGCATCAAAAATTCAGAGCCGCCCGACGCCCGTCCTTAAAAATGGGAAAACTGAGGCCCCAGAGAGGCGCCCGGCCTCAGACACGCAGGTGATAAACGGAATCCGCCTCCCGCCCGGGGTACAGCGAGTTACCTTGTCCACCTGCGCGGCGCAGAGCAGGTCTCGCGCCTCCAGGAAGGAGAAGACGTGAAGCAGCTCGTGCACTCCCAGCTGCGGTTCCATGTCCGCAGACCGCACAGCTGCTTCCGCCCGGCCACACCTTCACCCCGTTCTACCAGCCCAGGTCAGCCCCGCTCTGTCTCCGCCCCACTAAACCAAAACAGCGGCGCCTTGCACAGTTAAACCCAGCCCAGCACGCTGCGATGCCGCACCGCTCGACAAGCCCCGTGACGATTCCGGCCCCGCCCAGCCGCGCTGCACTTCCGCCTCGCTCAAATAGCCACGCCCCGCGCAGCTAAGCCCCGCCCACTCCCCTTCCCCCCGACTCTTGCCTTGCCCCTGGCATTCGCCCTTGCCCATATCCTAATTCTCTTACTGATTCTCAGCACTCACCTGTGCCCTGACCCTTCCCTGTTCTTTACCTTTGCCCTGCCCTTCACTTCGACCTATCACCTTTGCACTGGCCATCAGATTCCTGGCCCTTGCCCTGACCCTGGCACCTTCCAAGTCTTGGTGCTGGCCCTGCCCCTGAATCTGGAGCCCTGTCCTATGCCCTGTCACTCACCGCAGCTCTCTCCTTTGCCCTGACACAGGACCTGCCACTGGCTCTAGCCCTGACCCTTTATCTTACCCCACCCAGGTCATGAGCTTTGTGCTTGCCCTAGCCTTGGTCCTAAACCTCATCCTTGCCCTTACCCTTGACTTCAACTTAACCATCTCCCTGAACCTGACCTTTGCTTTGGCTCTTACATTTGCCCCTGCCCTCCCCTGGGTCAAGCCTGCTCCTGATCCACACCTTGAACATGACCCTGACCCTATTCCTCCCTCTTGACCTGGCCCTTGCCCTCACACTGGCCACACCCTCACCTAATATTCATACTCACTTTGAACCTTGAGCTGGCCTTGGTCCTGGCCTTGGCCCTGACCTTCATTTTCATCATCATCATCTTCACAGTCACGCTCAGCCTCACTCTCTGGGGCTGTCCTTTGCCCTCATTGAGGCCTTACTCTGGCCCTTGTCCCACCCTAAACCTGGTGCCTCCCTCACATGGCCCTTCCCTCACCATGGCCCCACCGTAGCCCTCAGCCTTGCAATGACCCTCACCCTCACCTTGGCCCTATCCTAGCCCTGGCACTGGCCTGTACCCTAGACCTCACCCTGGTCTTGGTCCTGGGCCTGGCCCTGGCTCAGGTCAGAGTTAGTGTAAGGGTGAAGATCAAGGTGAAGGCCAAGTTCAAGATCAGCTTCAAGGTCAGAGTGGATTAGAGTCAAAGCAATTGTCATTATGAGATGAGGATAAGGTCAGGACAGAGTGTTAAGGGTCAGAATAAGTGTGATGGTTGGTATCAAGTTCAGAGTAGGGTTCTGAGTCAGGTTAAGAGTCAAAGTGAGCAATGGCATGATGTTCAGGGTCAGAGTCAGTGTTAGAATCAAGTTCAGGTGCAAGATCAGTGTGAGGGAAAATTTAGGGTCAGAGTTAAGTTTAACATCTAGTTCAAGGTCAGAGTGACAGTCAAGGTCAGAAGTAGGGTTGGAGTGAGGATCAAGGTCAGGTTGAGGGCCCACTAAAGGGTCAGTTAGAGGAGAATGGTCAACTTTAAGGACAAGGTGGATCAGAGTCAGGATGATGATCACTGTCAGGGCGAGAGTCAGATTTAGGTGGAAGGGGAATATCTGGTTCTGAATAGGGTTCAGGGTTATTTTCAGGGTAAAGGTGAGGGTAAGGTTGATGTTCAGGACTAGAGCCAATGTCTGCTTCAGAGTCAAGATCAACGTAAGGATAATGTCAAGGTAAGAATCAAGTTCATGATCAAGGTCAAGCTCAAGATCAAAGTCAAGGTGGGTACATTAGTTTTCTATTGCTACCTTAACAAATTACGTTGTGGTTAGTGACTTAAAACAACACAAACTTATTATAGTTCTGTAGTTCAAATGTCTGGTTTGGGTCTCACTGAGCCAAAATCAAGGTATCAGCAGGGCTGCATTTCTTACTGGAGGCTCTAGGTAAGACTCCATTTCCTTGCTCATTAAAGCTGTTGGCAGAATTCAGTTCCTTGTGGTTGTAGGAATAAGGCCTCCATTTCCTTAATGGCTATGAGCTGAAAACCATTCCCAGCTACTAGTGCCCACCTGTACTCCTTTGCTTGTGGACCCCATCTTCAAAGGCAGTAAGAGTGAGCCGTCTCTCTCCTTTTTCTACCTCTCCGTCTCTCTCACTGCAATAAGGAGAAGCTTTGAAAGACTCCTGTGATTATTCAGGCCAACCTGGATAATTCAGGATAATCTTTCTATCTCAAGGTCTGTACACTTAATCAAATCTGGAAAGTCCTTTTTGCCATATAAGGCAACATTTCATAGGTTAGTATTACGGATTGAATTGTATCCCCCAATACACACGTACAGGAGTTTTGATTCACAATTGTGAATCAAAACTCCTATACCTGTGTTATGATCCCATTTGGGAATGGATTTACCTTGTTATGCTAATGAGGCAGTATTAGTGTAGGGTGTATCTTACTCAATCTCTTTTGAGGTATAAAAGAGCAGATTAAGTGAGCAACCAAGCAAGCATAGTTGGGGGAAGAATAGATGCAACGCCACATGAGATGTTCAAGGAACCAAGAAACTGGAAAGAGACAAGGACTTTCCCCCAAAACCAAGACAGAGAGAAAGCCTTCCTCTCTTTTTTAGAGTGGACACCCTGAATTTGGACTTCTAGCCTTCCAACCTGTGAGAAAATAAATTTGTTAAAGCCATCCAGTTTGTGGTATTTCTGTCGTAGCAGCACGAGATAACTAAGACAGAATTTGGTACCGGTGAGTAAGGTGCTGCTCTAACAGATACGTATATGTGAAAGTGATTTTGCAATTGGGTAATGGGTAAAAAATGAAGGAATTTTGATGTGCTTCATGGTAAGGCCCTAGATGGCCTTGAAGAGACTGTGGCAGAATTATGAACATCAAAGGCAATTCTGGTAAAGGCTCAGAAGGAAGTGAGAGCGAGAAAGTCTCTGTTGTCCTAGAGAATACATATGCAACCATCAACAGAATGTTGCTAAAAATGTGGATGTTAAGTGTGCTTCTGGTGAAGCTTTAAAAGAAAATGATGGATACGTGATTGGAAAATGGAGGAAGGGCAATGCTTTTTATGCAGTGGCAAAGAACTTGTCTAAATTATGTTCAAATGTTTGGTGGAAGGTAAAACTTGTAAGTGATGAACTTAGGTATTTGGCTGAGGAGATTTCTAAGCAATATCTTAAAAGGGGCTGCTTGCTTCCTCCTTGCTGCTTATAGTAGAGTGCAGGAGGAAAGAGATGGACTTAAAAATGAACTGTGCAAAATGAAACTAGAACTTAAAGGTTTGGAAAATTCTGTTGCATGAACTAATGACATGTGCCCTAAAATTCTCACCATGTGGCTACACAATCTTCTTTTAGAGAGATTAAGCCTATGACTGATGGATCTAACTACTGCAACAGAAAACAGGAGGGAAAAAAAGGAAAGCTGTCTGCCTCTTTGATTCTACACACAAGAAACAGACCAAAGAGTCTACATCTGTTGTCCTCCATGAAGAGAAAAGGATCATTCCTGGAGCAGCTCAGAGGTCAGAACTGTTGATAGGAACACTGGAAGCAGAACTGACATTTTCAAAGGGTGGAGCCAAGGTCTCCTAGGCCTCAAAGCATGGAACCCAGCCTCCTAGGTTTCAAAGAATGAAGCCATGGCCTTTTGGGTTTCAAAGGGAAGAGCCAAGGACTCCTAGGTTTCAAAGACTCAGATCTCTTTCAACTTGTTCCAGACTGTGGGGCTGCCATTTAGGTGGGCCAAGAGGATAGAGATGCTACCCAAAGCTGAGGGGATGGAGCTGCCATGCCCAAGGGGCAGGAGAATGGAGCCTACCTGGGCTAAGGGGGTGGGATGGCCATTCAGATGGACTAGGAGAACAAGTCCACCCAAAGGGGGTAAGGTTCCCATATCAATGGGCCTGGAAGGTGGGACCTCCACCCAGGGCCTAGGGGCCTTATCTTAGTTATCTAAAAAAGTTATCTAGTGCTGCTATAATACATATACTACAAATGGGTGGTTTAACAAACAGAAATTTATTTTCTCACAAGTTAGGAGACTAGAAGTCTGAATTCAGGGCACAAGCTCTAGGGCAAGGCTTTCTCTTTCTGTTGGGTCAGGAGGAAGGTCCTTGTCTCTTTCAGCTTCTGCTCCTGGGTGATCTTCATGTGGCTTGGCATCCCTCGTCCCCATCTCTGCTTCTCTGCTTGCTTGTTTAATCTGTTTTATATCTCAAGAGGAAGCCTTGGTGGCTTAGTGGTTAAGTGCCACAGCTGCTAACCAAAAGGTCGGCAGTTCAAATCCGCCGGGCGCTCCTTGGAAACTCTATGGGGCAGTTCTACTCTGCCCTATAGGGTCGCTATGAGTTGGAATCCACTGGACGGCAGCGGGTTTGGGTTTTTTTTTTTTTTTGAGTATATCTCAGGAGAGATTGACTCAAGACATACCCTACACTAATCCTGTCTCATTAATGTAACAAAGACAACCCATTCACAAATGGGATTATAACCACAGGCATAGAGGTTAGGATTTAAAACACCCATTTTGGGGGAACATAACTCAACCCATAACAGGCCTGTACCCAGAATCTGGAGAACAGAGGATTACTCTCAAGCCTTGAGAGCTAATATAATTTGTTCTGTTGGGTTTAAGACTTACTTGGTGTTCATTACTTCTTCTTTCCCTCCAATTTCTCCCATTTGTAATGGAAATGTCTACCTTGTGCCTGTTCCATCATTGTACTTTAGAAGCAGATAACTTGTATTTTAGATTTCACAGGTTCACAAACAAAGAAGAATTTTACCCCATGATTGAATATGCCTAAAGCCTCACCCATATTTGATTTAGATGATTCAGAAAATTAGATTTTGGATTTGGAGTTGATTTAAGACTTTTGGGATGATGTAATGGGGTAAATGTGTTCTATATGTGGGAAGGACATGAATTTTGGGGAGCTAGATGGTAAAATGTTATGGGTTGAGTTGTGTCCCCCAAAAATATGTGTTGTAATTTTAATTCCAATACCTGTGTTATAATTTCATTTGAGAATGGGTTTTCTTATTTATGCTACTCAGGCTTTTTCTTACAGGCAGTATTACAGTTGGGTGTGTCTTAAGTCAATCTCTTTTGAGATATAAAAGAGCACACTGAGCAATCAACCAAGCAAGCACAGATGGAAGAAGAGAGATGCCACGCCACATGAGATCTCCAAGGAACCAAGAAACAAAACTAGAAAGAGACAAGAACCTTCACCCAGAGCCAACAGAGAAAGAAAGCCTTTCTTTAGAGCCAGCACCCTGAATTCAGACTTCTAGCCTCCTCAACTGTGAGAAAATAAATTTCTCTTTGTTAAAGTCACCCACTTGAGTTATTTCTATTATAGCAGCATTAGATATCTTAGACAGTTAGGATGTGGAGTTATTTGTTGTTGTTGTTAGGTGCCATCAAGTCATTTCTCTCTCATAGCAACCCTGTGTACAACAGAACGAAACACTGCCCAGTCCTGCACCATCCTCACAATTATTGGTATGTATGAGCCCATTGTTACAGCCTCTGTGTCAATCCATTTCATCAAGGGTCTTCCTCTTTTTCGCTGACCCTCTACCTTACCTTCACCAGGGACTGGTCCCTCCTGATAACATGCCCAAAGTACATGAGGAGTCTCACCATCCACACTACCAAGGAGCATTCTGGCTATACTTCTTCCAAGACAGATTTGTTCGTTCCTCTGGCAGTCCAATATTCTTCACCAACCACCATGATTCAAAGGTATCAATTCTTCTGTCTTCTTTATACATTGTCCAGCTTTTGCACATGTAGAAGGCGATTGAAAATACTATGGCTTGGTTCAGGCACACCTTAGTCCTTATTAACACATTAAAGAGGTCTTTTACAGCAGATTTGCCCAATGCAATGCGTCTTTTGATTTCTTGACTGCTACTTGCCAATTTGAATCCGCCAGGCGCTCCTTGGGAACTCTATGGGACAGTTCTACTCTGTCCTATAGGGTCACTATGAGTCGGAATCGACTCGATGGAAATGAGTAGTTTTTTTTTTTTTTTTACTTCCATGGGCCAAGATTAAGATGAAGGTCAGGGCCAGGTTCAAGGTCAGGGTAAAAGTCCTGTGAGGCTAAGTGTGTGGCTAAGGGTCAGAGTTAGGATGAGTGAAAGGATTAGGGTCAGGGTGTCATTTGAGATTCAGGATCAGGGTGAAGGTCAGTGCCAGAGTCAGGGTCAAGATTAAAGTAAAATTAAATATAGTCTTACCTGTTGATCCGTTGCCGTCGAATCGATTCCAACTCATACCGACCCTGTAGGACAGGGTAGAACTGCCCCATAAAGTTTCTAAGGAGCGCCTGGTGGATCTGAAGTGCCGAGACTTTGGTTAGCAACTGTAGCTCTTAATCCCTACACCACTAGGGTTTAGTCGGGGTCCATGAAGGTCAGGGTGATAATGATAATAAGGGTAAAAGTCAAGGTCAGCAGTAGGGTTGTGGTGACTATTAGGATCAGAGTGCAGTAGGTTTCAGGGTTAGGTTAAGTATCAGGTTAAATTCAGGATCAGGTTCAAGGTCAACATCAAAGACAGGGTCAAGGAATTGTTTAAGGTAAAGGTGGTCAGGTTAGTCAAGGTCATTTTTAAGTGGAATGTCAGGACGATAGTAACAATGTCAGGGTCAGGGTCTGGTACAGTGAAGGTCAGGGTCAGTCTCAGGTTCATGATGAGGGTTAGGGTAAAGATCAGTTTCAGGGCCAGGTGCAAAGTTAGTGTCAGGGTGAAGTTCAAGGTCAAAGCCAAGTTTAAGTTCAAGTTAAAAACGGTCTCAGAGCAGGGTAATGTCAGGGTGATTGTCAGATTAAGGGTAAGATTTCAGGTTTAGGGTCAAGTTGAAATTTAGGGTGGCTCAAGGTCAGTATTATTTGAGAGTTAATATCAGATATAGAGTGTCAGGGTGAAGGACAGGTTCGGTGCCAGTTCAAAATAAAGTCAAGGTCAGTGTCAAGTTAAGGTTAAATTCAATTTCAGGGTGGGTTTTGGGACAAGGTCATGTGAGCATTGGGGTCTGGCTGAGATTCAGGGTGAGGCTAAGGGATTGGTTTAGGGTTAGCCGAAAGGGTGAGGTTTATGGTTAAGGTCAGGTTCAAGGTTAAGTTCAATATGAAGATGGGTCAGGGTGAGGGCAGTGACCAGGTTCATGAAGTCAGCATAATGGCGAGGGTCAGTGTAAAGCTCAGTTTTAGGGTCAGAGTCCAGGTCAGATTGAAGGTAAAATTTAAGGTTATGATGAGTTCATGATCAAGGTGAAAATTCAATATAGGAACAGAGTAAGATTGAGTATCACAGTCAGGTCGAAAATTAGTTGTTCTGGAAAATGTTCTGGAACAGGGTCAGGGTTCTGGTCATATTCAGGATTGTGATCAATGTGAAAGAAATGTTATTTTCAGTGACAAGTCAAGGTCATGCTCAAGTCAGGGTAAGAGTGGGTGTAATGGCCAGGGTCAAGATCAGGGTCATGGTGCCAGGATCAAGGTGAGGGTCACTTAAAGGATCAGTGTCAGAGTGAAGGTGAGGGTCAGGGTCATGGGCAAGGTTAAATTACAGGTCAAGTTCAGATCAGGTTGGATCAGAGTCAGGGACTTAGTGAGGGCCAGAGTCACAGTCAAGATCGGGGTCAGAGTGGGGTCATGGTGAGGGCGATTGTCAGTATCAGAGTGAAAGTATAAGTTTCAAGGTTTGTGGTCAGGCTAAGTGTGGATTAAGGGTAAAAGTATGGTAATGTGTCAGGCTCTAGCAGAGTTGGTTGAGGGTGTCTAGGTAAAGGTCAGGATCAAGGTCATGGTGAGGGTCACAGTCAGGTTCAAAGTCAAATTCAAAGTCAGGGACAGGATGATGTTCATGTTAAGAGTAAGGGTCAGGTTAAATGTCAGACTGAGGATGAGTGTAAGGCTCGTGGACAAGGTGAGAGGTAGGATAAGGGTTAAGTTCAAGACCAGGATGCAGTCAGGTTTAAGGTCTTCTGTTGGGTGGAGCCTACTTAAGAATCTGTTAGGATGTCATTTCAGAGTCAGCATGAATGTAGGGTTCATTTCAGGCTCAAGTTTAGGTTTAGTGTAAAGTTCATGGTCAAGGTGATGGTCAGATAGAGGGTCAGGGTTAATATCAGGGTAAATTTCCGGGCTAGGGTTAGGTTAGTTCAGAGTTACGAGTCAGGTTCCTGGTCAAATTCATGCTTAGTGTAGCATCAAGCTCAGGGTCTTGCGATGGTAGGGGGCCTGCTGAGGAGCAAGATAAGGTTGAGGAAGCGGCTCAGGGTCAAGGTCAGTGCCATTTGAGAGTTACAGTAAGGGTGAGATTCTATGCCAAAGTGAATATCAGAGTCAGGTTCAGAGTCAAGTTCGGGTTAAGGTCATGGTCAAGATCAGGGTGTGTTAGGATGAAGGTGAGGGATAGGGTCTTGGTGACTATCAGGCTTAGGATGGTGGACAATCAGGATGAGGATCAGGATCAAGGTTAAATTAAATGTCAAGTTCAAGGTCTGTTTAGGTTATGGCCCAAATCATGTGAAGATACAGGCTGGCCTGAGCATAGGGTTAGGGTGAGGGAGAGGGTCAGTGTCATGGTGAGAGTCAGGATGAGTGTTAAGGTCTGTATCGGGATCAAGGAGAAGGTCAGGTTTAAGAGTAGAGTTAAAGTCAAAGTCAAGGTCAGTGTGGGTCAGCATCAGGACCATGGTCAGGTTGTGGATCAGAGTCAGGGTGAAAGGTTCACGACGAAGGTCAGGTTGGAGTCAAAGTCAAGCAATGGTTAATGTCAGAACTATAATCAGAGTTAAGTTTAAGGTCAGCTTTAAGGTCAGAGTCAGATTCAAGTGCAAGGTCCATGTGGGATCAGTGTTAGGGGGTTGTGTTGTTTGGGGTCTGGCTGAGGCTCAGGGTGAGGGTAAAGACAATTATATTCATTGTCAGTGTTATCTGAAGGTTTTGACAGTTAAATGTTATGTCAACTTGGCTAAGCCATTGTCTTAGTCGCCTAGTGCTTTTATAACAAATGCCACAAGTGGATGGCTTTAACAAAGAGAGATTTATTTTCTCACAGTCTAGTACGCCAGAAGTCCAAATTCAGGGCGTCAGCGCCAAGGGAAGGCTTTCTGCTGGCACTCCAGGAAGGTCCTTCTCGTTAGTCTTCCCCTAGACTAGGAACTTCTCTGTGCAGGAACCCCAGATCCAAAGGACGCACTCTGCTCCCAGTGCTTCTTTCTTGGTGGTATAAGGTCCCCATCTCTCTCCTTGTTTCCCTTTCCTATTACCTCTTGTAAGATAAAAGGTGGTGCAGGCCACACCCCAGGGAAACTCCCTTTACATTGGATCAAGGATGTGACTTAGTAAGGGTGTTACAATCCCACCCCAATCCTCTTTAACATAAAATTACAATCACAAAATGGGAGGACAACCATACAATACTGGGAATCATGGCCCAGCCAAATGGATACATTTTGGGGGGGACAAAATTCAATCCATGACAACCATGATTCCTAGCATTGTGTAATTGTCCTCCATTTTGTGATCTGATGTAACTGTCCTCCTTTTTGTGGTATTGTGTAATTATGTGTTGTAAATCTTAAACCTTTACACATTAACGAGGCAAGATTAGAGTGGGTATATCTTTATTAAGAGCGTGACTCCAGTCAAAGCCTACTCAAGTCACCACCTTGCTCAAGTAAGGGGAGTTTCCTTGAGGGTGTGGCCTACATTCAATATATATGAATGCTCTGGTAAAGCTCTTTCACTCTGGATCCTGCAACTAGCTCATCATCATCTGACCTCTGGTTTTTGGGACTTGAGTCAGCAGCCTGCCATCTGACCTGTCAATTCTGAGATTTGCCAGCAGCCTGCTATCTGATCTCATTTGCCAACTTTTGCAACCCTGTGGGCCAGCAGTCTGTCACCTGACCTGATTTGGGTTCGTCAGCCCCTACAACCATGTGAGTCAGAAGAAGCCTCCCACCTGATGCCTGACCTGTGAATTTTTGGGACTCACCAGCCTCCACAACCATGAGCCAATTCCTTGAAATAGATAGATACACACACACACACACACACACACACACACACACACACACATATATACACTTCACTAATTTTGCTTCTCTTTAGAACCCAGCCGAAGACATTTGGTATCAAGAGTGATTCTAGAGAATCAAAATTTTAAGAATGAGTTTTGAAAATTGACTCTCAAGTCTGGCTAATCTTAAAGGCACTGATGACTCTGCCTCCAGTAGTAAAGACAACACTGCTAATCCATGGCGTGAGGCAGCAATAGAAACTGGCAAAGTATCACCAAAAACAGATCAAATATTTGTGAGAAACAAGGCTCCAGGTAACTGCATATTGGATACTCTTCTACCATTTTGTCAGAATAACAAATATAAGGAAGCTGGTTGGCTGGTCCTACTTTCGCTAGACAAAGCAGTCAAAGAGAGAGAGAAGCTCAGGGCTTCGGGGTCACAGCCCGAGTACCGCATAAAAAACCTGAAAGTGGCCAACTGTGCCCTGAAAGAAAGCCTTATTTCTTGTAGTAACAGAGCTGATATTGCCAAAAATCAAACTCAGAGTCTTATTGTTAGCGTGGCTGAATTATATAATGCCAATTGAATCCCCAACCTCAATATTGGCTTTTTCTTCTTTGCATTTTCATATATACTCAAGAGTCACATTTTAAATTTCCACGCACAACCAAATACTAGAATTTGATTATGACTGATATGAATCTAAAGGTCAGTTTGGAAAGAATTGTTTAAAATATTAAAATTTCCAATTCATTAACCTGGGGTGTTCCTCTATTTATTTCCTTAACTTCTCACTATAATGTTATTTTCCTCAATGTGGAAGACTTACATATCTTTTGCTGGATTTATTCTTTGGGATTTGATGGTTACTGGTGTTATTACTAAAGGTATCTTAAGTTGTTCATCTTCTACTTGTTTCTAGAATACAGAAATGCAATTGTCTGGATTTCGATTTTGCATCCTACAAACTTGCTAAATGTTATTGCTTCTAAATGTTTATCTGTAAATTCTTTTGAATATTTAACATGTAAAATTGTCTTTAATGATATTTTTATTTTTCCCTTCCCCATCCTTATGCATATTATTTGCTTTTATTGCAAATGCTAAGTCATACAGCAGAATGTTGGATAAATGTAATATCAAGTATCCTTGTCACATTCCCAATCTCAGGGGAATTTTTTTCAAAATTTCATCATTACATAAGGAGTTTGCTGTATTTATACAATTGCAGACATTCTTTTCCATCCCTGGCTTGCTAAATTTTACCAAGAATGGATATTGAATTTTATCAAATGGTTTGTCATCTATTGAATTAATCATACAGTTTTTCTTCTTTCTTTAAGTCAATATGCTTAATTACATTGACCCATCTTTAAATGTCAAACAACGCTGCATTCTTGAGTATTCCAAACTTGGTGTTGAGGTAACGTACATATCATAAATGCTAGGTTTTGTTATTTACTTAGGATTTTTTGTAGGAATCTCCTGGCTTAGGAAGCAGTGTTTGTTTACAGTGATGGCCAATTTGGCAACGATTATGGGTGGTGATTGTACAATGTGATTAACATCACTGATATCACTGAATTATGTATCTGAAAAATGTTGAATTGGCAATGTGTTATAATTCTTACAGTAAATTTAAAAACAATCATAGAACATGAGTATCTTCTACATAAAATATCTATTTTTTTAAAACAGCTATATGAAGGTATAATTAACATTAAAAAATTACACACATTGGAGTATACATTGTGACACATATATTCAAAAGTCCAACTATGACCACAGTCAAGATTCATCTCCCAAAAGTTATCTCCTCTTTTGTAAGTTTTCCTCCTGCCCATCCTTGTCCTCCCTCCATCTTCCTTTGCCTCCTTCCCCCAGGCAACCACTCATCTGCTTTCTGTCATTATAGATTCGTTTGCATTTTCTTGAATTTTATATAAATGGAATAATACAATCTATACTTCTTTGGGGGGTCTGGCTTCATTTTTTTGCTATAAAATTTTAAGATCCAAATTTGCTGCATGTATAAAAATAGTTGGGCTTACTGAAATAATTGTGTGTGTGCTCACTTATATGTGTTTGTTTAAATGGTGAATTACTTTTTTGATTTTCCAATCTAATACCAACATTGCACTCCTTGAATAACTCCCATTTGGTCATGATGTATTTTCCTTTTTATACATTGTTGAATTAGATTTGCTAAAATTTTGTTTAGAATTTTTTATCTATGTTCATGGGAGATGCTAGTCTCTGGTTTCCTTCCCGTGTACTATCTTTGTTTGGTTTTGCTATCAGGGTAATGCTGATTGGGTCAGATCATGAAGTCATCTTCAAAGACATATTTAGTAGTCAGACTTTGAAAGCAACTGGAGTTTTGTATTCTCACTAAGTGCTCTGAGGGCAGTGACTATAGAAGTATTGGTCACCTCTGCATCTTTAGTACTTACAGAATAGTTTATCCACATGAAACTTAAGTATTTTAAAAATAAAGGATTGCTAAACCCTGGTGGTGTAGTGGTTAAGAGCTAGAGCTGCTAACCAAAAGGTCAGCAGTTCAAATCCACCAGGCTCCTTGGAAACCATATGGGGCAGTTCTCCTCTGTCCTGTACGGTCACTATGAGTTGGAATCAACTTGACGGCAATGGCTTTGTTTTTTTTTTTTTTTTTAACCTATCCCCGCACCAATACCATATTCTTATTATAACCTTTTATCTGATAGAGTAAGTCCTTTCATCTTTTTTTTTTCTCCTCACCTTTTGGGTTATCAAATTATTATTCAACAGAGAGAAAAAAAAAGCCTGCTTAGATTTTATTGGGATTTCATTGAATTAATTCCAGGAGTACCTGTTTCCTTATCTGTCTGGTATCTATGAGCAGGGAGGTGGCACATCTGGTTCTGGCTTACCCTTGTCCTGAGAGTAGAGATTTTGGTTAGATAGCTCTCCTGCTAGATGCCCAACATGAGGCATCCCTGGGCCTTGACTTCTGCCTACCTCAGTGCCAACGAAAGCTCAGCCATATCAAGCACATATGAAGCTCTCGGGGTAAAAATGGCAGTGTTCCACTTACCTCTCTGCTTTCCTGCTTTCTCTAGGATTTAGCCTGGACGTTCTGCCACCCTCCCCGCTCCCCCCGCCCCCCGACTAGACTTCTAGCATTTTGTTTTGTTTTAAAAGGGACTGATGGTCTGAAAAGCTTGCTGAGGGCGACGAAAAACAGAATTGCCCACTTGGCTATTTAAATTATACGCATATATAATTGTATCGTTCTGATTCCTGGAAATGGCAGATGAGATTCCTCAGATCAACATTCCTGCTGAAACAACCACAACAAAAATGCTGGATTACAAAGATGGGAATTCCTAAGCCTACTTCTAGATGAACAGCTATCACCAGAGAAGTGAATAAAGTATCAGAGAATCAAAACCACCTTTGCCTTGACGATACTTGCTGACACAAAAACCTACTCATTAGTTATAGCTCACTTCACACTGGTCCTAGTTAGGACCTAGGGCCCACCCAAGATGGGCAATCTTCTGAGAGACCCTTCCCACACTGAAGGGGTGATCCTCTCTATCCTTAGTAATACTTTTTCCCCTTAAAGTCTATTAATACCAGGAAACAACCTTTTCATTGTCACTGGTGGTATAAACATGGCATATCTTTTTCCATTGTATTACTTTTTATCTTTCCATGTCCTAATGTATTAGATGTGTCTTTTGTTAACAGAAGTAGCCTACAAACTTTGTCTTTGATTTGCAATCACTGTAATTACAGATATATCTGGATTTATTTGTACCGTTTTATTTGTGTTCTATTTGTCATACCTGTTTATGTATGTATTTTCCTTTCTCGCTTTTTTTTTGATTGACAAGTGATTATTATTCTTCTTCTTACATTTTCCCCCTCTACTGGTTTGGATACTTAATTTACTGGGGTACATGCTCTCTGTGCTAGGCACCGAGTGAGGCTCTGCAAATTGAAGGCTGGACATCGTAAGATACAAAATAATCAGGGAACAAAATGACCCATAAAGAATATAAAAACAGGTAATGTGAGCAAGGCCTGGTGGGATGGGGAGAAGAGTGTCCCTTTAGACAGATTCCATCTGACGTGGTACCATTTGAGCTGGGACCTATGTGACAGGAGCTGCCCAAGGAAAGAACTGTTGGGAGAAGGATTAGCCAGTAAAGGCTCCACGGCAGTAGGTGGCAGCGTGCAGGCAGAGGGAGAGTGGTGCGCCCTGGAGTTAGGAGCCAGCAGCAGGGGTAGGAGAAGGGTGTAAGCAGGGAGAAGAGATGACAGGGTCTGGACTAGGTTGTCCCAGGACAGATGGATGAAGCCAGCGGTACTTAGTGATGAACTGGCTGTGGGTGAAGGAAAAAGTGGAATCCTGGGAGGTACCCTAACATGCATGTGCACCCTCGGGCTCAGGCCTCAATCCTTCACCCCACTCCTCACCTACTGGTGACTGTTTGATGAGCAGTCATTCCCTTCACACACTGCTTACTCATCACCCACCCACCACAGAATCCTCTCACTCCTCCCAATCTGTCCTTCTATTTTTTCATCAGAGCCTACTCCTTCTTCTTCTCCTCAGACTCCTCATCCTCCACTTCATGGCCTCTCTCACCAGTCAGGGGGTGGTGAGGGGTGGGCAGTATCACTGATGATGATGGGGCGGGTAGCAGGGCATGGCGATGTTGTCTCACTTTCTCACTTAATACAACTTGGTGCAGCCTGTCTGTACCATATCCTGTGAGGTCTAAAGAGCAGCAGCTGCAGAAGCTGGGTGTAGCAAGCCTCTGAGGACACCTACAAATGGAGCCACCTTGCCCATGACCCTGAGGAAACGAAGGCCATGAGAAGACACTACTTCAGCCATTTCCTTAGCTAGGAACACCAGGGAGGAAGAACAGACACAGAACAGGCACTCAGAGCTTCATAATAAATCTCAAATACTCAACTAGAGTGTTTAATGTCTCTGAGAAAACAAAACAAAACAAAACACAATCTTCCTTCCCAGCTGAGTTTCCAACATGAGGACATCCTACACTCTGTACTTCACCCCGGGGCTCCAACACGAATGACTACGTCCTTCAACAGGGAGGCAGCGCCTTGGACCAGAGCAAAGGCTGGTGCTGCTGGATGCCCATGGTCCCTGGGTGGCAGCAGCAATTGGCATCTCTTTCTGATGAATAAATGAGCGGCATGCAGATGTGAGGCCAGCTGAGCAGAAGGTGTGGGTATTCTCTGCTGTGGCTGCATGTTCTATCTCCTTGTCAGGAGCAGGACCCCCGTGGGAGCAGGTGAGGTATGGAGTGGCCCAGGTGGTGCCGGGAGGGCCTTGGAAGGTCAAATTAGGCTGTAGGTGGAGGAACAAGAGGCCTGGGTAGCCCTGGGGGATCAGGCAGGAGAGGCTGGGCCAGGGCATCACCCCTCCGGGATAAAGGGCCGAATCAGCTCTGGGTTCAACAATGACTCTTCAAGAGGCCAGTCCACATGGAAGTCACGGACATGGGGGGGTCCTGGGTGGGCCTTGGGGGCAGGTCCCCCTGGGCGCTGGGGAATTGGCAGCTCCGAGGGGTGGGCAGGCAGGGGAGCTGTGAAGAAGTATTGGTGCAGGAGGGCCTGGGGGACAAGGAAGAGAGAGCAGAAGGATCTCAGAAGGAAACAAGTCACCTCACCTCAGCTTCAGTTACCCCCCGAGTGGGGAGACCACACCCTCCCCTTCAGAGGGCCAGGACGGCTGACTGATTCCTTCACCTACTCATTCATTCTGTCAGTTCAACAAGCATTTACTGAGTGCCTACTGTATATAAAGCACTGTCCAGTGGCTACGGATACAGCAGTTAACAATATGGACAAAATGCTCTGCCTCTGTGAAATTTATAATATAGCTGGGGGGTGGGGGGTGGGAGAGACAAGCTAAGTGAGATACATAGTCAGTCAGATGATGACTAGTGTTGTGGAAAGCATAAAGCAAGAGAGGGGAATGAGCAATCTTGCAGAGGTTGTAAATGTGAAAAGTCGTAAGGGAAGGCCACACTGAGAGGGGATGTTGAGGCAAAAATCTGAGGAGTGAGAGTGAATCACGAGGACACTTGGCCAGACAGTGTTCCATGCAGAGGGAACAGCAAGCCTGCAGACTTGATGGGTTTCAGGGCCATCAAGGAGGCCTTGTGGCTGCAGAGGGGAAAGTAAAGGGGAGAGAAGCAGGCAGGCTCAGAGGGGATGGGCCCCTAGCATGTAGCTCTTGTGGGACGCTAGGACCTTGGCCTTTACCGAATAAGATGGAAGCCACTGGCAGGCTCTGGGCAGAGGAGTGACGTGATTTGTTCCGTTTGGACAAGGTCACTCTCCCCAGCAGGTAAAGAATACACAAATGGGACAAGAGGAGAAACAGCCATTCTGGCCAGTAATACCAGAAGAGGCAGTGGTTTGGACTAGGGTGGCAGCAGGAAGGGGCTGAGAGTGGTCAGATGGCCTTGGTACATTCTGAAGACAGAGCCAGTGGAAACTGCTGGCAGTAGAAACAGAGTGCTACTGATGGGCACTGAAGAAAGGCGTGCCTAAGAATGCGGTGTTGGTGTGGAGTTTGTGAGGGGGCAGAACGAAGGAAGGTTCACCTGACAGAGAAGCCCCAACATCTGTCTAGCCTCACCCCTCTGCCCTCCTCACCCTCCTTTCCCACCTTCCAGCCACAATGAACCTCTCCTGACTGCTCCTCTCCGGGCCTGTGCTCACCCAGTTCTTTCGTCTTGGGATGCCCTTTAGCCATTTCTTTCACAAACGCCTCCTCGTGCTTTTATACGCCCTCCTCCAGGAAGCCTTGCTTGACCCCCAAAGTCGGTCACACTCACCCACCCTCCCTGCCTCCCTCAGCCTCATGGCCGCTCTCCGACCACACCCCTGTGATTGCGTCTGCCTTACCACAGGCCGGAGAGCCTGTGGGGGCAGAGGCACGTCTGCTTGTTCACTGGTCAGTGTCCAGGATGGGGCAATACCTGGCAGGTGCCAGATACTCCATAAATGTTTGTAGAAGAAATGAAGGAACAAAGGAATGAGTCTCTAAATCACTGTGCCTGGAGGTGAGGCCAAGATGGCTGACTAGGCAGAGGCGTCTGCTGAACCCTCTTGCAACAAAGACTCAAAAAAACAAGTGAATCGATTACATATATGACAATCTATGAACTCTGACCATCAAACACAGAACTAAGGAATTGATCTGAGCGACAGGGGAGCAAGAGACCGTGCAGAAGCAGCGACTAGTTGCCGAGCCCACGCAGCGCCTCAGCTTTGATTCCTCGGTGCCGTTCTTTGGCACGAATGTGGTGGGGCTGATGGTAGTTTCCTGAGGCACGGCAAGCATGGGACACAGCCCTAACCCCCTGGGGCAATCTCAGAGGGGACCCAGCCAGCACACACAGGCTACACATGCCTCTGGAATCTGAGATAAAACAGGGCTTCACACAAGATAAGTGATTTTGTCTATTTTACAGCACTACTCTCTCCTATTTATCCGATCCCTCCCCTTCCTGCCCCAGCTGGCTTTCATTAACATTCAAATTCCCTGGGCCTGAGACAGAAGTGCTGCGCTTTTTCTGACCCATTCCCCTGGAAGATGTAGCAAATTAACAAACAGGAGAAAAATACTTTCCCAACTCCCCTAAACTGGAAGATCAGAGCAGAAGCAGCTCTAGTCCAGGCACAATAGATCCACAGACCTTGGCTTTCACCCCTACATGGAACCAGGTGGCTATTATAATGCAAAGGTAAATCTGTTAGAGGTCTGACTATAATTGTTTCAGCTGAGTGGTGGAGAGGCAGGTTTTGGAGGTCTGATATGGCTCTACCTATTAAACAGAGCCCTCACCTACCCACAGTAGGGACCTGAGGGCTGAGGCTCCATCCACACCACCTAGCTACCTGAGAAAGGGGTCTGAGGACAGTGGTGCCTACTAGTCTTTACAGGTATAAGCACTGGGTGCCTGAGATACAGCTGCAGAGCCCACCCACCAGAGCACTCTAGAGAACAGAGATGCTCACTTCTCACTGACACTTGGGGGAAGGCTGTCAGCACCCTGTCTTCCTCAGGGCGTGACCCCCTGCCACTACCAGAAACCAGTGCATACAACCATCACCACTACTCCTCTAAGACAGTAGGTGAGAGCCTACACCATAAACTAGGTGACTGACAGGACGCCTGAGCTAATTCTATTCAAGAATAGTGAATGGACTCATAGGCTCATACACCTGGTAACAGCTCTAACAATCTGGTAACAGCTCTAACAATCTGGTAACAAGACATTAGTGCTTCCAAAGGCTCCAATAATCAACTTAGAGCACTCTAATAGCCTATCTGGGTATACTGAAACAAAACAAAGCAAGAAGATAAGACACACTGAGCAAACATAAAATAAATTATTACGATAACTTATAGATGGTTCAGAGATAGCAGTCATTATCAAATCACATAAAGAAGCAGACCATGATTGCTTCTACAAATCCCCAAAATAGAGAATCAAGATCTCTCCCAGATGAAGATATATTCCTGGAATTGCTAGATGTAGAATACAAAAGATCAATACAGGACACTTCAAGACATCAGGGACAACATCAGAAATGAAATCAGGCAATGTGCGGAAAAAGCCAAGGAACACACAGACAGAGCAGTCGAAGAAATTAAAAAGGTTATTCAAGAACACAATGAAAAATTTAATAAGCTACAAGAATCCACAGAGAGACACCATTTAGAAATTCAGAAGATTTACAATAAAATTACAGAATTAGACAACTCAATAGGAAGTCAGAGGAGCAGAATTGAGGGATTAGAATGCAGAATTAGGGAGATGGAGGATAAGGCAATTGGCACCAATATATTTGAAGAAAAATCAGATAAAATAATTTAAAAAAATGAAGAAACCCTAAGAATTATGTGGGACTCTATCAAGAAGAATAACATGCATGTGACTGGAATTCCAGAACAGGGAGGGATAACAGAAAATATAGAGAATTGTTGAAGATTTGTTGGCAGAAAACTTCCCTGACATTGTGAAAGATAAAAGGATATCTATCCAAGATGCTCATCAAACCCCATACAAGGTAGATCCCAAAAGAAAATCACCAAGACATATTATCATCAAACTTGACAAAACCAAAGAGAAAATTTTAAAAACAGCGAGGCATAAACAAAAAGTCACCTACAAAGGAGAATCAGTAAGAATAAGTTCAGACTACTCAGCAGAAACCATGCCGGCAAGAAGGCAGTGGGATGACATATGCAGACCACTGAAGCAGAAAAACTGCCAGCCAAGAATCATATATCCAGCAAAACTCTCTCTCCAGTATGAAGGCAAAATTAAATCTTTTACAGATAAACACAAAAAAAAAAAATTTTTTTTTTTTTTTTTGCTTAGAGAATTTACAAAAACCAAATCAAAGCTATAAGAATTACTAAAGGAAATTCTTTGGTTACAAAATCAATAATATCAGATATCAACACAACACAAGAAAACAGAACAGAGCATCCTGATAACTCAGATAGGGAACTCACAAAAATAAGATTAAAAAAAACAAGCTCAAAACATGAAATCCCTGATGTCATTATGTAAAAGATGACAATAATCAATAAAAACCAAACCAAACTCACTACCATCGAGTCAATTCTGACTCATAGCGACCCTATAGGACAGAGTAGAACTGCCCCGTAGAGTTTCCAACAAGTGCCTGGCAGATTCGAACTGCTGACCTTTTGCTTGGCAGCCATAGCACTTAACCACTACGCCACCAGGGTTTCCAATAATCAATAAACAGAGACTAAATACAGGAGGCATAAATCTTCCACATGGAGAGGAAATCAAGGTGATATAGGGAGATACAAGTTAGGTTTATACTCAATCACTGTGCCCTGCACATGGCCTGAGAGCCCAGGACCCACCGCATCAGGGATGCGCTCTTCTGAGAGAAGATTTCCTCACCAGTGAGTCACTCTGTGCACTACAGCCCCTCTGGGGAGGGCTGGGAAAGCCCAGCAGGCTCTCTCGTGTGAAGACATGCCCTCTCCACGTCCCCCTCCCCCAGGGGTTCCAGTGCAATGCAGACATCCTGGATGCCTGGGTCCTGGCCCCAGCCCATCTCATGTTCTGCGGGACATTCACTGTATGGTCATATGGCCACCCAGTGTAGAGTCCTGGCAGTGGGGGGGACTGAAGGAGCAGAGGCCACGGCCCCCCACCCTACCTGAGAGGCTGTGATGCGCTGGCGAGGAGGGTAGAGGAGGAATTGACCCAGCAGGTCCAAGGCTTGGGGAGAGGCATCAGGCAGCACTTCTTCCAGGGGCACGGGCGTCTGCTCCTTAAAGGAGATCTTGTTGTAGTCAGGCAGCTCAGTGATCTCCTGGGCCCGGGGCAGACAGGGGATATGAGAGTCTGGTACCCACCTCAGTAGCTCACACTGATGTCAGTGCTCCCGCCATTGATTCATCACTCACTCACTCGCCACTCTCTTCACTCAGGCATCTGCCCTCTCATCCACTTGTTCCCCCATCACTCACTCACTCACACACCCCCTCACACCTCTGTTCCCTAGTCTGTCACCCTGTCTCCATCACTCACTTGCTCACACTCCCCCTCTCACCTCTGTTCCCTGGTCTGTCACTCAGTCTCCATCACTCACTCACACTCCCTCTCAAACCTCTGTTCCAGGTCCCTCACTCTGTCTCTATCATTCACTCACTTACACTCTCTTTCTCACCTCTGTTCCCTGGTCTGTCACTCAGTCTCCATCACTCACTCCCTCACACTCCCTCTCTCACCTTTGTTCCCTGGTCTCTCAGTCTCCATTGCTTACCCAGGCATTCACCCACTTGGTCACCCACCCAGGCCCACTCGAGCCACAGGGGGTGTGTGTGCTGGGCTGGGAGTGAGTGCGGAAAGGTTAGAGGACAAGACCTCCCCTCCCTCCTCCTGTAGCCAGGATGGCGAGAAGGGAGAAGCACACCGGGGGGGCCAGGACAGTGGTACCTGCCAGGTCAAGAGGGGTTGGGGCTATGAGAGAGTCGAAGAGAAGGCTCTGGGACGGAATAGTTGGGGGAAATGGAGTAAATCTGTCCCAGGTCCTTCCCACATGGGCCCCTGCAAACCGGCCAGACTTGAGGGCTGGGGGTGCCCAAGATGCGAAGCACACAACAAAGCTGCTCGATATCGTTCTCCCCAGGGAAGAGGGCGGACCCATTCAATAGTTCTCCCATGATGCAGCCCACGGCCCTGCGGACACAAAATCCCAAATAGCTCACAGTACAGAACACAGACTTACTCCCACACTAGCTCAAACACTTTGCACCCTGGGTTGAGACCCCCACAAACCAACCCAGAGGCTTCATCTTCAAAGATACAGGCCCCCAAACAGGGCAAAGACCTCAACCTTAGAACACAGACCAACTCCCCCTCCCCTAAACAGCTCTGAGACCTCGACTCTAAAACACACAGCAGCCTCCCCAACAGTTCTAAGACTTTTCAGAGCCCCACACTCTAGGACACACAGACCTCCACAACAGCTTGAAGGTCTCACACCCTTGAGCACAAACTATCCCCCCAAAAAGGCTCAGAGACTTCACACCCAGGGACACAGGTCTGATTAACTTAGAGGCATCACATCCTGGGATACCCCAACCTCCCTCCACCCCTCACCGCTGCACATCAGCTTAGACACTCCACAACTTCTTGAGTCTCAGACCACCTCCCCATCCCAACTAAGATGCTTCACACTTGGAACAACCACTCTAGATCCCACCTTTGAACCTCCACCCAACTCAAATACAGAACACTGACCCCAAGCTGCTCAGATACCTCAACTAGGGAAGAGAGCCCCACAACAACCTAGAGTTCACAGGGAAAAGACCACCCAATAGCTCAGAAACCTCAAAGCCGAGGAGACAAAATATGATTCCAGGGTGCACATTACCCTGCCCACCCCACAGGAGTCTCACCACAGGTCGACACCCTGGTCATACTGGCGGGCACCATACAGGAGCTCGGGAGCCCGGTACCACCTGTAGGGAGAAAGTGGTTGCTGCTAGGTCACTGCTCTGACAGGAGGCTGTCCTGAAAGATCA
This sequence comes from Loxodonta africana, assembly GCF_030014295.1. Taxonomy (NCBI): domain Eukaryota; kingdom Metazoa; phylum Chordata; class Mammalia; order Proboscidea; family Elephantidae; genus Loxodonta; species Loxodonta africana. Next base: position 2,187,652 of record NC_087350.1, read on the forward strand.
CCTGGGGCCCCTACAGCAACTCCACAAGCAATGCTGGGAGAAGGTTCATTTAGCATTTTTTCCCTGGGGGAGAGTGCTGCCAGGTCTTGCCCAGGAATCCGCCCTTCCTACCTGGTGGCCACCTGGTGGGTATAGAGGCGGCTGCCATCTGGGGAAAAGACCCGGGCCAGGCCAAAGTCTGCTATCTTGAGCTGGCCAGAGGCGCTGATAAGCAGATTGGCTGGTTTCAGGTCCTGAGGGCATCAAAGAAGGCGTCAGTCTCTCCAGAGCCCCCACAGGACCTGGGTACAGGAGGGATTGGCAGTTGGGCACCCAAGTGACATGCACATGTGGGGCCCTAAATGTCTCCCACCTCCACTGGGGCCACACCCCTCACCACTTACCTGCAAGCTCTAGCTAGCCTCTGACGACACTTTTGTCATGGGCTAGCCACTCCCCCACCCTCCAGGCCAAGCTGGTCCCTGTGAGCCCCACCCTCACTCTACCCCATCCCCGCACTCCTGGACTCACCCGATGTACAATGCTGTTGGCATGGCAGAAGGCGACACCCTTGAGCAGCATCTGGAGATAGCTCTTCACCTGTGCCTGGGCCAGTGGTCTCTGGGCATGGCGCACCACCTCGGCCAGATCAGACAGCATGAACTCAAAGGCCAGCACGAAGCCGGCACCATGTGGGAACACGGCCTTCAGCTGCACCACCTGTGGGACCAGTGGGTCAGGGCATCCATCAGCCCACCGGAAAGGGGCAGCCCTAGCTCACATGGCCCAGACCCTCTCTGAGAATCCCCTGGGACCTCCAGCCCTTGCCATGATGAAGGACCCAGCAGGCAGAGAGCTGTGATGGGACCTGAGCTCAGAACCTGAGAGCTACAGTGCTCACCTGTGCCCTCCTCTCCAGGAAAAGGAGGTCTAAGAAGGTATGGTCCCCCAACCCAGGGCACCTGCTAGAAAATCATCTAGCTGTGCGTGCGCACACACACACACACACCAGCACAGGCTTCCCCCTGCTTTCCCTATAGCCACTGAATTCCAGCACCAAGGATGGGCAATTTTCCCAGTGCTGGAGACAGCTGGAAACATCGCAACTACTTGCTGAGGGCCTACCAGTGATAGAGGTGCCAGGAGCTATGCAAAGCGGAGAGCCAGGGGACAAGGGCCAGCAGGTTCTTAAGGACCTTACAGAGTTTACTGCATAAGGAAGACAGATACCCGAACAAATGAATTGGATATTTTTACACCCTTATAAGTACAAGGATAGAAAAAGGAGAGAGTATTTATGAGCAAGTGGAGAAGAAGATACTTAAATGGAGTGGGTCCAGAGAGGGCCTCTCTGAAGAGCCATCAGGAGTAGCCAGTTATGCAGAGATCTAGGAAGTTCTGGGCAGGGGAACAGCAAGTGTACTGCACTGAAGCAGCAACAGAAAGGAGGCTAAGAACTCAAGACTGAGTTCACTGTTAAGATGTCTGTTTTGTTCTGTACTCTTAAGTCCAGAATGGCACTTAAGAAGTTCTGCTGAATAAATGAAAAGGGAGAGGACGCTGGAGGTGGGCAGGTGCAGATGCTGACAGTGCTCTAAACGCGAAGAGAACCACTGGGGCTTTCCAAGTGCGGAGTGAAGGATTTGATCCCTCTGACTGAGGGGCAGAGGAGAGGCAGGAGCGGCAACGAAGAGGCTGCGCGGGCATTCTGGTGGGGCTGACCATGGACTGGACCATGGTCAAACCTGGAAGAGGTTTTAAAGATAGAACTTCAGGACTGCTGATCGACTGGGCGTGGGGAACCACGTCATCAGCCTCATTATGGGTCTCTTTCCACCTATCCCACACATGGTTGTCTAAAAGCTCTTTTATTTTCCGTACAAAATAAGATGGCCTAATTGCCGTTTTTCTGACTTTTTCTGATTTTGAGAGGAGCTCACAATCATTTCACAGGTCAGACCATACGTTCACAGGATACACAAAATTATAAAAAAAAAAAATGACAAAAGAAAAATCCTACCACCTACAATCAATTCTACAGTATTCTCTCCCAGACTTTACAACATAGAAACGGCACACATAGATACACATTTCTACGTATAAGACTTTCATTCACTGACAGTTCTATAACATGCTTTTGTCATCTAATACATTACAGGCGTCTCCATAAAACAATGAACATGAACAACAATGTCATAGAGACTCAGCCTTGTCACTCTCTCTCTACTGACATGGATAAGAGGAAGCACCAAAAGCAGCAATGAGCTGAGGGTGGAAGATGTCCCTCCTTGTATTCCCACAGCTCCTCTCAAGTCCCATGTTACAGCACAAACCATACCGGGTAGGCCCTGTTGCCTCAGTCTGTCTCCTCTACCACACTTAAGTTCTCAGAGGCCAGGCCAGGGCTGGTTCCTCTCAGTGTCACCAGGCCCAGAGTGTATGGTGAGCCTGAGGGGAAGAATGTACGGATTCTCAAACGGACCCAGGGCAACCCTCTGCTGACCTGCCGAGTGCCCATGAGCTAGCGACTTAATCTCCTCCCCTCTTCTATGGAACAGAGATCCTGAAACCTGCCTTGTAGGGTAGTGAAGGGGATTCAGTACAATAAAGTATGGAGAACATTTTACACAGGCTTAAGAACATATTACGAGTGCAATAAATGGTAGTTGCAATAATTATTAGCAACACTAAATGTTTTGAGAATAAAAGAATAAGATAACAAATAAGTGAATGAGTAAATGAACAAATAAGAGAGTAAATGAAGGAATGGATGAGGGAGGGAACGAGGCAATCAGGTAAATGAGGGTGAACAAGTGGACAAAAGAGGGAGTAAATTTGGGAGTAAGGAAGCAAATGAGAGAATAAAGTGGGTACGTGGCAGAGAAAGTGAACCCCTGAAAGTAAGAGCAAGTGTAGGTGGATAAATGAAGGCAGAAGGGAACCGGGCGGGGGAGGGGGTGTGAGTTAAGGAGGGTGAGAATATGATGCCTCAGAACCCCCCTCAGCCTAGCCCCGACTCACATACTGATTGTCCTCGATCTCCTGCAGAGCCTTGATCTCCCGCAGGGCCTGGTTGGGGATGCCATCCTCCAGCCGCCTCAGGGCCACCTTCTTGAGGGCAACTATGTCCCCAGTCTGTGCAGGACAGAATGCAGACACTCCCATCCCACCTCCACGGGAACAGAGGGTAGGAGAGAAAGGACCCATTTGGGTTGACAGAGCCACCTGAAGCACTCGTCGTGAGGGTGGAAAGAGGTCCACCAGTGCAACTTGGCAGCAAGGAGGAAAATCAAGTCTAGAACAGCTTCGGAGCCAGCCAATCTACCGCTAAAACATCACGCAGAGGTCCTTAAGTGGACATGCACGGGACGCCCACTGTGCCCATCCACAGCTTGTGAGGAGGGGAGCCGGCGGCAGCCTGGAAGTCCACCACTGAAGGCAAAATGTAGTGGCTACACACCATGCAAAGCTGTGTGGGGACCAGTGCGAATGTTCGCCCAGAAACTAGGGCAGATTTTACAAAGGAAATACCGAGTGAAAAAAGTAGGAAAATGAACCAGCTCAGAATGAAAGGTCAGCCAACAAAATCAACCCATTGACGTCACGTCGATTCCGACTCACAGCGACCCTACAGGACAGAGTGAGACTGCCCATAAGGCCTGCCCACCCACGGTCCCCACTTCCAAAGCTGCCACAGGCCCCTGGTCTCACCTCCACATGTTTGGCCTTGAAGACAATGCCGTGGGCACCCTCCCCTATGCGACCCAGGATACAGTACTGGTCCATTGGAGACGGGGCAGCACTGACCGGATCAGGAGTCCACCTTGCGAGAACCCAGTGCCTTCACTGCTCTGGGGCGGGGCGGCCCTTCCCCCGCTACCCACGCCAGGGCCAGGCCCCTCCTCCCCTTTCTCCGGACCTTTCTTCCGGGATTATTACCCCCGTTTCACCTTTTCAGGCTGCCCGCTTCGCCCGCAACGCAGACCCAGTCTCGCACATCCCAAAGGCGTGCTTGGGGCGGCGCCGCAGGGTGCCCCTGCCCTCTGATCTGAACGACAAAATTCCAACCAGTTCTCTCCGCGGAATCCACACCGCACCTGGGCTCAGGGCTGGTTGCCTGGCAACAAGCGGCCTTCAGCGCGCCGGAGGGGACCGGAACCGACGTCGGTCACGTGACAGCAGAACGGCCTCCAGCGAGCCGGCTGAGGGGGCGTCCTGGTCCGGTGATTGGCGGGAACGGAGGCAGAATCTAGGTTAGCGACGTCCGTCTGGCGCCTTGCGTGCGCCCTCCCCCAAGCGTTCGCCGTCGCGTGGCAGCGTACGCCTTCCGGCATAAGTCATTGCCCTGCGAAGAGCGCCAGCGCCGGGAATCACGTAGCGATGGCGGCCCGGCGCGTCCTCTGCGCCCTGCCCCGTTGTCACGTGACGAGGACTCGGGTGCGCGCCGGGCGCCTCAGCTCGAGAGTCCGCGGCTAGTGAACGTCCGTGTCCGAGGGCTGGGCGGTCGCGGGTCCGTATCGCTCTAGGAGCCCAGAAGAGGCCGGGGCGGGCGGTGGGCGCTCCAGGTCCATAGCTGGAGGTGCCCGCTTCAGCAGCGCGCAGGCGCCGTTTTCACCGGTGCGACACAAGGCTAAAGAGGATGGAGGGAGAGAGGCTGCGTTGATGATGGGAGCTTAAGTTGGAACTTTTCTGCAAGTTAATTGGCAACAGCTTTTAGAAAGCACAAACTTTCTGACCATAAAGCCCTAAGGGCTTATAAGGAGGAAACTTTTGGAGTAATTAATTGGATTCCATACCTGCCTGCACCAAAACCCCGAAGGGAAAGAAAAAAAAAAAAAACCCCGTTGCCGCTCGGTGGAGTCTGACTCATAGAGACCCTGTAGGACAGAGTACAACTGCCCCATAAAGTTTCAAAGAAGCACCTGGTGGTTTCAAACTGCCGACCTTTTCATTACCGATAGAACTCTTAACCACTGCACCCAGCACAGCCTGAGTGATTTTTAAGAGGTGATACCAAGAAAGGATGTCCACAGATACCTCAGAAAAAGATGCAAATAACGAACTTAGGAAAAGATGCTCAACCTCGTACACAGTAAGATAAATGCAAAATGAATCAATAATTTCCCACCTATCAGATGGCTGAAGATCCCAGTTTTTACACTCCATTGGCCAGGCTGTGGATAAATGGGCACTTTTACACATTGCTGGTGGAAGTGTAATTTGGCAGAGTTGATTAAAATTACAAATACATATATACTCTTAGATCCAGCAACCCCACTTAAAGAAATTTATCGAACAGCTATATTACACATGTGTGAAATGACATGTACAAAGTTAGCCATTACAGCATTGTTCGAATAGCAAAAGATTGGAAACAACACAGATGTCCAAAAATAGATGACTGGCTGAATTGTGATACACTGTGAGTGGAATATTATGCTGCTTCAAAAATGAGTGAGAACACTTTTTTATATACAGTAATTGAAAGATTTCTAAGGTACAGTGTTCAGTGAAAAAAGCAAGATTGAGAACAGAGCATATGGAGTGCCACCAACTATGTAAACGAAAGGAGAAGATATAACATGCTCGTATATGCATTACAAGATACCTGGAAAGACACACAAGATTTAATGATTGTGGTTTTCAGGTGGGGTAGGAACTGGAAGGAAGGGAAAAGGGTAGGAGTCAGACTTTTCATTGATCTCTTTATCTGCTTTGAGTTTAGCACTGTATATACATATTTTTTTTAAGTATGTTCTAACTGGAGCCCTGGTGGCACAGTGTTTAAGAGCATGGCTGCAAACCAAAAGGCCGGCAGTTCAAATCCACCAGCCCCTTTAAAACTCTATGGGGCAGTTCTGCTCTGTCCTATAGGGTTGCGATGGGCCAGAACTGACTCAATGGCAGTGGTTTGATGTTTTAACTCAAAAATTCCACTTCTAGGTTAATAATTGCAGAAGAATGTCTTTATATCCATGCAGCAATGATTACCTTTGTTTGATGACGGTAATTAAAAGAAAACCCAAATCTCCAGTGGAAGTGTAGCTAGATAAGTTATGGGAGTACCATACAATGATATGTTTACAGTATTAAAAAAATGAAGATAGTTACAGTGATGGAATGGGAAAAGATAATCTTCAGAAAATAATGCTGGGTCATTTGGGAAGTCTGATGGGGGAAAATGTATATTCACCCATACCTCATGCCATGTACAAAGATAAATTGCAGATGGACTGCAGATCTAGATGTAAAAGGTAAAACAGGAAGCTTTTAGAATAAAACAGAATTCGTAATGATCTTACTACTACTACTACTACTACTACTACTACTACCCATTGCCGCCGAGTCGATTCCGACTCATAGTGATGACCTTGGGTTAAGTTTTTTAAAGAGATTATAGCAAGTGTTAATCATGAAGAAAAAAATGATAAATTGGACTCCAATATTAAGAACTTTTGTTCATCAAAATATACTATTAAGAGAATGAAAAAGCAAGCCACAGAAAAGAGAAGATAATTATAATACATATATCTGACAAAGGACTCATATCCAGAGTTTTAAAGAACCCTTATAAAACAGAGACAGATAACCCCACTGAAAAATGGGCAAAATCTGGAGTCACTTAACAAAAGATATACAAATGGTCAATAAACTTTTGAAAAAGGTCTGTGTTTAACTTCACTAGTTATCAGGAAATTTTAAATTAAAACCATAATGCAATATTACTGTTCTTACCAGAATTACTTAAATGAAAAAGGTAGACAGTACCAAATGCTGAGAAAGATGTGGAGCAACTAGAACTCTCAGAACTAGACCTCTGATGAGAGTGCAAATTTATACCCTACAGTCTATGACCTAGTAAGTCCACTCTTAGGAATTTAATCTGACAAATGTGCACATGCGTTCACCAAAGACATTCAAGAATGTTCAAGGCAGCACTCTTTATAATGGCCAAGGGCTGGAAAAAACCAAAATGCTTATCTATAGTAGAATGGGTAAATAAAGTGTGAAATATTCACCCAACTGAATACGGTAATGAGAATGAGTGAAATTGCTACTGGCAACAACATGAATGAATCTCAAATACAATGTTGAGTAAAGAAGCCAGACATAAAAGAATATATGCCCAAAGACTCCGTTTATACAAAATACAAAAACAGGCAAAACTAATCTCTGAAGAAATCAAAAACATGATTCTCCTTGGAGAAGTGCCTGGAAAGGGGAACCAGGGGGCTTTTGTGGTGTGAAAAAAAAAAAAAAAATTTTTTTTTTTTTTTTAAGGAGCCACACATTTACAACTAGTGCACTTTTCTCTGTCTTCATCATGTTTACAAAATGATGAGGACATATGTAGCATGTAAATACACGTCCTTTTGGCAGAAGAAAAAGTGTAAATGATCCTTTAAAAATGTAACTAAAAAATACAAGATACTTCTTTAAGCAGGGAAATTAGCTTCTATTTAGTCAAGTTTTACTCAGAGCTTCAAACTGGTTCTTTCCAGTTCCACCGGCTGCTGAGATGTGGGTTAGAAAAACAATGCGCAGCAGGGGGATCAAGCCAGACAGAACCAGTTCGAAGCCCTGGTTTTACTAGCTGGAGTTTGAGGCTAAGGAAGAGTTTCAAAGCAAATGAGTTTTTACTTAACTAATTACTTGCACATGACTAAATTTTACCTCCTTTCCCACACTTAAAACCCTTTATATAAATTATCAAATGCTTTGTGAATCATTGTTTCATGCATTACCAAATCATAACACAAAGACTCTTGTGAAACTTAGTGGGAAGCCCCAAAACAAAACCGGTAGGTGTGAATGTTTCATCACAAGTTCACTAAGTTTTCCCTTGTGGGAATAGATGAACACTTTGCAAATGAAAGCAAGTAGAGGGCTATTTTTTCAGAGCTTGACATTGACATTGCAAGGGGGACAGGCATCATCACTTGCCTTTTGGCAAAGACACAAAGGCAAAAGTGGAGTAGGACAGCTTCATAATAGAAAAAAAGGAAGGTTTCAGATATGCTCTGATAGGCATGTCTAGCAGTGGTCGACTGAATACTGGACATTTTAAGTTTTATGTTGTAAAGTGTCTGAATTCTGTAGTCTTTCTTTAAAGAATGTTGAAATTTGTTCTGGTAGTCATTTAAGTTACTTGCAGTTCCATCTGATCCTTTCAAGACTTGTCGGAAAGCTTTATTAGGATAACTCTGTTGTCAGGCTCCTGCTCCTGGCAACCCCATGTACAGCAGAATGAAATGCTGACCATTGTGATCCACAGGGTTTTCATTGGCTGATTTTTGGAAGTAGATCACCAGGTCTTTCTTCCCAGTCTCTCTTTGTCGGGAAGCCCTACTGAAATCCGTTCAGCGTGATAGCAACACCCAAGCCTCCAATGAGGTGCGTTGGCTAGGAATAGAGCTCTGGTTTCCCACACAGAAGGTGAGAATTCTACTGCTGAGCCACCACTGTCCTTCAGGACAGTCTAAAGCAACCTTTACTCTAGAGATAACGCGGCTGTAGTACTAATACGTGGACTCTGGTGGCACGGTGGCTAAGTGTTATGGCTGCTAACCAAAAGGTCAGCAGTTTGAATCCACCAGCTGCTCCTTGGAAACTCTGTGGGGCAGTTGTATAGGATCGCTATGAGTCGGAATTGACTCAATGGCAACGGGTTGGTTGGTTGGTGATACTAAAATGTAGCACTGTGGGGTCCCCACTGAATTCTCCAGGTGATAAATGAGGACTCTGCACTTTGGTTGGAACTTGAAGCTTCCTGACCCCGAGGTCTGGGAACCATTCACCTCACAGTTTTCCCGTCATTCTTTGCGCAGCCTTATGGAGTTCCACCCTATGCATGTGCATCATTATTTAGCAGAGACTTAAGGTGGAACCCCGGTGGTACAGTGGTTAGTTAAGACCTTGGCTGCTAACCAAAGGGGTGGCAGTTCAAATCTACCAGCCGCTCCTTGGAACCCCTTATGGGGCAGTTCTACTCTGTCCTATAGGGTCACTATGAGTTAGAATTGACTTGACGACAATGGGTTTCGTGTTTATTTTTAAGGAGATATCTGGAGCTCTTTTTCTATGGAGTTCTGTCTTTTCTGAAATTCTGTCTTGCAACTTCCAGCTGCTTGAGCCTCCCTTAACTCAAATCTCTCTCTTCCACTCAATATGACCAGGGGAATTTCTTGAAATTCCCCTTCCTATACTGTTTTTTTTTTTTTTTTATATACTGTGGTCTGGAATGTGCCTCCTGGCAGAAAACCAGCATGATCATAGGGCTTACTTCATAATTTTTGCCTATTCTCAGGAATCACAATCCTGTACTGCTTGTTACCATATTCCTATGTTTCGTTTTTAGTTTTTTACAGCAAAATAGTAAATCTAATCCTTGCTTCATTATGGTCAAAGCCTTCCTTTTCATATACATGTTGCAAATATTATCACCCATGTTCTCAATCTTTTTGGCTTAATGATATTGCCTTTTATTTTATAAATATTTTTATGCAATCAAATATTTCAATTTTTAAACTATTTTTACTTTTTTATGTTTTATTGAAGACATGTTACCTGAGCAAGAAGTTATTAATATATTTCCTATACTTTTTCATATTTTCCTTTTTAATATTTTTTGTAATAAGTTTTGCATTAATCATTGTTTATGGTGTGGTTTAGAAATACAATTTTTCTATATGGAAAGTCAATATTCCCTGATATTTAACGTATAGACCACTTTCCTACTTATTTATCATATAATGAGTTATACAGATGTAATTTTGATTGAAATATATCCTTGAGTTGATTAATGTTCTTGGTTCATGCTAGAAAAAAATACAGAACACTGATACACCTAGTTTTCACTTTCTTGGAGAAAAAAAAAAAGGAAACATTTAGAAGGGCTTTGTAAAGCACTAAGTATTTAAAGCTTAGTCCCTGGTACTGATATTTTAAGTGATCTCTTAAATGTTATTGTTTTTGTTTTCACCCAAATTTCCCTCAACTTCATCACCAGTAGAGAGACAATAGAAAGAAAACTTGTATAAACTTGAAATTTACTCCCAATCAAACTAATCATTTTAAATAAAATGTTTGAAGCAAATCTTTACTCTGGTTTTCCTACCAAAAAAGAACTGGCTGATTAATTAAATTGCAATGCCTCTGATTGCGATGCAACTTAAATGTTATGGATTTATGTCTCTTTAGAAAAGAAAACCCCCTGACATTTATTATTGCAGCAGAGCCATGTATCAGTAAGGGTCCAGTCAGGACATAGAAACTGCCCGATAATTTGATCAGGGAAAGTTAACTGTAAATAAATACTAACCGTAATTGAGGATTGGAATTATGAGAGAACGGCTAATGAGACGTAAAAAGAACGCTGAAGAATATAAGGAATAGCAGATACAAGGAGCAGCCACACCCCTAGGGCTAAGATAAAGTGCCCAAAGAAGAGCCCCAACCCAGTCCCTGCGGGAATGAGATCCAGACCCTGTTAAGAGGGCGCAGCTGTAGCTCACCGAATGGCGAAAGGTATTGTGGTGCCATGCTAGTGGTTGTTGTTGTTGTTAGGTGCCGTTGAGTTGGTTCTGACTTATAGAGACACTATGCATAACAGAATTAATCACTGCCCAGTCCTGCATCATCCTCACTATTGTTGCTATGCTTGAGCCCATTGTTGCAGGCACTGTGTCAATCCATCTCGTTGAAGGCCTTCCTCTTTTTCACTGACCCTCTACTTTACCAAGCATGATGTCCTTCTCCGGGGACTGATCCCCCTGATAACATGTCCAAAGTATGTGAGATATAGTCTCACCATCCTTGCTTCTAAGGAGCATTCTGGTTGTACTTCTTCCAAGACAGAGTTGTTCATTCTTTTGGCAGCCCAAGGTATATTTGATATTCTTCGGCAACACCACAATTTAAAGGCATCAATTCCTCTTTGATCTTCCTTATTCATTGCCCAGCTTTCGCATGCATATGAGGCGATTGAAAACACCATGGCTTGGGTCAGGTGCACCTTAGTCCTCAAGGTGCCATCTTTGCTTTTCAATACTTCAAAGGGGTCTTCTGCAGCTGATTTGCCCAATTCAATGCGTCTTTTGATTTTTTGACTGCTGCTTCCATAGGTGTTGATTGTGGATTCAAATAACATGAAATCCTTGACAACTTCAGTTTTTTTTTTTTTCCATTTATCATGATCTTGCTTATTGGTCCAGTTGTGAGGATTTTTTATTTCTTTATGTTGAGGTGTAATCCATACTGAAGGCTGTGGTCTTTGATCTTCATCAGTAAATGCTTCAAGTCCTCTTCACTTTCAGCAAGCAATGTTGTGTCATCTGCATGACGCAGGTTGTTAATGAGTTTTCCTCCAATCCTGATACCCTGCTCTTCATATAGTCCAGCTTCTCAGATTATGTGCTCAGCACACGGGTTGAATAGGTATGGTGAAAGGATACAACCCTGATACACACCTTTCCTGATTTTAAGCCATGCAGTATCCCCTTGTCTGTTAAAACTACTGTCTCTTGATCCATGTACAGGTTCCTTACGAGCACAATTAAGTGTTCTGGAATTCCCATTCTTCGCGATGTTATCCATAATATGCTGGTGGAGCTTGCCAAAATTTTGCCCTTTGGAACTTGCCAGAAATTCTGCCTCTCTGTACCAGGGAAAACTGTTCATGGGAAGGTATCTCATGAGAAGAGGCACTGTTACAATCTGATTTGTGTCCTCCACGAAAGATATGTTCAACTACTAACCTCTAGGACCTTATTTCAAAATGTCTTTGCAGATGTAATTAGTTAAGATGAGGTCATACTGGTGGAGTAAGGGCCCTAATCTAATATGATAGGTATCTTTATTAGAAGAGGAGAAGAAAGACAGAAACAGAGATACAGGGGGAAACAGCCATGTGAAGACAGAGGCAGAGATTAGAGTCATGCTGCCACAAGCCAAGGAATGCCTGTGTCTTAGTTACCTAAAGCTACCATAACACAAATACCACAACTGGGTGGCTTTAAAGAAAAGAAATTTAGTGTCTTACAGTTTTGGAGGCTAGAAGTCCATATCAGGGCATCTGCCCTAGAGGAAAGTCATTCTTTGTCTTTTTCAGCTTTTAGTAAAATAAAAAAAAAATAGCTGCTAAAAATTCTTCCTGGGCTTGTGGATGCACCTGCTGTCTTCATCACGTAGCGTCTGTCTTACTCCTGTGTGTCACTCTGTCCTTTTTTTGTAAGACACCACTCAGAAAGGATTAAGCTTAGGACCCACCGTACTCTGATATGGAGCGCTGGCGGTAAAGTGGTTCAGAGCACAGGCTGCTAACCAAAAGGTGAATCCACCAGCTGTTCCTATGGGGCAGTTCTATTCTGCCCTATAGGGTCAGAATCGACTGGAGGGCACATAGTAACAACATCCTCATTAACAAAAGAAAACCCCTATTTTTAAACAGGGGCTAGAACTGCAACATACACTTTTGGGGATCACAACTGAATCTATAACTAACAGCCTGGGACCACCAGAAACTGAAGCGGCAAGGAAGGATTCCTCCCCTAGAGCCTTTAGAGAGAGAATGGCCCTACTGACACCTTGATTTCAGACTTCCAGCCTCCACAACTGTGACAGAATACTGTGATGCTCTGTTATGGTAGTCCTGGAAAACTAATACAGGCACTTTGCCAGAGGAAGCTGCAGGCCACCGAGCGCTGCTGGCTGGAACGTGCTGCAGAAACTGGCTATAGGAGCCACCATCACGTGCGGTGAAGCCACCCACGTCTCAGGAGCGGGTTGTGGGAAGGCTGTATGTGCGGCAGGAACTGTGTGCTGAAGAAGATTCCCCCGCAGAGCGGGACACTTGAGAAGCTGCCTACACTGCAGGAGTAGGACAAGAGAGACGTCTGAGCGCTCCAGGAGCCTGGGGACTAAGCACACTAGAACCGGGAAGGAAAAGCCCTTTTTCCTGCAATGTCTCTCTAGTGCCCTCTACTGACAAAGATTACCATCACGCCAGTTGGCAAAGCAAACACGAAGGACCCAGGTCTATTCTCGCAGGCAAAGGAGGGTGAATTCGAGGCGAAGAGGAAATAAACTGATAACCGGCGTAAGCTGTGTGGATGGAGAAGGGGACAGAGTCGAGTGATTTTAAAGCACTGAAGACACAGTAATAATCAGCAATCCTATCACCCAGAGAAAAACAGTGTTATCAATATTATTTTACATTTCCAATCCTTCATGCCAACTGGGAGTATGTGTTTTATGTGCAGTATACGTAATAGGCGCAGTTCTACTCTGTCCTGTGGGGTCACTATGAGTTGGAATCGACTCAACAGCAAAGGGTGTTTTGCTATATGTAATATGTTATATAATATTTAACAATTAGATGAATATTTTAAACAACTAGGATGTTATTTATATATGGATATACAATATCATTTATATAATATAAATATAATAAATATATTTTATTCTTTTCTGGATGAGAGAAGGGAGTTTCAGAGCCACTAACCGATTTGCCTGGAGCTGGAGTTGGCTAGAAAATGATAGTGACTAAAATAAGGTTTCCAGGTTTCTTCCTGTGACCTCATCATCACCCATCTTATCACGTTTCATCGTGATGCATCTGCAGAAAAGACACGCTCACGTCTAATGGTGATGGGAAGCTCAGCTGAAGGGCAAGGACTGTTCTGGGAGGGAGACTGTATCACTGATTTGCACTCGATTAAGGGGATGGAGGAGGGTCTTCCCTGCAATGGGAATCCTTGGAGCACACAGTAAAGGCATGGGGGTATAGGGTCACAGGGTGTGCTGGGAGGTGATAGGGGATGTCAAGCAGCCAAATTCCAGACAGAATAGGTGTGCAGGTAAAGAATGGACAGAAGCTCAGAGACCTGGGCTGGAGACAGGTCACTAAGGATCTTGGGTTGGACCTTAATGGAATCAAATTATTTTTTATTTTCCTACTCAGCACTGGTTTTTTTTTTTTTTTTTTTTACTCCAAGTTGCCTAGAAAATCAGCAATGGTCCTAGAATTGTGTCTAAAATAGGCTTCTTATTTTATGAAAAAGGAAGTGATGGGACTTGAGAGAAGTGAGAAAATTTAATAATTTTTTTCCCTTTTCCCTTAAGACCTGGCTCCTGAGTAAAAGGACCAGAATCCCACCTGGAAGGATAGAGAGCTCGTGCTATCTGTGGGCAGAGGTACACCTGAGCAAAGCCCTGCCCCAGCCACAGGACCCCCCTTGCAGGACTGGGAAACTTTTAACAGTGCTGGGACTCCCCCCACCCCTGCAGTCCAAGAGACCCCCCAAACAGCTGGGATACCCCACAGGGCTAGGATCCCCCGTAGTGATGAGACCCCACTAGGATCGGACCCCTTCTCCGGCAGAGCAGGACCCAGAGCCACTCTGTGCAGGAGTGGTCAGGGGCCAGGGAAGAAGCCATGGTCCCAAACACAATGCCTGAGCTCCGCACGGCGCAGGCCCTAGTAGCCCCTTTGCAGGACCTGCAGCCCCAGGACCTCAAGACAACATCTCTTTCAGGGCATCCTGCTGCTCTCAAGCTCAGGCGCTCAGCAGGAGGTGGCAGCTGAGCCCAGAGCTAGTGGCAGCTGAGCCTGAGCCTTCTCTGGAGCAGGTGGCACTGGAAGGAGCCCGGGGCCCAGGGCCCACAATGCAAGGTCCTCTCTGAGGACCTTCCTGAAGCCTCAGGTCTTGAAGCAGCAGGAGGGCAGGAGGCCATCATTTCCTAGGTCCTGAAGGTCCCCAGAGCAGAAGGCAGATCCAGAGGCTGCAGACCGTACAGTGTGGAGGATGCACCTGTCCAGGCAGCTCTCATTCTCCACAATTTCCAGGAGGTGGGAACTGCTAGCAATCCCAAAGGGCAGCTCAGCGAAGGGGTTCACCTCAGATGTGGTGCATTTGAACCTAGGATCAGGACAGATCTGGGGCAGGGTCACCATAGAACCTTTGGTGTGGAGGTGGGGGGAGGGGTGTGGATATTCACTTTTCTATGTCTTTCTGCTCTGAGAGGCTACCATGACTCCATTTAGGGTTTAGAATGTAAAAGAAATTCTCAGACATCATGCGAGGCTTTCTAGAATCGGAGAAACCCCTAAATCCACCTTACCCCATTCCACCAATGAGAGGAAACTTATTCTTGGAATAAGAGCTGCCTCTTCCAAAAAAGACCAAACCCACTGCCGTCGAGTTGATTCCAACTCACAGCGACCCTATAGGACAGAGTAGAACTGCCCCATAGAGTTTCCAAGGAGTGCCTGGTGGATTCGAACTGCCGACCTTTTGGTTAGCAGCCGTAGCACTTAACCACTAAGCCACCAGGGTTTCCAAAAGCTGCCTCTTAGTGGCTTTGAATTCTTCTAGTTGCAGAAGGGCAGTATCTTTGTTTTATTTTCTGAATATTGTATTTTTATTATAGGGGACTTACGTTCATTGCAACAGCTCAAATGGTTGTGAGAGGTAGAACTTTCCTCCACTAATTTCAGTCTCCTGAGGTAACCCCTGTGACCTTCTTTCTCACTATAGCTTTTTGGGCTAGAGGTTTTCTTGAGGTTTTCCCCCCTCCCCCTTACTTCACCTTCTCCTCTCTACCCCACTCATCTACTCAGTGGCCATGACACCATCTGGGTGTGTGTCTACACATATAAGGTCACAGACACCCAATCCTGCCCTTTTGCAGGTGTTTGGGTGCCTGTAGGACTCCTTCCCCCACCCCCCATCCCCAAACTCTCCTAGTATTCCCTCCTGCTGGGGACTCATCTGTTTGGTGAGCATTTGGCAGGGATGGGAAAATGTAGCCACAGAGGGAAGTTACCAGGGGGCATCCAAAGACGGAATATTGGCTTCTTGGACTAATCCTGGTCAATGAAGATGAGGGAAACCCTCAATGAGATGAATTGACACAATAACCAGAACAACGAACTCAAACATATCCATGATCATGAAGATGGCGCTGTACTGAACGACAGTTTGTTCGGTTGTAGATGAAGTAGCCTTGAGCCAGAGCCGACTCTGTGGTAACTGGTAACAACAGACTGATCCTGTTTGGGACAGGAAGTATTTTAAAACCCCCAAATGTGTCAGAAGTCCTCGTACCCACATACAGAGTAGAACTGCCCCTTAGGGTTTCCAAGGCCGTAATCTTTATGGGAAGGAGCCCTGGTGGCGCAGTTGTTAAGCCTGGGCGGCTAACCAAAAGGTTGGCAGTTTGAACCCACCAGTCACTTCTTAGGATAAAAACATGGCAGTCAGCTTCCATAAAGATTAAACCCAACAGCCTTGGAAATCCTAGGCAACTAATCCTTACTAGGATTGTGTACAATCTTCCACGATTGTGCGGCACTCTTGGCTGGATTTAGGTACTGCAGGTGTCTTCTCCCATTGTGACTCGCCTTTTCACTCATTAATCTACTTCTTTGTTTAACAGAAACTCTTACTTTTAATGAAGTCAAATGTTTCATTGTTCCCCTTTATGGTTAGTGCTTTTTATGTTCTATTTAAGAGCCTTCCGTTTATCCCAAGTTCTGTAGACGACAACATTGAGAGTTGAGAGGTGGAGTCACTTGCCCAAGGCTGAAAGTGAAAGTCAGCGTAGAACCAGTGGGTCTTCAAGTCCCTTTCCCAGGACATTTTTTTTTTTTTTATTTAAATGCTGTAAGACTTTGAAAACAGGCTCTACTTCAAAAATGTTCACGTTCTCTATCAAATTATGGGTGGTGCAAAGGATTAACGTGCTTGGCTGCTAACCTAAAGGTTGGCAGTTTTAGTCCACCCAGGGGTGCCTGGGAAGAAAGTCCTGGCGATCTACTTCCGAAAAATCAGCCACTGAAAACCCTGTGCAGTACAGTCCTGCTCTGACATACGTGGCTGCCCTGAGTCGGAATCCACTCAAAGGCAACTCTGTCTTTTTTTTTTTTAATCCATTTAAGCTATTTCACAGCTACAATCCCTCTCTCCGGCCTTTGATCCTCCCCTTGCGGACAGGGTTCAGCAGGGGAAAGCTGGTTCCTTGTTCCTGATTGCTACGCCATTGATAGGGTAGACACTTTTCTGCTCTGAGAACACCAGGTGTGTATCTTGGAATCCTCCCCTGTAGGGAGCTGCCCCCTGCTGGATCTGAGTTGGCTGGCTGGTTTCCAGGTCTGGCCAGGTCCCTGTGTCCATGGTCCTGCTGAACTGTGCTCAGCACCCTGTTCCCTAACAACTCACTGCTGGAATCCTGCCAGCAGAAGTCAGCACAAAAAAGGTGTGTGAAAGGACATTCACTGTAGCTGCAAAAATATGGGGAAGAAACTTAAATATCCATCAGTGAAGGCGGGATTAACTATGAAGCCATATAATGGAAGTCCTTGCAGCAGTTACAAGAAAGGGGGCAGCTTTCTATTTGCTGATAGGAAATGATGTCCAAGAGAAGGGAAAACACATTTTGCAATCTAATATATTTAACATTATTGTGTTTTTGCAAAATAAATAGTATGTGGTCTGTATAAATATAAGAAAACTCTGGGAAAGCAGTGGAAAAAGTTACTTTTGGGAGTTGTGTTTGGAAAAAAAAATTTTTTTTTGTTTGGAGGGGGAGGTATTATTGAGGAGTTGTGGTGGAGAGAAAATATTTCCCTCTAATTTTATCTCATTTGAAAAAATTTCGGTTTACTGTTTTTAACCCTTTTTTTTTATTATTGAGCTTCAAGTGAACGTTTACAAATCAAGTCAAACTGTCACATATAAGTTTATAAAACACCTTACTCCGTACTCCCACTTGCTCTCCCCCTAATGAGTCAGCCCTTCCAGTCTCTTGTGACAATTTTGCCAGCTTCCAACTCTCTCTATCCTCCCATCCCCGCTCCAGACAGGAGGTGCCAACACAGTCTCAAGTGTCCACCTGATACAAATAGCTCACTCTTCATCAGCATCTCTTTCCTACCCACTGTCCAGTCCCTTCCATGTCTGATGAGTTGTCTTCGGGAATGGTTCCTGTCCTGGGCCAACAGAAGGTTTGGGGACCATGACCGCCGGGATACCTCTAGTCTCAGTCAGACCATTAAGGATGGTCTTTTTGTGAGCATTTGGGGTCTGCATCCCACTGTTCTCCTGCTCCCTCAGGGGTTCTCTGTTGTGCTCCCTGTCAGGGCAGTCATCGGTTGTGGCCAGGCACCAACTAGTTCTTCTGGTCTCAGGATGATGTAGGTCTCTGGTTCATGTGGCCCTTTCTGTCTCTTGGGCTCTTCGTTATCGTGTGACCTTGGTGTTCTTCATTCTCCTTTGATCCAGGTGGGTTGAGACCAATTGATGCATCTTAGATGGCCCCTTGTTAGCATTTAAGACCCCAGACGCCACATTTCAAAGTGGGATGCAGAATGTTTTCATAATAGAATTATTTTGCCAATTGACTTAGAAGTCCCCTTAAACCATGGTCCCCAAACCCCCGCCCTTGCTCCGCTGACCTTTGAAGCATTCAGTTTATCCCGGAAACTTCTTTGTTTTTGGTCCAGTCCAGTTCAGCTGACCTTCCATGTATTGAGTATTGTCCTTCCCTTCACCTAAAGCAGTTCTTATCTACTAATCAGTAAAAAACCCTCTTCCACCCTCCCTCCCTCCCCCCCTCGTAACCACAAAAGTATGTGTTCTTCTCAGTTTTTATACTATTTCTCAAGATCTTATAATAGTGGTCTTATACAATATTTGTCTTTTTGCCTCTGACTAATTTCGCTCAGCATAATGCCTTTCAGGTTCCTCCATGTTATGAAATGTTTCACAGATTGGTCACTGTTCCTTATTGATGCCTAGTATTCCATTGTGTGAATACACCACAATTTATTTAACCATTCATCCGTTGATGGACACCTTGGTTTTAACCTTGTTTTATGTGTCTGTATGCTTTTCCTCTGTAATTTTCCTAAGGAAACTAATAAAATAAAATTAATATGGTGAGGAGAAAGATTTTATCGCAGTTTTCTATGTCCTCATCCCCACCCACACCCAGGCTCTTACTATGTTTTCTGGTGAAATATACCTGAATAATCCCTGCATGTCAGAGTTGGAAGATTGCTTTGAAATCATAATCTAATATTCTCCCTTCCAGCGTGATGCTGTGGTAAAAACCCAGGTCTGGAACCTGAAGCTTAGGTTAAAATGTTGGCTGTGTCACTTGCTGGTTTGTTCCCACTGATGAAAGTGATTTTCCATCTCCTCACCTGGCACGGTAGCTAAGTGTTGGGCTGCAAACACAAAGGTCGACAGTTCCAACATACCAATTCTCCTTGGAAACCCTATGGGCAGTTCTCCCTGTCCTGTAGGGTCACTGTGAGTTGGAATCGACTCGACTGCAATGGGTTTTTTTTTTTAACCTTCATCTCTAAAACCTCACCTCTGTGATAATTAGGTAGTTAGGTAATTTTCCAACTCACAATTCTAACCAATTAGTAAAAGAAACTTGGAGAAAAATAGCTTCAAATGTCAGGATAACTCAAGAGCTGTTTCCCTATCTGGAGAAGTTAAAATATTTTGGCAAAGATTAAAGAGTGCCAAGGTTAGTTTGTTTGCATGCTGAAGTCTTTTAGAGGTTATCGTTTGCAAATACCTGATTTTACTGTGCAGAAACTGAGACCCAGAAAAACAAAGTTTTTTTTTTCTGTCAGCCTTTTTTTTTTTTTTTTTTTTTAATTTTACTTTAGATGAAGGTTTACAGAACAAACTAGTTTCTCATTAAACAGTAAGCATACTGTTTTATGGCATTGGGTAACAACCCCATGACAAGTCAACACTCTCCCTTCTAGAACTTGGGTTCCCTCCCCCTCCTGCCTTCTAATCCTTGCCCCTGGGCTGGTGTGCCCCTTCAGTCTCATTTTGTTTTACAGGCCTATCTAGTTTTTGGCTGAAGGGTGAACCTCAGGAGTGACTATATTACTGAGCTAAAAGGGTATCCAGGAGGCCATACTCTCGGGGTTTCTCCAGCCTCTGTCAGGCCAGTAAGTCTGACAGAGTTAGTTTCTTCTGAGTTAGAGTTTTGTTCTATACTTTTCTCCAGCTCTGTTTGGGACCCTGTATTGTGATCCCTGTCAGAGCAGGCAGTGGTGGTAACAGGGTGCCATCTAGTTGTACTGGACTCAGTCTGGTGGAGGCCATAGTAGCTGTGGTCCTTTAGTCCTTTAGACTAATCTTTTCCTTGTGTCTTTAGTTTTCTTCACTCTCCCTTGCTCCTGAAGGGGCGAGACCAGTGGAGTATTTTAGATGGCCCCTCATAGGCTTTTAAGACCCCAGATACTACTCACCGAAGTAAAATGTAGAGTATTTTCTTTGTAAAATATGTCATGCCAGTTGAGCTAGATGTTCACTGAGACTATGGTCCCCACAGCCCTCAACCTAGTAACTCAGTCCCTCAGGGAGTTTGGATGTGTCTATGGAGCTTCCATGACCTTGCATTTGTCAAGTTGTGCTGGCTTCTCCCTTATTGTGTACTGTCTTACCCTTCACCAAAGTTACCACTTACTTACCTACTGTCTATTTAGCGTTTTTCCATCCCCACCACTCCCCTCCCTTGTAACCACCAAGATTGTGTAAACCTTTTCATGAGTTTTTATAGTAGTGCTCTCATACAGTATTTGTCCTTTTGTGACTGGCTTATTTCACTCAGCATAATGCCCTCCAGATTCATCCATGTTATGAGATGCTTCACAGATTCATCATTGTTTTTTATCATTGCTTAGTACTCCATTGTGTGTATGTACCGTAGTTTCTTTATCCATTCATCTATTGATGATCATCTAGGTTGTCTCTATCTCTTTGCTATTGTGAGCAATGCTGCAATGAACATGGGTGTGCATTATGTCTACTCATGTGGCGACTCTTATTTCTCTAGGGTATATCCCTAGGAGTGGGATTGCTGGATCATATGGTATTTCTACTTCTAGCTTTCTAAGGAAGTGCCATATCATTTTCAAAAATGGTTGTATCATTTTGCATTCCCAACAACAGTGCATAAGAGTTTCCATCTCCCTGAAGCCTCTCCAACATTTGTTATTTCCTGTTTTTTTGATTGGTGCCAGTAATGTCAAGGTGAGATGGTATTTCATCGTGGTTTCGATTTGCATTTCTCTAGTGATCACGAGCATTTCCTCATGTGTCTGTTGGCTGCTTGAATGTCTCCTTTTGTCAAGTATCTGTTCATTTCCTTTGCCCATTTTTTAGTTGGATTATTTGTCTTTTTGTTGTAGAGGTGTTGGATTTTCCTGTAGATTAGACCTTTGTCTGACTTGTAATAGCCAAAAAGTTTTCCCCAGTCTGTAGGTTCTCTTTTTAGTCTTTTGATGAGCATACATGTTTAATTTTTAGAAGATCCCAGTTATCTAGCTTATTTGCTGGAGTTCGTGTGTTGTTGGTTGTGATTTATGTCCTGTTAATGCCACATATTAGGGCCTTTAGCATTGATTCTATTTTTTTTTTTTTTTTGTATGAACTCTATACTTTTTGGATTTATATTTAGGTCTTTGATCCATTTTGAATTAGGAAAAGCAAAGAGTTTTGCTAAAGTCATATACTTGTTGCTTAGTTGCGCCAGAGTTTCTAGCCAAAGCAGAGGCTCCTGGACAAGGACAAGGACATAGGGGAGAGTTAAACCGATGCTGCCTCTCTCTTCACCAAGGAAACCATTCGCAATCTCCAAAATGCATCTCTGTTCTTGGAACTCTTTATCTACACACCTTAGAAGCTATCAACTCTCCAGGTGCCTTTTATATTGATATTCTGTTTCTAGGCCAAGGGTTGTCAACAGCTTCCAAGGGAGATTTGAAAAAAAGGGAGAGAGGATATAAGAATGTGTTCAAGACTAGAGGCTTAGCCAGCCTTTAGGAATACATGTTGTTGTTAGGTGCCGTCGAGTCGGTTCCGACTCATACGGACCCTATGCACAACAGAACGAAACACTGCCCGGTCGGTCCTGAGCCACCCTTACAATCGTTGTTATGCTTGAGCTCGTTGTTGCAGCCACTATGTCAATCCACCTCCTTGAGGGTCTTCCTCTTTTCCACTGACCCTACAGGGTATGATGCCAAGTATGATGTCCTTCTCCAGCAACTGGTGCCGTGGAAACACAGGGATAGTGACAGTCCCCAGGCCTGGGTGGGAGCTGCAGCCCTAATGCAGAAGTGTATGGGCTTACAGCAGTTTTAGTCTCTGTAAAATGGAGCCAGGTGAGCAAGCCAGATTTCTCTCATAGAGTTGTGCGGGGATTCACCAAAACCTCTGTGAAATCGTTCATTACAGATAAGTAAGTAAGCACAGGTAAGCCCGTGCTTACCTTGTTTATTGGCTAATCTGCTCCTGGGATTCAGACAAAGAGCAGCAGGTCAGAAAAGAGCTTTTAAATAATCCTACAGTGGCTCCTTCAGTGACCGCCCCCGTAAGTCCCTGATCCCAAGGCGTTCAAGCCAAGACTTTATGAGTATTTTTCAAGGATTCTTACATCAGCAGGGCTCTTGACAGCTTTGGAGATCCTTTCTAACCCCAACTGGTGGTGGTTGAAATCCTTTTACAACTTAAAAGGTTTTATGTATTTGTAATCTGCTTCTTCCCATCCTGTCCCAAACCCACTGCCATCGAGTCAGTTTTGAGTCATAGGCAGGTTAGTAAAACCGACCATCACAGTGGCGAAGGAAGGTGGGAGCATACAGGATGACCTAGGACCTGGGCTGTAGGTGTCTCTGAGCTTCCTCTACAGTGGAGGAAGAAAGAAGGAACTAGATTTCCATTTGAAATGGAATTCTCCACAGGAGACTATCAGAAAGCCATTATATGGAATTACGTTTTTGTTCTCTCAGCAGCTCCCAAAATGGTTTCCTATCCTATTCTCAACCCATCTATCTTTTTGAAGCCTCTTCTTTTGATATTTAAATCTTTCAATTCAGTACAGACTTCTGTGGAGATAATTTCTTTCCTTGTTTTTCTGCAGCTATCCCAAGACATTATTATTAAAAAAAAAAAAAAAAGTAGGATGTCAAAAAAAATTTTATTTGCAAATTAATCCAGCCAGAAACAAAATAAAATTTTAAGTGGCTTGAATGTGACCACTTGATGGTCTTTAAAATGTGATTGCAACTAATGTCCCACCCTGCTAATCACCACCAGAGATAACAGAGGAGCAACTTTTCTCTTTCCTTCTCGTCAGAGGACCCGCAGCTTAGAGGTGGCTCTGAACTACTTTCACAGGTTTTCACAGTACTAAAAAACCCTGGGGCTTGATCAGTCCACCCAGATAAAAGAAAAGGGGCCAATCATATGGTAGAAATCTAAATTTTAATTCACCACTTTCTGTGTGTTAGGTAGGCATAGTGGTAGTTCATTTCATGCCCAAAAAAATTGTGTGGAGGAATGACAACTTGAACATGTTGCTGTTAGTTGCCTTCGAGTTGATTCCAACTCATGGCGACCTCACATGTGCAGAGTAGAACTGCTCTATAGGGTTTTCAAGGCTGTGACCTTTCAGGAGCAGATTGCCAGCCCTGTCTTCCATGGCACTTCTGGGTGGGCTTGAACCACCAACATTTGGACTAGTAGTCCAGAGCTTAACCATTTGCAGCACCCAGGGACTGAAATTTGAGAATACAGATGAGGAAAAGGAGCAGTGGAAGATTCCATAGTAATTAAGACAGTATGACTCTGAAGCTGAACATCTCTTCTCTAGAACATATTTTTTGAGGAGAGTTTGCTGCACTGAACATTTGGGGTACAAGGAGTGTGTTTCCTCAATCTATAGCTAATTCGTCTGTGGCTATGGCCCCACCCGAAAATACTCATTGATAACTAGCAGTGTTAAACATTGCTTCTCCGCTATTTTGCGGCTGTGCTTGTCAACCTTAAGCAAGGTTTCTTGAAGGCCCGTGTTAGGTGTGTTTGTGATCTCAACAATCCTGCAAGGCCTAGGAAGCAGTTGGAGAAAATCCCCTGTGCTCTGAAAGGCAAATGGAAAAAGTAGTTGCCATCAAGTCAGTTCTGGCTCACAGCAACCCTGAGTGTCAGAGTAGAACTGTGCTCCATACGATTTTCAGTGGCTGATTTTTCAGAAGTGAAATCACCAGGTCTTTCTTCCAGGGTGTCTCTGGTGGACTCAAACCACTGACCTCCTAGTTAGCAGTGAAGGTGTTAACTGTTTGTACCATCCAGGAATTCTTGGGAAATTTTATTTCCAGGGAAGATAATATTAAGGGAGGTGGACCTTGCCTGGTGCTAAAAGGGGGCTTAACTGGGCGTGTCTCTCAGGGGCCTTTTTATGAGACTCCCAGGAAGTAATCTCACTCCCACTGGGACTCCCTGATGGGCAGCACGCAGATTCACCATGGCTTCTGACCGTGAGTCTCTTTCAAGGAGGGTCCAAAGGGTTCCCTTTCCTCGGAGTCCTTTAACAGGAAAATCTGGGGAGTGTGGACTTGCCCCTTCTTTGGGGATGTATTATGAATTGTTAAGGGCAGGTCTCATTTCATATGGTTGCCTTAAAGTTTACTGCCTACCAGTGGCACTTGTGTTGAGACTTGAAAAGGGGGAAGGCTTAAGACAATAAAGGCTAAATAGCAAGCCAAAACAAAGCCCTAAGAACCCATCTTTGAGGAAATTCAGGAGGTAGAGGGGTACCATAGGTGGTATGGTTTTTTCAATTGAAAAATGGGGAAATATTCCTTTTTGCTGGGCAGAGTGGCACTCAAGGTAGTTCTGAGACTTGTGGGGAGAGGAGGTATGGCTGGTTGCCTCTCCAGGGATAAGTGCTGGGTGGTGAGGAAAAGAAGTTCATAGCTTCTCCTGAGTCTTATATTTTGCCTATGTTATTACACCGAGTGGAGCCCTGGTGGTGCAGTGGTTAAAAGCTTGTTTGCCAAACAAAAGGTCAGCGGTCCTAACTGGGAGAAAGATGTGGCAGTCTGCCACCATAAAGATTACAGCCTTGGAAACCCTATGGTACAGTTCTACTCTGTCCTACAGACTATGAATTGGAATTGACGATTCATAGGCCACTCGATGGCAACAGGATTGATTTTTTTATCACACTGAGTGAACTCTGTTTTGAACTTAGCCATAAGTCATAGCGAATTTTACAACATTCCTAACTCTCATAGACTCAGGAGGTCCAAAGCTAAAACTGAGTGCTGGTGAGCTTTCTCAAGTCATGGGGAAAATACTAAAGTTAATATACAGAATTTTCTCAATTTTAGGTTTTTCTCACACGAAATTTCCTTACATTTGGCTTTTGGCATCTTTTTTATTTTATTTTATTAAATAATTTTTATTGAGCTTTAAGTGAACATTTACAAATCAAGTCAGTCTGTCACATATAAGCTTATATACACCTTACTCCATACTCCCACTTACTCTCCCCCTAATGAGTCAGCCCTTCCAGTCTATCCTTTTGTGACAATTTTGCCAGTTTCTAACCCTCTCTATCCTCCTATCTCCCCTCCAGACAGGAGATGCCAACACAGTCTCAACAAGTAGCTCGCTCTTCATCAGCATCTCTCTCCAACCCATTGTCCAGTCCCTTCCATGTCTGATGAGTTGTCTTCGGGAATGGTTCCTGTCCTGGGCCAACAGAAGGTTTGGGGACCATGACTGCTGGGATTCCTCTAGTCTCAGTCAGACCATTAATCTGGTCTTTTTACGAGAATTTGGAGTCTGCATCCCACTTATCTCCTGCTGCCTCAGGGGTTCTCTGTTGTGCTCTCTGTCAGGGCAGTCATCGGTTGTGGCCAGGTACCATCTAGTTCTTCTGGTCTCAGGGTGATGTAGGACTCTGGTTCATGTGGCCCTTTCTAACTCTTGGGCTCATAGTTGTCATGTGACCTTGGTGTTCTTGTTCTTCATTCTCCTTTGATCCAGGTGGGTTGAGTTTTGGCATCTTTTAATAATTTATTTTTGGTCCTAGCAAAGGACAAAAACAGTACATATGCAGTAGTGAACTACTAACAGGAGTCTAGAAAGATTCAGTCCTACCCATCTCATTATCTATGGATGTGTACATAAAGTGATTCCATATTGCAGAGACCCTAGGAATTGTTTGGGGCACACTGACTTGTGGTAGCTTTAAGGCATGCAGGGGAAGCCACCAGGTTAGGAGATGAGGAGACGAGTCTGGTGGTGTGTTCTGAGTCAGTGTTCCAAGGACTTCTACAGATTACATATAGAGGGGGGACTGCGACCTGAGCTTTAAGCGTGAAAACCAGTTTGTTCTTGTTGGGAGTCTGCAAGTTCTAAGCTGAACTGGGAAAGGAAAGAAATGCTCAGGCCTCACACTCAGATAATTGATTCCTCTAGGTGTACCTTCTCTTCTCTTAGACTGTGTATCTATCTGTTCCAGTACCTGAAGGCAACCAGAGGAGAAGAAGAACCAAATTTGACAAAAATCAATACAAGGTTCTTGCTGAGGCATTTGAAAGGGATCCTTACCGTGGTATTGATGTCCGAGGAGAACTGGCTGAACTAACCCACATTCCAGAGTCTAGAATCCAGGTACAGTACAAATTTGGCTATTTATGTCTTCTCTTTGAGGAAGAAGGTGGGTGGGGGTGGGTTTGGGGAGGAAACAAGCATTTTTTTTTAATTAATTTTTATTGTGCTTTAGGTGAAAGTTTACAAATCAGGTCAATCTCTCGTACAAAAATTTACATACACCTTGCCATAACTGCTCTCCGTCTAATGAGACAGCACAGTTCTTCCCTCCAGTCTCCCTGCTCGTGTCCATTGGGTAGCTTCTGGCCACCTCTGCCCTCTCATCCCCTCTCCAGATAGGAGATGCCAACATAGTCTCATGTGCCCACTTGATCCAAGAAGCTCATTCTTCACCAGTATCATTTTCCATCCCCTGTTTCAGTCCAATCCCTGTCTGAAGAGTTAGCTTTGGGAATGGTTCCTGTCCTGCTAACAGAAGGTCTGGGGACCATGGCCTCCGGGGTCCCTCCAGTCCCAGTCTGACCATTAAGTCTGGTCTTTTTGCGAGAATTTGGGGTCTGCATCCCACTGCTCTCCTGCTCCCTTAGGGTTTCCCTTTTGAGTTCCCTGTCAGGGCAGTCATCTGTTGTGGCCAGGCACCATCTAGTTCTTCTGGTCTCAGGCTGATGTGTCTCTGGTTTATGTGGTCCTTTCTGTCTCTTAGGCTCATAATTACCTTGTGTCTTTGGTGTTTTCATTCTTCCTTGCTCCAGGTGGGTTGAGACCAATTGATGCATTTTAGATGGCTGCTTGCTAGCGTTTAAGACCCCAGATGTCACTCTCCAAAGTAGGATGTAGAATGTTTTCTTAATAGATTTTATTATGCCAATTGACTTAGATGTCCCCTGAAACCGTGGTCCTCAAACCCCCACCCCTGCTAAGCTGGCCTTTGAAACATTTAGTTTATTCAGGAAACTTCTTTGCTTTTGGTTTAGTCCATTTGTGTTGACCTCTCCTGTATTGTGTATTGTCTTTCCCTTCACCTAAAATAAAACTTATCTACTATCTAATTAGTGAACTACGGTTCTCCCTCCCTCTTGTAACCATCAAAGAATATTTTCTTCTCTGTTTAAACTATTTCTCCAGTTCTTGCAATAGTGGTCTTATACAATATTTGTCCTTTTGCAATTGAGTAATTTCACTCAGCATAATGTTTTCCAGATTTCTCTGTTATGAAATGTTTCATGGATTCAACATTGTTCTTTATCGATGTGTAGTATTCCATAGTGTGCATATACCATAGTTCATTTATCCATTTATGCATTGATGGGCACCTTGGTTGTTTCCAACTTTTTGCTATCGTAAACAGTGCTGCAGTGAACATGGGTGTGCATATATCTGTTCGTGTCAAAGCTCTTATTTCTCTAGGATATATTCCAAGGAGTGGGATTGCTGGATCATGTGGTAGTTCTATTTCTAGTTTTTTAAGGAAGCACCAAATCAATTTCCAAAGTGTGTGTACCATTTTACATTCCCACCAGCAGTGTATAAGTGTTCCAGTCTCTCCACAACCTCTCCAACATTTATTACTATGTGTTTTTTGGATTAACGGCAGCCTTGTTGGAGTGAGATGGAATCTCACTGTAGTTTTGTTTTGCATTTCTCTAATGGTTAACGGTTGTGAGCATTTCCTCATGTATCTGTTAGCTACCTGAATGTCTTCGTTAGTGAAGTGTCTGTTCATATCCTTTGCCCATTTTTTAATTGGTTTATTTGTAAAACAAGCATTCTTTGAGTGTCAATTGTTTGACAGGCTTAAAAAAGCTTTTGAGTTAATCTTCTCAATACCCCCTGTGAGGTAGGTATTATCCACATTTACTGGATTGGAAAAATAAAGATCAGAGAGGTTTACTAATAACTTAGGTTACAACTCTGCCTAATTGGTTTATGTGAGTAATCTTTACCAGTATTTACTGTATTAGACATTAAGACTAAGAAATTTCAAAATATTAATTCATTAAAAAATGACTATAATAAGCCAATTTCATGTTATTAACTTAAATAACATATTTTTAAAGAAAAATAACCACATTTTTAAAGCTAGAAAATTCAGTGAGAAGGATGGCAGTAGAAGATGACCGGATGCTTAGGTCCACATTCCATCTGCAGGGAACATGTCCTGCAGCCACTGGGAAACTCCACTGTGAGCTCTGAGGTTGAAAATCCCTGACCTAGACCAATGGTTTTCACTCCTACCTGTGCGTTAGAACCACTTGGGGAACTTCTAGATACAATGAATGCCCTGCCCCAAACCATTTGAATCTTCGGGAGTGTGACCTGGTACCTAGATTTTTTTTTTTTATTATTGTAGTTTAGATGACGGTCTACAGAACAAACTAGCTTCTCATTAAACAACTAGTACACATATTGTTTTGTGACATTGGTTACCAATCCCATGACATGTCAGCCCTCTCAATCTTGGGTTCCCCATTACCAGCTTTCCTGTCCCCTCCTGCTTTCTAGTCCTTGCCCCTGGGCTGGTGTGCCCCTTTAGTCTCATTTTGTTTTATGGGCCAGTCTAATGTTTGGATGAAGAGTGAACCTCAGGAGTGACTTCGTTACTGAGCTAAAAGGGTGTCTGGGGGCCATATTCTCAGGGTTTCTTTAGTCTCTATCAGGCCAGTAAGTCTAGCTTTGTTTTGTGAGCTAGAATTTTGTTCTATATTTTTCTCCAGCTCTGTCTAGGACCCTCTACTGTGTTGCCTGTCAGAGCAGTCTGTGGCAGTAGCCGGGCACCATCTTGTGGAGGCTGTGGTAGCTGTGGTACTTTTAGTCCTTTGGACTAATCTTTCCCTTGTGTCTTTGGTTTATGGCATCTAGATTTTTTTTTAACTTCCTGGTGATTCTGGCATGTGGAAATTTTGCCCTGCACTGCATTCTCAAGCTTGACTGCATGTTGTTACCACCTGGAGAGCATTAACCTGCCCATAGCTGGTCCCACACCCTCAGATGTTGACGTAATTGAGTAGGGGGTTCGTCCTGGGCCGGGGGAATTCTGAAACGCCCCTAGGTGGTCGTCATGTGCCGCAGAGTTCAAGTCACCCATAGCTCGAGTCACCCATAGTGTGTCTCACAGCTCCCCACTGCTCCCTGTCATAGCCCTGGTCACACACCCACTGTGGGGACCCTCTCTTTAAACTGTTAGTCTCAGCTTGTCACCCCGAGGCAGAAGTTTTCTCTTTACAATTTTTCCTCAGCTTGCTTGATAAAGACGGTGAAATAAATCAGTCGCTACTATAGTAAGAATAAACATCTGCTGAGTTTTGCTATGTGTCAGGCACTCTTTTAAGAATTTTATTTTAAAAATGTGTATAACCCCAGAAATGTTTAAACAAAGCACAACCTAGAGGGGAAAGAGTTAACCAAAGAAGCAGGTAGTAGGGAGAGAAAAGGTGAGAGTGGTGGAGCTTTTCAGAAGAGGTAACCTAAGCTGAGTATTTCCAAAGAAATATCTGTATCTTCTTTCTTATAAAGCCCTGCTGTTCCACAACACTTTAGAAAGTAAACCAAGATACAGAAAACTTTAGAGATAGCCTTGTGAGTTGGAGGCCAGGCCAACCCTATGTTTCAAAGAGAGCTGAAAGCCACCAAGGAGGCCTTTTATCATCTGGTCTTTGGGAAATGCAACTTCGTTGGGGGTTGGGATAGAGAAAGGCCCTGGGCAGCACAGTATCCTGTTTCTATCGCAACACCCTAAGGACTTCGCAATCATTATTCCATTGAAGCTGCAAACAGCCCTATTTTTTTTTTAGATGGGTTCAATTTCATTACCATTTTACAGACTAATGAACTGACTTTGGAAGTTCAGTGAATTGTTCTGGGTTTCAGCTAGTGGCTCCTGGAGCCAGGACATGAAACCCAAGTGCTTATCTTGATGTTGTACCACAGTGTTCCTTACAGGGAGACCTGGGAGAAAGTTAATTTTGCCTGGAATGGCCACAGAGTTTGCAGAGAAGGAAAGATTTGATTACTTTTGCAAAAGTCCTGAAGGAGGAAAGCAGGCTTGAAGAACAACCAGCAGCTTGGCCTGGCCTGAGGCTGGGGTGTGTATGTGGGAGGGACCAGGTTGGTAGTTTCAGGAATGCCAGGCTGAAGAATTGGAGCTTTGTCTTGTAACTTGGGATGTATATATTTTTTTCTAAGCAGAGAAAATACAAGCTAGTTTCTGTCATGATCATATCACTGTGACCTTCAGGGCATTCCTGAACGCTGGGATTTGGAAAAGTGGCTGTGTTCGTAGGGCAGGAAAGAGAGGAGGGACTGAGTCTGGGACCAGGAGGGAGAGGAGATGCCCACTAGGGAAAGTGATTATTCCTGGCAGGAGTTGACCCTGACCCACCCACATCTCAGAAATGGGAGGAAGGAAGTAGGCCCTTTAGACAAGCCTCTGACTTGGCTTCCTGGGTGACTTGGTGCCCTGCTCCAGTCTGGGGAAAGGAGAGGAGGGGATGATGATGTTTGGGAAAAGGAGAAGAAGAGAGATGATCAATAGTTGTTTTGCACAAAGGACTAACTTGGCCTAGGTGAAGTTGGGGGTGGTGCATGTCCATTTTATGTGTTGCTACTGTGGAAATAAGTGAAGATTACCCAAATGAGAACAGAGGCTATCCAGAGCTGACTATTACAACCCATCACATGGGTTGGCAAAAATTCAAAGGCGGGCAAGGAGTGGGAAAGCTCTATGATGAAAATAAGTTTGGGCATCAGATATGCCCTGATTGGATGCTATTGGCATGAGGGAGCTGGAGGTGGAGGTAGGCTAGCTAGGCTAGGGCATCTTATGTGATTGATTTGGGGTCCATATTTGGTCTTCTCTGGTTGGTCTTGAGTTGGTAGTAAGGGCAGAAATAGGGAAGCTGGCAGTCATCAACCAAGTTCTGACCATTCTGGGCTGATTCCTGCCCAGGCTGGTTGCTGCAGACTGTGGGTCAAGGTCCTGTTGTCACATGTGGTCTGGCCATTGTTGGTTTGTATATTCAGTATCTCACTATTTCACCAGGGCTGGGCACATAGTAGGCATAGTAGGTTTTTGAAACATACTTGGTTATTTTAATAAGTAGTTGTTTAATGAATACTCTCTATATGTTTTAAAAAGGCAAAGATCTTCAGGGATTTAAAAATTCTATCTGATGGGACCTACTGGCTTTTTTGAGAGATTATCTTTGACATGGATAATAAAGAATACATTGCAGTTGGAGAGAGGCAGAGAAGGTGCAAGAGTGAACGTCCAAGCACAGAGGAGAATTTATGAAGGCCCGTGGCATATGTCACGTGTGCCTGCATATGTGTGCATGTTGTGTAAAGTGGGCACAGCCATGTGCACATGGGTATGTGGTGCAAAGTGGGTGCTTTGGGGAGACTTGGATGGAAGGTGGAAACACTGGTGGTGTAGTGGTTAAGAGCTACTACTGTTAACCAAAGATTGGCAGTTCAAATCCACCAGGCAGTCCTTGGAAAGCCTATGGGGCAGTTAAAATAGGGTCGCTATGAGTCGGAATCGACTCCTTGGCAACAGGTTTGGTTTTTTGGGTTTTTTGGCTGGAGGGTAGGTTGGGCCACAGGCAATGGTTTAGATCAGCTTAGCTTTTATTCTGAGCTCTAGTAGATGTGCTTTTACTTGACAACTGCTTAACCCCAGCTGACAGGCCACTTGGTGATGGTAATTATGGGACTGGGCTTAATTGGGAAATGTTCTGTCTCTCCATTGGGCCTTCCCAGGTCTGG
This sequence comes from Loxodonta africana, assembly GCF_030014295.1. Lineage (NCBI taxonomy): Eukaryota > Metazoa > Chordata > Mammalia > Proboscidea > Elephantidae > Loxodonta > Loxodonta africana. The sequence continues at coordinate 2,219,832 of NC_087350.1, forward strand.
TTTCAGAACCGAAGAGCTAGAATCCCAAGGAAAAGCCAGAGGAGTCTTGGCGTGGAGGCCTTCTGGGCCCAGATTCCAGCCCAGAGTCACCCTGGTGTGTGCACCCCCAAGTACTCTTGGCTGCAAAGCCTTCCGGAGGCCCAGAATGATGCCAACTGCCTCTCCTGGGAGTCGGGGGATGTTTGCGGACCAGCTGTCTTCTCAGGTCCCGGATCATCGACACGAAGGTGGCCCTGCCTCCTGACCTGGGGACTCCAGCTGGTGCAATGTGTGAGCCTTCTGGGAATGCTTCTTACTCTCCTTCCTCCAGCCAGAGCCCAGGGGATCTACTTCTGCTTCCAGCTTCCCAACAGCCCTTCACACAGCTTGAAGCTGGTGGAACTGGGACTGGACTTCACCTGGAGGAACCAGGAAGGAGCCAGGAACCCAGACTCATCCTCATGCACAGGGACTTGACCTTGCAGGGAAAAGGGCAGTGTGCCCTACCCAGTGGACAGCAGCCAAGTTGGGACTGGCAGCCTCCACAGGCTCTGCAGCCAGGGATGGTACCCCTGTAGCCCCTGCTGCACCTTCCTCCCCTGCAGCCCCAGCAGCACTGGCAGCATCCTGTTTCTCTTCCGGTTCTGCTCTGGCCTCAACTGCAGGACTTGGAAGTCCCTCCTGAGCACTAGGAGCAGTTGCCATCTTTTCCCTCAAGGCCATCTTTTTGCCCAAGACAGGACTGGTGAGGGCAGCCACAGAGTGTCTAGCACCCAGCTGCAGCACCTGTAGGATCCTCACGTCGACACTCTGTTGCCACAGTTAAAAGTGGGAATGACCTAAATGCCAAATGATAAGAAGCCAATTAAATTGTGGCTTATCTATACTGTTTAACACTGAAAATTTAAAAGGAATAGGAAGATGTGTATGCTTTTACATGGAAAGCTGTCCCAGGCATATTTTTTAGTCAAGTGACAATTTGTTAGGGTGGGAAGACATCAAAAATGCAGAAGGAATGAGAAAGGCAGAGAACCTAGGGGAGATTTTTTTTATCCGTCCGTCCGTCCATTTATTGGTGGGATAACATGGACCACTTACAATGCCCTATAAACTGTTGGAGAGAAGGGGCTGAGGGGCAGGATGTATTACTTTAACAATCAATAAAGCATGACAGTTCATATTCTGGCCATTTATCTGCACATGGAAGAGATTCTCAGGCCTCTGCAAGTGCCTCGTGGCTACTTTCCCCTGCCTGGTGTTCATCGTACTCCCTGACCTAGCCCTTCTCACCTCTCCAGCTTTATCTCACCCTGTGTCCAGCCAAACGGGCTTCTTTCTAGACTGGGAACAATATCCTCCCCTCCTTGGCAAAGAGTTTCCTGAAAATAATCCCTCCTCTTCCAAGTCACCTTGCAGGGCCTGATGCAAACTCCAGAGTAAAATGAAAGGGCCTGAGTGAAGGGAAAGAAACTGGGAAGATGAATGAAACGCATCTCCTCTCTCCAGGAGTTTATGCAGACTAGTATGGAGAAGAGGGAGATCTTTCTCTCCCCTCCTGACATACATCTACCCACACCAAGAGAAAGAATGATCAGAGAAGGCTGCGAAGGCAACCCTTCATGGGTGGGAGAATCATAAGGGCCCCTTTCATTTTCTTGGGAGACCATGCATTTGAGGAAATTGAGGAACAAAATTTAGTTCCACCCCATTTATAGATGGGAACTAGTGTAAGTCCAAAGATGATGTTGGGGAAACTTAAATTATCCCGTACAGCCTCAGTTAAGAAAAACTAGGAGCCAAGCACAAGACTGAGTCATCTGCATATCGCAGGTTGTTAATGAGTCTTCCTCCAATCCTGATGTCTTGTTCTTCTTCATATAGTGCAGCTTCTCAGATTATTTGCTCAATATACAGCATAAGTACACCTTTCCTGACTTTAAACCAAGCAGTATCACCTTGTTCTGTTCAAATGACTGCCTCTTGATCTATGATGTACAGGTTCCTAGTGTGCACAATCAGCCATCCTGGAATTCCCATTCTTCACAATGTTATTCATAACCTATTATGATCTACACAGTCGAATGCCTTTGCATAGTGAACAAAACACAGGTAAACATCTTTCTGGTAGTCTCTGCTTTCAGCCAGGATCCATTTGACATCAGCAATGCTATCCCTGGTTCTATGTCCTCTTCTAAATCTGGCTTCAGTTTCTGTCAGTTCCCTGTCAATGTTCTGCTGCAACCACTTTTGAATGATCTTCAGCAAAATTTTACTTGTGTGTGATAGTAATGATATTGTTCGATAATTTCCACATTTGGTTGGATCACCTTTCTTTGGAATAGGGATAAATATGGATGTCTTCCAGTCAGCTGGCAAGGTAGCTGTCCTCCACATTTCTTGGCATAGAGGAGTGAGTGGTTCCAGCGCTGCATTCTTTTGTTGAAACATCTCAATTGTATTCCATCAGTTCCTGGAGCCTTGTTTTTCGCCAATGCCTGCAGTGCAGCTTGGCTTTCTTCCTTCAGTATCATCAGTTCTTGATCATATGCTACCTCCTGAAATGGCTGAACATCAATTCTTTTTGGTACAGTGACTCTGTGTATTCCTTCCATCTTCTTTTGATGCTTCCTGCTTTGTTTAATATTTTCTCTGTAGAATCCTTCAATATTGCAACTCAAGGTTTGAAATTTTTTTCAGTTCTTTCAGCTTGAGAAATGCCGAGCACGTTCTTCCCTTTTGGTTTTCTATCTCCAAATCTTTGCACATTTCATTATAATACTTACTTTGTCTTCTTGAACAACCCTTTGAAATCTTCTGTTCATCTCTTTTACTTCATCATTTCTTCCTTTTGCTTTAGCAACTCAGCGTTCAAAAGCAAGCGTCAGGGTGTCTTCTGACATCCATTTTGGTCTTTTCTTTCCTGTCTTTTTAATGACCTCTTGCTTTCTTCATGTATGATGTCCTTGATGTCGTTCCACAACTCGTCTGGTCTTTGGTCATTAGTGTTCAACACATCAAATCTAGTCTTGAGATCGTTTCTAAATTCAGGTGGGATCTTGTTGAATCTACAGATCGCTTTGGGTAGGATTCACATCTTAGCAATATTGAGTCTTCCAATCCATGAATATGGAGTATCTTTCCATTTATTTAAGTCTTATTAAATCTCTTTCAGCAGATTTTATTGTAAAAGTCCTTCATGTCCCTGGCAGATTTATTCTTAGGTGTTTTATTCTCTTAGATGCTATTGTAAATGGAATTGTTTCCCTAATTTCTCTTTCATATTTATCATTTTTGGTGTATAGAAACCCAACCAAACTTTGTTTGTTGACCCTGTACCCTGCAACTTTGCTAAATTTCTCTATTAGCTCTAGAAGTTTTCTTGTGAACTCTGGGATTTTCTGTACATAGGATCATTTCATCTGCAGATAGAGATAATTTTACTTTTTTTCCAATCTGGATACTTTTTATTTCTTGTTTTAATGCTCCAGCTAGGGCTTCTAATACAATATCACATAGAAGTAGTGAGAACAGGCACCCTTGTCTTGTTTCTGATATCAGGGTGCAAGTTCTCAGTCTTTCTTAATTAAGTATAATGTTGGCTGTTAGCTTTTCATATATGCCCGGAATCATACTGAGGAATTTCCCCTCTATTCCAATCTTCTTTAAGGCTTTCATCAAGAAAGGGTGCTGGATTTTAACAGATGCTTTTTCTGCATCCACGGAGATGATTGTGTGGTTCTTTTCCTTTGTCCCATTGATGTGGTGTATTACGTTGATTGATTTTCTAATGTTGAAGCATCTCTACACTCCTGGAACAAATCTTACTTGGTCATGATGTATGACTCTTTTAATATGCCGTTGGATTCTGTTCGATAGTACTTGAGGTTTTTTGTGTCTCTATTCATAAGAGATATTGGCCTGTAGTTTTCTTTTCTTGTGGTGTTTTTGTGCGTCTTGGTTATCAGGGTTATGTTTGTTTCATAGAATTAATTAGAAAGTATTCCTTCCTGTTCTATCTTTTGGAAAAGTTTAAGCAGTACTGGTGTTAATTCTTTTCTAAATGTTTGTTAAAACTCCACATTGAAGTCATCTTATCCAGGACTTTTTTGTTGTTGTTGTTGGGAGGTTTTTGATCACTGATTTGATCGCTTCACTTGTTATGGGTCTGTTCAGACTTTCTATTTCCTCTTGAGCCAATTTGGGTAGGTTGTGTGCTTCTAAGAATTTGTCTGTTTCATCTAGGTGATCCAGTTTGTTGCTGTACAGTTGTTTATAATATTATGTCATAATTCTTTATTTCTATCAGATCAGTTGTAATGTTTCCCCCCGCCCCCACTGTTTTTTGGTTATTTACATCTTCTTTCTTTTTTAGTCTAGCTAAAATTTGTCAATTTTATTGATCTTTTTGAAGAACCAGCTTCTGGTTTTATTGTTCTATTGTTTTTCTGTTTTTGGATTTTTTATTTCTGCTCTGATCTTTATTTACTTTCTTCTGGTAGCTTTAGGATTAGTTTGCTCTTCTCTTTCTAGTTCCTGGAGTTGTTGAGTTAGGCTGTTAATTCGAGATCTTTCTTCTTTTTTCACGTAGGCATCTATTACTGTAAATTTCCACTTGAGTACTGCATCCCACAAGATTTAGAATGCTGTGCTTTCGTTTTCATTCGACCTTAAGAAATTTGTGATTTCTGTTTTGATTTCTTCCTTGAACCATTGGCAGTTTAATAATGTGTGTTTAATTTCCATATGTTTGTGTATTTTCCAGTTTTTTTTGTTACTGATTTTCAGCTTCACTCCATTGTAGTCAGAGAAAATACTTTGCATGATTTCAGTCTTTTTAAATTTATCGGGATTTGTTTTGTGACCTAACATGTGGTCTGTCCTGGAGAATGATCCATGTGCACTGGAGTAGAATGTATATTGTGCTGTTGTTGGGTGGAGTGTTCTATTCATGTCTGTTAAGTGTAGTTGGTTTGTAGTGACATTCAGGTACTCTGTTTCCTTGTTGACCTTCTTTCTAGAACTTCTGTCCACTACTGAAGTAGTGTTTAAGCCTCCAACTGTTGTTGTAGTGTTATCAATTTCTCCCTACAATTCTGTCAGTATTTGCTTTATATATTAGGTGCTCTGATGTTGGGTGGATATGTGTTTATGATTATTAAATCTCCTTGATTAATTGGCCGTTTCATCACTATATAATGTCCATCTTTATCTCTTCTAACAGGTTTTGTCTTAAAGCCTACTTTGATATTAATATTGCCACCTGAATTTTTTTTTTGTTATTATTTTTGCAGAATATTTTTTCCATCCTTCTACTTTCAAACTTATCTGTTTCCTTGGGTTCAGGGTGTGTCTCTTGTAAACAACATATAGTTAGATCATGTTCTTTTTTTTTTTTTTTAATGCATTCTGCCACTCTCTTCCTTTTGATTGGAGCTCTTAGTCCATTTACATCATCGTAATTCCTGATAAGAAGAGATTTACTTCTGCCGTTTTGTTTTTTGTGTCTTAAGCCTTCTTTATCTTTGTCCTCACTACTGCTTGCTTTTTTGTTTGTTTCTTATTTTAGTGAGCCATTTTGATTCCTTTCTCCTTTCCTTTTGTGCATGTTTTAAAGATATTTTCTTAGTCATTACCATGAGTGTTGCATTAAAAAGTTCATATTTATAACATTCTACGTTAAGTTGTTATCAACTTCAGTAATATATAAGAAGCTTGATGTCTATACCATTCTGCCCCCCTTTTGTTGCTATTATCACTAATTACATCTTTATATTTTATGTGCCCTATAACATAATTTTATTCTGCTTTTTGTATATTTGTTATTAAGAATCATGAAGAACAATACAATTAGAATTATCAAGCATGAATACTTTATTACCAGCCCTTATACTTGTCTTTGCATTTCCCTTTATTAGGGAATCTTTCATTTTATGTATAGCTGTAGATTACTCTCTACTGTCTTTTCCCTTCCATTTACAGAAACCCCATTAGTATGTTTTGTACAGCCAATCTGGTGGATATGAATTCTCTCAGCTTCTGTTTAACTGGGAATGTTTTAATTTCACCTTCATTCTTGAAGGTTAGTTTCTTGGTCAACAGTTTTTTCTCTCAGCACTTTAAATATGTCTTTCCATTGCCTTCTGGCCTCCAATGTTTCTGAGGAGAAATTTGCACTTAATCTCGTTGGGAATCCTTTATATGTGACTCTCTGCTTCTCTCTCACTGCTTTCAGGATTCTTTATCTTTAATTTTTGAGAACTTAACTAAGATGTGCTTTGGTTTAGATCTCTTTGGGTTTATTCTGCTTGGTGTTCTTTGACCTTCTTGTATTTGTAGATTCATGCCCTTCATTAGATTGGAGAAATTTTCTGTCATAATTTCTTCAGATATTCTTTCTCTTGCTTTCTCTTTCATCTTCTTCTGGAATTTCCATGATGTGTCTCTTTTTGTCCCATAATTTCCTTAAACTGTGCTCAGCCTTCTTGAGCTTCCTTTTCAGCCTCTGTAATTTTAACTGTCTTATCCTCTAATTCACTGATTCTTTCTTCTATCTGATTGTATTTGTTGGTAAGTTCTGCCACTGTGTTTCTCATTTCTGTTATTGTCCCCTCAGTTGCAGTATCTTTTTAATTGTCATTTTGTTCTTAAATTGTTTCCATTATTTCTTTTAGTTCTTTGTCTATGTTTTCCTTAGTTTTTTAATTGTGTTTAATGTTGTTGTATTATATTCTTCCATTTTTCGAAATTATTTGGTCATCCCTAGATGCACTTTTATTCCCTTTTCAAGTTCATTTTGACTGGTCATTGTTTCTTTGTTCTTTGTGTGTCTTGTGATTTTTTTGCTGGGCCATTGAGATTTTCAAGGTATTTACTTTCTCAGTTCTCCCCAGTATTAGGCAGTTTTGCTCACAATACTTCTGCAAAAAACTCTTAGGCAGACAGAGCCTTCAGTCTTTGCTTACTGTTTCCTCTGCCTCTGTGTTATAGCTTCTTTTTTGCCCCTGGTTTAATTAGGATTTGAAAGTTCCAGATCTTGATTTTCAGCTTTCAGTCTCTCCCAAACATACCAGAAAAATGCTACAATCAATTCATCCACCAGCCAGCACCACCACTCACATGAGATATTTTGTATTAATCAATCTGTCCATCAGGGGGCTCAGTACTCTCTCTCTGGTTATTGCTCCCTTCCCTTCACTGCTTCTGAGACCAAGTTTTCAGTTAGAGAACTGACACCCAGTGAGCCCCTTTCGGGGCTGAGTGTTGCCCTCTGGTTTTGCTCAAGGCTTCCTTCCCTGCTCTGTGGGTTTGCTTCTATTTGAGCTGGCTTTCAGGGGAAGCACAAGCCAACTTTCCTCTGACTGAGGAGGAGGAAGGGCTGGTACTCCCCAGAGGAATTTCTGAGAGATCCGTCTTGTTGGTTTCAGAGCCCCAGTGGCCTGTGGTGGTTGATAGGTGACGCTCCTTCTGTCTCCACTGTAGGGGACCTTCTGTAGGGGGTTGTATCAGTCCAGCTGATCGTTATTGAGTGGGGGAGTGATGGTCATACTCTGAATGGACTCCCAGGGATGTTTGCCTTCCTTAGTCAGTGGTCCTCAGTGCTGACTGGAAGGGGAAGCGGACAGACCCAAGTTGATCCCCAGGGAGGCCTGTCCTGTTGGTTTCAGAGGCCCTAGCTATGGGATGCACAGGGAGGCAGGTTGAGTGTTGTCTATGCAAATGGACACCACTGCAGTTCCCAGGTGGGGAGTGGATGTCATGCTTGGGTCAGATCCCCACAGAGGTCTGCCTTATTGCTATCAGTACCTTCCTGGTAGATTGCTGGCTGCAAATGCAGCCCCCACTCAGGATGCCTGCTTCCAAGCACACAGTAGCCTCAGGCAGCTGTCCTCAGTGACAACCAGAAGTGGGGTCAGAGTAACCCAAATTGACCCTCTGTGAGGTTTCTCATGTTGGTTTCAGAGGCCTGAGCTATGGGGTGCCCAGAGAGGCAGGTGGAGTGCTGAATATAAGAGCAGACTCCACTCCAGGGGCCTTCTATAGCAATTCACTGCAGGCTTGCAGGTGACATTGTCCAGGTGGGGGAGGAATTGTCATGCTCTGAACAGACCCCTAGGAGGCCTGTCTTGTTGCTACCAAAGTCCTGCCTGTAGTATGTTGGCTGTGGGTATAGCCTTAACTCAACATGCCTGCTCCTTAGTACACAGCATCCTTAATCAGCAGTCCTCAGTGCTGACCAAAAGGGGGAGCAGGCAGACCCTAACTGACTCCCTGGGAGGTCTGTTCTGTTGGTTTCAAGCACCTGAGTTATGGGGTGCGCAGAGAGGCAGGTAGAGTGCTGACTATGAGAGTAGATTCTACTGCAGGGGGCCTTCTCTAGCAATTCACAGTAGGCTTGCAGCCAACAGTGTCTGTGTGGGGGAGGTGCTGGTACCCTCCAAACGGACCCTGGAAAAGTCTGCCTTGTTGATTTTAGAGTAGAAGCTTGGCGTCCTGTCTCTTTGTATAAAAAATATTAAAGCAAGTCCACGAGAGCCAAAATACAGCCTTGAGTATATTGTACCTTAATACAGAGACCAACACAAGAACAGATTTGACACATTGAACATTAATGACTGAAGACCAGAGAAGTAGTGGGATAACATCAAAGATATCATACATGAAGAAAGCAAAAGGGCATTAAAAAGACAGGAAAGAAAGAAAAGATCAAAACTGATGTCAGAAGAGACTCTGAAACTTGCTCTTGAACATCGAGTAGCTAAAGCAAATGGAAGAAATGATGAAGTAAAAGTTGAACAGGAGATTTCAAAGCGTGGCTCGACAAGAAAAAGTAAAGTATCATAATGAAATGTGTGTGTCTTAGCTATCCATTATTCAACTTAAAAAAATGCAAATATAATATTAGTGATTGAACTAATACGCCATTTTTGTGGAATGCAATGAACTGGAATATAAAATTTATTGCATGCAAGGTACTAAGGTTTTTACTATAAGCCACTTTTTTTACAAGAAGAGTATTCCACATATTCTACAACAAAGAAAATGAGTAGTGAACATACTTGTTTCAACAATCAATGTAAAATTCTGTTGCTCTCCTACAAGGAAAAATTTACTTACCAATTTTGCTTTAAATGGCTTATATTTCAATTTTGATGCTTGTATCTTAATAAATAATAGGATTATAAATGAACAAATGAAAAGATATCATAAAAGATAATTTAGTGATCAGAAAACAAATATTACAACAAATTACTGTATTTTATTTTTAGATAGATCTTTCCTCTCTAAAAAACCAAACCAAGCCTGTTGCTGTTGAGTCCATTCCGATTTATAGCAATCCTATAGGACAGAGTAGAACTTCCCCATAGGGTTTCCACGGAGCACCTGGTGGATTCAAACTGCCGGTCTTTTGGTTAGCTGCCATAGCTTTTAACCACCATGCCACCAGGGTTTCCGTTTCCTCTCTAAAAAAACATGTTGTAATTAAAAACATATCTTTCTATTCTATGCTCTTAAAAATTCCTCAGTGATTTTATCACAATGAAGCTGCCAAACAATATTCACTTCTATACTTAACGAGGATAATGAGTCAAGTCTTTCTTGAATCATTGTTGTGCACTGGCTTTTCCTTATGTCCTGTCTGCTTGGTATCTATGAGTCTTTGCTTTGGACAGCAGGTGCCCCTGTTTTGTTGATGTGCTAGCCATGTTCTTACCTTGTTTTTTCAGTAATCCATCCATATTAATAGAGAAAGCCTAGATTGCCTTGAAGAGGCTTTTGGTAGAATTATGAATGTCAAAGGCAATTCCGGTGAGGGCTCAGAAGGAAATAATAAGAGCTATAGAGAAAGTCTGTATTGTCTTAGAGGACACAGTTGGGTCCAGCAACAAAGTGTTGCTAGAAATGTGAACATTAAATATGCTTCTGGTAAGGCTTTAAATGAAAATGATGAATATGTGTTTGGTCAATGGAGGAAGGGTGATGCTTTTTATGGAGATAGCAAGGCACTTGTCTGAATTATGTTGAAATGTTTGGTGGAAAGTAGAACTTGTAAGTGGGAAACTTGGATATTTGACTGATAAGATTTCTAAGCAAGATCTTAAAGAAGCAGCATGGTTTCTCCTTGCTGCTTACAGTAAAATGTGAGAAGAGAGATGGACTTAAAAATGAACTATGCAAAATTAAAACAGAACTTAAAGATTTGGAAAATTCTGTTGTCCAAACTAAGGACCTGTGTCCTAGAATTTTCACCAAAGATGTGGTTATTTCTCCTTTACATGCAGAAATCATAACCAGAACACCCGTTCTCCTTGTTCTTGCAGTTTGAGGTATTAAAAAACAAAAACAAACAAAGAAAACACTCTTTACTCTAGTTTTACTCTAGTATATACTCTAGTGCAGGGGTAAGCAGACCTGTGCTCTGTTTTTGTACAGATCTTAGGCTAAGAGTAGTGTCTACATTTTTAAACGGGTTATAAAAGAAACAAAGAATATTTGCCTACTGTGTCAATGCAGCAGGTAAAATGGAGTAAAACAAGCTCTTCAATTACCTGCCTACCTCAGGATTCCCACTTTCTCTAGCATGGCAAACTATTAACCGCTCACGTGAACCCTGAGTGGCATGTTCACACCTCACAGGATGCAGAAAACTTGCATGTCATAACTGCAACACTGCCTGCAGAGGGACCTTGGCGCATAAGGCTGGAAATTTCTCATTACAATCTAATTAAGCTAGAGTGCACCTTAGAAAAAATATGTTGTGTTTGCAATAAATCATATCAAGTCCAAAAATCCAAATTTAGGGGAACTGAGATCAATCCCCATTTGTAGGCCATGTTACTCTAAGTCAAAATGAAATAAACTGTCTCATCTGGCTCTTTATATAACTTCAATTCAAAGTGGACAGGATATTGAGTAGGTAAAGAATTCAACTCGATGGCAATGTTTTTTTTTTTTAATTAAGTGAATTACTTGAAACAACCTATAAGGCATGATGGGGGATGCTGGAGAACACTGCCTTAAAGAAGTGTTTTGGGTACTCAGGCTTAAGCACTCTTTCATGCACTCATTTGGATTGATTGTACGATGGGCATTGTGGATAAAATGTGAATAACAGAAACAAGGTCATTGCATTTAAGAGTGTGTGTGTAAGTGAAAGGGGAGAGAATCAATTGGTAAAGTCACAAATTTAAATTTTAAAATATTCACGGTAAGTCTGAGATTGTTGTGCTGGCCCAAGAATAGACAAGTAGACCAGTTGTAAAACGGTGGCATCAGCCCTCTTGTAACTTTAGGGAGAGGAGAGAGAATCCCTGTCTGGATCAGCCCAAAGCTGATTCCTGTGAGGTGAAGGTCAGACATACCTCCATCCTCCAATCTTTTTATCAATGTTGACATCAGCCATCTCTCCCACAGCACTCTCCAATTTTTTGTTGGGTTTAAAAATTTATTATAATGGCCACATGGAACTCACAGACCATATTCATGATTATGGGGCTTATTAGAGAAGTAACAGGTTATAATTCAGGATCACAATCAACTTAGAAGTCACAGGAACAACTCAGGATATAGTTCTTTGACCAGGAGAGTTTTTTCTTTGGCTGTGCCTTCAGGCAGGCCTCTGTCACTGGGCCCTGCTCTTGGCCTTTACCCTGGCCCCTGCTCTCAGCCTTGGCCCTTGCTCTGGCAAGTGTCACAAAACTCTTTAGCTCTGTTGATAAGTGTCTGGAGGCGCTCCACTCCACCAGCAGACCTCCTGCCAAAGGCTGCCAGAAATCTTGCTCCACAGGCTGGGAAGCCCACTTGCAGCTGCCTTGCCTCTTGGGCCAGGGAGCCCACTGCACAGTCTCGTGCTAGTCTTCTGTTTCCTGCCATGTCATGCCACTGTCACCTACAGTGTTACAGCTCTCCAGTGTTACCGTTCTCCCTGTCTCCTGAGTCTAGGAGGTTCTTAGTGCAGGGACCCCAGATCCAAAGAGCTTCACTACTGGTTCTTCTTGATGGTAGTGAGGCCCACCTCCAACTTCTGGGATTGGCTCTCTTTAAGCCTTCTAGGATGGCAACACTGACAAATTCCCTACAAGGGTTTTATGTAACTTATCTGCATAGTCCCACCCTATCAGGGCTTCATACATTTTATTTACATTAGCAGACTGTCCAATTCCCTTGGTGGGCCATAAAGACCTTATTTGCATAGTCCTACTCAATCATTTTATGAGACTTAAAAGACCATGGCTAGAAAGGTCCATATAAAAGTGATTTATTGCACCACAACAGTGAAATAAAATAAGACTCCAGAGCAGGCTGACATATGTTTGATCACTTGGTTTATGGCAAAGATCACAATGCAGTACAGTGGAGAAAGAATGGTGTTTTCAGTAAATAGGTAGGGTCAATCAGAGAACCATATGGGAAAAGATGTATATTGACCTGACCTAAGTCGATATAAATCTTTCATTTCAGGTAGAGTGTAGACCCAAATGTAAATGGAAAAAATGTAAAACTTCTAGAAGAACCCATGAACAGAATTGTCAAGACCTTTAGCTTGGCAAAGATTTTTCATACCAGATGAAAAGAGCTCTAAAGAGAAAGAAAAAAAAATAGATAAATTCTGCTATATTGAATTTAAGAACTGGTGGTACTCAGAAGACAATATCAACTACGGAGTGGAAGAGAATATGTGCAGGACATTTGTCGGACAAAAGACCCCGTGTAAAAGGAGTGCTGCAAATCCCACAAGGAAGACAGACAATTAACAACTCAATGTAAATATAAGTGGTAGACTTCAGAAAAAAACCTGTGGCTGTTGAGCGAATTCCAACCCACATTGACCCTGTAGGACAGAGTAGAACTGCCCCATAGGATTTCCAAGGAGCAGCTGGTGGATTTGAACTACCGACCTTTTGTTTAGCAGCTGAGCTCTTAACCACTGCACCACCAGGGCTGTAGACTTCAGTAGGCACTTTAAAAAAGAGAATAGCCAAATTGCTAATAAACATATGAAAATAATGCCCAATCACACGATTCACCAGTGAAATGCAAATTAAATCTACTGGAAGTACCTCCAAACACCCACCTAAATGGCTAAAAAGAAAAAGGCTTAAAACATCAAAAAGTGATGAGATTATAAACCAAATGGATCTTTCATACACTCCTGGTGGGGGGTAAATTCCTACCACAACCATTTTGGAGCCATCTATTAACACTGAACATCTAAGTACTGTATGAGCCGGCAGTTCTGGTCCCAGGTATACATACAAAAGAAATGCTTATATATGTTCATCAAAAGACATGTATAAGAATGTTCACCAGCACTTTTCACAGTAACCCAAACTTGAAAACCTTAATGTGTGCAAACATCAGAATAAATAACCTTTGGTATATTCAAATAATAAAACATGATACAGTAGTGAGAATAAGTAAACTATAGCCTCCACCGCCTGTCTGTCAGTCGTGCTGTGGTGGCTTGTGTATTGCTGTGATGCTGGAAGCTATGCCACTGATATTTCAGATACCAGCAGGGTCCTCCATGGTAGACAGGTTTCAGCGGAGCTTCCAGACTAAGGCAGACTAGGAGGAAAGGCCTGGTGACCTATTTCTGAAAATTAGCCAGCAAAAACCCTAAGGATCATAGGGTTAGTTGATATAGTGCTGGAAGATGACCCCTAGGTTGGACCCATTAGCCCATTGCTGTTGAGTGGGTTCCAACTCATAGTGACCTTATAGGATGGAGTAGAACTGCCTCATAGGGTTTCCAAAGTGGTCATCTTTACAGATGCAGACTGCCACATCCTTCTCCTACACAGCGGCTGGTGGATTTGAATCACTGACCTTTCCGTTAGCAGCTAAGCACTTAGCCACTAGGCCACCAGGGCTCCTTCCTAGGTTGGAAGGCACAAAATACACAGTAGTCACAACAATGAACTCAAGCATATCAATAACAGTGAAGATGGCAAAGGACAAGGAGTCACCACAAGTCAGAGTTGACTTGACGGTAACTAACAACAAAACTATAGTTTACACCCACAATTTGCATTACTATTTACAAACGTTAATATGGAGTGAAAGAGACTAGATCCCAAAGAGCATGTTCTCCGTTTGTAAAAGGTTCACAAACAGTTAAATCCATGGCCTTAGCCATCAGGAGCATGGTTACTTACGTTGTGAAGTTGTGCAGAGAAAAAGGCACCAGGGAGCCTCTGGGGCACAGATGGAGCTTTATTTCTTGATCTGGATGTTGGCAATATAGGCATTTTCACTTCCAGCTATTCTATCAGATATATTTTTATGGTTCATGTACTTCGATAAAATATTTACATAAAAATATCAGATACATACATTTTTTTAGAGAATTAAGATAATGTGATATAATAAGTAAACCAAAAACCAAACTCTTTGCTGTGGAGTCGATTCCAACTCATAGCGACCCTATAGGACAGAGTAGACCTGCCCCATAGGGTTTCCAAGGAGCGCTTGGTGGATTCAAACCACCAACCTTTTGGTTAGCAGCCACAGCGCTTGACCACTACACCACCAGGGTTTCCCATATAATAAGTAAAAAACCAAACCCAGCGCCATTGAGTTGATTCCAACTCATAGCGACCCCATAGGGTAGAGTTTCCAAGAAGCACCTGGCGGATTGGAACTGCCGACCCTTTGGTTAGCAGTGGTAGCACTTAACCACTACACCACCAGGGTTTCTGACATAATAAGTACTAGTAGCTCTGTCCTATAGGGTCGCTATGAGTCAGAATTGACTCCACGGCACTGGGTGGGTTAGTAGCTAATTTAGATTGGGGGTTATGAGAAGGACTTTCTGATAAGTTGATATTTAAACAAATGTGAGTGATAAGCCAGCAATGTGAAGAACAAGTGAACTTAGCATTCCAAGTTCACAAGAAGTAGTTATTGCAAAGGCCCTGCAAGGTAGAATTTACATAAAAATTTTTGTGTTGCTCAGTTTAATGTGAAATACATTCTTCTGAACGTTCAGACGGCTTTTCTGATGTCATCGAACTCCCTCTTCTATTCTGTTTGAGTAGAGTAGCTTTTCTTCTGAGAGATCCTACCTCTGCTACAGCGCCCCCACCCCTTGTATCTGGACCCTTTCTTCTTTTTGTCTTTACTGACCCTATTGTGCCTAATCCACACCCTTAAGTTTCTCCTCGCTATGGGGCCCTTTCCTGGAAAGAAGCCCTGGCAGCTCAGTTTTGCACGTCATAGGCTAGGCTGCTGTGCCCCTTCAGCCCTCACTGTGGGTCCCTGCCTCACCTGCTATTGAGTTGGGCCAAACTTTTGCCCATCTCAGCAAAACCTTTGCCCATCTCAGCTCCTGTTCGCCCATTCTGCGAATACCTGTTGACTCTTTTGGGGTTTTGCTTTTCTCAGATCCATCAAACATCCAGATGTACAGGAAAGCTGTACTATTGCTGATACTGTGAAGGTCTTGGATAGGCTAGTGGTTTGTCCCTCTCCTTTTTATTTTGATGTTCGTGAAGATACCTTATCTAGTTTTGCTGCAAATGGTGTTCAAGGGCGTTTGGTTTTGTTTTTTAATTTCTCAGTTTTTATGTGGAGATTTCATAAGAGTCCAAAACTAGGCTGCCATCGTATTCCTTGGCCTCCAGGAAGAGAGATTCTCTTATCTCTCTTGAAAAATTAATCCTCCAGGCAAAGAATTTGCATTTATATGTAAACCAACATGTTTATTATGAATCAAGCTCTTTTTAGCTAGTCATCTGAGTGAAATATGAAATAATTACTTTGCTCAGTTTTTACCGTAACTCCACACTTGCAGCCAACTTTAGTCACTGCTTGGTCCTCTCTCCCCTGAGATAAAACATTCCTTCTAATCTGTCCTATAGGGTCGCTATGATTTGGAATCAACTCGATGGCAATGAGCTTTGTTTTTAGTGGCAATAAACGTATATTTAAAAAATTACTATTGTCCAAGGGTCATCTTGTAGTCACAAGAAGTCCTTAGTTAAAGTCAGAAGGCAGAGATGATCACAATAAAGTTAGAAGAAAATAATCTGTTTCAAGACCCTGTGTGTTTCTTCCTCATGCATATGCTAAACATCTTGAAATCCTTTAGCAACCTGTTGGTTTTTGTCCCCGTTTACATACGAGGAAATGAAGCCGAAGAAAACGTGTGTAGTTTACACTGTGCTCTGTATGTACTCCGGGAAGGGTACAAATTTTTGTTGTTGGTGGTGGTATGTGTGTGTGTGTATCCCAATGGGACTTTTGTCTGGGTTCTGAAGGAAGATTTAAGTAATATAACAAATAATAACCCAGATTGTTTGATTAAAATTTTAAATGCATTAATCAACACATACCATGCAACTCCTCCATGAAATATACTTAAGTGCTGAACAGAAAATATACCATGTCTTCGAACCATCGAAAAATTTTCAGTAGAGACTGAGGGAAGAACATGGAAAGATGCGACCCTATGTGGCAGTAAATGAGTCTCAAAGTACATAAATGACAGAGACACTGAGTAGTATAAAACCCAGTGCTGTAGAGTCGTATAGGTCAGCAAAGTCAGATAAATTGTTTGGACTTGAAGTGATTAAAAAGAGCCTTGGAAAATTTTCACTAGGTTGAGGGAAAGTGGGAGGTACTTCCTGCAAGTTCATGGGAAATCCATAAGCGATGGGAAGAGTTTAGGTATGTTCTGGGGACAACTCAGTGGACCTGCTTGTGGGTTGATACAGAGTTTGCTCAGGCTGGAAGGACAGAATGGAATCACATTGTGGAGGCCATTGAAGACTATGTGAAAACTGGTCCAGATTTACATCTTTTGAGAGGATGCCAGTGCAGAAATATTTTGGTAATTTCTCTTAATCTGCTTGATATTCAGGCACTCCTTCAGTCAAGAGTTAATTTGTAGCCTGCTAGCACTTTTTAGCACAGTTATGGACCACTACCCATTGAAGCACGTGACCCAAAACCAGGTTATTTCTAGACGACTTTGTATGGGAAAAAGAGACAAAAGTGAGAAATGAGAAATGATCTAAATAAGAAGCTTTCACTTGAGGGTCTAATTTGTATTAATTCACATTCTAAAAGGGAAATGAATTATAAAGATTTCTCAGCTTTTCTGCATTTCACTCAAGGCAGAAATATATACTTGTCAGTTAAGGACAGTTACGCATTTCTTTCTCTGCTGCCAAAGAAGACTGCAAATATTCTGTAAAACATTATGAACACAACAGCATGGGGGTGGTGGTGGTGGTGACTGGGGGTGGGATGGGAAGGTGGGGGAATATCTGCTACAGGCTTTCTTGATGCATCGGCCCATTACCCCAAATTCTAGAGTCGTATTTAACAACCTCTTGGAATTTTTCATGCAGTATTGTTAAAGGTGTTGGTGAAGAATATTGAATATACTGTAGACTACCAGAAGAACAAACTAATCAGTTTTAGAAGAAATACAAGCAGAATACTCCTTAGAAGTGAGGATGGTGAGATTTCAGCTCCCTTACTTTGGACGTATTATCGGGAAAGACCAGTCCTAGAAAAGGACATCACGTTTGGTAAAGTGGAGGGTTGGAGAAAATAAGGTGTGATGGTTAAGGCAGTGTGTCAACTTGGCTGGGCCATGATCCTCAGTGTTTATATGTGATCGCCCCCATGGTGGAATCTGCTGTGAGTAGCCAACCAGTTGAAAGGGAGATTCCTTGGATGTGTGGCTGCATCGAATAGAAGTGGACATTCTGGCAGGGCTCCTTGGCTTTTGCTTGCTCTGGATCCTGCAGCTGGCTCCTGTTTGTCTGACCTCCGGTTCTTGAGCTAACAGAGTATTTGTAGTCTTGCCTGCTGATCTTTGGATTCGTCAGTCTTTGCAGTCTATGAGCAAGAACATTGCTCTCTGAAGTGCCAGTCTTGGGTTTGTCAGTCCCTGTGGCTATGTGAATCAGGAGAAGCCTCTATCCTGACTCACGGACTTGGGATGTTCCAGCCTCTACAGCCGTGTGAGCCATTTCCTTGATATAAATCTCTCTCTCTTTTTTTTTTTTTTATATATACGCTTTACTGGTTTTGATTCTCTAGAGAACCCAGCCCAAGACGCCCCCCATGAACAGTATCGTCTACCTCTCAGTAGTTAGATGTCGTAGGTGAGGTTCTGCAGGGAATGGACTCCAAGTGGAGATTTTCCTACAGCGGATTTATCAAGGAGTTCTCTCCAGAACCACACATGTGAGGGCACGTAGTAAGCAGGACTGGGCAGATGGGAAGTAGAACTAAGAGGTAGTTGGAACAGAGGTGTCAGTTAATTGCATGGGGAGTTCTACAGCTGGGCTCATCCTTCAGAATTGCCTGACTCTGTACCCCACATTAAACAGTCATTAGATCCAGGCTGCCCCAGGAGAGAGATACAATTTTGGCAGGGGGAAATTCCTGAGAGGGACTCAGCTCTGAGCCATCAGCAAGCAACACTCATAGCAGCTGTGGAATGAGCACCTCGGTCCTGAGAGGGAAGCTTGCAGTGCACAGGCTCTACAGCAGGTGGGTTGGCCATTCTGATGTACAACAAAGTCCCTGGCTCTCCCACAAAGCTGCTGTTGCTTTCAGACTTGATATTTCACGGTCAATTTCATATTCTTTGTTTATTTGTTTACTATCCAATCATTAAAACCTAAACAGTGGGACTGATTAGGTGCCAGATAGAAGCTGATACCTCATGAGAGGGCTGTTTCTCCATAAGCTATTTCACTTGGGACAAATGTGTCAATGTAAAGAGAAAATTCATCTCTGTAAAACAACATAGAACCTGGGCTGTGGAATCACAGTGCATTATGTAGAGTCAGCAGTTCGAGCTTCCCCGTGGCTAACGCTTTCTTGCTCGTCCCGGTCTGTGGGATCATTAATCTCTGTACGCATCTTTGGGATTAAGAAGAGTGGAATGGACAGAGGGACTTGGAAATTTCACCTGCTTAAAGTTGATGGCTACCCCTCAAAAACTGCATTTCGTCAGTTTACATAGGGATATTTTGACCTTCCTGTACACTGGGGTTAGGATAATCTACCATTTAAAGCCCACGGTTGAATTTGTTGAAGAACGTTGTTGAGTGAACCACCATTTCATTTCTCAATGTCCACCCTGTGAGGACCCATGCCCCCAAAGAATCGCTTTTAGAACTGTGTCCAGATTTTTTTTCCTTAAAAAACTGATATGCTTTCCCTTATGAGTAATTTAATTTTGTAATTATCTTTATATATTCGTTGTGGCTGTAGTCACTGTGCTTTGAGCTAAATTTTCAGCTCATGGTTAGAATGGTGCAGTGTTCTCACACTTGGACATACGTTAGAATCACGTGGAAAGGCTTTAAAACTGAGACCATTGGATCCCGCTCCAGGAGTTTCTGAGTCGGTAGTTCTGGGGTGGGGCCCAAGAATTTGCATTTCTCCCCAGCTCCCCGATGATGCCGATGCCGCTCGTCCACGGACCACACTTGGAGAACTAGGAGAGTATGCCCGCTATTTCATCGTGTCATTGCAGAAGTTGTCCACTAGGTGGCACAGCGGAAGCGGCCCGGGAGAGGGCTACGGCGTCTCTGAGCGTTTGGGGCTGTGGAGTTCCCGCTCCTCCTTCTACGTGGGTACATCTGCCTCCGGGCCCCTGCCCCCTCACTTCACCTTTATGTGTTTGCCTTCTATGAGGATTTTTACCTTAAATTGTTATGACGTAACATCAGCTGTCACATCCAGACCTCAAAAAGTAATAACGTTTCAAATGTGATAAACTGGTCATGAATAAAGTGGTAATGAACTTTAAGTATTTAATAAGGAACCTTTTGGTATCAAAGTAATCCTCACTTGCAAAATAGAGCTGAAGAAAGTGAAATGTTCTTACTTCTGTTTTCTTGTTCGTACACTTTATAAGACTGACAGAGTCAATAGAGGATCCATTTACTTGTGAAATTAATTTCCTAACCATCTGTCATTCTTCATGCTCATTATTTTTTGCCCAGTGCAATATGAAATATGCTTGTGATTAGCAGCAAGATGAGCATAAGGTTTTGCATGTCTCAGCTAGGTTAATCAAAGAAAATGTTTACTATTTGGGGGAAAGGAAAGCTAATTAAATATGTAACCAATTATGTATTTTAGAGAAAACGAATATAATTAAATTGTGATTTTGAGTGGTATATGTCAGTGCGATGATAAACAGCAGGAGTCCTGAATAATAAAATACTAACTGTGTATGGGAGACTGTAGGATTGAAATCTCCAATAGTTTATGATAGGCTTGACATATGTGTCTGCAAATTTTTTGTCCAAGAATGTTAATTTTTCAGTACAAGCTACATAATTACATTATAAATTATCTCTATGATTTCCAGCAGTTTTCCGAATGTTGTAGAGAAAGGAATTATCAAGAAAGCACATTTGTGGAGGGGGGAAAAAAACTACCAGAGGAAAGAAAAGACATGGGGAAAAATGTTAAATTATTTTGGTACAAGCAGATTTCTAAACACTTGAATAGCAAAGAACATTTATCAGAAATCTTCAAAGTAGCAAAGAATATTGTCTTTACCAAAGACAAGATAGAAATAAATTTTGTATGTTTTAAAGAGGAAGAAAAATAATGAATAAGTAATGAAATTACCTTTAAGGGTGATTCTTGGCAAATTTAGAGCCCTGTGGAAGGGAGTGGCAGTTCAGTGGTAGGACTCTACCCTTCCTTGCGGGAGACTGGCTTCGATTCCCAGCCAATGCGCCTCATCTGCACCACCGCCTGTCAGTGGAAGCTTGGAGCGTCCAGATTAAGATGGATTAGGAGGAAAGGCCTGGTGATCTGCTTCCAAAAAATCAGCTAAATGAAACCCTATGGGTCACAACAATCGGATTCCTGACCAATCATGGGAACGGCACAGGACCAGGCGATGTTTCATTCTGTTGTGCATGGGGTCACCATGAGTCAGGGCCACTGACAGTAACTAACAGCAACAACAAAAAGGAGTGGCAGCTTAGAGAGAGGGAGGTGGCAGTAGGAAGACATCCCCCTTACATTCAGTACCCCAGTACTCCTCTCTTAGATTTCTGCTTATTTGTGGTTGGTAGCAGGCAGAGAGGAACTGAAGGATAAAGTAGCAAAATCTGTTGAGAGGGGCAATCTGAGACCTTCAATCAAAGGTTGATTAAAATGGAATGGACCTTAACATGTTAATGGTCACATCTAGGGTATGTGTGCTATCCTGTCTTCTTCACTGGAAAGGAAACTCTGCGTTTACATAGCTTCTACCAGAAGATAACCATGGGGAAGTGTTTGTTTGAAGAAGCCCATGCCTTGGGAGCTATACCATGTGTATCTCTTTCTACAGGGGACAAAATCCAAGCTAGTTATTAACCACTAGTTTGGGTCCTCTCGGTTAACTGGGGGAAGTGAAGTCCGGTGGTAGGTGTTCTACTTCCAACAAACAAGGTGTTGCTAAGTTGAAAGTGCTTACCAAGAGCTAAATCACATGTGTTGATAAAGCACTAATATCCTCCATTAAAAAACGGTGGGCGTGCTTCCTGCAGTATGAAAAAGAGCGTACGCAGTAAAAATGAGAAATCTGAGGCTGCAAGGATTCTTGTGTGCTACCCACAGACACAACCAATCTTACAGCTGGCTATGAGTCCATCAAACCTCATTACCTGTGTGTTATCAATCAAGGTTGGTATTGACTGGAGGGTTTAAGGATGACAGGAAAGCAAGAAAACTGCCCACAAAGTCATAGAATGCATAGCAGTTTAATAGCAACTTATGGGGTAAAGCAGTGGGGGTGTTGACCGCACAGGGTTGGAGCATGGGCGGCTGGACAACTTTCTGATGGTCAAGAGGACCCTCCAAAGAGGAGGTCTCAGGATGTTCTGGAGCCCACCCTTCTTAGACCAAAGTTCAGTTTGAGTTGTTGGCAGGTGCATCTTTCATGTCCCAGCGAAGCAGCTATTTTGCAGGTGTTTACTCCTACTGGTGTAAGGCTTACCTGTCCTTAGTCACCACATCTGCAGAAGCCTGTTTTGGACTTATTGATTTGTGTCACTCTGAGCCCCTGTGAAACCCTTCCTGGGCCATAGTCTCACATCATGCCCAATGAAGGGCCGCTTACCTTTATAACGTAAGGTTCCTAGGTGGTGCAAATGGTTTGCGCTCTGCAACTAACCTAAGGTTGGTGGTTTGGACATCCAGTGGCACTGTGGGAGAAAGGCCTGATGATCTGCTTCTGAAAGGTCGCAGCCTTGAAACCCTGTGGAGCTTAGTTCTAGTTTGTAGCACTGCCTAGAGAAGTGATTCTTATCTACAGCCAGTAGGATCAGCATTGCAGGAACTTGTTAGAAATGCAGATCCTTGGGCCCCATCTCAGATACACTGAATCAGAACTCTGAGCATAAGCCCAGCAATCACTGTTTAAACAGACCCTCGAGAAAGGATTGAGCCCTGATGGCACAATGGTTAAGTGCTTGGCTGCTAACCAAAAGGTCAGTGGCTTGAACCCACCCAGAAGCTCTGCAGGAGAAAAGACCTGGCAATCTGCTCCTATAAATATTACAGCCTAGAAAGCCCTATGGGCAGTACTACTCTGTCACTTCTTGGTTGCTACAAGTCAGAATCAACTTGACAGCACACACAACAACAACTAGGCAGGATAGGTCCTTGTGCTTGACTACTAAAGGTTGGCAGTTCAAGCCTACCTAGCAGCACCGTGGAAGAAAGGCCTGGCGGTCTGCTCCCGTAATGATTACACCAAGAAAACCCTATAAAGCTGTTCTACTCTGTAACCATGGGTTAGCCATGAATTAGAATCAACTTGACCGCAATGGGTGGTTTTTGTTTGTTTGTTTGTTTTGTTTTTGGTTTCTAGGTAGGATTGCCAGATTTAGCAAAGAAAAATAGAGGATGTGCAGTTAAATTTGAATTTGAGATAAACAACAAATTATTTAGTCAGTGTGTCTCAAATATTGCAGAGATACACTACAAAATGAGTTGTTTAGGTGAAATTCAGATTTAACTGGGATCCTGCATTTTATCTGACAATGCTACTTCCAGTGGGTTCTGATGCACACCACATTTTGGGAACCACTGACATAGAGACCTTGACTAGGTCAAAGCCATGTCCTGGCTTTTTTCATGATTAGCTCCAAATGTCTTATTTCTTTAGCTGCCCACTCCACCTTTATCTCTCTTGTTCCGTTTCTAATACATGTTCTACAGACTTATTTTCCTAAATCTGAGTGCTATCTCTTCCAAATCAAATGGGTGCTTATGATGTGGCTCTATATATACCAAAAGGGATTTGAAATAGAGACATTATTGGGGAGGACTATCTGTCCCATAAGCATTTGCAAGCCAATTTGTTCTCCTGTCCTACTAATCTCCGGCCTTATGCGCATACCTAAAAACCATTTTAGATTACAATTTATTCTACTTACACTGTTAACTGAAAGTGTTACTGTTTGTCCCTCCCTTCCCCGGGAATACTCAAGAAGTATCAGTGTGGTCCATTGCCACGCTCCTCCCAACCCCCAAGTATTCTCTGAGAAAACTGGGAATGTTAGGACATAGTCATCTCCCAGATCACTCTTCCGTGACGTTTCATACACATTTTGCTTGTTATCAAATGCAGTAGAAAATCCATGAACCAGCACATCTCTGGAACGACAGAAATTATAGCCAAACCTTACACTTCAATTCTATTGCTATCAAAGTGACATTATTTTGGAGGAATGAATCTCGGAAGATGAAAATTGAATACCAAGGGGGCAATGTGCTGAAATTAACCTTGGACAGCAAATGAGTTCTTTCAATTTCACGTAGTAAATGGCCCCTAAGTAGGCACAGGGTTAGAGAATGTGAGAAAGGAAACCACAGTGCTTATTTTTGGAATTCTGAAAGGGAGAAACATTACGGTTATTGACCATGTAAACTTTGTTTCCAAGATCAGCAGGCAATTGGGGAGGATGAAGAAATGGTTTATCTGTGATCCCCTGCCACCACAGCACACCTTTCCGGAACCTTCTTGTTTGATTTTCTCTTTACTGGTTTCTCTCTATCCACTCTGTCCCTTGCATTTCCTCTGCCTTTTCATGCTGCTGTCAAATAAAAATTGCTTGGACCTACTATTCATTAGTTTATTACTGTTTATGAGTTTATTACTGTTTATGAGTTTATTACTGTTTATTGGTTTATCGGCTATGACTAACTCAGAAAATGTTTAGATTTTCCACAGTCTGACCAGCACCAGCTTGTCCAAGTGCATTCATAAGACACTCAAAATGGCTCAGTCCTGGTTTTGCAACTGGTCCCAAGCCTCAATATGTGCATAGATCTAGTCATTGAGAGCAATTAAATTCAAAGGAAAACTCCATGCTTAAAAATTGTGGAAGAGCATGTGCTTGCGTTGTCTCTCAGTTAGAAACTGAGCCATAGGGAACTATCAGTGGTTAAAGGATAAACACTTAAATACTGGGGGTACAGAAAATGGTGCATCATATTGTTGGTTACAATAACTAACCAACCGGGGTTGGTTGAATTATTGATGCAAGGTATTCCTTGGCTGGGGCCCTAGCAGGATCAGGTAATATTTAGCAAATGTGTTATACGAAGAAAAAGAGATAAAATATACTCTTGTTAGTAGTACATCTGATTCTATCCAGAGAAACTTAGCCCCCGGTATCTGACGAAAGTTTTTTGACGCTGAGTTTTCTTTTTCTTCAGGAGAATTGATTAAAGATTTAATATAGAGAGGAAACAGTACATTTTTTATGCATAAAGAATAAAATGAAGCTCATAAAGATACAGGTATGAAGATATTTATGTTGGGCAGCTTAGAGCTGAGACAGTTCTGTCAGTCTGGACAAGTGATCCCAGGCTGGTGCTTATCTCTATGGTCTTAACATTGATCAGAGTCATGCCAAGATCTGAACAACCAAGATTTCAGCACTGTTGGAGAAATAGGAGAAAGTAACTCAATGTAGTGACATGGACACTCACAAATATCCCCACTGGGAAACCATTTCACTTGAGTCTGTAATAACCACTATTTTACATAGTCAGTCTACTGCAACTGCTGTGTATGGATGTTCATCTTTTAGAATCAGCACTTAGACAAAAACACAGAAGACTCAAATGTAGTCAAAGAATAGAATGTAAGGGTGCTAACCTCAACAATGTTAGACTAGAAGTACTGCTGACAAAAGCTGGGAGTTGGCAGGTGTGCTGGAGAGGCAGAGGAGTTGGGTACTTGTATCTTATCTTCATATACTATGGTAGTAAGTTAAGTTGACAAAACAAGCAATAGAGGTTTTTGTTTTTTGTGTGTGCCGCATTTTGTTTATTCATTTGTCTTCATATTTTCTTTTTTGAACATTTTATTGTGTTTTAGCTGAAAGTTTACACAGCAAGTTAGTTTCCTGTTCAACTGTTTATACACGGTTTTTTCCATGACATTGGTTGCTATCCATACCATATGTCAGCACTCTTCCCATTTCTACCCTGCCTTCCCCATTTCCGTCCTTCCTGTTTCCCTGACCCTCCTTGCCTTCTCATCTTTGCTTTTGGGCAAATGTTGCTCTTTTGGTCTCACGTAGTTATTTGTTCTAAGCAGCACATTCCTCATGGGTATTATCCTTTATTTTATAGGCCAATCTATTATTTGGCTGAAAGATGAGTTCCAGGAGTGGCTTCAGTTCCAGCTTAAAAGGCTGTCTTAGGGTGATACTCTCAGAGGCTCATCCAGTCTCTATCAGTCCAGTAAATCTGGTCTTTTTTATGAATTTGAGTTTTGTTCAACATTTTTCTCCCATTCTAACTGGAAACTTCCATTGTATCCCTGGTCAGAGCAGTCATTAGTGGTAGCCAGGCACCATCTAGTTCTCCTAGTCTAGGGCTAGAGGGTATTGTGGTTTGTGTGGGCTATTAGTCCTGTGGCCTAACTGCTTCCTTGAGTCTCTGGTTTCCTTCACTCTTCTTTGCTCCAAACAGGAAGAGACCAATGGTTGTATCTTAGATGGCCACTCACAATACAAACAATATTGTTTTAAGGATAATATTTAAAGGTATAAAGGTAAGCAATAAGAGAGTCAAAACAAGCCAAGAGTTTAGGACATAGTAATAAAGCAGAACACAGTGATGTAGATTTTAAACCACCAGAAAAGCATTAATATAAGGTGTTATGGATTGAATTGTGTCCCCCCAAAATGTGTGTCAACTTGGCTAGGCCATGATTCCCGGTATTGTGTGATTGTCTACCATTTTGTCATCTGATGTGATTTTCCTATGTGTTGTGAATCCTACCTCTCTGATGTTAATAAGGTAGGATTAGAGGCAGTTATGTTAATGAGGCAGGACTCAATCTACAAGATCAGGTTGTATCTTGAGTCAATCTCTTTTGAGATATAAAAGAAAAAAGCAAACAGAGCGACAGGGAGGCCTCATACCACCAAGAAACAAAAGCCAAAAGAAAAGCATGTCCATTGGACCCAGGGTGTCTGCACTGAGAAGCTCCTAGAGCAGGGGAAGATTGATGACAAGGATATTCCTTCAGAGCCTACAGAGAGAGAAAGCCTTCCCCTGGAGCTGGCACCCTGAATTTGAGCCTCTAGCCTACTAGACTGTGAAAGAATAAACTTCCATTGGTTAAAACCATCCACTTGTGGTATTTCTGTTATAACAGCTCTAGATAACTAAGACACAGGGGTTCCTTGAAAGCTGCATTCAGGGTGGGTATGAGTGAAGCAAAGGAAGTCTCCTTTTAAAGATTTTTGTGTAATTTGATTTTCTTTTATACACAGGATTTTCTTTGATAGGGAGAAAAAGAGGAAAGGAGAGTGGGGGGAGGGTTCCCAGACCAGTTTGATGAAATAAGCAGTGGCTGGTTTTTTTTTTTGGACAGGAAGTTCCAGGTCAGAATCAGCAGACCAAGAGTTGGCCCCAAGCCCAGGATCATGGGTGTTTGCAGGTCTTGTGGATGGACCAAGAGAAGGATAGCCACACTCTTAACTTAAGCAGATATCTTAGGCTGGGTTCTCTAGAGAAGCAAAACCAGTAAAACGTTTTACATGTGTGTGTGTGTGTGTGTATATATATATCAAGGAAATATCTCACATGATTGTGGAGTCTGGAACATTCCAAGTCTGTGGATCAGGATAGAGGCTTGCCATGATTCGCATAGGCCCAGGGAGTGGCAAACCCAAGATCGGCAGGTCGGAGAGCAGGGCTCTTGTTCACAGGCTGTAAAGATCAAAGAAACCTAAGTTCAGCAGGTAAGCTGCTAGCTCAAGTCCCAAGAACCAGAGATCAGATGAATAGGAGCCAGCTGCAGGATCTAGAGCAGCAAGAAGTCAGAATGTCTGCTTATATTCAGATGCAGGCCACATGCCCAAGAAAACTCCCTTTCAACTGATTGGCCTCTCACAGCAGATCCCGTTATGGGAGTGATCACATATAAACACTGAGAATCAAGACCTAGCCAAGTAGTCACACAATCTTAACCATCACAGCAGGCAAAGCTAAGGCATCACTTCCTGTTTTCTTCATTTCCATGGACAATTGAAGGAAGTTTTATGTTGTTAATGAGGTGTTAATGAGTTATTAATTGAACTGTGAATGAGTAATTACAGTATTATATGAGGTTCTTTTTTCTTTTTTGAAATTTATTTTTTGTTGTTAGCGAGAATGTACACAGCAAAACATACATCAATTCAACCATTTCTACATGTACAATTTAGGGACATTAATTATATTCTTCCAGTTGTGCAACCATTCTCATCCACCTTTTCTGAGCTGTTCCTCCCCATTAACATATACTCACTGCTGTCTAAGGTTCCTGTATAATCTTTCTAGTTGCTGTTGTCAGTTTGACCCAATATAGATAGTTCTTAAAAGAGCATAATGCTCAAGGTAGACATTTTTTATTAGTTAAACAAACTATTATTTGGTTTTAAGAAGAAACTTCAGAGGCATTTTTTATTTTCATTTTTAAAGATTATCTCAGGGAAATAGTTTTGAGTGTTCATGTAGCTCTTTTGGCTCCAGAAAGTCTGGAGTTCATAAGAATTTGGAATTTTGTTCTGCTTTTGCTTCTATAGAACCTTTGATCAAAACATCCAGTAATGGTAGCCAGGCACCATCCAGGTCTTCTGGTCTCATGGCTAAGGAGGCAGTTGTTCACAGAGGCAATTAACCACACATTCCATATCCTTCTCCTATTCCTGAATCTCCTTCCTCTTTTCTCCAGGCGAATAAGAACCAATTGTAATGTCTTGGATGGTCCCTTGCAAGCTTTAAAGACGCCAGGCACTACACAACAAACTAGAGGGTGGAAAAGAATCATTAAACATGTTATTAGACCAATTAACTGGGATGTTCTATGAAACTATAGCCCTAAATGTCTGAACCAAGGAACCAGATCCCATGAGTTTACATATGGTTATATATAAGCAGCCTCAGCAATTACTCTGTTTTTTGTCATCGTTGTAAATATATCTGTTGCGGATTGAAATGCACCACCCCCCCATATATGTGTTGTAAATCCTAATGTCTATGCCTGTGGTTATAATCTCATTTGAGAATGGGTTGTCTTTGTTATGTTAATGAGGTGGGATTAGTGTAAGGTGTACCTTGAGTCAATCTCTTTTGAGATATAAAAAAAGATTACACCAGCTAGCAGAGAGTGAGAGAGAAAGAGAGAGAAATAGGGTAAGATAGATGCCAAGACACATGGAGACCGTCAAGGAACCAGGAAGTGGAAGCTGAAGAGACAGGGACCTTCCTACAGAGCTGACAGGGAGAGAAAGCCATCCCCTAGAGCTGGAGCTCTGAATTCCTCAGATTACTAGCCTTTAAAGCAGGGAGAAAGTAAATTTTGTTTGTTAAAGCCAACTACTTGTGGTGTTTCTGTTATAGCACACTAGATAACTAAGACAATATCTATCACACAACTTTTGTCAGTTCAAATTTTTACAGGTGTGCAACTTATTGACAGCAATTACATTCATTGGCTGTACAACCATACCCTTAATTAATGTGATTTTTCCATCACTGTTAACCCCACATTTCCCTCTCCCTCCCATCCCTGGTAACAACTAATAAATTTATTCTCTATACATTTGTCTTTGTGACTGTCTTATTTCACCCAGCATAATGTCTTCGAGGTCTTTCTGTATTGTAGTATGTATCAAGACTTCATTTTTTGACTGGCTGAGTAGTATTCTTTATATGTATGTACCACATTTTGTGTATCTCTTCACCTGTTGATGGACATTTAGGTTGTTCCCACCTTTTGGCTTGTGAATAGTGCTGCAGTGAACATTGCTGTACAAGTCTCTGTTTGAGCCTGTGCTTTCAGGTCTTTCAGCTATATACCTAGGAGTGGAATTGCTGGGTCTGGAGCCCTGATGGTGAAGTGGTGAAGAGCTCAGGCTGCTAACCAAAAGGTTAGCAGTTCAAATTCACCAGCTGCTCCTTGGAAACCCTACAGGGCAGTTCTACTCTGTCCTATAGGGTCATGATGAGTCGGAATTGACTCGATGGCAATGGGTTTGGTTTTTTTCTTAATGTAGTTCAGTTTTTCGTTTTTTTGAGGAGCTGCCGCACTGTTTTTCATAAGGACTGTTCCATTTTGCATTCCTATCAGCCATGGATAAAGTTCTAATTTCTCCACATCTTTGCCAATGTGTATTTTCTGCTTTTTCTTTTTTTAAATCTTAGCCGTCCTGGTGGGGAGGATGGTTTCTCACTGTGGTTTTGATTTTCATCTTTCTGGTGACTAATGAATTTGAGCATCTTTTCATGTATGTGGTGACTATTCGAATGTCCTCTTTGGTGAAGTGTCTCTTCAAGTTCTTTGCCCATTTAATGATTGGGTTATTTGTCTTTTTGTCATTACGTTGTCAAAGTTTTATATGTATTTTGGTCATTAGATTCTTGTTGGATATATGGCTTCTGAAGATATTCTCCCAATTAGTAGCTTGTCTTGTTTTGTTTGGCAAAAACAAACAAAACAAACTTTTCATTTTTTGGGTAAAGTCTTTTGATAAACAAAAGTTTTTAATTTTTATGAGGTCCCATTGATTTATTTTGTCTTTTGCTGTTTGTGCTTTTGTTATTATATTAATCCATTGTTAAAATCTGGGCTGCTTGTTCCTGCATTTTCTTTTAAGGATTTTATGACTTTAGTTTGCACATAGGTCTTTAATCCATTTTGAATTTGTTTTTGTGTATGGTGTGAGGTATGGATCCTGTTACATTTTTCTGCATGTGAAAATCCAGTTCTCTCAACACCATTTATTGGAAACTCTTCTTTCTACATAGAACGGACTTAGCACTGTTGTCAAAAATCAGTTGGCCATGGATGTGTGGGTTTATTTCTGAACTCTCAATTCTATCCCATTGGCCTGTATACCAGTACCAGGCAGCTTTGATTACTGTAGCTGTATAATATGTTTCAAAATTAGGAAATGTGAGTCCTTTTCCTTTGTTCTTCTTTTTCAACATTGCTTTTTTTTTTTTTTCTTTTCCATAATTGGTATTTTATTGCTTATTTTAAGGGTCAGTACAGAGACATTATGAACAATTTATACACAATTCTTAAAAACCTAAAAAGCCATGTAGTTATAATTCTTCTAAGTTTCAGTGACTTTCCAGCTTTAAATTTGGAGGCAAATTTTCCTTAAGAGAACATTAAGTACCAATCATCTTCAATTGTTGATAAACTGTTATTTCATTAAAAAAACATAAGACCTACTAATTCACAACTTAATATCACACACACTACACACTTAAATTTTAAACCTTTGATTAAAAACCAAAACCAAACCCACCGCCATCAAGTCGATTCCGACTCACAGCAACCCTACAGGACAGAGTAGAAGTACCCCATAGAGTTTCCAGGGAGCACCTGGCGGATTTGAACTGCCAACCTCTTGGTTAGCAGCCATAACACTTAACCACTATGCCACCAGGGTTTCCCAACCTTTGATAGCACATAACAAAGTCATTAGGAAAACTAGACTGCCATGACCAAAGATGTTACAGAATGCACAGAGTTCTGGCAGGGAGAGCCATGATGAGTGAGCGGTTTTCTTTAAGAAATAATTCTATTAAAATACAATATGGAAATCAAAGTAATTTAAAATGCTCAAGACATATAAATGCATGACTGTGTCTCCAAACTGCCATTAAGTATGCTTTGTATTATGAGATTAAAAAAAAAAAAAAAACTATCCCTCTCACCTATGGAATGTTCCATTGACACTCAAGATAGTCAAAGTCTCCCACAATTCAACTTTCCGCTATTTTCTGGTTGTACTGAAAAATAAACTCCCAGCAAATGATTTCATCTCTTAAAATGTATTTACACTTAAAAAATGGGATGAGGTGGGATTTCCCCCTTCTTAAACATGTTTCTAGAAAAAACAAAACAGTTGATAAACATATTCCTTTGGATTGTACAAGAGAGGAAATACAGGGACTACTGATAAGACATCTTAGACAAACTGTAATTAGACTTGCCATCTTTCTTTCTTGGTTCATCAAGACATCTTAGACAAACTGTAATTAGACTTGCCATCTTTCTTTCTTGGTTCATCAGAGGCTGACTTTTCCTCATTTTTCGTTTTCCATTTTCTGTAGGTACATCTTCAGTTTCTTGGTTAGCCACTTCAGCCTCTTTTCCTTTTGCTCCCCTTTTCCCTTTTGTTTGCATCTTCTTGTCTGAAGATTTATCCTTTCCTGCTTCCTTTTTTGGCTTTGTTTCCACTTTTGCAGGAGTAGTTTAGCTGATAACCTTGCTGATCTCATCTTGGGCTCCTCCTTCACCACTCCTGCTTAGATGATTTGGCATTGTTTGGTTGGCAGGTGCTGCCTCCAAGGCCTCTGTCTGCACCTGCAGGGGATGCCATTTCTTGCAGCTGGCATACTACATCTACATACTAGGTGGGGGTACCTGCAGCCCACCAACCCCAGCCCCAGCCCCAGCCAACCTCAATAAAATAGGTATAGAAGGGAACTCCCATAACATAAAAAAGGGCAAAACCAATTGCCAACAACATTCTTAATGGAGAAAGGGTGAAAACGCTCGCCTTGAGAACAGAAACAAGACAAAGACGCCCTTTATCACCACTCTTATTTAACATTGTGTTGGAAGTCCTAGCTAAAACAATAAGGGAAGAAAAAAGGGGGGGGGCAAACAAATTGGTAAGGAAGAAGTCAAACTGTCCCTATTTGTAGATGATATGATACTATACATAGAAAACCCAAAAGACTCCACGAGAAAACTACTGGAACTAATGGAAGGATTCAGCAGAGTAGCAGAAATCAAGATAACCCCCCCAAAAAAAACCAAACCCACTGCCATTGAGTCAATTCCGACTCATAGCGACCCTATAGGACAGAACAGAACTGCCCAATAGAGTTTCCAAGGAGTGCCTGGTGAGTTTGAACTGCTGACCTCTTGGTTAGCAGCTGTAGCACTTAACCACTACACCACCAGGGTTTCCGAATACAAGCTAAACATACAAAAATCAGTTGGATTCCTATATGCTGATAAAGAGAACCATGAAAAGGAAATCAAGAAAACAATAGCATTTATAATGGTCCCTAAAAAAAAAAATACTTATGAATAAATCTAATTAGGGATGTAAAAGACCTATAGAAAGAAAACTACAAACACTACTGCAAGAAATCAAAAAAGACCTACATAAATGGAAAAACATGCCATGCTCATGGACAGGTAGACTCAACATGGTAAAAAAGCCAATTCTACGGAAAACAATCTACAAACACAATGCAATCCCAATCCAAATACCAACAACATTCTTTAAAGAGATGAAAAAACTAATAACTTTATATGGAAAAGGAAGAAGCCCCAGATAAGTAAAGCACTATTGAAGAAAAAAAGAAGAAGAAAATAAGAGGAATCACACTACCTGGCCTCAGGACTTGTACTACTATACAGCTACAGTAGTCAGAACAACCTGGTACTGGTACAATGACAGATGCGCTGACCAGTGGAACAGAATTGAGAGCCCAGATGTAAATTTATGCACCAACAGTCACTTGATTTTCGACAAAAGCCGAAACTCCACCAAATGGTGAAAAGACAGTCTTTTTAACAAATGGTGCTGGCAAAACTGGTTGTCTATCTGCAAAATAATGAAAGAGAGCCCATACCTTATACCACACACAAAAATTAATTCAAAATGGATAAAGGACCTAAATATAAAACCAAAATCTACAAAGATAATAGAAAAAAAAAATAGGATCAACATTACAGGCCCTAATACACGGCATTAACAAGATAAAAACCATAACTAACAACACACAAACACCAGAAGATAAGCTAGATAACTGGAACCTTCTAAAAATTAAACACTTATGCTCATCAAAAGACTTTACCAAAAGAGTAAAAAGAGAACCTACAGACTGGGAAAAAAATTTGGCTATGCCAAATTCGACAAAGTTCTAATCTTTAAAATCCACAGGAAAATCCAACACCTCTACAACAAAAAGACAATATAATTCAATTAAAAAATGGGCAAAGGATACGAACAGACACTTCACCAAAGAAGATATTCAGGAGGCTAACAGGCACATGAGGAAATGTTCTCACTCACTTGCCATTTAAAAAAAAAAAAAAAAACGGTTGCCATCGAGTTGATTCCGACTCGTAGCGACTCTATAGGACAGAGTAGAACTGCCCCATAGAGTTTCCAAGGAGTGCTTGGTGGATTCGAACTGCTGACCTTTTGGTCTTAACCACTACACCACCAGGGTTTCCCACTTGCCATTAGAGAATAAAAATTAAAACCACAACGAGATACCATCTCGCCCCAACATTATTGGCATGAATCAAAAAAAACGGAAAATAACTAAAGCTGGAGAGGCTGCAGGGAGATTGGAACTCTTATGCTGTGCTAGCGGGAATGCAAAATGGTGCAACCATTTTGGAAAATGATATGGAGCTTCCTTAGAAGCTAGAAATAGAAACACCATATGATCCAGCAATCCTACTCCTAGGAATACATCCTAGAGAAATAAGAGCTGTCATGAATAGACGTATGCACACCCATGTTCATTGCAGCATTATTCACAATAGCAAAAAGATGGAAACAACATAAGTGCCCATCAACAGATGAATGAATAAACAAATTATGGTACATACACACAATGAAATACTACACAACGATAAAGAACAATGATGAATCTTCAAAACATCTCACAACATGGATAAACCTGGAGGGCATTATGCTGAGTGAAATAAGTCACAAACAGATAAATATTGTATGAGACTACTATTATAAAAACTCATGGAAAAGGTTTACACACAAAAAGAAACAATCTTTAATGGTTACAAGGGAGGAGAGGGCACCCATTGAAACCCACTGTTGTTGAGTTGATTCTGACTCATGGTGACCCTATAGGACAGAGTAGAACTGCCCCATAGAGTTTCCAAGGAGCACCCCGTGGATTCGAACTGCCAGCTTTTTGGTTAGCAGCCATAGCACTTAACCACTACACCACTAGGGTTTCTGAGGAGGGGGTAGGGAGGGAAAAACACTAAATAGACAATAGATAAGCGGTAACTTTGGTGAAGGGTAAGACAATACACAGTACTGGGGAAGCCAGCACAACTTGACCAATGCAAGGTCATGGAAGCTCCATAGACACATCCAAACTCCCTGAGGAAACAAATTGCTGGGCTGAGCACTCTGGGGGCCATGGTCTTGGAGAACATCTAGCTCAATTGGCATAGCATAGTGTATAAAGAAAATGTTCTACATCCTACTTTGGTGAGTAGCACCTGGGGTCTTAAAAGCTTATGAGCAGCCAGTTAAGATACTCCACCTGTCCCACCCCATCTGGAGCAAGGGAGAATGAAGTAAACAAAAGACACAAGGGAAAGATTAGTCTAAAGGACTAATGGACCACAACTAACTCAGCCTCCACCAGACTGAGTCCAGCACAGCTAGGTGGTGCCTGGCTACCACCACCGACTGCTCAGATGGGGATCACAGTAGATGGTCCTAGATAGAGCTGGAGAAAATGTAGAATAAAATTCTAACTCACGCACACACACACAAAAGACCAGACTTACTTGTCTGACAGAGACTGGAGAAACCCCGAGAGTATGGCCCCCAGACACCCTTTTAACTCAGTACTGAAGTCACTCCTGAGGTTCACCCTTCAGCCAAAGATTAGACAGGCCCATAAAACAAAAGGAGACTAAATGGGCACACCAGTCCAGGGGCAAGGATGAGAAGGCAGGAGAACAGGAAAGCTGGTAATGAGAAACCCAAGGTCGAGAAAGGGAGAATGTTGATATGTCGTGGGGTTGGCAACCAATGTCACAAAACATAATGTGTGTTGTTTAATGAGAAACTAATTTGCCCTGTAAACCTTCATCTAAAGCACAATTAAAAAAAAAAAGATCTTGAGTGAAAAAGGGAAGTTCTTAAAACTCAATGAACTGGGGAAGATGTCTAGCTTGATAGATTCTGCCACTTGCTGACTGGGTGGCCTTGGGCAGCTTCTTCAATCTCTTTAGTCTCAGGCTCCTCATGTGTAAAATAGGGTAACAGGCCTGAAGGAGATGATGTATGTAAAATAGATGTTCCCTACCAGCCATTTTGCACACAGTTTATACTCAATTATCATTAAAAAAAAAAAAGAAACACAAGATCAATTCACAGTAAGCTTAATAAATAATATGTAGGAATGAAAATAGCCCTTGAAAGAACAACCAGTTCAAAGAATCTACCCTATAAAAATTACCAGAGATGTAAGAAAAATATACATACAGAAGGAAGTCCGTTGTGTAACGTAAAATAATAAAACCATGTTCAACAAGAGGGAATGTCCAGTGAGCTCCCCCCAAAAGTTATGGTTTTAAATAATTTCTACAGACATGGGAAAATAGTAAATAAAAACCCAGTAAGTAAAACCATAGAAACATCTGACCTCAATTAGGCAAATATATACTCGGGTGGGGGGGGGAGGGCGGGGGACGGGGGACTCAGAAGGAATTATATGAAAGATGTTGAATAAAACACTTTTTATGCTAGTTTTAGTTTCTTCTTGATTTTTCTTTTTAATTTTGGTAAAATCTTTTTATTTATTTATTTTTTTGCTATTTTCCCCATTTTCTGCCTTTTTTTCCTGTTGCTCAAACTTTCCTCACCTAGACACCGGTGACCCGTGGTTGGATCTTCTGAGAGGCCTGACCTAGTGGGATAAATGTGCTCTGGGCCAACAGCATTATTTCTTCTTCTTTTTTTTTTATTTTGCTTTAGTGAGAGTTTACAGCTCGTTACTTTCTTATTTAAAAATTTATGCACATATTGTTTTGTGTGGCATTGATTGCAATCACCACAATGTGACAACATGCTCCTCCTTTCCACCCCAGGTTCCCTGTGTCTATTTCTCCAATTTCTGTCCCTTCCTGCCTTCTCATCCTGCTTTTGGACAGGATCTGTCCATTTGGTCTCATTTATTTGATTGAACTAAGAAGCACATTCCTCACTTGTATTATTATTATTTTTTATATAGGCTTTTCTAATCTTTGAAAAGTGAGCTTCGGTAATGGTTTTAGTTCTGGGTTAGCAGAGTGTTTGGGGGTCATAATTTTGGGGGCTCTTCCAGTCTGTCAGACCAGTAAGTCTGGTATTTTTTTTTTCTGTAGTATGTAAGAGCAGATTTTTATTTTTCTGCCTTTGATAGTCAACTTCTTAGTATCACCAGGTTGAGTATTTTGCATTTGTTTTTTTTTTAATTTATTTGTTGTGCTTTAAGTGAAAGTTTATAAATCAAGTCAGTCTCTCATACAAAAACTTATACACACCTTGCTATGTACTCCTAGCTGCTCTCCCCCTAATGAGACAGAACACTCTTTTCCACCCTGTATTCCCCATGTCCATTCAGCCAGCTCCTGTCCCCTTCTGCCTTCTCATCTCACCTCCACACAGGAGCTGCCCACATAGTCTTATGTGTCTACTTGAGCCAAGAAGCTCACTCTTTACCAGTATCATTTTTTGTCTTACAGTCCAGTCCAAACCCTGTCTGAAGAGTTGGCTTATGTCTGGTCTTTTTTTGTGAATTTGAATTCTCTTCCGCGTTTTTCTCCTGCTTTGTCTGGGACCCTTGTTGTGATCCATGTCAGAGCAGTTGCTGGTGGTAGTCAAGCACCATTTAGTTCTCTGGTGTCAGGCTGGTAGAGCCTGTGGTTCATGTGGACGTTCAGTCCTTTGGGTTTCCACATTCTTTCGACGACAGCTTTGTTTGTGGTCTCGCTGAGTCTAGGGTAAGAAACTGATGATCTGCTCTGGTGTGGTCTGGGAGAGACTTGAGTGCATTTTTGTCTCTAGGCAGGATACTTTCTTTTTTTTAAGAACATATTTATTGTGTAGAACAAATACCATACATTCTAAAGTGTACTTTTTTAATTAATAATTTTATTGTTGTTAAATACATATAACATAAAATTGCCATTTAAAACATTTTTAGGTGACATCAATCAAACAATTCAGTGACATTAATTGCATTCATTATGTTGTGCTGTTATCACTGCTATCTGTTTCCAAATGTTTTTCTTCACCCTAAAGAGAAATTCAGTACCCCTTAAACAATAACTCGCATTCCCTCCTCCTCCAGCCCCTGGTCACCACTAATAAATTTTGGTTTTATGCACTTGCCTCTTGTACGTATTTCATATAAGTGGGGTCATACAATATTTGTCCTTTTGTGCCTGACTTATCTCACTAAGCATAACGTTTTCAAGGTTCATCCATGTCATAACTAACATGTACCAGAACTTCATTTCTTTTTATGACTGAACAATACCTAATTGTATATATATAGGAACTCTGGTAGTGAAGTGGTTAAGAGCTCGGCTTCTGACCAAAATGTCGGCAGTTCAAATCCACCAGCCACTCCTTGAAAACACTATGGGGTAGTTCTACTTTGTCCTACAGGGTCACTATAAGTTAGAATCAACTTGACGGCAATGAGTTTTTTGTTATGCATGTAATAGATTTTGTTTATCCATTCTTTGATGGACCTTTTGGCAATAAGCATTGGTGTACAAGTATCTGTTTGCCTTCCTCCTTTCAAGTCTTTTGGGGATATACCTAGGAGTGGAATTGCTGGATCATATGGTGACTCCACGTTTTACTTTTTGAGGAACTGCCAAACTGTTTTCCACAGCACCTGCACCATTTTACAATCCCACCAGTGAAGCATGAGTGTTCTAATGTCTCCACATCTTTGCCAACACTTGTTATTTTCTGTTAAAAATAATATGTAATAACCATCCTGGTGTTATAACCATCCAGTAAAATAGCATCTCATTGTGGCTTCATATATATATATATATAATTTTATTTATTTATTTTGTTGTTGAGTGGCAGGATACTTTTGACATATAAAATTAAATCTCGAGGCGGGGCCAAGATGGCGGACTAGGTGGACACTACCGTGGATCCCTCTTGCAACAAAGACTCGGAAAAACAAGTGAATCGATCACATACATAACAATCTACGAACTCTGAACAACAAACACAGATTTAGAGACCGAGAACAAACAAATACGGGGAGACAGCGATTGTTTTCAGAGCCAGGAGCCAGCGTACCAGTCACGTGACCTTCGGAGCCCGATTTGGGGCAGAGCCCAGGGGGGCAGACGGCACAGACAAGGGGCCCAGCCCTAGCCCCCGAACTCATCCCGGGAGGGAGCCCAGCCGGTTCGCGAGGGCGGCGCAGCTGGTGGGAGAAGTCCCTGGGAGGCAGTGACTGGTCTTGGAGTGGGGAGAGCAGCGTCCCAGCCGGGGAGCCATCCCCCCGGGATTTTGGCGGGCGTGGGTGGGGCGTGAGCACGGGGTGCAGCTCCATCCCCCTGAATTGACCCCGGGGTGGTCCCAGCCAGTTCGCGAAGGTGGCGTGGCAGTGCAGCCGGTGGGAGAAGTCCCCGGGAGGCAATGGCTGGTCTTGCAGCAGGGAGAGCGGCGTCCCAGCCAGGACGCGCAGTCGCGGCGTAGGCGCGGGGAGCTGCTCTGCTCTCCTGAGCTGACCCCGGGGGGGGGGAGCCCACCCGATTCACGGGGGCAGTGCGCGACGCGGCTGGCGGGAGGGGGAGTCCCCGGGAGGCAACGACTGATTTTGGAGTCGGGAGTGCTCCGTCCCAGTAGGGGAGCCTTAACCTTGGGGGTGGGGCTGACAGCAGAGGATCTGACCGTGACGCCAGTGGGCCAGACCCCCTGGGGGCAATCTCCACACAGCCAATACATATAGGCGACGCGCCCCACGGAAATCTCCGATATAATAGTCATTCCAAGTAAGACAAGCAACTCTGGCTAAATTCTGAGGTGCTACTCTCCTAGCTCTCTGATCACTCCCCCACCCTCCCCAGGCGGCTCCATTAACATCTGAATAGCCTGAGCCAGAGGGAGAACTCTGATAGGGATCTGACTGCATTTTTTGTTTTAGCGGATATTCTGGAAAAACTAGTTTCCCAGTGATGGCTCGGAGACAGCAGTCCGTATCAAACCACATAAAGAAGCAGACCATGACAGCTTCTCCAACCCCCGAAACAAAAGAATCAAAATCTTTCCCAAATGAAGATACAATCCTGGAATTATCAGGTACAGAATATAAAAAACTAATTTACAGAATGCTTCAAGACATCACAAATGAAATAAGGCAAACCGCAGAAAAAGCCAAGGAACACACTGATAAAACTGTTGAAGAACTCAAAAAGATTATTCAAGAACATAGTGGAAAAATTAACAAGTTGCAAGAATCCATAGAGAGACAACATGTAGAAATCCAAAAGATTAACAATAAAATTACAGAATTAGACAACGCAATAGGAAGTCAGAGGAGCGGACTCGAGCAATTAGAATGTAGACTGGGACATCTGGAGGACCAGGGAATCAACACCAACACAGCTGAAAAAAAATCAGATAAAAGAATTCAAAAAAATGAAGAAACCCTACGAATCATGTGGGACTCTATCAAGAAGGATAACTTGCGAGTGATTGGAGTCCCAGAACAGGGAGGGGGGACAGAAAACACAGAGAAAATAGTTGAAGAACTCCTGACACAAAGCTTCCCTGACATCATGAAAGACGAAAGGATATCTATCCAAGATGCTCATCGAACCCCATTTAAGATTGATCCAAAAAGAAAAACACCAAGACATGTTATCATCAAACTTGCCAAAACCAAAGATAAACAGAAAATTTTAAAAGCAGCCAGGGAGAAAAGAAAGATTTCCTTCAAGGGAGAATCAATAAGAATAAGTTCAGACTACTCAGCAGAAACCATGCAGGCAAGAAGGGAATGGGATGACGTATACAGAGCACTGAAGGAGAAAAACTGCCAACCAAGGATCATATATCCAGCAAAACTCTCTCTGAAATATGAAGGCGAAATTAAGATATTTACAGATAAACACAAGTTTAGAGAATTTGCAAAAACCAAACCAAAGCTACAAGAAATGCTAAAGGAGATTGTTTGGCCAGATGACCAATAATATCAG
Source organism: Loxodonta africana (assembly GCF_030014295.1). Classification (NCBI taxonomy): domain Eukaryota; kingdom Metazoa; phylum Chordata; class Mammalia; order Proboscidea; family Elephantidae; genus Loxodonta; species Loxodonta africana. The sequence goes on from NC_087350.1 coordinate 2,260,330, forward strand.
GTACCAGCACAATACAAGGTCACAAAACAGAACGTCCTGATATCAACTCAAATAGGGAAAGCACAAAAACAAACAAATTAAGATTAATTCTAAAAAATAAATAAATAAATAAATAAAATACACATAACAGGGAATCATGGAAGTCAATAGGTAAAAGATCACAATAATCAAAAAGAGGGACTAAATACAGGAGGCATTGAACTGCCAGATGGAGAGTGATACAAGGCGATATAGAACGATACGAGTTAGGTTTTTACTTAGGAAAATAGGGGTAAATAATAAGGTAACCACAAAAAGGAATATCAACTCCATAACTCAAGATAAAAGCCAAGAAAAACGTAACGACTCAACTAACATAAAGTCAAACATTATGAAAATGAGGATCTCACAATTTACTAAGAAAAACGTCTCAGCACAAAAAACTATGTGGAAAAATGAAATGGCCAACAACACACATGAAAAGGCATCAAAATGACAGCACTAAAAACTTATTTATCTATAATTACGCTGAATGTAAATGGACTAAATGCACCAATAAAGAGACAGAGAGTCACGGACTGGATAAAGAAACACGATCCATCTATATGCTGCCTGCAAGAGACACACCTTAGACTTAGAGACACAAACAAACTAAAACTCAAAGGATGGAAAAAAATATATCAAGCAAACAATAAGCAAAAAAGAAGAGGAGTGGCAATATTAATTTCTGACAAAATAGACTTTAGACTTAAATCCACCACAAAGGATAAAGAAGGACACTATATAATGATAAAAGGGACAATTGATCAGGAAGACATAACCATATTAAATATTTATGCACCCAATGACAGGGCTGCAAGATACATAAATCAAATTTTAACAGAATTGAAAAGTGAGATAGACACCTCCACATTTATAGTAGGAGACTTCAACACACCACTTTCGGAGAAGGACAGGACATCCAGTAAGAAGCTCAATAGAGACACGGAAGACCTACTTACAACAATCAACCAACTTGACCTCATTGACTTATACAGAACTCTCCACCCAACTGCTACAAAATATCCTTTTTTTTCTAGTGCACATGGAACATTCTCTAGAATAGACCACATATTAGGTCATAAAACAAACCTTTGCAGAGTCCAAAACATCGAAATATTACAAAGCATCTTCTCAGACCACAAGGCAATGAAACTAGAAGTCAATAATAGAAAAAGTAGGGAAAAGAAATCAAATACTTGGAAAATGAACAATACCCTCCTGAAAAAAGACTGGGTTATAGAAGACATCAAGGAGGGAATAAGGAAATTCATAGAACGCAATGGGAATGAAAATACTTCCTATCAAAACCTCTGGGACACAGCAAAAGCAGTGCTCAGAGGCCAAATTAAATCGATAAATGCACACATACAAAAAGAAGAAAGAGCCAAAATCAGAGAACTGTCCCAACAACTTGAACAAATAGAAAGTGAGCAACAAAAGAACCCATCAGGCACCAGAAGAAAACAAATAATAAAAATTAGAGCTGAACTAAATGAATTAGAGAACAGAAAAACAATTGAAAGAATTAACAAAGCCAAAAGCTGGTTCTTTGAAAAAATTAACAAAATTGATAAACCATTGGCCAGACTGACTAAAGAAATACAGGAAAGGAAACAAATAACCCGAATAAGAAACGAGAAGGACCACATCACAACAGAACCAAATGAAATTAAAAGAATCATTTCAGATTACTACAAAAAATTATACTCTAACAAATTTGAAAACCTAGAATAAATGGATGAATTCCTGGAAAAACACTACCTACCTAAACTAACACATTCAGAAGTAGAGCAACTAAATAGACCCATAACAAAAAAAGAGATTGAAACGGTAATCAAAAAACTTCCAACAAAAAAAAGTCCTGGCCCGGATGGCTTCACTGCAGAGTTCTACCAAACCTTCACAGAAGAGTTAACACCACTACTACTGAAGGTATTGCAAAGCATAGAAAAAGACGGAATACTACCCAACTCATTCTATGAAGCTACCATCTCCCTGATACCAAAACCAGGTAAAGACATTACAAAAAAAGAAAATTATAGACCTATATCCCTCATGAACTTAGATGCAAAAATCCTCAACAAAATTCTAGCCAATAGAATCCAACAACATATCAAAAAAATAATTCACCCTGATCAAGTGGGATTTATACCAGGTATGCAAGGCTGGTTTAATATCAGAAAAACCATTAATGTAATCCATCACATAAATAAAACAAAAGATAAAAACCACATGATCTTATCAATTGATGGAGAAAAGGCATTTGACAAAGTTCAACACCCATTTATGATAAAAACTCTTACCAAAATAGGAATTGAAGGAAAATTCCTCAACATAATAAAGGGCATCTATGCAAAGCCAACAGCCAGTATCACTCTAAATGGAGAGAACCTGAAAGCATTTCCCTTGAGAACGGGAACCAGACAAGGATGCCCTTTATCACCGCTCTTATTCAACATCGTACTTGAAGTCCTAGCCAGGGCAATTAGGCTAGACAAAGAAATAAAGGGTATCCGGATTGGCAAGGAGGAAGTAAAGCTATCACTATTTGCAGATGACATGATTGTATATACAGAAAACCCTAAGGAATCCTCCAGAAAACTACTGAAACTAATAGAAGAGTTTGGCAGAGTCTCAGGTTATAAAATAAACATACAAAAATCACTTGGATTCCTCTACATCAACAAAAAAAACACCGAAGAGGAAATAACCAAATCAATACCATTCACAGTAGCCCCCAAGAAGATAAAATACTTAGGAATAAATCTTACCAAGGATGTAAAAGACCTATACAAAGAAAACTACAAAGCTCTACAACAAGAAATTCAAAAGGACATACTTAAGTGGAAAAACATACCCTGCTCATGGATAGGAAGACTTAACATAGTAAAAATGTCTCTTCTACCAAAAGCCATCTATACATATAACGCACTTCCGATCCAAATTCCAATGTCATATTTTAAGGGGATAGAGAAACAAATCACCAATTTCATATGGAAGGGAAGGAAGCCCCAGATAAGCAAAGCATTACTGAAAAAGAAGAAGAAAGTGGGAGGCCTCACTCTACCTGATTTCAGAACCTATTATACAGCCACAATAGTCAAAACAGCCTGGTACTGGTACAACAACAGGCACATAGACCAATGGAACAGAATTGAGAATCCAGATATAAATCCATCCATGTATGAGCAGCTGATATTTGACAAAGGCCCAGTGTCAGTTAATTGGGGAAAAGATAGTCTTTTTAACAAATGGTGCTGGCATAACTGGATATGCATTTGCAAAAAAATGAAACAGGACCCATACCTCACACCATGCACAAAAACTAACTCCAAGTGGATCAAAGACCTAAACATAAAGACTAAAACGATAAAGATCATGGAAGAAAAAATAGGGACAACCCTAGGAGCCCTAATACAGGGCATAAACAGAATACAAAACATTACCAAAAATGACGAAGAGAAACCAGATAACTGGGAGCTCCTAAAAATCAAACACCTGTGCTCATCTAAAGACTTCACCAAAAGAGTAAAAAGACCACCTACAGACTGGGAAAGAATTTTCAGCTATGACATCTCAGATCAGCGCCTGATCTCTAAAATCTACATGATTCCGTCAAAACTCAACCACAGAAAGACAAACAACCCAATCAAGAAGTGGGCAAAGGATATGAACACACATTTCACTAAAGAAGATATTCAGGCAGCCAACAGATACATGAGAAAATGCTCCCGATCATTAGCCATTAGAGAAATGCAAATTAAAACTACGATGAGATTCCATCTCACACCAACTAGGCTGGCATTAATCCAAAAAACACAAAATAATAAATGTTGGAGAGGCTGCGGAGAGATTGGAACTCTCACACACTGCTGGTGGGAATGTAAAATGGTACAACCACTTTGGAAATCCATCTGGTGTTATCTTAAACAGTTAGAAATAGAACTACCATACAACCCAGAAATCCCACTCCTCGGAATATACTCTAGAGAAATAAGAGCCTTCACACGAGCAGATATATGCACACCCATGTTTTTTGCAGCTCTGTTTACAATAGCAAAAAGCTGGAAGGAACCAAGGTGTCCGTCAACCGATGAATGGGTAAATAAATTGTGGTATATTCACACAATGAAATACTCCGCATCGATAAAGAACAGTGACGAATCTGTGAAACATTTCATAACATGGAGGAATCTGGAAGGCATTATGCTGAGCAAAATGAGTCAGAGGCAAAAGGACAAATATTGTATAAGACCACTATTATAAGATCTTGAGAAATAGTAAAAACTGAGAAGAACACATACTTTTGTGGTTACGAAGTGGGGAGGGAGGGAGGGAGGGAGAGGGTTTTTTATTGATCAATCAGTAGATAAGAACTGCTTTGGGTGAAGGGAAAGACAACACTCAATACATGGAAGGTCAGCCCAATTGGACTGGACTAAAAGCAAAGAGGTTTCCGGGATAAAATGAATGCTTCAAAGGTCAGCGGAGCAGGGGCGGGGGTCTGGGGAACATGGTTTGAGGCGACTTCTAAGTCAATTGGCAAAATAATTCTATTATGAAAACATTCTGCATCCCACTTTGAAATGTGGCGTCTGGGGTCTTAAATGCTAACAAGCGGCCATCTAAGATGCATCAATTGGTCTCAACCCACCTGGATCAAAGGAAAATGAAAAACACCAAGGTCACACAACAACTAAGAACCCAAGAGACAGAAAGGGCCACATGAAGCAGAGACCTACATCATCCTGAGACCAGAAGAACTAGTTGGTGCCCGGCTACAATCGATGACTGCCCTGTCAGGGAGCACAACAGAGAACTCCTGAGGGAGCAGGAGATCAGTGGGATGCAGACCCCAAATTCTCATAAAAAGATCATACTTAATGGTCTGACTGAGACTAGAGGAATCCCGGCGGCAATGCTCCCCAGACCTTCTGTTGGCACAGGACAGGAACCATCCCCGAAGACAACTCATCAGACATGAAAGGGACTGGTCAGCGGGGGAGAGAGAGATGCTGATGAAGAGTGAGCTAACTGCATCAGGTGGACACTTGAGAGTGTGTTGGCAACTCTTGACTGGAGGGGGGATGGGAAGATAGATAGAGAGGGAAGCTGGCAAAATTGGCACGAAACGAGAGACTGAAAGGGCTGACTCAATAGGGGGAGAGCAAGTGGGAGAAGGGAGTAAGATGTATGTAAACTTACATGTGACAGACTGATTGGATTTGTAAATGTTCACTTGAAGCTTAATAAAAGTTAATTAAAAAATTAAATCTCAAAATAGTCTCTGGAAGAGGAAAAAAAATGAAAAGGCATTGGTGATTGAGAACTTCAGCAGATTATTTGCACAATCTTACATGAAAAGTGGATATTTGGCAGGCACGTGATTCTTTTTTTTAATGATTTGTGATTTTCCAGTTCTCAGAGGGTCATTTCACTAAAAAAATTTTTTTTAGTCACCAGAAAACAGAATCAGTTTTTTTTTAATAGAGTTTTATTTATTTTGTTGTTGGGAATATACACAGCAAAACAAACACCAATTCAATAGTTTCTACGTGTACCATTTAGTGACATTGTTTACTTTCCTCAAGTTTTACAACCATTCTCGTTCTCCTTTTCTGAGCTGTTTCTACCTCATTAAGATGAACTCAATGCTCCCTAAGATTCTTATCTAATCTTTCAAGTTGCTGTTGTCAATTTGATCCCATATAGATAGTTCTTAAAAAAGCATAATGCTCAAGGTGTTGCCCATTTGGTCTCATATAAGTGATTGAATTAAGAAGCACTTTCTTCACATGTGTTAGTTTTTGTTTTATAGGCCTATCTAATCTTTGGCTGAAAGGTGGAATTCAGGAGTGGCTTCAGTGCTGAGTTAGCAGGGTTTCTGGGGGCCATAGTCTTGGGCATTCCTCCAGTCTCTGTCAGACCAGTAAGTCTGGTTCTGCCCCTGTCAGAGCGGTCTGTGGTGGTAGCTGGGCACCATCTAGTTCTTCTGGGCTCAGGATGGTGAAGGCTGTGGTTCATGTGGTCCATTAGTCCTTTGGACTAATATTTTCCTTATGTCTTTGGTTTTCTTCTTTCTCCTTTTCTCTGGATGGGATGGGACTAGTAGATGTATCTTAGATGGCTGCTTGCGAGCTTTTAAGACCCTAGATGCTACTCACCAAAGTAGAATGTAGAACATTTTCTTTATGAACTATATTATACTAATTGACCCACATGTCGCCCGAGACTATGGTCCCCAGGTCTTAGCCCCAACAACTCAGTCCCTCAAGGTGTTTGGATATGGCTAGGAAGCTTCCATGACTTTGCCTTGGTCAAGCTGTTCTGACTTCCCTTATATCGTGTGTTGTCTTTCCCTTCACCAAAGTTAATACTTGTCTACTCCCTCATAACCATCAAAGATTGTTCTTTTCTGTGTGTAAACTTTTTCTTGAATTTTTATAATAGCAGTTTCTTACAATATTTGTCCTTTTGTGATTGACTTATTTCATTCAGCATAATGCCCTCCTTTCAAGTCAGCCCTTTTTATATATCAAAAGAGATTGACTTAAGACACACCCTAAACTAATATTACCTCATTAACATAACAAAGAAAACCCATTCACAGATGGGATTATAACCACAGACATAGGGGTTAGAATTTACAACACACATTTTGGGGGGACACAGTTCAATCCATAACACTGGGGAAAAAATTAACCAGTAAAATTAAGTATGAAACAGCTATTAATTTAGGTTCAGGAAAGAAATCACAATAAATTTCATATTTTAAAAAGCTGACAAATACCACAAACATCACAATTCAGAGAATGTAATAATATTTTTATTAGTTAGGTTTCCGATATACTACTATAATACTATAGCTTTTATTGTAAAATGTAAAAAATATTCTAAAATTTTTTCTCTGTATCTGGCTGCATGTTTCACAGGACAATAGAGAGAATGGAAATAGAACCAGCCTTCCCTTCAACTTGTTTCCCCTCCAGTCACAGTAATTGGGGCATGCAGGGCACATTTATTTGCCATGTGGTCTCTGGCCTGAAGCCTTCACAAGAGCCTGGTAGTTCTACATAGTGGACAGCAGGAGTACTCCTCACGCCATTCATACACAGCAACTTAAATACACACAGAAATGACAGCAAGCAACATAAACTTATTCTTCTATCTCCAAACCAATAAAGGGATCCCAGAAATACCCACAGCCTTTCCAACTCCACTCAACAGGAGAGGAAGTATGACAGCTTTCTGAACAGGTGGCAGTTAAAATATCATATTCATGCAAATTGTACAAAAATACATCACTTTGAGTGCATTGTTAGGGCCCTGTGCAAGAGAGGGGGCATAGAGCTTTCAAAATACTATTGACTGGCTGGACGTTCACTTTAATTTATTTACCAGTGATAGGAAGAATAGAAAGAATCATCTTTTCATGGGTGGAGGCTATAGATTTGGGCAAAAGTGCAGGAAAGATAAGGGTGGGAAGAGTAAAAGGAAGGAAAGGGTCTTTTTGATGACTGACAAGAGAATAGGAGGGCCATGGAAGAGCAGGAGGAGAAAGGGTAAGAATAAGGAGTCACAGATACACTTCACTGTTCTTGTAGATTTCATAAGATTTTCTACATAAATGAACACGTCATCTGTAAAGGCAGTTGAAATTCTTTCTTTCTATTCTTGTGTCACCTCATTGCACTGGCTGGAACCATCCATGTAATGTTAAGTAGAAGGGATGAAAATAGACATCCTTGCCTTGTTCCTGAACTCAGGGGAAAGCATCCAGTCCTTGAGAAAAAAGTGTGGTGTTAGCATCAGGCATTTTTGTAGATGCTTTTTGTCAGGTTCAGGGAATTTCCTTCTAGTTGGTTAATTTATATTTATCAGAAATGAATGTTGAATTCTTATGGAATGCTTTTTTTGCATGGATTGAAATAATCGTATGGTATGTCACTTTAGTCTGTTAAAACAGTGGATTATATTGATTGATCTTTGAATGTTAAGCAACCTTGCATTCCCAGAATAAACCCCACTTTGTCATATTTTATTATTCTTTTAATATGTTGGTAGAATATATCTGATAAAATTTTGTTAAGAATTTTTTTTACCTATGTTCATAAGGGATATTGGTCTAAAGTCTTCTTTTGTTATAATATCTTTGTCTGTTTTTGGTGTCAGGGAAATTCCAGACTAATAGAAGTATTTTGGGAAGTATTTCCACCTGTTCTAAATTTTGGAACAAATTGTGTACAATTCTTCCATAAATGTCTGGTAGAATTCATTAGTGAAGCTATCTGTGCTTCAAGTTTTCTTGCTGGAAATTTTTAACTAGAAATTCAATTATTTTGTAGATATAGGCCTACTTAAGTTATCTACTGGAAACCCTGGTGGCGTAGTGGTTAAGTGCTACGGCTGCTAACCAAAGAGTCAGCAGTTCTAATCCGCCAGGCACAGTTCTACTCTGTCCTATAGGGTCGCTATGAGTCGGAATCGACATGACGGCACTCGGTTTTTGGTTTTTTTTTTAAGTTATCTACTTCTTCTTTAGTAAATTTTGGTGGTTTGTTTCTTTCCAGGATTTTGTCCATTTCAGCAAAGCTGTCAAAATTATTGGCATAAATTTGTTTACAATATTCCTTTATTATCTTTTTAATTTTGTAGAATCTGCAATGGTGTAGTCTCTTTCATTCTTGAGATTATAAATCTGTGTTTTCTCTCTTTATTTCCCTTATCATTCTCCCTAGAGGTTTATCAGTTCTATTGATTTTCTAAAAAAAAAAAAAAAAAAACCTTTTGAATACATTTATTTTTTTCTTTTTCTAAATAAAAAGATTTAAACTAATCATTATTATTTCTTCTGCTTACTTTGGCATCCTTTCCCTAGTTTCTTAAGCTAATTTGTTGCAGCAACAATAGAAAACTAACACAGAATTTGGTATCTGGAAGTAGAGTGATTTTGTAATAAATATCACAAACTCAGTGGCTTAAAACAACACAAATTTATTATCTTATAGTCCTGAAGGTCGAAGACTAAAATAGGTTTGCATAGCTGTGTTTATTTTGGAGGTTCAAGGGAGCGATCTGTCTCCTTGCCTTTTCCAACCTTTAGAGGCTGCCTGCATTCCTTGGTTCATGGTAGTTTCTCCCGTCTTCAAAGCCAGCTGTGTAGCGTGTCTCTCCTCTCTGACTTCCTGCTTCCCTCTTCCAAGGACCACTGCGGTTACATCAGACCCACTTGGACAGCTGAGCATACTTTCCCCATCTCAAATCCTTAACTCAGTCACATCTACACAGCTCTTTTTGCCGTGCGAGATAACATACCTACAAGTTTTGGGGACATTTTTGGAGCCATTATTCTGTGCACCACAATCTCCACTTTTGGCTCATGGACTGTAACTCTTGGTGGCATTATTTTAGGTTTTCTAGTATGCATCTTAATTTATCACAATTTACCCTCCCATAAGGCATGAGAGCCTTATAACAGCGTACTTCTGTTTCTCTCTTCTGAGCCTTTGTGCTGTTTTTGTCATACATTTTACTTCTGCACATATTATAAATTCCAGAATATATTGCCATTATTTTTACTTTAAACAGTCAATTATCAAAGGAGGGGCAAGGTGGCAGCATAAGCAGTCACACACTCACACCCCCCTACAACTATGCCAGTAAACTACAAATAAAAATTAACACAGAGAGAGAGTTTGGAGCTCGGAACGGCAGTTAAAACGTTGGAGAGCTGAGGTGAATGACGAACCAGGAGAAGAGACAGAGTAAGGATGGCGGAATGGCTGAGATTCGCTGGCCACCCACACCCCACCTGCTGGCTCAGCTCGCTGTGGCCAATTTGGGATGGAGACAGACAGCACCCTTGAACAAAGAGCACAGGATGGGAGCTACACTGAAGACACAGACCAGCTCAGAGATTCTGGGTAAATAGACTTGGAAAGGAGCCACAAAGGGAATAAGGTACATATTCAGGGTAGAACTGAGAGTGGAGTATTGGTACAAGGTAGTTTTGAAACTCAGGAAACCAATAAAAAATGCAGCCCAGTTCAGGTGGTGCAGATTGGACCACAGGATTTCATGAGCAGGGAGCAGGAAAGCCCAGACGTTACCTGGGGTGCGGCACAGGAAAACTGCAACGGTGTGGGTGAGAGCTACTGTGTCTTGCTGTGAGCAGAAGCAAGAGCGCTCTAGGGCCCGGGTCCATACAACAGCTGCAGGAACCATTCATCAGCCAAGGAGAGAAATGCACACCAAACAAGAAGCTCACTGGGAACCAGCTTGCTCCCCACCCAACAACCAGTCACTGCCAGACTGCCTGCTCAGTGTTGCCAATGCAGGAAGGACACAATACCACTACCCGACACTTTGGGAAGGCCAATGCCCGCCCCACAGACAGACATGAGGCAATCTTGTCTCACAGTTTACAGCAGCCTCGGAAAGGCCACACCCTGGCACACAGACCGCAGAGGAAAGCGACATCAGCCACCACAGGGGAGGCCTGCCGCGAAACAACGGACGACTTTAAGAACGGGCGTGCAGATACTTAACGTCTTCCAAAACGCCTAAAATCTGTGGAACCAGAGTAGAACCTATATCAAAAAAGAAAATATCTAAGGACAAACCACAGGAGAGAGGAGGTGAGCATACATCCCCAGAATGGCTGAGGCAGTGGTGGAAGAACCAAAGAGCCAGAGTGCCCTCTAGTGGACCGTAGGGGAAGAGGATAGAGATAAAGGGAACAACATCTCTGGAAGTAGAGCTTCTGAGTTCCAGCTTGTCATAGTCAGACACTCAAATGCCCCACATTTAGTAAAAAAAAAAAAAAAAAATTAAAATATACAAGGGTCTTTTTCAGATGGAAAGGAGAGGACGGTCCTATTAAAAGAAAACCATGAAGAAGCAAAAGTAGTCCGATGGACAGTTTAATGGGAAAATTTGAGGCCCTCCAGGCAACAATGTTCCTGAAACATGTTCAAAGAAATCAAAGAACACACAGAAAACTAACTAATGGAGACCAGGAAACAAAATGATAAACTAAATAAAGAGACTGAAAACATTAAAAACAAAGAGAAATACTGGAATTGAAGAATAAAACATCTGAACTGGAAAATGTAAGAGAAGGGTTCACCAACATAGATTTGAGCAGGCAGAAGACAGAACAAGCAAACTAGAAGACAGTGCAACTGAACTTATCAAATCTCAAGAGAAACAAGAGAAAAGAAGAAAGAAGGAGCAAAGCCAAATGGAACCCTGGCACCTAATTAAGAAATGGCTGGCTGCTTCCATGACCTACTGCCTCCTTTGCCATGAGGCTCCAGCTAAAGGCTGATAAATCCCTTTTGTATGGTATTTCTCCTCCTCCTACTTTTCATGCCATCTGTTTGCTGTTGAATTTCCTATGGTCTAGATCTGGCTGAATTCCATCCTCATGGTATAACTAACATGGTCCACTGTTCCCTGTATATCCTGAAAACTGATGTTTAGATCTAGAGGCTTGTTTAGATTCAGATTTAAAAATTTTAGCACGAATATTCCATAAGTGGCGGTTATGTCTGGTCATCTCAGGTGTGGCAGTTCTGAGATTGATCAGTAGGTTGAAATGTTGTCAGGCCTGATCCATTTATTATAAGGTTTACCATCAGCCTAATGATTTTAGCATTCACTTATTGCCTGGATCAATTTTTTTTCATTAGTGGTTACAATGTGGTGATTTTCTATTTTGATTTTTTGTTCTGTATTTCTTAGTTAGCATTTTTCTATCACTATTTGGTTATAGTTTGTAGAAGAAAGGAAGAATAAATACTCGATTCCTTCCCTTTATCAACTTTCAGAATAATTGGAGTCCTAGCAACCTACAATGGAGCCCTGGTGGTGCGGTGGTTAAGAGCTTGACTGATAACCAAAAAGTCATCAGCTGTTCCTTGGAAACCCTATGGGGCAGCTGTACCCTGTCCTGTAGGATGGCTTTGAGTCAGAATTGAATCAACTCGACAGCAATGGGTTTAGCAACCTGGAAGGAACTCAGCAAGACTTTTTTCTTTTTTTATTATCATTAAACTCATAAACTTTATATATATTTGCTTCAATATATTTGTGACGGTTAATTTTATGTTTCAGATTGGCTAGGCTATGGTTCCCAGTGTTTTTGCCAAACACTAGGCTAGTTGATGTTCTGTAATGGTAAGGCAATGTAATTGTCTTCCATAATGTAAGCTAATGTAATATAAACAATCTATCAGCAGAAAGAGGAGTTCCTTAGGGTGTGATCTGCCTTCAGGCTATAATATAGATATTTTGGTGGAACTTGCTCTCTCTTTCAACTCTGGACTCTTCCTGCTGCCTGACCTACGGCTTTTGGGATGCAAGCCTGAAGAAGTCTTCAACCTGCCACCTGACCTAGAGATTTGGGACATTCTAGGCCCCAAAATTGTGTGAGTCAATCCCTTGAAGTAAATCTCTGTTCATCTACCTACCCATCTGTCTGTCTGCCTATCTATCTACCTACCTATACCTACCTTCCAATGTGTGTCTCATTGGTTGTTTTTCTCAAGAACCCTAAGGAAACATTTCATTCGTTATTGTCAGCAGTGCTCAAATTGTCCTATTTTTGGCCTGGGCGTGCCTCCAGGTTGGCCCCTCAGTCCCATAGACACAGCTCCATAGCTTTTGGTGATGTCCCTATTTTGGGGCACAATAAGATGGCTCATGTCTGTCAGTTTGTTGTACTGTGAGGGCTTGCATGTTGCTGTGATGCTGGAAGCTATGCCAATGTATTCAGACACCAGCAGGGTCTCCCATGGAGGACAGATTTCAGCTGAGCTTCCAGACTAAGACAGACTAGGAAGAAGGACACAGCAGTCTACTTCTGAAAAGCATTAGCCAGTGAAAACCTAATGAATAGCAGTGGAACATTGTCTGATATAGTGCTGGAAGATGAGCCCCCCGGGTTGGAAGGCACTCAAAAGATGACTGGGGAAGAGCTGCTTCCTCAAAGTAGAGTCGACCTTAATGACGTGGTTGGAGTAAAACTTTTGGGACCTTTATTCACTGATGTGGCACGACTCAAAATGAGAAGAAACAGCTCCAAACATCCATTAATAATTGGAACCTGGAACACACAAAGTATGAATCTAGGAAAATTGGAAATCATCAAAAATGAAATGAAATGCATAAACATCAATATGCTAGGCATTAGTGAGCTGAAATGGACTGGTATTGGCCATTTTGAATTGGACAATTATATAGTCTACTATGCTGGGAATGACAAGTTGAAGAGGAATGGTCTTGCATTCATTGTCAAAAAGAACATTTCAAGATCTATCCTGAAGTACAATGCTGTCAGTGATAGGATAATATCCATACGCCGACAAGGAAGGCCAGTTAATACAACTATTATTCAAATTTATGCACCAACCACTAGGGCCAAAGATGAAGAAATAGAAGATTTTTATCAGCTGCTACAGTCTGAAATTGATCGAACATGCCATCAAGATGCATTGATAATTACTGGTGCTTTTAATGCCAAAGTTGGAAACAAAGAAGAAGGATCAGTAGTTGGAAAATATGGCCTTGGTGATAGAAACAAAGCTGGAGATCAAATGATAGAATTTTGCAAGACCAATGGCTTCTTCATTGCAAATACCTTCTTTCACCAACATAAACAATGACTATACCCATGGACCTCACCAGATGGAACACACAGAAATCAAACTGACCACATCTGTGGAAAGAGACGATGGAAAAGCTCAATATCATCAGTCAGAACAAGGCCAGGGCCAGCTGTGGAACAGACTATCAATTGCTCATACGCAAGTTCAAGCTGAAACTGAAGAAAATCAGAGCAAATCCACAAATGCCAAAACATGACCTTGAGTACATCCCACTTGAATTTAGAGACCATCTGAAGAATAGATTTGATGCATTGAATACTAGTGACCAAAGACCGGATGAGTTGTGTAATGACATCAAGGACATCATCCATGAAGAAAGCAAGAGGTCATTGAAAAGACAGGAAAGAAAGAAAAGACCAAGATGGATGTCAGAGGAGACCTGAAACTTGCTCTAGAACATCGAGCAGCTAAAGCAAAAGGAAGAATTGATGAAGTAAAAGAACTGAACAGAAGATTTCAAAGGGATGCTCAAGAAGACAAAGTAAAGTATTACAATGACATGTGCAAAGAGCTGGAGATGGAGAACCCAAAGGGAAGAACACGCTCGGCCTCAAGCTGAAAGAACCGAAGAAAAAAATCAAGCCTGGAGTTGCAGTAGTAAAGGATTCTATGGGGAAAATATTAAACGACGCAGGAAGCATCAAAAGAAGATGGAAGGAATACACAGAGTCATTATACCAAAAAGAATTAGTCCATGTTCAACCATTTCAAGAGTCAGCATATGATCAGGAACTAATGGTACTAAAGGAAGAAGTCCAAGCTGCTCTGAAGGCACTGGCGAAAAACAAGGCTCCAGGAATTGGTGGAATATCAACTGAGATGTTTCAACAAACAGGTGCAGCGCTGGAGGTACTCACTCGTCTGTGCCAAGAAATATGGAAGAGAGCTTCCTAGCCAACTGACTGGAAGAGATCCATATTTATGCCTATTCCCAAGAAAGGTGATCCAACCGAATGTGGAAATTATAGAACAATATCATCAATATCACATGCAAGCAAAATTTTGCTGAAGATCATTCAAAAAATGACTGCAGCAGTATATTGACAGGAAACTGCCAGAAATTCAGGCCAGTTTCAGAAGAGAACGTGGAAACAGGGATATCATTGCTGATGTCAGATGGACCCTGGCTGACAGCAGAGAATACCAGAAGGATGTTTACCTGTGTTTTACTGACTATGCAAAGGCATTCGACTGTGTGGATCATAACAAATTATGGATAACATTGCGAAGAATGGGAATTCCAGAACACTTAACTGTGCTCAATGGGAACCTTTACACAGATCAAGAGGCACTTGTTCGGACAGAACAAAGGGATACTGATTGGTTTAAAGTCAGGAAAGGTGTGCGTCAGGGTTGTATTCTTTCACCATACCTATTCAGTCTGTATGCTGAGCAAATAATACGAGAAGCTGGACTATATGAAGAAGAATGGGGCATCAGGATCGGAGGAAGACTTATTAACAAACTGCATTATGCAGATGACACAACCTTGCTTGCTGAAACTGAAGAGGACTTGAAGCACTTACTAATGAAGATCAAAGACCACAGCCTTCAGTTTGGATTGCACCTCAACATAATGAAAACAAAAATCCTCAAAACTGGACCAATGAGCAACATCATCATAAACGGAGAAAAGATTGAACTTGTCAAGGATTTCATTTTACTTGGATCCACAATCAACAGCCACGGAAGCAGCAGTCAAGAAATCAAAAGACGCATTGCAATGGGTAAATCTGCTGCAAAGGACCTCTTTAAAGTTTTGAAGAGCAAAGGTGTCACCTTGAAGACTAAGGTGCGCCTGACCCAAGCCATGGTATTTCCAATCACATCATATGCATGTGAAAGCTGGACAATGAATAAGGAAGACCAAAGAGGAATTGACTCCTTTGAATTGTGGTGTTGACGAAGAATATTGAATATACCATGGACTGCCAAAAGAACGAACAGATGTGTCTTAGGAGAAGTACAACCAGAATGCTCCTTGGAAGCTAGGATGGTGAAACTGCGTCTTACATACTTTGGACATGTTGCTAGGAGCAGTCAGTCCCTGGAGAAGGACATCATGCTTGGCAGAGTACAGGGTCAGTGGAAAAGAGGAAGACCCTCAACGAGGTGGATTGGCATAGGCATAGTGGCTCAAGCATAACAACGGTTGTAAGGATGGCTCAGGACCAGGCAGCGTTTCGTTCTGTTGTGCATAGGGTCAGTATGAGTCGGAATCAACTTGACGGCACCTAACAACAACAAGATGGCTCAGGTTCATCTTGTGCTGTATCTGCCACACAGCAGCCATTTCTCCAATGAGCCTTGAATCCTTTCAGTGGAAAACAGTACTGAGAGACCGTAGTCTGGGGACTAGGGGAGATGCACACTGTTACTTCTTCTGTAGGTTTTTTTTTTTTTAAGAAAATTGCGTGAGCTTGTACTCATGTTTCCAAATCCAATAAAAATTTACAGGGTTTTTACTTGCATTATAAAGATGTATTCCTTTTCTCTCATGCTGAAAATCTTGGTTCTTAAGGAAATTTACGTACTGCTTTATTTTTTGCATACATAAACCAAAAGAACTAAACCCATTGCCATTGAGTGGATTTCAACTCATAGTGACCCTATAATCCATTGCCGTCAAGTCAATTCTGACTCATAGCGACCCTATGGGACCCTACAGGACAGAGTAGAACTGCCCCTATAGAGTTTCCAAGGAGCACCTGGCAGATTTGAACTGACAACCCTTTGGTTAGCAGCCGTAGCAGTTAACCACTACACCACCAGGGCTTCCGGTGACTCTATAGGACAGAGTAAAACTGCCCCATTGAGTTTCCAAGGAGTGCCTGGTGGATTCGAACTGCCGACCTTTTGGTTAGCAGCCGTATCCCTTAACCACTACCACCAGGGTTTCCTATGTATAAAACCAAAAACCAAACCCAGTGCCGTCGAGTCAATTCCGACTCATAGCAACCCTATAGACAGAGTAGAACTGCCCCATGGAGTTTCCAAGGAGCACCTGGTGGATTTGAACTGTTGACCCTTTGGTTAGCAGCCGTAGCATTAACCACTATGCCACCAGGGTTTCCTTCCTATGTATAAAAAAAAAAAAGTATACGTACTCTATATTATATAAACACACACACATATATATGTATGTTTTTTTATGTATATTTCTCTATGTATATGTTTCAAGTAACAATTATCAATTTACTATTAAAAGATGGAGTTTAAGGTTTCTATGTGTTTCATTTGTGGGTTTTTGGTTTGTTTTTGTTTCTTTCAGAGATTTATTTCTGCTTTGTGTGGTTATAACACAAATTGATATAGTTTGTTTTTTATTTTCAGGAATTTCTTTTTTTTTCTTTATATGAGGAAAGGCAGAATAAACCATTTCAATTATGTAAACTCTTTTCATTTCATTTCCAAATCAAAGCTATATAACAAAAACAAGGTACATTAAAAAAAAAATCTAGATTCCATCTTTGACCCCTTCAATGTCTTCTCTTTCTACTCCTGTAGGTAAATTTTTTAACAAAATGGTTTCTGGCTTATTTTTCCATTTTCTTTTTGAAATTATAAGCAAATACATATATGTTAATGTTTCCCTCCCATCCTTACATGAAAGGTAACACACTATAAATGCCCTTCTGTTTTTGCTTTTTTCACTGCCGTGTATCCTGGAGGTCATGGGAGAACAGTGCGTACAGACTTCCCTTCCCTCTTTACCTGTGCAAAGTACTCCATTGTCTACACTACTTTAGTCTACCAGATTCAACTGACGGACATTTAAGTTGTTCCTAGTCATTTGCAATTAAAAAATAGTGCTGTAATAAATAGCATTGTACAAATATTAGTTTATATTTTTTCTTTAACTTTGTTAAGGAAACTGTAACTTTGGGACAGGTTCCTATGTATGGTATTGATGGGACGAAAGTTAACCACATTGTTATACACACTTGATAATGGGTGAAAATAGGGCCAGGCACATCCCTGAGGAAGCACAGTTTTTTGTTTTTGTTTCTCAACAGAGGAGAGGTGATAAGATGGGTAAAAATGCAATGACGAAGCTGGAGTGCTTTCTATTGTATTAGGAAGTCTTTGATGTATTAACTCTCTCTTCAGCCCTATGAGAAGTTTTCATGATAAATATGCAAGCCAACTAACTGTTTTGTATTTTTCCTCACTTTTTGTAGAAAATTCACAAAGGCTGACATTCTTAGTTACTATAAAATTCTAGTAATAGTAGTAGCAGCAGAAGCTGTCCAACTTCAGGGAGGATAATGAGAACTACCATCAGCCCAAGGCTGATTCCTATGAGATAGGTCAAACATACCCCAACCGTCCAACCTTTTTACCGACTCTGACACTAGCCATCCCTCCCACAACACTCTCTACCTCTCTTCTGGGTTCTGTAATCTGTTGCAATGGCCACACAGAACTCACAGACCATACTTACAGTTAAGCAGTTTATTAAGGAAGTAACAGGGTTCAACTTAGGGTCAAAATCAACAGGGTATAACTCAGGATCAGGATCAGGAATCATGCAGGTAAAGTCTGAAAGGCTCTCCCAAAGAGCAGAGCACACCCTTCCCTTCTTCAGTGCAGGATAGCTGTATCAGTTCCTCTCGGCTGTGCAAGCAAGCAGGCCCTTCTCTCTGCCATGCATGTCCCCTCTTGGCTGTGGAGGCCTCCTCTCAGCCCCCTGTGGACAAGCTTCTCTTGGTTCTGCTGTCTGTCACCAGCGTCTCTGCTGCTGGGCCTCTTCCTGGCCTGTCACAGTCTTCAGTGTTACAACCCTTTACATGTGTTACAGCTCTTTGAGGAGATTCTTTGCCTCTTCTATCTCTATTTCTTCTTTCTTCCTTTTGCTTCTCTTTCTGCTTCTTTCTGTCTTCGAAACCTCTGTGGGTTGGCTGCATATACCTACAAATTCCTCATTCATTTCAAGAGCTGGTCCTTCCACCAAGACCATGAACTGACCAATCCCCTCCTGGTGGGCCACAGACACTTCATTTGCATGGTCTATATTCACTTTATTTGCTTAGTTTATTAACCATTCCCTGCAAGGTGCATATCAATTACAGGGCAGTTTGCAGCCCAGGACCAGACAAAAAGTATCAACCTAGAAGTTGTTTACAGCTTACCCAGGAAATGTCAATCAACCTGAACAAAAGTAACAAATCCTCTGGATTAGAAAACTAGGGCAAAGGTAACTCCTCAGGGTTTAGGAGGAAAATCTCTCAAGCTATTTTTTCAAAGAATCAAGGCAAAAGGCCACATAAAGGAACTCATTCCATCACAGTTACTGATTTTAAGGAAGCTCTGGTGGTGGAGTGGTTAAGTGCTACAGCTGCTGACCAAAAGGTTGGCAGTTCAAATCCACCCGGTGCTCCTTGGAAACTTGATGGGGCAGCTCTACTCTGTCCTATAGGGTTGCTATAGGATCACTATGAGTCAGAATCAACTCGATGGCAATGGGTACTATTTTTAAAATGAATTCTAAACTCAGTGCAACCAAACAGATACTTAAGTTGAAATTTAATAGTACAGATTGGAACAACACCAAAAATTCTACCCGCCACAATTCAATCTGGATAATGACTAGGTACAAATTCCACAGAATCAGCCTATTAAAGCCACGAGATAAACATGAGCTACAGAAGTTTTTCTGTTAGTTAAAAAACGTGCCATGATATTGGGAACGTAGCATGAAGGAACACATAGATACTCTTTATCCAGTGGGCACAGGGTTCCCACCTCTAAGTGGCAAGTCTTGAGTAGTATTTCTCTTCTATTCGGTGCTGTGCAAAGTCTTCATTAGAGCAGTAAGTCATGTTTTTATTGCCAAATTTTAGAAGGAATAAGAGCCTATGATGAAATACAAGTTGGAGAACTTGTATTTTGTTAACTGACTGACAAGAAGCCCTAATGATGACAAGTACCTAAAGACTATGTAGAGTGGTTATCAGAAGGGTGTTTGACAGCTCTTTTCTCAATGACAAACTTAGGAGAAATGAGTTTAAGGAGAGTCTGTTGTTGTTATTAGTTGTTGTTGAGTCAGCTCTGACTCATGGTGACCCCTGGATAACAGAACAAAACATTGCTTGGCCCTGCACCATCTTCATGATAGTTAATCTATGCAAGTACATTAATCTATTCAAGTCCAGAGTGTTGTGGACACTCTGTATTTTGAGTGCCTTCCAACCTAGGGGGCTCATCTTTTTTTTTTTTTTTTAATTAACTTTTATTGAGCTTTAAGTGAACGTTTACAAATCAAGTCAAACTGTCACATATAAGTTTATATACACCTTACTCCGTACTCCCACTTGCTCTCCCCCTAATGAGTCAGCCCTTCCAATCTCTCGTGACAATTTTGCCAGCTTCCAACTCTCTCTATCCTCCCATCCCCCCTCCAGACAAGAGATGCCAACACAGTCTCAAGTGTCCACCTGATAAAAATAGCTCACTCCTCATCGGCATCTCTCTCCTACCCACTGTCCAGTCCCTTTCATGTCTGATGAGTTGTCTTCGGAAATGGTTCCTGTCCTGGGCCAACAGAAGGATTGGGGACCATGACTGCCGGGATTCCTCTAGTCTCAGTCAAACCATTAAGTCTGGTCTTTTGGGGAGAATTTGGGGTCTGCATCCCACTGATCTTCTGCTCCCTCAGGGGTTCTCTGTTGTGCTCCCTGTCAGGGCAGTCATCGGTTGTGGCCCGGCACCAACTAGTTCTTCTGGTCTCAGGATGATATAGGTCTCTGGTTCATGTGGCGCTTTCTGTCTCTTGGGCTCTTAGTTATTGTGTGACCTTGGTGTTCTTCATTCTCCTTTGATCCAGGTGGGTTGAGACCAATTGATGCATCCTAGATGGCCCCTTGTTAGCATTTAAGACCCCAGACGCCACATGTCAAAGTGGGATGCAGAATGTTTTCATAATAGAATTATTTTGCCAATTGACTTAGAAGTCCCCTTAAACCATGGTCCCCAAACCCCCACCCTTGCTCCGCTGACCTTTGAAGCATTCAGTTTATCCTGGAAACTTCTTTGCTTTTGGTCCAGTCCAGTTGAGCTGACCTTCCATGTATTGAGTATTGTCCTTCCCTTCACCTAAAGCAGTTCTTATCTACTAACTAACCAGTAAAAAACCCTCTCCCACCCTCCCTCCCTCCCCCCCTCATAACCACAAAAGTATGTGTTCTCTCAGTTTATACTATTTCTCAAGATCTTATAATAGTGGTCTTATACAATATTTGTCCTTTTGCCTCTGACTAATTTCACTCAGCATGATGCCTTCCAGGTTCCTCCATGTTATGAAATGTTTCACAGATTCGTCACTGTTCTTTATCGATGCGTAGTATTCCATTGTGTGAATATACCACAATTTATTTAACCATTCATCTGTTGATGGACACCTTGGTTCCTTTCAGCTTTTTGCTATTGTAAACAGAACTGCAATAAACATGGGTGTGCATATATCTGTTTGTGTGAAGGCTCTTATTTCTCTAGGGTATATTCCGAGGAGTGCAATTTCTGGGTTATATGGTAGTTCTATTTCTAACTGTTGAAGATAACACCAGATAGATTTCCAAAGTGGTTGTACCATTTTACATTCCCACCAGCAGTGTATAAGAGTTCCAATCTCTCCGCAACCTCTCCAACATTTATTATTTTGTGTTTTTTGGATTAATGCCAGCCTTGTTGGAGTGAGATGGAATCTCATCGTAGTTTTAATTTGCATTTCCCTAATGGCTAATGATCGAGAGCATTTTCTCATGTATCTGTTAGCTGCCTGAATATCTTCTTTAGTGAAGTGCATGTTCATATCCTTTGCCCACTTCTTGATTGGGTTGTTTGTCTTTCTGTGGTTGAGTTTTGACAGAATCATATAGATTTTAGAGATCAGGCGCTGGTTGGAGATGTCGGAGCTGAAAATTCTTTCCCAGTCCGTAGGTGGTCTTTTTACTCTTTTGGTGAAGTCTTTAGATGAGCATAGGTGTTTGATTTTTAGGAGCTCCCAGTTATCTGGTTTCTCTTCATCATTTTTGGTAATGTTTTGTATTCTGTTTATGCCTTGTATTAGGGCTCCTAACATTGTCTCTATTTTTTCTTCCATGATCTTTATCGTTTAATCTTTATGTTTAGGTCTTTGATCCACTTGGAGTTAGTTTTTGTGCATAGTGTGAGGTATGGGTCCTGTTTCATTTTTTTGCAAATGCATATCCAGTTATGTTAGCACCATTTGTTAAAAAGACTATCTTCTCCCCAATTAACTGACACTGGGCCTTTGTCAAATATCAGCTGCTCATATGTGGATGGATTTATATCTGGGTTCTCAATTCTGTTCCATTGGTCTATGTGCCTGTTGTTGTACCAGTACCAGGCTGTTTTGACTACTGTGGCTGAATAATAGGTTCTAAAATCAGGTAGAGTGAGGCATCCCACTTTCTTCTTCTTTTTCAGTAATGCTTTGCTTATCCGAGGCTTCTTTCCCTTCCATATGAAGTTGGTGATTTGTTTCTCCATCACATTAAAAAATCACATTGGAATTTGGATCGGAAGTGCATTGTATGTATAGATGGCTTTTGGTAGAATAGACATTTTTACTATGTTAAGTCTTCCTATTCATGAGCAAGGTATGTTTTTCTACTTAAGTAGGTCCTTTTTAGTGTCTTGCAGTAGTACTTTGTAGTTTTCCTTGTATAGGTCTTTTACATCTTTGGTAAGATTTATTCCTAAGTATTTTATCTTCTTGGTGGCTACTGTGAATGGTTTGGATTTGTGATTTCCTCTTCGATGTTCTTTTTGCCGATGTAGAGGAATCCAAGTGATTTTTGTATGTTTATCTCATAACCTGAGACTCTGCCAAACTCTTCTATTAGTTTCAGTAGTTTTCTGGAGGATTCCTTAGGGTTTTCTGTGTATAAAATCACGTAATCTGCAAATGGAGATAATTTTGCTTCCTCCTTGCCAATCCGGATGCCTTTTATTTCTTTGTCTAGCCTAATTGCTCTGGCTAGGACCTCTAGCACAATGTTGAATAAGAGTGGTGATAAAGGGCATCCTTGTCTGGTTCCTGTTCTCAAGAGAAATGCTTTCAGGCTCTCTCCACTTAGAGTGATGTTGGCTGTTGGCTTTGTGTAGATGCCCTTTATTATGTTGAGGAATTTTTCTTCAATTCCTATTTTGGTGAGAGTTTTTATCATGAAGCGGTGTTGGACTTTGTCAAATGCCTTTTCTGCATCAATTGATAAGATCATGTGGTTTTTGTCTTTTGTTTTATTTATATAGTGAATTGCATTAATGGTTTTTCTAATATTAAGCCAGCCTTGCATACCTGGTATAAATCTCACTTGGTCATGGTGGATTAATTTTTTGATATGTTGTTGAATTCTATTGGCTAGAATTTTGTTGAGGATTTTTGCATCTATGTTCATGAGGGATATAGGTCTGTAATTTTCTTTTTTTGTGATGTCTTTACCTGGTTTTGGTATCAGGGAAATGGTGGCTTCATAGAATGAGTTAGGCAGTATTCGGTCATTTTCTATGCTTTGAAATACCTTTAGTAGTAGTGGTGTTAACTCTTCTTTGAAAGTTTGGTAGAACTCTGCAGTGAAGCCGTCTGGCCCAGGGCTTTTTTTTCTTAGGAGTTTTTTGATTACTGTTTCAATCTCTTTTTTTGTTATGGGTCTATTTAGTTGTTCTACTTCTGATTGTGTTAGTTTAGGTAGGTAGTGTTTTTCCAGGAATTCATCCATTTCTTCTAAGTTTGCAAATTTGTTAGAGTACAATTTTTCATAATAATCTGATATGATTCTTTTAATTTCAGTTGGGTCTGTTGTGATGTGGCCCGTCTCGTTTCTTATTCGGGTTATTTGTTTCCTTTCCTGTATTTCTTTAGTCAGTCTGGCCAATGGTTTATCAATTTTGTTAATTTTTTCAAAGAACCAGCTTTTGGCTTTGTTAATTCTTTCAATTGTTTTCCTGTTCTCTAATTCATTTAGTTCAGCTCTAACTTTTATTATTTGTTTTCTTCTGGTGCCTGATGGATTTTTTTGTTGCTCACTTTCTATTTGTTCAAGTTGTCGGGACAGTTCTCTGATTTTGGCTCTTTCTTCTTTTTTTTATGTGTGCATTTATCGATATAAATTGACCTCTGAGCACTGCTTTTGCTGTGTCCCAGAGGTTTTGATAGGAAGTATTTTCATTCTTGTTGCATTCTATGAATTTCCTTATTCGCTCCTTAATGTCTTCTATAACCCAGTCTTTTTTCAGGAGGGTATTGTTCAGTTTCCAAGTATGTGATTTCTTTTCCCTAATTTTTGTGTTATTTATTTCCACTTTTATGGCCTTGTGGTCTGAGAAGATGCTTTGTAATATTTCGATGTTTTGGATTCTGCAAAGGTTTGTTTTATGACCTAATATGTGGTCTCTTCTGGAGAATGTTCCATGTGCACTAGAAAAAAAAGTATACTTTGCAGCAGTTTGGTGGAGAGTTCTGTATAAGCCAATGAGGTCAAGTTGGTTGATTGTTGTAATTAGGTCTTCCGTGTCTCTATTGAGGTTCTTACTGGATGTCCTGTCCTTCTCCGAAAGTGGTGTGTTGAAGTCTCCTACTATAATTGTGGAGGTGTCTATCTCACTTTTCAGTTGTGTTAAAATTTGGTTTATGTACCTTGCAGCCCTGTCATTGGGTGCATAAGTATTTAATATGGTTATATCTTCCTGGTCAATTGTCCCTTTTATCATTATGTAGTGTCCTTCTTTATCCTTTGTGGTGGATTTAAGTTTAAAGTCTATTTTGTCAGAAATTAATATTGCTACTCCTGCTCTTTTTTGCTCATTGTTTGCTTGATATATTTTTTTCCATCCTTTGAGTTTTAGTTTGTTTGTGTCTCTAAGTCTAAGGTGTGTCTCTTGTAGGCAGCATGTATACGGATCGTGTTTCTTTATCCAGTCTGAGACTCTCTGTCTCTTTATTGGTACTTTTAGTCCATTTACATTCAGCGTAATTATACATGTTTTTTTTTATGTGTTTAGTATTGTAATTTTGATGCCTTTTTATGTATGTTGTTGACAATTTCATTTTTCCACTTACTTTTTTGTGCTGAGACGTTTTTCTTTGTAAATTGTGTGTTCCTCATTTTCATAGTATTTGACTTTATGTTTGCTGAGCCGTTACGTTTTTGTTGGTTTTTATTTTGAGTTATGGAGTTGTTATACCTCTTTGTGGTTACCTTAATATTTACCCCTATTTTTCTAAGTAAAAACCTAACTTGTATTGTCCTATATCGCCTTGTATCTCTCTCCATATGGCAGTTCTATGCCACCTGTATTTAGTCCCTCTTTTTGATTATTGTGATCTTTTACATATTGACTTCAATGATTCCCTGTTTTGAGTGTTTTTTTTTCTTTTTAAAATTAATCTTAATTTGCTTTTGTGATTTCCCTATTTGAGTTGATATCAGGATGTTCTGTTCTTTGACCTTGTGTTGTGCTGGTATCTGATATTATTGGTTTTCTGACCAATTTCCTTTAGTATTTCTTGTAGCTTTGGTTTGGTTTTTGCAAATTCTCTAAGCTTGTGTTTATCTGTAAATATCTTAATTTTGCCTTCATATTTCAGAGAGAGTTTTGCTGGATATGATACTTGGTTGGCAGTTTTTCTCCTTCAGTGCTCTGTATATGTCATCCCATTGCCTTCTCGCCTGCATGGTTTCTGCTGAGTAGTCTGAACTTATTCTTATTGATTCTCCCTTGTAGGAGACCTTTCTTTTATCCCTGGCTGCTTTTAAAATTTTCTGTTTATCTTTGGTTTTGGCAAGTTTGATGATAACATGTCTTGGTGTTTTTCTTTCTGGATCAATCTTAAATGGGGTTCGATGAGCATCTTGGATAGATATCCTTTCGTCTTTCATGATGTCAGGGAAGTTTTCTGTCAGCAGATCTTCAACCATTCTCTCTGGGTTTTCTATTATTCCTCCCTGTTCTGGGACTCCAATCACACGCAAGTTATTCTTCTCGATAGAGTCCCACATGATTCTTAGGGTTTCTTTATTTTTTTTAATTCTTTTGTCTGATTTTTTTTCCAGCTATATTGGTGTCGATTCCCTGGTCCTCCAGATCTCCCACTCTGCACTCCAATTGCTCGAGTCTGCTCCTCTGACTTCCTATTGCGTTGTCTAATTCTGTAATTTTATTGTTAATCTTTTGGATGTCTGAATGCTGTCTCTCTATGGATTCTTGCGACTTATTAATTTTTCCACTATGTTCTTGAATAATCTTTTTGAGTTCTTCAACTGCTTTATCAGTGTGTTCCTTGGCTTTTTCTGTAGATTGCCTCATTTCATTTCTGAGGTCATCCCCGATGTCTTGAAACATTCTGTAAATTAGTTTTTTATATCCTGTATCTGATAATTCCAGGATTGTATCTTCATTTGGGAAAGATTTTGATTCTTTAGTTTGGGGAGTTGTAGAGGCAGTCATGGTCTGCTTCTTTATGTGGTTTGATACCGACTGCTGTCTCCGAGCCATCACTAAGCTATTGTAGCGATTTGTTTTATATTTGCTCACTGAGTCTTATCTTGTTTTGTTTTCTTTCAATATACGTAGATGGGCTACTAGATTGCACTGTCTTGATTGTTGTAGCCCTTCAGTCACTTATGTCCTATTACCAGCTAGTTTGGGCTGTTACCAGATATACAAGCCTAAGAGTCCATTCACTGTTCTTGAGTAGAATCTGATTTTGGGTCATCAAGTGTGTGGTGCAGACTGTCACCTATCCACCTAGAGAAGTAGTGGTGATAGATGTGTGCACCAGATTCTAGTAGCAGCAGGAGTTCACACTCTGGGGGGGGGGGGACAGGATGCTGACAGGCTTCCCCCAACTGCCAGTGAGGTAGGTATGTCTCTATTCCTAAAGCACTTTTGTGGGTGGGCTCTGCAGCTGTACCTTAGGCCTCCAATGCAAGTACCTCTACAGATTGGTAGGTGTCACCCTCCTTAGACCCCTAAGGCAGGAGGCTAGGTGGTCTGGGGGGAGCTTCAGCCCTCAGTTCCCTGTTGTGGGTCAGTGAGGGCTCTGTTGAATACGCAGAGTTATCAGACCTGGGAAAGTTGTCTTTCCAGTAATCAGCTAAATCAATTACAGTCCGATCCCTATCTGAAATGCCTTTGCATTATAATAGCCACCTTGTTCCCTGTAGGGATGAAAACCCAAGACTGTGGATCACATATGCTTTCCTGGAGCTGGTTTTGTGTTTTTAGTCCAATTACGGAAGGATTTTTGGTCCCTGGGTATTTTGTAGCTTTTTCTCTCGGGCCGGGAGAATGCGTTAGGAAAAGACAAAAATGAAGGAAGGAAGGGAGGGAGGGAGGAAGGAAGGAAGGGAGGGCGGGAGGGCAGGAGGGCGGGAGGGAGGGAGAGGGAGAGAGAGAGAGGAAGAGAGAAAGGAAGGAAGGAAGGAGGGAGGGAGGGAGGGAGAGAGGGAGGGAGGGAGAGAGAGAGAGAAAGAAAGAAAGAAAGAAGGAAAGAAAGAAAGAACCGCAGAGCAGTTTACTCTCTGTCTCAGGAAATTCCAATATTAATGAAGCCGCCTGGGAAGGGGAGGGGAGGGTTCAGATAAATAGCAGAGAGTAGCACCCCGCAATATAGACAAAGTTACTTATCTTGCTTGGGATGACTGTTTTATCTGAGATTCCCGAGGGGCGTGTCGACTGTGTGCACTGGCTGGGTAGAGATTGCCCTGAGGGTCAGGCCCGTGTCCCATGCTTGCGCTGTCTCAGAAGCTGCGGTTAGTTCCTCCGGTCCCAGTCCAAAGCCCAGCGCCAAGGTTCTCCAGCTGGGACGTTGCACTCCCGGCTCCAAAACGAGTTGCTGCCTCTTGGTGACTTCTCCTTCTGTCAGCCGCGTTGCTGCACTGCCTGCGTGCACTGGCTGGGCTTCCCCCAAGGTCAGTTCAGGGGGCTAGGACCGTACCCCGTGTTTGCGCCATCTCAGGATGTCGCGCTCAGCTTGCCTGCTGCCAATCCAAAGCCAGGCGCCAAGGTCTCCTGACTGGGATGCTGGCTCCAGGCTCCAAAAACAGTCGCTGCTTCCCTGTCGTTGTTCATTCTCAGTCTCCGTCACTCAAGTCAACTCTTTAGATCTGTGTTTGATGGTCAGGGTTCGTAGATTGTCATCAAAAAGAAGTGATCGATTCACTTGTTTTTCCGAGTCTTTGTTGCAAGAGGGATCCGAGGTAGCTTCTACCTAGTCAGCCATCTTGGCCCCGGATTAGGATTATTTTATGGAATCTTTGATTGAAATGTTCAGTAATGGTAGCCAGGCACCATCCAGTTCTTCTGGTCTTATGGCAAAGGAGGCAATTGTTCATGGAGGCAATTAGGCATACACCCCATATCCTCCTCCTATTCCTGACCTTCTTTCTTCCTCTGTTGTTCCAGGTCAATACAGAACAATTGTTGTGCCTTGGATGGTCGCTTGCAAGGTTTTAAGACCACAAGCACTATGCATTGAACTAGGAGGTAGAACAGAGGCACTAAACATGTTATTAGGCCAATTAATTGGGATGCCCCATGTCTCAGGCTGGGTTCTCTACAGAAGCAAAACCAGTAAAGCGTATAAATATATAGAGAGAGATTTATATTAAGGAAACAGCTCATGCAATTGTAGGGGTTGGAACGTCCCAAGTCCTTGGATTGGGCTAGAGGCCCTTCCCAATTCACAGAGCCACAGAAGCTGGTGAACCTAAGAAGAGCAGGTCAGACAGCAGAGCTCCTGCTCACAGGCTGTGATGATTGAGGAATCCCTGAGGGCGGCAGGCAAGATGGCAAGATTTCTCCTGAGTCACGTAGCTGCAGGGGCTGGTGAACCCAAGATGAGCAGGTCAGACAGCAGAGCTCCTGCTCACAGGCTGTGATGGTCGGCAGAAAAGACAGCAAGGTTCCTTCTGAGTCACGTAGCTGCAGGGGCTGGCAAACCCAATAGGCAGGTCCGGGAGCAGGACTCTTGCTCGCAAGCCATGAAGATCAGCGAATCCCAAGATGGGCAGGTAAGCTGCTAGCTCAAGGCCCAAGAACCAGAGGTCAGATAAGAGACAGCTGTTGGATCCAGAACAAGCCAACAACTTTTGTGAGGCAAGCAGAAGAAAAGTAGACAATGGAAGGCGGAGAGATGAGGGCTGAGGGGGCAATGAGCTGCCACAGGCCCCACCCCCACCGGTACCACTTGGCAGATTCCATCATAGGGATGATCACATATCAAATTTCAACAGGGAAGTGATCACAACATTATACAACTGCCAAAACACTGAGAATCATGGCCCAGCCAAGTTGACACACAATCTTAACCATCACACCCCATGAAACCATGAGTCTAAACCCCGAATTGAAGAAACCAAATCCCATAATGTTTTTGGTTATACGTAATCAGCCTCAGCAGAGACACTTTCTTTCTTTTCTTTTTTTGTCATTGTAAATATATCTATCACACAACTTTTGTCAATTCAACTTTTTACAGGCGTACAGCTTACAAACAGCAATTACAATAATCAGCTGTGCAACGCTACCCATAATCAACGCAATACTTCCATGACTGTTAACCCCCCTTCGCCCCCTCCCACCTCTGCTAATCACTAATAAACTTTGTTTTCTATACATTTGTCTTTCCTTGTCTTTTTATATAAGTGAGCTCATACAATATTTGCCCTTTTGTGATTGACTTATTTCACTCAACATAATGTCTTCCATTTCCATCCATACTATAGCATGTATCAAGACTTCATTTCTCCTACTGGCTGAGTAGTATTCCATTATATGTATGTACCACGTTTTGTTTATCCATTCATCTGTTGATGGGCACTTAGATTGTTTCCATCTTTTGTCCATTGTGGATAGTGCTACAGTGGACACTGATGTACAAGTCTCTGTTTGAGTCTCTGCTTTCAAGCCTTTTGGGTATATACCCAGGGGTGGAATTGCTGAGTCATCTGGTAGTTCAATTTTTAGTTTTTTGAGGAACTGCCACATTGTTTTCCACAATGGTTGTACCATCTTCCATTCTCACCAGCAATGGGTAAGAATTCCAGTTTTCCCACATCCTTACCAACACTTGTTTTGTTTTGTTTTTTAATCTTAGCCATCCTAGCGGGAGTGAAATGGTATCTCATTGTAGTTTTGATTCACATCTCTCTGATGGCCAATGACGTTGAGCATCTTTTCATGTGCTTGGTGGGCATTTGAATGCTCTTTTTGATGAAATGTCTATTCAAGTCCTTTGCCCATTTTATGATTGGGTTTTTTGTCTTTTCGTTGTTAAGTTGTCAAAGTTTTATATATATTTTGGTTATTAGATTTTTGTTGGATATATGGTTTCTGAAGATCTTTTTGCTTTTTTGTAAACTCTTTATGTAAACAAAGGTTTTAATTTTAGGTCCCATTAGTTTATTTTGTCTTTTGCTGTTTGTGCTTTTGTTATCACATTAGATAATCCATTGTTGAAAGCTAGACCTGACAGCATTGCTGCTGCTTGTTCTAAGGATTTTATGGTTTTAGCTTGTGCATTCAGGTCCTTAATCCATTTTGAAAATGTGTGTGTGTGTGTGGTGTGAGGCATGGATCCTGTTTCATTTTTCTGCAAATGGAAATCTCATTTTCCCAGCACTTCACAAAGACTCTTCTTTCCCCATTGAATGACTTAGCACCCTTGTCAGAAATCAGTTGATCATAAATGTGTGGGTTTATTTTTGTACTCCCAATTCTATTCTATTTGGTCTATGTGACTATTGTTATACCAGCCTCAGGCTGTTTGATTAGTGTAGCGGTATAGGGTCGCTATGAGTCGGAATCGACTCGACGGCACTGGGTTTTTGCGATAGTATGTTTTAAAATCAGGAAGTGTGAGTTCTCCTACTTTGTTCTTCTCTTTCAACATTGCTTTAGCTATAGAAGGCCTCTTGCCATTTCATATAAAGTTGAGGATTGATTTGTCTATTTCTGTAAAAAAGGATATTGGAATTTTGGTCAGGGTTCCATTGAATCACTTTGGGTAGTATTGACATCTTAACAATATTAAGTCTTCCAATTCACGAACATGGAACATCTTTCCATTTATTTAAGTCTTCTTTAATCTCTTTCAGCTGATCCATATGGTTTTCACTGGCTGATTTTTAAAGTAGATCACTAGACCTTTTGTTAAACTGGCATGGCTGCAGCGTTGTTCAGCCTCCTCATCTAACCACAAGGGGGAAGAGAAAGAATCAACATCAGCCCAAGGCTGATCCCTGGAAGTTGGAGGATAAACATACCTCTGCCCTCCAATAGTTTTACCAATTCTGACTCCAGCCGTCCCTCCACAGTAGCCTCTACTTCTCTGCTGGGTTAGATAATTCATTACAATGGCCACACAGAACCCAGACCATACTCATGATTATGGGGTTTATTAAGGAAGTAATAGGTTACAATTCAGGATCAGGAATGACTCAGGATATAGTTCTTTGGTCAGGGTAGCTCCTCAGCCATGCCCGCAAGCAGGCCTCTCCCATAGTTGACCTCTGTTCTTCTAGGGCAAGTGTTACAAAGCTCTTTAGCGCTGCCAATAAGTACCTAGAGTCCCCTAACTCCACCAGGAAGCCTCCTGCCTGAAGGCAATCAGCTCTCTTACTCTGTGGGTTGGCAAGCCTACTGTAACGCTTCACGGGCCAGGAAGCCCACTGCACCAACTCATGTTGGTCCCCTGGTTCTGCCACCACCATTTCTCTGATGCTTCTTCTTGCACCATCTCCGGTGTTACAGCTCTCTCTTTCCGTCTCCTGGATCTAGGAGGTTCTCAGTGCAGGGACCCAGGTCTGAAGGATGCACTCCACTCCTGGCTCTTCTTCTTGGTGTTTGTGAGGTCTTCACTTGCCCCCTCTGGGATAGCTCATTTTAATCATAGAGAAATAACAAAACTGACCAATCCCCTTGTTAAGGTTCCATACACTTTATTTTCATGGTCCCACCCTATTGTGGATTGAATTGTGTCCCCCCAAAATATGTGCTGTAAATCCTAACCTCTATGCCTGTGGTTATAATCCTGTTTGGGAATGGGTTGTCTTTGTTATGTTAATGAGACAGGGTTAATATAGGGCGTCTTAAGTCAATCTCTTTTGAGATATAAAAGATATTAAACAAGCAAGTAAGGGAAGCAGAGATGGGGTAAAATAGATGCCAACACACATAGAGATCTCCAAGGAGCTAGGAAGCAGAAGCTGAAGAGACAAGGACCTTCCTGCAGAGCTGACAGAGAGAGAAAGACTTTCTCTAGAGCTGGCACTCTGAATTCAGACTTCTAGCCTCCTGTGAGAAGATAAATTTCTGTTTGTTAAAGCTATCCACTTGTATTTCTGTTACAGCAGCACTAGATAACTAAGACACACCCCCACGAGGGTGCCATGCACCTTATTTGCATTATTAGTAAACTGTCCAGTCCCCTTGGTGGGCCACAATCACCTTATTTGCATAGTCCCACCCAATCATTTGGTGTGAGTTACAAGACCCTGGTGGCGTAGTGGTTAAGTGCTGTGGCTGCTAACCAAAGGTTCGGCAGTTCGAATCTGCCAGGCGCTCCTTAGAAACTCTATGGGGCAGTTCTACTCTGTCCTATAGGGTTGCTATGAGTCGGAATCAACTCGACGGCACTGGGTGGGTCTGGGTACAAGACCATGGCCAGAAAGGCCATATAAAAGAATCCATTGCACTGCATCTTTCTTCCTAGTCTGCCCTAGTCTGGAAGTTCTGCTGAAACCTGTCCACCACAGTATGATACATTGACAGGTGAGTGATGGAAGGAGAGTTTAGGTATATACATTAACTTTACCATAAGATTACTCTGAAGCAGAAACTCAGAAACCATTTTCTAGGAGGAGTCTTGTCAGTAAGAATGTTTGGCAATTAACAGCTATTTGTGTTCAGGGTTTTACTTAAAACGTGAGGGGAAGATCTTTTCAGCTTTACTCTCCCATGAGATTTTACAGAGAAAATGTTTGGGTTGAATTTCTTGACTTTAACTGCTCCTCATAGGCCCATAATTCTTTCTTTTGATTTGGAGTAGGGATGGTGTGAAAGTTGTGCATAGGTAGTGAGTTACAGAAAGTGAAGAGATGATTGTAGCTTTTCCAATTTTCCTAACTAAACCTCTTCACTTTTCTCAAACTCAATGTGAGGTATCTTGAGAGGTTACCATCCTAATCAGCATGGTAAGAATCCAAGCCATTTATATACGTGCTTCTTAACATATTTCCAGTAAATTCCCTGTTTGTTTACCTTCCTACCAGCAAGTATTTCATCCTGTCATGGTGCTGATTGTAATGTACCCAGGGTTCTGTGTCCAGGAGTAGGGAATTACGGCTGACATACTCAGTTATATTTAGAATTAATGACCCTTGATTCACTTAGTGATTAAGATGCTAATGATATATTTTACTAAGTCTGTTAATAAATGGAGTGTTTGCTAATCATTAAGTGCTTCTTAATCATGAGCATTGCCAACTACTTGTACAAAATATTCAATATTTGTTTAAAAAAATTTTTTTGGATTATTGTTTATTGCCATTAATTTCTGAACTGTCCTAAGGATGAGGATCAGTACCTGATTGCATCTCGCCTGGCAAGCTTTGGATCTTGGCAGGCAGGTTCTGTGCTGCTTATGTCTGGGAAACATGGAGAGGGTCAAGAAGAGTAAGCTCACTCTTCAGATTCAAGGAATATGCACTGCCTACAACCAAAAACAGATCATCCTAGCTCTCATTGAATCTCCACACCAGCAGTCTTAACAATAGGACCAACTTACCAAACAGTTGCTGTCAGGTCAATTCTGACTCCCGGTGACCGCCCACATGTGTGTCAGAGTAGAACTGTCGTCTGTAGGGTTTTCCATGACTGATTTTTTAGAATTAGATCACCAGAGCTTTTTTCCAGGGTCCCTCTGGATGGACTCAAACCTCCAACCTTTTGGTTAGCAGCCAAGTGCAATAACCATTGCACCACTCAAAAGGTAGGATTATATACTAAAGTGAAAAAATCAAGAAAGGTTGAATGTGTTGCTTGCAGTCACAGCTAATATGTGAATATAAGCTCTAATCCTGCCTGTGTCTTCCACGTGTATATCTCCACACCCCAGCTGCCTTTCCTTGAATCAGTCAGGAGAAACTTGATCTGAGTTTGACCTCAAATAAGAGGAGCCAATTGAAAAGTGATGTGTGGCTGCCAAAGGTGCATGTTTGCTGTTGTTGTGTCCCCATCGCTAAGCATGGTGTCTCACCCAGAGTAAGTCCTCAATAAATGCTTATGAAATTAAACCAATTAACGAAAGCCAGATTTGCAGGACTTGACTTACAAAGCAGTCATTTTCTACTAAGATGCCTCACACATTATGAATAACTGTATGCTGTGAAAGTTCTACCTCATGATCTTTGTCAATTTTCATCAACTCACCTTAGCTCCAGTCTTTGTGTCTCATCTTTTCCTCATGCATAGAAATTAAAACAAGGATTTAAAAAAAATATTTCAACATTTCTTCATAAAAAGAAGCAATCTTCACTTGAATTATAAAAATTGTATTGATGAATATATTCATTATTCTTGTGATGGTTTCACAGGTGTATACACATATCAAAACTTTTCAAATTGTACACGTGAAATAAATAGTTTATTGTGTATCAATTTTATCTCAACAAAATAAGATGTTTTGCAAAGTAAGAAAAAAAATCCACAATGAAATACCACTACATACCTATTAGAAAAAAAAAAAACTGAGAATTTGAAGTGCTTACAAGGATACAGAACAACTGGAACTCTCATTCACTGCTGAGGGAATGCAAAATGATACAGTCTCTCTGCAAAATAGTTGGACAGTTTCTTATAAAGGTAAACAGTCACCATGACCCATCAATTCTAGTTTTTGGTTACCCAAGA
The DNA here is from genome assembly GCF_030014295.1 of Loxodonta africana. Taxonomy (NCBI): domain Eukaryota; kingdom Metazoa; phylum Chordata; class Mammalia; order Proboscidea; family Elephantidae; genus Loxodonta; species Loxodonta africana. The sequence continues at coordinate 2,294,958 of NC_087350.1, forward strand.
CAAATGAAAATTTATGTTTACACAAAAACTTTTACACAGATGATGAAAAGAGCTTTATTTATAGCCACCAAGAACCAGAAAGAATCTAAATGTTACCGCAAATTGCGGGTTCGAGCCACCTGCCACAAAGCCAATACTGAGACAGGAGGTAAGCAGTAATAGGGCTTTATTGAATACCGGTATTCAAGAGACAGAGGGGGTTAAATTTCTCCCTTTTTCTGTCTACCCTAAAGGGTTGATGGGAGGGTTTTATATGGGGAAGATCAGGGTTACCTAATGTTTTGAGGACGTAGTCCACAGATGGTCTTATATGTCACAAAACAACTACAGAAAAACCCTTTATTAAACTAAAGATATGCGTATCAGGCATCCGGACTCTAATCAGTACATTTGTAACAGGCTGAAAAGCTCACATAAGAATCTCTTGGCTAGTGGAACTGTTTTACCAAGTCCATTGTGGCTGAGATAGGGAGCAAGAAAGAAAGTTGCAGATTAAAAATGCCAGAGAGCCTTCCTGTGGGTTTGCAGGCTGAAGGCCATTTCTCAAGAGAACAAAAAAAAAAAAATGAAGAAGACACACCAAGGCCACAGGAGCTGAGAGAGCTCTGCACCCCTCTGGAAGAGCCCAGTGCAGCTGGTGCAATAAAAAAAATGTTTAGAGATTTCTTAGAGCATCGTTATGGCGTTAGTCATGTCAAGCTCTCAATCACCTATTTTGAATAGGGGAAAACATGTTGTAAGGTATTAGGGTGTTTGTTATGTTGTAAGAGTGGAACAGGCTGCTCAGCTATATTTTGAACAGAGCCTTCACCATTTTCCAAGGACTAGAGATTAATCACAGCTTATTCAGCTATACTAGAACAAATGAGAAAATATATTCTAATATTAAAACACTAAAGAGAATGCATTTTCGCTACTTCACAAATACCACAGGCGAATGGACAAACACTATATGGTACATCCATGAGATGGAATACTACTCAGTAATAAGTAGAAGTGACTATTAACACGTTACACAAAGACGAATTTCTAAGCCATTCAGCTGATTGAAAGAAACCAATCTTAAGAGTGCAAACTGTATTATTACTTTTTTGTGACATTCTGGAAGAGGCAAAACCATAAAGATGAAGAAGAGACCAATGTTGCCAGGGGCTAGGTTGGGGAAGAGAAAGGGCATCACAAGGGAGTTTTTTTTTTTTTAAGATGATGGAACTGTCCTGTATTATGATTGCGGTGGTAGTTACAAGAATATATCCATATATTAAAACTCAGAACTACAAACCAAAAAAAGGTCAACCTCTTGATTTAAAAATTAACTTTTAAAATGGATACATCTTGAGTGTGCGTGGCAACAAAAGAAAAATATTGGATGATGTGACTTAAAATCAACGTTTGGTGGTCTCTTCCCTAATAACCTAGAAATCACAGACCAGCCTATGGTCAATCAACACCCAAAATGCTGGCCTAGGGAGGACAGAGGGAGAATTTTCTGAAAACGTGTTTTCGCAAATATTCACCATGTTAAGTGTGTGCAGTATATAGAAATATTTCTTATGTTCGCTAAAGCTCTCAAGTAGTAGAAGTGACATTTTGAGTCATATTTTGAGAAAAAATTTTTTAAATCATAATAAGGAAGTGAGAACATTTCCAGCAACTTGCTTAAAATGATACTATCAAGGAAGATTCAATTTAATGAGAAGGAAACATATTTAATGAATATGAAGCAATTTAATGAAAAGGAAGTAACAAACAAATCTCTTTAAACTTGAAAACCAAGGACATGAAGAATCTGAAAGATATAACTCTGTGCCTCGAGGAAAGACCAGATTTGTGTAATATTACAGGAATGCGTAAAAGAACAGCTCATGGCCTTACTGTGACAGACTAAATATGGAAAGAGTTAACAAAATTTTCTTAAACTAATATAGATGTTTACAACATAATGTCTTTTGTTGTTGTTTTAATGTGCTGTTGAGTTGGTTCTGATTCATAGCAACCCTATGTACAACAGAACAAAACACTGCCTGGTCCTGCACCATCCTCACAATTGTTGTTATGCTTGAGCTTATCATTGCAGCCACTGTGTCAATCCATCCTGTGGAGGGTCTTCCTCTTTTTCGCTGGCCCTCTACTTCACCAAGCATGATGTCCTTCTCCAGGGACTGATCTCTCCTGATAACATGTCCAAAATATGTGAGATGAAGTCTCACCATCCTTGCTTCAAAGGAGCAATCTGGCTGTACTTCTTGCAAGACAACTTTTTTTGTTCTTTTGGCATTCCATGGTATATTCAATATTCTTCACCAACACCACAATTCAAAGGCATCATTTGAATTCTTTGATCTTCCTTATTCATTGCCTAGCTTTCGCATGCATATGAGGTGATTGAAAACACCATGGCTTTGGTCAGGCGTCTTTGCTTTTTAGCACTTTAAAGAGGTCTTTTGCAGAAGGTCTGCCCAATGCAATGTGTTGTTTGGTTTCTGAACTGCTGCTTCCGTGGGCATTGATTGTGGATCCAGGTATCATGATGTTGCTCATTGGTCCAGTTGTGAGGATTTTTGTTTTCTTTATGTTGAGGTGCAATCCATACTAAAGGCTGTAGTCTTTGGTCTTTATCGATAAGTTCTTCAAGTCCTCTTCACTTTCAGCAAGCAAGGTTGTATCATTTGCATAATGCAGTCTTCCTCCAATCCTGATGCCGTGTCCTTCTTCATATAGTCCAGCTTCACAGATTATTTGCTCAGCATACAGATTGAGTAAGTGTGGTGAAAGGATGCAACGTCTTTTACTTGTCTGTTTTTAGCCAGCTAAGCTATATATAACTCAAGAGTGTTCATTACCTACCTCTACAGAGAAGGTTGGAGCCAAGTGCCTCTTGAAACAAAAATTAGCAATGACTTTTCTTCCTTGCCTTTAAACCCTCCTTTGGAGCCAGAGTAACCTGCCCTGTAACTAAATATTTGATCACTTGCTGGTTCCTGTTTCGGATCTATGCATTTACTACACAAAAACACTTTAACTGTTGTGTTTGTCTGGTTTAGAATATGGAGTCTGTTTCAATTCAAAAGGCAGTCTGTTCCTGCCCATTATGGGCCATTCCTGCAATGTTTGAGCTCAGTTCCCTGTCTGTGAAAAGGAGAGATGTTTTAAATTTGGAGGATAGGCAGTGACGCTCATGTTTTCATTTCGCTTGCGTGAGAAACACAGAATCTGGCAGTAGGAAGGTGCCTTAGCACTATCTTAAGTAAACCAACTGATTCATGCAACAGATAGTATTGCCAGGGTAGGTTGTAAGTGCTCCTAGGATGATGAAACTGATCGGAAAATTGTTTTCCTCTAAGTCATTTTTTCCAGGATGAAGGGTTTTCCCATTTTGTTTTTGGTCTTGGCCTGGCACCTGGTTGAATGCAGTCCATGCTATCAAAGGGAAGACAGTAACTTCATGAGGCCTGATGGGCTAAGCTTGGCTGTATAAATGGAAAGAATTTCAAGTAATTAGGATTAAGAAGGATTCCAGGGCAGAGAGTAAATAGGCACCAACAGCATTTGTTTAATTCAGTGGACAATCAAACTGGCAGGCATTGCAAAGGCTGTTCTAGTACAGCAGCATGGCCTGCTTCATCATCTCTGCATGATGGCAGTCACTTACTTTGTGAAGGAAAGTGTTAAGTGCTAAGGAAAGTATACAGAGACTTGTTCCCGCCATAAGACTGTGAAGCTTACATCTCCAACTTTTTTGTATTCCATCATACCCAGAGAGTGCCTGTATCTGGTATTGGTAACAAGGATCTCTGGGGGATTTCATAAAATTTCATTCAATATGACTCTTGAAACCTACAAATTAAATTTCTTTCTGTCTTTCCTTTATTTAGATAAAATTGGCATGAGGCAGGGCACCTGAAGTGCCTTTGCTGAGTGAGTGGCCTCATCTAGTAAGTGAAAAACATCTGTACAGTAAGTGGTCCCATGCCCCATGAGCACACACAGTGTCACTGGGTGCACTTCCATTAAAAGCACAGAAACCAACCTCAGCTAAAAGAAGGAAGAGGGCTGGAAAACCAAGATCAGAAACTTCATGAGAACCAGCATAGCAAGAATGACAGCTATCTCTTCACCTTGCCTTTTTGAATGGATAGACAGCAACTCTTCTATCTTTGCGCTAGTCCACTGCAGGCAACATCTGAGGAGAGGACCCGGTTGGCCAACGTTATGTGCCTACATTTATTTGACTGTGCCTAAAAAAAAAAAAAAAAAAATTTTTTTTTATGGCTATAAGGTTGTTATGAGTCGGAATTGACCCGATGGCAATGGGTTTTTTTTTTTTTTTCCCCGAGGGGGGTTATGGCCATGGGAGGACTTCCTGGGTGGTGCAATTGGTTAAGCACTTGACTACAATCTTAGTTACCTAGTGCTACTATAAAGAAATACCACATACTGGATGGCTTTAGCAAACAAATTTATTTTCTCACAGTTTAGGAGGGTAGAAGTTTGAATTCAGGGCACCAGTTTCAGGGGAAGGTTTTCTCTCCCTGTTGGCTCTGGGAGACGGTCCTTGTCCCTTTTCAGCTTCTATTCCTAGGTTCCTTAATGATCATGTGGCTTGTATCTTTCCCTGCGTTTTGTGCTTGCTTGCTTGTTTGCTTAATCTAGTCTTTTATATCTCAAAAGAGATTGATTTAAGACACACCCTGCACTAATACTGCCTCATTAACATAACGAGGAAAACCTATTCCCAAATGGGACTATAACCACAGGTATTAAAAAAAAAAATCCAAACCCATTGCTCTTGAGTCAATTCCAACTCATAGTGACCCTATAGGACAGAATAGAATTGCCTCATAGGGTTTCCAAGAAGTGGCTGGTGGATTCGAACTGCCAACCTTTTGGTTAGCAGCTGAGCTCTTAACCACTGTGCCACCAGGGCTCTGAACCACAGGTATAACCAAAACCAAACCAAACCCAGTGCCGCCGAGTCGATTCCGGCTCATAGCGACCCTATAGGACAGAGTAGAACTGTCCCATAGAGTTTCCAAGGAGCGCCTGGCAGATTTGAACTGCCAACCCTTTGGTTAGCAGCTGTAGCACTTAACCACTACACCACCAGGGTTTCCATCACAGGTATAGGGATTAGGATTTACAACACATATTTTGAGGGGACACAACTCAATCTGTAACAACTACTAATGGAAAGGTTGGTGGTTTGAACTCACCCAGTGGCTCCTCAGGAGAAAGGCTGTTGATCTACTTCTGACAAATTAGCCACTGAAAACCCTATAGAGCACAATTCTACTCTGATGCACATGGGGTTGGCCGCCATGGGTTGCCATTGACTCCATGGCAACTGGTTGGTTAAGGCCATGAGAAAAAGCCTCTGTTAAAAATAACCCATTGGTTTCTGAAGTGGTAGGACAATGTCTTGATATACAGCCCTACCAAGACTTCACTCAGCTGAGAAAAGAAATCACCCAAAATGAAAACCCAAATGTGTGATAGGGAAGGAGGGATGGCTATTCACAGGGGATGTTGACATCATCACACACTGGCTGTGTGTGTCAGAAATGAGGAAGGATCTCTTGACTGGTGCCTTTGCTTCAAGGACCTACCCCTCTCCCCCACCATCCCTCAAGCCCATTCCCTCAGTTTGCTTACACTGGTTGAGTATAGAGACTGAAAGAGAGTTTCAGATTCAACCAAGTTGCAGAGCTGGATAGAGTCTTAGAGATTTCTAGCCCAAGCCCTTCTTTTGGCAGGTGAGGTTGAAGGTTATGTGCCAGGAAAGGAGTAGGCAGATCACAAGAAACCCTGCAGGCAAGTGGAGTCTTTGGACCCTTTTCAGAGAGAGAACAGTTGCGAATGACACACTCTGACTCGGGCATTAAAGGGATCTCTCTCTGACTGCTGCCTGAGCACTAGACTGGTGTTGGGGTGGGGCCCAAATTGGAGTAGAGCCCAGTGGAGAAGCTCCTGCCAGCATCCAGGGAGAGATGAGGTTGCTCAGATGAGGGTGGGTGCCTCGATATGGGAGAAGCATTAGAGTCTGGATATAGCCTGAAGGCAGAGCCAAAAGGATTTACCCACAGGCTGGATGTGGGGCACAGGAGTCAAAGCAGGGACGGGGAAATGTGCTTGAGGGGACATATCTTAAAACCATACATTTGTTCACTACGAGTGTCCTGGGGCTTTGCATCACCTTGAAAATTGTTTATAAAACTTGATGTCTCTTCATCCATTTTAAACAGAAGTTTTTCACGCAGAAAGTTTTATCCTGTACTGCTGATGGAACTTCAATAACCAGTTTGTTTATTTCTTATTGTATATTTTCATTTAACATTCCCCTTTTCTTTTGCAGGTTTTGTTGATTAAGACCTAAATCAAATATGTAGCAGAGGAAAACTGTGCCCACTTGGAAATTAACTAGTAATGTCTCAAGTTTGGAAAATCAACAAATGTACAAAATATTAGAAGGAAAAGATTAGAGTTGAGAAAAACAAATGGGGGGATGATTTTCTAAAGGAAAAGAGGGGATTCCCCCGCCCAGAGAGGAGCTTTCTTTTCTTTATTTCCTTTTAACTTTTTAAACTCAGTGATGTATACTCTCCAGTCCTGTTTGGCAGTAATCTGTAGATTATAAATGAGCAGAAAATTATACCACTAGAGTGATTAAAAGTAAATGCTTTAAAAGAGTATAATTACATTTCTTTATGGAAGTATGGTATGTTTAATCCAAAGAGTGAGACATTGTCTCTAAACGTATGTACAGGCTGTCCCTGGATTACTCTCTAAGTCTGTCTTTATGTCGAATTTATACGTAAATCAGAACAGTTAAGTACAGTCGTCACTCAAATGTTTGTCCTAGTATTTACTGTACCTTTCTATACATAAAAAACATTAAAGAAACATTGCAGATACACTAAAACATCTTTAACATAAAAATGTTTTGATGCATGCCACAAAGTAGTACCCATTTATTATCATGAACCATTATCTGTACCTCGAATTTTTTTTTTTAATTAATTTTTATTGTGCTTGAAGTGAAAGTTTACAAATCAGGTCAGTCTCTCGTACAAAAATTTACATACACTTTGCTATACACCCCTAATTGCTCCCCCTCTGATGAGAGAGCACAGTACTTCCCTCCCCTCTCTCTCCTCCTGTACATTCGGGTAGCTTCTGGCCACCTCTGCCCTCTCATCTCCCCTCCAGACAGGAGATGCCAACACAGTCTCATGTGTCGACTTGATCCAAGAAGTTTGTTCTTCACCAGTCTCATTTTCCATCCCCTATTCCAGTCCAATCCCTGTCTGAAGAGTTGGCTTTGGGAATGGTTCCCGCCCTGGCTAACAGAAGGTCTGGGGTCCATGGCCTCCGGGGTTCCTCCAGTCCCAGTCTGACCATTAAGTCTGGTCTTTTTGCGAGAATTTGGGGTCTGCGTCCCACTGCTGTCCTGCTCCCTCAGGGTTTCTCTGCTGAGTTCCCTGTCAGGGCAGTCATCGGTTGTGGCCGGGTACCATTTAGCTCTTCTGGTCTCAGGCTGATGTAGTCTCTGGTTTATGTGGTCCTTTTTGTCTCTTAGGCTCATAATTATTTTGTGCCTTTGGTGTTCTTCATTCTTCCTTGTTCTAAGTGGGTTGAGACCAATCGATGCATCTTAGATGGCCACTTGCTAGCGTTTAAGACTGTAGACGCCACTCTCCAAAGTGGGATGCAGAATGTTTTCTTATAGATTTTATTATGCCAATTGACAAGAGTCCCCTGAAACTATGGTCCTCAAACCCCCGCCCCTGCAATGCTGGCCTTTGAAGTGTTCAGTTTTTTAAGGAAACTTCTTTGTTTTTGGTTTAGTCCATTTGTGTTGAACTCTCCTGTATTGTGTATCGTCTTTCCCTTCACCTAAAATGAAACTTATCTACTATCTAATTAGTGAATACCCCTTTCCCTCCCTCCCACCCTCCCCCGTCTCATAACCATCAAAGAGTATTTTCTTCTCTGCTTAAACTGTTCCTCCAGTTCTTATAATAGTGGTCTTATACAATATTTGTCATTTTGCAATTGACTGATTTCTCTCAGCTTAATGTGTTCCAGATTTCTCCATGTTATGAAAAGTTTCATGGATTCAACATTGTTCTTTATCGATGCGTAGTATTCCATTGTGTGAATATACCATAATTTATTTAACCATTCATCCGTTGATGGGCACCTTGGTTGCTTCCAGCTTTTTGCTATTGTAAACAGAGCTGCCATGAACATGGGTGTGCATACATCTGTGGATGTAAAGGCTCTTATTTCTCTAGGATATATTCTGAGGTGTGGGATTGCTGGATAGTATGGTGGTTCTATTTCTAGCTTTTTAAGGAAGTGCCAAATTGATTTCCAAAGTGGTTGTACCATTTTACATTCCCACCAGCAGTGTTCCTCCATTCTCTCCACAACCTCTCCAACATTTATTATTTTGTTTTTTGGATTGATGCCAGCCTTGTTGGAGTGAGATGGAATCTCATTGTAGTTTTGATTTGCATTTCTCTAATGGCTAATGATCATCAACATTTCCTCATGTGTCTGTTAGCTACCTGAATGTCTTCTTTAGTGAAGTGCCTGTCATATCCTTTGGCCATTTTTTAATTGGGTTATTTGTCATTTTGTGGTTGAGTCTTAGCAGAATCATGTAGATTTTAGAGATCAGGCGCTAGTTGGAGATGTCATAGCTGAAAACTTTTTCCCTGTCTGTAGGTAGTCTTTTTACTCTTTTGGTGAAGTCTTTGGATGAGCATAGTTGTTTGATTTTTAGGAGCTCCCAGTTATCTGGTTTCTCTTTGGCATTTTTAGTAACGTTTTGTATTCTGTTTATGCCGTGTATTAGGGCTCGTAACGTCCCTATTTTTTCTTCCATGATCTGTATCGTTTTAGACTTTATATTTAGGTCTTTGATCCATTTTGAGTTCATTTTTGTGCATGGAGTGAGGTATGGGTCTTGTTTCATTTTTTTGCAGATCAATATCCAGTTATGCCAGTGCCATTTGTTAAAAAGATCGTCTTTTCCCCATTTAACGGACTTTGGGCCTTTGTCAAATATAGCTGTTCGTACGTGGATAGATTTATGTCTGGATTCTCAACTCTGTTCCACTGGTTGTACCAGTTCCAGGCTGTTTTGACTACTGTGGCTGTATAATAGGTTCTAAAATCAGGTAGAGTGAGGCCTCCCAGTTCGTTCTTCAGTTTCAGTAATGCTTTACCTATCCGGGGCCTCATTCTCTTCCATATGAAGTTGGTGATTTGTTTCTCCAACTCATTAAAAAATGTCGTTAGAATTTGGATCAGAATTGCATTGTATCTATGGATGGCTTTGGGTAGAATAGACATTTTTACAATGTTAAGTCTTCCTATCCATGAGCAAGGTATGTTTTTCCACTTATGTATGTCTCTTTTGGTTTCTTGCAGAAGTGTACTGTAGTTTTCTTTGTACAAGTCTTTTACATCTTTGGTAAGATTTATTCCTAAGTATTTTATCTTCATGGGGGCTACGGTCAATGGTATTGATTCGGTGATTTCCTCTTCGATGTTCTTTTTGTTGGCATAGAGGAATCCAACTGTTTTTTGTATGTTTATCTTGTAATCTGATACTCTGTTGAACTCTTCTATTAGTTTCAGTAGTTTTTTTTTTGAGGATTCTTTAGGGTTTTCTGTGTATAAGATCATGTCATCTTCAAATAAAGATACTTTTATTTCTTCCTTACCAATCTGGTTGTCCTTTATTTCTTTATCTAGCCTAATTGCTCTGGCTAGGACCTCCAGCACAGTGTTTAATAAGAGCGGGGATAAGGGGCATCCTTGTCTGGTTCCCGTTCTCAAGGGGAATGCTTTCAGAATCTCTCCATTAAGGACAATGTTGGCTGTTGGCTTTGTATAAATGCCCTTTATTATGTTGAGGAAATTTCCTTCTATTCCTATTTTACTGAAAGTTTTCATCACGAAAGGGTTTTGAACTTTCTCAAATGCCTTTTCTGCATCAATTGGTAAAATCGTGGTTCTTGTCTTTTATTTATATGATGGATTACATTGATTGTTTTTCTAATGTTGAACAATCCCTGCATACCTGGTATGAATCTCACTTGGTCATGAATTATTCTTTTGATATGTTGTTGAATTCCATTGGCTAGAATTTTGTTGAAGATTTTTGCATCTATGTTCATGAGGGATATATGTCTGTAATTTTCTTTTTTTGTGGTGTCTTTACCTCGTTTTGGTATCAGGGATATGCTCCTTCATAGAATGAGTTAGGGAGTATTCCATCCTTGCCTATACTTTGAAATACCTTTAGTAGTTTTTTTTAGTATAGTATTTAGTATAGTAGTATTTAGTAGTAGTAGTTTCTCTGAAAGTTTGGTAGAACTCTGCAGGGCTTTTTTTTTGTTGGGAGTTTTTTGATTACTTTTTCAATCTGTTTTTTTGTTATGGGTCTACGTAGTTGTTCTACTTCTGTTTGTGTTAGCTTAGGTAGGTAGTGTGTTTCCAGGAATTCATCCATTTCTTCCACGTTTTCAAATTTGTTAGAGTCCAATTTTTTTGGTAATTCGATATGATTCTTTTAATTTCAATTGGGTCTGTTTTGATATGACCCATCTCATTTCTTATTTGGGTTATTTGTTTCCTTTCCTGTATTTCTTTAGTCAGTCTGGCCAGTGGTTTATCAATTTTGTTGATTTTTCAGAGAACCAGCTTTTGGTTTTGTAAACTCTTTCAATTGTTTTTCTGTTCTCTAATTCATTTAACTCTGCTTTAATTTTTATTATTTGTTTTCTTCTGGTGCCTGATGGTTTCTTTTGTTGCTCTCTATTTGTTCAAGTTGTAGATACAATTCTATGATTTTGGCTCTTTCTTCTTTTCATATGTGTGCGTTTATTGATATAAATTGACCTCTGAGCACTGCTTTTGCTGTGTCCCAAAGGTTCTGATAGGAAGTGTTTTCATTCTCATTGGATTCTATGAATTTCTTTATTGCCTCCTTAATGTCTTGTATAACTCAGTCTTTTTTGAGCAGGGTATTGTTCAATTTCCAAGTATTTTGATTTCCCTGGCTTTTCTATTATTGATTTCTACTTTTATGGCCTTATGTTCAGAGAAGATGCTTTGTAATATTTTGATGTTTTGGATTCTGCTAAGGCTTGCTTTATGACCTAATATGTGGTCTATTCTAGAGAATGTTCCATGTGCACTAGAAAAGAAACTATACCTTGCAGCTGTTGGGTGGAGTGTTCTGTATAAGTCAATGAGGTCAAATTGGTTGATTGTAGCAATTAGATCTTCCATGTCTTTATTGAGCTTCTTACTGGATGTCCTCTCCTTCACCGAAAATGGTGTGTTGAAGTCTCCTACTATAATTGTGGTGCTGTCTATCTCACTTTTCAATGCTGTTAGAGTTTGTTTTATGTATCTTGCAGCCTTGTCATTGGGTGCATAAATATTTAATATGGTTATATCTTCCCAGTAAATTGTCCCTTTAATCATTATGTGGTGTCCTTCTTTATCCTTTGTGGTGGATTTAACTTTAAAGTCTATTTTTTCAGAAATTAATATTGCCACTCCTGCTCTTTTTTGATTGTTGTTTGCTTGATATATTTTTTCCATCCTTTGAGTTTTAGTTTTTTTGTGTCTGTAATTCTAAGGTATGTCTCTTGTATGCAACAAATAGGTAGATTGTTTTTTTTATCCAATCTGCAACTCTCTGTCTCTTTATTGGTGCATTTAGTCCATTTACATACAGTGTAATTATAGATAAGTACGAGTTTAGTGCTATCATTTTGATGTCTTTTATTGTGTGTTATTGACAATTTCATTTTTCTACTTTTTTGTGCTGAGTTTTTCTTTGTAAATTGTGTTCCTCATTTGCATTGTAGTTGAATTCATTTTTGCTGAGTTGTTATGTTTATCTTGGTTTTTATTTTTTTTAATAATTTTTATTGAGCTTTAAGTGAACGTTTCCAAATCAAGTCAGTCTGTCACATATAAGCTTATATACATCTTACTCCATACTCCCACTTACTCTCCCCCTAATGAGTCAGCCCTTCCAGTCTCTCCTTTCGTGACAATTTTGCCAGTTTATAAACCTCTCTACCCTCTTATCTCCCCTCCAGACAGGAGATGCCAACACAGTCTGAAGTGTCCACCTGATACAAGTAGCTCACTCTTCATCAGCATCTCTCTCCTACCCATTGTCCAGTCCCTTCCATGTCTGATGAGCTGTCTTTGGGAATGGTTCCTATCCTAGGCCAACAGAAGGTTTGGGGACCATGACCGCCAGGATTCCTCTAGTCTCAGTCAGACTATTAAGTCTGGTCTTTTTATGAGAATTTGGGGTCTGCATCCCACTGATCTCCTGCTCCCTCAGGGGTTCTCTGTTGTGCTCCCTGTCAGGGCAGTCATCGGTTGTGGCCGGGCACCATCTAGTTCTTCTGGTCTCAGGATGATTTAAGTCTCTAATTCATGCAGCCCTTTCTGTCTTGGGCTCATAGTTATTGTGTGACCTTGGTGTTCCTCATTCTCCTTTGATCCAGGTGGGTTGAGACCAATTGATGCATCTTAGATGGCCGCTTGTTAGCATTTAAGACCCCAGACGCCACATTTCAAAGTGGGATGCAGAATGTTTTCATAATAGAATTATTTTGCCAATTGACTTAGAAGTCCCCTTAAGCCATAGTCCCCAAACCCCCGCCCTTGCTCCGCTGACCTTTGAAGCATTCCTTTTATCCCGGAAACTTCTTTGCTTTTGGTCCAGTCCAGTTCAGCTGACCTTCCATGTATTAAGTATTGTCCTTCCCTTCACCTAAAGTAGTTCTTATCTACTAAATAATCAGTAAATAACCCTTTTCCACCCTCCCTCCCCCTCTCGTAACCACAAAAGTGTGTGTTCTTCTCAGTTTATACTATTTCTCAAGATCTTATAATAGTGGTCTTATACAATATTTGTCCTTTTGCCTCTGACTAATTTCACTCAGCATAATGCCTTCCAGGTTCCTCCATGTTATGAAATGTTTCACAGATTCGTCACTGTTCTTTATTGATGCGTAGTATTCCATTGTGTGAATATACCACAATTTATTTAACCGTTTATCCATTGATGGACACCTTGGTTCCTTCCAGCTTTTTGCTATTGTAAACAGAACTGCAATAAACATGGGTGTGCATATATCTGTTTGTGTGAAGGCTCTTATTTCTCTAGGGTATATTCCGAGGAGTGCAATTTCTGGGTTATATGGTAGTTCTATTTCTAACTTTTTAAGAAAACGCCAGATAGATTTCCAAAGTGGTTGTACCATTTTACATTCCCACCAGCAGCGTATAAGAGTTCCAATCTCTCCGCAGCCTCTCCAACATTCATTATTTGGTGTTTTTTGGATTAATGCCAGCCTTGTTGGAGTGAGATGGAATCTCATCGTAGTTTTAATTTGCATTTCTCTAATGGCTAATAATCGAGAGCATTTTCTCATGTATCTGTTAGCTGCCTGAATATCTTCTTTAGTGAAGTGCATGTTCATATCCTTTGCCCACTTCTTGATTGGGTTGTTTGTTTTTTTGTGGTTGAGTTTTAACAGAATCATATACATTTTAGAGATCAGGCGCTGGTTGGAGATGTCATAGCTGAAAATTCTTTCCCAGTCTGTAGGTGGTCTTTTTACTCTTTTGGTGAAGTCTTTAGATGAGCATAGGTGTTTGATTTTTAGGAGCTCCCAGTTATCTGGTTTCTCTTCGTCATTTTTGGTAATGTTTTGTATTCTGTTTATGCCTTGTATTAGGGCTCCTAGGGTTGTCCCTATTTTTTCTTCCATGATCTTTGTCATTTTAGTCTTTATATTTAGGTCTTTGATCCACTTGGAGTTAGTTTTTGTGCATGGTGTGAGGTATGAGTCCTGTTTCATTTTTTTGCAAATGGATATCCAGTTACGCCAGCACCATTTGTTAAAAAGACTATCTTTTCCCCAATTAACTGACACTGGGACTTTGTGAAATATCAGCTGCTCATATGTGGTTGGATTTATATCTGGGTTCTCAATTCTGTTCCATCGGTCTATGTGTCTGTTGTTGTACCAGTACCAGGCTGTTTTGACTACTCTGGCTGTATAATAGGTTCTAAAATCAGGTTGAGTGAGGCCTCCCATTTTCTTCTTTTTCAGTAATGCTTTACTTATCCGAGGCTTCTTTCCCTTCCATATGAAGTTGGTGATTTGTTTCTGCATCACATTAAAAAATGTCATTGGAATTTGGATCGGAAGTGCATTGTATGTATAGATGGCTTTTGGTAGAATAGACATTTTTACTATGTTAAGTCTTCCTATCCATGAGCAAGGTATGTCTTTCCACTTAAGTAGGTCCTTTTTAGTTTCTTGTAGTAGTACTTTGTAGTTTTCTTTATATAGGTCTTTTACGTCTTTAGTAAGATTTATTCCTAAGTATTTTATCTTCTTGGGGGCTACTGTGAATGGTATGGATTTGGTGATTTCCTCTTCGATGTTCTTTTTGTTGATGTAGAGGAATCCAAGTGATTTTTCTATGTTTATCTTGTAACCTGAGACTCTGCCAAACTCTTCTATTAGTTTCAGTAGTTTTTTGGAGGATTCCTTAGGGTTTTCTGTGTATAAGATCATGTCATCTGCAAATAGAGATAATTTTACTTCCTCCTGCCAATCCGGATGCCCTTTATTTCTTTGTCTAGCCTAATTGCTGTGGGTAGGACCTCTAGCACAATGTTGAATAAGAGCAGTGATAAAGGGCATCCTTGTCTGGTTCCTGTTCTCAAGGGAAATGCTTTCAGGCTCTCTCCATTTAGAGTGATGTTGGCTGTTGGCTTTGTATATAAAAGTTTTGTTTTTTTTTTTTTTGTATAGATGCCCTTTATCATGTTGAGGAATTTTTCTTCAATTCCTGCTTTGCTGAGAGTTTTTATCATGAATGGGTGTTGGACTTTGTCAAATGCCTTTTCTGCATCAATTGATAAGATCATGTGTTTTTTGTCTTTTGTTTTATTTATATGATGGATTACATTAATGGTTTTTCTAATATTAAACCAGCCTTGCATACCTGGTATAAATCCCATTTGGTTGTGGTGGATTAGTTTTTTGATATGTTGTTGAATTCTATTGGCTAGAATTTTGTTGAGGAGTTTTGCATCTATGTTCATGAGGGATAGAAAAATTGAGGGATATAAGTCTGTAATTTTCTTTTTTTGTGATGTCTTTACCTGGTTTTGGTATCAGGGATATGGTGGCTTCATAGAATGAGTTAGGCAGTATTCCGTCATTTTCTATGCTTTGAAATACCTTTAGCAGTGTGTTAACTCTTCTCTGAAAGTTTGGTAGAACTCTGCAGTGAAGCCGTCCGGCCCAGGGCTTTTTTTTGTTGGGAGTTTTTTGATTACCGTTTCAATCTCTTTTTTTGTTATGGGTCTATTTAGTTGTTCTACTTCTGATTGAGTTAGTTTAGGTAGGTAGTGTTTTTCCAGGAATTCATCCATTTTTCTAGGTTTGCAAATTTGTTAGAATACAATTTTTCATAATAATCTGATATGATTCTTTTAATTTCAGTTGGGTCTGCTGTGATGTGGCCCTTCTCGTTTCTTATTTGGGTTATTTGTTTCCTTTCTTGTATTTCTTTAGTCAGTCTGGCCAATGGTTTATCAATTTTGTTAATTTTTTCAGAGAACCAGCTTTTGGCTTTGTTAATTCTTTCAATTGTTTTCCTGTTGTCTAATTCATTTTGTTCAGCTCTAACTTTTATTATTTGTTTTCTTCTGGTGCCTGATGGATTCTTTTGTTGCTCACTTTCTATTTGTTCAAGTTGTAGGGACAGTTCTCTGTGGCTCTTTCTTCTTTTTGTATGTGTGCATTTATCGATATAAATTGACCTCTGAGCACTGCTTTTGCTGTGTCCCAGAGGTTTTGATAGGAAGTATTTTCATTCTCGTTGCATCTATGAATTTCTTTATTCCCTCCTTAATGTCTCCTATACCCTAGTCTTTTTTCAGCAGGGTATTGTTCAGTTTCCAACTATTTGATTTCTTTTCCCTAAGTTTTGTGTTATTGATTTCCACTTTTATGGCCTTATGGTCTGAGAAGATGCTTTGTAATATTTTGATGTTTTGGATTCTTTTAAGGCTTTCTTTATGACCTAATATGTGGTCTCTTCTGGAGAATATTCCATGTGCGCTAGAAAAAAATGTATACTTTGCAGCAGTTGGGTGAGTGTTCTGTATAAGTCAATGAGGTCAAGTTGGTTGATTGTAGCAATTAGGTCTTCCGTGTCTCTATTTAGCTTCTTACTGGATGTCCTGTCCTTCTCCGAAAGTGGTGTGTTGAAATCTCCTACTATAATTGTGGAGGTGTCTATCTCACTTTTCAGTTCTGTTAAAGTTTGTTTTGTGTATCTTGCAGCCCCGTCATTGGGTGCATAAATATTTAATATGGTTATATCTTCCTGGTCAATTGTCCCTTTAATCATTATGTAGTGTCCTTCTTTATCCTTTGTGGTGGATTTAACTTTGAAGTCCATTTTGTCAGAAATTAATATTGCTACTCCTGCTCTTTTTTGCTTATTGTTTGCTTGATATGTTTTTTTCCATCCTTTGAGTTTTAGTTTGTTTGTGTCTCTAAGTCTAAGGTGTGTCTCCTGTAGGCAGCATATATACGGATCGTGTTTCTTTATCCAGCGTGAGACTCTCTGTCTCTTTATTGGTGCGTTTAGTCCATTTACATTCAGCGTAATTATAGATAAGTATGTGTTTACTGCTGTCATTTTGATGCCTGTTTATGTATGTTGTTGACAATTTCATTTTTCCACTTACTTTTTTGTGCTTAGACGTTTTTCTTTGTAAATTGTGTGTTCCTCATTTTCATAGTATTTGACTTTATGTTTGCTGAGTAGTTACGTTTTTCTTGGTTTTTATTTTGAGTTATGGAGTTGTTATACCTCTTTGTGGTTACCTTAATATTTACCCCTATGTTTCTAAGTAAAAACCTAACTTGTATTGTCCTATATCACCTTGTATCTCTCTCCATATGGCAGTTCTATGCCACCTGTATTTAGTCCGTCTTTTTGATTATTGTGATCTTTTACATATTGACTTCAATGATTCCCTGTTTTGAGTGTTTTTTACTTTTTAAAATTAATCTTAATTTGTTTTTGTGATTTCCCTATTTGAGTTGGTTCAGGATGTTCTGTTCTGTGACCTTTGTGTTGTGCTGGTATCTGATGTTATTGGTTTTCTGACCACACAATTTCCTTTAGTATTTCCTGTAGCTTTGGTTTGGTTTTTGCAAATTCTCTAAGCTTGTGTTTATCTGTAAATGTCTTAATTTCGCCTTCACATTTCAGAGAGAGTTTTGCTGGATATATGATCCTTAGCTGGCAGTTTTTCTCCTTCAGTGCTCCCTATATGTCATCCGATTGCCTTCTTGCCTGCATGGTTTCTGCTGAGCAGTCCGAACTTATTCTTATTGATTCTCCTTTGTAGGAGACCTTTCTTTTATCCCTGGCTGCTTTTAAAATTTTCTGTTTGTCTTTGGTTTTGGCAAGTTTGATGATGATATGTCTTGGTGATTTTCGTTTTGGATCAATCTTAAATGGGGTTTGATGAGCATCTTGGATAGATATCCTTTCGTCTTTCATGATGTCAGGGAAGTTTTCTGCCAACAGATCTTCAACTATTCTCTCTGTGTTTTCTGTTATCCCTCCCTGTTCTGGGACTCCAATCACACGCAAGTTATTCTTCTTGATAGAGTCCCTCATGATTCTTAGGGTTTCTTCATTTTTTTTAATTCTTTTATCTGATTTTTTTCAGCTATATTGGTGTCATTTCTCTTGTCCTCCAGATCTCCCACTGTGCATTCTAATTGCTCGAGTCTGCTCCTCTGACTTCCTATTGCATTGTCTAATTCTGTAATTTTATTGTTAATCTTTTGGATGTCTGAATGCTGTCTCTCTATGGATTCTTGCGACTTATTAATTTTTCCACTATGTTCTTGAATAATCTTTTTGAGTTCTTCAACTGCTTTATCAGTGTGTTCCTTGGCTTTTTCTGTAGATTGCCTTATTTCATTTCTGAGGTCATCCCTGATGTCTTGAAGCATTCTGTAAATTAGTTTTTTATATTCTGTATCTGGCAATTCCAGGATTGTATCTTCATTTGTTAAAGATTTTGATTCTTTAGTTTGGGGAGTTGTAGAAGCAATCATGGTCTGCTTCTTTATGTGGTTTGATATCGACTGCTGTCTCCGAGCCATCACTACGATATTGTAGTGATTTATTCTATATTTGCTCACTGAGTCTTATCTTGTTTTGTTTTCTTTCAATATACGTAGATGGGCTACTAGATTGCACTGTCTTGATTGTTGTAGCCCTTGACTCACTTATATCCTGTTACCAGCTGGTTTGGGCTGTTACCATATATATAAGACTAAGAGTCCATTCACTATTCTTGAGTAGAATCTGATTTTGGGTCATCAAGTGTGTGGTGCAGACTGTCACCTATCCACCTAGAGAAGTAGTGGCGATAGTTGTGTGCACCAGATTCTAGTAGCAGCAGGGGTTCACACTCTAGGGGGGACAGGATGCTGACAGGCTTCCCCCAAGTGCCAGTGAGGTAGGTATGTCTCTATTCCTAAAGCACTTTTGTGGGTGGGCTCTGCAGCTGTACCTTAGGCCTCCAATGCAAGTACCTCTACAGATTGGTAGGTGTCACCCTCCTTAGACCCCTAAGGCAGGAGGCTAGGTGGTCTGGGGGGAGCTTCAGCCCTCTGTTCCCTGTTGTGGGTCAGTGAGGGCTCTGTTGAATACGCAGAGGTATCAGACCTTGGAAACTTGTTTTTCCAGTAGTCTGCTAAAACAATTACAGTCAGATCCCTATCAGAAATGCCTTTGCATTATAATAGCCACCTTGTTCCCTGTAGGGATGAAAGCCCAAGACTGTGGATCACATATGCTTGTCTGGAGCTAGTCTGTGTTTTTAGTCCAATTACGGAAGGATTTTTGGTCCCTGGGTTTTTTGTAGCTGCTTCTCTCAGGCCAGGAGAATGGGTTAGGAAAAGACCAAAAAAAAAAGAAAAAGAAAAGAAAAAACACAGAGCAGTTCACTCTCTGGCTCAGGAAATTCCAATGTTAATGAGGCCACCTGGGAAGGGGAGGGGAGGGTTCAGATAAAGAGGAGAGAGTAGCACCCCGCAATATAGACAAAGTTACTTATCTTGCTTGGGATGACTGTTTTATCTGAGATTCCCGAGGGGCGCGTCGACTGTGTGCACTGGCTGGGTAGAGATTGCCCCCGAGGGTCAGGCCCGTGTCCCTTGTTTGTGGTGTCTCAGAAGCCACGGTTAGTTCCTCTGCTCCCAGTCCAAGCCCAGTGCCAAGGTTCCCCGGCTGGGACGCCACACTCCCGGCTCCAAAACCAGTCGCTGCCTCTTAGTGACTTCTCCTCCTGTCAGCCGAGTCACTGCGCTGCCTGCGTGCACTGGCTGGGCCTCCCCCAGGTCAGTTCAGGGGGCTAGGGCTGCGCCCCATGTTTGCTCCATCTCAGGATGCCGTGCTCAGCTCCCCTGCGCCCAGCCCAAAGCCCGGGGCCAAGGTTTCCTGACTGGGACGCTGGCTCCAGGCTCTGAAAACAGTCGCTGCTTCCCCGTGGTTGTTCGTTCTCAGTCTCTGTCACTCAGGTCAAGGTTCGTAGATTGTCATGTTTGTGATCGATTCACTTGTTTTCCAAGTCTTTGTTGTAAGAGGGATTCGAGGTAGCTTCTACCTAGTCAGCCATCTTGGCCCCACCTCCTTGGTTTTTATTTTGAAGTATGGAAATGTTAGACCTCTTTGTTGTTACCTTAGTATTTACCCCTATTTTTCTAAGTAAAAACCTAACTTGTATCACCGTATATTGCCTTGGTTTCCTCTCCATGTGGAAGATCTATTCCTTCTGTATTTAGTCCATCTTTATTGATTATTGTAATCTTTTGCATAATGACATCAATGATTCCCTGTTTTGAGCATTTTTTTTAATTAATTTTATTTTGTTTTTGTGATTTCCCTATCTTAGTTGGTATCAGGATGTTCTGTTCTGTGACCTTGTATTGTGTCGATATCTGATATTATTGATTTTCTGACCAAAGAATTTTCCTTTAGTAATTCTTTTTTTTTTTTAATTCTTGTAGCTTTGGTTTGGTTTTTGCAAATTCAAAAGAGGGCATTTTTATGTATTATGATGTTATAGTATTAACAATAAGTAAAGAGCTAGGCTGTTTTTAGTAATAGGATTGCAGCATCCCAACTGTGTGCATACCACTTCTTGTTTCAACAATACAGATTTTATGTTTGAATATCCAGAGAGATCGTTTAGTTTAATGGAGTCACTTGTCATCATGAAACCATGATTCACTCATACGAATTTGAAAGGTAAAATTTTCTTCTCACTATAAAACATTCAGCATTCTTTTATTACAAGGATATAAAACATTATAGCAAAATATACATTTTTTTAAAGTTAAAGTGCAAGATGAAACTTCTTAGCATCATCTTTCGTTTCATGCATGTATGGCCAAACTTCAAAAAGCAATAAAAAAAAAATCAGCACATAAAATTAACAATAATGATTTTTTTAAATGATGTTTTCAGTAGTTAAAAAATGTAAGAGAAGGGAGATATCATGGTAAACTCATCAAGAGATAATAGAAGTACTAAGAAGTGATTCTTTTGGCTCTGATTCCAGAGGAAGAGAAAAAGTACCAGCCATCGTCATGATCAATGGATAAAGTAGTCATTAATCCATTCAGGTACCAAACACATCCCGGAAAAAGAACCTTAGGGCAGAAAATATCCCCACACAGTGAACAAAGCCAATTGCTCACTGTACTGGTGGGTTAATCCCTGGTCCCCTCTGGGCTTCAGTGTTCTTTTCTGAAGAAGATTAGGAAACGGACATTGATGATGGTACAAATTAGCACATTAATTGCATTTCCTTTTTATATAAGAACTTAAAATTTTATTATCTGAAATTAGGCATGATACTGTTATGGTACTCTAGAAAATGAAACCACCACTCATCTGTCAGTTTATTGCACTGTGGTGGCTTGTGTGTTGCTGTGATGTTGGAAGCTATGCCAGTCCCAAACACAGCAGTATTTCGAATATCGCAGCATCACTCATAGTGGACAGGTTTCAGCAGAGCTTCCAAACTAAAGCACACTAGGAAGAAAGGCCTGGTGAAAATCCTATGGATCACAATAGAATATTATCCAATATAGTGCTGGAAGGTGACCCCCTGCATTGAAAGGCACTCAAAATATACAGTAGCTGCAACAATGGACCAGAGCATGACAACAATTGTGAAAATGGCTCAGAACTGGGAATTGTTTTGTTCAGTTGTACATGGGGTCACCATGAGTTGGAGAGGACTCGACGGCAATTAACGACTATAGAAAATGAAAAATGGCCAGTTCAGGTTCAGGCACAAGGCAGAGGACAAGCTAAACACTGGCGGTGGGAAAGGAGGACACAGCAGCCCTGAGACCACCTGCAAATTTTATGCCCAAGTTTATGGCCATAAGGGGCCCCTCAGGACCCCCATACAGGGCTCTTTACTTCCATGACTCCAGCCTGAGAGTTTTGTTCCTTGACCCAGTGTTTCAGTTATTCAGAAGTCTCCTAAAAATTAGGTGTTCCAGTATTTTGATGTGGTTATTTCAGAGACAACATGGATACTAACAAGTCATTGAGAAACATTTGCCTCCACATAATCAGTACTCCTTCCTGATATTGCCAAATGCTTTGGGAAAATTGTGGCAAATGTGTTTTTCTTGGAAAATCAGGCAAGAATATGTGGAAATCCTCATTCCATCAGGATAAACTTATACAGTATTTGCGAGGTCACTTTAATATAAAACCCATTGCCACCAAGTCCATTCTGACTCATAGTGACCCTATAGGTCAGAATAGAATTGTCCCATAGGGTTTCCAAGGCTGTAATCTTTAGGGAAATAGACTGCCACATCCTTCTCCCACTGAGTGACTGGTGAGTTGAAACCACCAACCTTTCAGTTAACAGCCAAGCACTTAACCACTGCATCACGAGGGCTCCCATATCAGTGCAAGGAATTTAAAAATGAATCATGTTGTTTTCCGTCATCACCTCTAAACCCAATTTATAGTTCCAATTTTAGTATATACGCTGCCAAAGCAAGCATGTCCCCTCTCAGTAGTAATTTGAATTGTTTAGAAGTTTTCCAACTCCTACGTAATGAACTTTTGACAAAGTAATTTTGTGGTACTTGAGCTGAATCAATGAATTCTGGTCAATACCAGTGAAGGTGAGTTTGCCCAATATGACAGCCACCTAATGGAATACCAAATGCTACTTGATTTAAAGAAGGCTGCATTAGTTCAGTTTTGTAACTCCCAATGATTTCTCACAGAAGTAAATCAAGACAAAAGCATTGGCCAAACCACTACTTAGATTATTTTTCAATATTATGAAAAGAAAATGCTCCCCCTCCCCCTGTTAAACTTAACTCTTACCCCTTCCCAGACACTAAAACTTGTGATAAAGACAGTTCTGGTAAAAGTTTGAATAATGAGATGAGCCATAACGAGCCTGTGGAATACAGACATGCAAACTTAATAAACCAGCACAAGCCACCTCCTGCTGATTGTAAGTGAATGAGAACCAATCATTTTGAATGTTCCTTTTGGGAAATCTGATAACAGTTCGTATTGTATATAAGCTGATCAAAATTGTAATGTGATTAGGTCATCTCTCCAGAAGTCTGCTCCCAATAAAACCTTTTAACTTAAGTTGATTTATTGATCAGATTTTTCTTTTGACAGCTTTTAGCAGTTCTCTGATAATGATGCTTCCGCATCTCAAGATGTTAATTTTGCTTACTGAAACCACCATAAATATTACAGCTTAAGTTCAAAAATCCGGCATAGCAATATGTAACTGGGTTGAATCTATTTCATTACTTTTCTGTACTCACAGGAAAGCCCAGGAGATTTATGAAATCTACCTAAAAGTTTAACCAGAAACCCAGGCTTCAGGCCCTGACATATATCAAAGAGATCTGTAAGTCTCATCTGGTTATAATAAGAATAAAAATTAAAACCCCAGGGTTTTATTGTTAAAGAATCAAATCTTTTATTTAAAAGAAAGAAACTGAAAGCCCATTTAGGAAATAGTCTAATATCCCCTGGAGCAAATGTGAATTTCTTTCAGTCTAAAAAGAATAGGTAGCTGTGGTATATGAAAGATGAAAACCTGCAGAAACCATGACCTTAGGCCTGCTGCCTTGCACCTAGCTTGGAGTTTACTTCTCATGCAGCCACACTAGGCTTTCTTTAGACTTCAACTTCTGAAGTTGGTTTGGAAATCTTCTTCATTCTGCCTAAGGTATGAAAAAAAAAAGGTATGAGGACGTATGTATTCTGTTTTCTTAAGAGGAATTGTCCATGTCACTCAATGAACAATTATGTAACTGTCTTTTTACTTTTACTAAATCCATCCGAGTTTTATACTTTTGAAGGTATTTGTATACTTGACCAGATATCCATTTTATAGATTCCCTTATGCTACAATGGTCTCTTTTTACTAACTAATTTATTCACATTAGAATTAAATGACCAAAATTAACTTAAATTATTACCACTTTCAAAAAGACTTACATGTTAACAGGTGAGAAAGCCATTCTTACGTTAAAAGTATTTAAGAACCTATAATAAATATTATGCTGTCCCAGACACTAAAAGCTGTATACTGTAGAATTCAAATTCTCTAAGATGATACGGAAAATGTTATGAGAAATTAGAAATGTTCCCCATAGTCAAATAAATGTGAAGAATTAAGTTAGAACCAGATTTAAAATTCTTCTTTACTGTAGGACTTCTCAGAACCTTACATGGTAATGGGCTGTAAATCTTCAAGGGTAGAAAAAAGAAATTTTTTTTTTTGGTAGAGTATAGAATATTTTCCAAAGGTTTGAATGCGGCCCAAGGGAAGTCTGAACAAATACCTGTTGGCTGTGGAGGGTAAAAAAGAAACACATGGTGCGGAACTTAACTATAATATGTTTTGAATATGGCTTAAAGAATAAGAAATGAACTAAATTAATTCATTTAACAAGCACTCATTTAGTGCAGTATTTCTCAATCCCCACAGTGCTGTATCAAAAATCATGTTTTCTTTGCCTGGCTTCCTCCCCCCCAGTGCTATATTGAAAAACCTTGTTTCCTTTGCTGGGCTTCCTCCCCACCTCCCCAGCTTTGCATTTGAATCCTGCTTTTGCTTGTAAACATCTTTAAAAGTAACTTGCCTGCCCACCCTTGGTGAGCAGTCTTGGCAGCAGCAGCTCTGACTCCTTTCCTTGTACAAGGAAATAACTGTGCCTTTCCTGTTCTCCCACATTGGTCTCTCTGGGGTTTCCACCTGGTAACAAGTGCTCACTCTAGCTTTGTAAATATACAGAGTCCTAGGCTTCTAGAAATCTCAAAGCGAGGCTTGGTCCTATTTATACTCTTCAAGTCCCAGAAGAGAGTTTAATGCACAGCACTGGTTAAAAAAACACTGATTTCACTTCTGTTTTATTTTTATAGAGCTAGGGAGCTGAAAATGGCACAGCTGGAGACGTCCAGTTTCAGCTTGACAGTCATCACTCCTTTCCTCACAACAAGGAAAAAGCTAGACAAACAGAAAATCAGTGACTTTTTTGTTATTGTTAGTACACATATTGCTTTATGACATTGGTTAACAACCCCACGACATGTCCACACTCTCCCTTCTTGACCTTGGGTTCCCTATTACCAGCTTTCCTGCTCCCTCCTGCCTTCTAGTCTTTGCCCCTGGGCTATCATCCCTCTTTAGTCTCCTTTTGTCTTATGGGCCTCTCTAATATTTGGAAGGTGGGTGAACCTCAGGAGTGACTTCATTACTGAGCTAAATGAGTGTCCGTACTCTAAGTGTTACTCCAGTCTCTGTTAGGCCAGTAAGTCTGGTCTTTTTTGGAGTTAGAATTTTGTTCTACATTTTTCTCCAGCTCTGTCCAGGACCCTCTATTGTGCTCCCTGTCAGGGCAGTCAGCGGTGGTAGCTGGGCACCATCTAGTTGTATTGGACTCAGTCTGGTGGATGCCATGGTAGATGTGGTCCATTAGTCCTTTGGACTAATCTTTCTCTTGTGTATTTAGTTTTCTTCATTCTTCCTTGCTCCCAAAGTGGTGAGACCAGTGGAGTATCGTAGATGGCCGCTCACAGGTGAAAATTAATGACTCATATTCATCAGAGAGTTGAAGCCACAGGACAAACACCACCCCAAAAACTGTAGACAAAGCTCCTGGAGTCAGAAACTGGTGGAAATATGTAAATGGTAACTTCGACAAATTTCTGGAGGCTGAGTGTGGACTACCTTGAGAGGTTAAAGCTGCTAGGGCCCAGACTAAAGGGGGACAACATTTTTTATGGGTTTTTAACTCTAGAAGCCAATGCCAATTTCTCACAGTGAATATCAGCAAAATCCTCTCCCAGGGGAAGGGAAAAGTAACCATTTTTAAACAAGCATTCATATGCTCTTCATAACAAAGGGCTACCCAGCAAAAGATGTAGGGGAAGGAAAACACCCAACTCCAGCACCTCTAGCTTCCCTGTCTCACTTAATGAGGAAAAAAACCCCAAAACTGAGAAGCATTTGTTAAGGTTACAGGGACACAGGTTTACATTAAAGACTGAGACTTAATCGTAGGATTATAGAACACTTTCCCTTTCCCTGTCCCTTACCACCACGTCAACAGGTCTCCAGTATAACACGGGATTACAGATGACAGAACTGCAAGACTCAGACTCTACTTAAGACAGAGTTTCTATCAAACAATACTGATAACTTTGATGCAATGGGCAAATTCCTAGAAGCACTTAACATACCTAAACTGACTCAAAAGGAAGTAGAATAATGCAACACATAATAAGCAAAGAGATTGAATCAGTAATCAAAAAGCTGCCCAACAAAGAAAAGTTCAGGCCTAGATGGCTTCACAGGGGAATTCTATAGAAAACTTAGAAAAGAACTGACGCCAATCCTGTCCAAACTCTTACAAAAAGTAGAGGAGGAAGAGTTTGAATAGAATTAATCCCTATCTGTTTCTATGAAGCCAGCATTCCCCTGAACCAAAGCCAGACAAAAATACCATAGCAAAAGAAAACTACAGACCAATATCCCTTATGAATATAGATGCATTCTCCACAAAATACTAGCAAAGAGAATCCAACAGTGTACTAACAGAGTTATACGTCATCATCAAGCAAGATTTATTTTAAAAATTCAGGTTAGTTCGAAAATAGAAAATCAGTCAATATAATACACCACATTAATAGATGAAGGAAAAGAACCACATGATCTTCTCATTCAACACAGAAAAACATTTTATAAAAACCAGCACCCTTTCTTGATAAAAACTCTTACCAAGATAGGAATAAAAGGGAAGTGACCCAGCCCCATGCCCCTTCCTTCCCACCGGCTGAGCCCCCTGCACTGCAGTCGAGCTAACCAGACCCGTGCTCCTTCCCTCCCCATCGGCTCTGCCCTGCTGTCCCATGCCCCTGCCCTCCATGTTGGCTCCACTGTATCGTACCTCAGCGAAGTGACCTGGCCCCACACCCCTTCCTCACAGGTGACCAGCCCAGATGTGTCATAGTGCACCTCTTCCGCCCCCTGCAGCACAAGTAAGAAACTCAATCCTGTGCCCCTCCCTCCCATCAGCTCTGCCTTGCTGCACTACAATGGAGTGACTTGGCCCCACATCCCTTCCTCCATTCTAGCTCTGCCCTACTGTGCCTCAGTTGAGGAGCTCGGCCCGTGCCCCTCTCTCCCTGCTGGCCCATTCAGCTGCGCTGCAGCCAAGCAAACTGGACTCATGCCCATCCCTCCCCACTGGCTCCGCCCCATTGCACTGCAGCTGAGCAACTTGGCCCCATGCCCCTTCTGTCCTGTAGCACCACAGCTGAGCCAGCTGGCCCCGCACCCTTCCTTTTCTGCCAGCTCTACCCCACTGCACTGCAGCTAAACCACCTGGTTCTATGCCCTGGCCCTCCCCACTGTCTCTGCCCCACTATGCCACAGCCAAATGACTCAGCCCAATGTCCCTCCCTCCCTGCCAGCCCTGACCTGCTGCTCACAGCTGAGTAACCCAACCCCATGATCTACCCCGTTGCTCTACAGCTGAGCAAAAAACTCCATGCCCCTCCACCCAGCTGCACCACAGCTGAGCAACCCAGCCCTCACCCCTCACTTCTGTTGGCCCTGTACAGCTGCACTGCAGCTGAGCATCGCTGCCCCATGGCCCCACCTACATGCTGCCCCCCGCCACTGCATCACAGCTGAGTGACCTGTCCCTAGGCTCCTCCCTTCCCAACAGCCCAAACTAGCAATGACAAAGCTGACCAATCCGGCCCCACTCATTACCCTCCCCATCAGTTTTGGCAGGCCGTGAGACAACTGAGCGACCCAATGCCACACACCACCCTCCCACCAGCCCCACCATTCTGTGGCCACCTTGAAATACAAATAGCAACAATCTCAGACAGGGAATACAGGAAGGCAATTTCATGGAGCTCCCAACAGATGTCAAAGCCCTGGCAGCCAGAGAAATATGGTTTCCCATCCCTCACACTTTGTCCTGGTCACCACCTCCACCCCTTCCTGCTGGTTCCTGCTACTCCACAGGTAGTGTGCCCCTGGATCTCAGGCCTGCTGCCACAAAGCGCCCATACGGACCCCTCCTTTCCCTTCACTCAACAAGCTGCTGAACTGTGGAAAGTGAGCCTATACCATGACCCATCCAACACCCATGCCCATCTGACGAGGGGCTGTGAATGCTACCACAAGGCTAGACCAACACCAGGAGGTAGACACTGCTTGTCCAGTCTGCCTTTAGCCAGCTTGCCAAAAGAGTGTACAGTGAAGCAGGCTGTCCTTGAGAATTGCTGCCCTGCCCATCCGGACAAAGTGATGATGGCTGTCACACCCACAGAGAAGCAAGCAACAAAGAAAGCCCAGCCCACCCACCATGACATATCAAAACAAAACAAAAAAGCAGGATGAAACAAACATACAATAAAGAAAATAATACCTGAATGTCTCAGATACAGTAGACATATCAAAACATAAAAAAAAACAGCAGGTCAAGATGGCTCCAGCAGGTGACCAAAATAAGGCATCAGATAACTGTCTAGCAGAAGAAAAGGCATTGGAACTACTTGATATAGAATTTGAAAGTTTAATATTCAGGGCTCTCCAATAGATTAGGAAAGAGATCAAGAAAAACACAGACAAAACTAAGGAAAAAACAGACAAAATAATCAAAAACACAGACAAAACCAATGCAAATAGCCAAAATCAAGGAAAACACAAAGCAATAGAAGAATTCAGGAAAATGATACAAGAATAAGCCATCAAAATAAATAAGCAATTAGAAATGATACAAATACATCAACTAGAAATCCAAAAGTTAAACAATAAAATTTCAGAAATGGGCAACTCAATAAAAGGTCATAAGGGCAAATTGGAAACAATGAAAAACAGAATGAGAGAGGATGAAGACAAATCCACAGATGCTACGTTGATTGAGAAAAAAATCAAAGAAAAAAATGAAGGAAATCTAAGAATTATATGTGACACAATCAAGAACAAAAATTTGTGTGTGATCACAATGGAATACTACGCATCAATAAAGAACAGTGAGGAATCTGTGAAACATTTCATAACATGGAGGAACCTGGAAGGCATTATGCTGAGTGAAATTAGTCCGTTGCAAAAGGACAAATATTGCATAAGACCACTATTATAAGAACTTGAGAAATAGTTTAACCTGAGAAGAAAACATTCTTTTGTGGTTATGAGAGGTGGGAGGGAGGGAGGGTGGGAGAGGGGTATACATTAATTAGATAGTAGATAAGAACTACTTTAGGTGAAGGGAAAGACAGCACACAATACAGGGGAGGTCAGCACAATTGGACTAAACCAAAAGCAGTTTCCTGAACAAACTGAATGGTTCGAAGGCCAATGTAGCAGAGGCGGGGGTCTGGGGACCATGGTTTCAGGGGACATCTAAGTCAACTGGCATAATAAAAGCTATTAAGAAAACATTCTGAATCCCACTTTGAAGAATGGCGTCTGGGGTCTTAAACGCTAGCAAGCAGCCATCTGAGATGCATCAATTGGTCTCAACCCACCTGGATCAAAGGAGAAAGAACACGAAGGACACAAGGTGATTACGAGCCCAAAAGACAGAAAGGGTCACATGAACCAGCGACTACATCATCCTGCGACCAGAAGAATTAGATGGTGCCTGGCTACAACTGATGACTGCCCTGACAGGGAACACAACAGAGAACCCCTGAGGGAGCAGGGGAGCAGTGGGATGCAGACCCCAAATTCTCATAAGACCAGACTTAATGGTCTGACTGAGACTGGAAGGACTCCGGTGGTCATGGCCCTGACCTTCTGTTAGCCCAGGACAGGAACCATTCCCGAAGCCAACGCTTCAGACATGGATTGGACTGGACAATGGGTTGGAGAGGGATGCTGGTGAGGAGTGAGCTTCTTAGATCAGGTGAACGCTTGAGACTATGTTGGCATCTCCTGCTTGGAGGGGAGATGAGAGGGTGGAGGGGGTTAAAAGCTGGTGAAATGGACACAAAAAGGGAGAGTGGAAGGAAAGAGCAGGCTGTCTCATTAGGGGGAGAGTAATTGGGAGTGTGTAGCAAGGTGTATATGGGTTTTTGTGTGAGAGAGTGACTTGATTTGTAAACTTTCACTTAAAGCACAATAAAAATTATAAAAAAAAAAAAATTGTGTGTGATCAGAGTTCCAGAACAGGGGAAGAAAATGGAAAGGTCAGAGAGGATTCATTAAGATTTCCTTGCAGAAAACTTCCCTAATATACTGACAGATGAAAAGCTGACCATCCAAAAAGCTCAACGAACCCCTATAGGATAGGCCACAAAAGAAAGTCACCAAGACATAGCATAATTGAACTCGCCGAAACCAAAGACAAAGAAAGAATCCTGAGAGCAGTGGAGAAAAATAAAAAATTACTTACAAAAAGAAACACTAAGACAAAACTTTGATCACTTGGCAGAAACTATGCAGGCAAAAAGGCAATGAGATGACATATGTAAAACCTTGAAAGAAAAAAAAAAAAACTACCAACCAAGAATAATATGTTCTGCAAAATTCTCTTTCCAATTAGGACATGTCCAGATAAACTGAAATCAAGAATTTGTGAAAAACAAACCAAACTTACAAGGAATATTTAAGGAAGTCCTTCAGTTAGAGAACCAACAACATCAGACAACGACCTGAATCTAGGACACAGTACAGCATCAGCCAGATACCACTATAGGTAAAGAACACTCAACAGTAAAACAAAGATAAAAGATTTAAAACAGGGACCAGAGAATCAATATGTAAATGAGGACAATGTCAAAATACTAAAAGGGGAATAAATGATGTAGGTTTAGAACTTTCAAATGGAGAGGAAGTCAAGGCAATATCAAGTACTAAAAGACTGGTTTAAACTTAGGAAGATAAGTGTAAATTTCAAGGTAACCACAAAGATAGTTAACACACTTACTCATCAAAATAAAAAGAAGAAAAACATACTCAATAAACAAACTCTATAATAACAAAAGAAATGAAAATGAAATTCCACAAACGAAAGGAACTCAGAACAGGTAGGTAAGAGGAACAACAACAACAAAAAATGTGAGCACCACAAAAAAAAGCACAACAAAGTGACAGCAATAAACTCACACCTATTGATAATCACACTGAATGTAAATGGCTTAAATACACCTATAAAGAGAGAGCAGCAGAATGAATTAAAAAACAAAACATGAAACATCAATATGCTGTCTACAAGAGACACATCAAAGGCATAAATATATTAAAAATCAAAGGATGGAAAAAAATATATCAAGCAAACAGCAACCAAAAAAGAACAGGAACAGCAATACTAATCTCAGAAAAAATAGGCTTTAATGCAAAACCCACCATAAAAGACAAAGAAGGACATTATATAATGATTATGGGGAGAATCCACCAAGAAGGTATGACCTTAATAAATATTTACCCAACAACGGGGCCTCAAAATACACGAAACAAATGCTAACAGCACTGAAAAGAGAAAAAGACATTTCCACAATAATATAGGAGACTTCAACAGACCACTCATGTTAAAGGACAGAACATCTAGAAAGAAAATCGATGAAAATACAGAAGGTCTAAAGGCACAATCAAATAACTTCACCTCATAGATACATATAGAACACTCCACCCAATAACAGCAAATATACATTCTTTTCCAACACACATGCAACATTCCCCAGAATACACCACATTTTAGGCCACAAGGCTACCCTCTATAAAATCCTAAACACTGAAACAATACAAAGCTTCTTCTCTAATCACAACACCACAAAAATGAAATCAATAACAGGAAAAACAAGGGAAAAAATTGAAAACATGGAGACTGAATAACACCTTGCTTAAAAGCAACGGGAATAGAAGAAATCAAAAATAAATTCCTAGAAACAAATGAGAATGAAAACACACCATACCAAAACCTTTGGGACACAGCAAAGGCAGTGCCCAGAGGTCACTTTATAGTAATAAATCCATACATCAAAAAAGAAGAAAGGACCAAAATCAAAATGTTAGCCCCACACCTCAAGCACATAGAAAGAGAACAGCAAAAATAATCCAAAATCACCAGAATAAAGGAAATCACAAAGATCAGAGCAGAAATAAACGAAATAGAGAACATAAAAACAATAGAAAGAATCAACAAGACCAAAAGTTGGTTCTTAGAAAAGAGCAGCAAAATCGATAAACCACTGGTCAAATTGACAAAAGAAAAACAGGAGAGGAAGTAAATAATCCAAATAAGAAATGAGATGGGGGACATTAAAACAGACCCAACTTAAAAAAAAAATGATCACGGCAGAGTAGCCCCCATGTGTCTGTCAGTTTGTCATACTGTGGGGACTTGCATGTTGCCATGATGCTGGCAGCTATACCATGGTGGACAGGTTTCAACTGAGCTTCCAAACTAAGTCAGACTAGGAAGAAGGACCTGCTGGTCTCCTTCTGAAAAGAATTAGCCAGCGAAACCCTCATGAATAGATGCAGAACATTGTATGCTATAGGGCCAGAAGATGATCCCCTCAGGCTGGAAGGCACTCAAAATATGACTGGGGAAGAGCTGCTGGATGGAGTCAAGCTTTTGGGACCTTCATTTGCTGATATGGCACAACTCAAAATGAGAAGAAACAGCTGCAAACATCCATTAATAATCAGAATGTGGAATGTGTGAAGTATGAATCTAGGAAAATTGGAAATCATTAGAAATGAAACAGGACAAATAAACATTGATATTCTGGGCATTAGTGAGCTGAAATGGACTGGTATTGGCCATTTTGAATCAGACAATCATACGGTCTACTATGCTGGGAATGATGTAACATTCATCATCAAAAGGAACATTTCAAGATCTATCCTGAAGTACAATGCTGTCAGTGATAGTGCAATATCTATATGCCTACAAGTTAGACCACTTAATATGACTATTCAAATTTATACACCAACCACTAAGGCCAAAGATGAAGAAATTGAAGATTTTTACCAACTTCTGCAGTCTGAAATTGATCAAACATGCAATCAGGATTGTCTTGGTCATCTAGTGCTGTTATAACAGAAATACCACAAAGTGGATGGCTTTAATGAAGAGAAATCTATTCTCTCACAGTCTAGTAGATTACAAGTCCAAATTCACGATGTCAGCTCCAGGGGAAGGCTGTCTCTCTTTGTCGGCTCTGGAGGAAGATTCCTTGTCATCAATCTTCCCCTGGTCAAGGAGCTTCTCAGGCACAGGGACCCCAGATCCAAAGGATGCTCTCTGCTCCTGGTGCTGCTTTCCTGGTGGTATGAGGTCAACAACTCTCTGCTTGCTTCCCTTTCCTTTTATCTCTTGTGAGGTAAAAGGTGGTACAGGCCACACCCCAGGGAAACTCCCTTTATATTGGATCAGGGAGGTGACAGAGTAAGGGTGGTGTTACAATCCCACCCTAATCCTCTTAACATAAATTTAAAATCACAAAATGGAGGAAAACCACACATGGCCTAACCAAGTTGATACACACATTTTTAGGAGAACATAACTCAATCCATGACAAAGATGCATTGATAATGACTGGTGATTGGAATGTGAACGTTGGAAACACAGAAGGATCGGTAGTTGGAAATATGGCCTTGGTCGTAGAAACAATGACAGAGATTCCATGATAGAATTTTGCAAGACCAATGACTTCTTCATTGCAAATATCTTTTTTCACCAACATAAACGGAGACCATACACATGGACCTCACAAAATGGAATACACAGAAATCAAATCTACTACATCCGTGGAAAGAGACGCTGGAAAAGCTCAATATCTTCAGTCAGAACAAGGCCAGGAGCCAGCTGCAGAACAGACTATCAGTTGCTCATGGGCAAGTTAAAGTTGAAGCTGATGAAAATTAGAACAAGTTCACTAGAGCCAAAGTATGACTTTGAGTATATCCCACCTGAATTTACAGACCATCTCAAGAAGAGATTTGAGGCGTTGAACACTAATAACCGAAAACCAGACAAGTTGTCGAATGACATCAAGGACATCATACATGAAGAAAGCAAAAAGTCACTGAAAAGACAGAAAAAAAGAAAAGATCAAAATGGATGTCATAAGAGATTCTGAAACTTGCTCCTGAATGTCGAGCAGCTAAAGTGAAAGGAGGAAATGATGAAGTAAAAGAGCTGAATAGAAGATTTCAAAGCGTGGCTCGAGAAGACAAAGTAAAGTATTATAAAGAAATGTGTAAAGACCTGGAGTTAGAAAATCAAAAGGCAAGAGCATGCTCAGCATTGCTCAAGCTGAAAGAACTGAAGAAAATATTTCAAGTCATGAGTTGCAATATTGAAGGATTCTATAGGGAAAAAATGAAATGACACAGGAAGCATCAAAAGAAGATGGAAGGAATACACAGAGTCACTATACCAAAAAGAACTTGTCAACATTCAACCATTTCAGAAGGTAGCATATGATCAAGAACTAACGGTATTGAAGGTAAAGGTCCAAGCTACACTGAAGACATTGGTGGAAAACAGGGCTTCAGGAATTGATGGAATACTAATTGAGATGTTTCAACAAATGGATGCAGCACTGGAAGTGCTTACTCATCTATGCCGAGAAATTCATGAGATAGCCACCAGGCCAAGCCACTGGAAGAGATCCATATTTATGCCTATTCACAAGAAAAGTGATCAAGCAAATATGGAAATTATTGAACAATATCATTAATATCACATGCAAGTAAAAGCAGCTGCAACAGTATATTCACAGGGAACTGCCAAAAATTCAAGCCAGATTCAGAAGAGGATGTGGAACCAGGGATATCATTGCTGATGTCAGATGAATCCTGGATGAAAGCAGAGAATACCAGAGATATGTTTACCTCTGTTTTATTGACTATGCAAAAGCATTCAACTGTATGGATCATAACAAATGATGGATAACATTGTGAAGAATGGGAATTCCAGAGCACTTAGTTGTACTCATGAAGAACTGTACATGAATCAAGAGGCAGTTGTTCAAACAGAACGAGGCTTAAAGTCAGGAAAGGTGTGCATCAGGGTTGTATCCTTCACCATACTTATTCAATCTGTATGCTGAGCAAATAATCCGAGAAGCTGGACTATATGAAAAGAATGCGCATCAGGATTGAAGGAGGGCTCATTAACAACCTGCATAGTGCAGAAGACACAACCTTGCATGCTGAAAGTGAAGAGAACTTGAAGCACTTACTGGTGAAGGTCAAAGACCACAGTCTTCAGTATGAATTACACCTCAACATAAAGAAGACAAAAATCCTCACAACTGGACCAACAAGCAACGTTATGATAAATGGAGAAAAGATTGAATTTGTCAAAGATTTCATTTACTTGGATCCAAAATCACAACCCATGGAATCAGCAGTCAAGAAATCAAAAGAGGGCAGAGCCAAGATGGTGGAATAGACATACAGTTCTGGCGAGCCC
Organism: Loxodonta africana; assembly: GCF_030014295.1. Taxonomy (NCBI): domain Eukaryota; kingdom Metazoa; phylum Chordata; class Mammalia; order Proboscidea; family Elephantidae; genus Loxodonta; species Loxodonta africana. The sequence continues at coordinate 2,330,096 of NC_087350.1, forward strand.
TCTTACAACAAAGACCTGAAAAAACAAGTGAAATGAGTATACTTATGACAAGCTAGGATCCCTGAACATCAAAGGAAAGCTTAGAAAATGTATCGAGGGGCGGGGGAGGAAGAGATGGTTCAGAGGTGGAGAGGAGTTACTGGACCTGAATCAGAGAGAGCCCTCAGGCACCATTCCTGGGAGCAGCGACAGGCTAGTACTAACGTTCAGCCGCAGTTTCCTCAGGGAGAAGCAGCCAGCCACAAAGGCTACTCACACCTCTGGAACCAGAGAACGACACTGTTGGCAAAAGCTAAGTGCTTGCGTATATTTCACTACATCACCTGCCCCCCTCCCCACCATGCTCCCAAGCCAGATTCAGTGGCCGATTTCTCTGGGCCTGAGATAGGCCCTGTTGAGCACCTAGAGCCATCCTCCTGGCCTTGGAAAAGGAATAAATTTGCAATTGCGGGGAAAGATAATTTGCCAGCTCCACTTACCAGGTGAGCTCAAGACAGAAGAAGCTCCTGGCCAGGCATAAATGGTCCATGGACTTAGAGTACCTTTCCCCTCTGCATGGACCTGTGTGGGCCTATTTCAGAAGAATAGGCCCTTTTTGGCAGACTCCAACCTTTTCAGCTGTGCAGCAGAGAGGTGGGTGTTTGATGTTTGACATTGCCTATAAAACAGGGTCCTCACCTACCCACATCAGGGGCCTAAGGACTGGTGGCTCCAGTCAGGTCACCAAGCCACCTGCAACAGGAGTCCAAGGATAAGTGGTACCTCCGAATCCTTACAACCAAAAACATTGGGAGCCCACGATCCTTCTGCAGAACCCACTCACCTGTACTCTCTAGGAAACAGGGACATGCTTTCCTCAGAGACACATGGGGGATGATTCTCAGCCCCCTCCCTTGTTCAGAGTGTGACCCCCTTCTGCAACCAGATACCAGTACCCACACCAATCACCCCTGCCCCTCTAAGACTGTAGGACAGAGCCTGTACCACACACTTGATGATCAGGTACCTGGAAACCTGAGCTGAATTCATACAAGAAAAGTAAATAGACTCCTAACCTGATATATCTGATAACAGTTCTAGCCATCTGGGGACAGGACATCAGAGCTCCAATAGCAAAAATAATCAAGCTAGCTCACTCAAGCAACCCATTTGGGCATATAAGAATAAAACAAAGGAAGAAGTTATGACACAGTAAGCAAACAAAATAAACTAATACAATAATTATAGATGTCTCGAACATAATAGTCAATATCAGGTCATACAAAGGAACAGACCATGATCACCTCAACAAGCTCTAAAACAAAGAGTCAAGGGATCTTCTAGATGAAAGTGCCTTTCTGGAATTACCAGAGGCAGAATACAAAAGTTTAATATACAGAACCCTGCAAGACATCAGGAAGAAAATGAGGCAATATGCAGAACAAGCCAAGGAATACACAGATAAAGCAATTGAAGAAATTAAAAAGATTATTCAGGAACATAATGAAAAATTCAATAAGCTAGAAAAATCTATAGACAGACAGCAATCAGAAATTCAGAACATTAACAATAAAATTACAGAAGTAGACAACTCAATAGAAAGTCAGAGGAGCAGAATTGAGCAAGGGGAGGGCACAATTTCTGAACTTAAAGATAAAGCACTTGACACAAATTGAAGAAAAATCCGATAAAAGAATTTTAAAAAATGAAGAAACTTTAAGAATCATGTGGGACTCTGTCAAGAGAAATAACCCAGGAGTGATTGGAGTACCAGAAAGGGAGGGATAACAGAAAATACAGAGAGAATTGTTGAAGATTTGTTGGCAGAAAACTTCCCTGATATCATTAAAGAAGGTATCTATCCAAGATGCTCATTGAACTCCACATAAGGTAGATTTTAAAAGAAAATCACGAAGACATAATCAAACTTGCCAAAACCAAAGGTAAAGAGAGAATTTTAAGAGCAGCTGGGATAAATGAAAAGTCACCTACAAAGGAAAGTCAATAAGACTAAGCTTGTACTACTCAGCAGAAACCATGCAGGCAAGAAGGCAATGGGATGACATATAAAAAATTGAAGGAAAAAAACTGCCAGCCAAGAATCTTATATCCAGCAAAACTGTCTCTCAAATATGAAGGTGAAATTAGGACATTTCCAGATAAACAGAACTTTAGGGAATTCGTAAAAACCAAATCAAAACTACAAGAAATACCACAGGGAGTTCTTTGGTTAGAAAATCAATAATATTAGCTATCAACCGAAGACTATAACACTGGGGAAAGCAATCAGAAGTCAACCCAGACAGAGAAATCACAAAAATGAATCAAGACCTAAAAAACACTCAAAACAGGGCAACAGCGATGTTATTATGTAAAAGAAGACAAAATTAAAACAATAAAGAGGGACTATGAAATGTAGTCATAAATCCTCCATATGGGGAAGAAGACAATGAGATACAAAGAAATAAAAGTTAGGTTTAAATTTAGAAAAATAGGGGTAAATAATAAGGTAACCAGAAAGGAGACAAAGTATCCTACACATGAAAATAAAACACAAGAAAAAAATAGAGACTCAGCAGAAACAAAATCAACAACAATGAATATGAGGAAAGGACAGTATATAAAGATACTCAGCACAAAAAATTAAGTGGGAAAAAGAAACTGTCAATAACACACACAAAAAAGACGTCAAAATCACAGCACTGAACTCACACCTATCCATAATTACGCTGAATGTAAATGAACTATATGCACCAATAAAGAGACAGAGAGTGGCAGAATGGATTAAAAAACATGATCCATCTATATGCTGCCTACAAGAGACACACCTTGGACTTAGAGACACAAACAAACTAAAACTCAAAGGATGCAAAAAATATATATCAAGCAAATAACAGTGAAAAAAGACCAGGAGTGGCAATATTAATTTCTGACAAAATAGACTTTAAAGTTAAATCCATTATAAAGGATAAGGAAGGACACGATATAAGGATTAAAGGGACAATATACCAAGAAGATATACCCATATTAAATATTTATGCACCCAATGACAGGGCTGCAAGATACATAAAACAAACTCTATCAGCACTGAAAAGTGAGATAGACAGCTCCACAATAATAGTAGGAGACTTCAACACGCCACTTTTGCTGAAGGACAGGACATCTAGAGAGAAGCTCAATAAGGACACGGAAGATCTAAATGCCACAATCAACCAACTTGACCTCATAGACATGTACAGAACACTCCACCCAATCACAGTCAAGTATGCTTTCCTTTCTAGTGTACATGGAACATCTACAATAGACCACATATTAGGTCATAAAGCAAGCCTTAGCAGAATGAAAACATAGAAATATTACAAAGCATCTTCTCTGACCATAACGCCATGAATTGAAATCAATAACAGAAAAAGCTGGGAAAAGAAACCAAACACATGGAAACTGAACAACACCCTGCTCAAAAAAGACTGGATTATGGAAAACATTAAGGATGGAATAAAGAAATTCAGAGAATCCAAGGAGAATGAAAACACTTCCTATCAGAACCTTTGGAACACAGCAAAAGCAGTGCTCAGGGGTCAATTTATATCAATAAATGCATGCATACACAAAGAAGAAAGGGCCAAAATCAGAGAATTATCCCTACAACTGTAACAAACACAAAGAGAGCCACAAAAGAAACCCTCAGGCACCAGAAGAAAACAAATAATAAAAATTAGACCAGAACTAAACGAAATAAAAAAAAAAAATTAAATGAAATAGAAAACAGAAATACAATTGAAAGAATTAACAAGACCAAAAGCTGGTTCTTTGAAAAAATCAACAAATTTGATAAACCACTGGCTAAACTAACAAAAGAAAAACAGGAGAGGAAGCAAATAACCCAAATAGGAAATGAGATGGGCTATATTACAACAGACCCAACTGTAATTAAGAGAATCATACGAGATTATTAGGAAAAATTGTACTCTAACAAATTTGAAAAACTAGAAGAAATGCATGAGTTCCTAGAAACACGCTACCTACCTAAACTAACACAAACAGGGGTACAAAATAAAGGGGCAGAACAACTAAAAAGACCCATAACAAAAGAAGAGATTGAAAAGGTAATCAAAAAACTCTGAACAAAAAAAAGCCCTGCCCCTAATGGCTTCACTGCAGAGTTCTACCAGTTTCAGAGAAGAGTTAACGCCACCATTACTAAAGGTATTTCAGAGCATAGAAAACTCTGAAACTCATGAAGCCACCATATCCCTGATACCAAAACCAGGTAAAGACATCACAAAAAAAGAAAATTACAGACCTATACCCCTCATGAACATAGATACAAAGATCCTCAACAAAATTCTAGCCAATAGAATTCAACAACATATCAAAAAAATAATTCACCATGACCAAGTGGGATTCATACCAGTTATGCAGAGATTGTTCAACATTAGAAAAACGATCAATGTAATCCATCATATAAATAAAACAAAAGACAAGAATCATATGATTTCATCAATTGATGCAGAAAAGGCATTTGAGAAAGTTAAAAACCCTTTCATGATAAAAACTCTCAGCAAAATTGGAATAGAAGGAAAATTCCTCAACATAATAAAGGGCATTTATACAAAGCCAACAGCCAACATCATCCTAAATGGAGAGAGCCTCAAGTATTTCCCTTGAGAACAGGAACCAGACAAGGATGCCCTTTATCACCACTCTTATTCAACATTGTGCTGAAGGTCCTAGCCATAGGAATTAGGCTAGATGAAGAAATAAAGGGCATCCATACTGGCAAGGAAGAAGTAAAAGTAACTGTATTTCCAGATGACATGATCTTATACACAGGAAACCCTAATGAATCCTGAAGAAAACTACTGAAACTAAGAGTTCAGCAGAGTATCGGGATACAAGATAAACATACAAAAATCAGTTGGATTCCTCTTCACCAACAAAAAGAACATCAAAGAGGAAACCACCAAATCAATACCATTTACAGTAGCCCCCAAGAAGATAAAACACTTAGGAATAAATCTTACCAGAGACGTAAAAGGTTTATATAAAGAAACCTACAAAACACTTCTGCTAGAAACCAAAACAGACCTACATAGGTGGAAAAACATACCTTGCTCATGGATAGGAAGACTTAACATTATAAATATGTCTTTTCTACCAAAGGTGATCTATAGATTTAATGCAATTCTGAACCAACTTCCAACGACACTTTTTTAATGAGAAGGAGAAACAAATCACCAACTTCATATGGAAGGGAAAGAGGCCCCAGATAAGTAAAGCATTACTGAAAAAGAAGAATAAACTGGGAGGCCTTACTCTACCTGACTTAAAACCTATTATACCACCACAGTAGTCAAAACAGCCTAGTACTGGTACAACAACACTTACATAGACCAATAGAACAGAATTGAGAATCCAGACATAAATCCATCCACATATGAGTAGCTGATATTTGACAAAGGCCCCAAAGCACTTAAATGGGGAAAAGACAGTCATTTTAACAAATGGTGCTGGCATAACTGGATATCCATCTGCAAAAAAATGAAGCAAGACCCATACCTCACACCATGCACAAAAACTACCTCAAAATGGATCAAAGACCAAAATCTAAAATCTAAAATGATAAAGATCATGGAAGAAAAAATATGGACAGTGTTGGAAGCCCTAATACATGGCATAAACAGTATACAAAACATTACTAACAATGCAAAAGAAAAAGAAGATAACTGGGAGCTCCTAAAAATCAGACACCTATGCTCATCCAAAGACTTCACTAAAAGAGTAAAAAGATTACCTACAGACTGGGAAAAAATTTTTTAGCTATGACATTTGCGATCAGCACCTGACCTCTAAAATCTACATGATACTGCAAAACCTCAGCTACAAAAAGACGAACAACCCAATTCAAAAATAGGCAAAAGATATGAACAGACACTTCATTAAAGAAGACATTCAGGTAGCTAACAGATACAGGAGGAAATGCTTGTGATCATTAGGCATTAGAGAAATGCAAATCAAAACTACAGTGAGATTCCATCTCACTCCAACAAGGCTGGGATTAATCCAAAAAACACAAAATAATAAATGTTGGAGAGGCTGTGGAGAGATTGGAACACTTATACACTGCTGGTGGGAATGTAAAATGGTACAACCATTTCAGAAATTGATTTGGCACTTCCTTAAAAAGCTAGCAATAGATCTACCATACGACCCAGGAATCCCGCTCCTTGTAATATGTCTTAGAGAAATAAGAGCCTTTAAACAAACAGATATATGCACATCCATGTTCATTGCAGCACTGTTTACAATAGAAAAAGGATGGAAGCAACCAACGTGCCCACCAATGGATGAATGTATAAATAAATTCTAGTATATTTACACAATGGAATACTACTCATCAATAAAGAACAATGTTGAATCTGTGAAACATTTCATGAAATGGAGGAATCTGGAAGGCATTATGGTGAGTGAAATTAGTCAGTTGCAAAAGGACAAATATTGCATAAGACCACTATTATAAGAACTTGAGAAATAGTTTAAACAGAGAAGAAAATATTCTTTGATGGTTATGAGAGGGTGGAGGGGGGCAGAGTGGGAGAGAGGTATTCACTAATTAGATAGTAGATGAGAACTACTTTAGGTGACAGGAAAGACAACACACAATACAGGCTAGGTCAGTACAACTGGACTAAACCAAAAGCGAAGAAGTTTTCTGAATAAACTGAATGCTTTGAAGGCCAGCGTAGCAGGGGCAGGGGTCTGGGGACCATGGTTTCAGGGGACATCTAAGTCAATTGGCATAATAAAATCTATTAAGAAAAATTCTGAATCCCACTTTGGAGAGTGGCATCTGGGGTCTTAAATGCTAGCAAGCGGCCATCTAAGAGGCATCAATTGGTCTCAACCCACCTGGACCAAGGGAGAATGAAGAATACCAAGGACACAAGGTAATTACGAGCCCAAGAGACAGAAAGGGCCACATAAACCAGAGACTACATCATCCTGAAACCAGAATAACTAGATGGTGCCCAGCTATAACCGATGACTGCCCTGACAGGGAACACAACAGAGAACCCCTGAGGGAGCAGGAGAGCAGTGGGATATAGACCCCGTATTCTTGGAAAAAGACAAGACTTAATGGTCTGACTGAGACTAGAAGGACCCCAATGGTCATGGCCCCCAGCCCTTCCGTTGGCCCAGGACAGGAATCATTCCCAAAGCCAGCTCTTCAGACAGGGATTGGCCTGGACAATGGGATGGAAAGGGATGCTGGTGAGGATTGAGCTTCTTGGATCAGGTGGATACTTGAGTCTATGTTCACATCTCCTGCCTGGAGGGGAGATGAGAGGGTAGAGGGGGTTAGAAGCTGACAAAATGGACACGAAAAGAGAATGTTGCGAGAGGGAGCAGGCTGTCTTATTAGGGGGAGAGCTATTGGGAGTACGTTGTTGTTGTTGTTAGGTGCTGTTGAGTTGGTTCTGACTCATAGTGACCTTATGCATAACAGAAGGAAACACTGCCCGGTCCTGAGCCATCCTTACAATCATTGTTATACTGGAGCTCATTGTTGCTGCCACTGTGTCGATCCGCCTTGTTGAGGGCCTTCCTCTTTTCTGCTGACCCTGTACTTTGCCAAGCATGGTGTCCTTCTCCAGACTGATCCCTCCTGACAACACGTTCAAAGTATGTAAGATGCAGTCTCGCCATCCTTGCTTCTAAGGAGCATTCTGGTTGTACTTCTTTCAAGACAGATTTGTCCATTCTTTTGACAGTCCACGGTATATTCAATATTCTTCACCAACACCACCATTCGAAAGTGTCAATTCCTCTTCGGTCCTCCTTATTCATTGTCGAGCTTTCACATGCATATGATACGATCGGAAATACCATGGCTTGGGTCAGGTGCACCTTAGTCTTCAAGGTGACATCTTTGCTCTTCAACACTTTGAAGAGGTCCTTTCCAGCAGATTTACCCAATGCAATGTGTCTTTTGATTTCTTGACTGCAGTTTCCATGGCTGTTGATTGTGGATCCAAGTAAAATGAAATCCTTGACAAGTTGAATCTTTTCTCCATTTATCATAATGTTGCTCATTGGTCCAGTTGTGAGGATTTTTGTTTTCTTTATGTTGAGGCGCAATCCATAATGAAGGCTGTGATCTTTGATCTTCATTAGTAAGTGCTTCAAGTCCTCTTCACTTTCAGCAAGCAAAGTTGTGTCATCTGCATAACGTAGGTTGTTAGTGAGTCTTCCTCCAATCCTGATGCCCCATTCTTCATATAGTCCAGCTTCTCGTTTTATTTGCTCAGCATACGGAGTGAATAGGTATGGTAAAAGAATACAACCCTGACGCACACCTTTCATGACTTTAAACCAACCATTATCCCCTTGTTCTGTCCGAACAACTGCCTCTCGATCTATGTAAAGGTTCCTCATGAGCACAATTAAGTGTTCTGGAATTCCCATTCTTCGCAATGTTACCCATAATTTGTTATGATCCACATAGTCGAATGCCTTTGCATAGTCAATAAAACACAGGTAAACATCTTTCAGGTATTCTCTGCTTTTAGCAGGATCCATCTGACATCAGCAATGATATCCCTGGTTCCACATCCTCTTCTGAAACTGGCCTGAATTTCTGGCAGTTCCTTGTTGATATACTGCTGCAGCTGTTTTTGAATTATCTGCAGCAACCTTTTGCTTGCGTGTGGTATTGATGATATTTTTCTACAATTTCCACGTTCGGTTGGATCACCATTCTTGGGAATAGGCATAAATATGGATCTCTTCCAGTCAGTTGGCCAGAAAGCTGTCCTCCATATTTCTTGGCATAGACGAGTGAGCACCTCCAGCACTGCATCTGTTTCTTGAAACACTTCAATTGATATTCCGTCAATTCCTGGAGCCTCGTTTTTCACCAATGCCTTCAGAGCAGCTTGGACTTCTTCCTTCAGTACCATCGGTTCCTGATCATATGCCACCTCTTGAAATGATTGAACATGGACTAATTCTTTTTGGTACAATGACTCTGCATATTCCTTCCATATTCTTTTGATGCTTCCTGTGTCCTTCAATTAATTTCCCCATAGAATCCTTCACCATTGCAACTCGAGGCTTCAATTTTTTCTTCAGTTCTTTCAGCTTGAGAAACGCTGAGCATGTTCTTCCCTTTTCGTTTTCCATCTCCAGCTCTTTGCACATGTCATTATAATACTTTGTCTTCTCGAGCTGCCCATTGAAATCTTCTGTTCAGTTCTTTTACTTCATCAATTCTTCCTTTTGCTTTAGCTGCTCGACGTTCGAGAGCAAGTTTCAGAGTCTCCTCGGACATCCATCTTGGTCTTTTCTTTCTTTCCTGTCTTTTCAATGACCTCTTGCTTTCTTCACGGATGATGTCCTTGATGTCATTCCACAACTCATGTAGTCTTCGTTCGCTAGTGTTCAGTGCGTCAAATCTATTCTTCTCTAAATTCAGGTGCGATGTACTCAAGGTCATATTTTGGCTCTCATGGACTTGCTCTGATTTTCTTCAGTTTCAGCTTGAACTTGCATATGAGCAATTGATGGTCTGTTCCACAGTCGGCCCCTGGCCTTGTTCCGACTGATGATATTGAGCTTTTCCATAGTCTCTTTCAACAGACGCAGTCAATTTGATTTCTGTGCACTCCATCTGGCGAGGTCCATGTGTATAGTTGCCAATTATGTTGGTGAAAGAAGGTATTTGCAATGAAGAAGTTGTTGGTCTTGCAAAATTCTATCGTTCGACCTCCAGCATTGTTTCTGTCACCAAAGCCATGTTTTCCAACTACTGACCCTTCTTCTTTGTTTCCAACTTTGGCATTCCAATCACCAGTAATTATCAATGCATCTTGATTGCACGTTCAATCAATTTCAGACTGCAGCAGCTGATAAAAATCTTCTATTTCTTCATCTTTGGCCCTAGTGGTTGGTGTGTAAATTTGAATAATAGTCGTATTAACTAGTCTTCGTTATAGGCGTATGGATATTATCCTGTCACTGACAGCGTTGTACTTCAGGATAGATACTGAAACATTCTTTTTGACGATGAATGCAACAGCATTCCTCTTCAAGTTGTCATTCCCAGCATAGTAGACTATATGATTGTCTGATTCAAAATGGCCAATACCAGTCTATTTGAGGTCACTAATACCTAGAATATCGATGTTTATGTGTTCCGTTTCATTTTTGATGAGAATATGTAGCAAGGTGTATATAAGTTTTTGTGTGAGAAACTGACTTGATTTGTAAACTTTTACTTAAAGCACAGTAAAAATTAAAAAAAGAAATCAAAAGATGCATTGCATTGGGCAAATCTGTGGCCAAAGACCGCTTTAAAGTCACTTTAAGAACTATGGTGCTCCTTACCCAGCCATAGTGTTTTCAATTGCCTCATGTGCATGCGAAAGCTGGATGATGAATAAGGAAGACAGAAGAATTGACACCTTTGAATTGTGGTGTTGGTGAAGAATATTGAATATACCATGGGCTGCCAAAATAACAAAAAATTTGTCTTGGAAGTAGTACAACCAGAATGCTCCTTAGAAGCAAGGATGGTGAGACTACGTCTCACATACTTTGGACATGTTACCAGGTGAGATCAATCCCTAGAGAAGGACATCATGTTTGCTAAAGTAGAGGGTCAGCAAAAAAGAGGAAGACTTGGAGTGAGATGGACTGACACAGTGGCTGCAACAATAGGCTCAAGCATTACAATTACTGTGAAGATGGGACAGGATTGAGCAGTGTTTCATTCTTTTGTACATAGGGTTGCTATGAGTCAGAACTGGCTTGATGGCATCAAACAGCAACAATGACAACAGAGGAGTATGAAAAACTGCACTCCAACAAATTTGAAAACCTAGAGGAAATGAACAAATTTTAGAAACACACTACCTACATAAACCACCTCAAACTGAGGTAGAAAATCTGAACAGATCCATAATAAGAGAAGAGATTGAAAAAGTAATAATAATAATAAAAGCCATGGCCCAGACACCTTCACTGAAGAATTCTACCAAACATTCAGAGAAGAGCTCATGCCAGTACTATTCAAACTATTTTAGAGGAAGGGATACTCCTGAATTCCTTCTTTATTATAAAGGCAGTATGCCAAAACCAGGCAAAGACACCACAAAAAAGAAAATTACAGACCAATATCTCTCTAAGTATAGATTCAAAAATCCTCAACAAAATTCCAGCCAATACAATTCAGCATCATATCAAAAAAACAGTACACCACAGCCAAGTGGGATGCTTATCAGGTATGCAAGGATGGCTCAACATTAGAAAATCAATCAGTGTAGTCCCCCACATAAACAGAACCAAGGAGAGAACCACATGGTCATCTCAGTCAATGTAGAAAAGGCATCTGATAAAGTCCAATGCTCATTCCTGAAACAAACTCAATAAAGTAAGAATAGAAGAGAAATTCCTTGACATAATAAAGGGCTTCTATACAAAACCAACAGCCAACATTATTCTCAATGAAAAGAGGCTGAAAGCTTTCCCCTGACAAGAGGAATAAGACAAAAATGCTCTCTTCCACCACTGAGACAGAGCCCCCACAGAGTTGCATTAAAAATCCTGTTTCCTTTTCTGGGCTTCCTCCTCCCCAGCTTTGCATTTAATCCTGCTATTGCTTGGAGGTTATATGTAAACCCCATTGCACCTGCGTAGTATAATTAAGAAAGTTGCTAACATAACTTGTATGAACTCCCTACTTCTAAACCCCTTAAAAGTAACTTGTCTGCCTGCCCTCAGTGAACAGTCTTGAGAGCAGATCGAACTGACTTCTTTTCCTTGTACAACGAAATAAAAGTGACTTTCTTATTCTCCCACCCCGGTCTGTCATTTATTGGCCATTACGAGTCATGCCATGCAAGAACCTAGGGTTCCCACCCAGTAATACCACTGCTATTTAACATTATGCTGGAAGTTCTAGCTACAGCAATAAGGCAAGAAAAAGAAATAAAGCGTATTCAAGTTGGAAAGGAAGAAGTAAAACTATCTCTATTTGCAGATGATGTGATCGTATACGTAGAGAATACCACGGATTCCACAACAAAAAAACTGGAACTAATGGATTCAGCAGAGCAGCAGGATACAAGGCCAACATAAAAAAATCATTTGGATTCCTATACACCAACAGGGAACTTTGCAAGGAAATCAGGAGAACACTATCATTTATAACAGCTGCTGAAAATATAAAATACTTAGGAATAAATCCAACCAGGGACCTAAAAGACCTACAAAGAAAACTACAAAACACCATTGCAAGAAACCAAAACAGACCTACATAAGTGGAAAAACATACCTTGCCCATAGACAAGAAGACTCAACATTGTGAAAATGTCAGTTCTACCCAAAGCCATCTACTGATATAATGCAATCCCAATCCAAATACCACCTGCATTCTTTAATGAGATGGTAAAAATAATCACCAACTTTACATGGAAAGAAAAGAGGCCCTGGATAAACAAAGCATTAGGAAGAAAAAGAACAAAGTATGAGGCCTCACACTACCTGATATCAGAAACTACTATACAGCCACCGTAGTAAAAACAAGCCTAGTAGTGGTATAATGACAGACATATTGACTGATGGAATAGAATCGAGAACCCAGATATAAATCCATCCACCTATGGTCAGCTAATCTTTGACAAAGTACCAAAGTCTATTCAATGGGGGAAAAAGACAAATGGTGCTGGCAAAACTGGATATCAATCTGTAAAAAAGTGAAACAGAACCCATACCTCATATCGTATACAAAAACTAACTAAAAATGGATCAAAGACCTAAATATAAAACCTAAAATGATAAAGTTCACGGAAGTAAAAATAAGGACAACAACAGGGGCCTTAACATGGCATAAACAGAATATAAACCATAACCAACAAACACCAGAAGGCAAGCTAGATAATTGGGAGCTTCTAAAAATTAAAAACTTAGGCTCACCAACAGACTTCACCAAGAGTAAAAAAGAGAACCTACAGACTGGAAAAAAATTTTTGACTAAGACATATCTGACCGCGTCTAATCTCTATAGACATTCAGGCAGCTAACAGACACACAAGGAAATGTTAGCCATTAGAGAAATGCAAATCAAAACTACCATGAGATACCATCTCACTCTGACCTTACTGGCACAAATAAAAATCACAGAAAATAACAAAAGTTGGAGATGTTGTGGGGAGATTGGAATGGTTACGCACTGCTGGCAGGAATGTAAAATGGTACAACCACTATGGAAAATGGTATGGCACCTTCTTAAAAGCTAGAAACAGAAATACCATATGATCTAGCAACCCCACTCCTAGGAATGTGTCCTAGAGAAATAAAAGCCCTCACACAAATAGACATATGCATACCCATATTCATTGCAGCATTATTCACAATATGCATGGGAAAGCTGGATGATGAATAAGGAAGACTGAAGAAGAATTGATGCTTTTGAGTTGTGTTCACGAAGAATATTGAATATATGGTGGACTGCCAAAAGAACAAACAAACCTGTAATGGAAGAAGCACAACCAGAACGCTCCTTAGAAGCAAAGATGGCAAGACTACGTCTCACATATTTTGAACATGTTGTCAGGAAGGATCAGTCCCTGGAGAAGGACATCATACTTGGTAAAGTAGATGGTCAGCAGAAAAAAGGGAAGACTCAACAAGATTGGATTGACACAGTGGCTGCAAGAATGTGCTCAAGCATAACAACGATTGTAAGGGTGGCACAGGACCAGGCACTGTTTTGTTCCGTTGTACAGAGTCACCATGAGTCAGAACTGACTCAATGGTACTTAACAACAACAACAAATTCCTTTATGTGTCCTTTTGCCTTGATCCTTTGTAAAAACAGCTTGGGAGATTTTCCCCCTTAGTCTTGAGGAGTTGTTACTTTTACCCTAGTTCTTTGTAGAAGCAACTTGCGGGAGGGGGACTCCCAGGTTGTTTTCCACCCCAGAGCACTTGTTACTTTTTGCCTAGGGGATTTCTTGGTTTGACATTTCCTGGGTAAGCTGTAAACAACTTGATGGTTTGATACTTTTGCCTGTAATTAACAAGACCTGAGTTGATTGACATCACATGGGTAATTGAGGATTGGTTAAATCCTGGTATGGTGAGGGAGGCTCTGCCTTGTAACTGATGAGGATTAGGATATATAAACAGTTGAAATACAGAAGTTTTTTCAGAGAATTTCTGGAAGAAAGAGAGATGCTTGTTAAGAGCTGGGCTGGCATAGAAGCGGAGTCACTTGGGAGCCAAGTGGTCCTGAAGCTGCTACACTGACTAGGAGCTGTGCTAGCTAGTGGCAGAGAGGCCAATGGCGAAGAGGCCAGTGGCAGATAGCCTGAAGGCAGAGTGCCTGACAGCAGAGAGCCCTGACAGCAGAGAGGTCCGATGGAAGAAAGATGCTGCTAGGAGAGCAGCAGCTGAGAGAGCTGCTACACTGGCTATGAGCTGGGCCAGTTTGCAACTCAGAGACTGATGTTAGAAAAGGTGACAGCAAAGAGGCTCAATGGCAGAGGCCTAATGGCAGAGAGACCCAATGGCAGAGAGCTGCTGCTAAAAGAACAGTAGCTAAAAGAGCTGCTACACTGGCTATGAGCTGGAGAAGTTACTGTCAGAAAGGTCAATGGAGGGGAGGCTGATGGTGGAGAGCCCAAGGGCAGAGAGGCCTACATTGCAGAGAAGGTAACTGCCCAACAGAGAAGGCAGCTGCCTAGTAGAGAAGCCATGTCCACTCATCACTGAAGGACTGTGTGCTTCCTGATGCTGATTCGGATTTGTTCCTGTTACTTCCAAGTTGATCCAGATCCCAAGTTGTAGCCTGTTACTTCCCTAACAAACCATGTAACTGTGTATTGTCTGTGAGTTCTGTGTGGTCTTTGCAACAAATTATTGAACACAGCAGAGAAGTAGAGAGTGCCAAACGGGAATGACTGGTAACAGAAATGGTGAAGAAGTTGGAGAGGGGAGGTGTGTCTGACCTCCACCTCACAGGAACCAACTTTATGCTGATCCTGATTCTTATCATTCATGAATTTAAGCAATTCCCTTTGCTAAAATACAGTAGTGTATTGGGGCGGGGGGGCCCCCAAGGTGCTGGTAACGTTCTGTTTCTACATCTCTTTCTAGATCTAGGTGCTGGTTACATGAGTGTTTCCATCTTGTGAAAATTCATAGAGCTATACATTTGTTATTTGTGCACTTTTCTATTTGGAAAAAATACATCGATAAAATATTATCTTATCAAAATATACTAGAAAGATTAGAAGGTGATGGTATGATATTCTCTCGTAAAATAGAACACAGTGATCATAGATTACATATGAAGGAAAAAAGAAAATAAAATTGGAGAGTCAACTTCAGGAGGGTCAACTTCAAACAAAGTGAGTTACTGAGAGAGTGAATTGAAAAATTGGTGATGGGGAGGTCATCAAAGAAATAATTCAATAAATGTCTCATACGTGAAGAACTTGAGTTGCCAGATTGAAAAGATAAACCAAGTGTGGGACACATTAGATAAGAATACTTCTTTCTCCATTAAAACAGATTATTGAATTTCAGAATCTTGGAAATAAAAAGATCATTTTGCACACTTCCATAGAGGAAATACAGATCAAATACAAAGAGCAACAATCAGAATGTCTTATGAAGTTCTCAGCAGAAACAATGGAAGCTAAAAGACAATGGACGAATGTCTTCTACATTCTGATTGCCACCTTCTGTAGCCAAACAAAATAGCAATTAAATGCGAAGGTGGAATAAAGACATATTTAGATGTGTGGGCTCAAAAATTTTACTTTCCATTGTTTTATCTCAGGAAACTGAGAGGATGTTGTTTAGTCTGGGCTCTCTAGAGAAGCAAAACAACTGAAATGTATATATAAATATATGCAGTGAGACATACTTAAAGAAAATGGCTCACACAATTATTGGAGCTGGCAAGTCCCAAATCTGTGGGTCTGGTAGTAGGCTGGAGACCTCTGCTGGCTCATAGGATTGCAGGGGCTGACAAATCCAAGATCTACAGGTCGGGCTGCAGGCCAAAGACTTCTGAAGGCTTACTTCCCAAGAACCAGAGTCTAGGTGACAAGAAGAATGCAAGGTCAAGAGAAAGAGTGAACTTTGTCAGAAAATCCATTTATATAGTGGAAGCAGGCCACATCTGCAAGAAAACTCCCCTTTCACCTGATTGGCTGTTCACATCACATTACAAAATGGAAAGTGATTACATCATGGAAAAGACTTGTCAGACCACTGAGAATCATAACCTAGAGAAGTTGACATATAATGTTAATCATCATAGTCCATCCCTCATCAGCTTGGCACCTATACACTCTTCTTAAACTATACATCATCTCCAAATAAAGACAATTATGATGTCATACTTGTGCCTAAAATGATTGCGTTGTAGTGAATTACTTAATATGGACCTTCTAGACATATTCTCTGTAACTTCCACCAAATGACTGGGAGGGACTATGTAGATAAGGTGCTTGCGGCCCACCAGCGTGATTGGATAGCTTGCTAATAATGTAAATAAGGTGCACGGAGCCCTTGTAGGGGTGGGACCATGCAAATAAGGTGTATGGAACCCTAATGAGGGGATTGGTCAGTTTTTCCATCCCTCTAGGCTTAAAATGAGCTGTCCCAAAGATGGAAAAGGGGAGATCTTGACCACCAAGAAGAAGAGCCAGGAGTGGAGCATTTCCACTGGACCCAGGATCCCTGCCCTGAGAACATCCTAGACTAAGGAAAAAGAAAGCTGTAACACTGGAGATGGTGAGAGACTGTGAGAAGCAGTGGCAGAGAAACGGTGGCAGCAGCAGAACCAAGAGACTGGCAGGAGACAGCATGGTGGGCTCCTGGCCCACGGAGTGAGAAAGCTGAGCACCTTTGGGCAGGAGGCTTGCTGGAGGAGTAGGGGTACCTCCAGACAATTATTGGCAGAGCTAAAGAGCAGGACAGAGGCCAGGGGACCACGGGACCAAGAGGCTAAGGTCCAGACAGGCATGCCTGCAGGCATGGCAGAGAAGGAACTGACCAAGGAACTCTAACCTGATTTGTTTCTGACACTGAATTGTAACCTATTACTTCCTGAATAAACCCCATAATCATGAGCATTGTCTGTGAGTTCTGTGTAGCCATTATGGAACCAAGCAGAGAAGTAGAGAGTGGAATGGAAGGGGCAGTTGGTGTCAGAATTGATAAAAAGGTTGGAGGGTGGAGACATGCCTGACCTGTGCCTTACAGAAATCAGCCTTGGGTTGTTGGTCTTGATTCTCCTTCCCCCTTCTGAAGTTAGAGGAGGTCAGATGCCTCTATTGTGCCATTTTTACAATCCTCATTTCTGCACCTGGTCACGTGGTTATAGCTGGTATTTTGGAACTATCTTCTTCTACTACCCATTCCATACTCCCTTTGCCCTCAGCAAGCACCTCAGCTGGTCACTGTCCTTTCCCTGGTGGAGTGACCCAAAACTTCATTCCTGAAGGATTTGTGCCATTAGTAGTCGTGTAGAATTTGGATTAACAAAGAATATTGAAAACACCGTGGACTGCCAGAAGAATGAACAACTTTGTCTTGGAAGAAGTGCAGCCAGGATACTCCTTAGAAGTGAGGATGGTAAGACTTCATCTCACATATTTTGAACATGTTATCAGGAAAGACCAGTCCCTGCAGAAGGACATCATGCTTAGTAAAGGGTCAGTGAAGAAGAGGAAGATCTTCAATAAGATGGATTGACACAGTGGCTGCAACAATGGGCTCAAACATAGCAATGATCGTGAAGATGGCAAAGAACTGTGCAGTGTTTCGTTCTGTTGTACATAGAATTGCTATGAGTCAGAACAGACTTGGCACCTAACAACAGCATTGTAGTACTAAGATGTGCCCTAAGGGATCTCCTGTGTTCCTGATAGTCTCTTCTTTACGTCGTTCTGTAGTAAAAATCCAATTTCCCACATCAGCCATTAAGATAACTCCCTTCCTTGCCTGTTGATCCAGAGGCATAAGGAGCCCAAAGCAGCCGGATGGCATTCTTAACTTCCAGCTTAATGGAACCAGAGTCATGTCTCCTAGTGGGAATGTTTATCCCATTGAAATTAAGGGTTCTAGACCAGCAGAGCATAGTATTTCAGGGACAGGAAGCAAAAATTTTGTGAGTCACTAGGGGTGATAATGAAGCAAGGTGAACAGGACGTGAACTGGATCTGTCTTAGTTACCTAGTGCTGCTATAACAGAAGTACCACCAGTGGGTGGCTATAACAAACAGAAATTTCTTTTCTCACAGCTTAAGATGCTAGAAGTCTCAATTCAGGATGCTCGCTTTAGGGGAAGGCTTTCTCTGACAGCTCTGAAGGAACCTTCTTGTCTCTGAGCTTCTGCTCCTGGGTGATCTTCATGTGGCTTGGGATCTCTCTCGCCCCCATCTCTGCTTCTTTTGCTTGCTTGTTTAATCTCTTTTATGTCTTGAAAGAGAGTGACTCAAGATAAACCCTACAGTAATCCTGCCTCATTAACATAACAAAGACAATTCATTCTGAAATGGAATTACAAACACGGGCATAGAGGTTAGAATTTAAAACACATATTTTGTGTGAGTAGCTAAAGTGAAAGGAAGAAGTGATGAAGTAAAAAGGCCAAATAGAAGATTTCAAAGGGCGGCTCAAGAAGACAAAGTATTATAATAAAATATGTAAAGACCTAGAGTTAGAAAACCAAAAGGGAAAAACATGCTTGGCATTTCTCAAGCTGAAAGAATTGAAGAGAAAATTAAGGCCTCAAGTAGCAATACTGAAGGATTCTACAGGGAAAATATTAAATGATTCAGGAAGCATTAAAAGAAGATGAAAGGAATACAGAGTCACTATACCAAAAAGTATTCATTGATCTTCAACCATTTCAGGAGGTAGCATATGATCAAGAACTAATGGTACTGAATGCATAGCAGGGCTCATATCAATAAACTCAGACTGATACAACTTTATGTTCCTTGCACCATTATCCCATACCCTTAATTATCATTCCCACAGATATTCCCCAGATTTTTGTGCATATTAGAAAAATCAAGTAGTTCTTTTGGAGTGTAGCATACTTCGTCATGGGTCACACTTTGTACCTCATCTCTTGGGGCTTGCAGGCACTTTGAAGCCCTGAGTTCATCCTTTTCTTTCTCCACTTTGTCTAACAAAAGTAAGAGCAATGAGCCAGCTTCATTATATTTGTCAGTTGGACAAAAATGTTGAAAGGTGTCAAATAAAAGATTACCCAGAACCTTGACTCTTACAATTATTTGATCCAATGGTTTTGATATTTTGTGTATCTCTATTGCCATATCACACCATGGATTAAAATGCCCTTTTTACTATCGGACATAGAGCCATTAAAAAAAAAAAAAAATTTTAGCCAAACTCAAGAGCCAGTTCAGAAAATTTATCCTTAAGATTTTTCTTCCTCTAGAACCAATCTCAGTTCAAAATGAAGTATTCTGGGTTCTCTGGGGGAGCAAAACCAGTGACAATTTAGAGAGAGATTTACTTCAAGGAAATGGCTCATGCAGTTGTGGGGTTTGGCAAGTCCCAAATCCGTGGGTTAGGCGGCAGCTGATCTTTGCTGGCTCATGAGGTTGCAGGGACTGGCAAATCCAAGATCCACAGGTCAGGAAGCAGACCAGATACTCCTGTGGACTTACATCCCGAGAACTGGAGGTCAGGTGACAAGAAGAATGCAAGAGAGAGCAAGCTTTGCCAGAATATCCATTTATGTAGTGAAGGCAGGCCACACCCCGAAGGAAACTCCCCTTT
This sequence comes from Loxodonta africana, assembly GCF_030014295.1. Taxonomy (NCBI): domain Eukaryota; kingdom Metazoa; phylum Chordata; class Mammalia; order Proboscidea; family Elephantidae; genus Loxodonta; species Loxodonta africana. The sequence continues at coordinate 2,349,908 of NC_087350.1, forward strand.
CAACTGATTGGCTATTTACATAAGATCACAAAATGGAAAGTGACTATGTGATAGAAGAGCACCTGCCAAACCACTGAGAATCATAGCCTAGCCAAACTGACACATAACATTAGCCATCACAGATGTTCACTATAAAGTGAAAAAATAAAACAAGAAAGAACATGACCTGGATTTAGGAAGTAGTGGGTTCCCAACAAGAGAGAGGTGAAGGGAATCTCCAGAATGATACAGAAAGGAGATTGTAGTTGTAAGCAGTCCTGGAGGAGTAAGCAGACCTGGAGGAATAACCAGTCCAGGAAGAGATCAGAACTCTGGAATCTATTTTCAAGAAGACGATATTACACTAATGTGTTTGAACAAATCAAGATGAGGTTTTCACAACTGTAGTAGAGTTTAAAATTAACCGATAAACATATGGAAAAATAAGCACTCAAAGACTACTATTAAGTCAGGAAAAAACATGAAGTTGGCAGGGCATGCAGGGTGGTTGTCAAGTGCAGAATATGGATTCAAAATGTCTGGAGTTCAGATTCTGGTTCTGCAAATCGCTTAACCTCTCTGGGCCTCATGATAAAATCAGGATTATTATAATAACAGTCCTATAAAAATTTTGTGAAAATTAATGTTCTTGTAACTCTTCCTGTACCAGAGAAATCTCCCTGTTAAGTGTTAACTATATTTGTCCCCACTGTCCCCACCACCACTATTATCAACGTCATTGTATAGTCCATATACAGCTGTGAAAGGTATGAATGTATTAGAAATACTGAATACTGAAGTAGAAAAGATTTCTATTTAACTAGACTGGGGGAAAGGGAAGATGGAAATTGCTGGCAGGTGCAAGGAGAGGAAAGAGATAAGTCATCATCTTCCACATTGGGAAGTCACCAGTAATTTTTAAAATCAAGGAGTTGTATTATAAGCATATTTATTTGAGATATGGAGGTTGACCTAAGCCATGGTCTTTTCAATCACTTTGCATGCATGTGAAAACTAAACAGTGAAAAAAAGAAGACAGAAGAAGAGTTAATGCATTTGAATTACGGAGTTGGCAAAGAATATTGAATATACTATGAACTGCCTGAAAACCGAACAAATCAGCCTTAGAAGAAATAAAACTGGAAAGCCGCTTAGAAGCAAGGATGGCGAAACTTCGTCTTGCTTACTTTGGGCACATCAGCAGGAAAGACCAATCACTAGAAAAGACCATCAAGTTTGGTAAAGTTGAGAGTCAGAAAATGAGGAAAATCCTCAATGAGATGGATTGACATAATAGTCACAACTATGGGCTCAAACATATCAAAGATCATGAAGATGGTGCAGGTTTGGAAATATTTTCTTCTGTTATACCTAACGTCAGAGTCAACTCAGTGGAAGAATTAGCTAAGGGACTTGAAAGAATTGCTTTGTGAGAGCAGGAAATGGGGCACAGGGGCAGGGAGCAATCTTTGTAAAGTATGTACAAATATACTTTAATTAAAAAAATTAAAACTAAGCATTTCTTCAAAAAAGAATCTTCAGACAAAATCTTAAACCAAATGTTTAAGGAGGAATCGATACCAACTGCACAATCTCTTCCAGAAAATAGAAGAGAAGGGAATATTTCCCACCTCACATCATATGAGACTCATATCATGCTGATACTAAACCCCAACAAAAGCAATACAAAAAAAAAAAAAAGAAGAAACTACGAATCAATATCCCTCATAAACATTGACATAAAAATTATTAAACAAGTATTGGTAAATAGAATTCAGCAATAGATAAAAAGGTTTACACACCACGACCAAATGAGATTTATTTCAGGGATCCAAGTCTGGTTCAGTATTTGAAAATCAATGTAATCCATCATATTAACAAGCTCAAGAAGAAAGTTGAGATGATCATATCAATTGAAAAAGCATTTGACAAAATCTAATACCCATTCATGATTTAAAAAAAAAAACAAAAACTCAGAAGACTAGGAAGAGAGGGGAATTTCCTTAACTTGATACCTACAAAAAGCTACAGCTAATACACAAATGGTGAGACACTGAATGCTTTCCCCCTAAGATGCAGAACAAGGTAAAGATATCTGCTCTGCCCACTGCTATTTAGCACAGTACTGCAAGTCCCAGCCAGTGTAAGAGGCAAGAAAAGGAAATAAAAGGCATGCAGTCATTTTGCGCGGGAAGTCTAGTATCTCGCAAAGCGCAGCTTAAATGCCATCTCTCCTGTGTATCAGTTCTCACTCCCCCAGCATAACTAGTTGGTTCTTTTGTTCTCCTTTAGAAACTTCTCCTTTTCCAAAACAGTCAGCACACTCCTTGCAAAGAGTTTTTAGTACTCATTATTTGATAAGTCCCTGCTGGTTGACTGAAGTTTGATGAAGGCAGGCATGATGTTCTGCTATCTTCGTAGTTCTGCTCCTGGCAGTATCTATCGGGCACACTGTTGACTGAATGGATTCTCTAATTCAAAAAAATGCCCTTGTAAATACATGACATATATTTTCCAACATCTCCACCTTCAAAGCTTTCAAATGGTTAATTTGGCTTCTTTACCGGTGAACGTGTCATAAGCCTATAACTCATCTAAAGACTGCTGTGCCTAATGAAATTCTTTTTTTTGTTTCTACAAAATGTGATAAAATTAAAATAAACAGCACCAAATCTAAGTCACATTGTTTCCTCCTAAATTACTGTATTTTTGGCATGCGTAACAACTGCAAAAGGGTGAAGAGCAAAGCAGAATGGACAAGTGTCTGCAGTCTTCACTAAATACACTGGGAGTTTATTGTGACTTTAACAATTGAGAGGAAGGCATTGGCATGATCAAAAAAGTAACAACAGCATGGATGGATACCCACTGCTGGCCTGTGACCTGCCTCTGGTGGCCCTCAGGTATTAGATCGCTGGTGACTGGAAGAGGAGGGTGTCTCATCTGTACATTATCCCTGCAAAAGGCGCCACCCAGGCCTCCTCCATTCCCATAATGCCCAGCCCGCTACCCAGCCGATCTGCAGCAAACAGCACAGCCCTGAATTTCAGCTTCTGGCCGTGCACTTACCGAAGCTTCATACACTTGCCGTTTCCCTTTCTCCTCTTCCTCACTTCCCAGCCCCTTCTGTTCTCCCAGTGTGGAAAGAATGCCTGGTGGCCTTTGGGCGGGTTCAGAGAGCATCAGTACATTCCCAGTCTTCCTGAGGTTTATAGACTAATTACTAATGAGAGAACTAAAGGACGCACACCTACGCCCTTATACACACCTTTCACACCGGCTACGTAACTAAGCAAGACAATTGGCAAGACCCCTGATGAACAAAGGTGTTCCAGTTATCCATTTTTTTAACAGTATTTTATTGTGTTTTAAGTGAAAGTTTACACAGCATATTAGGTTCCCCTTTAACAATTTTTATACAAATTGTTCCATGCCACTGGCTACAAAAAATTTTTTCAATGTGTGAGCATTTCATTATTTCCATTCTGTTTCTCTGTTTCCATTAATCTAGCTTCCATTTTCTCCCTTGCCTTCTCTTTGCTTCTGTGTTAATTGTAGACCGTTTGGTCTCATACAATTGTTTAAGGGAGTACATTATAAAAAGTCAAGAATAGATACACATACCAAAAGCAAAGTTCTTTGGTGCATACCTAGGATGGGAGGGAGAGGGAGGAGGAATCACTTTCAAGATAGACATTTGTTACTTTTGGTTATGGGGAAGGCAATCCCAATAATTTATTTTATAAGCCTGTTATTTGGCTGATAGGTGACCTGCAGAAATAGCATCAATCCCAAACTTAAAGGGTATTTTAGGGTGATAGTCTCAGGGGTTCTTCTAACTTCCATCAGTCTAGTAGATCTGGCCTTTTTAGGAATTTGAGTTTTGTTCTAGATTTTACTCCCATTCTATCCGGGACCTTCTATTGTGTCCCTGGTCAGAAAGGTCGGTAGTGGCAGCTGGGCACCATCTAGTTCTGGTCTCACCTCTCAACTACCGTGGACTAGTTTCTTCTTTGAGCCTTCGATTTCCTTCATTCTTTTTTGCTCCACGCGAATAAAGACCATTAGTTGTATCTTACATGGCTGCTAGCAAGCTTTGAAGACCCCAGGCCCTACTCACCAAATTAGGATGTAGAAGATATCTTTGTGAACTATGTCGTGCCAGTTGACTAAGTTGTACCTGAGACTGGTCCCAAGTCTTTTTAAACCAGTAAACCAATCCAGCAAGTTGTTTGGATATATTTAGGAAGGGTCTGTAACTGTGCCCCCAAAGTCATTTGTTTTATATATATATATATATATATATATATATAGCACATACACTTGTATATACACACTTTTTTTTTTTACAGATACACCTATACATGCACATGCATTTACCTGCATTTGCCTTCCTATGCACATATGTGCATCCATATCTACTTACATAAGCATACATATATTTTTTGGTTATTTTTGCTGTTGTTGCAAAATTGTATATGTTATAGCATTTACTGAAATTGTCCTTTTTTCTCATGTACTTCTTAGTGTCTCTATGTCTCTGTTTTACTTTGGTCAACTTGTGCTGACTTCACCTGTATTTGGGATTGCCTTCCCCATAACCAAAAGTAACAAGTGTCTGTCTAGAAAGTGATTCCTCCTCCCTCTCCCTCCCATGCTAGGTAGGCATCAAAGAACTTTGCTTTTGGTATGTGTATCTATTCTTGACTTTTTATAATAGTGGGACCATACAATATTTGTCTTTTTGTGATTGACTTATTTCACTCAGCATAATGTCCTCCAGCTTTACCCGTGTTATGTTTTGGGGACTCCTCATTATTTTTTATAGTTGTGTAATATTACCTTGTATGTATGTACCATGATTTGTTTATTCATACATCTGTCGATGGGCACTTAGATTGTTTCCGTCTTTTTGCTACTGTGAATAATGCTGCAAAGAACATAGGGGTGCATATGTCCATTCATGTCACTGCTGTTGTATCTCTAGGATAATATTCCTACAAGTGGGATTGCTGGATCACAAGATATTTCTATTTCTAGGTTTTTGAGGAAGTACCATACTGTTTTCCACAGTGGTTACACCATTTACAACCCCACTAGTAATGTATAAGAGTTATAATCCTCCCAAAACCTCACCAACGTTTGTTGTTTTCTGTTTATTTGATCATTTCCATTTTTGTAGGGGTGAGATAGTATCTCATTGTAGTTTTTTTTTTTTTTTCATCTTTCTAATGGCTAATGGTAACAGGCATCTTTTCATGTATTTGTTGACCACCTGAATATCCTCTTTGGTGAAGGGTCTGTTCATGTCCTTTGCCCATTTTTGGATTGGATTGTTTGTCTTTTTGTTGTTGAGTTGTTGAAGTTTTCTATATATTTTAGAAATTATCAGATATGTCATTGCCACTTTTTTTTCCCAGTCTGTAAGTTCTCATTTTATTTTCCTGTTATCTAATTTATTTTGTGCTATTCATACATATCTTGTTTTATACACTATTTATGCCCAAAATTAGATCCCCCAGTTTTGACCCTCTGCTATCTTCTAGGAACTTTATAGCTTTAGCTTTAACATTTAGGTTTTTGATCCATTTTGAGTTAGTTTTTGTGCGTGGTGTGAGGTATGGATCTTGATTCATTTTTCTGCATATGGCTATTCAGTTTTGCCAGCACCATTTGTTAATAAGACTGTTTTTTCCCCCGTTGAATGGACTTTGACTCTTTCGTCAAAGAACACCTACCCGTAGAAGGATGGGTTTATTTCTGGGTTCTCAGTTCTGTTCCATTCACGGGTTTTGTTTTGTTTTGTTTTTGCTATGTGTCTGTTATTGAACAGTACCATGCTGCTTTGTTTATTTATAGTAAGTTTTGAGATCCAGAAATGTGAAGCCTCCTACTTTGTTCTTCTTCAATATTGCTTTAGCTATTCAGGGCATTCTTTCTTTCCATATAAAGTTAGAGATTAGGTTTCCCATTTCATTAAGAATGCTGTTGAGATTTGGATTGGGATTATGTTGTATCTATAGATGGCTTTTGGTAGTATTCATATTTTAACAATGTTAAGTCTTTCAATCCATGAGCATGGAATTTTTTTTTTTCATTTATGTAGATTTCTTCTAGTTTCTTGCAGTAGTGTTTTATAGTTTTCCTTATATAAGCCTTTTATGTCCCTGGTTTTGTTTATTCCTAGGTATTTTAAACTTTGGGTGCTATTATAAATGGTATTGTTTTCCTATTCAAAGCCCTCCTTGTTAGTGTAGAGGAACCCAACTGATTTTTGTGTGTTAAACTTGTATCCTGCCACTTTGCTGAATCTTTCTATTAGTTCCAATAACTTTGTTGTGGAGACTCTGGGATTTTCTGTGCATAGGATTATGTTATCTGAGAATAAGGATAGTTTTTCTTCTTCCTTTTCAATTTGGAAACACTTCATTTCCCTTTCTCGCCTTATTGCTGTAGCTAGGACTTCCAGTACAATATTGAATAACAGTGGGGATAAGGGGCATCCTTGTCTCATTCCTATTCTCAAGGGGAATGTTCTCAATCTTTCTCCATTGATAATAATAATGTTGGCTGTTGATTTTCTACCCCCCCCCAAAAAAACCCATTGCCATCGAGTTGATTTCAACTCATAGCGACCCTAATAATACAGGATTGAACTGTCCCCTAGAGTTTCCAAAGAGTGCCTGATGGATTAGAACTGCTGAGTTTTTTGTTACCAGCCGCAGTAGCTCTTAACCACAACACCGTCAGAGTTTCCATATATGGTTTTGCATAAAAAAAAAAAAAAAAATTTCCCTGAGCATTTTTATCAGAAAAGAATGTTGGGTTTTATCAAACACCTTTTCTATGTCAATTGAGATGATCATATGATTCTTTTCTTTTGTTTTATTTATGTGAGTGAATTATATTGATTGATTTTCTAATTTGAACCACCCTTGCATCCCTGGTATGAATCTCACTTGATCATGGTGTATTACATTTTTGATATGCTGTTGAATTACATTGGCTAGAATTTTTTCAGAATTTTTGTGTCTATATTCATTTTTTATATTCATGAGGGGCATTGGTGTATAATTTTCTTTTTTCATGGTGTCTTATCCTGGGTTTGGTATCAGGGTTATGCTGGCTTTATAAAATGAATTAGGGAATATTTCTTCCTTTTCTATATTCTGGAATAGTTTGAGTAGAATTTGTGCCAACTCTTCTCTGAATGTTTGGTAGCATTCTCCAGTGAAGCCCTCTGGTTCAGAGCTATTTTTTGTTGGGAGGTTTTTTTTTTTTTTTTAATGACATATTCAATTTCTTCTTTTGTTATGGGTCTGTTCAAATTTTCTATCTCTATTTGTGTTAGTTTAGGTAGCATCTTTCTAGAAATTTGTCCATTTTTTCTAGGTTTTCAAATTTGTTGGAGTACAATATTTAATAGTATTCTGTTATGATCCTTTTTACCTTAGTTAGTTCTGGTGTAATGTCACCCATCTCATTTTTATTTTGGTTATTGCATCTTCTCATTTTTTTTTTCTTTGTCAATTTGGCCAGTGGTTCATTAATTTTATAGATCCTCTCAAAGAACCGACATTTAATCTTTTTGACTCTTTCTACGATGGCACTGGGTATTGTTTTTCTGGAAACCCTGGTGATGTAGTGGTTAAGAGGTATGGCTTCGAACCAAAAGGTTGGCAGTTAGAATCCACCAGGCCCCTTCGGAAACCATATAGGGCAGTTCTACTTTTTCCTATCGGGTTGCTGTAAGTCGGAATAGACTTGATGGCAATGGGGTTTTTTTTGGATTGTTTTTCTGTTTTCTATTTCATTTATTCCTGCTCTGATCTTTATTATTTCCTTTTTTCTTGTGACCGTGGACTTCTTTTGCTGCTTCTTTTCTTTTTGCTTGAGTTGTTAAGTTAAGCTATTGATTTTGGCTCTTCTTTTTTGATGTATGCATTTAATGCTATAAATTCTCCTTATTGCTAAAAATTCTCAGTGTGTGCATTTATTGCTATAAATTTTCCTCTGAGCGCTGCTTTTGCTGTGTTCTGAAGGTTTTGGTCTGTTTCATTTTCATTTTTATTTGTTTCTAAGAATTTTTTTTTAAATAATTTTTATTGTGCTTTAAGTGAAAGTTTACAAATCAAATCAGTCTCTCACACAAAAACCCATATACACCTTGCTAGACACTCCCAGTTACTCCCCCCTAATGAGACAGCCTGCTCTCTCCCTCCACTCTCTCTTTTCTTGTCCATTTCACCAGCTTCTAAGCCCCTCCACCCTCTCATCTCCCCTCCAGGCAGGAGATGCCAACTTAGTCTCAAGTGTCCACCTGATCCAAGAAGCTCACTCCTCACCAGCACCCTTCTCCAATCCATTGTCCAGTCCTGATTCTAAGAATTTTTAATTACATTTTAAATTTCTTCTATTACCAAATAGTTTTAAAGTAAGGTATTAGTCAGTTACCATGTTTTTTTTCTCTTATTCTTTCCATTGTTGATTTCTAGTTTTATAGCATTATAATCAGAGAAGATGCTTTGTATTATTTCAGTGTTTTTGAATTTATTGAGGCTTGCTTTGTGGCCTAAAATATGGTCTATTCTGGAGAATGATCCATGTACATTGGAGAAGAAAGTGTACTGGAGTGTTATTGATAGTTTGTTCTGTATGTCTATGTGGTCAGGTTGATTGATTGTGTTGTTTAGATCTTCTGTATCTTTGTTGAGTTTCTTTCTAGTTGTTCTGTCTGTCGTCGAAAGTGGTATGTTAAAGTCTCCTGCTATTATTGTAGAACTGTCTATTTTTCTTTTCAATTCTGTTAGAGTTTGTTTTATGTATTTTGGAGCTCTGCCAAAGAGTGCATAAATAATTTTAAAGGTTATGTGTCTTCTTGGTGAACTGGCTGTTTAATCATTATATAATGCCATTCTTTCCCTCTTATAATGAATTTTGACTTAAAATCTATCTTATTTTATCAGAGATTATTATTGCCACTCCTGCTCTCTTTTGGTTATTGCTTGCTTGATATATTTTTTTCAATCTTTGATATTTAACCTATTTATGTCTTTGTGTTAAGGTGTGTCTCTTGTAGGCAACATATTCATGGGTCATGTTTTTATCAGTTCTACTCCCCACACCCTGACCCTGCCTTGACGGGTGCATTTAGACCATTTTCATGCAGTGTGATTACTGACAGCTTTGAATTTACTGCTGCCATTCTGTTTTGCTTTTTTTTTTTTTTTGTGGTGGTAACGGTTTCTTTGTTCCACTGAATTTTCTGTGCTGAGATCTTTTTGTTTATGGATTTTCTTTCTGTGTCCTTCATTGTTGTTGATTTTATGTTTACTGAGTCTTTTTTAAGAGCCCTGGTGGTGCAGTGGTTAAAGTTATTGGCTGCCAATTGAAAGGTTGGTGGTTTGAAATCACCAGTGGCTCCATTGGAGAAGGATGTGGCAGTCTGCTTCTGGAGAGATTTACAGCCGTAGAAACCCCATGGAGTTGCTATGAGCCAAAATCAACTCGACAGCAGTGGGGTTTTAGGTTTTTGAGCCTTTTTTATATGCTTCTTCTTTATTTTGGTGAGTAGAATTATTAATTTTCTTTGTGGTTATGCTGAAATTTACCTTTATCTTCCTAAGTTTAAAACAGTGTGTTATATCTTGATATCGCCTTCATTTCCTTTCCGTATGGAAGTTCTGTAACTATGCCACTTATTTCCCCTTTTTGTTTTGAAGTTGTCATCATTTACAGATTGACATCTCTGGTTCCCTGTTTTCAGTTTTATTTTTGCGGCTTTATCTTACTTTTGAGAATTCCTTATCGGGGCTGGTATCTTGGTGATGTGTTGTGTGTCTTAATCTCAGGTTGTTGTCTGATATTGTTGGTTCTCTATTTGAAGGACTCCCTTCAATATTTCTTGTGAGGTTTGTCTGGTTGTTGCAAATACCCTCATTTCTGTTTAGCTGGGCGTGTTCTACTTTTGTCATTGTATTTGAAAGACAGTTTTGCTGCATGTATGATTCTTAGTTGGCAATTCTTTTCTTTCAGGATTTTATATATGGCATTCTATTGCCTTCTTGCCTGCAAGGTCTCTGCCGAAAAATCAGTGTTTAGTCTAACTGGTGTCCCTTTGTAAGTGATATTTTGTTTTTCACAAGCTACTCTCAGAATTCTTTTTTTGTCTTTGGTTTTGGAAAATTTGATTACAATATAGCTTGGTGACTTTCTTTTGGAGTCTATCCTGTATGGGGTTCATTAAGCAATTCGATCCCTCAAGGAGTGTGGATGTGTCTATGGAGCTACCATGAGCTTGCCTTGTACAGGTTGTGCTGGCTTCCCCAGTATTGTGTACTGTCTTACCCTTCACCAAAGTTTCCACTTATCTATTGTCTATTAAGTGTTTTTCCATCCCCACCCCTCCCTTCCCTTGTAACCATGAAAGATTGGTTTTTTTTGTAATTTCTTTATGTAAATCTTTTCATGAGTTTTTATAGTAGTGGTCTCATCTCATACAATATTTGTCCTTTTGTGATTGACTTATTTCACTCAGCATGATGCCCTCCAGATTCACCCATGTTCTGAGATGCTTTGTAGATTCATCATTGTTCTTTATCTTTGCATAATATTGCATTGTGTGTAGGTACCACAGTTTGTTTATCCATTCATCTGTTGTTGGGCATCTAGGTTGTTTCCATCTTTTTGCTGTTGTGTACCTGCATTTTATTGACTATGCTAAGGCATTCGACTATGGATCATAACGAATTATGGATAACATTACTGAGAATGGGAATTCCAGAACACTTAAGTGTGCCCATGAGGAATCTGCACATAGACCAAGAGACAGTTGTTTGAACAGAACAAGGGGATACTGTGTGGCTTAAAGTCAAGAAAGGTGTGTGTCAGGGTTGTATCCTTTCACCATACTTATTCAATCTGTATGCTGAGCAAATAATCCAAGAAGTTGGACTATATGAAGAAGAACAGGGCATTAAGATTGGAGGAAGACTCATTAACAACCTGAATTATGCAGATGACACAACCTTGCTTGCTGAAAGTGAAGAGGACTTGAAACACTTACTGATGAAGATCAAAGACCACAGCCTTCAGTACAGAGTACACCTCAACATAAAGAAAACAAAAATCGTCACAACTAGACCAACAAACAACATAATGATAAATGGAGAAAAGATTGAGGTTGTCAAAGATCTCATTTTACTTGGATCCACAATCAACACCCATGGAAGCAGCTGTCAAGAAATCAAAAGACGCATTGCTTTGGGCAAATTGGCTGCAAAAGACCTCTTCAAAGAGTTGAAAAGCAAAGATATCACTTTGGGGACTAAGGTGTGCCTGACCCAAACTATGGTGTTTTCCATCACCTCATATGCATGCAAAAGCTGGACAATGAATAAGGAAGACCAAAGAAGAATTGAAGCCTTTGAATTGTTTTGTTGGTGAGGAATATTGAATATACCACAGACTACCAAAAGAATGAAATCTGTCTTGGAAGAAGTACAACCAGAATGTTCCGTAGAAGCAAGGATGGGTAGACTATGTTTCACATACTTTGGACATGTTATAGGAGGGATCAGTCCCTGGAGAAGAACGTCATGCTTGGTAAAATAGAGGGTCAGTGGAAAAGGGAAAGACCCTCCACAACAGGGACTGACACAATGGCTGCAACAATGATCTCAGGCATAGCAACAATTGTGAGAATGGTGCAGGACCGGGCAGTGTTTCCTTCTGTTGTGCATAGGTTGCTATGAGTTGGAACCGACTTAACGGCACCTAACAATAACAACAAGTGTGTATGGTGAGTCACACTCACATGCAACTCTTCTGTAGTTAGGCTAGTATGTCTTCCCTCACCAGACCGAGTGGAGATAGGAGGCACTTTCTGTGATATTAGGTGACAATTGTTGAGTGGTTAGGGTCCCTCCATAGCCCTTGTGGGACCATAGGGCCCTTCCAGGTTGGTGCTAGTAGTTAGTGCAGAATGGACATCAGGGCAGGAAATCTTCGTATCCGCTGCGAGGGGATGTTACTCAAATGGATGGGGAGTGACCACTGTGTGAGCATAAATTGGCGTCACAGTAGTGGTGGGGTATCAAGAGGTTTCAGGGCAAGGGCAGAAGACCTGCAGGAAGTGTTTGGATGTGGGATGTGTGACATTGCAGCAGGACGGATGTTGAATGGTGACACTAGGATTTTCTGCTTGTACTTGGGCAGATGGCACCTGTCAGGATGTGACAGGCATTGCTCATGAGGTGATGTGTCTGTGCAGCAGGCCACCGGGTGTGGGTGCAGAGAGTATTCTTACCAGTTGCTGAGCTGAGCACTGTGTGTGTGCACTGCCATTGCCAGATGGTCAGGGTGAGGGTGCACAGGTCACTGGTCACTGGGCAGAGGGCATGGGAGCTCACACTGCTGGTTGCTGGGTAGGGACACAAGGTGGGGTCTCATGCCTCTAGTCGCCTGCCTGGCAGAAGGAATACACGTCATGGATCACTGGGTGGGCGGAGTGGGAAGGGACAGATGTGAGCCTCTGGTAGCCAGTGCAGCAGTGTGGGAGTGCACACCACAGATCACTAGGTTGGTGGGTGGTGCCATGATGAGTGGAAGAGATATGAGCCTCTGGTCACCAGTCCAACAGTGCAGGAGTATGTGCTGTGGATCACTCGGCTCGAGGGAGGGGGAATACCAGTGGTCACTAGGAGAGTGGGGGGGTTAGGAGGGGCGCAGTGTGTTGTTCCAGTCTCTGGTGTGGGTGCCAGGGCACTCCCTGCAGAGTGCAGTCAACAGTAAGTACCCAGCTCCAACCAAATACGAAGAGAGGGGGATATCCAGAGTCCGGCTGGGTGGAACTCTCTAGTCCTCACTCCAAGGATCCTCCAATCTGCAAGTTCCACCCATTCCAAAGATCAGGGACCACTGCTGGTAAGTAGTTCTCTCCCTATTTTCTGGGTCCCTCCCTGCTATATGGTCCCCTGGATCTTGCCCACCTTCCTGCACTTCCCCTCCTTTAACCCAGTTCATGTTCTGCTCACTTTGCTTTGTTTGGGTTTATCTGCACAGTATCTCTGTCTCCTACTGAGGATTCCATGAAGTTTGATTCCTGTGCTCCTCACCTGGAAACACTGTTCACTTTGTCTCCGGATGGCCATGTTGTACCAGGCCAGCTGGCAGGGTGCCTACGGTCCATAAGTCTCCTCATTCACTGTTTTCATTCAGTTTCTCATTCCCTTCAGTGTTCCATCCAATTCTTCACCCTTCTGTTCTCTGTTCTGAGTTCGCAGGTTGTCACCTGTATCTGTTTCACTTGGTTTCTCAGTTCTTTGCTATAGGGGGATGGCTTGATGCATGTGACTAATCTGCCATCTTAGGCCATCTTCCCCGAGTTATCTATTGCCATATAACAACTCATTGATGTTGAGTCGATTCCAACTCATGGTGACACCATGTGTTACAAAGTAGAACAGCTCCATTGGGTTTTCTTGGCTCTAATCTTTACAGAGGCAGATTTCCAGGTCTTTCTTTGTGGCACCACTGGGTGGTTTTGAACTGCCAAACTTTAGATTCATAGCTGACCTCAAACTGCTTGTGCCACCCAGGGACATATATAACAAGGCACCCCAAAACCTTGGGATTGAAAAAAAGAACAATCATTTTATTATTATCTACTATCATTCTGAGCTCCTCAAGGCAGCATTTCTCATGCAGGCTCTTTTGTGCAGTTAAAGTCAGAGGAGTGATGGGGCTAGAACCCTCTGAGGGCTAGTTCACACGGATCCCTGGTTCCTGGACTGGGGGGACTCGAGCAACTGGGGCTCCCCAGGCATCTCCATGGCCATGTGGTCTCTCTATTGTGGTTTCTTCAGCATGGAAGCTCCAGGGTAGCCAGATCCCCTTGATGGTGGCTCAGAGCTCCAGAGCAAGTGTGCTAAGAGCAAGAACAAGCTGAAGTTTAATCACTTTTTCTACCCTAGCGTTGGAGATCACACAGCATCCCTTTCACCTCATCCTATTTGCTAAGATAGTTACACAGTTTTACAGGTGCAAGGGAGGAGACAGACACTCTTGATGGGAAGTGTCTTAGTTATCTAGTGCTGCTATAACAGAAATACCACAAGTGGTTGGCTTTAACGAATAGAACTTAAAAAGAAGAATAAACCTCTGTTTTATTCTCTCACAGCCTAGTCTAGTTTGGGTTCAGGGCACCAGCCCTGTGGGAAGGTGTTCTCTCTCTATCAGCTCTGGAGGAAGGTCCTTGTCATCAATCTTCGCCTGGTGTAGGAGCTTCTCAGTGCAGGGACCCCAGGGCCAAATGATGTGCTCTTCTTCTGGCACTACTTTCTTGGTTGTATGAGGTTCCCCTGTCTCTCTGCTCACTTCTATCTTTTGTATCTCAAAAGAGATTGACTCAAGATACAACCTAATCCTGTAGATTGAGTCCTGCCTCATTAACATTACTGCCTCTAATCCTGCCTCATTAACATCGTACAGGTAAGATTCACAACACACAGGAAAATCACATCAGATGACAAAATAGTAGACAATCACACAATACTGGGAATCCTGGCCTATCAAAATTGACACATATTTTGGGAGGACACAATTCAATCCATGGCAGGAAGCATGTCAGAGAATTTGCAAACGTGTTTTAAAACCAATCAACAGGGCTACAGACTCACCATTCAATGGAAGCTGTATGATATCAGATCAGTTGGGCACGGACAGCCGAGGAATCTTGAGGGAAGAGGACCAGATCAAGTGTGGAGTTTGGATGATGACGCCTGCAAGAAATTCATACTGTGATAGGCAAGTCAGGTGAAAAACACAGGATAAACAATGTTTTTCATTGGAAATGGATCTACATCCATCAGAAGATGAGGGCAGATGGGCTGACCAACGCAAAAGATTATGCTAGGGAAGTGTTATGTATTGAATCACGTCCCCCCAAAATGTGTATCAACTTCAAAAGGCCGTGATTCCCAGTATTGTGTGGTTGGCCACCATTTTGTGAACTCATATGATTACCTTATGTGTTGTAAATCCTAACCTCTATGATGTTAATGAGTCAGGATTAGAGGGAGTTATGTTACTGAGGCAGGACACAATCTAAAGGATTAGGTTGTATTTGAGTCACTCTCTCTTGAGATATAAAAGAGAGAAGCAAGCAGAGAGGAGAGGGACTTCCTTCCACCAAGAAAGAAGAGCCAGGAGCTGAGCATGTACTTTGGGCCTGAGGTCCCTGCACTGAGAAGCTCCTAAACAAGGGGAAGATTGATGACAAGGACTTTCTCCCAGAGCCAACAAAGAGAAAAAGCCTTTCCCTGCAGTTTGTGCCCTGAATTCAAACTTCTAGCCTCCTAAACTCTAAGAGAATAAATGTTTGTTAAAGCCATCCATGGTTGTACATGTGTTAGTTGCATCATGTTAGGTACAAGTATGACTTTATAATTGTCTGTATTTAGAGACTGTGTATGGTTTAGGGAGGTGAGTACAAGTGCCAGGTTGACAAGGGGTGGACTGTGATGATTAAGGTTGTGTGTCAACTTGGCTAGGCCATGATTCTCAGTGATTTGGCAATTATGATGTAGTTTGGCAGGCACGTAATGATGTAATACCTCCATAATGAGATCTGATATAATGTAATCACTTCCATGATGAGATCTGCTATGAGCAGCCAGTAGTTGAAAGGGAGCTTCCTTGGGGGTGTAGCCTGCATCCAATATAGTTGTACTTCCTGGCAAAGCTCACTGGCTTTTGCTCTCTTTGGCCCCTGCATCTGGCTCGCCATGTGACCTTTGGTTCTTGGGACTTGAGCTAGCAGTTTACCTGCTGATCTTGGGATTCGTTCACCTTGTCAGTCTGCTAACAAACAGCCTGCCATTTACTTGCTGATCTTGGGATTCATTGGCCTCTGCAGCCTGTGAACCAGAGGCCTGCTCTCTGACCTGCTGTCCTTGGGTTCACCAGCCCTACAATTATGTGAGTCAGGAGAAGCCTCCAGCCTGACCCACAGACTTGGGACTTTCTAGCATCTACAACCACGTGAGCTCTTAACTTGATATAAATCTCTGTTTCTCTCTCTATATATATGTATATATATATATCCTTCACTGGTTTTGCTTCTCTAGAGAACCCAGTCTAAGATGGGAGGAGTTCAGGTTACCTATTGCTGTGTAACAAAACTTAGAGGCTTAAAACAACAATCATTTTTATTACATTGCAATTTTTTGTGTCAGGAGTTACACCATGGCTCAGTGAGGTGATTTTTCTGTTTTGAGGTATTGACTACAGTCACTTGGTGGTGTTCAGCTGCTAGATGAGCCCAAAGGGCCCAAAATGGCTTCACTCACACTACTCATGCTGGAAGGCTGGGCTCAACTGGATCTCTCCCCCTCCCCACCTCACTGTACATCATGTGGTCTCTCCACAGTCTTTCAACTTCACACAGGGCAGCTCCAGGCTCTAAGACATCAATGTTGGCACTGCCAGCCCTCTAAAATCTAGGCCCAGAACTGACACAGTGGTTAATTCTCTCATTCTTTATTGACCAAAGCACTCATAAGCCAGCCCAGAACACTTAATTGTGCTTATGAGAAACCTGTACATAGATCAAGAGGCCCTTGATCAAGTCATTCAAACAGAACAAGGGAATACTGTGTGATAAAGTCAGGAAAGGTGTGCATCAGTGTTGTATCCTTCACCATACTTATTCAATCTGTATGCTTAGCAAATAATCCAAAAAACTGGACTATACGAAGATGAATGGGACATCAGGATTGGCAAAAGACTTAAAAATCTGCGTTATGCAGATGACACAACTTTGGTGCAAGTGAAGAGGACTTGAAACACTTACTAATGAAAATCAAAGACCACAGCCTTCAGTACAGAGTACCCCTCAACATAAAGAAAACAAATTTATCAATAAGCAGTATCATGATAAACGGAGAAAAGATTGAAGTTGTCAAGGATTTCATTTTACTTGGATCCACAATCAACACCCATGGAAGCAACAGTCAAGAAATGAAACAATGCATTGCATTGAGCAAATCTGCTGCAAAAGACCCCTTTGAAGCGTTAAAAGCAAAGATGTCACCTTGAAGACTAAGGTGTTTTCAATCACCTCGTATGCTTGCAAAAGCTGAACGATGAATATGGAAGACCGAGGAATTGACGTCTTTGAATTGTGTTGATGAAGAATAGTAAATATACTATGGACTGCCAGAAGAATGAAAAATCTGTCTTGGAAGAAGTACAACAAAAACTCTCCTTAGAAGCAAAGATGGCGAGACTACATCTCACACATTTTGGAAATGTTACAAGGAGGGATCAGTCTCTGGAGAACGACATCCTGGTAAAGCATAGGCTCAGCGTGAAAGAGCAAAACCCTCACTGAGATGAATTGACTCAGTGGTTGCAACAATGGGCTCAGGTGTAACAACGATTGTGAGGCTGGCACAGGACTGGGCAGTGTTTCTTCCTGTTGTACTTGGTGTCGCTATGTGTCAGAACCTAACAACATATACGTATTTTTTTTTTGTACTAGGAAAACAATATTTTAATAGCTTGCCACCGAGTAAATTCAACGTTTCAGGAAACAGTCTATTCTCTCCCATGCTCACTCATGTTTGATTTGTGATTTCATGCACCTCTGCCTCTCAGGAAGGAATTTCCCAGAATGAGGAGCACAAAAAGGGAAGCACGTTAGAGTCTGCAAAGCACTCTAAGGGTCTACAAATACAGCGGCATTTTAGATTTGCTGGTGGTGGAATGGTTAAGAGCTACAGCGAGTTACTACCCACCCCTTGGGAACCCTATGGCGCAGTTCTGCTCTGTCCTATAAGGTCACTACTACTAGCTGATTCGATGGCAACAGTTTTTGGTTTTTTATTCAAACAAAAAGGAGCCCAAGAAGCCCTGGTGGCACAATGGGTAAAGCACTAGACTGCTAACTGAAAGATCAGAGGTTTCAACCCACCAGCAGCCCCACCGGAGAAAGATGTGACAGTGGGTTTGGGTTTTTTGGGGGTATTCAGACAAAGATTGCAAGGGGGAAGCCTGGTGTCTGGAGGCTACTCACAGATACTTTACCTGGGGAATTAATGTAGTATCATATTTCTATCTTTTCTTTTTTAAATACATTCTTTTTTTGATTATGAAGCTAATACGTGCTCATTAAATATTTTCAAGCAATTTTAAAAAGCATAAGAAAAAGATCTGAAATCCCACCAAGCTACATTAGCATGTTGGTTTCCATCCTTGTATACAGATCTCTATGCATTTACACACATATACTTAATTTGACAAAAATGGGATTACAGCGTAGTTGCTGCTTTTATCATGGACACCTTTCCCTCTCTCTTTTTTTTTTTTTTTCCCGTTTTTGGCTTACTTCCTTTACACTCATTTATATCGCACTCCCCCACCAAGTAAGCCCTAAAGTTTACAATTTTATTTCTTTCTCCATGTGCATATTAATATATGCTAATATATCAAAATACTTTAACTATTTCTATTCTTTTTTTATTTTGCCCAAAAGGAATCATCTGTCACAAAGTTTTCTATATCTTGCTTTTCTCATGTCGAAGAAAAAAATTAGTAACAGACATCTCACTTAGCTTCAAGGATTTTTTCTTACCCACAAAAACAAAAATTAACAGTAAAAGCCTGACCCCTCAAAACAATAAAATGATTAAATATTTTTCCTGGATTTAAGGAGTGCGAATAATAAGGAAACTGGGGCCCAGTTTAACACAGTGATTAAATCTTTGCACACTCTTGGTGACAAAGACATTTGTTAACCATAAGCTAGCTGAGAGTTTATCTAATGCAAAAAAAAAAAAAAATGCAACTTTAGGTGATTTCCCTTGCTTCTTGAGCAATAAGGTTCCTTTTATTATTTTAAAACCTCAGGGCTACACGTAAAGATTTGTGCAAATGAATGGGTGAGGGGCAGTCAGTCCAGAGACCCCTAAAACCAGAAAAAATCCAACCTATTGAGTCAAGTTTATTCAGTTACCTGGTATTAGCTGACCTCAGTAAGAAGGGGGGGTGGGATTTAATATTAGCCAATGGTTGATCTGTTCTTCTCCCTCCTCTTTATAAGCTTCATTGTTACTGGCCTAGTTGGAGTAATTTTTTTTTTTCCAAATCAGAATGGTCTTCCTATATGCATATAGAATAACTGCTCAGAATAAACCTCATGTTTCAATTTCTTTTAGTTTTGATTTTTTTTTTTTTAACACTCACAGTTTGGAAATTCTTCCATAACACAAGGGTGCATGATAGAAATGCAGAGTCTCAGACCTACTGAACCAGAATTCAATTTTAACAAGACCCCCCAGGCCCTAGGTATAATGGCTGGTTCAGAAGTGGGATATGACCCAAATCATTGGGATTGTTCAATGTGGAGATGGAAAGAACTTTTCATCTGAGTCTCAGACTCAAAGGAGGTGATGCCGGACCTGCTTGTAGCCACATTCCTCACCACTGTCTGCAGTAAAGGAAATGAAAGCGAGACAGGCGGAGATAGGAGAGACCAAAAACCAAACCAAACCCACTGCCATCGAGTTGATTCCAACTCACAGCGACCCTATAGGACAGAGTAGAACTGCCCCATAAAGTTTCCAAGGAGCACCGGGTAGATTTGAACTTCCAACCTCTTGGTTAGCAGCCATAGCACTTAAAACCACTACACCACCAGGGTTTCCAGAGTTAGGAGAGGGGATCCTAATACATCCTCATCCCTCAATCTATTGGCTGAGCTAGATCTAGCCCTAGCCTTCCCAGCTACGTGAGCAAACAAATTCTCCTTTTGGTTATGCTGGTTTGGAACTTGGTTTCAACCATTCACAAACATGAGTTATAGCTCACACACAGAATTTGATGCCTGGAGTGGGCTGTGGCAAGTGACAGATCATGAAATATGGAAGAGACCAGCTCAGGATGGAAGATGGCAGGGAGCTGCCAATAAGCTAGCAGTTCTTGTATGGGAGCAAAGTGCTGGTTACTCCTTGCCTTTCTCCATTCTGGGCTTGAACCACATCTGTGCTGAGGCTTTACCTAGAGAGGGCTGGGTGGACTATGCTAGGACTTTATGAGGAGCATCAGCCTTCTCCACCCTATAGTTATGAGACAAGTTGCCTTTCTAGCTGGCAGAGAGGTGGTAGAATTCAGTTTGTTTAAAAAAGAAAGCCAGAGATCCTTTCTGATAATGGCCAGTGGTCCAGCACAGATTAAGGTCAGGCAGTCAAACACTTTTTTGAATTCTAAAAAGTGAGTTCTGGGTAACTTTTTTCCCAGTGATATGTTCCCTGATTGTTTAAAAAAGTGATGTATATTTCTGTGTGATTCTGGACATTCTTATTTTGTTCCACTAGTATGTTATTCCTAGCAGAAATATCATACTATTTTAACTACTGTAAATTTAAAGGTATATATTAAAACTTGTTAGGAAAAGATACCCTCATTACTTTTCTTTTTAAAAATTTCAAAGTTATTTTTTTCTGTATATTTTTCTAAATGAACCTTGTGGAAACAAGGGGAATTTGATTTAAATTTTGATGAGTTTCCAAATTTACAAAACAAGAGCTAGCTTTCACATCCAAAAAGGAGAGAATAATTTCCATTTCAATGAAAAAATAATGCTAAAACTGTAGTTTTTTGAGCTAGGTTCAAATCCCAGTCCAGAAACATTCTTACTACGTGACCTTGGGCAAGGTATTAAAATTTTTTGTGCTTCAGTTTATATATAGTCAACTAGAAACAACCATAATCAGTTTAGACCAGCCCCAGGTGATTCCACCTAAAAAAAAAAACCTTACTTAATTGATATTTTCCAAACCCATGGTTTCTTGACACTTCATCATAGCATTACCGAACCCAGAAAGGTGGGTCCTTGTCTGGCAGGCTCAGGCTTGCCAATTGTCTGGACACTGGTCTTTGAGAAAGAGAAAATAACTTTATTACAATGCACAGAGCAAGGAGCCGGGAGGAAGTTCCTCAGATCCAACTCCCCAAGCTACGGGGACGGGGAAGCAGGGCTTATATTGTGATTTGGGCAGCAAGATGGCGGCTGTGCAGGCATACTTAAAAAAAAAAAACCAAACCCATTGCTGTGGAATTGATTCCAACTCATAGCGACCCTATAGGACACAGTAGAACTGCCCCATACAGTTTCCAAGGAGTGTCTGGTGAACTCGAATTGCAGCCGTAGCTTTTAAACACTATACCACCAGGGTTTCCACAGATATACTGGGGAAGGAAAATTCTAGAAAGAGGCCAAGAAACAGGAGGTGATGTGGTTCTGGTCAGACCTCTTGCTTTGGAATAGGGTCTGGGTGGTGATTTTTCTTCTGATCATTCCACCTGTTGCTGCGTCCTCTGTTGAAGTCAATTAGCAGTCACAGCTGGCCCTTCTGCACACGTGGGGAGAGGGATGGGTGGCCACATCTGGCTTGTGCAATTTTAAGGACTAATGGAAATTTACTGGCTTTCGTAGGGTCAGGTTACAATAGTAAAGCCAAGAACCCTTGTTCCTATTACAAATGAAAGAAAGGACAGATGGCCCAATCACAATCTTGTCCCACCTCTGTTTAAATGACGTCTTTCCAGAACCGATTCCTTTTTCTCAACTAACTTCCTCATAGGAGTTGCTTGGTTGTGCAAACAGTTAAGTACTTGACTACTAGCCGGAAGGTTGACTGTTCAAACCCACCCAGAGGTGCCTTGAAAGACCTGGTGACCTACTCCTTCCCCCTGCCACCCAATCGGTCTGAACTTTTCCTGTTGCCACCACCACCCCCTTCTTCCACCCTCTGTGGTGCATGCCCACATCTTCCTGCCATTTTCTTCTGTAGCAGGTTCAATGGGAACAAGTGAAACACCTCACACACATCCTGAGATATGACCAATAGGGACAAGGTAACCAGTAAGTCAGATATGGCATCCTGAAAACTCCTCAGTGGAGTCTCCCAGCCCAACAGGTCCTGCCCACTGGATTAGGTACCCATGGGGAGTCAGAACCCCCAGATTGGAATCACTGTGGTTAGGGTAGGTCCATGCTGCCCATACCTCCCACCAATCAGGAAACCTGTCAGAAGCTTGAAGATGGAAAAATGCTCATAGAGTCTCAGGATGAGTAGAGAGACATTCTCCCACCCCATTCCCCATATCCTTGCTACAACTTCATCCTCCCAGGCCTGAGGATACGGCTGCACCAACCTATTTACTATCTGTACTCTCAATCTGATGTGCTTCAAAGGGGGACCTTAAGTTCTCCCTAACAGCACCCCAGGGCCATGTTTTCCTTTGCCTTACTGCAGAGTTCAGTCTTCAGAGGCCAGGGACAAAGTCTGTTGACAGGGTGCAAAGTTGGCCATTGAAGTTTTCCACAGTTCCAGCTGCTTGAGGGTGATAAGGAACGTGGGAAATCCAATGAATGCCATGCACTCAGGCCCATGTTTGCATCATGTCAGTGGTGAAAGGAGTTCCTTGGTCAGATCAAATAACATGGCACTGTCTCCTTTGTAGGCTGGTAATGTAGTTGGCCATTTAACTTGGAAAGCCAGACCATATCCAGAGAAGGTATCCACTAGAGTCAGGGCATACTGATAACCTTGTAAAGAGGGAAGCTGGCTAGTGTAATCTGCTTGCCAAATGAAAGTGAATGCTGTTTCCCTGGGTGTGATTCCCAGGTGTCCCTTTGTAGCTCGGCCCTGCAGCTGACAGGCCTCACACCGTCAGTTGGTTTCTGCTGCTTTGGTGTAGGTTAATGCTATCCTTCAGTCAAATTCCCAGTCAACCGTGGTGGGTATATTGCTATGGACAGTGCATAGATGTGCCCGTGTTACCCAAAGCAGGTCCTGCTGGGTGCGGCTTCTTGTAAATAAAAACACACCAAGGTGAGGAGGGAGGAAGAGCATTTACTGCAAGCATGCTGGCAAGGAGCAGGGTGTATACCTTAAATCAAACTCCCGAACAAAGGAAGGGAAAACCTTTTATATCGTCTTTCACAAGGAAGTACATACAAACATTATGGACTACAGAGGTTATCGTGGTGTGCAGGCACAGTAAGACAAATTGCATTTTTTTTTCCTTTGGCATGTAGGCTAGTAAACTAGGTTTAACTGGCTTGAGCCACACCCAGCTCTTTGAGGACAATGGAGAGGAGAAGGAAGGTTCCCCTTGGTCTAAGCAGCTCCCATATGAGCCACACCCATCTCCATCACCTAAGCTTTTGTTCACTAATGACAGGAGAAGCAGGTAAGCACCTTCTACTCAAGTGGCTATGAAAGCCAGAAGTGTCACTGCTTCCACTTTGTGAGTGCCTCCAGGTTCCATTGTCTCATCAATGTCATCTTCTTTATCATGTTTCAGGTTCTGTGGATAGGCATCATTGGCTGCCTGATTCCATGAGTGCTCAGTCCTGTAAGGCATTGACATGGATGACATACAAGTCAGACTGCTCATTCAGCCTGATCCAGATGTCAGCACCCTATGCTGGAGAGCCTTTAATTATCCAAGAATCCTTTTCCAGGCTCCAGACCATACAGTTAGCCCACTGGTGATCACCCATGAGTCAGTATAGAAGTATACAGGCCCACTGGGGGAGCAGGCCACTGCGAGCCATACCACATAAAGCTCAGCCCGCTGGACACTACGCCTATGTCCACTATCAGTCACCACGTAACCAGTGTTGAGGTTGACAGCAGCCGCTGACCAGCTTATACTCCTGGTTTCCACTTAGCCAAACCATCAGTGAACCAGTGGGTGCCATCAGGTGGCATGTCTTCAAGTTGTGGTCTTCATTGTGCAAGAGGGGCTCGCAGACCATCTGGCACCATGAGAGAGGTACCAGTTGGTAATGTAGCCACTTGCCTGTAACTCCCTCAGCTTCAGGCTTTGTCCTGTCCTGAATGTACTATTTCCATTTGACAATGCTTCTTTGCTGAGCTGAACCTGGCTTGGTGTCCTTACTGTTGTTCATCCAAGCAATGATGGGCAGCTCTGGGTGGAGTAGCACCTCACTGCCTTGTGTCAGATGCTCCATTTCTATCAGAGTCTATTAGCAAGCTAGCAACTGTTTTTTAAAGGGGTTTAATGGGTGCAGCAACAGGTAGCTCATGGGTCCAAAACCCTAGGGGAAGCCTTACCCCCATTGCTTTTCTTTTCCTGCCGTGAACACCAATCCATATGTTCCCCTAAAATAGATGCTTGAAGCTTAGAAGAGGAAAGCCACTCTAGCAGTCCTAGGGGGAGCACCTGGGTCACTGCCTCCTGGACAGATTAGAGTGAAGCTTCCTCTTTCAAACTCCACTGAAAATGGCCTTCTTTCCTAGTTGTTACATAGAGAGGCATAAACAAAACACCCAAATGGGGTATATGTTGTCTCCAAAACCCAAAAAGTCCAATAAGCTGCTGAGCCTCTTTTTTAGTGGTTGGGCAAGTAAAAGCTAGCAGATTGGCCTTCACTGGCTCTGGTTCGAAGCACTGCACTTCTGCCCAGACAGAGCCCAAAAAAGTGACTTCTCTGATCAGACTCTGAATTTTATTGGATGGATCGCCCAACCTGCCTTCCTCAGGTCAGTTAACAGATTGTTCAGGCCTGAGCTGCACTTGATTCATCAGAAGCAATAAGTATAATATTATCAATGTAATGAACAGTTTTAACTTCCTCTGGAAAGTTCAGGGCAGCCAGACCTTGCCCTATCCACTGATGGCAAATGGCAGGGTAATATCCTCGCCTAAGGGAGGGCATTAAATATAAATTGTACACCTTGCCATGTGAAGGCGAACTGATTCTGATCCTCCTCCCGCAATGGGATGCTAAATGGATTCTGGGAATATGGTGGCATAAACAGACCGTTGTTAAACCCTCCCCCACAAATACAACAAGAAATACAGCAAGGAAACAGTCCTTGGCTTTGAGAGACTCTGAATTGGGGAGCACGTCATTGCTCAGGTCTCTTAAACCAACAAGACAGATCTCTTTGGTGGGGGGGTCAATTTGAGTCTATCTGCTGTCTCTTCTGATTGGTGTTGAAGACTGCTGACTGAGGCTGTTGCGTGCTAGGAAGCTGGCATCTTGTGTGGCGGCTAAACCCAAAGCCAACATATTATGGGGCAGGCTCTAATAGCAACAAGGCAGACCTCCCTGATGGTCCATTCAAAGTGTAACAACCCCTCCCGCACCTGGTATCTGTCAGCTGCTGGACTGATAAAAACTGCTACAGGAGATTACTACAGTGGAGCCAAAAGGAAGGTCACTTAAGTGGAAACTGCTCCTCCAACTACCACAGGGCCACTGGGGCTCTGAAAGCAACAAATCTCTCATAGGTTCTTCTGGGGAGGGGGGGTGCCAGCTCCTCCTCCTTCAGAAATGGAAGAAAGTTGGCTTGTGCTTCCCTTGAATTTCGCCTCAGATATAAGCAGCCCCCACAGAGCAGGGAGGAAGCCTCAGGCAAAACCAAAGGGCAACACCTAGCCCCAAAAGGGGCTCATTGGGTGTGGGTTTTCCAGCTGAAAGTGTGGCTGCAGAAACAGAGAAGCAAAGGGAGTGATAACCAGAGAGAGGACTATGCCCCCTGGTGGACAGATTGACCACAATGTACTCTCTGGTGTGTTTGGGAGACAATGCAAGCTGAAAACAGTGACCTGGAACTTTCAAATCCTAATTAAACCAGAGAGGGTGAAGGAACAATCACAGAGAGGGAGAGGAAATGGTAAGCAAAAGTCGAAGCCTCTGCCCAGCTAAAAGTTTTTTCCAGAAAGTAGGGAGCCCTGGTGGTGCAATGGTTAAAGTGCTTGGCTGCTAAACAAAAGGTCAGCAGTTGAACTCACCAGTCAAGCTGCAGGAGAAAGATGTGGTAGTATGCTTCTATAAAGATTTACAGTCTTGGAAACTCTATAGGTCAATCCTATCCTGTCCAATCAGTTGCTATGAGTCAGAATCACCTCAGTGGCAACAGGTTTGGTTTTTGGTTTTAGTGTGGACAAAAACACAAAATACCAGAGAGAACTGAGAAAGTTAATACCCTAGAAAATTCCAATGCTCCAGCAAAAATTCACAAGACACACAAAGAAAAGTGATGGCCCACCCAGATGAACATGATGAAGGGAGTGAAAGTGCATCTAGGTAAGACAGAGTAGTGAAAAAAATGGAAGTATATAATACAAAATTGTTAAACATAATTAAAAATTAAGAGAAAAAAGATAAAGATCTGAAAGAAAACAATGCAGGCGCAAAATGAAGGACTAAAAAAGAGAGATATTGCAACTGAAAATGCAAATAAATGAAGTGAGAAACACAATAGAAGAACTCAACAACAGATTTAAACAGAAAAAAGAATTAGTAAATTAGATGATAAAATAGTCAAAATTACAGAGGCTGAAGAACATCAAGAACAGAGGCTCAAGAAGGCTGAGCACAGTTTAATGGAATTGTGTGACAACAACAAGAGACCTAATATATGCATCATGGGAATTCCAGATGATGAGAAAGGTAAAGGGACAGAAAGAATATTTGAAGAAATAATGACAGAAAATTTCCCCAATCTGACAAAGGACATGAATCTACAAATCTAAGAAGCTCAAAGAACACTAAACAGAATAAAGCCAAAGAGATCTACACCAAGACACATCATAGTTACAAACAAAACACACTGCCATCAAGTTGATTTTGACTCATAGCAACCCTAGAGGGCACAGTAGAATGCCCCCATAGGGTTTCCAAGTCTGTAAATCTTTACAGAAGCAAACTGCCACATCTTCCTCCTGCAGAGTGGCCAGTGGATTTGAACCGCTGACATTTTGGTTAGCACCCAAGTGCTTTAACCACTGTGCAACCAGGGTTCTTTACATCATAGTCAGGCTCTAAAAAAGTAAAGATAGAGAATTCTGAAAGCAGTGAGAGAGAAGCAGTCACATGCAAAGGATCTTCGATAAGATTACACGCCAGTTTCTCCTCATGAACATTGGTGGCCAGAAGGCAATGGAATATTTTTCAATTGCTGCACGAAAAAAAAAAAAATTGTCAACCCAAAATACTACACCCACAAAATTTTCATTCAAGAATGAGGGAGAAATTAAAATATTCCCAGGCAAACAGAAGCAGAGAGAGTTCATATCCACTAGAGTGGCCCTACATATAGTATTAATGGGAGTTCTGTAGATTGAAGGGAAAAGACACTAAAAAGTAATTCAAAACATAAAAGGAAAGATCCCTAATAAAAGGAACTGCATGGATAAGGATAAGGGCTAGTAACAAGGTATTCATGCTTGATACTTCTAATTATTTTGTCCTTCATGTTTTTAATAATAAATACATAAAAAGCAAGGAAAAATTTTCTTACAGGGCACATGAAAAAGAAAGACATCGTTAGTGATAACAATAACAAAATGAGGAAGTTACTGAAGTTAAGTTGGTTCCAACTTACACTAGGATGTTATAAATACAAGCTGTTAAATGTAATATCGGTGGTAACCACTAAGAAAGTACATAAAAAATGTAAAAAAAAAAGGAGAGGAGAACAAAAATGGCACAATAAATGAACAAAACACAAAAGCAGGCAGTAGTAAAGGGCAAAACAATGAAGGCTTAACAAAAAACAAAATCAGAAGTAAGTCATTTCTTATTGATGGCTACAGTGAATGTAAGTGGACTAAATGCTCCAATCAAAAGGCAGAGACTGGCAGGCTGGATTGAAAAAAAAAAAAGATCCAAATATATGCTGTTTACAAAAGACCTTATAACCAAGGACACAACTAGGTTGAAAGTCAAACGATGGAAAAAAAAAATGTTCTATGCAAATAATAACCAAAAGAGAGCTGAGTGGCAATCTTAATACAGACAAAGTAGACTTCAAGACAAAATCTGTTAGACTAGATAAAAATGGACATTATACAGGGTCAATTCATCTAGAAGATTTAACAATCATAAATACATATGCATGCAACATCAGATTACCTAGGTATACGAAGCAAACACTGATGGAATTAAAGGGAAAAACAGGTAGCACTACAGTAATAGTTGGAGACTTGAATACAACACTTTCAATATTGAACAGAACTTATAGACAAAAAGTTCAACAAGGAAATAGAAAACCTGAACGGCACTATCAACCAACTAGACTTAAAAAAAAAGACATATATAAAACACTCCACCCAACAACACACAATATGCATTCTACTCTAGTGAGCATGGATCATTCTCCAGGATAGACCACATGTCCAATTTATCAAGCAAGTTTTGATAAATTTAAAGGCTGAGATCATATAAAATATTTTCTCTGAATACAATGAAGTAAAGCTAGAAATCAACAACAGGAAAAAAAATAGAAAATACTCAAAAATATGGAAATTAACACACTATTAAACTTCCAATGAGTCAAGAAAGAAATCAAAAGAGAATTCACAAATTTCTTAGAATCAAATAAAAATGAAAGCACAACATACCAAAACTTATGAAATGCAGCAAAGGCATTACTCAGAGGGAAACTGATAATGATAAATGCTTACACACACACACACACAAAGACCTCAAATCAACAACCTAACTTGACAAATGCAGGAAATAAAAAGAAGAGCAAACTAAGCCCAAAGAGAAAGTAAAAAACAAAGATCAGAGGAGAAATAAATAAAAATGAAAAATAATAGAATCAACAAAACCGGAAGTTGGTTCTTTGAGAAGATTAATAAAACTGACAAATCTTTACCTAGACTGATAAAGAAAAAGAGAAAAGATGCAAATAACCAAAATCAGAAATGAAAGAAGGGATATTACAACTGACTTGATAGAAATAAAGAGCATTATGACAGAATATTATGATACTATCAAAGTGGATAACTTAGATGAAATAGACAAATTCTTAGAACACACAACCTACCTGAACTAACTCAAGAGGAAATAAAAAGTCTCAACAGACCCATAACAAATCAAGAGATCAAATCAGTGATCAAAAACCTCCCAAAAAATGAAAATCCTGGACCAGATGACTTCACTGGGGAATTTTGCCAAACGTTTAAAGACGAATTGACACCAGTACAGTTTAAACTCTTCCAAAAGATAGAATGAGAAGGAATACTCGTAAATCATTCTATGAAGCAAATATAACCCTGATACAAAAAGTGGACAAATACACCACAAGAAAAGAAAACTACAGGCTACTGTCTCTTATGAACATAGATGCAAAATTCTCGACAAAATACTAGAGAACAGAATCCAAGAGCATATTAGAAGAGTCATACACCATGACCAATTAAATTTATTCCAGCAATAGAGGAATGGTTCAACATTAGAATAGCAATGAATATAATACACCACGTTAATAGAACAAAGGAAAAGAACCACGTGATCATCTCTACAGATGCAGAAAAAACATTTGATAAAATACAGCATCCTTTCTTGATGAAAACCTTCAAGATGATTGAAATGGAAGGAGAATTTCTCAATATGATTAAGGGCATATGTGAAAAGCCAACAGCCAACATACTTAAAGGAGGAAGACAGTGAGTTTTTCCCTTGAAATCAGATATATGACAAGAGTGCCCACTCTCACCACTTCTGTTCAATATTGTATTAGAAGTCCTAGTCAGAGCAATAAGAAAAGAAAAAGAAATAAAAGGCATTATGGACTGAATTATGTCCCCCCAAAATATGTGTTGTAAATCCTTACCTCTATACCTGTGGTTATAATCTCATTTGGGAATGAGCTGTCTTTGCTATGTTAATAAGGCAGGATTACCGTAGGGTATATCTCAAGTTAGTCTCTTTTCAGATAAAAAGAGACTTAAAAAGCAGGCAAAGGAGAGTTGGGGTAAGATAGATGTCAAGACACATGGAGCTCTCCAAAGAACCTGGAAGCAGAAGCTGAAGAGACAAGGACTTTCCTCCATTGCCAATGGAATGAGAAAGTCTTCCCCTACAGCTGGCACACTGAATTCAGGCTTCTAGCCTCCTAAACTATGAGAAACTAAATTTATGTTTGTTAAAGCCATCCATTTTTTGGTAATTTTGTTATAGCAGCACTGGATAACTAAGACAGATTTTGGAACTGGTAGAGTGGGATGCTGCTCTAACAAATACCTAAAATGTGGAACCAGACTTGGCATTGGATAATGGGTGGAGGCTGGAAGAGTTTTCAGGGGCTTAATAGTAAAAGCCTAGATTGCCTTGAAGAGACTGTTTGAAGAATTATCTGTTAAGTGCTCAGAAGGAAGTGAGGAGAACTGTAGAAAAAGTCCCTATCATCAATACATATGGTGCTAGCAACAGAATGTTGTTTGATATGTAGATGTTAACTGTGCTTCTGGTGAGGCTTTAAAAGAAAAAGATGAAGAAGTGATTGGACAATGAAGGAAGGACATTGCTTTTTGTGCCTTGGCAAAGAAGTTGTCTGAATTGTGTTCAAATATTTGGTAGAAGGTAAAACTTATAAGTGATGAACTTGAATATCTGGCTGATGAGATTTCTAAGCAAGATCTTTGAAAAAAACTGCATGATTAGATCCATCAGTCACAGGTTTAATCTCTTTAGGAAAAGATCGTGTAGCCCAGTCCTTGGTGAACACTCTAGGACACATGTCCTTAGTTTGTATGATGGATTTTTTCATATCTTTTTATTTTCTGTTTTCATTTTGCACAGTTCATTTTCTTTTTCTTTCTTGTTTTCGTCTAAGTTGTCTTCCTTTGCCTTAGTCAAGTTGTGCTGACTTTGGCTATATTGCGTATTGTCCTTTCCTTCACCAAAATTAACACTTTTCTACTATCTAGGGGACAGAGAAAGAAAAAAAGAAAGAATGCTGTCTGGCTGTTGGAATTCTACAGGCAGGAAACAAGCCAAAGCAACTACAAATGTTGTCCTCCAAGAAAAGAAAAGGACCATCCCTGGAACAGCTTGGAGATCAGCAGAACTGTTGGAAGGAGCGTGGGGAGCAGGGCCTTCTCCATTTGCAAAGATGGGACCCAGGTCTCCTGGCTCTCAAAGGGTGGGGCCACAGCCTCTTAGGTTTCAAAGAGTCAAATCTTCACCACCTAAGTTTCAGAGAGTGGGGCTGCCGTTAAGGTTTTCAGGGGGATAGGGATGCTGCTTAAAGCTGAAGGGTGGGGCTGCCATGCCCAAGGGTGTGAAAAACAGAGCCTGCTGTGGCAGAGGGGGTGGGATCACTGCTCAGATGAACTAGGAGAATTAAAAAAAAAAAGGAGAATGGGGCTGCCTAAAGCAGAGGGAGCAGAGTTACCATGCCAGAAGGCCTGGATGGTGGAGCTGAAGCCCAGAGATGAGGGGCCTCCACACACAATCCAGAGGGCATGGCCAACACCCAGTACCTGGAGGGCAGTGCCATTGCTTAGATGATATCAGAGAAAAGAGAATTATTTTCAAGCCTTGAGAGATAATGTAATATGTTCTGCTGGGTTTGGGACTTGTTTGTGCTGTTATCCCTTTTTTCCCTCCAATTTCTCCCATTTGTAATGAAAATGTTTACCTTGTGCCTGTTCTACCATTGTACTTTGGAAACAAATAACTTGTATTCTAGATTTTACAGGTTCACAGATAAAGAGGAATTTTTCCCTAGGATGGAATACTGCTAAAGTCTTACTCATATTTGATTTAGATGATTCAGAAGATGAGATTTTAGAGTTGGAGTTGATTTAAGACTTTTGAGATGATGTGATGGGGTGAATGTGCTTTCCATTTGGCAAGGACATGAATTTTGGGGGGCCAAAGGGTGGAATGTTATGAATTGAATTAATTCCCCCCAAATTATATGTTGTAAACCCTAACCCCTGTGCCTGTGACTATAATCCCATTTGAGAATGGATTCTCTGTTATGTTAATGAGGCAGGATTGATGTAGGGTGTATCTTGAGTTAATCTCTCTTGAGATATAAAACAGATTAAACAAGGTAGGAGTGGAGAGATAGGGTAAAACAGATGCTTAGAGATCTCCAAGAACACGGAGATAGCCAAGGAACCAGGAAGTAGAAGCAAAAGAGCGAAGGATCTTCCTCCAGAGCTGACACAGAGAGAAAGCTTTCCCCTAGTGCTAGCACTCTGAATTCAGATTTCTAGCCTCCTAAACTGTGAGAAAATAAATTTCTGTTTGTTAAAGCCATCCACTTAAGGTATTTCTGTTATAGCAGCACTAGATAACTAAGACAAAAGGTATCCAGATTGGAAAATCAGAAGTAAAATTATCTCTAATCGCAGGTTGACATGTTCCATATATACCAAAACAAAAACAAATCTGTTGATGTCAAATTGATTCCTACTCATAGGGACCCTATAGGACAGGGTAGAACTGCCCCTACGGTTTCCAAGCAGTGCCTGGTGGATTTGAACTGCCAACCTTTTGGTTAGCAGCAGTAGCTCTTAAGCATTACGCCACCAGGTTTTCTGATCCTGTATGTAGAAGATACCAAAGACTCCATGAGAAAACTCTTAGAGCTAATACAGGAATTTAGCAAAGTTGCAGGTGACAAGGTCAACAAACAAAATTCTGTTGGGTTCTATACACTAGCAATGAGAAATCTGAAAGAAAAATTAGGGGAAAATTCCATTTACAATAGCATCTAAGAGAATAAAATACCTATGAATAAATTTAACCAGGGATGTGAAGAACTTACATAGAGAAAATTTTACAACACTGCTGAGATTAAAGAAGACTTAAACAAATGGAAAGATGTTCCATGTTCATGGATTGGAAACTTAATATTGTTAAGATGTCAATACAACTTAAGTGATCTATAGATTCAACATAATCCTGATCAAAATTCCAACAATTTTTCTTTATAGAAATGGAAAAACCAATCCTCAACTTTATATGGAATGGGAAGAGGACCCTAATAGTTAAATCAATGTTGACAGAGAAGAACAATGTAGGAGGACTCACGCTTCCTGATTTTAAAACATGCTATACATCCATGGTAATTAAAACAGTCTGGTATTGGTATAACAGTAGACACAGAGACCAAAGGAATACAATTGAGAGTCTAGAAATAAACCCACACATCTATGTTCAACAGATTTTTGACAAGGGTGCTAAGTTCAGTCAATGGATAAGAAGAAAACCAAAAACCCATTGGCATCAAGTTGATTCCAACTCATAGAGATCCTATACGAGAGAGTAGAACTGCCCGATAGGGTTTCTAAGGAGCGACTGGTGTATTCCAACTGCCAACTTTTTGGTTATCAGCTGAGCTCTTAGCCACTGCACCACCAAGGTTCCAGATAAGAAGAGTCTCTTCAATAAATGGTGTTGGCAAAATTAGATTTCCACATGCAGAAAAATGAAACAAAATCCATGCCTCACAGCATACACAAAAACAAATTCAAAATGGATTAAGTACTTAAATGTGCAAACTAAAACCATAAAATTCTAAGAAGAAAATGCAGGGTCAACACTGTAGGGCCTAGCTATTAATACAAACCAAAAAACTAAACCCATTGCTGTCAAGCCAATTCCGGCTCACAGTGACCCTATGAAAAGAGTAGAACTGCCCAATAGGGTGTCCAAGGAATGGCTGCTTTTGGTTAGCAGCTGTAGCTCTTAACCATTGTGCCACCAGGGCTCCAACTATTAACAATGTATCATCTATATAGCAAAAACAGCAAAAGACAAAATAAATTAACAAGACCACATAAAAAGTAAAACCTTTCGTTCATCAAAAGACTTTGCCAAAAAAGTGAAAAGACAAGCTACAGACTGGGAGAATCTTTGGAAACCATATGTATGACAAGAATCTAATAACCAAAATATATAAAAAACTTGGACAACTTAACAACAAAAAGACAAATAACTGAATCATAAAATGGGCAAAGGACTCGAATAGACATTTCACCAAAAAGCACATTCAAATGGCCACTAAATGCATGAAAAGATGCTCAGTGTCATTAGCTATCAGAGAGATGAAAATCAAAACCACAATGAGATACCATTTCACACTCACTAGGGTGGATAAGATTTAAAAAAAAAAAAAAAACAGAAAACGACTAATGTTGGCAAGGATGTGAGGTATTGGGAACCCTTGTCCATTGTTGGTGGGAATGCAAAATGGTACAACAGCTGTGGAAAACAGTGTGGTGGTTCCTTAAAAATTAAAAATAGAACTACTATATGACCCAGCAATTCCACTCCTAGGCATATAAACAAAAGATTTGAAAGCAGAGACTCAGAGACTTGTACACCAATGTTCATTGCACCATTATTCACAGCAGCCAAAAGGTGGAAGCAACCTAAATGTCCATCAACAGATGAATGGATAAGCAAAATCTACATACAATGGAATTCTACTTAGCCAATGCAAGAAATGAAGTCTTGATACATGCTGCAATAGGGATGTAGTTTGAAGACATTATGCTTAGTTAAATAAGTCAATCACAAAAGGACAAATATTTTATGACTTCACTTACATAAAAATACAAGTAAAGGGAACTATATAGAGACCAAAGTTTATTGGTGGTTACCAGGGGCAAGAGGAAAGGAGAAAGGGGTGGTTATTGCTTATGGAACACTGAGTTTCAATTTACAATGAGGGAAAAATTCCATTGATTAAGGGTGGGTAAAACCAAAAAAAACAAAACAAAACAAAAAACCAAACCCATTGCTGTCGAGTCGATTCCAACACAAGCGACCCTATAGGTCAGAGCAGAGCTGCCCCATAGAGTTTCCAAGGAGTGCCTGGTGGATTTGAACTGCTGACCTTTTGGTTAGCAGCTGTAGCAATTAACCACTATGCCACCAGGGTGTAGGCATAGCCAATTATTGTAAGTGCTGTCAATTAGTTGTGCACCTGTGTTACGGATTGAATTGTGTCCCCCCAAAACATGCATCCACTTGACTAGTCCATGATTCCCAATATTTTGTGATTGTCCACCATTTTGTCATCTGATGTAATCTTCTATGGGTTGTAAATCCTACCTCTACGATGTTAATGAGGCAGGATTAGAGGTAGTTATTTTAATGTGGTAGGACCCAATCTACAAGATTAGGCTGTATCTTGAGTCAATCTCTTTTGAGATATAAAAGAGAGAAGTGAGCAGAACAACAAGAGGAACTCATGCCACTAAGAATGAAGAACCAGGAGCATGTGCTTTGGACCTGGGGTCCCTGCACTGAGAAGGTCCTAGACCAGTTGAAGATTGATGACAAAGACCTTTCCCCAGAGCCAATAGAGAGAGAAAGGCTTCCCTTGGAGCTGGCACCCTGAATTTGGACTTCTAGTCCCCCAGACTGTGAGAAAATAAACTTCTGCTTGTTAAAGCCATCCACTTGTGGTATTTCTGTTATAGCATCATTAGATGACTAAGACAACCTGTAAAATGTTGAACTGGCAAAACTGTGTAATAGATATATTTACAATGACCAATTAAAAAAAAAAAGTAGCTGCTGAGGTTTCCTATGTACAATCAAACACCTCATGGGATTTGGTTCCTTGGTTTGGATGTTTAGGGCCATGGTTTCATGTGACATCCCAGTTAATTGGCCTAATAACGTGTTTAATGCTTCTGTTCTACCCCCTAGTTTGTTGTGTAGTGTCTGGGGTCTTAAAAGCTTGCAAGTGCTATCCAAGCTTCAAGAATTGGTCTCTATTTGCCTGGAGAAACAGAGGAAGAAGAAGAGTCAGGTACAGGTTTGGCTAATTGCCTCCACGAACAACTGCCTCCTTGCCATGAGACAAGAACTAGATGGTGCTCAGCTGTCATCAGTGAACATCTTGATCAAAGATTCTAGAGACCAAAAGTGGAAAAATGTAGAATGTACTTTCAAATTCTCATGAACTCTAGACTTTCCGGAGCCAGGAAGGCTGGATAAGCCCCCAAAACCATTACCCTGAGATAATCTTTAAACCCTAAACCAAAAATATCCCCTGAAGATTTTAAGCAATAGTTTAGCTTAACTATTAAAAAAAAGTCTGCCTTGAACATTATGCTGTTTTAAGAACTATCAAATGGGATCAAACTGACAACAGCAACTTAAAAGATTAGGTAGGAAACTTAGGGAGAAGTGAGTTTATGTTAATGGAGTAAGAACAACTCAGAAAAGGAGGGTGAAATGGTTGCACAACTCGAGTAATGTAATCAGTGTCACTGAATTGTACACGTAGAATCTGTTGAATTAGTGTATGCTTTTTTTAAACAACAAAAAAATTAAAATGGCTCACATGACTTAAGAACAATAAAAATAATTCCATGTAATCTGGTTTTAAAGGAACTAATGAGAACCAGTAGTATTGTTGATGGTTATTATATTTCAAAATAAATCATTTTGTCCCTGTTCTTCAAAAAACAAGTAAAATTCAGTTGTTAGCAATGTCCACAATAGCATACCACACGCCCAGATTTTCCACAACTTCTTCAGTCGCTGTTATGGTATTGGGCACTGCAGCAGCAAGAGAACCCATCTTTGCACTGAGGAGGCAATAGTCAATATTAAGGCATCACACACCAGTTGCCTGCTTTACTGGCCACACAGAGCTGTTGTAGGGTGAAATTGTGGCCCTCAACAGCCCATCTTGAACCAAATCCTGAATAAGGAGAGAAATCTTTTCCCCACCAGGGATCTTATACTACAGTTGCTGCACCACATGTTTTGGCTTGGGGAGCAGTGTGGGCTGCAAAAATGTGATGGTGACGATTTACTGTGAGGGGCAGGGGAGCATAAACGATGTGGCATCTCTGGGTGGTGCATAATACATCAATACCAGTGATACATTCAGTGGAGGGAAACACGACCATTGGCGTGACAAGAGGTCCAAAATGCCTATGGTTGCTGTCAAACCTACGCAAATGAACTCGCTCACCCCTACCCTCTATCTCCCCTAGGATGATGGTAACTTGGGCTTCAGTATCAAGAAGTGCCATGTAAGTTTGGCACTCACCCCCATCTCAACCCTGACGGGGCACAGGACCTCTGGTGGGGAGGGAGGGGGATGGGGGGCGGGGACCTTGGCCTCCGCCCTATGCTAAAGTGAACTTGGTTGGCTCCAGATAGAGGGGGGCTCCAACCTCAGATATTGCAATAGATACCAGTTCTTCTGCAGGTGGGGTGGTAAGGGTGAGAGTAGGTTCCTGCTTGCAGCATTTAGGTTCCTTTTCATCCCCCACCCCGTCTGCCTTGCTGTCCCAACCTGAGGATTCTTCTTTATTCCTTGCCTGTTCTCAGGACCTCCCTCTAAGCAGTATCTCTCCCCAGGTATAGCATTTCCAAAGCTAAAACCACTGGTGTGACTGGACTCTTTATTTCTACACCTAACCCAAAACTCCCATAAATCATGAGTCTGGATCCCATCTATTTCTTCCTTAGGGACATTGCTGTGCAGCAATCATAACCACACAGACTTCCATGAGGGAACCACAAGTGGAGGTGACGAAGCTGGGCACTTTGGCTACCCACACCATGGCCACTTTGGGAGCAGCCCAGTCTCCAGTCAGGAGACACCAGGCAGGGAACATCCTGTAAGTCTTCTCTATAGCCTCCCCCAGGCACACTCCTGGGATAAGGAGTAACATTTTGTCATTCTGTAACATCACCCAAGCATCATCCAATCTCCAAGCGACAAGGACACATGGTTGAAATTGAGTCTTTCTCTCCTTTCACCCAGGGTCCCCTATAACCAGGAGCACATTACCACCCACCACAGAGTTCACATACTCCACCTTGGTGGACAAAAGAGGCACAGTTATGTGAGGGAGATCTCCCAGGGTAGCACATGTGGCCAAGATGGGGACTACCACTCAAATCATCATGGGCCACGTCTTGTAGGGCTTCCACATTAATCTGCCTGGCTACAGA
Source organism: Loxodonta africana (assembly GCF_030014295.1). Classification (NCBI taxonomy): domain Eukaryota; kingdom Metazoa; phylum Chordata; class Mammalia; order Proboscidea; family Elephantidae; genus Loxodonta; species Loxodonta africana. The sequence continues at coordinate 2,387,673 of NC_087350.1, forward strand.
GACCCTGAGTTGTAGGGCCAGGTTATTTGCCATTTTACCCAAATTTTGCCATTATCTTCTGTCATGGTGGTATTTGTTGCTCCCTCACTGTAGAGACAAAAAAAAAAAAATTTTTTTTTTTTACATTGTAGAGACAGTCAACCACACCAGCATGTCCTCGCCTGGTGCTGGCCTTACCAGGCCTTCAGACCCTGAATTTCTTTCTCAGTGAAAGCTCTAGTTTTAGTCACCCAAAACTCTTTGTGGGCGGAGTTTTCACTGGCCTCTCCCTGTAACAGAATGCAGCTATGACTTGGCTGCCAGTTCAGTTTCAGTTCATGCTGTTGCTGTGTGGAGGCATGCAGTCCGAACAAACCTAGCCATAAGCCAGCAACCTGATCCCCACCCTCATGGAGCTCAACCTCAACCCGTGTAACCAATTTAGACGACCAGGTTTAATTTCCTTTCTCCATTTATCCCTATACCTCCCAAAAAACTCTTCCGGATAGGTTTCCAATCTTTTATCCCTCAGACTGACATCTCCACCCTAGGACAAAGATGAGGGTGGGGGGCACCCTTGCACTTTCAAAATGCTGTGGTCCAACTTGATCAGGCACTCCTTGCCAATCCATGAACTACATTGCATGTTCAGGTTGCCTTAAAGGCTGTCTCCAGATCCCAAGTAGCCACCTGAGTACTATGATAAGAATTTTGCCTTTTGGTACCAACCACCCCATGAGTCCCCCACGTGTCTGTCAGTTTGTCATACTGTCGGAGCTTGCGTGTTGCTGTGATGCTGGGAGCTATGCCACCAGTATTCAGATACAAGCAGGGTCACCCATGGAGGACGGGTTTCAGCTGAGCTTCCAGACTAAGACAGACTAGGAAAAAGGACCCGCCAGTCTACTTCTGAAAAGTATTAGCCGGTGAAAACCTTATGAATAGCAGCGGAATATTGTCTGATATAGTGCTGGAAGATGAGCCCCCGAGGTTGGAAGGCACTCAAAAGATGACTGAGGAAGAGCTGCCTCCTCAAACTAGAGTCGACCTTAATGACGTGGATGGAGTAAAGCTTCCGGGACCTTCATTTGCTGATGTGGCATGACTCAAAATGAGAAGAAACACCTGCAAACATCCATTAATAATCAGAACCTAGAATCTACAAAGTATGCAGCTAGGAAAATCAGAAATCATCAAAAATGAAATGGAATGCATAAACATCGATATCCTAGACATTAGTGAACTGAAATGGACTGGTATTGGCCATTTTGAATCAGACAATCATATAGTCTACTATGCTGGGAATGACAACTTGAAGAGGAATGGTGTTACATTCGCCATCAAAAAGGACATTTCAAGATCTATCCTGAAGTACAAAGCTGTCAGTGATAGGATAACATCCATACGTCTACAAGGAAAACCAGTTAATATGACTATGATTCAAATTTATGCACCAACCACTAGGGCCAAAGATGAAGAAATAGAAGGTTTCTATCAGCTGCTGCAGTCTGAAATTGATCGAACATGCAATCAAGATGCATTGCTAATTATCAGTGCTTTTAATGCCAAAGTTGGAAACAAAGAAGAAGGATCAGTAGCTGGAAAATATAGCCTTGGTGATAGAAATGATGCTGGAGATCGAATGATAGAATTTTGCAAGACCAACAACTTCTTCATTGCCAATATCTTCTTTCACCAACATAAACAATGACTATACACATGGACCTCACCAGACAGAATGCACAGAAATCAAATTGACTACATCTGTGGGAAGAGATGACGGAAAAGCTCAATATCATCAGTTGGAACAAGGCCAGCGGCTGACTGTGGAACAGACCATCAATTGCTTATATGCAAGTTCAAGCTGAAACTGAAGAAAATCAGAGCAAGTCCACGAGAGCCAAAATATGACCTTGAGTATATCCCACCTGAATTTAGAGACCCTCTGAAGAATTTTTTTTTTTTTTCCTGAAGAATAGATTTGATGCATTGAACACTAGCGACCAAAGACCAGACGAGTTGTGGAATGACATCAAGGACAGTATACATGAAGAAAGCAAGAGGTCATTGAAAGGACAGGAAAGAAAGAAAAGACCAAGATGGATGTCAGAGGAGACCCCGAAACTTGCTCTCGAACGTCGAGCAGCTAAAGCAAAAGGAACAATTGAATGAAGTACAAGAACTGAACAGAAGATTTCAAAGGGATGTTCGAGAAGACAAAGTATTATAATGACATATGCAAAGAGCTGGAAATGGAAAACAAAAAGGGAAGAACACGCTTGGCATTTCTCAAGTTGAAAGAACTGAAGAAAAAATTGAAGTCTTGAGTTGCGATAGTGAAGGATTCTATGGGGAAAATATTAAATGACACAGGAAGCATCAAAAGAATATGGAAGGAATATGCAGAGTCATTACACCAAAAAGAATTAGTGCATGTTCAACCATTTCAAGAGGTGGCATATGATCAGGAACTGATCGTATTGACAGAAGAAGCCCAAGCTGCTCTGAAGGCACTGGCAAAAAACAAGGCTCACGGAATTGGTGGAATATCAATTGAGATGTTTCAAGAAAAAGATGCAGCGCTGGAGGTGTTCACTCGTTTATGCCAAGAAATATGGAAGACAGCTTCCTGGCCAGCTGACTGGAAGAGATCCATATTTATGCCAATTCCCAAGAAAGGTGATCCAACTGAATGTGGAAAATATAGAATAATATCATTAATATCATATGCAAGCAAAATTTTCCTGAAGATCATTCAAAAATGGCTGCAGCAGGGAACTGCCAGGAATTCAGGAAGGTTTCAGAAGAGGATGTGGAACCAGGGATATCATTGCTGATGTCAGATGGATCCTGGCTGAAAGCAGAGAATTCCAGAAGGATGTTTACCTGTGTTTTATTGACTATGCAAAGGCATTCAACTGTGTGGATCATAACAAATTATGGATGACATTGCGAAGAATGGGAATTCCAGAACGCTTCATTGTGCTCATGAGGAACTTGTACATAGATCAAGAGGCAGTTGTTCAGACAGAACAAGGGGATACTGATTGGTTTAAAGTCAGGAAAGGAGTGCGTCAAGGTATTCTTTCACCATACCTATTTAATCTGTATGCTGAGCAAATAATACGAGAAGCTGGACTATATGAAGAGGAACAGGGCATCGGAGGAAGCCTCATTAACAACCTGAGTTATGCAGATGACACAACCTTGCTTGCTGAAAGTGAAGAGGACTTGAAGCACTTACTGATGAAGATCAAAGTTCACAGCCTTCACTATGGATTGCATCTCAACATAAAGAAAACAAAAATCCTCACAACTGGACCAATGAACAACATCATGATAAACGGAGAAAAGATTGAACTTGTCGAGGATTTCATTTTACTTGGATCCACAATCAACAGCCATGGAAGCAGTGGTGAAGAAATCAAAAGACTCATTGCATTGGGTAAATCTGCTGCAAAGGACCTCTTCAAAGTGTTGAAGAGCAAAGATGTCACCTTGAAGACTAAGGTGTGCCTGACCCAAGCCATTTTCAATTCCATCATACGTGTGTGAAAGCTGCACAATGAATAAGGAATACCAAAGAAGAGTTGACATCTTTGAATTGTGGTTTTGGCGAAGAGTATTGAATGTACCACGGACTGCCAAAAGAACGAACAGATGTGTCTTAGAAGAAGTACAGCCAGAATGCTCCTTACAGGCAATGATGGCGAGACTGCGTCATACATACATTGGACATGTTGTCAGGAGGGATCAGTCCCTGGAGAAGGACATCATGCTTGGCAGAGTACAGGGTCAGCGGAAAAGAGGAAGACCTTCAACAAGGTGGATTGACACAGTGGCTGCAACAATGAGCTCAAGCATAACAACGACTGTAAAGATGGCTCCGGACCAGGCAGTGTTTCGTTCTGTTGTGCACAGGGTCGCTATGAGTCGGAACCAACTCGACGGCACGTAACAACAACAAGAAGAAGTACACAAGAAAAAGGGACAATTTCAGTAAATGCCATAACATGTACAATTTTGTCACAACAGGAAAAAGAACCAAAAAATATGCTTGTGGTTATGTGGGTAGATATGGATGCATATATGTGCATAGACAGGCATATGCAAGTAAATGCATGTGCATGTGTAGGTGTATCTGCAGGCATGGATATACACAGGTGCGTGTGCTATATACATATCCACATAAATAAAAATCCACATGGGGGCACAGTATGCAGCACTCCTAGACATACCCAAACAACTCACAGAGTGGCTTACTGGGTGAAAAAGCTTGGGACCGTAGTCTCAGCGAACAACTTAGTTAATTCCGTAGCCTATTTTTATTACAAATAGCATGGGCCTTCTCGGTTTGTTTGCTGGTCATACCCTGCCCCTGCAAGATACCCTCACAAGCACCACCATGTCAGTCCTCTTCCACATATTGCTGTTTAAAAAAATTAGCATAGAGTGCTTATGAAAATACCTCACAGAGGGAGGTAGTGGCCAGCAAACATAATGCAGAAGGCACTGGTTATTTGCCTAAAAATACAGTAACATAGTTCACAAAGATAAGCTTGGTGAGTAGCATCTAGGGTCTGAAAAGCTTGTGAGCAGCCATCTAATATACAACTATTGGTGTCTACTCATATGGAGAATGAAGGAAATCAAAGGCTCTAGGAAGAAACCAGTCCACAGAACTAACAGCCACATAAACCACAATCTCTTCAAACCTGAGATAGAAAATCTGATGACCAGGGACATGATAAAAGGTCCCAGATAGAATGGGAGAAAAATGTAGAACAAAGCTCAAATTCCTAAAAAAGGCCAGACCTACTGGACTAATAGAGACTAGAGGAAGTCCCAAGCCTATCGCCTTAAGACACCCTTTTTACTTGGAATAGAGGCTATTTCTACAGGTCCTCTATCAGCCAATTAAGAGACTGGCTTATAAAGTAAACAATATCACCAGTGAATAAGGTGCTCCATTAAATAATTAACTATATGAGGCCAAATAGTCAACATTTCCCCAAAAGCAAAGATGAGAGAGCAAGAAGCATAAGGGATGGTAGATCAATGGAAACAGAACAAACAGAATGGAAATAATGAGAATGCTGACACATCGTAAAAATTGTAACCAATGGCATGGAAAAATTTGTATAAAAATTGTTACAGAGAGGCCTAATTTGCTGAGTAAACCTTCACCTAAAATACAATAAAATTTTTTTTTTAATTAAAAAGGAAAGGCAGCTCAGGATTGAAACAGACTAGTGTGCTCCTGTCCAGACATAACAGTTACTCTGCTCAGGTAACCTATGAGGAAATTCATTGTACGGATGTGCTTCACCAATTACACAGACTCGGCAGTTGGTCCTGCTCAGAAGAGAGGCCTTCTGAGGTGCAGAGCCACCCACATCAGCTACCTGTACTAACCAATACAGTTCTCCACACATGAATATGAAGGAACAAAGAGCACTCTCAAAAAAAATCCAAAAGAATAGAAGAATCAAGACCAAGATGAACGAAAAGAACTGACCCTAGAAATAATAAAGGAAACATAACTTTTAAAAATATTTAATTAGTATCCTCAAAAATTTCACAATGATATTGCCTACTCAATACAAGAACAAGCAGCCACAAGAAAGGAGCTATCTGAGCCCAAGAAAGCACCCAGTTCTTGAAAATTAGAAATACAATGACAAGATTAAGATAATGAATAGACTCAATGATAATATGAAATAGTTAAATGTAGGGTTGGAGATGGAGAAGGCAGAGTTGAGGAAATTCCCAGAATATAGAACAAAAAAGAAAAAGTGTGAGAAAAAAGAGACAAGGTGATAAATTTTGAAAGTTCAATACTCATTTGCTAAATTTCAAAAACACGAAACAGAGACTATGGTATGGGGGAAAACAATACACACACACAAAGGAAATAGTTAAAGAGAGGAGGGGCCAAAATGGCAGAGTAGTCAGACTCTTCTGATGATCCCTCTTACAACAAAGATCCAAAAAAACAAGTGAAACAGTTATATTTATGACAAGCTAGGAGACCTGAACATCAAAGGCAAAGTTACAAAATGGACTGAGCAGCAGGGGGAGGGAGAGATGGTTCAGAAGCGGAGAGGGGTTGCCGGACCTGAATCACCGGGAAGCCTCAGGCACCATTCCCGGGAGCAAATGTGGTAGACTGGCGGTAGTGTTCCGGCTGCAGTTTCCTCAGGGAGAAACAGCCAGCCATGCAGCCTACTCACACCTCTGGAACCAGAGAAGAAAGGCGCTCTCGGCAAAAGCTAAGTACTTGCATGTATTTTACCATGCCTGCAGCCCAAAGCTGGCTTCAGTGGCTGTCGATTTCCCTGGGCCTGAGATAGGCAAAGCTGAGTGTCTTGAGCCATTCTCCCAGCCTTGGAGGAGGAATAGATTCACAACTGGTGGAAAAGATAATCTGCCAGCTTCACTAACCTGGGGAGCTCAGGACACAAGAGGCTTCTGTCCAGGCATAAATAGTCCATGGACTTTGAATATCTTTCCCTCCTGCATGGACCTGTGTGGGCCCATTTCAGGAGAATAGGCACTTGTTGGCAGACTGCAACTGTTTCAGCTGTGCGGTGGAGAGGTGGGTGTTTGATGTTTGACAACACTTTGCCTATTAAACAGGATCCTTTACCTAGCCACACTGGGAGCCTGAGGAATGTTGGCTCCACCCATGTCACCTAGCTACCAGTGACAGGGGTCCAAGGATAACTGCTACATACCAGTCCTTACAACCAAAAGCATTGGATGCCCACGGTCCGTCTGCAGAACCCACCCACATGGGTGCTCTAGGGAACAATGATGCACTCTCCTCACAGACACTCAGGGTGTGCCTTGTTCAGAGTGTGATCCCCTGCTGCAACCATATACCTGTACCTACACCAATCACCCCTGCTCCTCTAAGACTGTGGGAGAGAGTCTGTACCACACACTTGATGACGAACTACAGCTGAGCTGAATCCATATAAGAAAATGAATAGACTCCTAGGCTCATATACTTGATAACAGCTCTAGCCATCTGGTGACAGGATACTAGAGTTTCAAAAGTGAAAATAACCAAGCTAGCTTGCTCAAGGAACCTATTTGGGCATATCAAAACAAAACAAAGCAAGCAGCTAGGATACAGTAAAAAAAAAAAAACATAAAATAACTTAATACAATAAATTATAGATGGTTGGGAGAAAACAGTCAATATCAAATCACATAAAGAAGCAGACCGTGAATGCTTCAACAAACTCTCAAAACAAAGAATCAAGGAATCTTCTAGATGGAGGTACCTTCCTGGAATTACTAGATGTAGAACACAAAAGATTAATACACAAAATTCTTCAAGGCATCAGGAACGAGATCAGGCAATATGCAGAAGAAGCCAAGGAACATGCAGATAAAGCAGTTGAAGAAATTAAAAAGGTTTTTCAAGAAAATAATGAAAAATTTAATAAACATGCAAGAATCTATAGAGAGACAGCAATCAAAATTTCAGACGATTAACAATAAATTTACAGAAATAGAACTCAATAGAAAGAGAAGCAGAAAGGTGGACGTGGAAGGCAGAATTACTGAAGTTAAAGATAAAATACTTGGCACCAATATATTCGAAGAAAAATCAGAAAAAAGAATTAAAAAAAAAAAAGAAGAAACCCTAAGAATCATGTAGGACTGTATCAAGAAAAATAACCTATGTGTGATTAGAGTACCAGAACAGGGAGGAATAACAGAAAATACAGAGAGAATTGCTGAAGATTTGTTGGTAGAAAACTTCCCAATAACAGTGAAAGATGAGATGATATCTATCAAAGACGATCATCGAACTTCACATAAGGTAGATCTCAAAAGAAAGTCACCAAAACATATTATAATCAAACTTGCCAAAATCAAAGGTAAAGAGAGAATTTTAAGAGTGGCTAGGGATAATCAAAAACTCAGCTACAAAGGACAGTCAATAAGAATAAGCTCGGACTACTCAGCAGAAATTATGCAGGCAAGAAGGCAATGGGATGACTTATTAAAAATTAAAGGAAAAAAAAATTGCCAGCCAAGAATCATATATCCAGCAAAACTGTCTCTCAAATAAAGTCTCTCAAATATGAAGGTGAAATTAGGACATTTCCAGATAAACAGAAGTTTAGGGAATTTGTAAAAAGCAAACCCAAACTACAAGAAATACTAAAAGTAGTTCTCTGGTTAGAAAATCAATAATATCAGATATCAACCCAAGACTAGAGCACAGGACAGAGCAACCAGGTCAAACCAGATAAGGAAATCACAAAAATAAATCAAGATTAAAAAAAAATTAAAACAGGGAAACAGCAATGTCATTATGTAAAAGAAGGCCACATTAAAATAATAAAGAGGGACTAAGAAATGCCAAAGGGTCAGCAGTTTGAATCTGCCGAGCGCCCTTTAGAAACTCTATGGGGCAGTTCTACTCTGTCCCATAGGGTCACTATGAGTCGGAATCGACTCAACAGCTCTCGGTTTTTGACTGAAAGAAATGTAGTCATAGATCTTTCTTGTGGAGAAGAAGACAAGGGGACATAGAGAAATAAAAGTTAGGTTTAAACTTAGAAAAATAGGGGTAAATATTAAGGTAACCACAAAGGAGACTAACAATCCTACTCATCAAAATAAAATACAAGAAAAAAATAGAGACTCAGCAGAAACAAAACCAACAACAAGGGATAAGAGGAAAAGACAACCTATAAACTACTAAGCACAAAAAATTAAGTGGGAAAAAGGAAATGTCGACACACACAAAAGAAGATATTAAACTAACAGCACTGAACTCATACCTATCTGTAAATACGCTGAATGTAAATGGACTAAATGCACCAATACACAGAGAGTGGCAGAATGGATGAAAAAAACATGATCCATCTATATGCTGCCTACAAGAGACACACCTTAGACTTAGAGACAGAAACAAACTAAAACTCAAAGGACGGGGAAAAATATATCAAACAAACAACAATAAAAACAAAGCAGAAGTGGCAATATTAATTTCTGACAATATAGACTTTAAAGTTAAATCCATCATAAAGGATAAGGAAGGACACTATATAATGATTAAATGGACAATATACCAGGAGGATATAGCCATATTAAATATTTATGAAGCAAATGTCAGGGCTGCAAGATACATAAAACAACCTCTAAATGCATTGAAAAGAGAGTTAGACAGCTAGCTCCACAATAATAGTAGAAGACTTCAACACACCACTTTTGCTGAAGGACATGACATCTAGAAAGAAGCTCAATAAAGACACGGAAGGTCTAAATGCCACAATCAACCAACCTGACCTCATAGACATGTATAGAACACTCCACCCAACAGCAGTCAAGTATACATTTTTTTTCTAGTGCGCATGGAACATTCTCTAGAATAGATCACATATTAGGTCATAAAGCAAGTCTTAGCAGAATCCAAAACATTGAAATATTACAAAGCATCTTCTCTGACCATAAGGCCATAAAAGTGAAAATCAATAACAGAAAAAGCAGGGAAAAGAAATCAAACACTTGGAAATCGAACAATACCCTGCTCAAAAAAAGACTGGGCTATACAAGATACCAAGGATGGAATACAGAAATTCATAGACTCCAATGAGAATGAAAACATGTCCTATCAGAACATTTGGGACACAGCTAAAGCAGTGCGCAGAGGTCAATTTATAAATGCACACATCCAAAAAGAAGAATTAGCCAAAATCAAACAATTATCCCTACAACTTGAACAAATAGAAAGAGAGCAACAAAAGAAACCCTCAAGCATCAGAAGAAAGCAAATAATAAAAATTAGAGGAGGATTAAATGAAATAGAGAACAGAAAAACAACTGAAAGAGTTAACAAGACCAAAATCTGGTTCTTTGAAAAAGTTAACAAAATTGATAAGCCATTGGCCAAACTGTCAAAAGAAAAACAGGAGAGGAACCAAATAACCGGAATAAGAAATGAGATGGGTGATATCACAACAGACCCAACTGATATTAAAATAGTTGTATCAGATTACTACAAAAAATTGTATTCTAACAAGTTTGAAAACCTAGAGGAAATGGATGAATTTCTAGAAATACACTACCTACCTAAACTAACACAGAGTAGAACAACTAAATAAACCTATAACAAAAGAAGAGATTGAAAAGATAATTTAAGAACTCCCAACAAACAAAAAGCCCCGGCCCAGATGGCTTCACTGGAGAGTTCTACCAAATGTACAGAGAATAGTTAACACAACTACTACTAAAGGAATTTCAGAGCAGAGAAAAAGACATAATACTACCACACTCATTCTATGAAGCCAGCATATCCTTAATACCAAAACCAGGTAAAGACACCACAGAAAAAGAAAATTACAGACCTATACCCCTTATGAGCTTAGATGCAAAAATCCTCAACAAAATTCTAGCCAATAGAATTCCACTCAAAAAAATAATTCGCCATGACCAAGTGGGATTCATAGCAGGTATGCAGGGATGGTTTAACATTAGAAAAACAATTAATGTAATCCACCATATAAATAAAACAAAAGACAAGAACAACAGGATCTTATCCAATGATGCAGAAAAGGCATTAGACAAAGTTCAATACCCATTCATGAGAAAAACTCTCAGCAAAATAGGAATAGAAGGAAAATTCCTCAGCATAGTAAAGGGCATTTATACAAAGCCAACAGCCAACATCATCCTAAATGGAGAGAGCCTGAAAGCATTCCCCTTGAGATCGGGAACCAGAGAAGGATGCCATTCATTGCCACTCTTATTCAACATTGTGCTGGAGGTCCTAACCAGAGCACTTCGACTAGGTAAAGAAATAAAGGGCATCGAGATTGGTAAGGAACAAGTAAAAGTATCTCTATTTGCAGATGATATGACCTTATGCAAAGAAAATCCTAAGGAATCCTCAAGAAAACTACTGAAACTAATAGAAGAATTCAGCAGAGTATCAGGATACAAGAGAAACATACAAAAATCAGATGGATTTCTCTACGTCAACAAAAAGAACATCGAAGAGGAAATCACCAAATCAACACCATTTAGAGTACCCCCCAAGAAGATAAAATACTTATGAATAATCTTACCAGAGATGTAAAACACCTATACAAAGAAAACTGCAAGACACTACTGCAAGAAACCAAAAGGGACCTTCATAAGTGGAAAAACATACATTGCTCATACCTACAGAAGTGGAAAAACATACGTTGCTCATGAATAGGAAGACTTAACATTGCAAAAATGCCTGTTGTACCAAAAGTGATCTATAGATACAATGCAACTCTGATCCAAATTCCAACGACATTTTTTAATGAGATGGAGAAACAAATCACCAACTTTATATGGAGGGGAAAGAGGTCCCGTGTAAGTAAAGCATTACTGAAAAAGAAGAACAAAGTGGGAGGCCTTACTCTATCTGATTTTAGAACCTATTATACCACCACAGTAGTCAGAATAGCCTGGTACTAGTATAACAACAGATACATAGACCAAGGGAACAGAATTGAGAATCCATCCACATATGAGCAGCTGATATTTGACAAAGGCCCAAAGTCAGTTAAATGGGGAAAAGATAGTCTTTTTAACAAATGGCACTGGCCTAACTGGATATCCATATGCAAAAAAAAAATGAAACAAGACCCATGCCTCTCACCATGCACAAGAACTAACTCAAAATGGATCAAAGACCTAAATATAAAATCTAAAACAATAAAGATCATGGAAGAAAAAATAGGGACAACACTAGGAGCCCTAATACATGGCATAAACAGTATAAAAATATTACTAACAATGCAGAAGAAAAACTAGATAACTGGGAGCTCCTAAAAACCAAACACCTATGCTCATCCAAAAGAGTAAAAAGATTACCTACAGACTGGGAAAAAGTTTTTAGCTATGACATTTCCAATCAGCGTCTGAGCTCCAAAATCTACATGATACTGCAAAAACTCAACTACAAAAAGACAACCCATTAAAAAATGGGCAAAGCACATGAACAGGCACTTCACTAAAGAAGACATTCAGGTAGCTAACAGATACATGAGAAAATCATTAGCCGTTAGAGAAATGCAAATCAAAACTACAATGAGATTCCATCTTACTCCAACAAGGCTGGCATTAATCCAAAAAACTCAAAATAATAAATGTTGGAGAGGTTGTGGAGAGACTGGAACACTTCTACACTGCTGGTGGGAATGTAAAATGGTACAATCACTTTGGAAATCAATTTGGCATTTCTTGAAAAAGCTAGAAATAGAACTACCATACGATCCAGCAATCCCACTCATTGGAACATATCCTAGAGAAACAAGAGCCTTTACACGAAAAGACACACGCACACCCATGTTCATTGCAGCACTGTTTACAATAGCAAAAGGTGGAAGCAATGAAGATGCCCATCAATGGATGAACGGATAAATAAATTATGGTATATTCACACAATTGAATACTACTCATCTATAAAGAACAATGATGAATCCGAGAAACATTTCATAACATGGAGGAATCTGGAAGGCATTATGCTAAGTGAAATTAGTCAGTTGCAAAAAGACAAATATTGTATGATATCACTATTATAAGAACTGGAGAAATAGTTTAAACAGAGCAGAAAATATTCTTTAATGGTTATGAGAGTGAGGAGGGAGGGAGGGTGAGGGGTATTAACTAATTAGATAGTAAACAAGAACTATTTTAGTTGAAGGGAAACAGAACACGCAATACAGTTGAGGTCAGCACAACTGGACTAAAGCAAAAGCAAAGAAGTTTTCTGAATAAACTGAAAGCTTCGAAGGCCAGCGTAGCAGGGGTGGGGGTTTGGGGACCATAGTTTCAGGGAACATCTAGGTCAGCTGGCATAATAAAATATGTTAAGAAAACATTCTGCATCCCACTTCAAAGAGTGGTGTCTGGAGTCTTAAATGCTAGCAAGTGGCCATCTAAGATGCCTCATTTGGCCTTAACCCACCTGGAGCAAAGAGAATGAAGAACACCTAAGACACAAGGTAATTATGAGCCCAAGAGATAGAAAGGGCCACATAAACCAGAGAGTACATCAGCCCGAGACCAGAAGAACTAGATGGTTCCTGGCTACAACTGATGCCTGCCCTGACAGGGAACCAGCAGATAACCCCTGAGAGAGCAGGAGAGCAGTGGGATGCAGACCCCAAATTCTTGTAAAAAGACTAGACTTAATGGTCTGACTGAGACTAGAAGGACCCAGAGGTCATATTCCCCAGACCTTCTGTTAGCCCAAGACAGGACCCATTCCCAAAGCCAACTCTTCAGACAGGGATTGGACTGGACTTTGAGATAGAAAATGATACTGGTGAGGAGTGAGTTTCTTGGATCAAATAGACACATGAGACTATGTAGGTAGCTCCTGTCTGGAGAAGAGATGAGAGGGCAGAGGGCGTCAGAAGCTGGCTGAATGGACAGAAAAATAGGGAGTGGGAGAAGAGATGTGCTATCTCATTAGGAGGGAGCAACTAGGAGTGTATACCAAGATGTATATAAATTTCTGTATGAGAGACTGACTAGATTTGTAGACTTCCACTTAAAGCACAATAAAAATTTTTTTAAAAAAAGAAAAAATAGTTAAGGAAAATCTGTCTGAGTTAAAAAGGCCAAGGTCTTAAGACTCATGCAGTTGACCATTTCCTACTAAAATTTTAGGATAGGATAAACTAGAGCTCTAAGAAGCTAAAGCTCATTTATCCAACAGAAAGTAAAAAACAAAAAACGGGCTAACTACAAAAGAAGAAAAGCCTGAGACAATAATACAAAATAAGGAACAATGTCTTAAAAGTTCAGAGAGGAAAGTATGAAAGTTAAAGAATCTTCGAGAATAGAGCAAAAAAGTGAGCAGTTAGAAAAAAGATTAAACACTACAAGATGTCAAAAATTTTGTATAGTAGGAACTTCAGAAAAAGAGCAGGGGAAAAGATTTTTAAAGAAATGTTCAAGAACAACAACAATAATAAAATAAATTTAATTTTTTTTTAAAGTTTATGAGAAGACAATTTCTGTCATCAGACCCATGATGTCTACTCAGCACTGTGCAAATGAGGAGAAAAAAGCTTGCTTGCAGAAAGGTTGCCGTGACCCTAGAAGTTTCCAGAGAGAAATTGCAACACGTCATCCACAATAGAAGACAATCTAGTTGGCAATATTCAATTCTAGAAAACAAGGGTGCAGTGTCTTTGAAATGTCAAGAGAAACTAACTTTAAACCTAAAATTCAATACACAACTAAATTATCAGTCCAGAGTGAAACCAAAAAGATGCAACCACGTGAATGAATCTCAAAAATAGGATGTTGAACAAAAGACTCCAGATGCAAAGAATATATCCTGTATGTTCTCATTTAAATGCAGTGCTGGAGCGGAAATCAAATCTATGGTGATAGATGTCAGAATAGTGGTTCCCTGGAGGCAAGGGCAGGAGCCCTAGTGGCACAAATTAGGGCTTAATTTACTGTTTTGTTTTTGTTTTGTTGATTGTCTAGTAATGGAAAATGCAAATTAAACTAAAAAGTTTAGCAATTACATTGTGAACAGCACAAAAAAACTGAGGAAATATTCTTGCATTATTCAAAACTATTACCTAATTCAGCAAAGAAGTCACTCATGTCATTGACTAGTAATTCAAGTTCTGGCATATGTCATTGTTTTTTACTTTCATTCTACTTGTGATCATAAACAAAAGTATCAACCATTATTAATGTCAAACCATACTTGCTTGTCAATGATCTGAGAGACTTTTGTTGATTTGGAGAGCAATCATGCCTTTATAGTCTGATTTTATCACATTATGGTTGAATTGCAGCTATAGATTGGTTACACAGACAAAAATTCAGTAAAAAAACAATGAAAACATTCTGTGAGAATCAATTGGCTATATGGGATTTACCATAAAGAGTGTTGTATGTTTAATTTTATTTGCAAATTTCATATGCATTATTATATCAGTAAAATTTATTACAAACTTATGTATGTATACATATAAATATAATCTTATGGCAAGCTGATTTTTAAATGTTTACTAGCACAATACTCCCAATGCCGCTGTTACTACCTCCACCCCACCACATTACAGGAACAAGCTACAAGCAAACACATTTTATCTTTCCCCCACCTACTTCACCAAGGAGAGAGACAAAATAAAGTCTACAGAGATTGAAGTTCTGATTTAGTAATTGTGGTGGTTAAGGTTGTGTGTCAACTTGGCTAGACCGTGATTCTCAGTGGTTTGGCAGGTGTATGATGTTGTAATCACTTCCATGATGAGATCTGATATAACGTGACCGCCTCCTTGGTGGGATCTGCTGTGAGTAACCAGTAACCAGTCAGTTGAAAGGGAGTGTGGTTGCATCAAATGTAAGTGGACATTCTGGGCTCTTGCTTCCTCTGTATCCTGCAGCTAGCTCCCATTTGTCCACAGTTTTTGAGCTAGCAGCTTACCTGTAGTCTTGCCTGCTGATCTTGGGATTTGTTTATCTTTGCAGCCTGTGGGCAAAAGCCCTGCTCTCTGCACTGCTGATCTTGGGTTCGTCAGCCCCTGTGGCTACAGAATCAGGAGAAGCCTCTATCCTGATTCACTGGCTTAGGACATTCCAGCCTCTACAACCGTGTGAGCCATTTCCTTGATATAAATCTCTCTCTCTATATATTTATATGCTTTACTGGTCTTGCTTCTCTAGAGAACCCAGCCTAAGACAGTAATTCACAGTTTTCAGTCCAAATAAACCACTTTCCTCGTGTCTAAGGATAGCATTAAGATTGAATCAAGACGGGAATTTGCTCTACATTTGTGCAATTAAAGGGACTGCTGAAATGGATTTCCCAAAGAAACAGTCTGCCTACAAAGATTACTGATGTCTCATCTATTTCTTGGTGAAAACTGCTCATGATTTATAAACAGCAGTAGGTTGTTTCCCCCTAAAAAAAAAAAAAAAAAAGTAAAAAAAACTAGGTGGTTTCCCCCTAGTAGTTAGCTATTTCAGATAGTATGGGACCAGGTTCCTCAAAAAATTAAACATACAATTATCATATGACCCAGCAATTCCACTCCTAGGTATATACCCAAAAGACTTGAAAGCAGGCACTCAAACAGATATTTACATGCCAATATTCATTGCAACATTTTTCACAATAGCCAAAAGGTAGAAACAACCCAAGTGTCCTCAACAGATAAATAAACAAAATGTGGTATATAATTCAGCCATAAAGAGAAATGAAGTTCCGATACATGCTATGACATGTATGAACCTTGAAAACATTATGCTGAGTGAAATAAGCCAGACAGAACAGGACAAATATTGTATGATCCCACTTATATGAAATATCTAGAATAGGCAAAAGCAGAGAGACAAAAGTGGAATAGTGGTTACTAGGGGCTGGGGGAGGACTCCTGGGTGATGCAAACACTTGAGCACTTGACTATTAGCAAAAAGGTTAGCTGTTTGAACCCATCTAGAGATGTCTCAGAAGACAGCCCTGGCAATCTGCTTCTGAAAAGTCATAGCTTTGAAAACCTATATAAAAAAAAAAAACAACCCTGTAGTCGGAATCAATTCCAAGTAAGCAGTTTCCCCCTAACCGCAGCAGCAAGGGGCTAGGGGGAGGAGAGAACAGGGAGCTACCATTTAATGAGTGCTGAGTTTCTGTCTGGGGTGATGAAAAACTTTTGGAAATAGCGAGATTGCACAACATGGTGAATGTAATTAATGTCACTGAGCTGCACTCTTAAAAATGGTTGCAATGGCAATTTTTTTGTTATATATTTTACCACAGTGAAATTAAAAAATAAATACATAAATAACATAAGCCAGAGTTTCACACAGGGAACTCTCCAACCTGCTTTCCTGTCATGCTAAAAAAATAAATAAATAAGGAAAAAAGTCACAGCAACAATCACGGCTCCTCCCTTTCCTTAACCAGTTTCCTGGGCAGCCTTTCACTGGACCAGCACTCACTCCAGCTAGCCCCCCTCCTTCCTTGTCAATGACTAACTTATAACGAGTTCCTTTTCTAAGATATTTTACCAGGTTGGGAGAAAAATGTTGAAAAAAATTCAAATTCACAAGAAAGACCAGGCTTGCTGGTCTGACAGAGACTGGTGGAACCCCTGAGACTATGGTCCCCAGAGGTCCTGCTAACTCAGAACTGAAGCCACTCCTGAAATCTACTTTTCAGCCAAAGATTGGACAGGCCCATAAAACAAACAATAACACACATGAGGAACATACTTCGTAATTCCATCAAGTATACAAGATCGAATGGGCAACACCTGCTCAAAAGCAAACACAAGAAGGCAGGAAGAGAGAAAAAACGGACAAATGGAAACGAGGAACCTGAGGTGGAAATGCAGAGAGTGCTGACAGGTTGCTGGGCTTGCAACCAATGTCAAAAATCAATTAGTGTTTAAATTTTTGAACGAGAAACTAATCTGTTCTGTAAACTTTCACCTAAAGCACAATAAAATTTAAGAAAAAAAAAAGATATTTTATATTCAAAGGTTTACATTGAGAACAGATTTCTAATTCAGTATTTCCTGGGCTGAGATTCAAGTTTATTCCCAGAGATGCATGCACACACTTTCATTTCAATGTTTTTGTTATTAGATACTGTTGAGTTGATTTCAACTCATAAAAATGCCACATGACAGGGTAGAACGGCCGGCCGCAGAGGGTTTTCTAGGCTGTAATCTTTTGGGAACAGATCGCCAGGTCTTTCTCCCATGGAGCCACTGGGTGGATTTGAACTGCCATCCTTTGCAGCACCCCAGGGACTCCTGATAACAAGTAGCACTATTTCAAACATCTCTAGCTAATGAGAAAAGAATTGAAGTGGACGATTCTGCCAAATGACATCATGGAGTAACATCTAGTCGAAGGTCCTGCGGCAACTTGAAAAAAAAAAAAAAAAAAGGAAGGAGGACTGAGAGGTAAGGCATCAATGTGCACGCATGTCCAGGCTCCAGGATCTGGTCCAAAGCAGCCCAACCCTGGTGGTTGAAATAAGAGATTTCAACAACAACAATACAATTTGTTTAACATTGTACCTTGGTCATCTAGTGCTGTTATGACAGAAATACCACAAGTGGATGGCTTTAACAAACAGAAATTTAATTCTCTCACAGTCTAGGAGACTACAAGTCCAAATTCAGGGCATCAGTCCAGGGGAAGGCTTTCTTTCTCCGTCGGCTCTGGAGGAAGGTCCTTGTCATCAGTCTTCCCTTGGTCTGGGAGCATCTCAGCGCAGGAACCTCAGGTCCAAAGGACACACCCTGCTCCTAGTGCTGCTTTCTTGGTGGTACGAGGTCCCCTTGTCTCTCTGCTGACTTCTCTCTTTTATATCTCAAAGAAGATTGGCTTAAGACACTAATCTTGTAGCCCTCACCAATATAACTGCCACTGATCCATCTCATTACATCATAGTGATAGGATTTACAACACATAGGGAAATCAAGTCAGATGACAAAATGGCAGACAATCATACAATACTGGGGATCATGACCTAGCCAAGGTGACAGATATTTTGGGGGGACACAATTCAATCCATGACACATTGTTAATTGAAATTTTAATTATACTTTTTTATATCACGTTTATAAATTTGTTTGGTTTTATTGTTGTATGCTGTTTTGCTGTTAGGTGCCATTAAGTTGGTTCCGACTCATAGTAATCCTATGTACAACAGAACTAAATACTACCTGATCCTGAGCCATCCTCACAATGGTTGCTATGTTTGAGCCCATTGTTGCAGCCACTGTGTCAATCCAATTGTTATTTTTGTAAGAACTATAAAATAAGGACATGTGTAGAAATTGCTGAATGGGAACCTGTTTTGCTGTGTACACTTTCATTGAAAATATAATAAAACATTATTTAAAGAGAAAAAGAAAGGACTATAATATAAGGAATTTATACCTAGTTTTACGTTTGGCACATCGTAACACTGTAATAAAAATGACTTAAAGCTAAACTGAGGGTTAGGGAGAAAGGTTTTTCCTTGAAAAGAGGTTCATCCCTTCCTCAGATTTGCATCAAAAGGGGCTAGCTGCTCTAGGACAATTTTTTAAGATACTTAACTTTTCCAATTATTATTTTAAAATGAGTAATTTCCACTTGGCCTTTACCAAATATAAATAAATAGATGTTATAGGCCACACAAAAAGTTCAGTTTCTAATAGTTCACGTTCTCATTTGCAAGTTCTACAACTGTGAGAGGAAAATAATTCAAAGTTCAAGGCTCATAATTTCACTTTCACTATTTATTCAGTGGTGGCATAGTGGTTAAGAGCTATGGCTGCTAACCAAAATGTCGGCAGTTCTAATCCACCAGGTGCTCCTTGGAAACCCTACAGGGCAGTTCAACTCGTCCTATAGGGTCACTATGAGTCAGAATTGATTCAACAGCAATGGGTATTTATTCAGTAGTTCAGTCCTTCACCACAGACTGAAAATTCTCTAATGGATCAAGTTATTTCCTCCCTGGTAAAGATGGCAAGACAAACACTTGACTATTTTGATCAATTTATGGGAGAAGAACCACAAGCCTGGGTCAGAACTTCCTGACATGCAAATTTTGATTTTTTTAAATAATTTATTTTATTATCTTGTTGTTGAGAATACACACAGCAAAAACTTACACCAATTCAAGTTTCTACATGTACGATTCAGTGACATTGACTACATTCTTTGAGTTGTGTAACCATTCTCACCCTCCTTTTCTGAGCTATTCCTCCCCCATTAACATAAGCCCACTGCCCCCTAAAGTTGCTCTCTAATCTTTCAGGTTGCTGGGTTTAATTTGATCCCATATAGACACATCTTAAAAGAACTTAATGCCCAAGGCAGACAGTCTTTATTAGTTAAGCTAAACTATTGCTTGGTTTTAAGATGTCAGGGGATATTTTTAGTTTAAGGTTTAAAGATTATCTCAGGGCAATAGTTTCCTGGGTTCATCCAGGTTCCATGGCTCCAGAAAGTCTGGAGTCCATGAGAATTTAAAATTCTGTTCTCCATTTCCCCCCTTTTGATCAGGATCCTTTTACAGAATATTTTATCAAAACATGCAGTAATAGTATCCAGGCATCATCCAATTCTGGTCTCATGGCAAAGGAGATAGTTATTTATGGAGGCAATTAGCAACACATTTCATTTCCTCCTCCTATTCCTGACTTTCTTCTTCTTCTGTTGCTACAGGCAAATTAAAAAAAAAAAAAACAGAGAGTTAAAATTCTATTGTTGTACCTCAGATGGCCACTCGCAAGCTCTTAAGACCCAACACACTACACAATGAACTAAGAGGCAGAACAGAAGCACTAAACATGATATTAGGCCAATTAACCAGAATATTCTATGAAACCATGACCCTAAACCTCCAAACCAAGGAACTAAATCCCATGAGGTATTTGGTTGTGCATAAGCAGCCTCAGCAGCTACTCTTTTTTGTTTTCTGTCATTGTTGTAAATATATCTATCATACCATTTCTGCCAATTCAACTTTTTACAGGTGAACAACTTATTGATGGGAATTACATTAATTGACTGTGCGATCCTACCTTTAATGCGATTTTTCCATCGCTGTAAACAAAAACTGCGTGCTCCATAAGCAATGACTTTTCCTTTCCCCCTCCATCCCACAGCTGGTAGCTACCAACAAAATTGATCTCTATACATTTGCCTGTTCTTGTCGTTTTATGTAAGTGAGGTCATACAATATTTGTCCTTTTGTGATTAACTTATTTCACACAGCATAATGTCCTTAACTCCATTCATACTGTAGCATGTATCAATATTTCATCTCTCCTATTGGCTGAGTAGTATTCCATTGTATGTATGTACCACATTTTGTTTATCCATTCATCTGTCGATGGGCATTTAAGTTGTTACCTCCTTTTGGCTATTATGAGTAGTGCTACAATGAGCACTGGTATATAAGGATATGTTTGAGTCTCTGCTTTGAAGTCTTTTGGGTATATACCTAGGAGCAGAATTGCTGGGTCATATGGCAGTTCTATTTTTAGTTTTTTGAAGAATCATCACACTGTTTTCCACAAAGACTGTACCATCTTGCATTTCTACCAGCAATGGATAAAGATTACAATTTCCCCACTACTTTGCCAATATGTATATATTTTTTTAATCTTAGCCATACTAAAACAAAAAAACAAACCCGTTGCTGTCGAGTTGATTTTGACTCATAGCTACCCTATAGGACAGAGTAGAACTGCCTCATAGAGTTTCCAAGGAGCGCCTGGTGGATTCGAATTGCCAACCTTTTGGTTAGCAGTCATAGCACTTAACCACTATGTCACCAGAGTTTCCATAGCCATCCCAGTGAGTGCAAATTTGAATTTTTAATCTAGAGACCTTAGATTTCATCATGGCCCAAGTCTTAATTTTAGATGAGAAAACTAAAGGGGACAAAGATTGAGATTCACCCAAGGGCTGGCCAGGACCCTGGAGAGATTGAAATGAGGGTGGACTCAGCATTTTCTACCCAGTGGCCCTTTTCCACCTCCCCCAAGGTGTCTGTGTCAGGACTTGGTCCCTGCAGCATAATCCACCCTGCCCCACAAATACCCAGGACCCTCATGCAGGGCTGAAGCATGGGCCTTACGGTTCTCAAGTCTGGGTCTAACATCAGCTCCATACTGACTGAGACCTTGATCAATCACTGAACCCTCTTACCGCAAGTGCTGCATCACTGAAAAGGGAACTAATCTTTATTGGCTTCTAGTTGTTGGTAGTTGCTGTTGGGCTCCTGGCAACCTTATGTACAGAAGAATGAAACATGGCCCAGCCCTGTGTCGTTTTTACAATCTTTGATATGTTTGAGTCCATTGTTGTGGCCACCGTGTCAATCCATCTCACTGAGGGATTTCCCCTTCCTTTGTTGGCCCAAATATTATGTCCTTCTCCAGCAATCAGCCCCTCCTGATGATGTGTCCAAAGTAAGCAAGTTGAAGTTTCAGACAATATTCTGTGATCCATAGGGTTTTCATTGGGTGAGCTTTGGAAGTAGATAATCAGACCTTTCTTCCTAGTCTGCCTTAGTCTGGAAGCTCTGCTGAAACCTGTCCACCATGGGTGATGCTGCTGGCGCTTGAAATACCAGTAACATAGCTTTCAGCATCATAACAACATTCCAGCCACCACAGTACGACAAACTCACAGATGCGTGGTGGACCTTCGAGTAGTAAAAGTAATGACTATTTATCAAGGGCTAAAATGCACCAGTCATTTCTAAATAACTTTTATCAGTTAACTCATTTAACCTCTCAACAACCCCAGAAAACAGGCAATATTATTACCTCCAATTTTACAGATGAGGAAACTGGGGCACAAATAAGAATATTAAATAACTTGCCTGTGGTCACAGCTGGTAGGGGTCAAGCTGGCACTAGAGCCCAAACAGTCCCACTCCAAAGCCCACACCATGGCCCAACCTGGCACTGGCCTTGTCGTGGGTGTTTTAGAGGACATCAGTCCTTGAAACAACCCTATGATGGTGTTTCTATTTTTGAAGTTGTGAAGACCGTTTGCATTAAAGCAATTTGACTCAATGTCTGACTTCTCTGGATCGTTCCTCTGTCAAATGAGATTCTGCCAGCATGGCCAATCTCAAATTAGTGCCACTTGGCTTCTAACCAAAAGGTTGGTGGTTCTAGTCTACTCAGAGATCCTCGAAAGAAAGGCCTGGCAATCTAGCTCTGAAAAATCAGCCTTTGAAAACTCTTTTAAGCATAGTTCTATTGTGACTCACATGGGGTTGCCATGACTCAAAATTGACTCAATGGTATCTGGTTTGGTTTTGTTTAACCGAGACATTAGATCTTGAAATGCTGGTAGTGATTTAAAGTACTGGACACTCATAATATTTATATTTTCTCAGAGCAGTGTGGGCTGCAAAGCTGAGAAAACACAGAAACAAGAAGAACCACTGTCCACAGGGAGCTTGGAGACCTCTGGAGAACTCCTCACTCCACTATCCCCAGAGGGTAGAGCCTTGTGGTGCCTGTGGGCTCCCCAGGAACTGTAACAGTTCTAGCCTGAAGACATCTTAATATTGTAGAGTGTCACCACAGGATGGTAATTTCAGGTCCCACTCTCTCAGTCTAAGGTGAAAAAAGTGAGACCAGGAGGGTGGGCGCTTTCTCCATTGTCATGCAACCACTGGCAGTGGGGGACAATTAATTGCCCCTCCGTCACACACTGCTCCCTGCTATGGGCACTGCCTGGGAGACAACGGCAAGCTTGCCCCACCAGGACAGGGAAGTGTGGATGGGGCAGAGGGTGTGGCCTCTTGGTCTGCAGCTCAGATATCCCCGGTGGGATCCCAGCTGAGTCAAAAGGAGCAATGTACACGGCAATTTATAGCCCCCTCTCCATGAAGCTTTAGGCCATGAAGTTGACTGTTTAACAAACTTGGGTGCCCTCATCACCCCAAAGTTCCTGTGTTTGTTATCTTCCTTCCACATTGATTACAAGATAAGGAGAAGTCAAGATTACATAGATGTCTTTACCTAAAGTAGCTGTGTGGCACAATCAAGGTGTACACGACTGAAAAGGCCAGGTCCCCCAAAAGGGACTCTATACACATTCCCCTTAGAATGTACAAATGGACATCTTACGCCACTTATATTTCCCAAGTTACCAAAATAACCCTGTACTCTCTCTGCTTTTGGCAATACAAAACACACAGATTGGAAAATATGCCTTCCTGCTGCCTGACTGCTCCCTTGCTTTCAATCTATCCAAAGGCAACTGCACTGGAGCCTTGGAAAGGCACTCTTCGGTTGGGACTTGGGAGATGTTTGCTTTCTTAATGCTGATTCTACATTTCCTGCTGAAATGGAGCTCTCTGCTTGGAAACCAGAATCAGCTGGCCAGACTCCCTGCAACTCCGGAAATGAGAGTCAGACGTCCTGGACTCTGTCGAAGCTGAAGTCAGTTTCCTTTCCCTGGCAGATGAAAGAGTGAGGTAATCACACACGATTTAGTGGAGGAGAAACTCAGCCTTCTAGAAATGAAGACCAAGCATTTGTCACACAAAAAAAAAACATTTTGAAAGCCAGATTTAGATCCACAACATTAAATGAACCACTGATCTTCAAAGACTGGTAAATTCCAATTGCCATCTAGATCTGTTTTAAAACTTAAAGCATAATGTTTGTTTGTGAAATGGTAACGCTCTAAAATGCCAGCATGAAAAACAAAGCAAACCCAATCTTACTAATAATAACTACAAAAAGTAAAAGTTAAAAAAATAAAAAAGAATACATTATGTATCCTTGGCAAAATCGTGTTCTAAAAAGGAAAAAATCTACAATTGTTCTGCATTCTCCAAAAGGGTGCAGGCCTCTAGCCTCCCAGAACAGGCACTTGGCTGGGTATGACTTGGCTCCACACCCAGGAAAGGGTGAGCCAGGGGAATGGAATTTGGCGGTGCTGTGCTTTCCTGGCTGCAAGGTCAGTGGGCTGCAGAGGCTTGGCCTTGTCTAAAGTGACAGCTCTATCGTCCCATGGCTTAGAGATCTGGGGTGAGAGGGCACTGTGACAGGACAAGTCCTGCCCCTCCAACTTCCGCACTGTCAACTGACCGCAGGCCTTGGGTTGGTTCTGTTCGGACTTTAATACATTTGTCGCAACAACCCTCACCTCACTATTCCCTGGACCCTTATTGGTGCATTGCTTTGACTTTTTTTTTCTTTCAGTTTTATTGTGGAAAATACATATAATGAAAATTTTGCCATTTTCATCATTTTTACATGTACAATTCAGGGACATTAACTACATTCACCATGTTGTGCTACCCTCACCACTACCCATTTCCTAAAATTTTTCATCACCCCAAACAGAAACTGAATACCTCTTAATACCTCCCCATTACCCCCTTTCCCCAGCCCGGGGGTAACCATTAATAAATTTTGGTCTCTATGCATTTGCCTATTCTAGATATTTCATATAAGTGGAATCATACATTTGTCCTTTCGTGTCTGACTTACTTCACTCAGCATGTTTTCAAGGTTCATCCACGGGGTAGCATGTATCAGGACTTCCTTTCTCTTTCTGGACGAATAATATTCCATTGTATGAATATACCATGTTTTGCTTATCCAGTCGTCTGTTGATGAACACTTGGGTTGTTTCCACCTTTGGCTACTGTGACTAATGCTGCAGTGAACATTGGTGTACAAGTATTTATTTGAGTCACTGCTTTGGTGAATTGCTCTTTGAGACCATACTTCTGTTCCCTGGTTAAAGAGCAAGACCAGCTACATAATTTGTAGGGCCCAGTGCAAATGAAACCCTGCTAGTATAGTGGTTAAGAGCTACAGCTGCTAACCAAAAAGTCGGCAGTTCAAATCTACCAGGCGCTCCTTGGAAACTCTATGGGGCAGTTCTACGCTGTCCTATAGAGTCACTATGAGTCAGAATTGACTCGACAGCAGTGGTTCGGTTTTGATTTTAGTGCAAATGAAAATGCAGGCCTCCCTGCTCAAAATTATTAAGACTTTCAAGACTTCCTCAGCAGAGCATTAAACAAAAGCATGCAGTCTTGACTATGAGACACTGTGTGACTGCACAGGTGGAATGCCCTGTTAAACAGTGAGGTTTTAGAGCATGGGCTCAACAAGTTAGTGGATCTTTTGTCTTACTGAAATTCATAAAGCTGGAAAAATGTGGAAAAAAGAAAAATTTATTATTTTATGTTTTCACAATTGTTTTAATTTGATCCAAAGGGTCTGAGGGTGTCTTAGATGGTCTGTCAGGTGTGGCATGAGGGAATGAGACTCATGCAGGAAGGCCAGAAAACAAACAGAATTTATTGCTTATAGGTCCCAAAGAGAAAACCACAGCATGCCTCGACGCAGGACCACTCAGGGGATTGCGCCGGGGTACAGGTAACAACAAGCTGGAATTATAGGAGCAGGCTTATGAATGGAAAACAGTGTGGAATTAACTAGGTTGCACTGGCTTCCTGGGGATTGGGCATTTTGAATAATTCTGCCAGCCCAGGGGGACCAGGGGCTGTCCCTAGTGGCTGGGTACCTGGCTCAGGGGTGATTCAGGTAGGAATGTGAGACAGAACCTGATAAAGAGAATGGTTGGAGAGTAGACTTAACCAGCTGCTCAAGAAGGAGAACAGACCAGTCTTCATCCAGGGCCTCGAAACTGGGTCAAGACAGCATTCGATGGACAGAGTATCACAACAATTCTTCCCCAGTTGCTAGCATTCTCAGTGCTCAAGTGCTTTCTCAAAGTATACAACTGCAAGGTCAACAGGGACAAAGAAGGAGTCTGTACTAATTTTTTAATTAATTTTTCCAAACGACTCCGTTACACCTACAACTGGCTTGTCGAAACACCCTCACAACAGAGTCCACAGGCTGCGCTGGACTCTCCAGAGCACCCACCACCCCCCTTAACGCCCGTTAACTGGCAAGGGGTGATTCTTATTGTTAAAAAGAAAGCAAGCACCCCCATTTAATGGCAGCATCTTGAATGATCAGATTGGTAGTGAGGTGGACTTGTGTGTGTTAACTTAGAGATGGGGCTGCTGGATGGGTTAAGCCTATGGTTGGCCAGTTTCCTGCCCCCACAAATGAAATACTCCAGAATATAAGGAAGCCAAGGCTGAGGAGGCATGCAGCAGCACGGGAACCAACCACGCTGCTGGTGAGCAGGCATTTCTTCTGCATCCCATGTTAGTGTTGTAAACTCCACGATGAAGCCCATAGCTGTCATTCCCTTTGTTTTCTCCAGAATGCTAGAACTTTAGAACTACTGCAGCCATGCAGAAAACAGCGGTAGAAAGTTCTTTCTCAACAGCTGCGGCCAGAACTGGTGGGAGGAGAAGCAGCGGGGTGCTAACATCCGAGAGGCGAGAGGCCGTGTGTGGGCTTTGTGAGTCATGAGTGTAAGGTAGTTGGTGCTTTCTCCAGAGCCTGAGACTGACGGTGAGCATGTGCTGAGGCAGAGCCAATTATCCCCAGTATTTCTGTGATTGTGCATTTTACAAAATACGGCCTTTATTTAGTCCACATTGCTTCTCTTCCTCCCATTCATACTTTCAGGTAAAATCAAATTGTTTTAAAGCACCCCTAGGAAATTCTCTCTCTCTTCTCTATCACTTGATGTTTTGTTTCTCTCACATACCAATAACATTTGCTGGGCTTTTACACGGGGCAAATGACCAAGCCACTTTGGTTTTTTTGTTTCTTTGTTTTAGCATTTAATGTGGCTCAGAATGTATGATCTAAGTATAGTTAGTATAAAGATGTATTCATTTCTAGGCCTGCTGTCACAAAGCACCACAAACTGGGCAGCTTAAAAAACAGAAATTTATTCCCTCACAGCTCTGGTGGCTACAAGTCCAAATTCAGAAGGCAGTGCCGTGCTGTCTCTGAAGGCTCTTGGGAAAGATCTTTCTTTACGTGTCCCCTGCAGCTCTGGTGGTTCCAGGTGTTCCTTGACTGTGTCAGCATCACTCCATCTGCACCTCTGACTTAGCACGGCTGTCTTCCCGCTGTGTCTGCCTGTGTCTCTTCTTTTATGAGAACATCAGGGGTGTTAGAGTTTAAAAAAAAAAAAAGCTGCCATCAAGTCAATTCCAATTCATGGAGACCCCATGTGTTGCAGGGTAGAATTGTACTCCATAGGGTTTTCAGGGCTGTGACTTTTCAGAAGCAGATCACCAGGCCTTTCTCCCGAGGTGCTTTTGGGTGGGTTTGAGTCACCAAACTTTCAGTTAATAGTCGAGCAGTTAATTATTTGCACCGCCCAGTGACTCCATGTTGGCTTAGAGCCCATCATACTCCAGTATGATCTCATGTTGATCAATCCCATCTGCAAAGACACTCTTTCCAAACAAGGTCATGTTCATAGGTACCAGGGATTAGGACTTCCACGTATCTTTTGGGGGGACACAATTCAACCCATAACAAAGGGTAAGAGACTCCATATTCTTCCAGGCAGGGTTCAAATTCCAACTCCTCTCTCTCTGCTGTGTGGCCATGGGCTAATAACTTCTCCAAGCCTCATATTTAAAATGAGACAAATAAAGGTACTCCCCTCATAGCATCTTTGTGAAAATTAAGTGAAATAATGTGCATAAAATGCTCAGCTGAGAGTAAGTGCTGAATAATTCTTATGTGGTACTGCTATTCCCAGATGTTGTATTACCAAGGGTTGCTGTCAAGTTGCTTTGCAAAATGGTTATGCAAAGTTTCCCACAGCAATATGAGTGTTTACCAAATTCACCACATTAAAAGGTAACACTGAATGAGGGTGACGTGTGCACAGCTTGGCCAAGGGAAATGATGTCACTCAGATGTGCACAAGAAAAAAAGGACCTTTTGGTAATTGCTATGGCATATGCAATTTTGCAACAACAAGAGCAACCAAAAATGTATAAATGGGTATACATATATATATGTAGGCATATATGTGTATATGCCTGTACGTAGGCATATACGTGTATATGTATGTACACGTGAGTATATACATAGGTACACATAGGTGCCGAGCAAATAACCTGAGAAGCTGGACTATGTGAAGAAGAACTCAGCATCAGGATTGGCGGGAGACTCATTAACAACCTGTGATACACAGATGACACGACCTTCCTTGCTAAAAGCAAAGAGGACTTGAAGCTCTTACTGATGAAGATCAAAGACCACAGCCTTCAGTATAGATTACACCTCAACAAAAAGAAAACAAAAATCCTCACAACTGGACCAATAAACACCATCATGATAAACAGACAAAAGACTGAAATTGGCAAGGATTTCATCTTACTTGGATCCACAATCAACCCCCATGTATGTATGCAGCAGTCAAGAAATCAAATGATGTATTTCACTGGGCAAATCTGCTGCAAAAGACCTCTTCAAACTGTTGAAAAGAAAACATGTCACTTTAGGGACTAAGGTGCGCCTGACCCAAGCCATGATATTTTCAATTGCCTCATATGCATGCGAAAGCTGGACAGTGAATGAAGAAGACAGAATTGCTGCCTTTGAATTATGGTGTTGATGAAGAATATTGAATATACGTGGAATGACAAAAGACTGAACAAAATCTGTCTTGGAAGAAGTATAGCCAGAATGCTCCTTAGAAGCATAGATGGTGAGACTTTGTCTCAAGTCCTTTGGACATGTTATCAGGAGGGATCAGTCCCCGGAGAAGGACATTATGCTTGGTAAAGTAGAGGGTCACTGAAAGAGAGGAAGACCCTCAAGGAGATGTATTGACACAGTGGCTGCAATGATGGGCTCAAGCATAACAACAATTGGGATGATAGCACAAGACCGGGCAATGTGTCATCCTGTTGTACATAGGGTTGCTATGGGTCAGAACCAACTCGACGGCACCTAATGACAACAACAAAACATCTTGACTTTGTTCTCAACTCTAAGTGCATGCCTAGAAATTAGAAATTCCCCACTTCCTAGAAATAACCTAAGAGTTCATTCCAAGTTGCTTGGACAAGGAGCTGACTGAGAATGGAGGGGTCTCTCAGGTTTCTCCCAGGACAAGATGCTTTCTTGCCTTTTCCCCAGAAGGAAAGATTGCTTCATCTCTGTGATAAAGGAAATTTTCCTGGGTCCTGAGAATGTGGATTCCTCTTGCCTTCTGCACAACCTTGGGCCTGACCTTTGGCCTGGAAGAAGAGAAATGACAAGTGAGCAAAAGGAAACCCAGAGTAACTGCTTCTTGAACACTGAGCGGAGTGAGCAAATAGTCTGACCATGAACTTCAGACCCTCTATACTCTGCAACTCTACTGTCTTATTTGGACTCAGTACGGCTCCCAGAAACCTTACAGGGACTTGGGATTCCAAGACTGGCCTACAGCATGCTCTACTACAACAAACCCATCCTGGATCAACAAGTCAAAACCTATTTAAATGGCTAATCACTTTTCCTTGTGCAACTTTGGTTGTTTGCCTTTGAGCCCCATTTAGTCTGGGAGTGGGTCTTCACAGAAGCTTCCTCCCCATCCCCTCTGCCCCCATATACTGGTGAATCCTTGCTACTTCAAACTAGTAGTCTCTGGGTTATCCTCTGACAATCTGAGACGCCATCCCACAGGGTCTAATCTCTCAGTTAGGTCTTACCTGCCCATCAGGGAACTCAGTCTAACACTCACCCTGTGTCAGAGTCTTTATTTTTCTCTTAGCACCATTTACCCCAAGATCTCTAAACAACTTCAGTAAACATCTGTCACCCCAACTCCAGGCTACCTGGTGCCAGGGAGCCTGTTTATTCCACAACTTTCTTATTTAATACTTGTCCTATAAGAAAGCCCCACAGGGGAAAGGCCTCTCTAGAAGGTCCCTCCACATTCAACAGTCCTCTAAGCAATGGTGGACACCAGAGGACCCTGAGCACTGCTATCTTTCTTTTCCCTTTCAGCATAAAGCCTAGGCCCTAAGCTAACCCTGTGACATTATGGAGTTTATCTTAACCCCTTGCTGGACAGGCATCAGCCCTGAGGGGACTGCTGGCATGACAGATGGCCCTTATCCTCTTAGGAGAATAATTTGACAGTTAAAATGAGTATTTATTTTCACCAGATGTATATGATTTGACCTAAAAAAGCAGTGTACCATGTGAAGACATTTCCTCATTTTATACCACTCCTGGTATAAATATTCTTTGGTTACGTCGAATTATTTTTTATTGTAAAAATAAGTTTGATTTACTAATCTTGTAATCAGAATTTAGCTAATTTGTAGTAGACAGCCTCCAAGATGGACCCCAATGACTGCAGTCTCCTGAAATTCACACCTTTGTGTAATTCTCTCTTCTTGATTATGGGCTGGGCCTGGTGACTCACGCTTCTAAGAGAATACACAGAAGCGATGGGACGTCACTTCCATTGTTAGGTCACAAAAAAGACTGTGGTTTCCCTCCTGGACATCCTCTCTTGCTCTCTCCCACACTGACCCTGGGGTAAGCCAGTTACCATGCTGTAAGCTGCTCTATGGAGAGGCCACATGACGGTAACTGATATCCCTTGTTGTCTGCCAGTGAGGTTCTAAGGCTGACAGCCATGCGAGTGAACCCAGAAACAGTTTCTACCTAAGTCAAGCCTTGAGATGTCTGCAGCCCCAGCTGAAACTTTGGTGGGCGTCTTGTAGAAAACCCAGCTAAAAAAGGCCCAGACTCCAGACCCACAGAAACTATGAGATAATAAACATGGACTGTTTTAAACTACCAGATTTTCGAGTGACTTGTCAGGCAGTAAGAGATAATATAATTGCTGTTGTTAGCTGCCATTGAGTTGACCCTCACCTTGTGGCAACCCCATCCACAATGCTATTAGACTGTTGTGATGCACAGGGTTTTCACTGGCTGATTTTTTTTTTCAGTCTTCCAAATAATTTTTAATAGTGTAAAGAAAGCATCAGAGATATAATCATACATTATATAGTTATATGGAGAGAAAATAGGATGCAGAAAGTTACAGACTCCGTCAACTATATCTATAACTAAAAGACGTGAGAGACATGGACCCAATCTTAACATTGGTTAGCTAGGTTGTTAAGAGTGATTAGCTTTTCCCTTGTACTTCACTACATATTCTATTTCTACGCTCTAAAATTAACCCTGTTGCTATCGAGTTGATTCTGATTCATAATGACCCTATAGGACAGAGTAGCACTGCCCTACATGGTTTCCAAGGAGCACCTGGTGGATTCAAACTACTGACCTTTTGGTTAGCAGCCAGCCATAGCTCTTAACCACTATGCCACCAGGGTTTCCACCCTCTGAAACTAGCAGGTATTAATTGTATACTCAGAAAAAACACAAAAGTTACTTTAAAAATATGCAATGTAGGACACAACAACAAATTTCAGTTTTTTTTAAATAATCGTTATTGTGCCTTAAGTGAAAGTTTATAAATCAAGTCAGTCTGTCACATGTAAACTTATATACACCTTACTACATATTCCCATTAATTCTCCCCCTAAATAGTCAGCCCACTCCCTCCTTCCAGTCTTTCCTTTCATGACAATTTTGCCAGTTTCTAACCCTCTCTACCCTCCCATCTCCCCTCTAGACAGGAGATGCCAACACAGTCTCAAGTGTCCACCTGATACAAGTAGCTCACTCTTCGTCAGCATCTCTCTCCAACCCATTCTCCAGTCCCTTCCATGTCTGATGAGTTGTCTTCGGGAATGGTTCCTGTTCTGGGCCAACAGAAGGTTTGGGGACCATGATTCCTCTAGTCTCAGTCAGACCATTAAGTATGGTCTTTTTATGAGAATTTGGGGTCTGCATGCCACTGTTCTCCTGCTCCCTCAGGGGTTCTCTGTTGTGCTCCCTGTCAGGGCAGTCATCGGTTGTGGCTGGGCACCATCTAGTTCTTCTGGTCTCAGGATGATGTCTCTAGTTCATGTGGCCCTGTCTGTCTCTTGGGCTCATAATTATCTTGTGACCTTGGTGTTCTTCATTCTCCTTTGATCCAGGTGGGTTGAGACCAATTGATGCATCTTAGATGACCGCTTGTTAGCATTTAAGACCCCAGATGCCACATTTCAAAGTGGGATGCAGTATGTTTTCTTAATAGAATTTATTTTGCCAATTGACTTAGATGTCCCCTGAAGCCATACTCCCCAAACCCCCGCCCTTGCTCTGCTGACCTTCTAAGCATTCAGTTTATCCACGAAACTTCTTTGCTTTTGGTCCAGTCCAGTTAAGATGACCTTCCCTGTATTGAGTGTTGTCCTTCCCTTCACCTAAAGTAGTTCTTATCTACTAACTAATCAGTAAATAACCCTCTCCCACCCTCCCTCCCTCCCCCCTCTCATAACCACAAAAGAATGTGTTCTTCTCAATTTGAACTATTTCTCAAGATCTTTTAATAATGGTCTTATACAATATTTGTCCTTTTGCATCTGACTAATTTCACTCAGCATAATGCCTTCCAGGTTCCTCCATGTAATGAAATGTTTCACAGATTCATCACTGTTCTTTATCGATGTGTAGTATTCCATTGTGTGAATATACCATAATTTATTTATCCATTCATTCGTTGATGGACACCTTGGTTGCTTCAAGCTTTTTGCTATTGTAAACAGTGCTGCAATAAACATGGGTGTGCATATATAGGTTCGTGTAAAGGCTCTTATTTCTCTAGGATATATTCCGAGGAGTGGGATTTCTGGGTCGTATGGTAGTTCTATTTCTAACTTTTTAAGGAAACGCCAGATAGATTTCCAAAGTGTACCATTTTGCATTCCCACCAACAGTGTATAAGAGTTCCAATCTCTCCGTAGCCTCTCCAACATCTATTATTTGGTGTTTTCTTGGATTAATGCCAGCCTTGTTGGAGTGAGATGGAATCTCATCGTAGTTTTAATTTGCATTTCTCTAATGGGTAATGATCGAGAGCATTTTCTCATGTATCTGTTAGCTGCTTGAACATCTTCTTTGGTGAAGTGTGTGTTCATATCCTTTGCCCACTTCTTGATTGGGTTGTTTGTCTTTTTGTGGTTGAGTTTTGACAGAATCAAATAGATTTTAGAGATCAGGTGCTGGTTGGAGATGTCAGAGCTGGAAATTCTTTCCCAATCTGTAGGTGGTCTTTTTACTCTTTTGGTGAAGTCTTTAGATGAGCATAGGTGTTTGATTTTTAGGAGCTCCCAGTTATCTGGTTTCTATCCGTCATTTTTGGTAATGTTTTGTATTCTGTTTATGCCTTGTATTAGGGCTCCTAATGTTGACTCTATTTTTTCTTCCATGATCTTTATCGTTTTAGTCTTTTTTTTATTATTATTAACTTTTATTAAGCTTCAAGTGAACGTTTACAAATCCAATCAGTCTGTCACATATACGTTTACATACATCTTACTCCGTACTCCCACTTGCTCTCCCCCTATTGAGTCAGCCCTTTCAGTCTCTCCTTTCGTGACAATTTTGCCAGCTTCCCTCTCTCTCTATCCTCCCATCCCCCCTCCAGACAAGAGCTGCCAACACACTCTCAAGTGACCACCTGATATAATTAGCTCACTCTTCATCAGCATCTCTCTCCCACCCGCTAACCAGTCCCTTTCATGTCTGATGAGTTGTCTTCGGGGATGGTTCCTGTCCTGTGCCAACAGAAGGTCTGGGGAGCATGGCTGCCGGGATTCCTCTAGTCTCAGTCAGACCATTAAGTATGATCTTTTTATGAGAATTTGGGGTCTGCATCCCACTGATCTCCTGTTCCCTCAGGAGTTCTCTGTTGTGCTCCCTGTCAGGGCAGTCATCGATTGTGGCCGGGCACCAACTAGTTCTTCTGGTCTCAGGATGATGTAGGTCTCTGGTTCATGTGGCCCTTTCTGTCTCTTGGGCTCTTAGTTGTCATGTGACCTTGGTGTTTTTCATTTTCCTTTGCTCCAGGTGGGTTGAGACCAATTGATGCATCTTAGATGGCTGCTTGTTAGCATTTAAGACCCCAGACGCCACATTTCAAAGTGGGATGCAGAATGTTTTCATAATAGAATTATTTTGCCAATTGACTTAGAAGTCCCCTCAAACCATGTTCCCCAGACCCCCGCCCCTGCTCCGCTGACCTTTGAAGCATTCATTTTATCCCGGAAACTTCTTCGCTTTTGGTCCAGTCCAATTGAGCTGACCTTCCATGTATTGAGTGTTGTCTTTCCCTTCACCCAAAGCAGTTCTTATCTACTGATTAATCAATAAAAAACCCTCTCCCTCCCTCCCTCCCTCCCCCCTTCGTGACCACAAAAGTATGTGTTCTTCTCAGTTTTTACTATTTCTCAAGATCTTATAATAGTGGTCTTACACAATATTTGTCCTTTTGCCTCTGACTCATTTCGCTCAGCATAATGCCTTCCAGGTTCCTCCATGTTATGAAATGTTTCACAGATTCATCACTGTTCTTTATCGATGCGGAGTATTCCATTGTGCGAATATACCACAATTTATTTACCCATTCATCCGTTGATGGACACCTTGGTTGCTTCAAGCTTTTTGCTATTGTAAACAGAGCTGCAATAAACATGGGTGTGCATATATCTGTCTGTGTGAAGGCTCTTGTATCTCTAGGGTATATTACGAGGAGTGGGATTTCTGGGTTGTATGGTAGTTCTATTTCTAACTGTTTAAGATAACGCCACATAGATTTCCAAAGTGGTTGTACCATTTTACATTTCCCACCAGCAGTGTATAAGAGTTCCAATCTCTCCGCAGCCTCTCCAACATTTATTATTTTGTGTTTTTTGGATTAATGCCAGCCTTGTTGGAGTGAGATGGAATCTCATCGTAGTTTTAATTTGCATTTCTCTAATGGCTAATGATCGAGAGCATTTTCTCATGTATCTGTTGGCTGCCTGAATATCTTCTTTAGAGAAATGTGTGTTCATATCCTTTGCCCACTTCTTGATTGGGTTGTTTGTCTTTTTGTGGTTGAGTTTTGACAGAATCATGTAGATTTTAGAGATCAGGCGCTGGTCTGAGATGTCATAGCTGAAAATTCTTTCCCAGTCTGTAGGTGGTCTTTTTACTCTTTTGGTGAAGTCTTTAGCTGAGCATAGGTGTTTGATTTTTAGGAGCTCCCAGTTATCGGGTTTCTCTTCATCATTCTTGGTAATGTTTTGTATTCTGTTTATACCTTGTATTAGGGCTCCCAGGGTTGTCCCTATTTTTTCTTCCATGATCTTTATCGTTTTAGTCTTTATGTTTAGGTCTTTGATCCACCTGGAGTTAGTTTTTGTGCATGGTGTGAGGTATGGGTCCTGTTTCATTTTTTTGCAAATGGATATCCAGTTATGCCAGCACCATTTGTTAAAAACACTCTCTTTTCCCCAGTTAACTGACACTGGGCCTTTGTCAAATATCAGCTGCTCCTATGTGGATGGATTTATATCTGGGTTCTCAATTCTGTTCCATTGGTCTATGTGTCTGTTGTTGTACCAGTACCAGGCTGTTTTGACTACTGTGGCTGTATAATGTGTTCTAAAATCAGATAGAGTGAGCCTCCCACTTTCTTCTTTTTCAGTAATGCTTTTCTTATCTGGGGCTTCTTTCCCTTCCATATGAAGTTTGTGATTTGTTTCTGCATCACGTTAAAAAACGTCGTTGGAGTTTGGATCGGAAGTGCATTGTATATATAGGTAGCTTTTGGTAGAATAGACATTTTTACTATATTAAGTCTTCCTATCCATGAGCAAGGTATGTTTTTCCACTTAACTAGGTCCTTTTTAGTTTCTTGCAGTTGTACTTTGTAGTTTTCTTTGTATAAGTCTTTTACATCTTTGTCAAGATTTATTCCTAAGTATTTTATCTTCTTGGGGACTACTGTGAATGATATTAATTTGGTGATTTCCTCTTCGATGTTCTTTTTGTTTATGTAGAGGAATCCAAGTGATTTTTTCTATGTTTATCTTGTAACCTGAAACTCTGCCGAACTCTTCTATTAGTTTCAGTAGTTTTCTGGAGGATTCCTTAGCGTTTTCTGTATATAAGATCATGTCATCTGCAAATAGAGATAATTTTACTTCTTCCTTGCCAATCCCAATGCCCTTTATTTCTTTGTCTAGCCTAATTGCTCTGGCTAGGACCTCTAGCACAATGCTGAATAACAGCGGTGATAAAGGGCATCCTTGTCTGGTTCCCGTTCTCAGGGGAAATGCTTTCAGGCTCTCTCCATTTAGAATGATGTCGGCTATTGGCTTTGTATAAAAAATTTTATAGATGCCCTTTATTATTTTGAGGAATTCTCCTTCTATTCCTATTTTGCTGAGAGTTTGTATCACGTATGGGTGTTGGACTTTGTCAAATGCATTTTCTGCATCAATTGATAAGATCATGTGGTTTTTGTCTTTTGTTTTATTTATATCATGGATTACCTTAATGGCTTTTCTAATATTGAACCAACCTTGCATACCTGGTATAAATCCCACTTGGTCGTGGTGGATTATTTTTTTGATATGTTGTTGAATTCTATTGGCTAGAATTTTGTTGAGGATTTTTGCATCTATGTTCATGAGGGATATAGGTCTGTAATTTTCTTTTTTTGTGGTGTCTTTACCTGGTTTTGGTATCAGGGATATGGTGGCTTCATAGAATGAGTTAGATAGTATTCCATCATTTCCTATGCTTTGAAATACCTTTAGTAGTAGTGGTGTTAACTCTTCTCTGAAAGTTTGATAGAACTTGGCAGTAAAGCCGTCTGGGCCAGGGCTTTTTTTTTGTTGGGAGCTTTTTGATTACCTTTTCAATCTCTTTTTTTGTTATGGGTCTATTTAGTTGTTCTACTTCTGATTGTGTTAGTTTAGGTAGGTAGTGCTTTTCTAGAAATTCATCCATTTCTTCTAGGTTTGCAAATTTGTTAGAGTACAATTTTTCATAATAATCTGATATGATTCTTTTAATTTCAGTTGGGTCTGTTGTGATGTGGCCCATCTCATTTCTTATTCAGGTTATTTGTTTCCCTTCCTGTATTTCTTTAGTCAGTCTGGCTAATGGTTTATCAATTTTGTTAATTTTTTCAAAGAACCAGCTTTTGGCTTTGTTAATTCTTTCAATTGTTTTTCTGTTCTCTAATTCGTTTAGTTCAGCTCTAATTTTTTTTATTTGTTTTCTTCTGGTGCCTGATGGATTCTTTTGTTGCTCACTTTCTATTTGTTCAAGTTCTGGGGACAGTTTTCTTATTTTGGCTCTTTCTTCTTTATGTATGTGTGCATTTATTGATATAAATTGACCTCTGACCACTGCTGTTACTGTGTCCCAGAGGTTTTTATGGGAAGTGTTTTTGTTCTTGTTGCATTCTGTGAATTTCTTTATTCCCTCCTTAATGTCTTCTGTAACCCAGTCTTTTTTCAGGAGGGTATTGTTCAGTTTCCAATTATTTGATTTCTTTTCCCTGATTTTTCTGTTATTGATTTCTAATTTCATGGCCTTGTGGTCTCAGAAGATGCTTTGTAATATTTTGATGTTTTGGATTCTGCAAAAGTTTTATGAGCTAATATGTGATCTATTCTAGAGAATGTTCCATGTGCGCTAGAAAAAAAAGTATACTTTGGAGCAGTTGGGTGGGGTGTTCTGTATAAGTCTATGAGGTCAAGTTGGTTGACTGTAGCAATTAGATCTTTCGTGTCTCTATTGGCCTTCTTACTGGAAGTCCTATCCTTCTCCGAAAGTGGTGTGTTGAAGTCTCCTACTATATTTGTGGAGGTGTCTATCTCACTTTTCAGTTCTGTTAAAGTTTGTTGTATGTATCTTGCAGCCCTGTCTTTGGGTGCATAAATATCTAATATGGTTATATCTTCTTGGTCTACTGTCCCTTTAATCATTATGTAGTGTCCTTCTTTATCCTTTGTGGTGGATTTAACTTTAAAGTCTAATTTGTCAGAAATTAATATTGCCACTCCTGCTCTTTTTTGTTTGTTGTTTGCTCGATATATTTTTTTCCATCCTTTGAGTTTTTGTTTGTGTCTCTAATTCTAAGGTTTGTCTCTTGTAGGCAGCATAGAGACGGATTGTGTTTCTTTATGCAGTCTGAGACTCTCTGTCTCTTTATTGGCATGTTTAGTACATTTACATTTAGCATAATTATAGATAAGTATGAGTTTAGTGCTGTCATTTTGATGCCTTTCTTTGTGTGTTGTTGATAATTTCATTTTTCCACTTACTTTTTTGTGCTGTGAAATTTTTCTTTGTAAATTATGTGTTCCTCATTTTCATGGTAGTTGAATTCATTTTTGCTGAGTCATTTTTTTCTTGGTTTTTATTTTGAAGTATGGAATTATTAGACATCTTTGTGGTTATCTTAATACTTACCCCTATTTTTCTAAGTAAAAACCTAACCTGTATCATCCTATATCACCTTGTTTTCCTCTCCATATGGAAGATCTATGCCTCCTGTATTTAGTCCCTCTTTTTTGATTATTGTGATCTTTTACATAATGACTTCAATGATTCCCTGTTTTGAGCATTTTTTTTTTCTGTTTTAAATTAATCTTATTTTGTTTTTGTGATTTCCCTATTTGAGTTGATATCAGGATGTTCTGTTCTGTGACCTTGTTTTGTGTTAGCATCTGATTTTATTGATTTTCTGACCAATTTCCTTTAGTAATTCTTGTAGCTTTGGTTTGGTTTTTGAAATTCTCTAAGCTTGTGTTTATCTGTAAATGTTTTAATTTCACCCTCATATTTGAGACAGAGTTTTGCTGGATACATGAGCCTTGGCTGGCAGTTTTTCTCCTTCAGTGCTCTGTATATGTCATCCCATTGCCTTCTTGCCTGCACGGTTTTTGCTGAGTAGTCTGAACTTATTCTTATTGATTCTCCTTTGTAGGTGACTTTTATTTTAGACATGGCTGCTTGTAAAATTTTCTCTTTATCTTTGGTTTTGGCAAGTTTGATGATAATATGTCTTGGTGATTTTCTTTTTGGATCAATCTTATATGGGGTTCAATGAGCATCATGGATAGATATTCTTTCATCTTTCATGATGCCAGGGAAGTTTTCTGCCAACAGAACTTCAACTATTCTCTCTATATTTTCTGTTATCCCTCCCTGTTCTGGAACTCCAATCACACACAAGTTATTCTTCTTGATAGAGTCCCACATGATTCTTAGGGCTTCTTCATTTTTTTTTAATTCTTTCGTCTGATTCTTCTTCAACTATATTGGTGTCAATTGCCTTATTCTCCAGTTCCCCCACTCTGCATTCCAATTGCTTGATTCTGCTCCTCCGACTTCCTATTCAGTTATCTAATTCTGTAATTTTACTATTAATCTTTTGGATTGCCGAATGCTGTCTCTCTATGGATTCTTGCAGCATATTAATTTTTCCACTATGTTCTTGAATAATCTTTTTGATTTCTTCAACTGCTTGATCAGTGTGTTCCTTGGCTTTTTCTGTAGATTGCCTTATTTCATTTCTGAGGTCATCCCTGATGTCTTGAAGCATTCTGTATGTTAGTTTTTTATATTCTGCATCTGGCAATTCCAGGATTGTATCTTCATTTGGGAAATATTTTGATTCTTTAATTTGGGAATTTGTAGAAGCAATCATGGTGTGCTTCTTTATGTGATTTGATATCGACTGCTGTCTCCAAGCCATCTATAAGATATTGTAATGACTTATTTTATATTTGCTCACTGAGTCTTCTTGTTTTGTTTTCTTTCAATATACCCAGATGTGCTACTAGATTGCGCTGTCTTGATTGTTGTAGTCTTTGAATCACTTATGTCCTATTACCAGCTGGTTTGAGCTGTTACCACATATATAAGCCTAAGCATCCATTCACTCTTCTTGAATAAAATCAGCTTAGCTGTTCTGATTTTGGGTCACCAAGTGTGTGGTGTAGACTGTTACTTATTCACTTAGAGGAGTAGTCGTGATAGTTCTGCGCACCAGATTCTAGTAGTGGCAGAGGGTCACACTCCAAGGAGGGCATGATGCTGACAGCCTTCCCCCTCAGGCCAGTGAGGTAGGTGTGTCTCTTTTCCTAGAGCACTTTGGTGGGTGGGCTCTTCAGCTGTACCTTAGGCACCCAATGCTTGTACCTCTAAATATTGGTAGGCATCGCTATTCTCAGACTCCTTTAGCAGGTGGCTAGGTGGTTTGGGTGGAGCTTCAGCCCTCAGTTCCCTGCTGTGGATCAGTGAGGGCTCTGTTTAATAGGTAGAGAGGTATCAGACCTTGAAAACTTGTCTTTCCACTGCTTCACTAAAACAATTACAGTCAGATCTCTATCAGAATTGCCTTTGCATTATAATAGCCACCTTGTTCCCTGTAGGGATGAAAACCAAAGACTGCAGATCTCATAGGCTTGGCTGGAGCTGGTTTTGTATTTTTATTCCAGTTTAGGGAAGTCAGGGAAGGATTCCCCCCCCCCCCTTGGTTGTTAGTTACTGCTTCTCTCAGGCCAGGAAAATCAGTTAGGAAAAAAAAACCCTGCTGAACACTTCATGCCCAGGAAATTCCAATGTTAATGAAGCCACCTGGGGCAGGGAAGGGAGGGATCAGATAGATAGGAGAGAGTAGTGCAATTAGACAAAGTTACTTATCTTGCCTGGAGATGGCTTTTTTATCGGAGATTCCAGAGAGGGATGTAACCTGTGTGTGCTGGCTGGGGGAAGATTGCCCCCAGAGGGTCAGGCCTGCGTCTTGTGCTTGTGCTGTCTCAGGAAGCCGTGATCACCTCCTCCACTCCTAGTCCAAAGCCCAGCACCTAGATTTTCTGGATGGCACGCTGTACTCCAGGCTCCAAAAACAGTCGCTGCTTCCCTGTGATTTCTCCTCCTGTCACCCACGTTGTTGTGCAGCCTGCGTGCACTGGATGGGTTTCTGCCAAAGTTACTTCAGGGGGCTAGGGCTGCATCCCCTGCTTGCGCCATCTCAGGAAGCTGTGCTCAGCTGCTCTATGCTTAGTCCAAAGCTCAGCACCAAGGTTTTCTGACTGGGACACTGGCTCCAGGCTCCAAAAACAGTCGCTGCTTCCCCGTGGTTGTTCGTTCTCTTGTCAGCCACATCAGTGTGCAGCCTGCTTGCACTGGCTGAGTCTCTACCAAGGTTACTCCAGGGGGTTAGGGGCTGGGCTGCATCCCGTGCTTATCCCGTCTCAGTAAGCTGCAATCAGCCCCACCACGAGGGCTCAAGGCTGTGGCGTGGGATGCAAGTTCCAGAAGCAATGGCTGCTTCAGGGTGCAGCTTTTTGCTCCCCGTCACTCAGGTCAACTCCTTAGTTCTGTGTTTGATGGTCAGGGTTCATAGATTGTTATGTATGTGATCGACCCACTTGTTTTTCTGAGTCTTTGTTGCAAGAGGGATCCGCGGTAGCTTCTACCTAGTCAGCCATCTTGGCCCCACCCCACATGATGTACATTATCTTTATAAAAGTATATGTATATAAATTTGAAAAAAATGCAACAATATTTTAACATTAGGAAAACTGATGTAATAAACTAGCAGATTAAGATGGAGAAAATGGCCATCTTAACTGATATTAGGAGTCCTGGTGGCACAGTGGTTATGAGCTGGGCAGCCAGCTGAAAGGTTGGCAGTTCAAATCCTCCAGCTGCTCCTTGGAAACCCTATGGGGCAGTTCTACTCTGTGCTTTAGGGTTGCTATGAGTCAGAATCTATTCGATGGCAATGGGTTTGGTTTTTTGTTTTAACTGATAATAAGATAAAAAAAATTCAACGCATGTTTAAGATTTCTTTTTGAAGACTCTTTTGTAGGCTGGATTCTCTAGAGGAACAAAACCAGTGAAGTGTATATATGTATATGTGTGTGCATATATATATATATATATATATATATATACAGAAAACCCTGGTGGCAGAGTGGTTAAGTGCTACAGCAGCTAACCAAAAGGTCAGCAGTTCAAATCCACCAGGCGCTCCTTGGAAACTCTATGGGGCAGTTCTACCCCATCCTATACAGTCACTATGAGTCAGAATCCACTCGATGGCACTGGGTTTGGTTTGTTTTTTTGGTGTATATATAGAGAGAGAGAGAGAGCGATTTATTTCAAGGAAATGTCTCAAGCAGTTGTGGAGGCTGGAAGTCCCAAACCTGTGGGTCAGGCATCAGGCTGGAGGCTTCTCCTAACTCATGTGGTGGCAGTGGCCTATGAGGCTAAAAACAGCAGGTCATATAGCAGGCTGCTGGCTCATGGAGCTGAGGGAGTTGGTGAATCCCAAAATCTTCAGTCAGGTGGCAGGATGCTGGGTCACGTCCCAAGAGCTAGGGGTCAGATGATGACAAGTTGGATGCAGGACTGAGAGAGAGCTTTGCCAGAACATTCATATATATTGGTTGGAGACCATAACTCCAAAGAAACTCCCCTTACATCAGATCACAAAATGGAGGATAATTACATAATACTGAGAATCATGGCCTAGAAATGTTGACACATAAGATTAGCCATCACAGACTGTAAATAAACTCAACTAAAAAAACACAAAACTTCCTTACCTTGATAAAATTGTATCTGCCAGAAACCTCTAGAAAATTTCACACTTACATGAACATACCAGAATTCCCATTAAAGTCTGGATGATAAGCAAGTTCACTTTCATTGCTACCATATCATGTGGTATTTGAGGTCCCAGCCAATGGAAGAAGGAAGAGAAAGTAGAAGATCAAAATTAGACATAAAGAGGAAAAGGAACACCTACTTACTCGTGTGTGGCTATTTAACTAGAAAATTCAAGAAAATCCACTGAAAATCTATTAGAAATAGTAACAGAACTCAGGTGATCAAAGCAGTGATGTATAAAAATTATCTTTTATAAAGATATCTTTTATACATTAAAAAATGTATTGGAAAAAAGGGATCCATTCACATAATGTCAAAAATTATTAAATTCTAGGAACCTGAAAAGACATGTACAACACCCATGTAAAAACGATCACAAATTTTAGTGACAATAAAAAGGCTTATATAAATAAATTGCCTTATAATACTTCACTTTGTCTTCTCAAGCAACCTTTGAAATCTTCTGG
This sequence comes from Loxodonta africana, assembly GCF_030014295.1. Classification (NCBI taxonomy): domain Eukaryota; kingdom Metazoa; phylum Chordata; class Mammalia; order Proboscidea; family Elephantidae; genus Loxodonta; species Loxodonta africana. The sequence goes on from NC_087350.1 coordinate 2,431,147, forward strand.
TCAGCTCTTTTACTTCCTCATTTCCTCCATTCACTTTGGCTACTCTATGTTCAAGAGCAAGTTTCAGAGTCTCTTCTGACATCCATTTTGGTCTTTTCTTTATTTCCTCTCTTTGTAATGAACTTTTGCTTTCTTCATGCATGATGTCCTTGATGTCATCCTACAACTCATCTAGGCTTCAGTCATTAGCATTTGGTGCTTTAAATCTATTCTTGAGGAGGTCTCCAAATTCAGGTGGGATATACTCAAAGTCATATTTTTGTTCTTTTTGACATGTTTTAATTTTCTTCAACTTCAACTTGAACTTGCATATGAGCAATTGATGGTCTGTTCCGCAGTCAGTTCCTGGCCTTGTTCTGACTGATAATACTGAGCTTTTCCACTGTCTCTTTCCACAGATGTAGTCAATTTGATTCCTGTGTTTTCCATACGGTGAGGTCCATGTGTATAGTCACCATTTATATTGTTGAAAGAAATGTAAAATGAAGAAGTCATTAGTGCACCAAAAGGGAAGAACACCTCAGTATTTCCCAAGTTGAAAGAACTAAAGAAAAAAAATCAAGCCTTGAGCTGAAATTTTGAAGGATTCTATGAGCAAAATATCGAAGGATGCAAGAAGCATCAAAAGAAGATGGAAGGAAAACACAGTGTCACTATATCAAAAAGAATTGATCAACATTCAAACATTTCAGGAGGTAGCATATGATCAAGAACTGATGGTGTTGAAGGAAGAAGCCTAAGCTGCACTGAAGGCACTGGCAAAAAACAAGGCTTCAGGAATTGGTGGAATACCAATTGAGATGTTTCAACAAATAGATGCAGCAATGGAAGTGCTCACTTATCTATGCCAAGAAATTTGGAAGACAGCTACCTGACCAACTTACTGCGAGAGGTCCATATTTGTGTCCATTCCAATGAAAGGTGATTCAATGGACTGCAGAAAATATCAAACAATATCATTATCACATGCAAGTAAAATTTTGCTGAAGCTAATTCAAAAGTGTTGCAGCAGTACATCAACCGGAAACTGCCAGAAATTCAAACCAGATTCAGAAGAGGAGACAGAATGAGGAATATCATTGCTAATGTCAGATAGATCTTGGCTGTAAGCGGAGAATACCAGAAAGGTATCCGAAGGTGTTCATCATAACAAATTATGGATAACATTGTGAAGACTGGGAATTTCAGAACACTTCATTGTCCTCAGGAGGGCCCCAGACACAGATCAAGAGGCAGTCATTCAAACAGAACAAGGGGATATTGAGTGGTTTAAAATCAGGAAGTATGTGCTAGGGTTGTATCCTTTCACCATGCTTATTCAATCTGTATGCTGGGCAAATAATCTGAGAAACTGGACTATATGAAGAAGAAAGGGGAATCAGGATTGGACAAAGACTCATCAACAACTTGTGTTACTCAGATGACACAACCTTGTTTGCTGAAAGTGAAAAGGACTTGAAGCACTTATTAATGAAGATTAAAGACTACAGCCTTCAGTATGGATTACACCTCAACATAAAGAAAGCAAAAATCCTCACAACTGGACCAATAAGCAACATCATGATAAATGGAGAAAAGACTGAAGTTGTCAAGGGTTTCATGTTACTTGGATCCACAATCAATATCCATGGAAGCAGCAGTCAAGAAATCAAATAACATAATGCATTGGGAAAATCTGCTACAAAAGGCCTCTTTAACGTGTTGAAAATCAAAGATGTCAGTTTGAGGACTAAGGTGCGCCTGATGCAAGCCATGATATTTTCAATTGCCTCATATGCGTGAGAAAGCTGGAGAATGAATAAGGAAGATCGAAGAAGAATTGATGCCTTTGAATTATCAGGTTGGTGAAGAACGTTGAATATACTATGGACTGCCAGAAGAATGAACAAGAATGTCTTGGAAGAAATATAGCCAGAGTGATCCATGGAAGTGAGGAAGGTGAGACTTTGTCTCATGTACTTTGGATATGTTATCAGCAAGGACCAGTCCCTGGAGAAGGACATCATGCTTGGTAATGTGGAGGGCCAATGAAAAAGAGGAAGATCCTCAACAAGATGGATTGACACCATGGCTACAACAATGGGCTCAAACATAGCCACGATTGTGAGGATGGCGCAAGACTGGGCAGTGTTTTGTTCTGTTGTACATAAGGTCGCTATGAGTTGGAATCGACTCGATGGCACTTAATAACAACAACAAAAGTAAAAATAAATAAATGATGTATATGGATGTAGTAGAAATAGAAACTCATAAGACCCTCAAATTTTTATTCATTTTTGTTGAAAGTTACCATTGGAGTCATAAATTCAATGGGTATTTAGGGAGAAATGGAGAGAAAAATCACTGCTGTTCTTCTACTTTAAACTAAAGGCTGCTATTTAACAAGTAACTGTGTTAATGAAGATTAAGGAATGCTTATATTCTGTGGTCTCAAAAACAAGAGATAAATAATGATAGCCAAAAGAGACAAGACTCAATTTTAAACTTATATATGATCACAGTTTCTCTTAAATGTTTAATAAATAAGGTAGTTGTTTCGTTATGTGCCATCAAGTTGATTCCAACTCATAGTGAAACTATAGGCCAGAGTAGAATTGCCTCATTGGGTTTCCTAGGCTGTAATCTTTATGGAAACAGGTCACCAGCTCTTTTCTCCAGCAGAGCTGCTGGTGGGTCCAAACTACCAACCTTTCAGTTAGTAGTGGAGAATTTAATCATTGTGCCACCAGGGCTTCTTAAGTAGGGTAGAACATTCAGATAATGGTCTATTAATAGCTTCAAAGTTTGCTAATCTGTAAATTCAAGGGTAATCGATGAAATTCATTTTTTGGAATGTTAGAATGTTTATTACAAAAAATTGTTTTGATTTCCTGGTGTTTAGAGAGAATGTCATAGAAAATTTAGTTTGTTTGCTTACATCATCATAACCTATCCACTGACTGTGGCCACATTGTTAACCAATATCAAATACCATGAGTTCTCTTGAGAATTAGGAAAAGTAGATCTAAATATTTTTCCTTGCTGATTTTTAAAAAATACAACACAAAACCTTGTTTTTGAGTAATTTCAAATCTCTGTAACCTAATCTATAAATTTAACACTTTCTCACAAGGATATTTAGTGGAACTTGACAAGGTAATTCTAAATTTCATTAAAAAAAAAAAATTAGGAAAAGAAAATGTAAGGAAGTAGCCAGGAAAGTTTTGAAAAGGAGAAAATGTTCCTGCCAGGATATAAAAGCCTTGTCACCAGGCTTATATTACATGACACATTACACACATTCCAATAATTCAAATATTGGCACAGAGTTGGACACATAAAACAATGAAATGAAATAGAGATTCTTGGAACGGTTACATCAGAAAGTTAGATCTCTATCATGTTGGAATAACATGGATAAACATTTTTTAATTGGGAGCACATTTTACAAATTTGAAGTAAGAAAGTCCTTTTTAAGCAAGACACAAAGCACAGAAATGATAACAATAATGATAAAATTGACTATATAAAAATTTAAAGACTATGAACAAAGTTAAAAGAAGAGAAAAATACAGACACTTTGTCTATAAAGCTTTATATTCAGAGTGCATATTTACATTAACTCCTATAAATCAATTTTTAAAAATAGGTAAATTACCAAATAGAAAATTAGACAAAGATATGGAAAGTCATACAAATAGCCTATAAACATATAACCACCATCCATTGTGTGTTGCTATGATGCTGGAAACTATGCCATTGGTATTCCAAACACCATCAGGGTCACCCATGGTAGACAGGTTTCAGAGGAGCTTCCAGACCAAGAAAGACTAAAAAGAAAGACCTGGAGATATATTTCCAAAAATTAGCCAATGAAAACCCTATGGATCACAACATAATATTGTCCAGGATAGTGCTGGAAGATGACCCTCTAGGTGGGTGTCCTAGTTACCTAGTGCTGCTATAACAGAAATACCACAAGTGGTGGGCTTCAACAGAAGTTTATTCCTTTACAATGTAGTAGGCTAGAAGTCCAAATTCAGGACGTCAGCTCCGGGGGAAGACTTTCTGTCTCTGTCAGCTCTGGAGAAAGGTCGTTGTTGTCAATCCTCCCCTGGTCTAGAAGATTCTTAGCACAGGAACCACAAGTCCAAATGATGTAGTCTGCTCCCAAAGCTACTTTCTGGGTGGCATGAGGTCCCTCTGTCTCTCTGCTTGCTTCTCTCTTTTATATCTCAAAAGAGATTGACTTAATACACAACCTAATCTTCTAGATTGAGTCTTGCTTCATTAACATTCATAACGGCCTCTAATCCTGCCTCATTAGCATCATAAAGATAGGATTCACAACACATAGGAAAATCACATCAGAAGACAAAATGGTGGAAAACTACCCAGTGCTGGAAGCCATGGCCTAGCCAAGTTGACACATATTTTAAAAAATTAAATCCATAACAGTTGAAAACCAAACCCACTGTTGTTCAGTCAATTCTGACTCCTAATGACCCTATAGGACATGGTAGAACTGCCCCCATAGGGCCTCCCAGTCTGTAAAGCTTTACAGAAGCAGACTGTCGCATTTTTTGACTGTGGAGTGGCTAGCAGGTTCAAACCACTGATTTTTTGGTTAGCAGCTGAGCACCCTAACCACTATGCCACAAGGGTGGCTTTAGGTTTGGAGGCTCTCAAAATACCCAGTGGCCACGACAATGAGCTTGAGCATACCAATCATTATGAAGATGGCACAGAACTGGGCAAGGTTTCCATTGTACGTGGGTTGCCATTTGTCACAGCCAACCCAATAGCAATTAACAACATAAATATATAAAAGTATTTTCACCTTAGAAGGCAGGGCCAAGATGATGGAGAAGTCAGATGCTTCTGGTTATCCCTCTCTCACAACAAAGACTTGAAAAACCAAGTGAAACAATTATATATATTGACAAGCTAGTAGAGTTGAACAGCAAAGGCAAATTTAGAAAACAGACCGAGCAGCAGGCGGAGGGAGAGAAGGTTCACAAGCGGCGAGGAGTAGCTGGATCTGACTCAGCAGGAACCCTCGGGCACAATCCCTGCAGTGACAGCAGCAAGGCTGGCAGTAGAGTTCCAAACACGGGTTCCTCAGGGAGAGACAGTGAGCTGCAAAACCTACTCACATCTCCAGAACCTGGAAGAATGGTGCTCCCAGAAAAAGCTAAGTACTTGCATTTATTTTGCTGCGTCCCCAGCCCCCAAGACAGCTTCAGGCGCTGTCTATTTCCCTGGGCCTGAGATGGGTCCTGCTGTGTGCCCTGAGCCATTCTCTCAGCCTTGGAGAAAGAATAAATTAACAATTGGTGGAAAAGATAATCTGCCAGCTCCACTAAGGTGGGGAGCTCAAGGCAGAAGTGGCTCTGGCCTAGGCACAAATGGCCCGCAGACATTGAATACATTTCACCCCTGCATGGACCTGTGTGGGCCCATTTCAGGGAAATAGGCCTTTGTTGGCAGACTGCAACTGTTTGAGCTGTGTGGTAGAGAGGTGGGTTTTTGATGTTTGACACTGCTTTCCTTATTAAACAGGGTCCTCACCTATCTACACTGGGGACCTAAGGACTGGTGGCTCCAACCACATCACCTACCCACCCACGGCAGGGGTTCAAGGATAACTGGTACCTCCCAGTCCTCACAACCAAAAGCAGTGGGTGCCCATGGTCCAGCTGCAGAACCCACCCACCTGTGTGCTCTAGGGAACAGGGACACGCTTTCCTCACAGACACTTGGGGGGTGGCTGTCAACCCCCTGCCTTGTTCAGAGCATGACACTGTGCTGAAGCCAGATACCTGTGCCTACACCAATCACCTCTGCCCCTGTAAGACTGTAGGACAGAGCCCATACCACACACTTGATGACCTGGACACCTTAGCCGAATACATACAAGAAAAGTGAATGGACTCCTACGCAAATATACCTGGTAACAGCTCTAGACATCTGGTGACAAGACGTTAGAGCTTTGAAGGCAAAAATAATCTAGCTAGCTCACTCATGTGTGCATATCAAAACAAAACAAGAAGTTAAGATACAGTAGCAAACATAAAACAATTAATATAATAATTTATAGATGGCTCAGAGAGAGCAGTAGATATCAAATCACATAAAAAAGCAGACCACGATCACTTCAACAAGCTCTCAAAAAACAAGAATCAAGGAATCTTCTGAATGAAGGTGTCTTCCTGGAATTACCAGATGTGGAATACAAAAGATTAAAATACAGAACTCTTCGAGACATCAGGAATGAGATCAGGCAAAATGGAGAACAAGCAAGGAACACACAGATAAAGCAGTTGAATAAATTGAGTTATTCAAGAACATAATGAAAAATTTAAGAGGCTACAAGAATCCATAGAGAGACAGCAAACAAAAATTCAGAAGATTAAGAATAAAATTAGAGATTTAGACAATCAATAGAAAGTCAGAGAAGAATTGAGAAAATGGAAGGCAGAATTAGTGAGACTGAAGATAAAACACTTGGTACCAATATATTTGAAGAAAAATCTGATAAAAGAATTTAAAAAACTTGAAGGAACCCTAAGAACCATGTGGGACTCTATCAAGAGAAATAACCTACAAGTCATTGGAGTACCAGAACAGGGAGGGATAACAGAAAATACAGAGAAAATTGTTGAAGATTTGTTGGCAGAAAATTTCCCTGATATTGTGAAAGATGAAAAGATATCTATCCAAGACACTCATTGAACTCCACATGAGGAGGATCTCAAAAGAAAGTCACCAAGACATAGTATAATCAAACTTGCCAAAGCCAAAGATAGATAAAGAGAATTTTAAGAGAGGCTAGGGATAAACAAAAAGTCACCTACAAAGAAGAGTCAATAAGAATAAGCTCCGTCTACTCAACAGAAACCATGCAGGCAAGAAGGCAATAGGCTGACTTATATAAAGCATTGAAGGAAAAAAATTGGCTGCTAAGAATCACGTATCCAACAAAACTGTCTCTCAAATATGAAGGCAAAACTGGGATACTTCCAGATAAACAGAAGTTTAGGGAATTTGTAAAAACCAAACCAAAACTACCAGAAATACTAAAGGGGGTTCTCTGCTTAGAAAATCAGAAATATCAGATATCAACCCGAGACTAGAACACAGAACAGAGCAACCAGATATCAACCCAGATAGGGAAATCACAAAAATAAATCAAGATAAAAAAACCTCGAAACAGGGAAAAAGTGAAGTCATTATGTAAAAGAAGACAACATTAAAACAATAAAGAGAGACTACGAAATGTAGTCATAAATCTTTCATATGGAGAGAAAGTCAAGGCAATATAAAGAAATGTTAGGTTTCAAACACAGAAAAACAGGGGTAAATACTAAGGTAACCACAAAGGAGACTAACAATCCTACTCATCAAAATTATATACAAAAAAAAAAAATAAGGACTTAGCAAAAACAAAATCAACAACAGCAAATAAGAGGAAAAGAAAACGTATAAACTGCTCATCACAAAAAATTAAGTGGGAAAAAGAAATTGTCAAGAACACAGAAAAAGACATCAGAAGGACAGCACCAAACTCATACTATCCACAATTACGCTGAATGTAATGGACTAAATGCACCAATAAAGGGACAGAGAGTGGCAAAATGGGTTAAAAAAACACAATCCATCTATATGCTGCCTACAAGAGACACACCTTAGGCTTAGAGACACAAACAAACTAAAACTCAAAGGATGGAAAAAAATATATCAAGCAAACAACAATCAAAAAAGAGCAGGAGTGGCAATATTAATTTCTGACAAAATAGCTTTAAAGTTAAATCCACCACAAAGGTTAAGGAAGGATACTGTATAATGATTAAGGGGACAATATACCAGGAGGATATAACCATATTAAATATTTATGCACCCAATGACAGGGCTGCAAGATACATAAAACAAACTCTAACAGCATTGAAAAGTGAGATAGACAGCTCCACAATAATAGTAGGAGACTTCAACATACCACTTTTGGTGAAGGACAGAACATCCAGAAAGAAGCCCAATAAAGACACAGAAGATGTAAATGCCACAATCAACCAACTTGACCTCACAGACATATACAGAACACTCCACCCAACAGCTGCCAAGTATACTTTCTTTTCTAGTGCATGTGGAACATTCTCTATAATAGGCCACGTATTAGGTCATAAAGGAAGCCTTAAAAGAATCCAAAACATTGAAATATTACAAAGAATCTTCTCTCACCATAAGGCCATAGAAGTAGAAATCAATAACAGAAAAAGCAGGGAAAAGAAATCAAACACTTGGAAACTGAACAATACCCTGCTCAAAAAAGACTGGGTTATAGAAGACATCAAGGATGGAATAAAGAAATTCATGGAATACAATGAGAATGAAAACACTTACTATCAGAACTTTTGGGACACAGCTAAATCATTCCTCAGAGGTCAATTTATATTGATAAATGCACACATCCAAACAGAAGAAAGGGCCAAACTCAAAGAACTACCCCTACAAATTGAACAAATAGAAAGAGAGCAACAAAAGAAATGCTCAGACCCCAGAAAAAAGAAAATAATAAAAATTAGAGAAGGATTAAATGAAATAGGGAACAGACAAACAATTAAAAGAGTTAACAGGACCAAAACTGGTTCTTCGAAAAAATTGACAAACATTTGGCCAAACTGACAAAAGAAAAGCAGGAGAGGAAGCAAATACCCTGAATAAGAAATGAGATGGGCAATATCACAACAGATCCAAATGAAATTAGAAGAATCATATCAGATTACTATGAAAAAAATTGTACTCTAACAAATTTGAAAATTTTGAAGAAATGGATGAATTTCTAGAAATATGCTACCTACCTAAACCAATACGAACAGTGGTAGAACAACCCAAAACAAAAGAAGAGATTGAGAAGGTAATTAAAAAACTCCCAACAAAAACAACAAAAAGCCCTGGCTCAGATGGCTTCACTGCAGAGTTCTACCTAACTGGCAGAGAAGAGTTAACGCCACTACTACTAAAGGTATTTCAGAGCATAGAAAAGGACGGAATACTCCCAAACTCATTCCATGAAGCCAGCAGATCCCTGATAACAAAACCAGGTAAAGACACCACAGAAAAAATTACAGACTTATATCCCCCATGAAATTAGATGCAAAAATCCTCAATAAAATTCTAGCCAATAGAATTCAACAACATATCAAAAAAATAATTCACCGTGACCAAGTGTGATTCATACCAGGTATGCAGGGATGGTTCAACAATAGAAAACAATCAATGTAATCCATCATATAAATAAAACAAAAGACAAGAATCACATGATCTTATCAATTGATGCAGAAAAGGCATTTGAAAAAGTCCCACACCCATTCATGATAAAAACTCACAGCAAAATAATAGAAGGAAAATTCCTCAACATAATAAAGGGCATTCATACAAAGCCAACAGCCAACATCATCCTCAACAGAGAGAGTCTGAAAGTATTCCCCTTGAGAACAGAGACCAGACAAGTATGCCCTTTTTCACTGCTCTTATTCAGCCTTGTGCTGGAGGTCCTAGCCAGAGCAATTAGGCTAGATAAAGAAATAAAGGGCATCCAGATTGGTAAGGAAGAAGTGAAAGTATCTCTATTTGCAGATGACATGATCTTATACACAGAAAACCCTAAAGAATCCTCAAGAAATTACTGAAACTAATAGAAGAGTTTAGCAGAGATCAGGATACAAGATAAACATACAAAAATCAGTTGGATTCCTCTACACCAACAAAAACAACATCAAAGAGGAAATCAGCAAATACGATACCGTTTACAGTAGCCCCAAGAAGATAAAATAGTTAGGAATAAATCTAACCAGAGACCTAAAAGACCTATACAAAGAAAACTACAAGACACGACTGCAAGAAACCAAAAGAGACCTACATAATTGAAGAAACATACCTTGCTCATGGACAGGAGAACTCAACAGTGTAAAAATATCTATTCCAGCAAAAGCCATTTATAGTTACAACGCAATTCTGCTCCAAATTCCAATGAGATTTTTTTATGGGATGGAGAAACAAATCACCAACTTCATATGGAAGGGAAAGAGGCCCTGGATAAGTAAAGCATTACTGAAAAAGAACAAAGTGGGAGGCCTCACACTACCTGATTTTAGAACCTATTATACCACCACTGTAGTCAAAACAGCCTGGTACTGGTAGAGCAACAGAGACATACACCAAGGGAAGAGAATTAAGAATCCAGACAAAAATCCATCCACATCTACATGACACTGCAAAAACTCAACAACAAAAAGACAAATAACTATTAAATAATGTGCAAAGGATATGAACAGGTATTTCACTAAAGAAGGTGTTCAGGTAACTAACAAATACATGAGGAAATGCTCACTATCATTAGCCATTAGAGAAATGCAAATGAAAACTACAATGAGATTGTATCTCACTCCAGCAAGGCTGGCATTAATCTAAAAAACACAAAATAATAAATGTCAGAGAGGTTGTGGACAGACTGGAACACTTATATACTGCTGATGGGAATGTAAAATGGCACAACCACTTTGGAAATCGATTTGGCGTTTCCTTAAAAAGCTAGAACTAGAACTATCATACGATCCAGAAATCCCACTCATTGGAATATATCCTAGAGAAATAAGAGCCTTTACACGAACAGATATATGCACACCCATGTTAATTGCAGCACTGTTTACAATAGCAGAAAGTTGGAAGCAACCAAGGTGCCCATCAACAAATGAATGGATAAATAAATTATGGTACATTCACATAATGGAATATTACACATTGATAAAGAACAATGATGAATCCGTGAAGCATTTCATAACATGGAGGAACCTGGAAGGCATTATGCTAAGTGAAATTAGTCAGTCGCAAAAGGATGAATGTTGTATGAGACCACTATTATAAGAACTCAAGAAATAGTTTAAACAGAGAAGAAAATATTCTTTGATTGCGAGTGTGGGGAGGGAAAGAAGGAGAGGGGTATTCACTAATTAGTAGACAAAAACTATTTTAGGTGAAGGGAAAGAGAACACACAATACAGGAGAGGTCAGCAAAACTGGACTAAACCAAAAGCAAAGAAGTTTCCGGAATAAACTGAATGCGTAGCAGAGACAGGGTTTTGGGGACCATGGTTTCAGGGGACATCTAGGTAAACTGGCATAATAAAGTCTATTAAGAAAACATTCTGCATCCCACTTTGGTAAGTGGGGTCTGGGGTCTTAAACGCTAGCAAGCGGCCATCTAAGATGCATCAATTGGTCTCAACCCACCTGGAGCAAATGAGAATGAAGAACACCAAAGACCCAAGGTAATTATGAGCCCAAGAGACAGAAAAAAAAAATCACAGACTACATCAGCCTGAGACCAGAAGAACTAGATGGTACCCGGCTACGACCAATGCTGCCCTGACAGGGAACACAACAGAGAATCCCTGACGGAGCAGGAGAGCACTGGGATCCAGACCTCAAATTCTTGTAAAAATATCAGACTTAATGATCTGACTGAGACAAGAATGACCCCGGAGATCATGGTCCCCAGGCCTTCAGTTAGTCCAAGACTGGAACCATTCCCAAAGCCAACTCTTCAGACAGGGATTGGACTGGACTATAAGACAGAAAACGATACTGCTGGGGAGCGAGCTTCTTGGCTCACGTAGGCACATAAAACTATGCAGGCAGCTCCTGTCTAGAGGGGAGATGAGAAGGCAGAGGGGAACAGAAGTTGGCTGAATGGACACAGGAATGCAGGGTGGAGTGAAGGAATGCACTGTCTCGTTAGAGGGAGAGCACCTAGGAGTACATAGCAAGGTGTGTATAAGATTTTGCATGAGAGACTGACTTGATTTGTAAACTTTCACTTAAAGCACAATAAAAATTAAAAAATATTTAAAAATATTTTCACCTTTACTAATAATCATGGGAATTAGTTAAAGCATCAGTTATGGAATATGTTACCTTTCTCAGATTTACATTCTCAGCTTGATAATGCAGGTAGTTTCTGACTTAAGACATATTCAAGTTATACAAACCAAACCACACTTACAACCGTCTTTTTATTGTACATCTAATCGTTAGTAATACGTACCGCATTGTCTTAGGCTGGGTGCTCTAGAGAGGCAAAACCAGTAAAGCTTACAAATATATATATGTAGAGAGATTTACATCAAGGAAATAACTCACGTGAGTGTAGAGGCTGGAACGTCCCAAGTCAGTGTATCAGGATAGAGGTCTCTCCGAATTCATACAGCCACAGAAGCTGGCGGACCCAAGATCGGTAGGTTGGAGAGCAGGGCTCCTGCTCACAGGCTGTGAAGGTTCATGAATTCCAAGATTGGCAGGCAAGACTGCAATGTTTGTCCTGATTCACGTAGCTGCAGGTGCTGGTAAACCAAGATCAGCAGGTCAGGGAGCAGAATTCTTGCTCACAGGCTGTGATGATCAAGGAATCCCAAGATGACAGGTAAGCTGCTAGCTCAAGTCCGAAGAACCGTAAGTCAGGCAGCTGCTGGATCTGGAACAAGCCAAAGGCCTTGGCAAGGCGAGCAGGAAGGAAGTAGGTGGTAAAGGGTGGAGAAAGGAAGGCTGAGGGGGCAGTGAGCCACCACAGGCCCTGCCCCCCGGTACCACTGTGCAGATTTCATCATGGGGGTGATCACATATCAAAGTTCAACATTATGCAATTGCCAAAACACTGAGAATCATGGCCCAGCCAAGTTGACACACAATCTTAACCATCACATGTGTACAATGTTGCAGTACATAATTTGCAGATGTTCAATGTTATGATTTATAAAGATACTGACAATAAAAGTTAATATAATGGAAACCAGAAAAAATTAGGTTCTCAACTTATGTCAGAACCAATGTATGACGGAGTCCTCAAAATGGAACCCTGTCGTAAGTCGGGGACTACCTGTACACTATAGAAAGAATAAGTTGGTACAGCATTTTGGAGGGCTTTTTGGTAAGCAAACTATTTGAATGTGCACACGTGGAGTAGAATGCATTCTTGCTTGCAAGCATTTACCCCCACTTTACTTTAGCAAGAGTCCTCACACCTGTCCAAAGCCTTGAGACTTTCAGGCCTTCCCCTAGGCCAGGCATACTTCTCAGCCCCATAGACATTAAGCTGGGCCATGTGACATACATCACCTTTAAGCAGCAGCTTTAAGGAGCATTGCAGCTTTCTTCCAACACTCTTGTTCCTGCCCTCTGTCATGAAAATCCATGTTACGCGTGAGTCAATCCCTTCAGTCTGGGACCTGGGATGAGGAGAATTTAGAACTGAGCCACGGTCTGGAGAAGAGAAGTACTGAGATGTCTTAGTCAGGGTTCTCTAAAGAAACAGAACCTGTGACATATAGAGAGAGAGAGGTTTACTTCAAGGAATTTGCTCCTGCAGTTGGGGGGGCTGGCAAGTCCAAATCTGTAGGTCAGGCAACATGTTAGACTCCTGCAGACTTGTGTCCCAAGCTCTGTACGTCAGGCAATGGGAAGAGACGGAGTGACAGTTCTGCCAAAATATCTCTTCAGGTAAACTCCCTTTTGCTCATAAGGCCCTCAACTGACTGATCATATTACATTAGATTACATTATGGAAAGTGGTTATATTAAATTACATTATATTACATTATATTACATTGTACTACACACTACATTACACTATATTACATCACATTACATTACAATTATGGAAGGTAATCTGCTCTACGTAAGGCCACCTGATTTAATCATACGTAAAGGTAATATTTTGTTTGGTTATACATAAATTTGCATGAGTTGGAGGTGACTCAACAGCAATTAACAACTACTACTCCACACTGCCTTAGGAAAAGACAACTTTCAGTGCAGTCAGTGAGATGGCGCCATAATCCACTGACCATGCTATCTAATTTTAATCAGGGTTCTAAACTAACAGCTATGCTTGTTTTTTTTTGTTGTTGTTGAGCAAAATGTGTTTTTCTTTGGTGGTCAAAACCAGGAAGTCAAACCACATGTCTGAAGGGGTCTTAACCAAGTGACCATCTGCACCCCTCAAAATACATGGACTCAGGAAGAGTGCTGTCTGGGCACTGTTGTCAACAAAACATTTTTGCAGGATAGACAAAGAAAATACATGTAAGCATCTTGTGACCATAATGTAAGCGTCCTGCGAAACTATCTGTAATCACTAATTAGTGATTAATAATCAGTAACCAATTGACTATTATAATATTCATTGATTTTCCTGTAACTGCCCTCCTTATGGTTTGGTTCCTCTTTTTACGCCATGAGAACACATGTATAACAAAACTGCCCCGGGACTACCTGGTTTCATTTTCAATGGGCTATGTAATTCCCCAATTGCAGTTATTCAAAACCCTTAATAAACTTCTCTGTTTTAACCTGAAACAGTATTCAAGTTTTTCTCTAAAACAGTACCAACACATGTAACTATTCCATAATAGCAACCAGGCTAGTGTCTGGCTAAACAACTGGGAACCATATCCTAGTCATGTTGACACACAAAACTAACAATCACGTAAGGTGAGTGAGAAAAAAATATTGTGAATCATTGTTATTTTGTACTTGCTTGTTACTGTAACAAGATAGAATTCTACAAATACCTTTTACCTAGCAGTTCTTCTTACAGGTTTGTGTGCTAATGGACACTTGCAGTAGGAGGAACACAGAGAAGCACTCAGCAGGACTCCTAGTACAGAATTCTGTGTTCTCCTAAAATATAGAGAGTAAATTAATGGTCCATGAATAAGGAGGAGTTCAATAAAGCAGTGATCTTCTACACTAGGTAAGACTATGCAGCAGTGAAAAAGAATGAGTTAGAACTTCTGTACTTAACAAGCTTAGATCTTGATGAACAATGCACAGTGTGATTCTATTTATAAAATAAGTAAACAAAACATTATATATACCTACACATGTTTATATGTGCACACAGAGTTATGTATATGTGCGTGTCTTAGTCTGGGTTCTCTAGAGGAGCAAAACCAATGAAACATATATGTATATATAGAGAGAGAGACAGAGAGAGTTACTTCAAGTAAAAGGCTCACACACTTGGCAAGTCCCAAGACCCCTGCTGACTCCTGGGGTTGCAGGGGCTGGCAAATTCAAGATCTGCAGGTCAGGTGTAGGCTGGAGATTTCTGGTCTTACAAAGCAAGAAAAGGGGGTTAGGCGATGAGAAGACTACAGGGTCGAGAGAGAGCTTTGCCAGAAGATTCATTTATTTACTGCAGGCAGGTCACTCCCCCAAGGAAATTCCCCTTTCAACTGATTGTTTGCTCACATCAGATCACAAAATGAAAAGTGATTGATTACCTTATGGAAGAGCATCTGTCAAACCATTGAGAATCATATCCTAGCCAAGTTGACACATAACATTAACCATCACAGTACAGAAGAAAGGTTTGGAAGTTTACTCACTAAATGATGAAAGAGTACCTTCTGACAAGGGAAAGTGATGGTCCAAAGAAATGTTTAATAAATAGAAAGACATCCCATGTTCATGGATTAGAAAACTTAATATTGTGAAGATGTCAATACAACCCAAAACAAGCCACAGTTTTAACTCAATCCATATCAAAATTCCAGTAGCCTTTTGTACACAAATTAAAAAGTCATTCTTCGGATTCATATGGAATTGCAAGGGGCCCCGGACAGCCAAAACAATCTTGGAAAAGAAGTTGGAAAACTCACACTTCCCAATTTCAAAACTTTTACTATAAAGTAACAGGAATCCAAACAGTGCAGTACTGGCATAAGGATAGACATGTAGATCAATAGAATAGAATTGAGAGTGCAGAAATAAATCCTCACAATTACAATTGATTGAAAATAATTCAGTGGGGGAAAAGAACAGTCTTTTAAACAAATGGTGCTGGGACAACTAGTTATCCATATGCAAAAGAATGAAGTTGGACCCCGACCTCACACCATATACAAAAATTAATTCAAAATGCTTCAAGACCTAATGTAAGAATGAAGACTATAAAACTCTTAATAGAAAACATAGGTGTAACTTTTCATGACCTTGGATTAGGCGACAGTTTCTTAGATATGACATCCAAAGGACAAGCAACAAAATAAAAAAAAATAGATAAACTGGATATCATCAAAATTAAAAACTTTTTGTGCTTCAAAGGACACCATCAAGTAATTAAAAAGTCAACCCAAGAATGAGAGAAAAATTTTGCAAATCATATATCTGATAAAGGACTTGTATCTAGAATATACAAAGAACTTCAAAAGCTCAATAATAAAGAGAAAAATAACCCAATAGATGTTCCTCCAAGGAAGATATACAATGGCCAAACAGCACATGAAAATGTTCAACATAATTAAAAGAAAAAAACTAAAACTCTTTGCCATCGAGTTGATTCCAACTAACAGTGACCCCAATAGGGTTTTAAGGAATGGCTGGTGGATTCGAACTGCAGACCTTTCAGGTAGCAGCCAAGCTCTTAACCACAGAGCCACAGGGCTCCCATTAGCCATCAGGGAAATGCAAATCAAAACCACAATGAGACACCTCTTCACACACACCAGGATGTCTACAATCAAAAAAGACAAAAAATGACAAGTATTAATGAGGGTATAGAGAAATTTGAACCCTCATACATTGACGATGGGAGTGTAAAATGGTGCAGCCAGTTTGGAAAACTGTATGGCAGTTCCTCAAAAGATTAAACATGGAGTTACTATAACTCAGTATTTCCACAAGAGAAATGAAAATTCATGTCCACACAAAAATTTGTACACAAATGTTCATAGAACACTATTCAGTAGAATCAAAAAGTAGAAACAACCCAAATGTCTATCAGCTGATGAATAGACATGTAAAATGTTGTGTATATAGTGTAACATTATTTGGCAATAAAAAGGAATGAAATCCTGACACATGCTACAACTTGGATGAACTTTGAAACATTATGCTAAACGAAAGAAAGCCAGTTACAAAAGACCACGTATTGTGTGATTCCATTCCTATGAAGTGTCAGAACAGGCAAACCCATAGAGATAGGAAATAGATTAGTGGTTTCCAGGAACTGGAGAGTGACTGCAAATGGCTGCCAGGATTCTTTTTCAGGCGATTAAAATGCTCAAAAATTGATTGTGGTGATGGTTGCACTACTTTGTAAATAAACTAAAAAACATTGATGTGTACACTTTAAGTGGATGAATTTAATATAAATTATTCTCAATAAATCTGTCAAACATAAAAAGAAAAATCAAAATAAAATATATGAGATACAATTTTAAGTGAATAATCAAGTATGTTCATGGAAAATACAAAGGTTTTCTAGATCTGTCCTCTCTCTCTGTAAGCTCTTTAGTGAGTCATTTTTCTTTCCAGTTTCTGAATGATAAAGAGTGTATATCTTCTAGAAATACTCTACTGGAATTTCATTCTCTTTGTCACTGTACAACCTTTCCCCACTCCCATCCTCATTTCCTTTATATGGGGATTGCAGTGCTGTTAAACTACTTGCCTTTGCATTTTACCTGGGAGGACTGGAAATGACTGAATCCTAAAAACAGCTGCTGGGTAAGATGATTTGGAGAAACTGGAGGAATGTGGTCTTTGTTTCCTAGACAACCTCCTCAGTCCAGAAGCATCTGGGAGTTTGTTAGAAGCACAAACTCTCAAGCCTCACACCAGACCTAATGAGTTAGAGTCTCTGCATTTTTTGAGAACTACTACACTAAGACTATTAAAAAAAAATGGAGCAGGCGCCCCCTTGAGGAGATTGTCAAAATATCCCAGAAATAATTAAAAGACTGCATTTGGAGCTCGAAGATGCAGGAGATTTAATACATCAAGTTCCCCTGGTAAGGCTGTTCAGCAGCAGGTTTACATGGGATGAATCTACCCAGCAAGGAAGAGAACCAACCAGTCATAATTAAAGAGATTTAAGGCAGAGGGGCAGCGGACCCTTATTTGCCCCACCTCTTTAAATATGAGAGCTACCCCCGCTGAAAAGTATAAAGAGCAGCCCAGCAGAGGCTGCAAGAATTGGCAGGCTTTAGGAAAGAGGCAAGCTGCTAAGAAAAAGGGGATAGGTCTCTTGTGATTTTCTGTCTCCGCGTTGTTAGCCAGGAGGACGTCTCCAGTCTCAAGACATCCTGTACCTGCCTGTCCTCAGCTTGGTTCAGAAAATTAGTTTCTTTCTCTCTCTCCTTCTCTGTCTTTTTTACCCTGTCATCCTCCCTCTCTCTACACTTTTCATATACTTTTGCCAAAATGTAGGAGCCATGGTGGTGCAGTGGTTAAGAGCTTGGCTACTAACCAAAAGACCAGCAGTTTGAATCCATCAGCCACTTCTTGGAAACCCTGTGGGACAGTTCTTTTCTGTCCTATAGGGTCTCTGTGAATCAGAATTGACTCCATGACAATGGGTTTTTTATGCCGTATGTTATTAGATTTTATTTCCAGGTGAGCTATGCTTAAGTTTCAGTAAGGACAAGCTTTAGAAGCATTGTTCACTCCACTGCCATTTTGTCAACCACATGACTTCATTTTATTTCATTTAAAAATTTCCTCTTCTGATCAAGACTTTCAAAGAAGATCTTTGATCAAGTTACTAGCAGCTCACTTTGCCTTCTTGTGGGCCTTCTTTTGCATGGACTTTCTCCAACCGTGACTGACTATGACCTCTTATTTCCAGGTCTTCACTATGCCATACCTAAGGCTTCAGGCAGCATTAACCAGACACAGAGGGGGTGACTGATTAATGAAGTAACAGTGTGTTTGAGAAACATTATTAATTAATTTTTATTATTAATTAATTAATAATTAATGAAGTAACAGTGTGTTTGAGAAACATTATTAGCTGAATCAAGTGAGTTAAGGCTCCATAGTTTAATTATTTTTAGTGTCAGAGACAAAAAGAGTTTTTTCTAGAAACATTATTCTATGAGGGATGAATGTTGGATGATTAGTTACAAACATCCCGAAAATAATTTGTAATACATTTGATTATTCTAAACAAAACAATAATCATAATAAAGTTATAATTCCTTGGATTAAAGAACGCATCCAAGACCATACATTAGTAGGGACCCAGCTAAACGCGTCAAAGCCCAGATTGGGATGAGATTTTACTTGGTGTAACCAGTGTGCTTGTCATTGAATTTTAGTTACATCTTGTTTAAGTTTTCCAGTGAAGTTTATTCATGTGCAAAAAGGAGTGTTAGCTATTGCATATACACCTCCTTGTTGTGCTAGAAAGAAATCTAGAACAATTCTATTATCTTTCACCACCTGTCTCACCTGTCTTAGGCAAAGTTCTGTAGAGAAGCAAAAAACCAATGAACCATACACACACACACACACACACACACACACACACATTTATCTCAAGGAAATGGCATATGCAGTTGTGGAGGCTGGCAAGTCCCAAATCCATGGGTCAGGCATTAAGCTGGAGTCTTCTCCTGACTCACAGGGTTGCAGGGGCTGACGAACCCAAAATCAGCAGGTCAAGCAGAAGGTTGCTGTCTCACAGCATTACAGCAACTGGTGAATCCCAAGATCTTAAGGTCAGGCGGAAGGCTACTGGCCCACAGGGTTAAGGAACTGGCAAATCACAAGATCTGGCTGAAGGCTGATGGCTCATGTCACAAGAACCAGAGCTCTGAGGATGACAAGTCAGATGCAGGATACAGAGAGTGTGAACTTTTCCAGAACATCTGTATATACTGGATGCAGGCCACAGTCCCAAGGAAACTCCCCCATTCAACTGACTGGTGCTCACATCAGACCATGAAATGGAGGATGACTACATCATTGTAACTGTCAAGCTACATCATTACATAATTGCCAAACCGCTGAGAATCATGGCTCAATCAAATTGACAAACAACTTTAATCATCATAGTCTACCACTTGTCAGTTTGGCACCTGTACTCATCTGCTTAAACCATACACAGTCTCTCCACAAAATTACAAATTCATACTTGCTCCTAACGTGGTAAAACTAACATGTGTACAACTGAAAACATATTAACCCCACTTATATGTTATATTTTATAATGTGTAATGGAATAAGGGAGGGTAGAAAACAAAGATATTTGCTACACACACACACACATATGCACCTATAACAAAACAAGAAAGAAATACTGCAAGCAATTACGGTCCTCATTTCTACAACTGGTCACATTGTCATAGCTGGTATTTAGAACTACCTTCTTCCACCACCCATTCCATATTCCCTTTGCCCTCAGCAAGCACCTCAGCTAGTTATGGTTCTTTGCCTAGTGGGGTGAATCAAACCTTCATTCCTGGAGGGTCTGGGCCATTAGTAGTCATATCAAAATTGGGTTGCTATAGTTTTCCATGACTTTAATTACAGAGGGTGGTAGTATTAAGAGATGTCCTAAGGGATCTCCAGTGCTCCAGATACACTCTTCTTTACCTTCATTATGTAATATCAATCTGATTTCCCCTTGGTAATCAGGGTCACACCAGTCCACATGGTGACTCCCTTCTCTGCCTGTTGATTCACAAGCATAAGGAGCCCAAAGTGGCCAGGTGGCATTCTTAACTTCCAGTTAAATGGAATTCATGTTGTGTCTCTAGGTTGGAGCATTCCTCTAGGCCCATAGAGCATAGGGTTTTAGGGACAGGAAACAAACATTTTGTGAATGCATCACCAGGGATTATGGTGAACCATCCACAAACCAGGCACAATTTTTCTCTTTCTTAGTCAACTGATCATAAGGAACTCTCTAAGAGGCCATATTGGGAGATGGAAGGTAGTGTGACAGGAGTGGAAACCATGGACATGTGGGCCACTTCCTCATGCAATTTACTTGTGCCTTCAGGTCCTGCTTAGGCCCGATCTCGTATATACCACTTCCATTTAATGATGGAGTGCTGCCGTGCACATCCAACTTTATAACTCTGTGGGCAAACAACACCTGGTTCATGATGGCCATCTCAGGCTGCATGGTGACTTGGTGGCCCATGGCTAAGCGTTCAGTCTCTAGTAAGGCTCAATAACAAGCCAAACGCTGCTTATTTATCTGCAAAGAATGGCAGGACTTTGCTTCAAAATTCTAAGGGTCTGTGCTGTGATTCACCAATAGGGGCCTACCAAAGGCTCCAAACAGCATCTGTGTCTGCACTGACACTTCAAGTGCCACTGGATCACCTGGGTCATATGGCCCATTGTGATTCAGCCACTTTTACAACAAGTCTCTGGGGTTGGTCTTCGGCAACATCAGCCCTATTTCTACAAGAAATGAGGCTTCCTTTCAGGGTATAGGTGGCAGCTTTCAGATCTTATATGAGATGCTTCAGTTATGACTCTGAAGCCCTGAGTTTATCTCTTTCTTTCACCCCTTTGTCCAACAAAAGCAAGATCAACTAACCATCTTCCTTATACTTCTCATTCCAACAAAATTATAGAAAAGTATCAAATATGTCATCACCTAGAGCCTCATTTCTCACAAATACTTGATCTATTGTGGTGATAGTTTGTGTATGTCTATTGCCACCTCAAGCCATAAATTAACAGTGCACTCTTAACTACTGGAAGCAGAGTCATCAGCTTCTTTAAACTAACCAGACTTGAGAACAAGTTAAGAAAATTCATCCTTACGATTTTGTTTCTCTAATACCGTTCTCGGAAACCCTGGTGGCATAGTCATTAAGTGCTACGGCTGCTAACCAAAGGGTCGGCGGTTCAAATCCACAGGGGCTCCTTGGAAACTCTATGGGGCAGTTCTACTCTGTCCTATAAGGTCGCTATGAGTCGAAATCAACTTGACGGCACTGGGCTTGGTTTGGTGGTTTAATACCATTCTCAGTACCAAATGTCTTAGGCTGGGTCCTCTAGAGAAGTAAAACCAATGAAGCATATGTATGTATGCATTTATTTCTTTTTTCTTTTTGAATTATGATGTTGGAGAAGAACATTAAACTGCCAAAAGAATGAAAAAAATCTGTCTTGCAAGAAGTACAGCCAGAAAGCTCCTTAGAAGCAAAGATGACGAGACTATGTCTCGCGTACTTTGGACATGTTATCGAGAGGGATTAGTCCTTGGAGAAGGGCATCATTCTTGGTAGAGGGTCAGCGAAAAAGGGGAAGATCCTCAATGAGACAGATTGACACAGTAGCTGCAACGATGGACTCAAGCATAACAACAACTGTGAGGATGGCACAGGACCAGGCAGTGCTTCATTCTGTTGTACGTAGGGTCACTATGAGTCAAAACTGACTGGATAGCACCAAACAACAACGACATGTATGTATGTATATATACTTAGAGAGAGAGATTTATCTCAAGGAAATAGCTCACACAGTTGTTGAGGCTGGCATGTCCCAAATCTGTGGGTTAGGGATTAGGCTGGAGGCTTTTCCTGACTCATGTGGTTGTGGGGGCTGACAAAGCCAAAATCAACAGGTCAGGTGGAAGGCTGCTGGTTCACGGGGCTGGGGGAGGTGGTGAATCCCAAGATTTGTAGGTCAGGTGGTGAGTGTTGGCTCACGTTCTAAGATCCAGAGGAAAGAGTATGACAAGTGGAATGCAGGATCCAGAGAGCGCAAGCTTTGTCAGAACATCCATATATATTGAATGCAGTCTACACCCCCAAGGAAACCCCCCCCTTTAACTGACTGACTGTTTACATCAGATCACAAAATGGAGATGACTACATTATTACATAACTTCCCCATTACATCATTATATAATTGCCAGAGTATATCATTGCATAACTGCCAAACCACTGAGAATCTTGGCCCAGCCGAGTTGACATACAACCTTAACCATCACACCACCCTAGCAGAAGAGTTGAGAGACTCCTGTTGAGTTTATATAGCCTCAGCTATGGAGTCAGCTATTATTGCCATAGTTTGAGACAGGTTAGGAATCATGTCTTTATTTGCACTGACCCCCAGCCAGGGAAGTAAAACCCTAACAAAGGAAGCTAAGACTGTAGGGTTAACACTTGCTGGCAAGACATCTTGTTTGTTTCTAATTCTTTCAAAAAAATCTGGGTGCTAGTCTAAGGTATACTTTCCTTCTGTGAGTGGAGTTCTACTGGAAAGACAATGGTTCCACAAGTACAGACTCCTGGCATTCTCCTGCCATTGAGTCCTTGAATGGCCCAGGCCTCATCTTCAGAATTCATAGCCTTTGGGTACACAGAGGATACCAGTTCTGGTGACATTATTGACATCGTTAAAGTAAAAACTACCTACAAATGATAAAACTTAAAAATAGTCAAGGTTAGCTTAGTACTACTAATAAAAAAATCTGATGAGAATTTATTGCAAAAGAATACAAAGTAAAATAAAGTCGATTCAAAAAAAACTTTAGGCAAAATATCTCTAAACATGATGATTAACCTTATTTTCAAAGAAGAGTGGATATTATACCAAATTTAAGAAAATGGGTGACCATCAAACTTCGTGAGAAAAAAATCAGATAAAACATAAAATAATTGTGAGACACAATATAATATGAATATACAGCATATTGTTAGAATATACCAATATTATCAAGTTTCTAAACATCTGAATATTAATACAATTTAATAGGTAAATTATGTGAATTCTCAGAGCATTGATTTTAATGCTGCTTGATTCAAAAGAAATAAAGCTGTGACCAAGTTAGCAACTTAAAAATCTTCTTGTCTAATATCAGGCAAAACATAAGCAGTGACACTGACATAGAAATATACAACTCAAAGAAAATTAGGCACTTCTTGTGATTTGATGACACAACATATTAAATAAGCCATTTTCTGGGAATTTTTCTCTTTACAAAGAAACAAAGAGAGAACAAATTTTTTGTGCCTTTTCATGAAGTTTTAAAGTTGTCAGCAGTTTATCAGGGGTCACGGAGATGGATATCTATTTAACCAAAGTGATAACAAAAGATTTTAAAGGTAAAAAACCTTTGCGTTTTCAAACACCATAGGGTTTAATTTTCAACATGAACTCAGGAACTTATACTTATTAGATGCCAAACTTTTGCCTCCCAGGCATATTACACAGAGCATAAATTTTACACTTTAGTCCAGTAATTATAGACAATTTTGTCATTTTAACAGTGAGAAACCAAATTTTCACTTTATATATTATTAGATACTAAAGATCTTGAACAATCTCATAAATTAACCCATCAAAATATAGCCATGACAGACAAAAACTTTTATCATATCAAATAAAATCCCCTTTTACAAAATTCCCTTTTATAAAGCTTTCTGTCTTTATCACATATCTCTTATAGTACAACTTTGTAAAGTGGCAAAAATGAACACATTTATTAGCAAACCCAATTATATGTATGTCCTTTTTGGAGTATAAAAAGCAAAAGTATAGCTACATGTAGAAAACCCCAAAGTGTTCACAAGAAAAGTTCTAGAGTTAGTAGAGAAATTTGGCAAAGTTTCAGGGTACAGGGTCAGCAAACAAAAATCAATTGTGTTTCTATACACCAGCAATGACAAATCTGAAAGGGAAATTAGGAAACAATTGCATTTAAATAGCATCTAAGAGAATAAAATACCTACCCCCCCCCAAAAAAAATCTAACCAGGGATGTGAAGAACTTACACAATGGAAACTATAAAACACTACTGAAAGTGATTAAAGAAGACTTAAATAAATGGAAAGACGTCCCATGTTCATGGATTGGAACACAATATTGTTAAGATGTCAATAGTACCCAAAGTGGTCTATAAATTCGATACAATCCTGATCAAAATTCCAACAGCCTTCTTTACATAAATAGACAAAACAATCCTCAACTTTATATGGAAGGGCAAGAATCCCTGAATAGCCAAAATTTACAATAATCAAAACAGCCTGGTACTGGTATAACAATAGATATATGGACCAAAGGAATGGAACTGAAAGTTCAGAAATAAACCCGCACATTTTTGACAAGGGTATTAAGTTCATATGATGGGGAAGGGGAAGTCTTCTCAGTAAACAGTGTTGGGAAAAATGAATTTCCACATGCAGAAAAATGAAACAGGATCCCTGGCTCACACACACAAAAACAAATTCAAAATGCATTAAGGACCTGAATGTGCATACTAAAATCATAAAATTCTTAGAAGAAAAACAGGGGCAACACTATCAGGCCTAGCTTTCAACAACAGATTATCTAATATAATAACAAAAGCACAAACAGCAAAAGGCAAGACAAATAAATGAAACTAACCCCATAAAAATTAAAAATTTTCTTCATCAAAAGACTTTACCAGAGAAAGCAGTGTCAAGATGGTAGAGTGATCAGACACTTCCTGTGGTTCCTTTTACAACAAAGACCTGAAAAAAACAAGTGAATCAATTATATATGACAACCTAGGAGCCCTGAACATCAAAGGCAAAGTTGAGGAATCAGACTGAGGGGCAGGTGGAGGGAGAGGCCATTCAGAAGCAGCAAGAAGTTGCCAGACATGACCTAGTGGGGACTGGCACCCTTCCAGCCGAATTCGCTGAGGTGCTCACTGAGGCAAGCAATGACACTCAGGACACGTTTTCCACATCAGGAGAGACCCAGCAGTGGAGAGTCTGCTCAACCCTCTAGAACCAGTGAGAAGTGGTGCTCAATCAGCAAAAGATAAGTACATGGGTCTAACCTAGCGCTAGAAACAAAAAAACATACCCTTAGGGAAGAACTTCTCTTCCATTTACCTACCACCTCTCCGCTCTGCCCTGAGTCCAGGCTGGCTTCAGTGATTGTTGTGTCCCTTGGCCCAAAAGTAGGACCTGTTGCATGGCCCAAGCCATTCTCCTGGCTTTGGAGAGGGAACAAGTTAACAAACAGGAAAAAATAATCTGTCAGCTCCCCTAAACTGGGAACTTAGGGAAGGCACAGCTCCTTTGCCTAGGCACAGGCACAAGTGGTCCAGAGACTTTGAATGCCTTTCACCCCTGCGTAGATTTGTGTGGGCCCATTTCAAGAGTATAGGCCCTTATTAGCACCGTACAACAGGGTATATACCTGAAGCCTAATTTTGACTGTATCATCTATAAGGAGTGGCAGATTTGTGACATTTGACACCGACTTGCCTGTTAAGCAGGGTTCTCACCTATCCACATCAGGGGCCCAAGGACTAGCAGCTCTGCTCATGCCACACAGCCACCAGTGACAGGGGTCCAAGAATAAGTGGTGCCTCCCAATCCTTACAGCCAACAGTGCTGAGTGCCCACAGTCTGGCTACAAAGCCCACCCACCTATGCACTCTAGAGAACAGGAACATGCTTTCCTCTCAGACATTCAGGGACAGCCATTAGACCCTGCATTGCTCAGTGAATAACCTCCCCCCCACTACCGCAGCCAGATACCTGTGCCTACTCCAATCATCCCTGCCACTCTAGGACTGTAGGTGAATGCCTGCAACATGCACTTGGTGACCAATTACCTGGGCACCTGAGCTGAATCCATACAAGAAAAGTAAATGGACTCCTGGGCTCATATACCTAGTAACAGCTCTAACCACCTGGTGATAGGATGTGAGAGCTTCAAAGACACCAGTAATCAAACTAGCTCACATGACCAGCCTATGTGGGCATATCAAAACAAAATTAAAAAAAGAAGCTAGGACAAAGTAAGCAAAACCAAAAACCAAACCTAGTGCTGTCGAGTCAATTCTGACTCATAGTGACCCTATAGGACAGAGTAGAACTGCCCTGTAGAGTTTCCAAGGAGCGCCTGGAGGATTTGAACTGCCAACCCTTTGGTTAGCAGGTGTAGCACTTAACCACTACGCCACCAGGGTTTCCAAATTAAGCAAACATAAAATAAATAAACTTAATAACTTACTGATGGCTTGGACACAACAGTCAGTACCAAATCACATAAAGAGGCAGACCATGATGGTTTCAGCAAGTACTTAAAACGACCAAAAAACCTCCCAAAGGAAGAGAACTTTTTGGAAATACTGGAGGTAGAATTCAAAAGATTAATATACAGAGCTCTTCAAGAGATCAGGAAGATCAGCCTAAATGCAGAACAAGCCAAGTGACACACAGATAAAGTAACAGAGGAAACAAAGTTATACAAGACCATATGACAATTTTAACAGGCTGCAAAAATCCATAGAGAGACAGCAAACAGAAATCCATACAGAGACAGAAAATAGATTAACAATAAAATTTCAGAGTTAGACAATTCAGTAGAAAGTCATAGGAGCTGAATTGGTGCAATGGAAGTCAAAATTAGACTGAAGATAAAGCACTTGACATCAGCTTATCTGAGGAAAAATCAGGTAAAAGAATTAAAAAAAATGAAGAAACCCAAGAATTATGTGGGACTCTTTTTTATTTATTTATTTTTCTATCAAGAGGAATAATCTATGAGTGATTGGACTACAAGAACAGGGGAGGGGGGTAAATAACAGAAAATATAGAGACAATTGTTGAAGACTTGTTGGCAGAAAACTTCCCTGGTGCCACGAAAGATGAGAAGATATCTATCCAAGAAGCTCACTGAACCCCACACAAGGTAGATCCCAAAACAAAGTCACCAAGACATATTATAATCAAACTTGCCAAAACCAAAGATAAAGAATTTTAAGAGCAGCTAGGGATAAACGAAAAGTCAACTACAAAGCAGAGTTAATAAGAACAAGCTCTGACTACTCAGCAGAACCCATGCAGGAAAGAAGGCAACGGGATGACATATATAAAGGCTGGAAGGAAAAAAATTGCCAGCCAAGAATTATATATCCAGGAAAACTGTCTCTCAAATATGATGGCAAAATTAGGACATTCTCAGATAAACAAATGCTTAGGGAATTTTTAAAAACCCAACCGAAATTACAAGAAATACTAAAGGGAGTCCTCCAGTTAGAAAATCAATAACATCAGATAACCACCCAAGACTAGAACACAGGGCAGAATAACCAGAGATCGACCTAGATAGGGAAGTCACAGAAACAGGTCAAAGCTAAAACACAGAAAATAGGGAAACAGTGATATCAATATAAAAAGATGACAACATTAAAACAAAAGACAGGGACTAAATAACATAGTCATAGATCTTTTATATGGAGAGGATGTCAAGGTGATATAAAGAAGTAAAAGAATGGTTTAAACTTAGAAAAATAGGGGTAAATATTAAGGTAACCACGTAGAAAACTATCAACCATACATATCAAAATAAAACACAAGAAAAGCATAAAGACTCAGCAAATAAAAAACAACAACAATGAAAAAAATGGAAAGAAAATACATAAAGAAAAACAACTCAGACAGAAAATTAAGTGGAACAAAGAAACAGTCAACAACACACACAAAAATAATACATCAAAATGATAGTATTAAACTCATACCTAGCAATGATTACACTGAATGTCAATGGACTAAATGCACCAATAAAGAGACAGAGAGTGGCAGAATTGATTTAAAAAAACATCATCTGCCTATATGCTGCCTACAAGAAACACAACGTAGACTTAAAGACTAAAACAAAATAAAGCTCAAAGGATGGAAAAAAAAATCAAACAAACAACAATCAAAAAACAGCAGGAGTGGCAATATCACTCTCTGACAAAAGAATTTGAAAGTAAAATCCACCACAAAAGATAAGGAAGGACATTATATAATGATTAAACAGTCAATACACTGGGAGGACATAACCATAATAAATATTTACACACTCAACAACAGGGCTCCAAAATACATAAAACAAACTCTAACAGCATTGAAAAGAGAAATAGCTCCACAATAATAGCTCCACCATTTTTGGTGAAGGACAGAACATCCAGCAAGAAACGTAAAAAATACATGGAAGATCTAAATGCCACAATCAACCAATTTGATCTCATAGACATATACAGAACACTCCACCCAACAGCAGCCAAGTATACTTTCTTTTCCAGTGCACATGTAACATTCTCCAAAATAGACCACATATTAGGCCAAAAAGCAAACCTTAACAGAATTCAAAGCATTGAAATATTACAAAGCATCTTCACTGACCATAAAGCCATACAAGTAGAAATCAATAACAGGAAAAGCAGGGGAAAAAAAAATCAAATACATGGGAACTGACCGACAAGTTGCTCAAAAACTATTGGGGTATAGAAGCAATTAAGAACAGAATAAAGAAATTAATAGACTCAAATGAGAATGAAAAAGCATCCTACAAGAACCTTTGGGACACAGCAAAAGCAGTGCTCAGAGGTCAATTTAATTTATAGCAATAAATTCACATATCCAAAAAGAAGAAAGGGCCTAAATCAAGCCTTTAACCCTACAAGCAGAACAAATAGAAACAGAGCAGCAAAAGAAGTCCTCGGCCACCAGAAGAAAGCAAATAATAAAAATTAGAGCAAAATTAAATCAAATAGAGAATATCAGTTGAAAGAGTTAACAAGAACAAAACTTGTTCTTGAAAAGATCAACAAAACTGATAAACCATTGGCCAAACTGACAAAAGAAAAACAGGAGAAGAAGCAAATAACTGGAATAAGGAATGAGATGGACAATATCAAAACAGACCCAACTGAAATTAAATGAATCATAACAGGATGCTGTCACAAATTGTTCTCCAAATATTTGAAAACCTAGAGGAAATGGAAACATTTCTAGAAACACACTACCTATCTACACTGACACAAACAGAGGTAGAACAACTAAATAAACCTATAACAAAAGAAGAGATTGAAAAGGTAAAAGCTCCCAACAACAACAAAAAAAAGCCCTGACCCTGACAGCTTCACTAAAGAATTCTACCAGAAGGCGGGGCCAAGATGGCTGACTAGGTAGAAGCTACCTCGGATCCCTCTTGCAACAAAGACTCGGAAAAACAAGTGAATCGATCACATACATGAAAATCTACGAACCATGACAATCAAACACAAATCTAAAGAGTTGGCCTGAGTGACAGAGACTGAGAGCGAACAGCCACGGGGAAGCAGCGACTGTTTTCGGAGCCTGAAGCCAGCATCCCAGTCAGGAAACCTTGGCGCCTGACTTTGGATTGGGCGCAGGGAAGCTGAGCACGGCATCCTGTGACAGCACAAACATGGGACACGGCCCTAGCCCCCTGAACTGACCTCGGGAGGAAGCCCAGCCAGTGCACGCAGGCAGCGCAGTGACGCGGCTGACAGGAGGAGAAGTCACCAAGAGGTAGCGACTGGTTTTGGAGCTGGAAGTGCAGCGTCCCAGACGGGGAACCTTGGCGCTGGGCTTTGGACTGGGAGCAGAGGAACTAACCCCGGCTTCTGAGACAGCGCAAGCATGGGACGCGGGCCCGACCCTCAGGGAAAATCTCTACCCAGTCAATGCACACAGTCGACGCGCCCTTCGGGAATCTCAGATAAAACAGTCATCCCAAGCAAGATAAGTAACTTTGTCTATATTCCGAGGTGCTACTCTCTCCTATTTATCTGAACCCTCCCCTCCCCTCCCCTTCCCAGGAGGCATCATTAATATTGGAATTTCCTGAGCCAGAGAGTGAACACTGCGGTTTTTATTTCTTTTCTTCTTTTTTTTTTTTTGGTATTTTCCTAACCCATTCTCCTGGCCTGATAGAAGCAGCTACAAAAAACCCAGGGGACCAAAAATTCTTCCCTAAATTGACTAAAAACACAGAACCAGCTCCAGCCAAGCATATGTGATCCACAGTCTTGGGCTTTCATCCCTACAGGGAACAAGGTGGCTATTATAATGCAAAGGCATTTCTGATAGGGATCTGACTACAATTGTTTTAGCGGAATACTGGAAAGACAACTTTCCCAGGTCTGATATCTCTGCATATTCAACAGAGCCGTCACTGACCCACAACAGGGAACTGAGGGCTGAAGCTCCCCCCAGATCACCTAGCCTTCTGTCTTAGGGGTCTAAGGAGGGTGACACCTACCAATCTTAGAGGTACTTGCATTGGGGGCCTAAGGTACAGCTGCAGAGCCCACCCACCAAGGTGCTTTAGGAATAGAGACACACCTACCTCACTGGCACTTGGGGGAAGCCTGTCAGCATCCTGCCCCCCCTAGAGTGTGAACCCCTGCTGCTACTAGAATCTGGTGCACACAACTATCACCACTACTTTTCTAGGTGGATAGGTGACAGTCTGCACCACACACTTGGTGACCCAAAATCAGATTCTACTCAAGAATAGTGAATGGACTCTTAGTCTTATATATCTGGTAACAGCCCAAACCAGCTGGTAATAGGACATAAGTGACTCAAGGGCTACAACAATCAAGACAGTGCAATCTAGTAGCCCATCTACGTATATTGAAAGAAAACAAAACAAGATAAGACTCAGTGAGCAAATATAGAATAAATCACTACAATAGCTTAGTGATGGCTCGGAGACAGCAGTCGGTATCAAACCACATAAAGAAACAGACCATGATTGCTTCTACAACTCCCCAAACTAAAGAATCAAAATCTTTCCCAAATGAAAATACAATCCTGGAATTGCCAGACACAGAATATAAAAAACTAATTTACAGAATGCTTCGAGACATCAGGGATGACCTCAGAAATGAGATAAGGCAATCTACAGAAAAAGCCAAGGAACACACTGATAAAGCAGTTGAAGAACTCAAAAAGATTATTCAAGAACATAGTGGAAAAATTAATAAGTCGCAAGAATCCATAGAGAGACAGCATTCAGAAATCCAAAAGATTAACAATAAAATTACAGAATTAGACAATGCAATAGGAAGTCAGAGGAGCACACTCGAGAAAATGCTCTCGATCATTAGCCATTAGAGAAATGCAAATTAAAACTACGATGAGATTCCATCTCGCTCCAACAAGGCTGGCATTAATCCAAAAAACACAAAATAATAAACGTTGGAGAGGCTGCAGAGAGACTGGAACTCTTATACACTGCTGGTGGGAATGCAAAATGGTACAACCACTTTGGAAATCTATCTGGTGTTTTCTTAAAAAGTTAGAAATAGAACTACCATACAACCCAGAAATCCCACTCCTCGGAATATACCCTAGAGAAATAAGAGCCTTCACACAAACAGATACATGCACACCCATGTTTATTGCAGCTCTGTTTACAATAGCAAAAAGCTTGAAGCAACCAAGGTGTCCATCAAAGGATGAATGGGTAAATAAATTGTGGTATATTCACACAATGGAATACTACGCATCGATAGAGAACAGTGATGAATTTGTGAAACATTTCATAACATGGAGGAACCTGGAAGGCATTATGCTGAGTAAAATTAGTCAGAGGCAAAAGGACAAATATTGTATAAGACCACTATTATAAGATCTTGAGAAATAGTATAAACTGAGAAGAACACACACTTTTGTGGCTATGAGGAGGGGGAGGGAGGGAGGGTGGGAGAGGGTTATTTACTGATTAGTTGGTAGCTAAGAACTACTGTAGGTGAAGGGAAGGACAATACTCAATACACAGAAGGTCAGCTCAACTGGACTGGACCAAAGGCAAAGAAGTTTCCGGGATAAACTGAATGCTTCAAAGGTCAGCGGAGCAAGGGCGGGGGTTTGGGGACTATGGCTTAAGGGGACTTCTAAGTCAATTGGCAAAATAATACTATTATGAAAACATTCTGCATCCCACTTTGAAATGTGGCGTCTGGGGTCTTAAAAGCTGACAAGCAGCCATCTAAGATGCATCAATTGGTCTCAACCCACCTGGATCAAAGGAGAATGAAGAACACCAAGGTCATGTGACAACTATGAGCCCAAGAGACAGAAAGGGCCACACGAACCAGAGACTTACATCATCCTGAGACCAGAAGAACTAGATGGTGCCCAGCCACAACCAATGACCGCTCTGACAGGGAGCACAACAGAGAACCCCTGAGGGAGCAGGAGATCAGTGGGATGCAGACCCCAAATTCTCATAAAAAGACCAGACTTAATGGTCTGACTGAGACTACAGGAATCCCGGTGGTCATGGTCCCTAAACCTTCTGTTGGCCCAGGACAGGAACCATTCCCGAGGACAACACATCAGACATGGAAGGGACTGGACAATGGGTAGGAGAGAGATGCTGATGAAGAGTGAGCTACTTGTATCAGGTGGACACTTGAGACTGTGTTGGCATCTCGTGTCTGGAGGGGAGATAGGAGGGTAGAGAGGGTTAGAGGCTGGCAAAATTGTCAAGAAAGGAGAGACTGGAAGTGCTGACTCATTAGGGGGAGAGTAAGTGGGAGTATGGAGTAAGGTGAATATAAGCTTATATGTGACAGACTGACTTGATTTGTAAACGTTCATTTAAAGCTCAATAAAAATTATTTTAAAAAAAAGGATTATGTCCATTCTACCACACTCAATTCAGGGAAATTAAAGTTCTGTTATCCCAACCGCTGGTACAGGATGCTGTCTGAGGCTGGCAAAACACAAAAGAAAATAAAAAATACGAGTTCACTTCATCTAAGAACCACAACAAAATGCGGCTCTCCAAGCTGTAAGCACTACCCTGCAATCATACTGGCTCATAACTGTGAAATATGGTCATTAGCTTATGGAGCTGATCTAATCTTGTACTCAATGTCCTAAAATACAGGGTTTCTTTTGAATATCCAGTCAAAGGACTTGGACCAAAAAAAAAGATAATAATTTGACAGCAATTTAAAGCACAGCTTTTTTTCCTCCCTCCTGTCACACTAAATAGCACCAACTGACAACAGGCTGAATGAATGAAAGAAGATGCATTTACTGAGCTGAGGAAATTCCACAAATAAATTGCAGCAGAGGGCTGATATTAGCTTACTAGAGGGCTTAATACACACAGTACAAGCAGCATATTGAACAAAAATCTATGAAGGTATTGGAACACAGCTGGAACAATACACAAAAACTTATTTTTTCATAAATAAAAAAGGAAAAAATCTCTCTCTTTAAATGTATTAGTGTTCAAGGCTGTACTGCTGTATGTGTATGTGTGTGTATATATATATATATAAACTTCATTAATTTCAGTTAATAAAGAAAGGAAATATAAAAAAAAAAAAAATTCTACCAAACTTTCAGAGAAGACTTAACACCACTACTACTAAAGGTATTTCAGAGACTAGAAAAGTATCAAATACTTCCCAACTTATTCTATGAAGCCAGCATAACCCTGATACCAAAACCAGGTAAAGGCACCACAATAAAAGAAAACTACAGACCAATATCCATCATGAACACAGAAGCAAAAATCCTCAACAAAATTCTACCCAATAGAATTCAACAGCATATAAAAAAAAAAAAAAAAAAAGACTCACCATGACCAAGTGGAATTCATACCAGGTATCCAGGGATGGTTCAACATCAGAAAAACAAACAATTTAATCCATCGTCACATAAATACAATAAAAGACAAGAATCACATGATCTTATCAATTGATGCAGAAAAGGCATTTGACAAAGTCCAACACCCATTCGTGATAAAAACTCTCAGCAAAACAGGAATAGAATGAAAATTCCTCAACATAATAAAGGGCATTTATACAAAACCAACAGCCAACATCACCCTCAATGGAAAGAGTCTCAAAGCATTTCCTTTGAGAACGGGAACCAGACAGGGATGCCTTTTATCACCACTGATATTCAACATTATGCTAGAGGTCTTAGCAATTAGGCTAGATAAAGAAATTAAGGCATCCAGATTGGTAAGGAAGAAGTAAAAATATCTCTATTTGCAGATGATATGATCTTATACCCAGAAAACTCCAAAGAATCCACAAGAAAACTACTGGAACTAATAGAACAGTTCAGCAGAGTATCAGGATACAAGATAAACATACAAAAATCTGTTGAATTCTTCTACACCGACAAAGAGAACGTTAACGAGGAAAACACCAAATTGATACCATTTACAATACCCCCCAAGAAGATAAAATACGTAGGAATAAATCCAACCAGAGACCTAAAAGACCTATACAAAGAAAACTACAAGACAATTACTGCAAGAAAATAAAAGAGACCTACATAAGCGGAAAAACGTACGTAGCTCATGGACAGGAAGACTCATCATTGTGAAAACGTCAGTTCTACCCAAAGTGATCGACAGATACATTGCAATCCCAATCCAAATTCCAACGACATTTTTTAACGAGATGGTGAAACAAATCACCAGCTTCATTTGGAAAGGGAAGATGCCCTGGATAAGTAAAGCATTACTGAAGAAGAACAAAGTGGGAGGCCTCACATTACCTGATTTTAGAACCTATTACCACCACAGTAGTCAAAACATCCTGGTACTTGTACAGTAACAGATACATAGACCAATGGAACAGAAATGAAAATCCAAAAGTAAATTCATCCACCTATGAGCAGCTGTTTTTTGATAAAGTCCCAAAGCCCGTTAAATGGGAAAAGACAGTCTCTTTTACAAGTGGTGCTGGCATAACTGGAAATCCATCTGCAAAAAAATAAAGCAAGACCCATACTTCACACCATGCACAAAAACTAACTCAAAATGCCCAAAGACTTAAATATAAAATCTAAAACGATAAAGATCATGGAAGAATACTTAGGGACAACACTAGGACCCCTAATACATGGTATAAACAGAATATAAAGCGTTACTAACAATGCACAAACACCAGAAGAGAAACTAGGTACCTGGAAGCTCCTAAAAATCAAACACTTATGCTCATGGAAAGACTTCACGAAAAGAGTAAAAAGAGAACCTACAGACTCGGAAAAAAATTTTGGCTATGACAATTCCAAAAAAGGTTTTATCGCTAAAATCCACTGGAAAATCCAACATCTCTAAAACAAAAAGACAAACAATCCAAATAAAAAATGGACAAAGGAAATGAACAGACACTTTACTAAAGAAGACATTCAAGCAGCCCACAGACACATGAAGAAATGCTGTTAGAAAAATGCAATAGCTGTTAGAAAAATGCAAATCAAAACCACAGTGAGATACCATCTCACCCCAGCATTACGGGCACGAATCACAAAACAGAAGACAACAAATGTTGGAAAGGCTGCAGGGAGATTGGAACTCTCAGGCACTGCTGGTGGGAATGCAAAATGATACAACCATTATGGGAAACAATATGGTGGTTCCTTAGAAAGCTAGAAATAGAATACCATATGATCCAGCAATCCCACTCCTAGGAATATACTCTAGAGAAATAAGAGCCATCACACAAATAGATATATGCACATGCATATTCATTGCATCATTGCTCACAATAGCCAAAATATGGAAACAACCTAGATGCCCATCACAGATGAATGGATAAACAAACTATGGTACATACACAAAATGGAGTGCAATGCAAAGATAAATAACAATGATGACTCTGCAAAACATCTCACAACATGGGTGAATCTAGAGGGCATTATGCTGAGTGGAATAAGTCAATCACAAAAGCACAAATATTGTACGAGACCACTACCATAAAAACTCATGATAAGGTTTACACACACACATAAACAATCTTCGATGTTTACGGGGGCGGGGGGATGGGAAAACAATAAATAGACTAGATAAGTGGTAACTTCAGTGAAGGGCAAGACAGTACACAATGCTGGGGAAGCCAGAACAACTCGTACAAGGCAAAATCACAGAAGCTCCAATAAACACACCCAAACTCCCTGAGGGACCAAATTACTGGGCTGAGTGCTGTGGGGACCATGGTCTCATGGAACATCTAGCCCAACTGGCATAACACAGTTTATAAGGAAAAAGTTCTACATTCCACTTGGTGAGTAGTGTCTAGGGTCTTAAAATCCTGTGAGTGGCCATCTAAGATACTCCACTGGTCTCGCCCCTTCAGGAGCAAGGGAGAATGAAGAAAACTAAAGACACAAGGAAAAGATTAGTCTAAAGGACTAAAGGACCACAGCTACTATGGCCTCCACCAGACTGATTCCAGTACAACTAGATGGTACCCTGTTACCATCACTGTCTGCTCTGGCAGGGATCACAACAGAAGGTCCCAAACAGAGCTGGAGAAAAATGTAGAACAAAATTCTAACTCACAGAAAAAGACCAGACTTGCTGTCCTGACAGAGACTGGAGAAACCCTTAGAGTATGGCCCCCAGACAGCCTTTCAGCTCAGTAATGAAGTCACTCCTGAGGTTCACCCTTCAGCCAAAGGCTGGAAAGGCCCATTAAACAAAACGAGACTAAAGGGGCACACCAGCCCTGGGGCAAGGACTAGAAGGCAGGAGGAGACAGGAAAGCTGGTAATAGGGAACCCAGGAGTGTGGATATGTCATGGGATTATTAACCAATGTCATAAAACAATAAGTGTACTGTTTAATGAGAAGCTAGTTTGTTCCGTAAACCTTCATCTAATGTACAATTTAAAAAAAACAGTGGATGTAGGAAAAAAAAAAAAAAAAGGCCAGACTTACTGGCCGGACAGAGTTTGAAAAAACCCAGAGTATGGCCGCCGGACATCCTTTCAGCTGAGTAATGAAGTTACTCCTGAGGTTCATCCTTCATCCAAAGATCAGACAGGCCCATAAAACAAAACAAAACTAAAGGGACACACCAGCCCAGGGGTAAGGATTAGAAGGCAAGAGGGGACAGGAAAGCTGGTAACAGGGAACCCAAGGTCCAGAAGGGAGGGTGCTGAAATGTTGTGGGGTTGTTAACCAATGTCATAAAACAATATGCGTACTAACTGTTTAATGAGAAGCTAGTTTGTTCTGTAAACCTTCATCTAAAGTACAGTTTAAAAAAATTGTGCTAAGGGTAGGGCTGCACAGTGATTATTGTAATTGCTATCAATAAGTTGTACACATGTAAAAAGTTGAATTGGCAAAAGTTGTATGATATATTTACAACAATGACAAGAACAAAAAAGAGTAGCTGCTAAGACTGCTTATGTACAACTGAACACCTCATTGAATTTGGTTAATTTGTTTTGACATTTAGGGTCATGGCTTCATGGACTATCCCGGTTAATTGGCCTAATAACATGCTTAGTGCTTCTGTTCTAAGACTTCGTTTGTTGCATAGTGTCTGCAGTCTTAAAATCTTGCAAGCAGCCATCTAAGGCACAGCAATTGGTCTTTATTCACCTGGAGCGACAGAAGAAGAGGAAGAAGTAGTCAGGAATAAAAGGAGGAAATGGAGTGTGTGATAACTGCATCCATAAACAGCTACCTCCTTTGCCATAAGACAAGAAGAACTAGATGGTGCCTGGTTACCATTACTGAACATTTTGATCAAAGAGTCCATAAAAGAATTCTGTTTGAAAGGGTGAAAAATGTAGAACAGAGTTTTAAGTTCTCATAGATTCTAAACTTTCTGGAGCTATGGATTGTGGATGAACCCAGCAACTACTACCCTGAGATAATCTTTTAACCTTAAGCCAAAAAAGGTCCCCTGAAGTCACCTTAAAACTGACCAATAAAAATAAAAAAAAAAAACTAGTGCCATCGACTCTTGTTTTAGAACTATCTGCCTTGAATATTATGCTCTTTTAAGAACTACCTACATGGTATCAAATTGACATAGCAACCTTAAAGTTTAGATAGGGACCTTAGGGGCAGTGAGTTTATATTAAGGAAGAAGGATCAACTCAAAAAACAAGAGTGAGAATATTTGCACAAATAAAAGAATGTAGTCAATGTCACTATACGGTACCTGTAGAAACTAATGAATTGGTGTATGTTTTGCTGTGTATATTCTCAACAGCAAAATTAAAAAAAAAAGATAAAGTATATAAACTTAAATTATAATGAATGTCCAGTAAACTCAATTTAAGTTACCTAAAAATCCCAGAAAATTATTTTAAGTGTAAACGTCACAAAACATAATTACTGTTGAAATTAAGTTTGTTTAAATATTCTAAACTTTCATTTAAACTTTTACCATTTTCCATATTTTTTTCCAACATAACCTTGTTGTTGTTAGGTGCTGTCTGGTCAGTTCTGACTTACAGCGAGTGAAACACTGCTTGATCCCGGGCCATCACAATCATTGCTATGTTTGAGCCCATTGTTGCAGCCACTGTGTCGACCCATCTCATTGAGGTCTTCATCTTTAACAACTGGTTCTTGGAATCGAAAATATGTCTGTTCCACCCTATCATGGAAAATATAACCTCAATTAAGTCTCTGGCTAGGGGTGGAAACATTTTCCCAGGCAATTTCAGATGTGTCTCGTGGTGATTTTTAAATTTTTTAAATTGCATTTTTGCATTTTTAAAATTTCTCTACAGCAGAGAGTGCTTGTTTGTGGTTCATGTTGAGGATCCACTTGATTTCTATTAATTGTATTAAGACAGCTTATGTTCTATCTTAACCTCAATTTCCACCTTATTTATCCTATTTTTAAATATCTTTTAAAATTTCCATCCTGTTGGGACGGGGTCCCTTGATTCTTTACTATTCTCTTGGTAGGCAGTGTAGCCTTCTCTTCTTTAACATGAACTATTTTTATAGGCAAACTCATCATGTCTTAGCTAACTTTTTCCATCTAGGTTTATCCTATGCAACCTTTTTTTCATTCTGGAAAGACCACCTTTTTACTTTAAAACAAAATTACCAGAGGTGTAGTCAACATGTTGCTATAAACAGAAGTACCATGCAGTCCCTCTGCAGCAAAGACTCAAAAAAATAAGTAAAACAGATACGAACATCAATCCTTGAACTCTAAGCACCAAATGGAGGAATAAAGAACTTGATCAAGCACAAAATGGAATAAGAAACTGACAGAGAACAGGGAGTGAGGACAGCTACAGAGTGGAGGTCCCCTACCAGCTAACCCAGCATGGATTTGCCATATTGGACTACAGCCAGCAAGGAATAAAGACAGGGAGTATAAGAAGGCAACTTCACAGAGCTACCATCAGGAGACAGAGCACCCAGTAACCAAGGATACACGCTTTCCCACTTCCCACCCTTCTTCCCTCTACAAGTCCGCCACTGGTTTCCAATGGGCCACGGTCCCTCGGACAGAGAGACATGAGCTCACTGCTGCCAGGGTCTGCCCCATCCCCACCAGCCATCCCCTTCAGGGACATTTTCTCTGTTTTTTGTTTTGTTTTGTTTGTTCGTTTGATGTCAGTCCCCACCCCCCGCTTTAGCTTTTTTTTTGTTGCTTCTCTCTTTCCGTTCCTTCCTTTCATTTTTCTTGCCCAGCTCACCCCGTATACCATCCCCTACCTTCTTGACAGGCTGTAATTTTTTGGTTTGTTTGCTTTGTTCTTCTTTTTTCTTTCTCCTTTCTTTCCTTTCCTTTCTCCCACTCACTGAGTCCTGTGCACCTCCCCCACCCATTCTCTAGGGGCCGTGCTGCACCATTCAGCTGGAGAGTCACTGCACATGGCCTCCCCGGGTCTGCACCACCATCACCAATGAGCTCCCTCAGCACCATTTTATTTAGTTATTTATTTATCTTTTTTGTTGTTGTTGTTTCTTCTAGCTCCCTTCCTTCATTCCCTTTCTCTTGCCCGCCTAGCCCTGCGTGCCCCCCCACCCCTTCTTCGCAGGCTATGCTGTAGCCTCTGGCATACAGCCTCCCCGGGTCTTCATTTCCCCTTTTCCCTTTCTGTCTCTCTCCTACCTAGGCCTTGCACTGCCTCTGCCCCTTTCTGAAGGGCCATGCTACTTGCCGAGAGAGACGTCGGCTTGCAGCCACACCAATTCTTCCAGCCTCCAACAGCCAGCTCCCACACCTCCATATCTTTGGGTATTGTTGTTGTTGTTCATTTATTTTATATTTATTTATTTACTTGATGTTGGTATCTTCTCTCTCTTTTCTCCCACCCACCTATCACCATGCACCAACCATGTTCCTTCTAGACAGGCTGACTCTCACTTGGTCTCACCACCAACACAAGGTCTCACCAGGTCAGCCCCACTCCACCCATGGAAAACTACTGTGCCGCCTATTTTTTTTCTTTCCTTTTTTTTTTTTTTTGGTTTTTCTTTCCCTTGTTTCACCTACCCACTTAGCTCTGCACAGAACTTCCTATTCTTTCCTTCCTGCTTATTTGTACTGTGAGCTGAGTGCCAGCAGAGAATATCAAAACATATTTAAAAAAAGACAGGACAGCTACAGAAAATGTCCAAAATAAAACAACTGATGACCTTCTGGTAGAAGAAAAAGCACTGGGACTACCTGATAGGCAATTCAAAACTCTAATAATCGGGGTTCTCCAAAAGTTAAAGGAAAATAAGGAAAAAATAGATAAAATCATGGAAAATACAGATGAAACAATGAAATAACTCAAGAAAACAATATAAGAACAAAATGTCAAAATAAACAACTAGAAATCATACAAAAAAATAGCAGTTAGAAATCCAAAAGATAAACAACAAGATTTCAGAAATGGAAATTGCCATAGAAGGTTTTAGGAGCAAATTTGGAACAATGGAAGACAGGATCAGTGAATTTGAAGACAAATTCTTGGATACCAATTTGTTTAAGGAAAAACCAGAGAAAAGAATAAAGAAAACTTGAGAGTGATGTGGGATACAATCAAAAGGAAAAAATTGTACATGATCACAGTTCTAGAAAAAGGGAAGGAAACAGAAAACACAGAGAGGATTATTTAAGATTTGCTAACAAAAAACTTCCCTAATATCAAGAAAGATGAAAAGCTGACCATTCAAGAAGTTTAACAAACGTCATATAATATAGACCCCAAAAGAAAATCACCGAGGCATATCATAATCACACTGGCTAAAACCAAAGAAAGAAACCTGAGAGCAGCTCAAGAAAAAATGAAACATCACATATAGAGGGGAAACAATAAGACTAAGCTCTGATTACTTGGCAGAAACCATGCAGTCAAGAAGGCAATGGGATGACATATATAAAACCTTGAAAGAAAAAAATAATTGCCAACCAAGAATAATATGTCCTGCAAAATTCTCATTCAAATATGATGGTGAAATTAGGACATTTCCAGATAAACAGAAATTAAGGGAATATGTAAAAACCAAACTTACAAGAATTATTAAATGGAGTCCTTCGGTTAGAGAATGAAAAACATCAAACAACAGCCTGAACCTAGAACACAAGACTGCATCAGCTGGATACCAACCTAGGTAATGAACTCTCAAGGATAAAACAAAACTAAAATATTTACAGCAGGGAACCAGGGAGATCAATCTGTAAATGACAACAGCATCAGAACAATAAAAGAGGGATTAAACAGTTTAGGTGTAGAACTTTCAAATGGAGAGGAAGTCAAGGTGATACCGAGCAACAAAAGACCGGTTCAGACTTAGGAGTATAGGAGTGAATTGCAAGGTAACCATGAAGAAAGTTAAAAAACCTACTCATCAAAAGAAAAATAAAGAGGAAAAACATAAAGTCTCAGTAAACACAAAATCTACAAAAACAAAAGAAGTGAAAACAAATTCCACAAACAAAAGGAATTCAGCACAGGAGAGTAAGAGGAGAAAAGAAAAAGTCAGCATTACAAAAAAAAAAGCACTATGAAATGAGAGCAATAAACTCATACCCATCAATAATCACACTGAACATAAATGGCTTAAATGCCCCCATAAAGAGACAGAGAGTGACAGAATGGATAAAAAAACAGAAACCTTCAATGTGCTGTCTACAAGAGACACAACTTAGAAACAAAGACATAAATATATTAAAAATCAAAGGATGGAAAAAATATATCAAGCAAACAGCAACAAAAGAAAAGCAGGAGTGGCAATACTAATCTCAGATAAAATAGACTTTAAAATAAAATCCACCGTAAAAAACACTAAAAGGGCACTATATAATGATTAAAGAGATGATCCATCATGAAGACATAACCATAATAAACATCTACACATCCAATTGCAAGGCTCCAAAATACATAAAACAAACTCTAACAGCACTGAAAAGAGAAACCGACAGTTCCACGATAATAGTAGGAGACTTCAACACACACTCAGTAAAAGACAGAACATCCAGAAAGAAACTCAACAAAGATACAGAACAGCTAAAGACCACAATCAGCCAATTTGACCTCATAGACATATATAGAACACTCCACCGAACAGCTGCGAAGTACACATTCTTTTCAAACACACATGGAACGTTCTCCAGAATTGACCACATCTTAGGCCACAGGGCATCCCTCAACAAAATCCAAAACACTGAGATAATACGAAGTATCTTCTCTGACCACAATGCCATCAAGGTGGAAATTAACAACAGGAAAAGTGAGAAAAAAAAATCAGTTATGTGAACACTGAATAGTACCCTGCTTAAAAACCACTGGATTATAGAAGAAATCAAAGATGGAATACAAAAAAATCCTAAAAGTAAACAAGAATTAAAACGTCATACCAAAACCTTTGGGACACAGCAAAGGCAGTGCTCAGAGGTCAATTTATAGCAATAGATGCACACATCAAAAAAGAAAGGACAAAATCAAAACATTAGCTACACAGCTTGAACAAATAGAGAACAGCAAAAGAAGCCCACAGCCACCAGGAGAAAAAAAATAATAAAGATAAGAGGAGAAATAAACAAAATAGAGAGTAGAAAAACAATAGAAAGAATCAACAAAACCAAAAGTGGCTCTTTGAAAGGATCAACAAAATCGACAAACCATTGGCCAAATTGACAAAAGAAAACCAGGTGAGGACACAAATAACCCAAATAAGAAATGAAATGGGGGTGTTACGACAGACTCAAATGAAATAAAAAGGATCATAACTGAGTTTTTATTGTGAAAAACTATACTCTAACAAATTTGAAAACCTAAAGGAAATGGACAAATTTCTAGAAACACATTACCTACCCACACTAACACAAACTGAAGCTGAAAATCTGAACAGACTCATGCAAGAGAAGAGATTGAAAAGGTAATTAAAAAAAAAAAAGAAACTCCCAACAACAAAAAAAGGCCTTGACCCAGATGGCTTCACTGGAGAATTCTACCAAACATTCAGAAAACAGCTCATACTAGTATTACTCAAAATATTTCAGAATATAGAAAAGGAAAGGATACTGCTGAATTCATTCTATGAAGCCAACATAACCCTAATACAAAAACCCAGCAAAGCCACCAGAAAAAAGAATATTATAGACGGATACCTCTCATTAATGTAGACGCAAAAATTCTCAACAAAATCTTAGCCGATAGAATTCAGCATCATTAAAAAAAAAAAAAATTTTTTTTTTGTTTGTTTGAATGACTAAGGATTCATACCAGGTATACAAGGATGGTTCAACATTAGAAAATCA
Organism: Loxodonta africana; assembly: GCF_030014295.1. Taxonomy (NCBI): domain Eukaryota; kingdom Metazoa; phylum Chordata; class Mammalia; order Proboscidea; family Elephantidae; genus Loxodonta; species Loxodonta africana. Next base: position 2,475,221 of record NC_087350.1, read on the forward strand.
ATCAACATAATCCACCACATAAAATAAATCACATGATCATATCCATCAATGCAGAAAAGGCATTCGACAAAGTCCAACACCCATCCCTGATAAAAATTCCAAAAAAAATTTACATAGAAGGGAAATTCATCAACATGATAAAGGGCATCTATATAAAACCAAGAAACCCTGGTGGCGACAGTGGTTAAGAGCTACAGATGCTAACCAAAAGATTGGCAGTTCGAATCCACCAGATGCTCCTTGGAAACTCTTTGGGGTAGTACTACAGTTCTATAGGGTTGCTATGAGTCGAAATTGACTCTACGGCAAAGAGTTTGGTTTGGTTTATACAAAACCAACATCCAACATCATTCTTAATGGAGAAAGGCTGAAAACATTCCCCCTGATAACAGGAACAAGACAAGGATGCCCTTTATCACCACTTCTATTTAACATTGTGTGGAAGTCCTAGCTAGAACAGTAAGGCAGGAAAAAGAAATAAAGGGCATCCAAACTGGTAAGGAAGAAGTTAGACTCGCTACTTGTGTATGATATGATGCTATATGTACAGAACCCAAAAACTTCACAAGAAAACTACTGGAACTAATAGAAAGATTCAGCAGAGTAGCATGATACAAGACAAATATACAAAAATCAGTTGGATTCCTATACACCAATAAAGAGAACTACGAAAAGGAAATCAGGAAAACAATGCCATTTATAATAGCTCCTAAAAAAAATAAAATAAATCTAACCAGGGATGTAAAAGACCTATACAAAGAAAACTACAAAACACTACTGCAAGAAACCAAAAAAGACCTATATAAATGGAAAAACATACCACGCTCATGGATAGATAGCCTCAACATTGTGAAAATATCAATTCTACCCAAAGCAGACTACAAATACAATGCAATCCTGATCCAAATACCAGCAGTGTTCTTTAAAGAGATAGAAAACTAATCATTAAATTTATATGGAAAAGAAAGAGGCCCTGGATAAGTAAAGAATTATTGAAGATGAAGAAAGTCAGAGGACTCACACTACGGGATCTCAGAACCTACTATAGAGCTATGGTCCCGGTACAACAACACACGCGTTGACCAATGGAACAGAATTGAAAACCCAGATGTAAATTCATCCACCTGGGGTCACCTGATCTTCAACAAAGCCCCAAAGTCCATCAAATGGAGAAAAGACAGTCTTTTTAACAAATGGTGCTGGCAAAACTGGATGTCCATCTGCAAAAAAATGAAACAAGACCCACACCTCACACCATACACAAAAACTAATTCAAAATGATCAAAGACCTAAATATAAAACCAAAAACTATAGAGATCGTAGAAGAAAAAATAGGGTCAACTCTAGATGCCTGAGTACACGGCATTAACAGGATACAAACCATAACTAACAACACGCAAACACCAGAAGATAAGCTAGATAACTGGGCTCTTCCAAAAAATTATACACTTATGCTCATCAAAAACTTCACCAAAAGAGTAAAAAGAGAACCTACAGACTGGGGAAAAATTTTTGGTTATTCCAAATCAGACAAAGGTGTAATCTCTAAAATCTACAGGAAAATTCAACACCTCTGCAACAAAAAGACAAATAATTCAATTTAAAAAATGGGAAAAGGAAATGAACAGACACTTCACCAAAAAGACATTCAGGCAGCTAACAGACATATAAGGAAGTGCTCGAGGTCACTAGCTATTAGAAAAATGCAAATCACAATGAGATACCATCTCATCTCGACATTACTGGCACGATTCACAAAACAGAAAATAGCAAATATTGGAGAGGCTGCAGAGAGATTGGAATGCCTAGGCACTGCTGGTGGGAATGCAAAATGGTACAAACATTTTAGAAAACGATATGGCACTTCCTTAAAAAGCTGGAAATAGAAATATCATACAATCCAGCAATCCCACTTCTAGAAATATACCCTAGAGAAATAAGAGCCGTCACACAAATAGACATTTGCACACTCATGTTCATTGCAGCATTATTCGCAATAGCAAAAAATGGAAACAACCTAAGTACCCATCAACAGATGAATGGATAAACAAACTATGGTACCTATATGCAATGGAATACTACGCAACAATAAAGAACAATGATGAATCTGTGAAACATTTCACAGCATGGGTGAATCTGAAGGGCGTTATGTTGAGTGAAATAAGTCAATTACCAGAGGACAAATATTGTATGAGACCACTATTATAAAAACTCGAGAATAGGTTTACATACAAAGAGAAACAATCTTTGACAGTTACAGGGGAGGGAAGGGGCAGGGAGGAAAAACACTAAGTAGATAGGAGATAAATGGTAACTTTGGTGAGTGGTAAAAACAGTACCCAATACTGGGGAAGTCAGCACAAGTTGACCAAGACAAAGTTATAGAAGCTTCACAAACACTTCCAAACTTCCTGAGGGACCAAGTTACTGGGGCTGAGGGCTGGGGATCATGGTCTTGGGGAGCATCTAGCTCATTTGGCATAACATAGTTTATAAAGAAAATGTTCTACATCCTACTTTGGTGAGTAAGGTCTAGATTTTAAAAGCTTGAGAGAGGCCATCTAAGATACATCTATAGGTCCCATCCCATCTGGAGCAAAGGAAAATGATAAAAACCAAAGACACAAGAGAATGATTAGTCCAAAGGACTAATGGACCACAACTAGATGGTGCTCAGCTACCACCATCAACTGCTCTGACAGGTATCACAACTGAGGGTTCCAGACAGAGCTGGAGAAAAATGTAGAACAAAACTCTAACTCACACATACACACACATACACAAAAGCTCAGACTTACTGGTCTGACAGGGACTGGAGAAAGCTAAGAGTATGGCATCTGGACACCCTTTTAACTCAGTACCGAAGTCACTCCTGAGATTCACTTTTCAGCCAAAGATTAGACAGGCTCATAAAAAAAGATGAGACTAGGTGGACTCGCCAGCCCAGGGGCAAGGACAAGAAGGGACAAGGGTACAGGAAAGTGGTAATGGGGAACCCGAGGTTGAAAAGACGGGACTGTTGACACGCCATGGGGTTGGCAACCAATATCGCAAACATCATGTGTATTAATTGTTTAGTGAGAAACAAATTTGCTCTGTAAACCTTACCTAAAGCACAATTTTTTTTTAAATGAAGATTAAAAAATAAATTTCTGCATACAACTAAATAAAGAGAATTATCACCAGCAGACTCACAATTGAAAGAAATATTAAAAGGTGTTCTTTAGACAGAAGGAATATGATTCCAAATGGAAAGTTGGAGATTAAGGAAAGAATAATGAGCAATGAAAGAATAAACACATGGTTAAACCTAAATAAGTATGGACTGTATAAAACAATAACCCAAAAAGTGTGAAAATTTAAAATAATCAAAGAACCAAAATACACAACAATGGTATATAGGGACCAGTAAAGTTAACTTCTAAAAGCATTAGTCAAAAAAGAGTAACTTCCAAGTTAATAAATAGGAAAAATAGAGTAATAAAAACTCAACACCAAAGAAGCCAAACCAATGAAAGAAAAGAAAAATACATAGAACAGATGGCAGAAATATAAAATGCTTAGTAAGGTCATAGATTTAAACCCAAATATATCACTAAATGTAAATGTGCTCCAATTAAAAGAAAAGATTGTCAGGCAGGATTAGAAAACAAAACACAACTACATGCTGTTTATATGACACGTATATCTAAAACATAACAATATAGAACGGTTTAAAGTAAAAGGATACAAAAGGTATACCAGTCAAGTAATAACCAAAAGAAAGCTGAGAGAGCTATATCACTATTACGCAAAGCAGAATTTAAGATATAATGCATTATTGGAGAATAGGGTAGAGGTACATTTCATTATTATAAAGTTGAATTTACCAGGAAGATGTAGCAATTCTAATTGTGTATGCACTAATAACACAGTCTCAAAATATACAAAGAAAAACTGACAGAAAAACAAATCTACTATCATATCGGAAAATATTCAACCTACTTCTCAGGGTAAAAAACAAACAAAAAAAAGCGCTAATGATAAGATATGAACACAATCAATAAATTTGCCATAATGAACATTTACAAGACATGGACACTACAGCTGCAGACTATACTTTTTTTTCCACAGCACTCAAGGAAAATTTACAGAAATGGACCATAAGCTGGATTGTAAAGCAAGTCTCAATCAATTTCAAAAGTATTTCTCTGGAAAAAATGACATAGTGATAACCAGAAAAGTCACGTGTGTTTGGAAATTTGAAGAAGAAATCAATATGGAAATTAGAATCAAGACTGTAAAGATACCAATTTTCCCAAAATTGATCTACACTTTCAATGCAATCGTTTAAAAATTTTTTTCTTTTGTGGAAATTAACAAGCTGGTTCTAAAGTTTTTATGGAAATGCAAAGGGCTAGGAACAACAAAGATATTTTGAGTACAAAGAGCAAAATGGGAAGACTTGCTCTATTGGATATTAAGACAATTATAAGCAATGGTAATTAGGATTGTGAAATTGGGGATAGACTAAAAACATAGAAGAGAGAGTCCATATTTGGACACCTGATTAAAGATAAAGGTGACTTTGCAGAGTAGTTAGAAAAGGCAGGTCTTCTCAACAAATGTACAGGGACGTTTTGGATATCCATACGGAACAAAAGAGGAAATGTAAGTTCTACCTCACATCATCATAAAAATCAATTGCTGATAAAAGTTAAATCTAAATGTGAAAGTTAAAACAAAAACTCTTCTAGAAGACAACATAGGAGAAAACACTTATGATCTTGGAAAAAAGAGAAGACTTCTTAAAAAGGACACAAAAAAGTACTAATCACAAAGGAAAACACTGATAAATTGATACATTAAAATTAATAATTTCTGTTCACTAAAAAACACTGCTAAGAGGGTGAAAAGATAAGCCACAGGGTAGGAGGAGATATTTATAATACCTATAACTGACCATCTGTTCGTATCCAGATTACATAACGAACTGCTGCAAATCAGTATTCTCCTTACTGATTTGAATGGGAAAATGGGATTTGAATAATCGTATCATGAAAGGAAATGTTCATATGGCAAGTAAACATTGAGATAGCACTACACATGCACCAGAATGGTTAAAATTAAAAGGACTCGCAATACTAAATATGGTGAGGATGTGGAGAAGCATAAACTCATATACTGCCAGTGGGTATACAACTGTTTGGGAACAGTGTTTGGCATTATCTGCTAAAGTTGAATATGCATATATCTTATGACCTAGGAATTTCACTTCTAGGTACGTACCTACAGAAATGTGACCACATGTCCACCAAAAGACATATACAGGAATAGTCATTGTAGCATTATTCACAAGAAGTTCCAAACTGGAAACAACCCAAAAGTCCATCAACAATAAAAAATAAATAAGTAAATATGACAAAATTATCAGATCAAAGACCTAAATATTAAATGTAGAACTATAAAGTTCCTGGGAGAAAACTATGGGACCTAATCTTTTGTAAAAATAGGATAACAAACGTAACAACAAATTGCACAAATAGTAAAAGACAAGTTAGATTAATGGGACCTCATAAAAATTTAAAATTCATGCTCATCGAAAGATTTTATCAAAAGAGTAAAAAGAGAACCTGCAGACTGGGAAAAAAATCTCCAGAAATGACATATCCTATAAGAGTCTAATCTCTAAAATACATGAAAAACTTGAACAACTCAACAACAAAAAGACAGCCCTATTATAAGATAGGTGAAGGATTCAGACACTTCACCAAAGAGGATGTTCAAGAGGCCAACACACACATAAAAAGATGCTCAAAATCATTAGCCACTGGAGAGATGCAAATCAAAAGTACAATGAGATACCATCTCACCCCAGCTAAAATGACACTAATTTAAAAAGAAGAAAAACAAATAACAGCAAATGTTTGTGAGAGATTGGAACCTTTATCCGTTGCTGGTGGGACTGTAAAATGGCACATCCATTATGGGAAATGTTATGGTGGTGTTGTTGCACTTGCTAGGTGCTGTCAATTCTGTTCCGATTCATAGCAACCCTATGTACAACAGAATGAAAAGCTGCCCAGTTGTGTGTCTTCTTCACAATCGTAGATATGTTTGAGCCCATTGTTGCAGCCATTGTGTTGATTCATCTCATTGAAGGTCCTCCTCCTTTTCGCTGACCCTCCACTTCACCAAGCATGATTACTTATCCAGTGACTGGTCCCTCCGGATAACATCACCAAAGTAGTGAGACAAAGTTTCACTGTCCTGGCTTTTTTTCTTCCAAGACAGACTTGTTCACTCTTAAGCCAAAAAAAAAAAACCAAACCCATTTCGGTCATCGATTCTGACTCATAGTGACCCTACAGGACAGAGTAGAACTGCCCTATAGGGTTTCCAAGGACCGCCTTGGTTAGCAGCTGAACTCTTAACTACTAGGCCACCAAAGTTTCCATTCTTCTGCCAGTCTATGATATACTGAATATTCTTTGCCAACACCAAAATTCAGAGGCATCAATTCTTCTTTGGTCTTCCTTATTCCTTGTTCAGCTTTCACATGCATATAAGGCGATTGAAAATATCATGGCTTTGGTCAGGTGCACCATAGTCTTCAGAGTGAAATCTTTGCTTTTCAACACTTTAAAGAGATCCTATAGGGTCACTGTAAGTCAGAATTGACTGGACGGCAATGTTTTTTGTTTTTTACGGTTTGCAGCAGATTAGCCCAATGCAATGCATTGTTTGATTTCTTGACTGCTGCTTCTAAGGACATTTATTGTGGATCCAAGTAAAATGAAATCCTTGACAACTTCAATCTTTTCTCCATTCAGCATGATGGTGCTTATTGGTCCAGTTGTGAGGGTTTTTGCTTTCTTTATGTTGAGGTATAATCCATGCTGAAGGCTGTAGTCTTTGATCTTTATCAGTAAGTGCTTCAAGTCCTCTTCGCTTTCAGCAAGCGAGGTTGTGCCACCTGTATACCTCAGGTTGCTAATAATTTTCCCACCAATCCTGATGCTGCATTTTTCTTCATATAATCTTCTTGAATTATTTGCTCAGCATACAGATTGAATAAGTATGGTGAAAGGATGCAACCTGGACACACACCTTTCTTGATTTTAAACCATGCAGTATCCCTTTGTACTGTTCAAATGACTGTCTCTTTGTCTATGCACAGGTTCCTCACGACCACAATTAAGTGTTCTGGAATTCCCATTATTCACAATGTTATCCATAATTTGTTATGATCCACACAGTCAAATGTCTCTTCATAGTCAATAAAACAGAGGTAAACATCTTTCTGGTATTCTCTGCTTTCAGCCAAGGTCCATCTGACATCAGCAATGATATCCCTTTTTCCATGCTCTTTGAATGATCTTCAGCATAATTTTACTTGTATGTGATATTAATGATATTGTTTGATAATTTGACCAAAGTAAATGACATCACTGAGAAGTGCTTAAGAGAAAAGGATGGTTGTACTAAAGAATCTAACATATGGCAACAACTCCAAAGAAGGCCAAAAAATAGAGTGTATGGTCACATATGCATGTGTTTTGACATAGAGGTATACAGGTAGGTATAGAAGTATGCATATGTGTGCACAGTTGGAAGTATCTATATGTATTTGTAAGTACAGATATGTGTTTACAGGCACATATATTCATAGAAGACACAACTACAGATACTCCTCAGACATAATCAAACACCTTGAAAGATTGTCTTTCTAGGTTTGAAGGCTTAGGGCCTTAGTCTCATGGGACAACTCAGGTGATTGGCATAATATAGTTCACAAAGTTCATGTGCTACATCCTAGTGGCGTAAGTAGCCTCTGGGGTCTTAAAAGCTTGCAAGTGGACATCTAAGATACAACTATTGGTGTCTACTCATCAGGAACAAAAGAGTAAGAAGGAAAGCAGAGTCTCAGAAAAAAAAGTCTAATAGCCTACACAATAGATGGTCCCAGATAGAATGGGAGAAAAATGGAGAACAAAACTTGAATTCTTTAAATAAAGTCCAGACTAACTAGACCAGTTGAAGCCATAGGATTCCCTGAAACTATCTCCCTGAGACACTCTTTAAACATTGAACTGAAACTATCCCTGAGATTACCTTTCAGAGAAACAACAGAGTGGCACACAAAATAAAGGATATTACCCGTAAGTACAGTGTGCTACTAAAAAGCCATCTATATGAGACCAAAAGCAAAATGAGAAGATAAAGGGGCAGGGAATGCAGAGTGCTGGAAATGGAACAGCCAGAACACAGTTAAAGAGAATGTTAACACATTGTGGAAAGTGTAATTAATGTCACTGAACAATTTGTATAGAAACTGTCAAATGGGAACCTGACCTACTGTGTAAACTTTCACCAAAAACACAATAAAATGTTATTTAAAAAACCCCAAATTCTCGTAAAAAGACCAGACTTAATGGTCTGACTGAGACTAGAAGAATCCCAGCGGTCATGGTCCCCAAACCTTCTGTTGGCCCTGTACAGGAACCATTCCCGAAGACAACTCATCAGACATGGAAGGGACTGGACAATGGGTAGGAGAGAGATGCTGATGAAGAGTGAGCTACTTGTATCAGGTGGACACTTGAGACTGTGTTGGCATCTCCTGTCTGGAGGGGAGATAGGAGGGTAGAGCGGGTTAGAAACTGGCAAAATCGTCACGAAAGGAAAGACTGGATGGAGGGGGCGGGCTGACTCACTGGGGGGAGAGTAAGTGGGAGTATGTAGTGAGGTGTATATAAGCTTATATGTGACAGGTTGACTTGACTTGTAAACTTTCACTTAAAGCACAATAAAAATTATTAAAAAAAAAAAAAAACCCAAATTACCCCCTCTTCCCTAAACAAAACACATTTCATATAAAATCTAGCCTAAGTTGCTTAGAAAGATTTTGAAACAGCTTTTATGCTGACATAAAAACTTTTGTCAGAACGAATTCACTTTCATTAATTCCTGGAAATATTAGAGCCACTGAACTTGTATAAATTTCATTTACCATTAGATCAGAATAAAGCTTTTTAAAGGAATATTATAATCTAATTTAATAAGGCCATCCAGAGGAAGGAAAGTATTACACTTTAATCACCTTATTTTTTGCATACTTTAAAAAATTTTTAGAGAAGCAATTTAGAATAATTTTTGCCTTTTTAAGGCCTTGTTATACCAATCAAAATAAACAATCTATTCTTTCTCCAGTTCTTCTTTCTTCCGTTGCCATCAAGTCAATTCCAACTCATAGCGACACTATAGGACAGAGTAGAACTGCCCCATAGACTTTCCAAAGAGTGCCTAGTGGACTCGAACTGCCCACCCTTTGGTTAGCAGCTGTAACACTAAACCACCACACCACCAGGGTTTCCAGTATACTTTTTAAATAGGCCAATTTATATCAAAGCTTCTCAGAGTAGCTACTGAAAGCCAGATCATCCTTTGGGAATCTGCCATTTAGAAAGACAGGTGCACGTAGGAAGCTATTTTTCTGGAAGAGGAAAGAACCGAGACTTAAGACAGCCTCATGGAAAGCTGGCAGCTGTCAGCCACAGCCTCCAATCTGAACAAGGCAGAAAAGAACAGAGGCTACACTCTAGATCACAGGTATGTTCTCAGAACAAAATGAGACAGGAAAACCACAAACACTCACTTGATGAAACCTGAATATCTAACAGAAGTTCTCCAAAGAGAAAAGAAAAGACAATGGAAATGGGACCTCATTTTCCCAAAGTGGAAGGAAAGATAGAGCAGCCATTGTTTCCAAAACAAACTATGTGAAATAAACTTGTGCTGCTCAAGAGCAATCATTCCACCAATATTTGGCCACAGTCTGAATCATTTTATCTACTCCACAGTGTGTAACACGATGTAAACTTTTTAACACTGGAAATGTTAGGGCCTCTGCTAGAACCAGTCAGCCAGTCTGGCCTTCCTGGAGTCCAGCTTTTTAGGCTTAAATAACAATCCTGCAATTTCCAAGAGTCTTTGAATAGATTCAGGCTTCTGGACCTCCTAAATCTGGTTAGAAACCCCCACAATTTGTAATTTGTCTTGACTCCAGGAAGAGGCTACTTTGATAAAGTGGGGTTAAAGCTGATATGATGGCTCCAGTGCAGATCAAAAACCAGTAGCTCTCCCCATTCACTTTGAGATCTGTTTCCCCATTTTGGTCTAGCTGGAGCAATGTCTGTCTGTAGCTTGCAAAAATTTTTCTTGGAGCCTCATCAATTTCGAACTGTTGAGGACATGTAAATACTGGGGGAACTGTTGTTGTTAGGTGCCATTGAGTCAGTTCTGACTCAGAGCAACTCTATGTACAATAGAATGAAACACTGCCCAGTCCTGTGCCATCCTAACAATTGTTGCTATGTTTGAGCCCATAGTTGCAGCCACTGTGGCAATCCATCTCGTTGAGGGTCTTCCTCTTTTTCACTGATCCTATACTTTATAGGGTCGCTCTGAGTCAGAATTCGACTCTACGGCAACAGATTTTTTTTGTTTTTTGTTTTTTTGTATACCATACCAAGCATGCAGCCTCCTTCATATTGGAGTTTTACATTTTGAATCTATTTTCTTCTCTAAATTTTTTTTTACAATCCTTTTCCAATGCCCCGATTGTTTACAATTAAGACCTAAAATTCCTCAGTGAATTTTTTAAAAGAGTTTTCTCTGGATTTGGGAAATTCCTTTAAAATAGCTCATAATTTTACTCTTGGCAAGGAGGTATAAAAATCTAGTTAGGTTTCCAGCTTCAGTCAGGAGCAGTATCAGTAGGTGGTTTAACCTTGCAGCCATCTGTTGAGAGGATTTGGGGTAAGAGGAAGAGGGGGCTTCAGAGATGGAGGGAAAAAGAATTTCAGCCAGAAGATACTAGGAATCAGGTGAGCAGGGCAAAGAATAAGTAGGTAAGTTAGACTAAAGAGGAGGCGGGGCAGTTAGTGTCATGTCTGTCAGGCCTACTAGGCATTCTTTGAGAGGAAACTGATCAGTCCCCTGAACATCTGGAGACTTCCAAAAGCATGTCAAAGAATGTGGCATTTCTCAAGGCTTCTCTAAGATGCTTTAACTTATATATCTGAAAACTTTCACATAATGGCCTCAGTAGTTCTAGATCATTCTTAGTCAATTTCATTCGTTTTTAACCATAATGTGTTCCAGAATTCCTTGGGTTCCCAGGATCCCATGTCTTACCTGCAAGTAGTAGAAAGACATGCATGAATCTAGTTTCTCAAGAGGGCCAGATCCAGTCTTCCCTAATCCTGAATAAAGTTCAGAGAACTCAAAATGGGAAAGAGCAAAGCTCAGATATGAGTAAATTTTACTGGGCAACCTACATGAAAAACACAGAGGCAGAAAGCCTAAATGGCTTTTCTGGTATCAATGCCTACTATCATAGAGTCCTTGGGGGTCACAGGGTTTCCTTTAGAATCCCACTTCTGACACTGAAACAGCCAAAAGAATGTGAGTCAATAACAAAATTAATCTTTTAGATGAGGCTGATTTGGGCAGAAGATTCATGAATCGGGTAACAAAAAAACACATTTGGAAAGGTACCCCACCAAGTATCAGCAGTGTTGGTTTACACTGACAAAATGTGGAAGCAGGAGGCAAGGCCAAGATGGTGGAGTAGTCACACGCTTCCAGTGATCCCTCTTACAACAAAGACAAAAAAAACACAAGTGAAACAATTATATTTATGACAAGCTACAAGCCCTGAACATCAAACGCAAAGTTAGAAAATGGACTGAGCAGAAAGGGGAGGGAGAGATGGTTCAGAAGTGGAGAAGACCTGCCGGACCTAAATTGCCAGAAACCCTCAGTCACCGTTCCATGGAGTGACAGCTGTGGGCTGGTGGTACTGTCTGGCCACAGCTCCCTTAGAGAGAAGCAGCCAGCTGCACAGCCTACTCACACCTCCGGAACCAGAAAATAACAGCGCTCTCAGCAAAAGCTAAGTATTTGTGTATATATATTACCATCCTCCTCCGCCCCCAAGCCAGCTTCAGTGGCTGTTGATTTCTGTGGGTCTTCGATAGGTTCTGCTTAGCATCCTGGGCCATTCTCCCAACTTTGGAAAAGGAATAAATTCACAATTGGGGTAAAACATAACCTGCCAGCTCCACTAACCTGGGGAACTCAGAACAGAAGCAGCTCCTGTCCAGGCATGAACAGTCCGTGGACTTTGAATATCTTTCCTCCCTGCATGCACCTGTGTGGGCCTATTCCAAGAGACTAGGCCACTGTTGGCAGACTGCATCTGTTTCAGCTGTGTGGTAGAGAGGTGGGTGTTTGATGTTTGACACCACTTTGCCTATTAAACAGGGTCCTCACCTACCCACATCAGGGGCCTAAGGACTAGTGGCTCCACTTAGGTCACACAGCCAAGCGTGACAGGGGTCCAGGGGTAACTGGTACTTCCCAGTTCTTACAGCCAAAAGCATTGGGTGCCTGTGGTCTCTGTGCAGAACTCACCCACCCATGAACTCACAGACACTTGGGGGATGGTTGTCAGCCTCCTGCCTTGTTCAGAGCATGACCTCCTGCTACAACCAGATACCAGTACCTACACCAATCACCCCTGCCCCTCTAAGACTGTTGGACAGAGCTTGTACCACACACTTGATGACCAACTACCTGGACACCTGAGCTGAATCCATACGAGAAAACTGAATGGACTTGTAGGCTCATATACATGATAACAGCTATAGCCTTCTGGTAACAGGACATTAGAGCTTCAAAGGCAAAAATAATCAAGCTAGCTCACTCAAGCAACCTATTTGGGCATATCAAAGCAAAACAAAGCAAGAAACTATGATACAGTAAGCAAACATAAAATAAATTAATACAATAACTTATAGATGGCTCAGAGACAACAATCAATATCAAATCACATAAAGAAGCAGATCATGATTGCTTCAACAAGCTCTAAAAACAAAGAATCAAGGAATCATCTGGATGAAGGTGTCCTCCCGGAATTACCAGATGCAAAATACAAAGGATTAATATACAGAACTCTTCAAGACATCAGTAATGAGATCAGGGAGGAGATCAGGCAATACACAGAACAAGCCAAGGAATACACAGATAAAGCAGTTAAAAAATTGAAAAGATTATTCAAACATAATGAAAATTTAATAAGCTGCAAGAATCCAAAGAGAGATAGCTATCAGAAATTCAGAAGATTAACAATAAAATTACAGAATTAGACAACTCAATAGAAAGCCAAAGGAGCAAAGTTGAGCAAGTGGAAGGAAGAATTGGTAACATTAAAGATAAAGCACTTGATATGAATATATTTGAAGAAAAATCAGATAAAAGAATTTTAAAACATGAAGAAACCTTAAGAATCACGTGGGACTCTATCAAGAGAAATAACCTATGAGAGACTAGACTGCCAGAACAGGAAGGTATAACAGAAAATACGGAGAGAATTGTTGAAGATTTGTTGGCAGCAAACTTCCCTGGTATCATGAAAGATGAGAAGATATCTATCCAAGATACTCATCGAACTCCACATAAGGTAGATCTTAAAGAAAGTCACTGAGACATATTATAATCAGACCTGCCAAAACCAAAGATAAAGTGAGAATTTGAAGAGCAGCCAGGGATAAACAAAAAGTCACCTACAAAGGGGAGTCAATAAGAATAAGCTCAGACTACTCAGAAGAAACCATGCAGGCAAGCAGGCAGTGGGATGACATATATAAAGCATTGAAGAAAAAAAATTGCCAACCAAGAATTACATATCCAGCAAAACTGTCTCTCAAATATGAAGGCGAAATTAGAACATTTCCAGATAAACAGGAGTTTAGGGAATTTGTAAAAACCAAACCAAAACTACAAGAAATACTAAAGGAAGTTCTCTGGCTAGAAAATCAATACTATCAGATATCAACCCAAGACTAGAACTCTGGACAGAGCAATCAGATGTCAACCCAGATAGGGAAATCAGAAAAATAAATCAAGATTTAAAAAAAAGATCAAAACAGGGAAACAGCAATGTCATTATGTAAAAGAAGACAATATTAAAACAATAAAGAGGGACTAAGAAATGTAGTCATAGGTCTTTCATACTGAGAGGAAGACAAGGCGATATAAGGAAATAAAAGTTAGGTTTAAACTTAGAAAAATAGGGTAAATATTAAGGTAACCACAAAGAAGACTAACAATCCTACTCATCAAAATAAAATACAAGAAAAAAATAGAGACTCGGCAGTAATAAAATCGACAAAAATGAATAAGAGAAAAAGGCAATATGTAAAGATAACCAACTCAGCACAAAAAATTAAGTGGGAAAAAGAAACTCAACAACATACAAAAAATGACATCAAAATAACAGCACTAAACTTATTCCTAACCATAATTACGCTGAATGTAAATGGACCAACAAACAGAGAGTGGCAGAATGGATAAAAAAGCTTGATCCATCTATATGCTGCCTACAAGAGACACACCTTAGGCTTACAGGCACAAACTAAAACTCAAAGGATGGAAAAAAATGTATCAAGCAAACAACAATAAAAAAACAGGAATGGCAATATTACTTTCTGACAAAATAGACTTTAAAGTTAAATCCACCAGAAAGGATAAGGAAGGATGCTATGCAATGTTTAAAGGGACAATATACCAGGAGGATATAACCATATTAAATATTTATGAACCTAATGACAGGGCTGCAAGATACAAAAAACAAACTCTAACAGCACTGAAAGGTGAGATAGGCAATGCCACAATTACAGTAGGAGACTTCAACACACCACTTTCGGTGAAGGACAGAACATCCAGAAAGAAGCTCCATAAAGACATGGAATCTAAATGCCACAATCAACTAGCTTGACCTCATAGACATACAGAACACTCCACCCAACAGCAGCCAAGTGTACTTTCTTTTCTAGTGCACATGGAACATTCTCTAGAACAGACAAAATATTAGGTCATAAAGCAAGCCTTAGCAGAATTCAAAATATTGAAATATTACAAAGCATCTTCTCTGACCATAAGGCCATAAAAGTAGAAATCAATAACAGAAGAAGCAGGGAACAGAAATCAAACACTTGGCAACTGAGCAATACCCTGCTCAAAAAAGACTAGGTTATAGAAGACATGAAGGATAGAATAAAGAAATTCATAGAATCCACTGAGAATGAAAACACTTCCTATGAGAATCTTTGGGACATAGCTAAAGCAGTGTCGAGAGGTCAATTTATACCAATAAATGCACACATACAAAAAGAACAGAGGGCCAAAATCAAAGAATTATGCCTACAACCAGGACAAATAGAAATAGAGCAACAAAAGAAACCCTCAGGCACCAGAAGAAAGAAAATAATAAAAATTAGAGCAGAATTAAATGAAATACAGAACAGAAAAACAAGCTGGTTCTTTGAAAAAATTAGCCAAATTGATAAGCCATTGGCCAAACCGACAAAAGAAGAACGGGAGAGGAAGCAAATAACCCGAATAAGAGATGAGATGGGTGATATTACAACAGATCCAACTGAAATTAAAAGAATCATATAAGATTACCATGAAAAAGTGTACTCTAACAAATTTGAAAACCTAGAAAAAATGGGTGAAATTCTAGAAACACACTACCTACCTAAACTAGCACACACAGAAGTAGAACAACTAAATAAACCCACAACAAAAGAAGAGATTGAAAAGGTCGTCAAAGAACTTCCAACAACAAAAAAAAAGTTCTGGCCTGACGGCTTCGCTGCAGATTTCTACCAAACTTTCAGTGAATAATTAACACCACTACTACTAAGCGTATTTCAGACCATAGAAAAGGACTCCCAAACTCATTCTATGAAGCCAGCATATCACTGATACCAAAACCAGCTACACGCACCCCAAAAAAAGAAAATTACAGACCTATATCCCTCACGAACTTAGATGCAAAAATCCTCAACAAAATTCTAGCCAACAGAATTTAACAACCTGTCAAAAAAATAGTTCACCACAACCAAGTGGGACTCAGACCAGATATGCAGGGATGGTTCAATATTAGAAAAGCAATTAATGTAATCCATCATATAAATAAAACAAAACACAAGGATCACATGATTTTATGAATTGATGCAGAAAAGGCATTTGACAAAGTTCAACACTCGTTCATGATAAAAACTCTCAGCAAAATAGAATTAGAAGGAAAATTCCTCAACACAATAAATGGTATTTATACAAAGCCAACAGCCAACATCATCCTCAGTGGAAAGAGAATGAAAGCATTCCCTTTGAGATCAGGAACCGGACAAGGATGCCCTTTATCACCACTCTTATTCAACATTGTGGTGGAGGTCCTAGCCAGAGCAATTAGGCTAGATAAAGAAATAAAGGGCATCCAGATTGGTAAGGAAGAAGTAAAAGTATCTCTTTTTGCACAAGACATGATCTTATATACCATAAAACCCTAAAGAATCCTCAAGAAAACCACTGAAACTAATATAAGAGTTCAGCAGAGTATCAAGATACAAGAGAAACATAGAGAAATCAGTTGTATTCCTCTACACCAACAAGAAGAATATCGAAGAGGAAACCACCAAATCAATATCATTTAAAGTAGCCCCCAAGAAGATAAAATACTTAGGAATAAATCTAACCAGAGACCTAAAAGACCTATACAAAGAAAACTACAAGACACTACTGCAAGAAACCAAAAGAGACCTACGTAAGTGGAAAAACATACCTTGCTCATGGATAGGAAGACTTAACATTGTAAAAATGTCTATTCTACCAAAAGCTATCTATGGATACAATGCAATTCCAATCCAAACTCTAAAGACATTTTTTAATGAGATAAGAAACTAATAGCCAACTTCATATGGAAGGGAAGGAGGCCCTGGATAAGTAAAGCACTACTGAAAAAGAAGAACAAAGTGGGAGGCCTCACTCCGTCTGATTTTAAAACCTATTATACCGCCACAGCAGTCAAAACAGCCTGGTACTGGTACAACAACAGATACACAGACCAATGGAATAGAATTGAGAATCCAGACATAAATCCATCCACATATGAGCAGCTGATATTTGACAAAGGCCCAAAGTCAGTTAAATGGGAAAAAGTCTGTTTCACAAATCATGCTGGCATAACTGGATATCCATCTGCAAAAAAGTGAAACAAGACCCATACCCAACACCAAGCCCAAAAATGAACTCAAAATGGATCAAAGACCTAAATATAAAATCTAAAACAATAAAGATCATGGAAGAAAAAACAGGGACAACGTTAGGAGCCCTAACACATGGCATAAACAGTATACAAAACATTACTAAGAGTGCAGAAGAGAAACTAGATAACTGGGAGCTCCTAAAAATCAAACATCTGTGCTCATCTAAAGACTTCACCAAAAGACTGGGAAAAAGTTTTTAGCTATGACATTTCCAATCAGCGTCTGATCTCTAAAATCTACATGAGACTGCAAAAACTCAACTAAAAAAAAAGACAAGCAAGCCAATTTAAAAAATTGGCTAAGGATATGAACCGGCACTTCACCAATGAAGACCTTCAGGTAGCTAACAGATGCATAAGGAAATGCTCACGATCATTAGCCATTAAAAAAAAAAAAGTTTTTTTTTTGTTTTTTTTTTTAAGAGAAGTGCAAATCAAAACTACAATGAGATTCCATCTCACTCCAACAAGGCTGGCATTCATCCAAAAAACACAAAATAATAAATGCTGGAGAGGTGGTGCAGAGACTGGAACACTTATACACTGCTGGAAGGAATGTAAAATGGTACAACCACTTTGGAAATCGATTTGGCACTTCCTTAAAAAACTGGGAATAGAACTACCATATGATACAGCAACCCCACTCGTTGTAATATATCCTAGAGAAATAAGAGTGTTTACATGAACAGATATATGCACACCCATGTTCATTACAGCACTGTTTACAATAGCAAGAAGATGGAAGCAACCAAGGTGCCAATCAACAGATGAATGGATAAATTATGGTATATTCACACAATAGAACACTATGCATCAATAAAGAACAATGATGAATCTGTGAAACTTTTCATAACATGGAGGAATGTGGAAGGCATTATGCTGAGTGAAATTTGTCAGTTGCAAAAGGACAAATATTGTATGAGACCACTGTTATAAGAACTCAAGAAATAGTTTAAACAGAGAAGAAAATATTCTTTGATGGTTACAAGGTGGGGAGAGAGGGAGGAAGAGGGGTTTTCACCAATTAGATAGTAGATACGAACTATTTTAGGTGAAGGGAAAGACAACACGCAATATAGGAGAAGTCAGGACAACTGGACTATACCAAAAGCAAAGAAGTTTCCAGAATAAACAGAACACTTCAAAGGCCAGGGTAGCACGGGTTGGGGTTTGGGGACCATGGTTTCAGGGGACACATAAGTCAATTGGCATAATAAAATCTATTAAGAAAACAGTCTGCGTCCCACTTTGGAGAGTGGCATCTGGAGTCTTAAATGCTAGCTAGTGACCATCTAAGATGCACCAATTGGTCTCAACCCACCTGGACCAAAGGAGAATAAAGAATGCCAAAGACCCGAGGTAATTATGAGCCCAAGAGACAGAAAGGGCCACATAAACCAGAGACTACATCAGCCTGAGACCAGAAGAACTAGATGGTGCCCGGCTACTACCAACGACTGCTTGACAGGGAACACATCAGGCAGCTCCTGAGGGAGCAGGAAAGCAGTGGGATGCAGACCTCAAATTCTCTTAAAAAGACCAGACTTAATGGTCTGACTGAGACTAGAAGGACCCCACAGGTCGTGGTCCCCAGACCTTCTGTTAGCCCAAGATAGGAACCATTCCCAAAGTGAACTCTTCAGACAGGTATTAGACTGGACAATGGGATGGAGAGGGATGCCATCGAGGAGTGAGCTTCTTGGATCGAGTAGATACATGAGACTGTGCGGGCAGCTCCTGTCTGGAGAAGAGATGAGAGCGCAGAGGGGGGTCAGAGGCTAGCCGAATGGACGCGAAAATAGAGAGTGGAGGGAAGGAACGTGCTGTCTCATTAGAGGATGAGCAACTAGGAGTATATAGCAAGGTGTATAGAAGTTTTTGTATGAGAGACTGACTTGGTTTGTGAACTTTCACTTTAAGCACAATAAAAATTTTTAAAAAAAAGAAAGGAAAAAAATTTCTACAGGAGGAACTTGAAATGTACAATTCTTTTTGGTTATAAATTTAAATTCAAAGCAGCACTTTTGCTTGGGATCTTCTCAGGTAACCACTATATTTCTAATGTATTTTTATGAAAGTATTGTTTCTTGTTTATTAGTAATAAAAGGCATTCTTTCCAAAAAAAAAAAGAGTTTGTCAGCTAACCGAAACCTTGGCAGTTCGAGTCTACCTGCTGCTCTTTGGAAACCCTATGGGGCTGTTCTACTCGGTCCTACAGGGTCTCTATGAGTTAGAATCCACTTGATGGCAACAAGTTTGGTTTTTGATTAATATTAATGCATATTTATGTAGCATAAATAAATAAAATCATATGAATTTCTTTTTAATGGAAGTATCATTTTTTTGTTTTTGAAATACATGATTACTGTAAAAAAAAAAATTAATGGAAGAAGGAAATTCCTCATACATCTATCCCTAAATATATCACCCCTGCAACAGATTTGAAAATAGCAATGAGATCGTGCTATTTCTAGAATTTGTTTTTTTTCCTGAGAATATATAATGTGTTCAGACACTTTGGAGAGAAATGTTTCAACATCCAGTGAAGCTGAAAATGTACCTGCCCGTGTCCCAGAAATATCACTCCCGGAACTCCCTTAGGGAAAGTCAACACAGGGGAGTAGGAGAGATCGTACACGAATATTCAGAGGTGCATTTTTTCTTTTTGTGGTAAAACACACATAATGATGTGAAGGATGATGAAATGTTACATATGTATTTATCACATGCAATAATTTGAAAAAAGCATACACATAACATAAAATTTACCACGTTAACCATTTTAAAGTGTACAGTTCAGTAACATTTAGTACAGTCACAATACCACGCCCTCATCACCACCATCTAGCTCCAGAACATGAAGAATGTTTTCATTACCCCAAAAAGAAGCCCCAAATCCATTAAGCAGTCACTCCCCATTGCATTATTTTAGTAGTTAAGACTTGGAAACAATCCAAATGTCCAACAGCCAGAAAATATATAACTATTATATATTTACACACTGCAATTCTATAAGAAAGTGAAAATGAACAAAGTAGAATTACATGTATCAATATACATGAATCTCATATAATTTACCCCCCAAAAAACTCCCCCAAATATATATTCATTTCTATACAGCCTAAACATATACAGAGGAGCCCTGGTGGTGCAGTGGTTAAGTGCTCAGCTGCTAACCAAAAGGCCAATTTTTCAAACCCACCGGCCATTCCATGGGAGAAAGATGTGGCAGCCTGTTTCTATAAAGATTACAACCTTGGAAACCCTATGAGGCAGTTCTACTCTGCCCTACAGGTCGTTATTAATCAACAGCAATGGGCTTTGGTTTGGTAAACATATGCAAAATAATATTACAATTCATTTAGAGATATATAGCTATGTACTAAAAGCATTTTTTAACTGCATGGAAATGAAAAACTAAACTCAGGATACCAGTTACCTCTAGCAAAGACAGAAGAAAAATATGATCAGAGAGGGTGTACAGAAAACTGGGTTCTGTCGGCAATGTTTTATTTCCTAAGCAGACTGGTGGGCATATGTGTACATATTACATAATTTTTTTACATTTATAATAAAATATTTTGTAGTAAAAACACTTTAAACAAAATTTAAAAGCAAATTGCATTGCAGTGTGTGTAATATATTAACATTTACCTAAATGTGTACTTGGGTCTGCTCAAGTATGCATAGAACAGCTGGTCTCCAAGTGTGGTTCATGAACTTTTAGGAGTACCTGAGACCATTTCCGAGGAGTCCTTGAGGTCAAAACTATTTTCATAATAATAGTAAGACATTAATAACTTTTACACTGTGCTGATATTTGCACTCAGGGTACAAGAGGGACAGAAAAATTGCTAGTGTCTCAGCACGAGTCAAGGCAGTGGCACCACATATTGTATTCTTTACTGCCATGCACTCACAGAAAAAAAAATGCAAGCATCACTTAAGAATATCAGTAAAAAATTACTGAAAATTGTAACTTTATTAAATCTCAGCTTTTGAGTGCTTATCTTTTCAGCCTCCTGGACCATGAAATGGAAAGCATGCATACAGCACTTCTGTTGAAAATAGCAGTATGAAAATGGTCTGGAGGAAAAGCAGTCGTGTGATTGTTTAGTTGTGAGCTGAACTTGCAACTTTTTTCATGAAACACCACCTCTACATGAAAAACAAGCAAAGGACAAACTATAGATATTCAGACCAGGGTATTTGGCCGACATTTTCTCTAAAATTAACAGACTGAGTTTGTTGGTTGAATGAAAAAACTGATGATATTTTTTGTCAATGATAAAATGAAAGCCATTAAGCAATATTACAACACTGAAAAACTTGTATCCGCCACCGAGACCTTGGCAGCTTCCCAATACTTAAAGACTTTTCTGATGAGATTGGTGTTATTAATACGTATTTGTTTTTTTTTTTTTCACGTAGAAGAAGAAAATATGTTAACTTTTGGAAGATCTGCTTAACTCAGCAAATCCATATTTTCCAAATGACCAATGTGTAATGTTATAAATTTACACATGGGTAAAAGATCCATTCAAAGTGCAAGATATTCTAATGGATTTGAATGCAATGTTAGTTATCTGCCCTCAGATTCCACATTTAAGAAAGTACCCACTTGTCAAGTTTTAATGCAGTATCAAGAAATATCCAGAATTGTCTGAAAAACCTTTTTTAAACTACGTATTAAGGCCATGTTTTCTTTATACACTTTAACCAAAACAATGCATCATAGCAGGGTGAATGCAGAAGCAGGTATAAGAATCCACCCAGAAAAAAAAACCCAGTGCCGTCGAGTCGATTTCGACTCACAGCGACCCTATAGAGCAGAGTAGAACTGCCCCATAGAGTTTCCAAGAAGCCCCTGGCAGATTCGAACTGCTGACCCTTTGGTTAGCAGCCGTAGCACTTAACCACTACACCACCAGAGTTTCCAATAAGAATCCAGTTGTCCTCTGTTAAGCCAGATACTAAAGATATTATTTCCCATTTATTTCTTTCATTAGTCAGGTCATTTCAGGGTTATAATCCTTTGCTCATGGTGTGACGGAGTAAAAAGACCATGGACTTTAAAGCCAGACCTTCTTTGAGTGGAAAATAAGAATCTTAGGATTTTTGTGATGTTTCCATGAAATGCCACCATTCTACAAATCATGAACTTAACAACTACTCCTCAGCAAACCTGTGAACAAGCCTAGTCGAGTCTGGGAGCGGCTGCTTCTCCTCTTGAACCCCCACCCACCCCACATGTTCTCTACCTCCTTTCTGTCTCCCACAGTAAAGTCTAAGGTCAGCCACTATATCAGGGATTGTGAATTTGCAGCCTGCTGGGTGGATTTGACCTATAGACATTTGAGACAGCTTTAAAAATCAGGAGGAAAGCCATAAAATCTCTATTTCTGATACAGCAGATGCTGTCCCTTAGCTTATTCAATACCCATTTCACTCACCTTCCTCCACTACAGAGGCTGAAAATCAAACTTCTCAATTTCCCAGAGGTGACCATGTGACAATGTTTTATCCAAGGAGAAGCAGGTGAAAGTATGTGGGGAAGACCCACTTACTGGACAAAAAGTAAAATCTCACTGGAATGCCTTTCTCCTTCTTTCTGCCTGACCAGGGTAACAATCTGTTATGGATTGAATTGTGTCCCCCCAAAAATGTATGTCAATTTGACTAGGCCATGATTCCCAGTATTGTGTGATTGTCCACCATTTTGTCACCTTATGTGATTTTTCTATGTGTTATAAATCCTACCTCTATGGTGTTAATGAGATGGGATTATCGGCAGTTATGTTAATGAGGCAGGACTCAGTCTACAAGATTAGGTTGTATCTTAAATCAATCTCTTTTGAGATATGAAAGAGAGAAGCAAGCAAATAGACACGGCTACTTCATACCACCAAGAAACAAGAACCAGGAGATTAGCACATTTTTTGGGCCTGGTGTCCCTGGGCTGAGAATCTCTCCTCACCTGGGAAAGATTGATGACAAGGACCCTCCCCCAGAACAGAAAGAGAGAAAAAGCCTTCCCCTGGAACTGGCACCCTGAATTTTGACTTCTAGCCACCTAGATTTAGAGAATAAATTTCTTTTTGTTAAAGCCATCCACCTGTGGTATTTCTATTATAACAGCACTAGATAACTAAGACACAATCCTAGCCCACTTTTCAACCCATCTGTGCAGCCAGTACTTTCCTACACTCTTCTTTCCTAAAGCCACTATCACAAGTAGGAAGAAGCCATAAGAAACCTCCTTGGTCTCCATATCTTTCAGTCCTGTGTTCAAGCAAATAACCTGAGTCAAACTAGATTTGCTACTCGGGCCTCCTACATTCGGTCTCAAGGCCTGCTCCATCCTACTTCCTGAGGATCTGGTGAATCTCTCCATATCCCACCATCACACCACCAGCAGCATCTGTGATATTCTCCCTGCTTTATTTTTCAAACAACTATATTGAGGTTTAATTGACATACTTTACATTGCACATCACCACTATCGAGATAATGAACATATCCATCACCACCAACTTGCTTCCACTTTTGCTTGCTTTTGATCCAATCTTTTTTGTAACAATTTTATTGATACATAATTCACTTACCACACAATTCACCCATTTAAAGTGTATAATTCAATGTTTTCTAGCATACTCAACAGTTCTATAACCATCACCACAATCTAGTTTTAGAATATTTTAATCACCTGAAAAAGAAAAATACCAAATAGCACTCACTCCCCATTTCGCTCCAAATGTCCTAGCTCTTGCTGTTGTTATTAAGTGCTGTCGAGTGGATTCTGACTCATAGCAACCCTACGTACAATGGAACAAAACATCTGCCCAGTCCTGCGCCATCGTCACAACCCTCGTTATGCTTGAGCCCATTGTTGCAACCACTGTGTCAATCCATCTCATTGGGGGTCTTCCTCTTTTTCACTGACCCTCTACTTTACCAAGCATGATGTCCTTCTCCAGGGACTGATCACACCTGATAACATGTCCAAAGTATGTGAGGCATAGTCTCTATATCCTTGCTTCTAAGAAGCATTCTGGTTGTACTTCTTCCAAGACAGATTTGTTCATTCTTTTGGAAGTCCGTTGCATACTCAATATTCTTTGCCAACACCACATTTCAAAGTCATCTGTTCTGCTTTAGTTTTCCTTATTCATTGTCCAGGTTTTGCATGCACATGAGGTGACTGAAAATACCATGTCTTGGGTCAGGTGCCCCTTAGTCCTCAAAGTGACATCTTTGCTTTTCAACACTTTAAAGAAGTCTTTTGAAGCAGATTTGCCTAATGCAATGAGTCCTTTGATTTCTTGACTGTTGCTTCCATGAGTATTGATTGTGAATCCAAGTAAAATGAAATCCTTGACAACTTCAATCTTTTCTCCATTTATCATGATGTGGTTCACTGGTCCAGTTGTGAGGATTTTTGTTTTCTTTATGTTGAGCTGCAACATAAACTGATCTTCTTCAGTAAGTGCTTCAAGTCCTCTTCACCTTCAGCAAGCAAGGTTGTGTCATCTGCATAACTCAAGTTGTTATCAAGTCTTCCTCCAATCCTGATGCTGCGTTCTTCTTCATATAGTCCACGTTTTCAGATTATTTGCTCAGCATACAGACTGAAGAGGTATGGCGAAATGATACAACCCCGACGCACACCTTTCCTGACTTTAAACCACAGAGTATCCCCTTGCTCTGTTTGAACAACTGCCTCTTGATCTATATAGAGGTTCTTCATAAGCACAATTAAGTGTTCTGGAATTCGCATTCTTCTCAATGTTGTCCATAATTTGTTATGATCTACTTAGTCAAATGCCTTTCCACAGTCAATAAAACACAGGTAAACATCTTTCTGGTAGTCTCTGCTTTCAGCCAGGATCCATTTGATATCAGCAATGATATATACCTCATTCCGCATCCTTTTCTAAATCTAGCTTGAGTTTCTGGCAGTTCCCTGTCAATGTGCTGCAGCAGCCGCTTTTGAATGACCTTCAGCAAAATTTTACTTACATGTGGTATTAATGACATTGTTGGATAATTTCCACATTCAGCTGGATCACCTTTCTTAGCAATAGGCATAAATATGGACCTCTTCGAGTTGGTAGGCCATCTTGGCATAGATGAGTGAGCACTTTCAACACTGCATCCATTTGTTGAAACATCTCAACTGGTATTCTGTCAATTCCTGGAGCCTTGTTTTTAGCCAGTCCCTTCAGTGTAGCCTGGACTTCTCCCTTCAGAGCCACCAGTTCCTGATCATATGCTACCTCCTGAAATGGTTGAACATTACCAGCTCTTTTTGGTATAATGATTCTGTGTATTCCTTCGATCTTCTTTTGATGCTTACTGCTTCATTTAATATTTTCCCTGTAGAATCCTTCAGAATTGCAACTCAAGACTTGAATTTTTCCTTCAGTTCTTTCAGCTTGAGAAATGCAGAGCGTGTTCTTCCCTTTTGGTTTTCTATCTCCAGCTCTTTGCACATATCATCATAATACTTTACTTTGTCTTCTCGAGCCACCCTTTGAAATTTTCTATTCAGTTCTTTTACTTCATCATTTCTTCTTTTTGCTTTAGCTACCTGATGTTCTAGAGCAAGTTTCTGAGTCTCTTCTGACTTCTATTTTGGTCTTTTCTTTCTTTTTAATGACTATACTTTCTTCACTTATGAAGTTCTTGATGTCATCCCACAGCTCATCTGGCCTTCAGTCATTAGTGTTCAACGCGTCAAATCTATTCTTGAGATGGTCTCTAAATTCAGGTGGGATATACTCAGGGTTGTACTTTGGGTCTCATGGACTTGTCTTAATTTTCCTCAGTTTCAACTTGAACCTGTGTATGAGCAATTGATGGTCTGTTTCCAACTACTGATCCTTCTTCATTTCTAACTTTCACCTTCCAATCACCAGTAATTATCAATGATTGCATGCTCCATCAATTTCAGACTGCAGAAGTTGGTAAAGAGATCTTCAATCTCTTCATCTTTGGCCTTAGTCGTTGGTGCGTAAGGATATTATCCTATCACTGACAGTGTTATATTTAAGGAGAGATCTTGAAATGTTCTTTTTGGAGACAAACGCAACATCATTTCTCTTCAGTTTTTCATTCCTGGTGTAGTAGAGCATATGATTGCCCGATTCAAAACGGCCAATACCAGTCCATTTCAGCTCACTAGTGCCTAGGGTATCAGTGTTCATGTGTTCCATTTCATTTTTGATGATTTCCAATTTTCCTAGATTCATACTTCGTACATTCCATGTTCCAATTATTGGTGGATACTTGCAGCTGTTTTTTCTCATTTTGAGTAATACCACATCAACAAATGAAGGTCCCGAAAACCTGACTCCAGCCACATCATTAGGGCTGACTCTGCTTTGAGGAGGCAGCTCTTCCCCAGTCATCTTCTGACTGCCTTTGAACCTGAGGGGCTCATCTTCTGGCACTATATCAGACAGTATTCTGCTGCTATTCTTAAGGCTTCCACTGGCTAATTCAGGTCCTTCTTCCTAGTCTGTCTTAGCCTGGAAGCTCCATTGAAACCTGTCTGCAGTAAGTGACCCTGCTGGTGTTTGAATACTGGTGACATAGCTTCCGGCATCACAGCAACACCCAAGCCCCCACAGTATGACAAACTGACAGACGTGTGGGGGCCCTAGCTATGGGCAATCGTTAATCTTTCTGTCTATAGATTTGCTTATTATGGACATGCCATATAAATAGAATATACAATATGTGGTCTTTTGTGATGAGTTCTTTCACTTAACTTGATGTCTTCAAGGTTCTTCCATGTCACCAGGGTTTCCTTGGTACATACAGAGACATGAAATTGCTGGGTTATATGGTAACTCTGTGCTTAACATGTTGAAGAACTACCAGATTGTTTTCCAAAGTGGCTGCACCATGTTATGTTTCCACCAGCAGTAGATGAGGGTTACAATTTCTCCATATTTTCACAAACACTCATTATATTCTTTCTTTTTTTATTTTAGCCATTACAGTGTCTGTGCAGACTCCCTAGGTGGTGCAGTACTCTTGGTTGCTAACCAAAGGGTTGGAAGTTTGAGTTTACCCAGGGGCACCTTGGAAGAAAGACCTGGTGATTTGCTTTTAAAAAAATCAGCCACTGAAAACCCTATGTAGCACAATTCTACTCTGATACATGTGGGGTTGCCATAACTCAGAATTGACTCAACAGCAACTGTTTTTTTTGTTTGGTTAGTTGGTTGTTTTCAGTGAATGTGAAGTAATATTTCATTGTGATTTTGATTTGTATTTCCCTAATGGCTAATGCTTTTTAGTATCTTTTAATGTGGTTATTGGCCATTTGCATATATTCTTTTAGAAAATGTCTTTTCAAATCATTTAGCTGTTTATAAATTGGATTTTTTTGTTATTTACTAATAAGTGTTTTTTATATATTATAGATACAAGTTCTTTATCAGATTTATGATTTGCAAATATTTTTCCAATTCTGTGTGTTGTCTTTTCACTTTCTTGATAGTTTCATTTGAAACACAAATTTTTTTAATTTTGATTAAGCCCAACTTTTTTTTTTCTTTTGTCACTTGTGTTCTTGGCTCTATATCTAAGGAGACTATGCCTAACCCAATTCACAAAGATTTACTCCTATACTTTCTTCCAAGAGTTGTATAGATTTAGCTGTTATATTTAGGTCTTTGGTCCATTTTGAGTTAATTTTTGTATATGATGTAAGGTAAGAATCCAACGTCATTATTTTGTATGTGGATATCCAGTTGTTCCTGCACCATTTGTTGAAAAAACTATTCTTTACCCATTGGAAGGTACTGCCACTCTTGTTGGAAACCAATTGGCCATAAATATGAAGATTTATTTCTGGACTCTCAGTTCTATTCCACTGATCTTTATGTCTATCTTTACGCCAAAGTATATCATCTTTTATTCATATTAAAACTACGATCATTTCACAACCTCGATTAAAGCCCTTTGTGGGCTTTTCTCACTCTTAAGCACAGACACCATAATAGCCCTCAGGGTCACACCTGGTCTGGCCCCTCTCTCCCTCTCTAGTCCCAACTATCTTTTTTTCTCTCCAGGCTCCACCCATAATCTGCTTCTTTCAGTTTCTTTCTTCCACTGATCCTTATTACTTATCATACATTTCCTCTCTCCCCTTTCAACTGAACTATTCATCCTTAAGTAAATCAATGTTAATACTTGAGGTATCAACTTAACTTAGACCGTAATCTAGGAATGAGGTGTATTTCTTAATGATGGCAATGAACACAGAAGAGTTTACCAATGTGAGGGCTTTAAAAGGGCAAAGACATAAAATTGTTGATATTAGGATGAAGTTAGGAGGATTCAACATCAATAGATCCAAAGCCACTTCCATGCTTCTCCTTGTTTACTTTCCTTCACTCTGACCACAGTGGCTGCTTATATCCCTTTTTTGTGATCAGTAAATCTTATCCTTTTAGATTCTGCCTTCCAAGGTGATAGCCAGCTAATTTAATAAATGAATCCACGAAATGTGTGTTTGGAACTTAGTTAGCTTTTATCCTTTACTTTCCTAACAATGAAAAATGGAATCATAAGTGAATCTAACAAGTGTATCCTTGGTGTGAACATTGAAAGGAAGAGTCTTTTGGCACATGTAAAACAGTATTATGCTGCTTCAGGGTCATGTGATAAAGCCAGCAAAGCTAGGTGTAATATAATATGTCACAAGTGCTGTCTTGATCCAGTTTTGAGGTAGTAGCTAAAAACTCTCAGTTCCTCTTGGCAGGTAATTTGCTAAGCCCATCCCCCAACTACTTTATTTCTGAAGCTCTAACGCTCCTGGGCCACGTCATACATACCCAACTGCCGTCAGTTGCCGTAGAGTTAACTCTAGCTCATGGCCACTCCGTCAGTGTCAGAGTAGAACTGTGCTCCACAGAGCTTTTAACAGCTGATTTTTACAGATCACACGTGCTATAGGACTCTTTTCAATGATCTCTTATCTCTAAATGAAGGGTAAACTTTGGAACTAGAATAAAAACGTGGAAAAATCTAATTATCCATCTCCCTCCTCCTTGATATTTAGGGCTGAATAACTTGTTTTTAACTTTCAATATTGAGATTTTTTTCACATTAATAGCTTTCGAAAGTCTGCTCTTACTTAGCTCTCTTCAATCCAACAAGAATAGTTTAAGTGTTTAATATATGCATGCACTTCCTATCTTGGACAAAAGAGAAATTAAAAAAAAAAAAAGCATAAAGCTCAAGGGTTCTTCACCTTATCTGTGCTGTCAACCCCTCTAGCAGTCAAGTAAAGTCTACAGACTCTTCTTAATATTTTTAAATATAAAAAAAACACAGGAACCAACTATACTGAAATATAGTTAGTCATGTATTTTTCAATTGTGATATAGCAACCTAAGTCTTATCCTTTAAGAATTTGTAATGTACTTGGTTGTGTACTAATATTAGCTTAGCTTAACGTAGCAGCAACAAACCAATTTTACCACAATTTGTGTTCTAGGCTTTGCTCTAATACTGATAAGCTGCAGAGCTCTGAGTAAGTTACTTAAACTTTTAGGGTCTTCGTTTTGTCATTTGTCAAACAAGGATCGTAGCACCTGCCCTTCAAAGCTATGTATGGAGAGGACTGAGTGAGATAATACATGGAAAATTTTTTGTAAACCATAAAACAAGATAACCCACTGCCGTAGAGTCTATTCCAAATGCTAATTATTATAAATACTCTCAAAAATATATATATGTACCCAAACTAAGAAATAGGCACACTGTGTACTCAGCATCTTCCTTTGTTGCTGTTAGTTGCCATCGATTTGGCTCTGACTCATGGAGACCTTATGTATAACATAAGACCAAGAGGATACTGCATGGTTCAAAATTGGAAAAGGCGTACAACAGAGTTGTATCGTTTTCCCCTACATATTCTAAACAAATAATCAGAGAATTTGGACCATATGAAGAAAAACGCAGCAGCAGAATTGGAGGAAGACTTATTAACAACCTGCAGTATACAGATGAGGAAACCTTGCTTGCCAAAAATGAAGGCAACTTGAACTATTTACTGATGAAGATCAATGATCGTAGCATCTTCCTTCAAAAAAACCAAACCCAAACTCATCGAGTCGATTCCAACTCCTACAGAGTAGAACTTCCCCATAGGGTTTTTAAGGACCAGCTAGTAGATTCAAATTGCTGACCTTTTGGTTAGAAACCAAGCTCTTAACCACTGTGCCACCAGGACCCCAGTGTCTTCTGAGCTTGAGAAATTAATTCGTGACTCCTTTTACGGGCAGAAATTGTGGGGCAGTCCTGAACTCTGACACTCCTTCAGGATTCTGTGCTCACCATCCTATGACCAAATGAAACCTTGTGACCCCCACTACAGTCACATGGCAGATTTGTTACTTAATTCTGTGATGTATCATTTTTTATTTCTAATCAACAGTTGTCACACGTAGTGAAATATGCATAACAAAAATTTGTGATTTTAGCCATTTTTAAGTGTACAATTTAGTGTTTTTCAACCATCACCACTATTTCCAAAGTTTTTATTACCCGAAACAAAAACTGTGTCCCTTCAGCAATAACTTCCATTCCCACTTCCACCCAGTTCCTGGTGGTGGTGGTGTTGTTAGGTGCCACTGAGTCGATTCTGACTCATAGCGACCGATGTACAGCAGAAAAAAACACTGCGCAGTCCTTCGCCATCCTCATAATCATTGGTACGTTTGAGGCCATTGTTGCAGCCGCTGTGTCAATCCATCTTGTTGAGGGTCTTCCTGTTTTTCACTGACCCTCTACTTTACCAAGTGTGATGTCTTCTCCGGAGACTGATCCCTCCTGATAACATGTTCAAAGTACGTGAGACAAAGTATCACCATCTTCGCTACCAAGAGCACTCTGGCTGTACTTCTTCCAAGACAGACTTGCTCATTCTTCCTGCAGTCCACGATATACTCAATATTCTTTGTCAACACCATAACTCAAAATATCAATTCATCTTCGGTCTTCCTTATTCACTGTCCAGCTTTTGCACACGTGAGGTGATTGAAAATATCATGGCTTGGGTCAGGCGCACCTTAGTATTCAAAGTGACATCTTTGCTTTTAAACACTTTAGAAAAGTCTTTTGCAGCAGATTTGCCAAATGCAATGCATCATTTGATTTCCTGACTACTGCTTCCATGGGCGTTGAGTGTGGATCCAAGTAAAATGAAATCCTTGACAACGTCAATCTTTTCTCCATTTATCACGATGTTGCTTATTGGTCCAGTTGTGAGGATTTTTGTCAGGTAACCACTATCAAACATTGGTCTCTATACATTTGCCTACTCTAGATATTTCATATAAGTGGGATCTTACAATATTTGTCCTTTGTGTCTGACTTTTTTTAGTCAGCATAATGTTGTCAAGGTTCATCTATGATGTACAAAAAAATGATGTAGTATGTATCAATTCCATTTCTCTTTATGGCTGAATAATACTCCATTGTATGTATAAACCACACTTTGTTTATCCATTTATCTGTTGATAGACACTTGGGTTTTTCCCATTTTTTGGCTATTATGAACAATGCTGCACTGAACATTGTGTACAAGTACCCGTTTGAGTCCCTGTTTTCAAGTCTTTTGAGTGTATATCTAGGAATGGAATTGATGGGTCCTATGGGAATTGCCTGTGTGACACAAGCAGTTAAGGGCTCAACTATTAGCAGGAAGGTTGATGGTTCAAACCTAACCAGGGGCACCTCAGAAGGCAAGCCTGGTGATCTGCTTCCAAAAGGCGACAGCCTTGAAAACCTACCCTGTATACATGGGGCTACTATGAGTTGGAATCAACTTGAGAGCAAAAAAAAAAAGACAAGGAAAAAATGAGAATTCTGTTTAACGTATTGAGGAATAGCTGCTTACATTTTAGCTCTGGAAACATTCGGTTTCCCAAATACAAAACACCATGATTTGCAAGCACACTGATCCAAGCAAGACAACTTAACACTTTGAGCTTCCCTCAATAGTAAACTGGTTAATAAACTATGACATGTGATCAATTTGTCTAAGGAATTTTGCTTTTATAACCATCATTATTATTACTAAAAATACTGAAGTTCCGTGTGCTGCCACAGTACCCCTCAGGGTCTCTGGTGGACACATTGGTCTGATGTCCTGTAAGTTCCTAAACGGTCGGATCACAGGCTGCTGTGAAACTGCAGCAGAAATCGTCGAGCAAAGTGGACAAGCCAGGCACTGTTTAAACGGGGTTCTCGGGGTGGGGTCCCCCGCCCAGCAGGAGCAGCATCTCCTGGCAACTGGTTAGAAATGAAAATTCTGAATCCCACCCCAGGCTTGCTGAATCAGAAGCCGGTGAGATGGGCTCCAGCAACCTGTGGCTCCACAAGCCCACTAGGTGGCTATGATCCTCACTCAAGTTTGAAGTACAGATTAGCTTTTCCTCTTGCCTTGTCCATCTGCAGTTGTGACAAAAGAAGGTTTGGGGTTCTCTCTCTACCCTCATTTATATTCAAAAAGTAAATTTCTAACTAGAGTACAGTTGTGTCACTGGGGAGAGGGTGCTGACCACACCCAGTGACACTGTTGGAGGGCATGTCGCCAAAATGATTGTATATAAAATTTTTGTGCAGTGTTTCAGCAGAGATTTATTATTTTTTATAAAAATATCACTGCAGTTAGTTATAACAACAGAAACATTTTTCCTAAGCCCAAGGCTAAAACACTATGCTAATTTTCTTTTTGAACCCTCTAATGAGCCCCAGAAATCCTGGTGGTGTAGTGGTTAAGTGCTATGGTTGCTAACGAAAAAGGTCAGCAGTTGGAATCCACCAGGCATTCCTTGGAAACCCTATGGGGCAGTTCTACTCTGTCCTTTAGGATCGCTATGAGTAAGAACAGCAATGGGTAAATGAGCTCCAGTCAGAGCTGTCATCATTACCCAATTACAATGAGCTTCCAATCATGTGCTTCCCTCTCCAAGGACTGCAAGTTTTCCTGGCTGTCAAAGTGCTTAAACACTGTGCAATCACGTCAGCAAAATCATGGAGAGAAGTGAGGTCCCTGAACACGCACACAGCCAGCAAGACTTTATGCTTTCTCAAGTCCCTTCCAGGGACCTGGGTCCTCTTACTCCCCCCACCACCTGCAGCTGGGGCACAGGAGGTGACAACTCCATGGCCCAGTTAAGGACCAGTTCCCAACCTTGGCGCCCAGACTGAGCTAGCCTTCCCTACGGACACTGGCTCGCTCCCCGGCGGGGCCAGGGACAGGCCTCAAGACCTGAGCATCAGGGAGCCTCGGAGATCCTGAAAATGCTTCAAAGACACTCAGCCTTACTCCTCAGGAGCTCTCCCGGGCTGACCTGGCCCCAGAAGGGGGTCCTCTCCGAGGACAAATCTCCCCTGCGCCTCCTCCGTGCCCCCAGGCCACATCAAGGCCATCCTTCTCAGCCCCTTCCCGGAGTCAGAGCCTGGAAAGCGCAGCTGTGAACATGGCCCAGCCAGGCACAGGGTCCTCAGGTTTAGGAAGGGACACTAGAGCAGCAGCCAGGGGGCTCTGGAAGAAATCAGCCAAGGGAGCTGCCCCTGTACCTTTAATTCCTCTCTAGGAGCACTTCCCAGAGAAGGAATGCCCCTTTTCACTCTATCTCCACTCCTGCAAAGTTTCAGAGCCTCTCTGTACACACTGTGTACCCACTACCCTTACAAGTAGCTGAGATACACTTATGAATATATTTCACTTTAACCACAAGAAACTATGCAAATGTAAATACATTTAGGCTGTGCATATGATGCTGTAATATAAAGGTGTAGTTTTAATTTTGCTAGTTGTTTATGTCAGTGGTTAAGAACAACACTGAACCAAAAAGTCAGGCAGTTCAAATCCACCAGCTGCTCCCTGGAAACCTTACGAAGCCGTTCTACTCTGTCCTATAGCGTCACTATGAGTGGGAATTGACTCGACGGTGATGGAATTGCCATTACATTCAGTCATATATGGGAATCACAATTTACAAGTAACATTAGTACAAAAAACATTACTAAGGATTCTGCTAGAGTGTATCCCACTATGAGGTAAACTCAATTTTTTAGAAATTGAAGTTTATTGAATATACAATTTGATTAGGGAGTCAAAAATGTTCCAAAGATATAAAGAACTTCCAAGATTCTTATGGTATATCTTATTGGCATTACCATGGAAATGGGGCCAGAACAGTGTTTTCATAATAACAATTTAGCATAAAACACAGCTTCTGGTTTGAGCTCAGAGTTTCTGTTTCTCAAAACTGACCGCACATAGATAATTCTTCACAAGGCCCAAGGCGAACATGTTTTATAAATTAAGCTAGGCTATTGTTCGACTTCGTGTCTGCCAGTTTATTGTACTATGGGAACTTGCGTGTTGCTGTGATGCTGGCAGCTATGCCACCAGTATTCAAACCCCAGCAGGATCACCTATGGCGAACAGGTTTCAGCTGAGCTTCCAGACTAAGACAGATTAAGAAGGACCCGGCAGTCTACTTCTGAAAAGACTTAGCCAGTGAAAACCTTATGAACAGCGGTGGAATGTTGTTTGATATAGTGCCAGAAGATGAGCCCTTCAGGTTGAAACACACTCAAAATACTACTGAGGAAGAGCTGCCTCCTCAAAGAGGAGTTGACCTTAATAAAACATGAATGGAGTCAAGTTTTTGGGACCTTCATTTGATGATGTGGCATGACTCAAAATGAGAAGAAACAGCTGCAAACATCCATTAATAATCAGAATATGGAATGTATGAAGTATGAATCTAGGAGAATTGGAAATCATCAAAAAAAGAAATGGAACACATAAATATTGATATCCTATGCATTTGTGAGCTGAAATGAACTAGTATTAGCCATTGTGAATCGGACAAACATACGGTCTACTATGCCAGGGTTGACAACTTATAAGAGGAATGACATTGCATTCATTGTCAAAAACAACATTATAAGATCTATCCTGAAGGACAACACTGTCAGTGATAGGATAATATCCATATGTCTACAAGGAACACCAGTTAATACAATTATTTTTCAAATTTATGTACCAACCACTAAGGCCAAATGTGAAGAAATTGAAGATTTTTGCCAACTTCTGCAGCCCAAATTGATTGAATATGCAATCAGGATGCATTGATTACTGGTGATTGGAATTCAAAAGCTGGAAACAAAGAAGAAGGATCGGTAGTTGGAAAATATGGCCTTGGTGATAGAAGTGATGCCAGAGATAGCATGATAGAATTTTGCAAGACCAACAACTTCTTCACTGCAAGTAACTTTTTTCACCAGTATAAACAGTGACTATACATGTGGGCCTTGCCAGATGGAATACACAGGAAATCGAATCTACTACACCTGTGGAAACAGACAATGGAAAAGCTCAATATCACGTGTCCAAACAAGGCCAGGGGCCAACTGCGAAATTGAAGAAAATTAGAAAAAGTTGATGATAGCCAAAGTAGGAACTTGAGTATATTCCACCTGAATTTAGAGACGATCTCAAGAATAGATTTGATGCATTGAACACTAATGAGTTGTGGAATGACATCAAGGGCATCATACTCGAAGAAAGCAAGAAGTTGTTAAAAAGACAGAAAAGAAAGAAAAGACCAAAATGAATGTCAGAAGAGACTCTGAAAGTTGCTCTGGAATGATGAGTAGCTAAAGCAAAAGGAAGAAATGATGGGTAAAAGAGTTAAACAGAAGATTTCAAAGGACAGCTCGAGAAGACAAAGTAAAATATTATAATGACATGTGCAAAGACCTGGAGATGGAAAACCAAAAAGGAAGAACACACTCTGCATTTCTCAAGCTGAAAGAACCAAAGAAAAAAATCAAGCTTTGAATTGCTGTATTGAAGGATTCCATGGGGAAAATATTAAGCAACTCAGGAAGTATCAAAAGAAGATGGAAGGAATACACAGAGTCACTATACCAAAAAGAATTGGTCAAAGTTCAACCATTTCAGGAGGTATGATATGAGCAGGAATCAATGGCACTGAAGGAAGAATTCCAAGCTGCACAGAAGGCATTGGCAAAAAACAAGGCTCCAAGAATTGATAGAATACCAATTGAGATGTATCAACGAATGGATGCAGCACCGGAAGTACTCACTTGTCTAGGCCAAGAAATTTGGAAGACAGCTACCTGGCCAACTGACTGACAGAGATCTATATTTATGCCTATTCTCAAGAAAGGTAATCCCACCAAATTCAAAAATTATAGAACAATATCATTAATATCACATGCAAGGAAATTTTGCTAAAGATCATTCAAAAGCAGCTGAGGCAGTACATCAACAGGGAACTGCCAGAAATTCAAGCCAGATTCAGAAGAGAACTCGAAACCAGGGATATCATTGCTGATGTAAGATGGATTCTGGCTGAAAACTGGAGAATACCAGAAAGATGTTTACCTATGTTTTATTGACTATGCAAAGGCATTCAACTGTGTGGGGATCATAAGAAATTATGGATAACATTGGGAAGAATGGGAACCCCAGAACACTTAATTATGCTCATTAGGAACCTGTACATAGATTGACTGGCAGTCATTAGATCAGAGCAAGAGGGTACTGTGTGGTTTAAAGTCAGGAAAGGTGTGCGTCAGGGTTGTGTCCTTTCATCATACCTATCCAGTCTGTATGCTGAGCAAATAATCCGAGAAGCCAGACTATATGAAGAAGAATCGGGCAACAGGATTGGAGGAAGACTCATTGACAACATGCGTTATGCAGACGACACAACCTTGCTTGCTGAAAGTGAAGAGGCTTTGAAGCACTTACTGATGAAGATCAAAGACCACAGCCTTCAGTAATCCATGCTGAAGTACTCAACATAAAGAAAACAAAAATCCTAACAACTGGACCGATAAGCAACATCATGATAAATAGGGAAAAGATTGAAGTTGTTGAGGATTTCATTTTACTTGGATCCACAATCAACACCCGTGGAAGCAGAGGTCAAGAAATCAAAAGACACAATGCATTGGGCAAGTCTGCCCCAAAAGGCCTCTTTAAAGTGTTGAAAAGCAAAGATGTCATCTTGAAGACTAAGGTGCACCTGACCAAAGCCCTGGTGTTTTCAATCACCTCCTATGTATGTGAAAGCTGGACAATGAATAAAGAAGACTGAACAGAAATTGATGCCTTTGAATTGTGGTGTTGGTAAAGAATATTGAATATATACCATGGACTGCCAAAAGAACAAACAAATTTGCCTGGAAGAAGTACAACCAGAATTCTCTTTAGAAGCAAGGATGGCAAGACTATGTCTCACATACTTTGGACACATTGTCAGGAGGGACCAGTCACTGGAGAAGGACATCATGCTTGGTAAAGTAGAGGGTCAGGGAAGAAGAGGAAGACCCTCAATGAGATGGATTGACACTAGTGGCTGCAACAACGGTTGTGAGGATGGTGCAGGACCGGGCAATGTTTCTGTGGTACATAGGGTCGCTATGAGTTGGAATCAACTTGATGACACCTAATAACAACAGAAACCCTGGTGGCACAGTGGTTAAGAGCTACTGCTGCAGACCAAAAGTAGGTGGTTCAAATCCCCCAGGCGCTCTTCGGAAACCCTGTGGGGCAGTTCTACTCTGCGCTTTAGGGTTGCTAGGAAGTCAAAATCAAGTCAAGGGTAATGTTTTTTTTTTTTTTAACAACATCATCGTTAGACCTAACCAGTCTCCTCAAAGCTCAAGGTTCGAAAGGACATCTAAGGGCAAATAACATGGATGGATTACCCCAACCTCCATCAAAGCCAGAAATCTGGATTTCAGGAGAATTAAAGTCCTTTTCCCAATATTCCCCTTTTGATCAGAATTTTGCTTTAGAATGTTTGGTCAGAATGTTCAATAATAGTCGCTGAGCACCATCTGATTTCTTCTGGCCTCATGGCAAAGGAGACAGTTGTTAATGGAGGCAGTCATACATGGAGTCTAGTTTCTTCTCCACCTGACTCTCCTTTTTCTCTGCTGCTCTAGATGAACAGCAACCAATTGTTTTATCTTGGATGGCCACTTACAAGCTTTAAAGGTCCCCAATACTACACAATTAACCAGGGGGTAGAACAGAAACTTTAAGAACAATGTTAGATATCTCAGTCAATTGGCATAGTATAGTTGATAAAGTTTTGTTCTACATCCTAGTTTGGTGAGTGGTATCTGGGATCTTTAAAGCTGGCAAAAATCCATCTAAGATACAACTATTGGTCTCAACTTGTCCACAGCAAAAGAGAAAGAAGGAAATCAAAGACTCAAAAAAGAAATTAGTTTACAGGACTAATTGTTGTTAGGTTCCTTCGAGTCTGTTCTGACTCACAGCAACCCTATGTACAACAGAAGGAAACACTGCCTGGTCCTGCACCATCCTCACAATCATTGCTGTTTGAGCCCATTGTTGCAGCCACTGTGTCAGTCCATCTCGTTGAGGGCCTTGCTGTTTTTCCCTGACCCCACTTTACCAAACATGATGTCCTTCTCCAGGAACTGATCCCTCCTGATAACATGCCCAAAATTTGTGAAAGGAAGTCTCACCATCGTCGCTTCTAAGGAGCATTCTGGCTGTATGTTTTTGAAGAAAGATTTGTTTGTTTTTCTGGCAGTCTGTGGTGTATTCAATATTCTTCACTGACACCATGAGTCAGAGGCATCAATTCTTCTTTGGTCTTCCTTACTCATTATCCAGCTTTCATATGCGTATGAAGTGATTGAAAATGCCCCGGTGTGATCGTTAAGGTTGTGTGCCAACCTGGTGTGATCATTAAGGTTGTATGTCAGCTTGGCTTGGCCATGATTCCTAGTGGTTGGCAGTTATGATGCAGTTTGGCAGTCGTATAATGATGTGATTTCCTCCATGATGAGATTTGATATAATGTGATTACCTCCATGATGGGATCTGCTGTGAGTAGCCGATCAGTAGAAAGGGAGTTTCTTTGGGGACCTGGCCTGCATCATATACAGGTGGACGTTCTGGCAAGGTTCATGGGCTTGTGTGTGCTCTGGATCCTGCAGCTGGCTCATGTTCATCTGACCTCCAGTTCTTGGGACTTGAGCTAGCAGCTTACTTGCCATCTTGCCTGCTGATCTTGAGACTCATTGGTCTTTGCAGCCTGTGAGCCAGAACTCTGCTGTCTGACTTGTCGGTCTTGGGTTCACCATTCCCTGTGGTTACGTGAATCAGAAGAAGCCCCCAGCTTGACCCACAGGCTTGGGACATTTCAGCTTCTACAACCTCATGAGCCATTTCCTTAATATAAATATCTCAATATATACATCACAACACTTTACTGGTTTTGCTTCTCTAAAGAACTCAACCTAAGATACGTGGCTTGGGTCAGACACACTTTAGCCCTCAAAGTGGCATCTTTGCTTTTTAGCACTTTAAACAGGTCTTTCATAGCAGATTTGCTGAATGCAATACGTGGTTTATTTCTTGACTGCTGCTTCCATGGGTGTTGATTGTAGATCTAAGTAAAATGAAATCCT
Organism: Loxodonta africana; assembly: GCF_030014295.1. NCBI lineage: Eukaryota > Metazoa > Chordata > Mammalia > Proboscidea > Elephantidae > Loxodonta > Loxodonta africana. The sequence goes on from NC_087350.1 coordinate 2,514,909, forward strand.
TGACAACTTCAATATTTTCTCCATTTATCATGATGTTGTTTATTGGTCCAACTGTGAAGTTTTTTTTTTTAATGTTGAGGTGTAATCCATACTGAAGGCTGTGATCTTTGATCTTCATCAGTAAGTACTTCAAGTCCTTTTCATTTTCAGCAAGCAAGATTGTGTCATCTGCATAACACAGGTTGTTAATGAGTCTTCCTCCAATCCTGAAGCCACATTCTTCCTCATATAGTCCAATTCTTCATATTATTTGCTCAGCATACAGGTTGAATAAGTATGGTGAAAGGGTACAACCCTGATGCACAACTTTCTTGACTTTAAACCACACACTGTCCCCTTGCTCTGTTCGAATGACTGCCTCTTGATCTATATACAGGTTCCTCATGAGCACAATTAAGTGTTCTGGAATTCCCATTCAACGCAATGTTATCTATGATTTGTTGTGAACCACAGAGTCAAATGCCTTTGCGTAGTCAATAAAGCAGAGGTAAATATCTTGCTGGTATTCTCTACTTTCAGCCAGAATCCATCTGACATCAGCAATAATATCCCTTGTTCCATGTCCTCTTCTGAATCCGGCTTGAATTTCTGGCAGTTCCCTGTAGATATACTGTTGCAACTGCTTTTGAATAATCTTCAGCAAAATTTTGCTTGCCTGTGATATTAATGATATTATTTGATAATTTCCACATTCTTTTGGATCACCTTTTTTTGGAATGGGAACAAATATATATCTCTTCCAATTGGTTCGCCAGGTAGCTGTCTTTTAAATTTCTTGGCTTCCAGTGTTAGTGGTCAGTCGTTTGACAGTTACATAATGATATAATTTTGGCAACTGTGGAATGACGCAATTTGGCAGCTATAGAATGATGTAATTTGGCAGTTATGGAATGGTATAAGTTGGCAGTTATGCAATGATGTGGTCATCCTCCATTTTGTGGTTTGATGTGCATCTCCTCCATTTTTGCATAATATCAATGTTCACATAATGATCTGGTCTTTGGAACCTAACCATGTCGATACATTAGGAGTGGATGTATTTGTATTAAAGGAGATTATAAATTTTAAGACTGCCAGTTCTAATTATTCAGGGGTGAGGAGGGCTAGAGGGGAAAGTGGAAAGACAAAGAGCTGAGAATGCTTACAAATCCATAAACAAGTGTGGGCCTATTATTGAGATCCTTGGGGATGTGGGGCCCATGGATTCTATATTGATGTGACAACATCAGCTGCTCTTCCAAGAAAACTCTAGGCCTGCATTGGCCAGCATGTTCATTCAGCCCCTCAGAGTACTTGTTAACCAGGACACCTAGAGCTTTGAGGTTTTGTGAATGCTCCAAAATCGTATGTAAATATTTCTGGGGAGTGAGTCTATAGCTTTTATCAGAATATCAAAGGACCTGAAAGCAGAAGAGATTGAGGCTCATTGGTCTAACTGCTTCCTGCTGCAGTAGGATAATTTAGTAAGCCAGGTGGCCCTCTACCTCCTTGGGTTTTTCTTTCTGTAGGTTCTCACAGAAAATTCACAGAACGCTTAAAACTCTCAGCATGGTGGCTGTCACTCTATGTAGCAAGGGGGTTGGAAAAAAGCTTAAGACAAGAAACCTTATCCTAAAACTTGTCTTGAAATTCATTTATCCCCTCTGCCTTCTCACTCATGCTTCATTGAGAAAAGAGAATTCATCTGAGAAAAACTCCCTCCTCTTCCTTCCTACCAACTCACACAGCTTCTGTCCCCATGGAAGTACATCTATTCTTGTCAGAAGCCCTCCTGCCCTGCCCTGGGTCCTCTCACTCAGGAGCAGACTTCACACCATCAAGACCCCTTGCACTTGGACTGTCATCCCTTCCTCTCCGTCTCCTGGGTCATTGTCTTTGGCATACAAGCCTGTTCTAGCATCTCCTGTCGCTTACCAACAACTTTCCCTTGATCCACATTATTTCAGCACATAACTTACTTAGAATCTGTCTGCATTCGTATCTTCACTACTCAGATAAACTCTAACTTCTCCAATTAGGCTTCCATCTCACCTGCTCCACTGGAATTACTCTTCTCCATGCTGGCCAATCCAGTGACTGCTTCTGTGTTCTTATCTCAATCAACCCCTGACCAGATGAGGGTAACCTGTTTTGTAACCTTCTCCTAGCCTGGCTTCCCTCACACCACCCTGCCAAGCTTTGTTACTTCCTTGGAGGTCCCATCGTCTTCCTTTGCTGGCTCCTGCTTCTCTCTACCAGAACCCTAAGCACTGGCTTGTAAAATGAGGAGTGGGGCTCCATTTTTGGATATGTGACTGCTGACAGTTTTCAGGCCTCACCCTTCCCCTTTCCTCTGTGCCCAACCCACATCTGGACAAGCTGATAAAGAAAGCCCAGGTGTTCCTTCCTTTGGTGCCAGTGGGAGATTCTAACCACTCAAGGTCTCATCTGCATGTGTCTCTCATCCTGGCCCCACTCTTAACCACAATAAATCTCAGACACATCTCCTTCCCTGGCTCTCAAGTCACTTCAGACCAATTTTCAAGGCCTGTCTTGCTCTCCCCAGAGACCTCAATTATGTAAGTAACAAACTTTTTCCTACCCTCTTGATGCATGTATGATATTTTCAGTCTTGACATGGAACCACATTTTGGACAGGGGTTCCTCCTGCCTTTTCAGTTTGGCTAATACAACATGTGTACTTCTCTTATTTGTTCCCACTCCTGTGCTGACTTCATCCAGCCACATGGCTTTAAGTAACATGTGTATCCTCCCAAATTTATTTTCAGCCCAGAACCCTACCTTGTACTTCAGACTCAAATTTCTACCATTTAATTATTACTTTCATATCTCAGAGTCATCTCAGAGTTGCCCTTTTCTCCATCTTAGTAACTGGCACATTTACCAGTTTCAAGCCAAAGTCCTAGAATTCATCTTTGATTCCTCTCTTTCCCTCATCTACCACATCCTCTTCATGAACAAGCCCTTTGATAGCATTTGATTCTGTCCTGTTGGTTCTCCTTCTCTGGAGAACACTGACTAATAACTTAAGCCATCAAATTCAGAAGTAAAGTAAAAAGTCCTCTAGGCTAAGTTCATGGCATGAGCAATTGCAGAGTACACTTGGTGTTTCAAGTATGGTGGGCTCAGGTGAGGTTACAGTGAAACCAACATAGTGAGAAAAACAATCAAAAAAGCTGACTTGGGAAGCTTGATGGGTTTCTGGAATGACATATTAAGGAACGTGGAATCAAATTTGTTTTAAAGATAGATATTTTACCTTTATTTCAAGAGGCTTTTTCTTATCCATGAACTTAAAAATTCCTGATCTGAAGTTAATCTTGCCAGAGATTTTTTTTCCCTCTCAGGTAAAGTTGCTAATCACTTTTCTTTCTTGTTAGAAGAGTAGACAATAACAAAATCATTCACCTGTGATTTAATGAAAAAGATTCCAGGCTTCTTTAATTTAAATTTCTAGAGGTCTCAGGGCGGCAGTGGGGTAGAGGGCCCGATCTTCAGAAGTTACCTTTTTAATGTTAACTAAGTAGCCATTAAGTACTTGATCACCATGGAAACCTATATTCTTTAAGGAAAGATTTATTTAAGTCTCTGTGAATTTGCCATTCTCTGAAAGAGGGCTTTTCTTGAAGGAGGAGAATGCTTTGCCTCAATTTGCAAATCATATATTAAATCACAGAGCAATCAAATACTGTGTCATTCTTTTGACTTAGTACATGATTAGATTTTTTAAAAGGAAGCTGGACTTTATTTTCCTCATTAAGGAACGTTATCAAAGGTGTTCAACCAAGAAAGTGGTGCTCTTAGAGCTGTAATTTATAAGGAAAACCCTGTTGACAACTAAAGGAAGTACCGGAAGGACAGGAAGCAGCAAAGAAAGGGTCAGTCTCTTAGGTTCCTTTGGTTTCTCTGACAAGGACCATGGAATTCCTATATAACTCTGGACTAGGTTCCTACCAAGGTTTCCTGGAAAAGTCCACTTTCAGTTTCCTTGGAGGTGAATGCTTCACCCACACAGTAGTATCATGCACAATCAGCTGTCGAAACAACTGTCAAAAGAAGCAGAGTTGCCTTGGAAAAAACTTAAGTTTCTGGCTGTGGCATTAAGTATAACCATGGAGCTGAAATCATCGCAAACCATGCGTGTTGGCAATAAATGAGGTGACCTACCCCATACAGAGGTGGAGTCATAGCCTAGAAACACAGACTGGAAGGAGCCAGAAGCCTCGTCCACCAACCATCTGCTTTACTGCTCCTCAACTGTGTGTACTGAAGGAAGAAGTCCAAGCTGCACTGAAGGCATTGGTGAAAAACAAGGATCTGGGAATTGAAGGAATACCAACTGAGATGTTTCAACAATCGGATGCAGTGCTGCAAGTGCTCACTCTTCTATGCCAAGAAATTTGGAACACAGCTACCTGGCCAACCCACCAGAAGAGATCCATATTTATGCCTATTCCCAAGAAACATGATCCAACTGAATGTGGGAATTCTTGAACAATATTATTAATATCACATGCAAGCAAAATTTTGCTGAAGATCATTCAAAAGTGGCTGCAGCAGTATGTCAATGAGGAACTACCAGAAATTGAAGCCAGATTTAGAAGAGGATATGGAGCCAGGGATACCATTGCTGATGTGAGATGGACCTTGGCTGAAAGCAGAGAATACCAGAAAGATGTTTACCTGTGTTTTCTTGACTATGCAAAGGCATTCCACTGTGTGGACCATAAGAAATTATGGATTATATTGCGAAGAATGGGAATTCTGGAACACTGAATTGTGGTCATGAGGAATCTGTACGTGGATCAAGAGGCAGTCATTTGAACAGAACAAGGGGATATTACATGGTTTAAAGTCAGTAAAGGTGTGCATCAGGATTGTATCCTTTCACCATACCTATTCAGTCTGTATGCTGAGGAAATAATGCAAAAAGCTGGACCATGTGAAGAAGAATGGGGTATCAGGATGAAGGAAGACTCATTAACAACCTGTGTTACGCAGATGACACAACCGTGCTAGCTGAAAGTGAAGAAGACTTGAAGCACTTACTGATGAAGATCAAAGATCACAGCCTTCACTATGGTTTATACTTCAACATGAAGAAAACAAAAATCCCCAAAACTGGACCAATGAGCAACATCACAATGAACAGGGAAAAGACTGAGGTTGTCAAGGATTTCATTTTACTTGGATCTACTATCAACACCCATGGAAGCAGCAGTCAAGAAACCAAAAGATGCATTGCATTGGGCAAATCTGATGCAAAAGACCTCAAGTGTTGAAGAGCAAAGATGTCACCTTGATGACTAAGGTGCACCTGACCCAAGCCATGGTGTTTTCAATTGGCTCATATGTGTGTGAAAGCTGGACAGTGAATAACGAAGACAGAAGAAGAATTAACACCTTTGAATTGTGGTGTTGCCGAAGAATATTGAATATACCATGGACTGCCAATAGAAGGAACAAATCTGTCTTGGAAGAAGTACAAATAGAATGCTTCTTAGAAGCAAGGATGGTGAGACTACATCTCACATACTTTGAACATGTTATCAGAAAGAATCAGTCACTGGAGAAGGATATCGTGCTTGGTAAAGTAGAGGGCCAGTGAAAAAGAGGAAGTTCCTCAGTGAGATGAATTTACACAGTGGCTGCAACAATGGACAAAAGCATAGGAACAGTTGCAAGGATGGCACAGGGCTGGGCAGGATTTCATTCTGTTGTGCATAGGGTCGCTATGGGTTGGAATAGACTCAACAGCACTTAACAACAACAACTGTGAGGTTGCTGCTGTGGTTCTTCCCTGGTGAAGAAAAACAATATTGTGTTGCAATAGGCTTAAGAGATCCTACCTTCGTTGTTGTTGTTGCAGAACAGAATGAAACACTGCCTGGTCCTATGCCATCCTTACAATTGTTGTTATGCTTGAGCTCATTGTTGCAGCCACTGTGTCAATCCACCTCGTTGAGGGTCTTCCTCTTTTCCGCTGACCCTGTACTCTGCCAAGCATGATGTCCTTCTCCAGGGACTGATCCCTCCTGACAACATGTCCAAAGTATGTAAGACGCAGTCTCGCCATCCTTGCTTCTAAGGTGCATTCAAAGGCATCAACTTTTCTTCAGTCTTCCTTATTCATTGTCCAACTTTTACATGTATATGATGTGATTTAAAACACAATGGCTTGGGTCAGGCACACCTTAGTCTTTAGGGTGACATCTTTACTCTCCAACACTTTGAAGAGGTCCTTGATAATTACTGGCAATTGGAATGCGAAAGTTGGAAACAAAAAAGAAGGATCAGTAGTTGGAAAATATGGCCTTGGTGATAGAAACAATGCTGGAGATCAAATGATAGAATTTTGCAAGACCAATGACTTCTTCATTGCAAATACCTTCTTTTACCAACATAAACCGCGACTATACACATGGACCTCACCAGATGGAATGCACAGAAATCAAATTGACTACATCTGTGGAAAGAGACAATGGAAAAGCTCAATATCATCAGTCGGAACAAGGCCGGGGCCGACTGTGGGACAGACCATCAACTGCTCATATGCAAGTTCAAGCTGAAATTGAAGAAAATCAGAGCAAGTCCACGAGAGCCAAAATATGACCTTGAGTGTATCCCACCTGAATTTAGAGACAATCTCAAGAATAGATTTGACGCATTGAACACTAGTGACCAAAGACTAGACGAGTTGTGGAATGACATCAAGGACATCATCCATGAAGAAAGCAAGAGGTGACTGAAAATACAGGAAAGAAAGAAAAGACCAAGATGGATGTCAGAGGAGACTCTGAAACTTGCTCTTGAGCGTCAAGCAGCTAAAGCAAAAGGAAGAATTCATAAAGTAAAAGAACTGAACAGAAGGTTCCAAAGGGCCTCTTGAGAAGACAAAATAAAGTATTATAATGACATGTGCGAAGAGCTGGAGATGGAAAACCAAAAGGGAAGAACACGCTCAGTGTTTCTCAAGCTGAAAGAACTGAAGAAAAATTCGAGCCTCAAGTTGCGATAGTGAAGGATTCCACGGGGAAAATATTAAACGACGCAGGAAGCATCAAAAGAAGATGGAAGGAATACACAGAGTCATTATGCCTACCTTCTTTAATTAGATGTGGCAAATTGTCAAAAACCTAAATGCTTAGAGAAACACCAAAAATCAGTGTAATAGACTATATTTATTGTGAGTAGATATGATTCAAATCAGGCAGCGTCACCCAAACATATTGGGAAGGCACTCCGAAGAGGGGACAGTGAAAGTGGGATATATAGGTCACTGTTATGTAATTTTAGATATTGCATCAAAGCACAGGCCAGGTTACCAAACAGAATCACCAAGGACAGGTCACATATCCTAAAACAGCCTCCAGTCAGACCTTGGAGTTCCCGCATGTAGCTGGTTGCACATAGATAATTTTCCCAAAGAACTCAATGCCTAAGGCAAAACAACCTCCACCAAGCCACTTACTAGGCTTAGGCTATTGTTTGACTTGAAGTTGACTTTCGGAAAACAGTTCCTTAAAGGATCAAGATTCAAAAGGATGCCTAAAGGCCGACGGTCACCCTAGTTCCATGAACGAAGAAAACTGGATTCCAAGAGAATCGTAGGATTTCGTCACAAGTCATACATGTCAATCAATTCCAATAGTGTGTAGTTTGAAATAAAATTTGAAAGAAACTCACCTGTCATTCCACGTAAACAAATTAGTAATATTTAATATATATACTTGGAGAGCGAGAGCAAGACATGACAGAGAAGAAAACAAGCAACACTGGGAAGCATATCAATGTTCAGTGTTTATCTATGATTAGCAGTCCTTGGGTGGTGCAAATGGTTAAGCGCTCAACTACTAGTTGAAAAGATTGGTGGTTCAAACCCACCCAGAGGCACATTGAAGACAGGCCTGGTGATCTGCTTCCAAAAAAAATCACAGCCTTTACACCCTATGGAGCAGCTCTACTCTGAGTCCTGAGGTCTCCATGAGTCAGAGTCAACTTGACGGCAAATAACAACGACCTGGATTCAAGCTGACTATATTTTTTTCTTGCTTGTCTGCTTTTCTTTGTATGACTTTGACATAAACATATGTCACTTTTGTAATAAGAAAACTATAGCAGAAATTTATTTTAATTAAGAGGTGCTTTTTGGGCACTCCTGCCTTCTAGGTGGTAGCTGTGAAAATGAGCTGAGAATCTGGAAGGGAGGAAGGAGCCACTACACAGACAGCCTTTAACTTGAATGGCCAGATCTTAGGTCTCTCCAAGCTTCTGCTGCATTTCCCCCATGCCCCACCCTAGCCGCCCTACCCAATTTTCTGAACCCCCTAGGGCCAGATGTGTAAGAAAGAGATGGATGTGTCACACCAAGAGCAAAGCAGTAATCGCAGCCCAGGAAACCCATTTACATATTTATTATAGAAAGAAGGCACTTTACAGATGAAAAAAGAGAAGTGAATTTTAGGGAAGAGAAACCTATAAACATTTAGAGTATTTAAATCCCATTTCTATATCTCTGGAACCTGGACTAATTAATTCAGCCTCCCAGAGCTCCTCAGGGAGGGATGCACTTGACATTGCTGAGCAAAAGGTCCAGTGCAGAGACTCTTAATAAATGTCAGTCTCCTTCCTTCCTTCATGAATGTTTGGAAAAATTCTCATCCATGTGCAGACCTTCTGGGTTTCATGGTTACAACATACTTTCATAATTAGTTTGATGACAATTTAACATCTTCGTGTGAGAATCTTATCGTTTATAATATTAATTGCCATAGCAATTATTCATAGGAAACCCTGGTGGTGTAGTGCTTAAGTTCTACGGCTGCCAACCAAAGGGTCGGCAGTTTGAATCTGCCAGGCACTCCTTGGAAACTATATGGGGCAGTTCTACTCTGTCCTATAGGGTCGCTGTGAGTTGGAACAGACTTGACAGCGCTGGGTTTGGGTTTTTTTATTATTCATAAGCCAAGATGCTACAAAACTAACCGTAAAACTGAGGTTTGCCATTTGCTATTCCGTTGTATGTCTTAGTTTGTTTTCTCATGTACTTATATGATTGCTAGAATATTATTTTGTAAACAAAATGCCCAAAACATGAACAGTTACAGCAATATAGCAGCTGTGACAACTCAGTCTTGTCTTGCCCGAGCGATAATTTTTTTAGACTTCACATTGTTAAAAATAATCAAATCTCAAAGAAATTGAAAAATCAGGTTTATTCTCGGCAGTCATTCTACATGCATGTAAGGAGATCATTTTGTTTTTAAAAGTAAATGGTTCAAAGTACGTTAGTTCCAATTGTTAAAAAATGTAATAAAAAAATTTGAATTAGCGCAAAACAATAATAGGCTATTGTATTGTTTTATGTTTTAATAAACAATTTGCAAATTGGTGAAGCACGAGTGTCCCTGAATAAGGAAATGAAGAAAAAGGACACCCCAGAGGACTGGAGAGTTCACAAAAGCTTAAATATATATATATTTTTAATGAATACAATTTCCATAGTAACCAAGTACTTAATGGTTACTGAGTTCACATTAAAAAGTAACTGCTGAAAATTTGGGCCTTTATCCATCTGTAGTTATGAGACCTCTTGAAATTTAAATCAAGGAATCACATAGTCTTTTTTATTAAATCACAAGGTAATGGGTTTGTTATTATCTACCCTTTTCTAGCCAGAAAAGATAAATTAGCAATGCTGCAGAGTAGTTGCTGGTAAAAAAAAAAAAAAAGTCAGTACTCTTGCAGTTTGGGTCAGGCCTTTTTTACTGTTAATTTTTGGTTTTATGGGTAAGAAAAAAACCTTAAAATCAAGGCAAAACCAAAAATAAAATAAAAACCAAACCTGTTGCCGTGGAGTCAATTTTGACTTATAGTGACCCTATCAGATGGAATAGAACTGCCCCATAGGGCTTCCAAGGAGCAGCTGGTGAATTGAGCTGCCAAACTTTTGGTTAGCAGCCAAGCTCTTAACCACTGTGCTACCACGGCTTCAAAATCAAAGTAATATGTCTTATTAATTTTTCTTTTTCACAAAATTCATAAAATAAAACTGTTTATACATGCCAGGCAAGAATTTTAGATTTTCCTAACCAAAGTGGATTTGGAAACCCTGGTGGCATAGCGGCTAAGTGCTATGGCTGCTAACCAAATGGTCAGCCGTTCAAGTCCGCCAGGTGCTCCTAGGAAACCCTATGGGGCGTTGCATACTCGATAGCACTATCTATCTTATCAAAGTGGATTTACATCATCCTAGTACAAAATATTCCAATTATATAAAACTACCTTGTCTGACTATTGGTCTACGTTATGAAAATCCAAAGTGGTAAATCAAAGCCCTTAAAAACGGTGGCTGTCATTAATCAAGGAAGAGTGTGGCTAATAGAAGCTCTGGAATAGTGCATGAAAAGGAAACCAGTTCCCAGAAGAGCCATGTGCCAAGCAGAATTTCTCTTTAGGGTCAAAGCAAGTTTGTTTTATGGAAAGATGTAAGAATAAAACAAAACAAAAAACATTGTGATAACATGAAGGAGAATTGCTTGACGACTATGTCTGCACAATTTGTAAAAATATAAAGACCGTTAACGCATTAAGCTTTCAAACCTATGCTCTGCACGTGCCAATCTTTGAGAGCATGTCCTGGAAAGATGTTTGCTCTGTAGCTGGCCCTTCCATCCCAACCTCAGTTGGTCAGCCTTGTCACTGTCAAGGTAATTCAAGTGTCAGCCTCCATCTGCCCTGTGAAGGTTTCCCTCTGCTGACAAAGGTCCGCAATCCTTATCAGTAATTCTGAAATTGAGACTACTCTCAAATCCAAGTCTTTGCCTGAGGTTGAGGCAAATTCATTTTGCAGCAAAGTTGGACCTAGGGTTTCTTTTACACTTCATCCATCTTACTTAGTGTGACTATTCATCTGCTTCATGCCAAAAAATATGGATATGTGTGATTTGGGGGTACAACCCAGACCCTGCTGGAGGTGTTCTATAATACCGAACTGTCGATTACCTTTCTACAACCTGAAAACTATCAATTAGTGAAATATGCCTAAACCCGTGGGTCTTACGGAAGGAATTGTGCATCTGTATATGTTGGGGAAGACAGGTTAGCCCTTTGTTTACTCTGAGGGGTCCACCTGGCAGGTGCCCTATGGGGCCTATACACTATGCACTATGGGGCCCTCTCATCTCTGCTCCCCTTTTTGGAGCTCCTGTTCCTGCAATGCAGGTTGGTGATAAAAAGCGTGCTTGATTTTTCCAGCGATAGCAACAGCTGGGTGATCAGAGTGTGACAGGTCCTCTGCAGACCTGCCATTGTTCTAATAGAGCAACTCGTGGGACAGTGGATCACCCAGACTCTAGGAATCATCATGGACTAGCTTCCTGAGCCCCACTGCATGTGACAAGTCAGACAAATTAGCCTTCTCACAAGATTTTATTGTTCATCGTGGCACATGGCCTATATTCTAACTCCTAGAGGAGACCAGTTAGGAAGGGCATGAAGTTGGCTGTGTGAATTGCCTGTTTTTGAGCATTCAGGGATAAGGCACAGGGCTCAAAGCTGCGTGCCAGAGGGCAGCTTTACTCAAGGTGATGGTGGGCTCAGGAAAAGACTGTGGTCAAAAGAAAGCCTAAACTGTGACTTGAAAGGCTGTAGTACATGTGAATTTTTATAACAAAAAAAAAAAATACTATTTTTGAAATCTAAAAGACAATTATAAGCCAACAAAAATATTGCACAGATATAAAAAGGAAAAAGATATAAAAATGAAATACCAGTTCATTCTCAAAACAGAGGAGTGTTAAACGATGTAGAAACTTATTTCTATCGTTCTATCACAGGTGGTGATCTAAGTGTAAGCAATCCAGGATGGAGAAGGTGCCTTCTTTAAACTATACAGTGCCGGAACCACACGGAAACCGTGAAGAAAGGGAGTGTCCTCTTCAACTTCCCCACTACCCCGAACACACTGCTTATGAGGTTGCTGTCCCTAGGGTCTGGCCACCATCTTATGGTCAAAGTGGGCTCATCACAGCTACATTCTAGTAGCAGGGATAAGAAAAGGAAATGAAGACGACCCCTGCGCCCTCTGAAAGGGACAAATTACACAGAGGCACGTATTGGGTAGAACCTAGTCACATGACCACACGTAGCTGCAAGGGAGGATGGGTAATGTAGTATGCATTCTGGGCTGGATATGGCCTGTGGAATTTACCCACTGCAGTGGAGTGGATTCCGACTTATAGTGACCCTATAGGATAGAGTAGAACTTTCTTTGAGGAAGCAGACTGCCTCATCGTTCTCCCGTGGAGCGGCTGGTGGGTTCCAAACGCCCACCTTTCAGTTAGCACCCGTGTGCTTAACCACTGTGTCAGTGGGGCTCCCCTGCTGGAATTTAAGGATTCTGTGTGGAGCACTGGTGTGGCACAGTGGTTAAGAGTTCAGCCGGTAACCAAAAGGTCCCCAGTTTGAATCCACCAGCCGCTGCTTGGAAACCCTTTGGGGCAATTCTCCTGTATCCTGTAAGGTCACTATAAGTGGGAATGGACTCGCAAGGTTTTGTTTTGTTTTGTTTTGTTTTGTTTTGTTTTGTTTTACGGGTATTACTAAAGAAGAATGGAACCGTGGGAGAAAAGGAGCAGTCCTCCTCATAAACAATGAGACAGAAAGAATGGAAGGACAACGTCAGTGGACACACAAGTTGGGAGAGAAAAGGACGGTGCAAAATGAGGGGCATTCCTGAGTTAAGCTTTCACCACTTTGACTTAAAATAGAAAATAGGTACCAGCGGACCCCCGCCCCCACCTTCCCTCACTTCCTCTCCTCAGGACGCACGCCCTATGACAATGATTCCCATCCCAGCTACACATTACACTCACCTGGAATGTTTTAAAAATGCTAACACCCAGGCACCATCCCCATATATTCAGATTTATTTGGTCTGAGGTGGAATCTTGATATTGGGGGGAGCAAGGGTTAGGTAAGCTTTAGGGGATTCGGACAGGGCTCAGAATCCCTGGAATAGGTTAAGGACCTTGGTATTCCCCCAATCTGCAGCCCTCTGTTAGGGGACTCTGAAGGCTGAAGACACTGAAGACACCTAATTAATTAGTACTCCACCAGGTATCAAGTCATTACCAGTAACCTCCCCACTGCATCACTCACTTCCTCTAAGTTGTTTTCAGACAGTCCAGAGAGCCCTAGAAGAGTCCAGATCTAACCGGCTCAGAATAGCCTGACATGCGTAGAGCAGACCACGATGACCGACAACCCTGGGCTGCCACGCATGCTCAATAATACAAGAGAACTTATGTCAAGGAACTAAACAGACTCCTGCCAAGGAACCAAAATCGCCGGAAATACCTCATCGAGAATAGTCGAGCCCATTTCAAAAACGTTTGGTTCGTTGGCCTCTTCCATGCAGAGTCTTAGCCCCGTGTTGTAATAAATAATCAGTAGAAACTATGAATAGGTAAAACCTCTGATCCTGCTTACCATTTCCCTTAACCCCTAAGTGAAGATTGTACATTGCTCGCACAGATCGGGGATTTTGCTCGCACAGGTCGGGGAACTCAACCTGAGGTAAATGCTTCTGAGGTCCCGCTTGCTAGCCCGCGAAATAAACTCTTTCTTCCTCTCAAAACCAGGATCTGAGAGTTTGGCTTCTTGCACGCTGGGCAAGGACTCATCGGTCAGGTTTCACCTCCTTTTGAAGAATCAGAGCTGACATCCTGGTGGTGACCCCAGGATCCCTTGTCCGTGGTTCCTGACCTAGTGCTAACCACCAGAGTATGTCCAAGTGTTGTATACAGCGCTAGGGCCATGGCGGAGAAAACCAGGACGGATGACTGCAAGCCTGTAGAACAGGAGTGCTGGAGATCAAAGGCTCTAGCTTTGACTTTTGAAAGGACACAGGACACATCCCTGGGTTTGTAAAAGTTCTGCTAAGAAGGCGAGTGGGAAGGGCTATACCTTGTTCCCAACCAAGACGCTTTCCCTGAGGAGAAGCAGAGGGTCTGAGAAGCTGATGGTCTTCCTTAACTTTCCGAAGGCTATACATGCAGACATCAGTAAGTTCCTGGCTATGTTATATACCTGTATGTGGTTTTTTTGTTTGTTTGTTTGGTTGTTTTTGTTTTTAAGCTCTGTTGACTCAGTCTTCTTTCATTTAGGCTCAGATAGTGGAAAAGGCAAAAATAGAGAACTTAGACAGTACCCACCTCATTTTCACTGAATTGCTTTGCCAACTAAACCCATTGCCTTTGAGTCAATTACGATTCGTGGTGACTCCATCTGTGCAGAGTAGAACTGCTCCATAGACTTTTCAAGATTGTGACCTTTTGTTAGCAGATCACCAGGCCTTCCTTCTGAGGTGCCTCTGAGTGGGTTTGAAGCACCAACCTATTAGTAGTCAAGCACGTAACGATTTGCACCATACAGGGACTCCCCTGCCAGCTAAGGGAGCCTGCAGCTAAGTATGGCCTTTTGGAGACACCCTAATGCAGAATATGTCATGATTCAAAACACCTTCTCCTCCACTCCAGCCACCACGCCCTGCCTCAAGCCCTCCCAGTTTTCACTTCCAGTCAATAATTTTTTTTTCCCTTTCTAGAAATCCCTTTATAGTTTAGTTCTCTTTTCATTGCATTAAGATTTTCTTCATCACCATTTTATTTCAAGTTTGTAGGCTTTATATTTTATTTTATTTTTAATAATTTTTATTGTGCTTTAAGTGAAAGTTCACAAATCAAGTCAGTCTCTCACGTATAAACTTATATACACCTTACTCCATACTCGCATTTACTCTCCCCCTAATGAGTCAGCCCGTTCCCTCCTTCCAGTCTCTCCTTTCGTGACCGTTTTGCCAGTTTCTAACCCTCTGTACCCTCCCATCTCCCCTCTAGACAGGAGATGCCAACACAGTCTCAAGTGTCCACCTGATACAGGTAGCTCACTCCTCATCAGCTTCTCCTTCCAACCCCTTGTCCAGTCCAGTCCATGTCTGATGAGTTGTCTTCGGGAATGGTTCCTGGCTTGGGCCAACAGAAGGTTTGGGGATCATGACCGCTGGGATTCTTCTAGTCTCAGTCAGACCATTAAGTCTAGTCTTTTTATGAGAATTTGGGGTCTGCTTCCCACTGTTCTCCTGCTCCCCCAGGGGTTCACTGTTGTGTTCCCTGTCAGTTTGGGCCCACTTTTATAGAATGAAGTATGTCTGAGGGGGAGCCTGAGAGGTAGATAGAGTTGGGGCAGGGGAGGAGATATATATTTAAAAATTCAAATTTAGAACCATGATGAGAGCAAATGCATATCTAAGAGGAGTTGAAGGTCAGTTCCCAAGGAACCACATGAGATAAAAGAGAAACTAGGAGTGAGGGCAAACATAGGAAAAAATTATGAGACATCAGCAACAGGGTGTAGGCTTTATATTTTATTTGTCATTAGGAATGCAATAATGCAATCAGTTGTAAAAGATTTACACTTTTTTTTAACACCGAAACACATTTTCTACTATTTCAAGAATCATGCCTGTGTGGACATTTATAAGTACCCTGAGCTAGCAAATGAGCTCTTAATAGATATTACCATTTGCAACCGCTTATTTAGGTGATTCAAGATCTGCTGAATATTGTGAAACCAGAATAAATTGTGGAAATTAATTAGCTGAGGCTAATGCAAAACTATAATTCTCATGCATATTTCCTGATTTCAAATAATTTTATTCAAAATGATCTCATTCTCATAGATTGACTTTGTAGTATTACATCTTTGAACTTGTAAAACTAATGTGCACTAATAAAATATAACATCTCCTTTTATAAGTTTTTAGAAACCCTGGTGGCATAATGGTTAAGAGCTACGGCTGCTAACCAAAAGATCAAGCAGTTCGAATCCCCCAGGCGCCCCTTGGAAACTATAGGACAGTTCTATACTGTCCTATAGGGTCACTATGAGTCGGAATTGACTTGATGGCAACGGGTTTGGGTTTTTTTTTTAATAAGTTTCGTTCTTTCCTTCATTTGCTTATTCATGTACTTAATTATT
Organism: Loxodonta africana; assembly: GCF_030014295.1. Classification (NCBI taxonomy): domain Eukaryota; kingdom Metazoa; phylum Chordata; class Mammalia; order Proboscidea; family Elephantidae; genus Loxodonta; species Loxodonta africana. Next base: position 2,530,950 of record NC_087350.1, read on the forward strand.
TTTGTGGTTTCTCAGTCTCTCAATTTCTGATACTAGAGGAAAAGGGGGTCATTTAAAGCTTGCTCTCCCCAGAGGCATATTGCTTTTGGGTGCTCACTGGCACATCGCGCCTCTCTCAGTCTAAACTTGCACCTCCAGGACCCTGCCCCCCTGCCCTACAGTCCCACTCTAAATATCTAAATAACCTCCCAGCCTGCACGGCCTCTTCTTCCCTAGGGTTTCCCCTCAAACATAAATTTAAGAAAAAGGGGAATTTTTCCGTGGGGTGATACTTGTAACAGTAGGGGACTGAAAACCAGGATTGCAAAGATATATCAAATCTCCACTTTCCTCTGATACCGGCTGCACGTGCAGCACTTTCTCCTATGACCCTAACAACCCAGGACTAGGGTAGACCTCGCAAGGGAAAAGCACCATCCTCCAGACTGCCAAGTCTGCCCAAGACCTCAGAAGCCAGCAGCAAACTTGGGGGTCCTCATGACACCTTCACCTCTGACTGACGGGCTACAAATTTGAGGGCTCCCTCTAGCCCCTCAGGAAACTAGCCATAAACTCTGGGGTCCCCACCTCCCCTTATTTCTGACACTCTGGCTCTTGCTACTTACTCTCTTGGGTTCTATAGTTCACTGAAATGACTCATAGAACTCACAGAAAGTGTTGTATTTACAATTATAGTTTTATTATAGGATAAAGGGTACAAATGAAGAGACATACAGGCAAAGTCTGGGAGAGTCCCCAACTGGGAGTTTACATGTCCCAAAAAAGGGACACTCTACTTTCCTATGTGCATCAATGCCTTTCACCAACAAGGAAGCCCATGGAATTTTTGTATCCAGAGCCTTTATTGGAGCCTCATTGCTTAAGTATGATTGATCAAATCATGCCCCCTCTTTCCCTGAGGTCAGCTGAGGTCTTTCTGGCCTGGCCAGCTTCTACCCGAGTCACCTCATTTGCATAATATGTCAGTTCTGGTCTGGAGGCCTATAGGTAACAAAAGACTTCAATTACTCAAGACATTCTAAAAGGTTTAGAGTTATCTCTCAGTAAGTAAGAACAAAGACCAAATTGCTTTGAGTGGTTGTTGATTGTTCTTAGTTGCCTTAGAGTTGGTGCCTACTCATGGCAACCCCATGTGTAAAGTTAAATTCTTTACCCCACAGAGAGGGGAAGATTGGAAGAGCCCTGGAAAGAACAGTGTCAGAAACAACGCAAATCCACTCTGGTTTTTCATGTCAAGCTTAACAAGGCTCCTGCTACTTGCCTATGGCAGATAATAAAGAGTTACAGGTCTGTGGAGAAACATTTCCACTGAAGAAGCCAAATCTAGTTGTAAATAGAGTCTGTGTGCTCCCTGGGGATATGTTCTTCCAGGTGGCACTGTTGGAAAACCAGCCCACTGGGCCAAAATGAAGTGCTTTCTTGGCGTTGTGACTATTGCTCCCATATGGAGAATGAGCAGCAGGTAGTGCAGGACTTCACAGAATGTGTAAGACTTAGCACAGGTGCTGGCAGACCGGAGAGTGGCTGCACAGCATGAATGGCCACAGCACTGGGGCTGTGAGCAACAGTGCAGAGGGGAGGCAGGGCAGTGCCCCAAAACCAACTACAGAAGAGATGCAGCAGGGTAACTATTTCCAACTTACCCTAGTAAAAAACTGATGGTTAATCTAATTACTGACACAGTGAATCTGTTGTGTTAGCAGACCCTCAAAAAAGCAGCATTTAGGCCAGATCACAGTAACAGGTTAATCTGCAGTGTTTCAGGAGGAGTGAGGGGAGGGTCAAAATTGTGGATGTTCTCTGAAAGTATGTGGTTAAAATTGTAATCAGAATGCTCCAGGAAGCTTGTGATAAAAATATTTTTTGTTTAACATGTTCTTTGAAAGAATGCTTACGCATACTGTCCCTATTGCAAAATGCTTGTGCAGACTGGCTTCAGGAAATCCATAGATGACTAGTGGTTACTCTTTCCTTAAACCTCTCACATAGAAAAAGTCCTTCCTAGTTCTGTCCTTTGGAGCACTTCGTATTTTTACTTAGTGTGGCCAAGCTGCAGTTGTTACTATTCCTCAATAAAATTCCTTTTATTTTACTCCTAACAGAGTAAGAATTTTGTTCTTCTATGTTTCTGGTGTTTTTTTTTTTTTTTTTTTAGAATGAGGATGTCAAAGGTGCATTATCTTCCTTGACTCTGGTGGCATCGAGGACCCGGGCCTTGGTACCAAGCCATTTGGGCTCTCTACTTCCACAAAATCCCGGGAGTCATTTCAAGGCAAATAATCCCTCAAATTCAAGCTGTGCTTTCTTTGCATTGCTAGCTCTTCAAGTTTTATTGAGGCTTTGTTTATCCTCTTTGAGGATCTGTTTTTCTGTACTGTCATTTTAAAATGGGGAATGCCATATCTAAAGGAGATTTGAGCTCTTATGGGGCTCCTGCTTACTACATGAGCAAGCATTTTGGTCCCTGAACATGCATGTTCATGTCTGACTGGCATAGCCTCACTCGGGACAGGCTGGAAAATCAGTGGCTATTCTGGAGTTCTTTGGAACTATTGGCTTTTCCTGTGCAGTAGACTAAAAGTAAGGGCTCTTGAATTAAACAACTTCAGTAAGACGATTATTTTGATTAGTGCCCAGAGGCTTCTAAAATACATCAAGACAGCAAAATTCCTTCCCTGCAAGATACTGTTTTCATGTTGGGATACTTCCCAATTGGAGAGACTATTATATTAAACATCTAAAATAAGAGACCAGGTCTCTAGCCAGCAGAGTCAATTAGGTTAAAAAGAATGAAATCAGGCTTTACATGGTAGTTATGAAGGAATCTCTGAGTCTTTTAAGCTGCAAAAACATGTGGGCCTGGGTTTGAGCATCTTAGAAGTCTCTGAGGTGCTCACTACCAACAGAAAGACACCTGTGAAAAAATAAACTGGGACATGAAGTGAGCCAGAGCGTTAGGCTGCCCACCAGCCACAAGACAACTCTCATGCAGTGAGTGGAGGCATTCTGTGAAACAAAACACTGACCAAATCCCATTCAGTGTCCCTGCTAGGAATTTTATTTGACTCTGGGAAACCAACGTTTCAACCTATTCTTAACATCCTTGATAAATGAACCTGAATTTCCCCCCTACCAGGATGCTAGTTTAGGGTTCGTGTTCAAAAACACTATAAGCTGAATATACTAGAAGTAATTTGGAATTTCAATGATCATTTTGGGCAAATGAGTTCCCATCTGCTCTATTTTCTTCTGCCTTGGAAAAATGAGTTCCTATTTATGTTGTCTTTTCTTTCTTCTTTGGGGAACTTTTGTTTGGTACTGAGGATTGTCAGAGGGTCAGAGATCTCTCCATGTGAGAATCTGACAAGTTAATAAATTTTATCTAGAACCTGTTTTTCTGTCGAATTGAGTCAATCTTACCAAAGAATTACCATAGACATTTTAAGAAACTAAGTTTCCTGTTTATGTTATACGAATCTGTTTTGAGCTGGTCTCATATATCGGTGAGTTTATGTGGCTTTTCTGCTTTGTTTTTTTCTGAGAGCTTGCCTCTAGTCTACAGCATTGTGTCTGGGTTTCTGTTTTGTATCCAGTTAGAGATCATGGCTGGCAGTTACTGTTTTCCAAGAAAAACAGCTTCTTACACCTTTATTATGATCTGAGTTTTAGTAGCCACTCCGAGAAACTTTAATATAAATTGGCCTGTTGGAAAGGTGCACTGAAAAAAGATAGATTGTTTATTTTGATTGGTATCACAAGGCCTTAAAATGGGACAAATTATTCTAAACAGCCTCTCTAAAGGATCCCATAAACTGTGAAAAAGACAGGGTTATGAAAATGTAATAATTTCCTAACTCCAGATGGTATTATATGTTCCATACTATGTCAATCTTAAAATCAACACCTTCGTAAGTAACTTAAGTTAGATATTATATGAAATGTGTGTTTTGTTTTGTTTTGTTAAGGAAAAGGGGTAATTTTTTCTCAAAGTAAAACTAGAAGTTCCAGAATGGGAGGCATAGGGCAAGGCTACAGGGAAAAATGGCTAGCCAAGAACTAATGGGTTCATTTGCAAAATTGCTAAAGAGCTTTGGTATTTAGTGGGTAGATAAAATGTTATAATAAACAGAAGGCAAAACCAAGAGAATAGTAAGAATAAAAAGGAAAGAATTTCATTACATTTTGTCCTTTTCAAAATACCTAGGCCAATTTAAATATATGTAAATAAATCGAGATGACCAATTCCTGTATTTGACCATGAGCCAAAAGATAGGGAGAGCAGAGCAAGATCAGGCCTATTTGGCCCCCAATCTCTGAGGCCATGTAGCTCCAGGGAAACTTTTAAAGGACCCCTCCCAACTAGGTGAAGACCTTTGAAGACAAAAAAAGAAAAATAGCGTCTTAAAATAGTCTTCAGAAATTAGGTAGATCCTTATCAGGAAATGACTGTAAACAAATTCTCTCTATTGAGGAGGAATTCTAAGAAGCCAAAACATAAAAATCACAATGAAACACACCTGAAATGAAATGATAGAGTGGAATCGAGAAATTTTGATTTAAAAGAAAAAGAAATGAAAGTTGATAAAATCTAATGTTAGATTGAAAAAAATATTATCCTTGTTGTTAGGTGCGACCCAGTCGGTTCCGACTCATAACGACCCTATGCACAAAAGAACAAAACACTGCACGGTCCTGTTCCATCCGCACAATCATTGTTATGCTTGAGCCCATTTTTCCAGCCACTGTGTCAATCCAACTCATCGAGGGTCTTCCTCTTTTACAGTGAACCTGTACTTTACCAAACATGATGCTCTTCTCCAGGGACTGATCCCTCCTGACAACATGTCCAAAGTGTGTAAGATGCAGTCTCATCATCCTTGGTTCTAAAGAGCAATCTGGTTGTGCTTTTCCAAGACAGATTTCTTCCTTCTTTTCGCAGTCCAAGGTATATTCAACATTCTTCACCAACACCACCATTCAAAGGCATCAATTCTTCTTCGGTCTTCCTAATTCATTGCCCAGCTTTCACATGCATATGATGCGATTGAAAATACCATGGCTTGAGTCAAGTGCACTTTCGTCTCCAAGGTGACATCTTTGCTCTTCAAACCTTTAAAGAGATCCTTTGCAGCAGATTTGCCTGATGCAATGTGTCTATGGATATCTTGACTGCTGCTTCCATGGGTGTTGATTGTAGAGTCATATAAAATGAAATCCTTGACAACTTCAAAGTTTTTTCTGTTTATCATGATGTTCATTATTGGTCCGCTCGTGAGGATTTTTGTTTTCTTTATGTTGAGGTGTAATCCATACTGAAGGCTGTGGTCTTTGATCTTCATTGGTAAGTGCTTCAAGTCCTCTTCACTTTCAGCAAGCAAGGTTGTGTCATCTGCATAACGCAGGGTATTAATGAGTCTTCCTCCAATCCTGATGCCTCATTCTTCTTCATATAGTCCAGCTTCTCAGATTATTTGCTCAGCATACAGATTGAATAGGTATGGTGAAAGGATACAACCCCGACGCACCTTTCCTGATTTTAAGTCACTCAGTATCCCATTGTTCTGTCCAAACAACTGCCTCTTGATCTATGTAAATGTTCCTCATGAGCACAATTAGGTGTTCTGGAATTCCCATTCTTCCCAATGTTATCCATAATTTGTTATGATCCACAGAGTCAAATGCCTTTGCATAATCAATAAAACACAGGTAAACATCCGTCTAGTACTCTCTGCTTTCAGTCAGGATCCATCTGACGTCATCAATGATATCCCTGTTTCCACGTCCTTTTCTGGATCCAGCCTGAATCTCTGGCAGTTCCCTGTTGATGTACTGCTGCAGCCGTTTTTGAATGATCTTCAGCAAAATTTTGCTTGCTTGTGATATTAATGATATTGTTCAATAACTTTCATATTTGGTTGGATTACCTTTCTTTGGAATAGGCATAAATATGGATCTCTTCCAGTCAGTTGGCCAGGAAGCTATCTTCAATATTTCTTCACATGGATGAGTGAGCACCTCCAGTGCTGCATCTGTTTGTTGAAACATCTCAATTGATATTCCATCAATTCCTGGAGCCTTGTTTTTTGCCAATACCTTCAGTACAGCTTGGACTTCTTCCTTCAGTACCATCAGTTCCTGATCGTATGCTATCTCTTGAAATGGTTGAACATCAACTAATTCTTTTTGGTATAATGACTCTGTCTGCTCCTTCCATCTTCTTTTGATACTGCCTGCATGGCTCAGTATTTTCCCCACAGAATCCTTCACTATCGCAACTCGAGGCTTGAATTTTTTCTTCAGTTCTTTCAGCTTGAGAAATGCTGAGTGTGTTTTCCCTTTTGGTTTTCTATCTCCAGCTCTTTGCATATGTCATTATAGTACTTTACTTTGTCTTCTCATGCCACCCTTTGAAATCCTCTGTTCAGTTCTTTTACTTCATCATTTCTTCCTTTTGCTTTAGCTGCACGACATTCAGAGCAAGTTTCAGAGTCTCTTCTGACATCCAGCTTGGTCTTTTCTTTCTTTCCTGGCTTTCCAATGACCTCTTGCTTTCTTCTTGTATGATGTCCTTCCACAGCTCATCAGGTCTTTGGTCACTAGTGTTCACTACATCAAACCTATCCTTGAGATGATCTCTAAATTCAGGTGGAATATACTCAAGGTTGTATTTTAGCTCTCATGGACTTGCTCTGATTTTCTTCAGTTTCAGCTTGAACTTGCATATGAACAATTGATGGTCTGTCCCACAGTCGGCCCCTGGCCTTGTTCTGACTGATGATATTGAGCTTTTCCATTGTCTCTTTCCACAAATGTAGTCAGTTTGATTTCTGTGTATTCCATCTGGTGATGTCCATGTGTATAGTCACCATTTATGTTGGTGAAAAAAGGTATTTGCAATAAAGAAATCATTGGTCTTGCAAAATTCTATCATTCGATCTCCGGCATTGTTTTTATCACCAAGGCCATATTCTCCAACTACCCAGCCTTTTTCTTTGTTTCTAACTTTCACATTCCAATCACCAGCAATTATCAATGCATCCTGCTTGCATGTTCGATCCATTTCAGACTGCAGAAGGTGGTAAAAATCTTCAATTTCTTCATCTTTGGCCTTTGTGGTTGGTGCATAAATTTGAACAATAGTCATATTAACTGGTCTTCCTTGTAAGCATGTGGATATTACCCTATCACTGACAGCATTGTACTTTGGGATAGATCTTGAAATATTCTTTTTGAGGATGAATGCAACACCATTCCTCTTCAAGTTGTCATTCCCAGCATAGCAGACTATCTGATCATCCGATTCAAAATGGCCAATACCAGTCCATTTCAGCTCACTAATGCCTAGGATATCAATGTTTATGTGTTCCATTTCATTTTTGATGCTTTCCAGTTTTCCTAGATTTGTACTTCATACATTCCAGGTTCCAATTATTAGTGGATGTTTGCAGCTGTTTCTTCCCATTTTGAGTCATGCCACATCAGCAAATGAAGATCTCGAAAGCTTTACTCCATCTGCGTCATTAAGGTCAACTCTACTCTGAGGAGGCATCTCTTCCCCAGTGGTCTTTTGAGTGCCTTCCATCCTGAGGAGCTCATCTTCTGGCACTATATCAGACAATGTTCTCTCCTATTCATAAAGTTTTCACTGGATAATTCTTTTCAGAAGTAGACTGCCGGGTCCTTCTTCCTAATCTGTCTTAGTCTGGAAACTCAGCTGAAACCTGTCCTCCATGGGTGACCCTCCTTGTATCTGAATAATGGTCCCATAGCTTCCAGCATCACAGCAAAACACAAGCCCCCACAGTACAGCAAACTGACAGACACAGAAAATAATATACATGTAGGAAATAATAAATGTTTGAATGAATACATAGACTATTTGAATAAACTTTATTTCAACAATAATTATGTTTTGTGGTGTATAGGGTTAAAAATTTCTAAAATCTTTAGGTAACTTACTGATATTAAATTGAGTTAATAGATATTAATTATAATTAAACTTATATACTTTTGGTTTTTTATACCACAGAGAAAGACTATATATATATATTTGGGTCTACTAATGGGCATGTTCCTTTTTTGCCACTTAAAGTTTTTTACTATAAGAGATATTCAACAATGATAATGTTTAAAAGGTTTATTAAAAGGGAATTTATTTTTTCTGTTGTGGCTAAAGTTTGACAGGTTAATTTATGAGATTTTTGAGAGCTTTAGTGTCAAATAACATTCAAAGCTAAGAATTGGGGTTCTCACTGTTAAAATAACAAAATTTTCTTTTATTACTGGGTTGAACAGTTAATTTTATTTTTTGTGTAATCTGCATTGAAGGCAAGGGTTTGGCACCTCTTTAGAATAAATTCCTGAGTCAAAATCCAAGTAGGAAGGCTTTGGGAAAAAGACTCAAACCTTTACCATTAAGATACTTGGTTAAATAACTCAAGTATTGTTTCTCATTGACCTTTGATAAACTCCTAACAACTTTTGAAACTTCATGAAGAGCCACAAAAGATTCATTGCTGTTTTATAAAGAGAAAAGTACTAAAAAGGTTTATTTACTGTGTTCTGAATTACATAAAACATTTTGTCAAATCAAGGGAAGTACCAAATTCTCCTTGAAGTTAAAAATGTACCTCAGTAATGTTTACCTGATATTAACAACAAGCATATAATATTAGTTATAACTTTTTTTAATTGCTAACTTGGTCTCAACTTTATCTCTTTTGAATCTAGCATCCTCAAAGCCAATGGTTTAACTGAGAAATTCACATAGTTTATTCATGGAGTTTTTTTTTATTACTATTCAGGTGTTTAGAGACTGGATTATCTTGGTATATTCTTCTATACCCTGATTATATGGTATTATGTCTCAAGATTATTTTATGTCACATCTGAAGCTCTTTGAAGATAAGGTTAATTATTAAGTTAAGAGAGATTTTTATCCAAACTTTTTCTTTAATTGACTTTATTTGGCTTTACATTACCTTTGTAATTCCTGTCAGGTCTTTGACTTTTTAATAATTATTATTATAAATTAACCATGGTAATTTTTTTAAAGTTCTAAATCTGCAGATAAGTTTTGCTTTGTTAATTCACTGAAAACATTTGATCAAAATATTTCAATAAAAATGGACTAAAAAGAAAACCAAACACATTGACATTAGTGACCCTACAGGACAGGGTAGAACTCCCCCATAGTTTTCAATTAGCACCTGGTGGATTCTTAGCATCTGTAGCTCTTAACCACTATGACACCAGAGTTTCCAAGATAACTAAAACAGTAAATTTATTGTGTATTTCTGGTCTTATTCCCTTGTAATTTTATTTCAAAATGAAGTTTCATTTAAGACTTATTCTTCTGTTCCTAGTAACTCTTTCTAGTGCTTGGAGAGAAAATGCTTTTGGTAAGTTAGCCCAATCAGTAGCCACTGCCAGTAACCTAAGAGATGTTGGATTTGTCATCCCTTTCCACTACCTGTGCATGAAAATTCAGATCCATTGGCCTTTCCTGTGTCAAAATATGATCATATACCAAGTGCTACTGTTAACCCCAGCATTACTTATAGATGGGCCATAAAAAAACAAAAGTAGTGCTATCACATAGTTTAGATTATGTATAGCATCCTCTTGAATTATTGGCTCAGCCTCAGGTACCACATTTTAATCTAACCCTAATCAGAACAAAGAAGTGCTCTGAGGATGCATGGAGCCCTTCTGATGCCAATTGTCAAAATGATTTTCTAGTCCCTTACTCAAAACTCCCTAGGCTTCAGACTGATGCTCATGCAGCCAGTATAACAAATAGTATGAGTAAATTTGGAAGAGTCCTCTGTGCTGATCTATGGAATCCAGAAAAATTAGAGTGAGGATGATTGTTCACTTCTTAGTAGAAAAACAGCTTGGGCAAATAAATCAAACCATCCCCTTTCACACAACAAAAGAGGTGTGATTTGGACTCCTTCCAGATATATACTTTTATGTGGGAGACCAAATTATCCCAGAATAATGGAACCGAACCACAAGGATGAACCTTACACTTGGAAGTTACCCTGTTTGGATGGCTGGAATATGATGCATCAATGTACTTTAGGCCTTTAGGGAGTTCCTTTAAATGTCCACTCCTATAATGAGAGTATGCACTGGACAAATGATTTGAAAATTCTCATCGTAAAAGAGATGCAGACCCTTTGAAGTGGACAGACAGAATGAACCCAAAACCCTATATCCAAAAACCTGGATTAGGATGGGTATTTACCTGAGCTTTTCTTCCCTCGTATAGTATCCCCCAGCTTGAAAAGTTTATTTGCTATTTGTCTGCTCAAATTACTGGTGGTGTAGCAAATGGAATGGCAGCTCAGCAGAAATCTCTAGATTCCCCTTTTAACATTGTATTGTATAATATAATAGCTCTTGATTTCATATTAGCTCAGCAAGGAGGAATCTGTGCCATTGCTAACATGTCTTGCAGTGCCTACATAAACACCCCAGAAGAGATAGAACAGGATCTTGGAAAGATTCACCAAAAGGCTACTTGGTTGCATATAATACCCCTTATGTCTGATTCTCCTTTTCTAGACATTTTTAGCTGGCTGCCCAAAGGTATTGTCTCTTGGTTGTGCTCAGTATTACAAACTGGGTTAGTTCTTTTGATTATTATAATAATTGTTACAAGACTAATTAATTGTCTTATGAACAGTTCTCTAAAGCTTGTAATCAGGATATGGCTGACTGCTATATGTAGAATTATGTATCTCAAAGAAGCTTATGCTCAGTAACTGCCAACCTTTTGCTTCTTTTTTTTTTTTTTTTGTCTCTGGAGCATTGCAAATTGATCCTTACTGTTTGAGAATGGCCTGAGTTTGTTCCTCAAATGCAACCTTGTCTGCTGGAGCAACCCCAAAAAGTCTACTCACCCTAAAGTCAAGTCCTATTAGCTTAGCAAGGTGAAGAAAACAATTCCTGTCAGCCAAAAGCCCCTTGTGGAAGGGCAAGTAAAAGTCCTTGCAGAAGAAAGGGTGGATGATCAGCACCCCCAGTGGAGGCTTTATCAAAAGGGGAGAATGTGTTAGAAGACCCTCAATAAGCAGAGTTTGGGCCAAGCTCACAGTAACAGATTAATCTGCACTGTCTCTGGAGGTATGAGGGAGGGGGCAAAATTGTGGCTGCTCTCTGAAAGCATGCAGTTAAGATTATAATCAGAATGCTCCAGGAAGCTTGTTACTTTTTGTGTAACATGTTCTTGGAAAGAATGCTTGCACATACTGCCTCTGTAGCAAAATGCTTGGGTAGGCTTCCTCCAGAAAATCTGTAGATTAACTGATATGACTAGTAGTTACTCTTTCCTTAAACCTCTCATGTATAAAAAGCCCTTCCCAGTCCTGTACTTTGGAGCACTTCGTATCTTAGTGTTGCCAAGCTGCAACTGTTACTATTCCTCAATAAAACTCCTTTTATTTTACTCCTGCAAGAGTAAGAATTTTCTTCTTCAACACTGTAATTCTAGCTAGCATTTAAGATAAGCATTTATTTGTTTAATCCACAAAGGATTCATGATGGTGGCTTAGTTATCTAGTGCTACTATAACAGAGATACCACAAATTGATGGCTTTAACAAACAGAAATTTATTTTCTCATAGTTTAGGAGGCTAGAAGTCCAAAGGCAATTTGCCAGCTCTAGGGGAAAGCGTTCTCTCCCTGTCAGCTCTAGAGCAAGGTCCTGGTCTCTTTGAGCTTCTGCTCCTGGGTGATCTTCATGTGGTTTGGCATCTCTCTTCCCCCATCTCCACCCTCTCCTTTGTTTGTTTAATCTCTTTCAAAAGAGATTGACTCAAGATATACCCTAATCCTGCCTCATTAGCATAACAAACATAATCTAATTCTCACTAACATAACCTAGTCTTGTATCATTAATGTAGCTAACATAAACTAATCTTCATTAAAATAACCTAATCCTGCCTTATCAACATATAGAGGTTAGGATTTACAACACATCACAAAGTGGAAGATAATTACATCAGATCACAAAATGGAAGACAACCACAAAATACTGGGAATCATGGGCCACCCAAGTTGACATATATTTTTAGGGGACCCAATGTAAATGATACCATTTCACCCTTTGATCCCCCAAATTTATGTTTCTGCCACATGTCAAAAAAATTCACCTCATTATATCATCAGAGAGAAATACTCTGTACGCTGTTAAAGTAAAAACAAAGAGTTTTGTTAAAGGCAAGATATAGTTTAAACTGGGGAAACGTTAGAGCGCACAGAATGAAGTCAAATGCTCCAAGGAGTTACAGGCATCCATATAATATTTATATGGTTAAACCAGAGACTCTTTTACCAGTTGCCATCGAGTCAATTCCAACTCATATGTGTCAAAGTAGAACCATTCTCTGCAGGATTTTCAGTGGCTGATTTTTTGGAAGTAGATTACCAGGCTATTCTTCCAACCAGGAACTAGAAGCATAATAATCTGATTGGTGCTTGGTGAGGTAAGATAGTTGAGGGCAGGATAACAGGGAATTGAATCTTCTGTGAGCTGTTTAAAGGCTAGATATGTGTTTTATTTTGAGAACATGTGGTAAAGATTAACTTGCTTAAGCAAAAGTTCTTTTTTTATTTTTATTTATTGTGCTTTAGGTGAAAGTTTACAAATTAAGTCAGTCTCTCATACACAAAGTTATACACACGTTGCTATGTACTCCTAGTTGCTCTCTTCCTAATGAGACAGAACACTCTTTTCCACCCTGTATTCCCCATGTCCATTCATCCAGCTCCTGTCCCCCTCTTCCTTCTCATCTCCCACCAGACAGGAGTTGCCCACATGGCCTCAAGTGTCTGCTTGAGCCAAGAAGCTCACTCCTCACCAGTATCATTGTCTATCTTATACTCCAGTCCAATCCCTGTCTGTAGAGTTGGCTTCGGGAATGGTTACATGCTTGGGCTAACAAAGGGTCTGGGAACCATGACCATCAGAGTCCCTTCAGTCTCAGTCAAACCGTTCAGCCTGGTCTTTTTACAAGAATTTGAGATCTGTATCCCACTGCTCTCCTGCTCCATTAGGAATTCGCTTTTGTGTTCCCTGTCAGGGTAGTGATAGGTGGTAGGTGGGCATCATCTAGTTCTTCTGGTCTCAGGCTGATGGAGTCTCTGGTTTATGTCACCCTTTCTGTCTCTTGGACTCATCTTTACCACGTCTTTGGTGTTCTTCATTCTCCTTTGCTCCAGGTAGGCTGAGACCAATTGCTGCATCTTAGATGGTTGCTTGCTAGCATTTAAAACTTCACACGCATCTCACCAAAGTGGGATGCAGAACATTTCCTTAATAGATTTTATTATGCCAATTGGTCCCCAGACCCCTGTCCCTGCTACTCTGGCCTTCGAAGCAGTTGGTTGTATTCAGGAAATTTCTTTGCTTTTGGTTTAGTTCAATTGTACTGACTACCCCTGTGTTGTATGTTGTCCTTCCCTTTACCTGAAATAATTTTTGTCTACAATCTAGATAGTGAATATCCCTCTCCCATGCTCCCCACCTTCATAACCATCAAAGAATATTTTCTTCTGTATTTAAACTTTATCTAGAGCTCTTATAATAGTGGTCTCATACAATATTTGTCTTTTTAAAATCGACTAATTTCACTCAGCATAATGTCTTCCAGATTCATTCGTGTTATGAAATGTTTCACAGATTCATTGTTGTTCTTAATCATTGCATAGTTCTTTGTGTTAATATACAGTAATTTATTTGCCCATTCATTTGTTGATAGGCACGTTCATTGCTTCCAACTTTTTGCTATTGTAAACAGTGCTGCAATGAACATCAGTGTGCATATATCTGTTCATGTGAAGGCTTTTATTTCTTTAGGATCTATTTCAAGGAGTGGAATTGCTGGATCATATGGTAGTTCTATTTCTAGCTGTTTAAGGAAGTGCCAAATCGATTCCCAAAGTGGTTGTACAATTTTACTTACCCACCAGCAGTGTATAAGTGTTCCAGTCTCTCACAACCTCTCCAGCATTTTTTATTCTGTGTTTTTTGGCTTAATGCCACCCTTGTTGGAGTGAGATGGAATCTCATTGTAGTTTTGATTTGCATTTCTCTAATGGCTAATGATTGTGAGCATTTCCTCATGTATCTGCTAGCAGCCTGAATGTTTTCTTTGGTAAAGTCCCTGTTAATATCCTTTGCCCACTTTTTAATTGGGTTGTCTTTTCGATGTGTTTTTACATTATCATGTAGATTTTAGAGATCAGGCACTGACCAGAAATGTCATAGCTAAAAATGTTTTCCAAATCTGTAGGTAATCTTTTTACTCTTTTGGTGAAGTCTTTGGAGGCGCATAAGAGTTTGACTTTTAGGAGCTCCCAGTTATCTAATTTCTCTTCTGGTGTTTGTACATTATTAGTAATGTTTCGTATACTGCTTGTGCCATGTATTAGAGCTCTTGGCAGTGTTCCTATTTTTTCTTCCATGATCTTTATTGGTTTAGATTTTATATTTAGGTCTTTGATCCATTTTGAGTTAGTTCTTGTGCATGATGTAACATATGGGTCTTGTTTCATTTTTTTTTGCAGATGGATATCAGATATGCCAGCACCATTTGTTAAATAGACTGTCCTTTCCCCATTTAACTGACTTTGAGCCTGTGTCAAATATCAGCTGCTCATATGTGGATGGATTTATGTCTGGATTCTCAATTCTGTTCCATTGGTCTAGGTATCTGTTGTTGTACCAGTACCAGGCTATTTTGACTGCTGTGGCAGTATAATATGCTCTAAAATCAGGTAGTGTCAGGCCTCCCACTTAGTTCTTTTTCATTAATCCTTTACTTATCCAGGGCCTCTTTCTCTTCCATATGAAGTTGGTGATTTTTTTCTCCAGCTCATTAAAAAATGTCAGTGGTATTTGAATCGGGATTGCATTGTATCTATAGATCGCTTTCAGTAGAATAGACATTTTTACAATGTTGAGTCTTCCTATCCACGAGCAAGGTATGTTTTTCCACTTATGTAGGTCTCTTTTTTGGTTTCTTGCAATAGTGTTTTATAGCTTTCTATGTATAGGTCTTTTACATCTCTGGTTAGATTTATTCCTAAGTATTTTGTTTTCTTGGGGGCTATTGGAAATGGTATTGATTTGGTGACTTCCTCTTCGACATTCTCTTTGTTGGTGTAGGGGAATTCAACTGACTTTTGTATGTTTATCTTGTATCCTGAAACTCTGCTAAACTCTTCTGTTAGTTTCAGTAGTTTTCTTGAGGAATCTTTAGGTTTTTCTGTGTATAAGATCATGTCATCTGCAAATAGAGGTACTTTTACTTTTTCCTTACCAATCTGGATGCCCTTTATTTCTTTATCTAGCCTAATTGCTCTGGCTAGGACCTCCAGCACAATGTTGAATAAGAGTGGTGATAAAGGGCATCCTTGTCTTGTTCCCGTTCTCAAGGGAAATGCTTTAAAAGAAACTCTCCACTTAGGACAATGTTGGCTGTTGGCTTTGTATAAATGTCCTTTATTATGTTGAAGAATTTTCCTTCTATTCCTATTTTGCTGAGGGTTTTTATCAGGAACGGGTGTTGGACTTTGTCAAATGCCTTTTCTGCATCAAATGATAAGATCATGTGGTTCTTGTATTTTGTTTTATTTATGCAATGGGTTATATTGATTGTTTTTCTAATGTTGAACCATCCCTGTATACCTGGTATGCATCCCACTTGGTCATGGTGAATTCTTTTTTTGATACATTGTTGAATTCTATTGGCTAGAATTTTGTTGAGCACTTTTGCATCTAAGTTCATAGGGGATATAGGTCTGTAATCTTTTTTTGTGGTGTCTTTGCCTGGTTTTCGTATCAGGGTTACTCTGGCTTCGTAGAAAGAGTTCGGTAGTATTCCATCCTTTTCTATGCTCTGAAATACCTTTAGTAGTAGCGGTGTTAAATCTTCTCTGAAAGTTTGGAAGAATTCTCCAGTGATACTGGCAGGGCCAGGGCTTTTTTCTGTTGGGAGTTTTTTTTATTATATTTTCAATCTCTAGTTTTGGGTTTATTTAGTTGTTCTACCTCTGTTTCTGTTAGTTTAGGTAGGAAGTGTGTTTCTAGAAATTTGTCCATTTCCTCTAGGTTTTCAAATTTGTTACAGAATAATTTTTCACAGTATTCTGTCATGATTTTTTTTAATTTCATTTGGGTCTGATGTGATATTGCCCATCTCATTTCTTATTCGGATTATTTGCTTCCTCTCCTGTTTTTCTTTTGTCAGCCTGGCCAATGGTTTATCGATTTTCTTAATCTTTTCAAAAAACCAGCTTTTGGTCTTGTTAACTCTTTCAATTGTTTTTCTGTTCTCTATTTCATTTAATTCCACTCTACTTTTTATTATTTGTTTTCTTCTGGTGCCTGAGGGTTTCTTTTGTTGCTCTCATTCTATTCATTCAAGTTTTAGGGATAATTCATTGATTTGGGCCCTTTCTTCTTTTTGGATGTGTGATTTATTGCTATAAATTTTTATTGTTTATAAATAAGTTTATAAATAAATCAGTCACACATACAAAAATTTATATGCACCTTGCTATATACTCATAGTTGCTCTTCCCCTAATGAGATAGCACACTCCTCTCCACCCTCTATTTCCGTGTCCATTTAGCCAGCTTCTGTCCCCCTCGGCATTCTCATCTCCCCTCCAGACAGGAGCTGCTCACATAATCTCGTGTGCCTAACGATCCAAGAAGCTCACTCCTCACCAGTATCATTTTCTATCTTATAATACAGTCCAATCCATGTCTTCAGAGTTGGCTTTGGGAATGGTTCCCGTCTTGGGCTACCAGAAAGTCTTGGTACCATGACCCTTGGGGTCCTTCCAATCTCAGTCAGGCCATTAAGTCTGGTCTTTTTACAGGAATCTGAGGTCTACATCCCACTGCTCTCCTGTTCCTTCAAGGGTTCTCTGTTGTGTTCCCTGACAGGGCAGTCATTGGTTGTTGCCATGCAACATCTAGTTCTTCTGGTCTCAGGCTGATGTAGTCTCTGATATATGTGGCCCTTTCTGTCTTTTGGGCTCGTACTTACCTTGTGTTTTTGGTGTTCTTTATTCTCCTTTGCTCCAGGTGGGTTGAGACGAGTTGATGAATCTTAGATGGCAGCTTGCTAGTGTTTAAGTCCCCAGACGCAACTCTCCAAAGTGGGATCCAGAATGTTTTCTTAATAGATTGTATTATGCCAATTTACCTAGATGTCCCCTGAAACCGTGGTTCCCAAACCGCCACCCCAGCTACGCTGGTCTTCGAACCATTTGGTTTATTCAGGAAACTCCTTTGCTTTTGGTATAGTCCAGTTGTGGTGACTTTTCTTTATTGTGTGTTGTCTTACTCTTCACCTAAAATAGTTCTTGTCTACTATCTAATTAGCGAATACCCCTCTTCTTCCCTCCCTCCCCACTCTTGTAACCATCAAAGAATATTTTCTTCTCTGTTTAAACTATGTCTTGAGTTCTTATAATAGTGGTCTCATATAATATTTGTCCTTTTGCAACTAATTTCACTTAGCCTAATGCCTTCCAGATTCCTCCATGTTATGAAATGTTTCACAGATTCATCATTGTTCTTTATCGATGTGTAGTATTCCATTGTGTGAATATACCATAATTTATTTATCCATTCATCCCATCCTGGACACCTTGGTTGCTTCCATCTTTTTGCTATTGTAAACAATGCTGCAAGGAACATAGATGTGCATAAATCTGTTCATGTGAAGGCTCTTATTTCTTTAGGGTTTATTTCAAGGAGTATAATCAGTGGGTCATATGGCAGCTCTATTTCCAGCTTTTTAAGGAAGGGCAAAATCGTTTTTCCAAAGTGCTTGTACCATTTTACATACCCACCAGCAGTGTGTGAGTGTTCCAGCCTCTCCACAACCTCTCCGACATTTATTATTCTGTGTTTTTTGGATTAATGCCATCCTTTTTGTGGTGAGATGGAATCTAATTGTATTTTTGATCTGCATTTCTTTAAAGGCTAAGGATTGTGAGCATTTCCTCATGTATCTGTTAGCGACCTAAAGGTCTTCCTTAGTGAAGTACCTGTTCATATCCTTTGTCCATTTTTAATTGGATTATTTGTCTTTTGGCTGGTGCAAGTGTTGGATTTTCTTGTAGATTTTAGAAATTAGACCTTCGTCTGATTTGTAATAGCCAATTTTTTCCCCCCAGTTTGTAGTTTCTCTTTTTACTCTTTTGGTGAAGTCTTTTGATAAGTGTAAGTGTTTAATTTTTAGAAGATCACAGTTATCTAGCTTATCTTCTGGAGTTTGTGTGTGGTTGGTTATGGTTTGTATCCTGTTAATGCAGCATATTATGGCCTCTAGTGTTGATCTTATTTTTTCTTCCTTGAACTATATAGTTTTGGTTTTATATTTGGATCTTTGATCCATTTTGAATTAGTTTTTGTACATGGTGTGATGTATGGGTCCAGTTTCATATTTTTGCACATGGACATCTAAGTTTTGCCAGCACCATTTATTAAAAAGACTGTTTTTTCCCTCTTTGATGGATTTGGGGCCCTTGTCGAGGATCAGGTGACTGTAGGTGGATTGATTTATGTCTGGGTTCTCAATTCTGTTCCAGTGGTCAATGTATATGTTGTTGTACCAGTAGCAAGCTTTTTTGACTGCCATAGCTGTATACCAGGTTCTGAGGTCAGGTAATGTGAGTCCTCCTACTTTATTCTTCTTCTTCAATAGTGCTTTATTTATCTGGGGCTTCTTCCCTTTTCATGTAAAGTTAATGGTTGGTTTTTCCATCTCTTTAAAGAATGGTATTGGTATTTGGATGGGAATTGCATTGTATTTGTAAATTGCTTTTCGTAGAATTGTCATTTTCACAATGCTGAGTCTACCTATCCATGAGCATGGTATGTTTTTCCATTTATGTAGATTTCTTTTGGTTTCTTGCACTAATATTGTGTAGTTTTCTTTGTATAGGTCTTTTACATCTCTGGTTAGATTTATTCCTAAGTACTTTATTTTTTTAGGGATTATTATAAATGGTATTGTTTTCCTGATTTCCTTTTTGTCGTTCTCTTTATTTGGGGTTATTGGTGTATAGGAATTCAACTGATTTTTGTATGTTTATTTTGCATCCTGCTACTCTGCTGAATCTTTCTATTACTTCCAGCAGTTGTCTTATGGAGTCTTTTGGGTTTTCTATATATAGTATCGTATCATCCACAAATAGGGGCAGTTTAACTTCTTCATTACCAATCTGGATGACCTTTATTTCTTTTTCTTATTGCTCTGGCTAGGACTTTCCAAAAAAATTCCAGCACAATGTAAAATAGGAGTGGTGATAAAGGGCATCCTTGTCTTGTTCCTGGTCTCAAGGGGAATGTTTTTAGCCTCTTTTCATTAAAAATTATGTTGGCCATTAGTTTTGCATAAACCAAAAAAACCAAACCCTTTGCCATCAAGTTGATTCCGACTCATAGCGACCCTATAGGACAGAGTGGAACTGCCCCATAGAGTTTCCTAGGAGTGCCTGGTGGATTCAAACTGCAAACCTTTTGGTTAACAGCTGTAGCTTTTGCATAGATGCCCTTTATTATGTTCAGAAATTTCCCTGCTGTACCTATTTCATTCAGAGTATTTATCAGAAATGGGTAAAAGAGTTTGTTGAATGCCATTTCTGCATAGACTGAGATGATCATGTGATACTTTTCTTTCCTTTTGTGTGGTGGATTATGTTGATTGATCTTCTAATGTTGAACCATCCTTGCATACCTAGTATGAATCCTACTTGGTTGTGGTGTGTTATTTTTTTGTATGATGTTGAACTCTACTGGCCAGAATTTTGTTGAAAATTTTTGTGTCTATATTCATGAGAGATAAAAATAATTTTTTTTTTTTTAATTTTCTTTTTGGGGCATGTCTTTGCCTGGTTTTGGTATCAGGGTTATGCTCACTTCATAAGATGAATTTGGAGGTGTCGCTTCTTTTTCTATGTTCTGAAATAGTTTGACTAGTACTGGTGTAAGCTCTTCTCTAAATGTTTGGTAGAATTCTCCTGTGAAGCCATCTGGCCAGGGCTTTTTATTAGTGGGAGTTTTTTTTTGTTTGTTTGTTTTTTACCTTTTCAATCTCTTCTCTTGTTATGGTCTTTTGGGATTTTCAGCATCATTTCATGTTAGTTTGGGTAGGTAGTGTGTTTCTAGAAATTTGTCCACTTCCTCTAGGTTTTCAAATTTGTTGGAATATAGTGTTTAATAATACTCTGTTATGATCCTTTTTTTTTCAGTTGGGCCTGTTGTAATGTCCCCCATTTCATTTGTTATTTGGATTATTTGTGTCCTCTCCTGTTTTTCTTTTCTCAGTTTTGCCAGTGGTTTGTTGATTTTGTTGATCCTTTCAAAGAATCACTTTTGGTTTTGTTGCATCTTTCTATTTTGTATTCTCTATTTCATTTATTTCTGCTCTGATCTTTATTATTTCCTTTCTTCTGGTGGCTGTGGGCTCCCTTTGCTGTTCTTTTTGTTTGTTCAAGTTGTGTAGCTAATGTTTTGATTTTGACCCTTTCTTCTTTTTTGATGTGTACACCTTTTGCTATAAATTGATCTCTAAGGACTGCCTTTGCTATGTCCCAAAGGTTACGGTATGATGTGTTTTCATTCTCATTTGGTTCTAGGAATTTTTTTATTCCATCTGTGATTTCTTCTATTACCCAGTGGTTTTTAAGCAAGGTGTAATTCAGTTTCCATGTAATCTTTTTTTTTTTTTTCTTGCTCTTCCTTTTGTTAATTTCTACTTTGATGACATTGTGGTCAGGGAAGATACTTTATATTATCTCAGTGTTTTGGATTTTGTTGAGAGTTGGTCTGTGGCCTAAGATGTGGTCTATTCTGGAGAACGTTCCACGTGTGTTTGAAAAGAATGTGTACTTTGCAGCTGTTGGGTGGAGTGTTCTATATATGTCTATATATGGCTGATTGTGACCTTTAGTTCTTCTGTATCTTTGTTGAGTTTCTTTCTAGATATTCTGTCCTTTACAGAAAGTGGTGTGTTGAAGTCTTCTACTATTATTGTGGAACTGTCAATTTCTCTTTTCAGCGCTGTTAGAGTTTGTTTTCTGTATTTTGGAGCCCTGTCCTTTAGTGCATAGATGTTTATTATGGTTATGTCTTCATGATGGATCATCCCTTTAATCATTATGTATGACCTTCTTTGTCTTTTATGGTGGATTTTGTTTTAAAGTCTATTTTATCTGAGATTAATATTGCCACTCCTGTTCTTTTTTGGTAGCTGTTTGCTTGATATATTTTTTTCCATACATTTATGTCTTTGTTTCTAAAGTGTGTCTTTTGTAGACAGCATATTGAGGGATTCTGTCTATTTAACCATTCTGTCACTCTCTGTCTCTTTATGGGTGCATTAGGCCATTTACGTTCAGTGTTATTATTGACAGGTGTGACTCTATTGCTGTCAATTTGTAGTGCTTTTTTTTTGTGATGCCGACATTTTCTTTGTTCCTCTTACTCTCCTGTGCTGAATTCCTTTTGTTTGTGGATTTTTTTTTCCACTTCTTTTGTTTTTACTCAGACTTTTTTCTTTTTTTTATTGTGCTTTGACTGAAATTTTACAATTCAATCATTTTCTCATACAAAAACTTATACGCACATTATCCCAAATGAAGATACAATTTTGGAATTATCAGATACAGAATATAAAAAACTAATTTACAGAATGCTTAATGATATCACAAATGAAATTAGGATATCTGCAGAAAAAGCCAAGGAACACACTGATAAAACTGTTGAAGAACTCAAAAAGATTATTCAAGAACATACTGGAAAAATTAATAAGTTGCAAGAATCCATAGAGAGACAACATGTAGAAATCCAAAAGATTAACAATAAAATAACAGAATTAGACAACACACTAGGAAGTCAGAGGAGCAGACTCGAGCAATTAGAATGCAGACTGGGACATCTGGAGGACCAGGGAATCAACACCAACATAGCTGAAAAAAAATCAGATAAAAGAATTAAAAAAAATGAAAAAACCCTAAGAATTATGTGGGACTCTATCAAGAAGGATAACCTGCGGGTGATTGGAGTCCCAGAACAGGGAGGGGGGACAGAAAACACAGAGAAAATAGTTGAAGAACTTCTGACAGAAAACTTCCCTGACATCATGAAAGACGAAAGGATATCTATCCAAGATGCTCATCGAACCCCATTTAAGATTGATCCAAAAAGAAAAACACCAAGACATATTATCATCAAACTCACCAAAACCAAAGATAAACAGAAAATTTTAAAAGCAGCCAGGGAGAAAAGAAAGGTTTCCTTCAAGGGAGAATCAATAAGAATAAGTTCAGACTACTCAGCAGAAACCATGCAGGCAAGAAGGGAATGGGACGACATATACAGAACACTGAAGGAGAAAAACTGCCAACCAAGGATCATATATCCAGCAAAACTCTCTCTGAAATATGAAGGCGAAATTAAGATATTTACAGACAAACACAAGTTTAGAGAATTTGCAAAAACCAAACCAAAGCTACAAGAAATACTAAAGGATATTGTTTGGTCACAGAACCAATAATATCAGATATCAGCACAACACAAGGTCACAAAACAGAACGTCCTGATATCAACTCAAATAGGGAAATCACAAAAACAAACAAATTAAGATTAATTAAAAAAAAAATACACATAACAGGGAATTATGGAAGTCAATAGGTAAAAGATCACAATAATCAAAAAGAGGGACTAAATACAGGAGGCATTGAACTGCCATATGGAGAGTGATACAAGGCGATATAGAACAATACAAGTTAGGTTTTTACTTAGAAAAATAGGGGTATATAATGAGGTAACCACAAAAAGGCATAACAACTCTATAACTCAAGACAAAAACCAAGAAAAACGTAATGACTCAACTAACATAAAGTCAAACACTATGAAAATGAGGATCTCACAATTTACTAAGAAAAACGCCTCAGCACAAAAAAGTGTGTGGAAAAATGAAATTGTCAACAACACACATAAAAAGGCATCAAAATGACAGCACTAAAAACTTATTTATCTATAATTACCCTGAATGTAAATGGACTAAATGCACCAATAAAGAGACAGAGAGTCACAGACTGGATAAAGAAACACGATCCATCTATATGCTGCCTACAAGAGACACACCTTAGACTTAGAGACACAAACAAACTAAAACTCAAAGGATGGAAAAAAGTATATCAAGCAAACAATAAGCAAAAAAGAAGAGGAGTAGCAATATTAATTTCTGACAAAATAGACTTTAGACTTAAATCCACCACAAAGGATAAAGAAGGACACTATATAATGATAAAAGGGACAATTGATCAGGAAGACATAACCATATTAAATATTTACGCACCCAATGACAGGGCTGCAAGATACATAAATCAAATTTTAACAGAACTGAAAAGCGAGATAGATACCTCCACAATTATAGTAGGAGACTTCAACACACCACTTTCGGAGAAGGACAGGACATCCAGTAAGAAGCTAAACAGAGACACGGAAGATCTAATTACAACAATCAACCAACTTGACCTCATTGACTTATACAGAACTCTCCACCCAACTGCTGCAAAATATACTTTTTTTTCCAGCGCACATGGAACATTCTCTAGAATAGACCACATATTAGGTCATAAAACAAACCTTTGCAGAGTCCAAAACATCGAAATATTACAAAGCATCTTCTCAGACCACAAGGCAATAAAACTAGAGATCAATAACAGAAAAACGAGGGAAAAGAAATCAAATACTTGGAAAATGAACAATACCCTCCTGAAAAAAAGACTGGGTTATAGAAGACATCAAGGAGGGAATAAGGAAATTCATAGAAAGCAACGAGAATGAAAATACTTCCTATCAAAACCTCTGGGACACAGCAAAAGCAGTGCTCAGAGGCCAATTTATATCGATAAATGCACACATACAAAAAGAAGAAAGAGCCAAAATCAGAGAACTGTCCCTACAACTTGAACAAATAGAAAGTGAGCAACAAAAGAATCCATCAGGCACCAGAAGAAAACAAATAATAAAAATTAGAGCTGAACTAAATGAATTAGAGAACAGAAAAACAATTGAAAGAATTAACAAAGCCAAAAGCTGGTTCTTTGAAAAAATTAACAAAATTGATAAACCATTGGCTAGACTGACTAAAGAAATACAGGAAAGGAAACAAATAACCCGAATAAGAAATGAGAAGGACCACATCACAACAGAACCAAATGAAATTAAAAGAATCATTTCAGATTATTATGAAAAATTGTACTCTAACAAATTTGAAAACCTAGAAGAAATGGATGAATTCCTGGAAAAACACTACCTACCTAAACTAACACATTCAGAAGTAGAACAACTAAATAGACCCATAACAAAAAAAGAGATTGAAACGGTAATCAAAAAACTTCCAACAAAAAAAAGTCCTGGCCCGGACGGCTTCACTGCAGAGTTCTACCAAATTTTCAGAGAAGAGTTAACACCACTACTACTAAAGGTATTCCAAAGCATAGAAAATGACGGAATACTACCCAACTCATTCTATGAAGCCACCATCTCCCTGATACCAAAACCAGGTAAAGACATTACAAAAAAAGAAAATTATAGACCTATATCCCTCATGAACATTGATGCAAAAATCCTCAACAAAATTCTAGCCAATAGAATCCAACGACACATCAAAAAAATAATTCACCCTGATCAAGTGGGATTTATACCAGGTATGCAAGGCTGGTTTAATATCAGAAAAACCATTAATGTAATCCATCACATAAATAAAACAAAAGACAAAAACCACATGATCTTATCAATTGATGCAGAAAAGGCATTTGACAAAGTCCAACACCCATTCATGATAAAAACTCTTACCAAAATAGGAATTGAAGGAAAATTCCTCAACATAATAAAGGGCATCTATGCAAAGCCAACAAACAATATCACTCTAAATGGAGAGAACCTGAAAGCATTTCCCTTGAGAACGGGAACCAGACAAGGATGCCCTTTATCACCACTCTTATTCAACATCGTGTTGGAAGTCTTAGCCAGGGCAATCAGGCTAGACAAAGAAATAAAAGGTATCCAGATTGGCAAGGAAGAAGTAAAGTTATCACTATTTGCAGATGACATGATTATATACACAGAAAACCCTAAGGAATCCTCCAGAAAACTACTGAAACTAATAGAAGAGTTTGGCAGAGTCTCAGGTTATAAAATAAACATACAAAAATCACTTGGATTCCTCTACATCAACAAAAAGAACACCGAAGAGGAAATAACCAAATCAATACCATTCACAGTAGCCCCCAAGAAGATAAGATACTTAGGAATAAATCTTACCAAGGATGTAAAAGACCTATACAAAGAAAACTACAAAGCTCTACTACAAGAAATTCAAAAGGACATACTTAAGTGGAAAAACATACCTTGCTCATGGATAGGAAGACTTAACATAGTAAAAATGTCTATTCTACCAAAAGCCATGTATACATTTAACGCACTTCCGATCCAAATTCCAATGTCATATTTTAAGGGGATAGAGAAACAAATCACCAATTTCATATGGAAGGGAAAGAAGCCCCGGATAAGCAAAGCACTACTGAAAAAGAAGAAGAAAGTGGGAGGCCTCACCTTACCTGACTTCAGAACCTATTATACAGCCACAGTAGTCAAAACAGCCTGGTATTGGTACAACAACAGACACATAGACCAATGGAACAGAATTGAGAACCCAGACATAGATCCATCCTCGTATGAGCAGCTGATATTTGACAAAGGACCAGTGTCAATTAACTGGGGAAAAGACAGCCTTTTTAACAAATGGTGCTGGCATAACTGGATATCCATTTGCAAAAAAATGAAACAGGACCCATACCTCACACCATGCACAAAAACTAACTCCAAGTGGATCAAAGACCTAAACATAAAGACTAAAACGATAAAGATCATGGAAGAAAAAATTGGGACAACCCTAGGAGCCCTAATACAAGGTATAAACAGAATACAAAACATTACCAAAAATGATGAAGAGAAACCCGATAACTGGGAGCTCCTAAAAATCAAACACCTATGCTCATCTAAAGACTTCACCAAAAGAGTAAAAAGACCACCTACAGATTGGGAAAGAATTTTCAGCTATGACATCTCCGACCAGCGCCTGATCTCTAAAATCTACATGATTCTGTCAAAACTCAACCACAAAAAGACAAACAACCCAATCAAGAAGTGGGCAAAGGATATGAACACACATTTCTCTAAAGAAGATATTCAGGCAGCCAACAGATACATGAGAAAATGCTCTCGATCATTAGCCATTAGAGAAATGCAAATTAAAACTACGATGAGATTCCATCTCACACCAGCAAGGCTGGCATTAATCCAAAAAACACAAAATAATAAATGTTGGAGAGGCTGCGGAGAGATTGGAACTCTCATACACTGCTGGTGGGAATGTAAAATGGTACAACCACTTTGGAAATCTATGTGGCGTTATCTTAAACAGTTAGAAATAGAACTACCATACAACCCAGAAATCCCACTCCTAGGAATATACCCTAGAGATACAAGAGCCTTCATACAAACAGATATATGCACACCCATGTTTATTGCAGCTCTGTTTACAATAGCAAAAAGTTGGAAGCAACCAAGGTGTCCATCAACGGATGAATGGTTAAATAAATTGTGGTATATTCACACAATGGAATACTACGCATCGATAAAGAACAGTGACGAATCTCTGAAACATTTCATAACATGGAGGAACCTGGAAGGCATTATGCTGAGCGAAATTAGTCAGAGGCAAAAGGACAAATATTGTATAAGACCACTATTATAAGATCTTGAGAAACAGTAAACCTGAGAAGAACACATACTTTTGTGGTTACAAGGAGGGGAGGGAGGGAGGGTAGGAGAGGGTTTTTTTATTGATTAATCAGTAGATAAGAACTGCTTTAGGTGAAGGGAAAGACAACACTCAATACATGGAAGGTCAGCTCAATTGGACTGGACCAAAAGCAAAGAAGTTTCCGGGATAAAATGAATGCTTCAAAGGTCAGCGGAGCAAGCGCAGGGGTCTGGGGAGCATGGTTTGCGGGGACTTCTAAGTCAATTGGCAAAATAATTCTATTATGAAATCATTCTGCATCCCACTTTGAAATGTGGCGTCTGGGGTCTTAAATGCTAACAAGCAGCCATCTAAGATGCAGCAATTGGTCTCAACCCACCTGGAGCAAAGAAAAATGAAGAACACCAAGCCCACATGACAACTAAGAGCCCAAGAGACAGAAAGGGCCGCATGAACCAGAGACCTACATCATCCTGAGACCAGAAGAACTAGTTGGTGCCCGGCCACAATTGATGACTGCCCTGACAGGGAGCTCAGCAGAGGACCCCTGAGGGAGCAGATCAGTGGGATGCAGACCCCAAATTCTCATAAGACGACCAAACTTAATGGTCTGACTGAGACTGGAGGAATCCCGGAGGCCATGCTCCCCAGACCTTCAGTTGACACAGGACAGGAACCATCCCCGAAGACAACTCATCAGAAATGAAAGGGACTGGTCAGCGGGTGGGAGAGAGATGCTGATGAAGAGTGAGCTAATTATATCAGGTGGACACTTGAGATTGTGTTGGCAACTCTTGTCTGGACGGGGGATGGGAGGATAGAGAGAGAGGGAAGCCGGCAAAATTGTCAAGAAAGGAGAGACTGAAAGGGCTGACTCAAGACGGGGAGAGTAAGTGGGAGTAGGGAGTGAGATGTATGTAAACTTATATGTGACAGACTGATTGGATTTGTAAACGTTCACTTGAAGCTTAATAAAAGTTATTATAAAAAAAAAAAACTTATACGCACATTGTTATGTGACCCTAGTTACCCTCCCTATGATGTGACAACACACTCTTCCTTTCCACCCTGTATTTCCTGTGTCCGTTCAACCAGGTCCTGTCCCCTCTGCCTTCTCATCTTCCCTCCAGACAGGAGCTGGCCGCATAGTCTCATGTGTCTGCTTGAGCTAAGAACCATAGTCCTCACCAGTATCATTTTATATCTTGTAGTCCAGTCTAATCTTTGTCTGAAGGTTTGGCTTTGGGAATGGTTTTAGTTTTGGGCTAACAGAGAGTCTGGGGCCACGTCTTTTGGGGTCCCTCCAGTCTCAGTCAGACCAGTAAGTCTGGTCTTTTCACTAGAATTTGAGTTCTGCATCCCACTTTTCTCCTGTTCCATCAGGAATTCTCCGTTATGTTCCCTGTCAGGGCAGTCATTGACAGCAGCTGGGCACCATGTAGTTCTTCCAGTTTTACTGAGATTTTATATTTTTCTTCTTTATTTTGATGAGTAAGTTTGTTAACTTTCTTTGTAGTTGGGTTAAAATTTACTGTTATCTTCCTAGGTTTGAACCAGTCTGTTACTACTTGGTAGCGCCTTGCCTTCCTCTCCATTAGAAAGTTCTATACCTGCACCACTTATTCCTTCTTTTATTGTTCTGACATTGTTGTCACTTACCGATTAACCTCTCTGGTTCCCTGTTGTAAGTCTTTGGTTTTGGATAGTCCTTGAGAGTTTATTTCCTAGGTTGCTATCTGGCTGGCATAATCTTGCATCCTAGATTCAGGCTGTGGTTGGATGTTGTTTGTTCTCAGACCAAAGAACTGCCTTTAATAATTCTTGTAAATTTGGTTTGGTTTATACATATTCCCTCAATTTCCATTTATCTGGAAATGTCCTAATTTCACCATCATATCTAAATGAGAGTTTTGCAGGTTGTGTTATTTTTCTTTGGCAATTTTTTTCTTACACGGTTTGATATATTTCATTCCATTGCCTTCTTGTCTGCATGGTTTCTGCTGAATAATCAGAATATAGTCTTATTGTCTCTCCTGCATATGTGACTTTTCATTTTTTTCAAGTTGTTCCCGGAGTTTTTTCTTTGTTTGGTTTTAGCAAGTATGATTATGATATACCTCGGTGACTTTCTTTTGGGGTCTATTCTATATGGGGTTCATTGAGCTTCTTGGGTGGTCAGCTTTTCATCCTTCATGATATTAGGTAAGTTTTCTGGCAGCAGTTCTTCAATGATTCTCTCTGTGTTTTCTGTTTTCTATCCCCTGTTCTGGAACTCCAATCACTCGCAAATTTTTGCTTTTGATTATGTCCCAGATAATTCTCAGGGTTTCTTTATTTTTCATCCTTCTTTTCTTCTGATTTTTCCTCAGAGTTGTATCCAACTGTTTGTCTTCCATCTTTTCAAACCTGCTCCTCAGCCCTTCTATGACACCGTCCAGTTCCGAAATCTTGTTTATCTTTTGGGTTTCTAATTGTTTTTGTATGATTTCTAGTTGTGAATTTATTTTTGCATTTTGTTCCTGTACTATTTTCCTGAATTATTCCATTTTTTTTGTTTGTATTTTCCATGAATTTGTCTGCCTTTTCCATGAATTTGTCTATTTTTTCCTCATTTTTGCCTGCTATTTGCCTCAACTCTTGGACAGTTCTGAATATTAGAGATTTGAATTCCTTATCAGGTAGTTCTAGTGTCTTTTCTTCTACTGGAAAGTCATCTGGTGTTTTATTTTAGATGCCTACTGGAACACTTCTGTCCTTTTTTTATTTTTTGATATTGTCTGTGATCTTTGGGACATTCAGTAGTTACTGTCTTAGTTTATTGATTGTCCTGCTTTTTGTTTTATTTATGTCTGAGCAGGAGGGCTGTGCATTCTTTGTTGTTTGATCAGTTGTGGGCACAATACCTTTCGCCTCCCTGTACAATGGGCAGGGCCAGCTGCTCAGCTATGGTGCAGCAGGGCAGGCCCAGCTGAAGGGAAGGGGCTGGGATGGGCTGTTTGCAGCACGTCTAGAGCCAACAAGGTGGGCCTGGAATCAGTGCAAGGCAGGTTCTGGTAGGCTGTGCCTGTGTTACTCGGGGGTGTGATGATCACTGTGCAGTGAGGGTTGGCAGGAAGGAGAGGGAGGTTGTGATGTGTGGAGCTAATATGGGTGTGGGAAAGAGGAGAGAGAAACCGGAGCCAAAAACAAACAAAAAAGTATTAAGGGAACCTGCTGTTGGAGCAGAGAGATGAGAAACCAAGAAATGGAGAAAAACAAAAGGGGGGGAGGAAAAGGGAAAAAGAAAAAAATAATAATAAATAAACAAAAATTAGAAGAAAAGCAAAGCCCCCAGCGATCCCACTGGTGTGGCTGCAAAGACCAGAGAAGTGGTTCCTAGACTGCACAGTACAGCCTGGCTAGAAGGGTTAGAGATTTCACACACTGCCAGGTATTCAGGAGACGGGAAAAGAAGGTGAGTATAGAGAGATGAGAGACCGAGAAAAGAAGAAAGACAAAAAGGAAAAAAGAAGTATCCCCAGGGCTCCCACCAGCACAGCTGTGCAGACCAGGGAGTGGCTCCCTAGCCTTGCAGTAAAGCCTGCCTAGAAGGGGCTCCCCAGCTGTGAAAAGAAAAGGAAAACAAAGCAAAAGAACAACAAGAGAAAAAAAAAAGCCCTGGGGGATCCCACAAGTGTGGTGGCACTAGGCAGGGAAGCAATTCCCCAGTCAAGTTCACTTCACAGTCTTTCAAGAAGCAAAGATGGCACACACAGCCAGGGGTTCAAGAGAAAGGAGGGTGAGGTGGTGAGAGGCACAGAAGAAACCAAAAAAAAAGTGGAAAAAAGCAACATCAGCAACAAACAAATTGCACTCTGAGAGCCAGCCGGTGTGAATGGGGCAAATCCAAGTAGCACGGGATTGAAACCAGTGCCTCCCAGCCAGGAGACTATGACCAGCGGGAAGCAGCAGAGACTGATGCGGGGAGTGGAGAATGGTGCCCTGTCTCCTGCTAGGAGCTCCTTGAAGCTGCTTTCCTGAATTCCCAGCCTGCCGATCTTCAGCGTAGGTGGTACAAATCCAAGCCACACGGACCTTGTACCTCCGAGCTGGCTGAGTTACCACCGCCAGCTAGGAAGCTGCAGAGGTAGAGCAGAGAGGAAAAGAATGGGAGTGTGTATTGCTGGCTACTGGGTACTCTATCTCCTTCTGGGAGCTCAGTGAACCTGCTTTCCCATACTCCCTGTCCACCATTCTCTGATGCGAGTCCAAAATGGTAAATCCGTGCTGCATTAGCTGATAGGGGACCTCTGCATTTATCTCTCCTCACTCTCCATTCTCTGTCAGTTTCTTATTCCATTTGGTGCTTGGCTGAGTTCTTTATCTCTTCATTTGATGCTTAGGGTTCCAGATTGATGTTTTGTCTTTGTTTTACTTAGTTTTTCAGGTCTTTGCTGTGGAGGGACAGTGTGGTGCTTCCATCTATAGTGCCATGCTGGCCGGAAGTCTGGTCTGGGGAATTTTCTATGTGCAGTCAGTTTTCAGAAACAAGGACTCCAGCATCTGACTGGAAGCTGTGTTTTAGGACATATGGCATGTCTTCATGACTCTATTTTTAAAACTGACTGACCCTGAAACCCTGCACAGGTTAGACCCCACCTATATAACCTGTTTTCACTACTCCCTCTTTGGAGCATCTTCCTAATACTTTCAGTTCGACACTGCTCAATTTGAATTGTATCTACTCACAATAAATGTTTTTGGTTATACTGATTTCTGATGTTTCTCTGTGCATTTAGGTTTTTAATAACATTAAGTTATTTCTATTACTAATTTTGATAGGTAATACATGTACATAGTACAAAATTCAAATGGAACAAAGAGTAAAAAGCAAGTGACCCTCTGCTCCCCCCCGCCCCATGCCAAGGCACCCACTTCCTTTCTAGGTGAACAATCACCATTAGTAGTTTCTTTTTTTTATCTTTGGTCATACATAATGACAACATTTAATTATAGAACTAAGTGCCTACTGAGGTAATTCCTCTTTCATGATGACAAAAACATATAAGCCATTAAGTTAATGGTGAATCGTACCATGTAGAGGCAAGCCAAACCACGTCTTGATAAGTGAACGACACAGAATGACCGCACGTGACTTGTTTTGTGTGGCGTACACCAGCCATCCTAGTGTCAGACAGTGATGGCTATCTGCAGACACTCGTTGCAGTGCCAAAATGCCAGTTCAAATAAAAAGCACAACTGAAAGTCTCCACTTGGCTCAAGCAGCCTGAATCCACAGCCAGTTCTTGATATGGAATCTAATCTTGTAAGGTCAATAAAACCAAAAAAACTTTTATATTTTTTCTTGATACATTTCTCCAAGATACTTGATTGTGCTAGTGATCGGAAGTTCCACGGGTCCGAAATTCACTTGCTACTTAGGCAAGGTTTTGCCAGGGAAGCACGGACCAACAGACTGTCAGTTAGGAGGAGGTAACTCCTGGTTGGGGCGCTGGTGGTTCAGTGACAGAATTCTCACCTTCCGTGTGGGAGACCAGGGTTCTATTCCTGGCCTGTGTACCTCAAGCACAGCCACCACCCATCTGTCAGCAGAGGCTTGTGTGTTGCTTTGATACTGAGTAATTTCAGGAGAACTTCCTGATTGAGATGGACTAGGAAGAAAGCTCTGGTGATCTACTCCCCAAAATCCACTAGTGAAAACCCTGTGGATCACAGTGGTCTGATTCCCAACAGGCCGACGGTGCGGGACCGAGCGGCCCTCTGTCCACCATCCGTGCCGACGGTGCGGGACCGAGCGGCCCTCTGTCCATCATCCGTGCCACCGAGCGGCATTCTGTTCCATCATCCTTGCCGACGGTGCAGGACCGAGCGGCGTTCTGTTCCATTATCCGTGCCTACGGTGCAGGACTGAGCAGCATTCTGTTCCATTACTCATGCCGATGGTGCAGGAGTGAGCGGCATTCTGTTTCGTTATCCGTGGGGTCACCATGAGTCAGGGATTGGCTCGACAGGAGCTGACACCACCCCCAATAAATTCTGGTTAAAGTGAATTGGCTATGTAGGTATCCAAGCTGGGACATCTTGGAGAGAGAGGCCAGACAAGATACTGGATCGGGAGATGTAAAAGGGGACGAACTGGGCAAACCAGAACATCTGGCTGCGCTGGTCTAATAGATCCGTATTTTGGGGGTTACAGAGGAAACATCTTGTTTATATGGGATGGCTCTATATTGCCTGTGGATGGCTCACATTCATGCAGATTGTAGTTGTTTTCTGCTGATGCTTAGGAAATTACCACAAAGTTAGTGGCTGAAAATAACATCTATTTATTAGCTCACGGTTCTAAGGGTTAGAAGTCTCTGCCCAGGGTCTCACAAGGCCAATATCAATGTGTTGGCCTGGTTGAGTTTTTGTCTGAAGCTCTAAGTCCACTTTCAATCTCATGTGTTTGTGTCAGAATTTAGTTCTTTGTGGTTTTAGGACTGAGGTCGCTGTTTCTTTGTATCAAGCAGGGATTGCTCTCAGCTTCTAGAGGCCACTCTGTTCTCTGCCACATGGCTCCCTCTGTCTTCAAAGCCAACAATGGATAATCTTCCCTGCCTTGAAGCCCTCTCACATGTTGAATCTCATTCTTCAAGAAGAGTCCTATGCATTCAAATGGCCACCAAACACATGAAAAGGTGCTACTAGCCACTAAAAAAAAAAAAGCCACTAGAGAGATGAAAATCAAAACCACAATGAAATACCATTTCATTCCCACTAGAATGGCTAAGACTAAAAAAAAAAAAAAAAAAAAAACAGAAAATAACAAATGTTGGCAAGGATCTGAGGAAATTGGAACCCTTTCTCCTTGCTGATGGGAATGCAAAATGGCACAGCAGTTGTGGAAAACAGTGTGGTGGCTCCTCAAAAAACTAAAAATAAAGCTGCCATATGACCCAACAATTCCAT
Organism: Loxodonta africana; assembly: GCF_030014295.1. NCBI lineage: Eukaryota > Metazoa > Chordata > Mammalia > Proboscidea > Elephantidae > Loxodonta > Loxodonta africana. The sequence continues at coordinate 2,564,776 of NC_087350.1, forward strand.
TCCCAGGTGTATACCCAAAAAGCTTGAAAGCAAAGGCTCAAAAATAGACTTGTACACCTATGCTCATGGCGGCACTATTCCCAATAGCAAAAAGGTGGAAAGAACCTAAATGCCCATCAACAGATGATACACAAACAAAATGTAGTACATACATGCAATGAATGGATCACTACTTAGCCAGTAGAAGGAACAAAGTCTTGATACATGCTACATTATGGAATGAGCTTGAAGACATTATGCTGAGTGAAATAAGTCAATCACAAAAGGACAAATATTGTATGATCTCACTTATATAAAAAGACAAGAAAAGGCAAATGTATAGAGAACAAAGCTTATTAGTGGTTACCAGGGTTGGGAGGAAGAGGGGAAGAGGGGTTAACTGTGATAGAAATATCACATTGATTAAAGGGTAGGGTTGCACAGCTGATTATTGTAATCGCTGTCAATATGTTCTATACCTGTAAAAAGCTAAATTGGCAAAAGTTGTATGATATAGTTACAACAAGAACAACCAAAACAAATCTCAAAACATGAGATTTGGTTCCTTGATTTGTAGGTATAGGGTTAAGGTTTCATGTGATATCCCAGTTAATTGGCCTAACAACGTGTTTAATGCTTCTGTTCCACCTCCTAGCTCACTGTGTAGTGCCTGGGGTCTTAAAAGCTTGCAAGCAGCCATCCAAGGCACAACAACTGGTGTCTATTTGCCTCGAGCAATAGAGGAAGAAGGCGAGTCAGGAATAGGGGCAGGATATGGAATGTGTTGCTAATTGCCTCCATGAACAACTGCTTCCTTTGTCGTGACACCAAAAAAAACTGAATGGTACCCGGCTACCATTACTGAACATTTTGATCAAAGATTCTATAGAAGAATCCTGAACAAAAAGGGGAAAATAGAATTTCAAATTCTCATGGACTCCAGACTTTCTGGAGCCATGGGACTGGATGAAGCCCTGAAGCTATTGCCCTGAGATAATCTTTAAAACTTAAACCAAAAATGTCCTCTGAAGTCTTCTTAAAAACAAATGGTAGTTTAGCTTAACTAGTAAAAAAATGTCTGCCTTGAGCATTACGTCTGCCTTGAGGGTCGCTATGAGTCGGAATCGACTCAATGGCACTGGGTGAATTAAGCATTATGCTCTTTTAAGAACTATCTATATGGGATCAAAGTGACAACAGCAACTCAAAAGATTAAATGGGAAATTCAAACTTTTAATTCAAAGTAAATATTTCTAATCATTCAAGGATTTTGCTATTACATAGTGTATTATCTTCCTAGGGCTGCTGTAACAAATTACTAGAAAATAGATGGCTAAAATAACAAAATTTATTCTTTCACAGTTCTGAAGACTGCAAGTATGTAATCAATGTGTTGCCAGGGCCATGCTCCATATGAAGGCTTCAGAGAAGAATCTTTTCTTGCCTCTTCCAGCTTGTGGTTGCTGACAGTCGTTGACATTCCTTGGCCTGTGGCAGCAAACTCCAATCTTTGCCTTCATCTTCACATGGTCATCTTCTCTTTGTGTGTTTGTTCATGAATTTTGGGGTAGAAACTATTTAACCCAATACACGTGGCTATCATCATTGTATTTTAATCTCAAAAAGTCTCTTTTGTTAAAAGGCTAAGTAAACCTAAACTCCTAAAACCAGGGGAACCCCTGTTGTCTCAAACAGGGAAAGTTCTACTATTTGGGCCCTGGACTAGTAGTGCCTGGAGAGTTGCGTAAGTTGGTCATTTTTCATTTCAGCAGCATCACTAGAATTGTATGGAGGGTGAGGTCTCTACCGGGTGACACTGTCAGAGGGAGTGATACCAAAATGACTATAAAAATATCTCTGTAGTTAGTTATAAAAACCAAAACAGTTTTTGTAAGCTCAGCTTACATGTATCAATATATCTACAAGGCTAAAACTCTATGCTAATTTACTTTTTTGAACCTTCTAATGGGCTCCAGTCAGAGCTCTCATTATTACCAAATTACAATGATGCTTCGAATCACGTGGTTTCATCTGCACTCGCTACAAGCCCACTCTGTTGTTTTCATTGCTGCCAGGGTTTTTATACTTGCTGATTTTGTCAAATTTTCTGGTGTCCTAGCTATAATATTGTGGTAATTAGTGTTTGTGAGGTTAAATCAATAACTTTTTTGAGAATGAAGTAGTAATTAAAGGAAAAGAAGGAGTGGTATATAGGAATCATGATTTACGAGTCACATTAGTACAAAAAACATTACTAAGGATTCTGTATGGTCTGGTATGGGAGGAGGTCCATGGGGGGAAAGGACACCATGATTTGCCGCACTAGCTGACACCAGTTCTAGTGACACCACTGCTTCATTTGCCCCCAGATTCACTATCTGTCTTGCTCTCCAGGGAAGCTGACCCCCATGTACAGTATGTACTAGGCTTCCTTGTCTTCTGGCTTCTAGTTGGGTTCAGCCAACAAGAGGCAGCAGCAGAGGCCAGAGGGTGGGAAGAGAGAGATATTAGGGTATTTGTTCACCTCTTTCTCCCACTTGCTACAGTCTTGCATAAGATGTGTACTATGTGGTTTCTTTTGGAAGGTCCCTTGTCCATAAGCGCACCTCAAACTCTGATAACACTGCACAATCCTTTTGTCCTTCAGCCTGGGGGTAACAGCTCCCCTCTGTTGCTAGTCCCTGGGTGCCTCACCATCCCTGTTTCTTTACTTTTACCCTGCCCAAAACTCTGTAAAGAGTTTCTTCATTCTAATCTTTTCAGACAAATTCTTTTGAGCACGTCCTGCTAGGACTTGAGGACCAGCTGTCCTGCAGACGGTTAAAACTCGAGTGGTTTCCCTCTATCTTTTGATTCCTGGCTGTTATTTATATTTTTCTGTGTTGAAAGAAAAAAAAAATCAACTAATCAAATTAACCAATAGGTTCATTGAGTGAGAAGCTGTTCACAAACAGGGAGTGTTTGAGTTTTTAAAGGTTTTTAAAGGCAATCAGGGCATTTCCAGTAGGAAAGGTACAGTAATTAGGTCCTTAATTGAAGGGAGGGTTTTCTAAGTGGGGATCTTTCTACCACTGGTTTCATAGGTATACTTGTGTGACGGGGATTGGCTGTGTCTGGTATGGCAAGTCAGAAACATCTTTGAATGTCACGTGGATCTTCTGGCAAAGCCCCTGCGGTTAGAACACTTTAAAAACTCCCTGTTATTCTGTCAAAGTTTGCACCTGGCACAGATGGCCATTTTGATTTACTGTTCTCAGAAAGATCCAAAAGCGACACAAAACAGTCATTTTGTTTTTTGCTTAACACATGTATTAGGAACAAACACACAACATGATGTATGTAATAAATGTCACTGAATTTACATGAAAAAACTGTTGAATTGGCAAATATTTTTATATACATTTTCACAACAATATTAAAAAAAAAAGCAAACAAACCAACATACACAGCAAAAAACCAGTGCCGTCGAGTCGATTCCGACTCATAGCAACCCTATAGGACAGAGTAGAACTGCCCCATAGAGTTTCCAAGGAGCGCCTATGAATACATACATAAAAAAAAAAATAGACATCCCCGAAGACAGCTCATCAGACATGAAAGGGACTGGTCAGCGGGTGGGAGAGAGATGCTGATGAAGAGTGAGCTAATTATATCAGGTGATCACTTGAGAGTGTGTTGGCAACTCTTGTCTGGAGGGGGGATGGGAGGATAGAGAGAGAGGGAAGCAGGCAAAATTGTCAAGAAAGGAGAGACTGAAAGGGCTGACTCAATCAGAGGGAGAGCAAGTGGGAGTACAGAGTAAGATGTATGTAAACTTATATGTGACAGACTGATTGGATTTGTAAATGTTCACTTGAAGCTTAATAAAAGTTAATAAAAAAAAAAATAGAGAGCCCTAAAAACCTAACAACAAAACAACTTGACCTGAAATATTAGGGACTTTCTAGGAAAATCTAGGAAGTAGTAAACATAAGACATGCTGAGGTCTAGGTGGTGCAGGGTGTGAGAGCACATCCACTCTTGGTGCTCTCCTATTCCCAGTCTTTAAGATGCCCTAAGAAGGGAGCAATGGTGAGGAGGCCCAAAACTCAGTAGTTTAAAACACCCACAATCATTTATGTAGTTCTCAAATCTGCAACTTGGGCTGGGCTGACCCAAATTGCTCTGGCCCGCAGGACATCTCTCTCTGGCCGCTCTACGTGGGTGCCCTTGCAGCAGCTCCGGAGTAGCCAGACTTCTTAGTAGCTCAGGGCTCCCAAGCAAGTGTCCCAGGAGAGAGCCAGGCAGAAGCTGTATCCATTTTCTAATCCAGCCTCATAAGCACGCAGGGTCGCTTCTGCTGCCACAATGCTCACCCAGGTTCAATGTGAGAGGAGAGAGATGTGTGAGGGGGCGTTGCAAGGCTCTAAAAAAGCGCTGGGGTTAGAACAGTTGGGGCCATTTTGGGAAATTACAATGTGCCGAGAGGCGTTAAGGAAATTAGAAAAGTGTGAGAATCATCACCCCTTCACTCCAAATTATCTTATTATCGTTTAGTGGAATGCCCTGCCTCAGCCCTGTACAGCAAATAGCTAGTTTGCTACCCCATAACAGGCTGCTTTTTTTTAATTGTAAAAATATATATACCAAAACATTTGCAGTATCAACATTTTTTACATGTAAAATTCAGTGACATTAGCTGTATTCATCATGTTGTACAACCATCACTACTATCTGCTTCCAAATTTTTCCGTCATGTCCCCCAGGGAAAGACTCCCCTCCCCCCACCCAGCACCCCTGGTAACCACTGGTGAACTTTGGTCTCCACCTGCGACCAGGCTGCATTTTAAGCCTCACCACCTTGAGACTGCCACATCAAGGCACTTCTGCATTATTCTGCACTAAGTCCCAAATGTCATGTAAACCACAGACAGACAACCAGTACAGTCACTTCTCAAAAATGCTACACAGAGCTTCATTGTCTTTGTTGGTGACAAATACTTTTCCTTTGAATTGTGCTTTGAAATACGGCAAAATAGGATAATTTCATTTTCGAAATCCTGCAGCAGTAAATAAAGGAGGATTTCCAGCTCTCGTCACACTGGGAGCTGAGCATTGCATTCAATTTCATAGCTTGTTTCCAGAATTCAGATGTACTTATGAATAAACCTAACCATTCCTTCTAAAATGTCACTCTAAGGGCAAATCTTTCTGTCAACTCCACAAGCTCCTCCATTCACATTCAACCCCCCTCCACCCTAGTTGCTAACCTTCCTTTAGGCCTTCCCTGTAATTTCAGCTTGACTTATTCTTGATTGGCACATAGTGGTTATCTCTCCCCTCCACTACTGTTGTCAATGTTAGCTGCCGTGAAGTTGGCCCCAAATCATAACAACCCCGTGCACAATGGAAGGAAACACTGCCCAGCCCCCCGCCATCCCCATGATCAGTTGTGGAACTGACCGTTGTAATCCACAGGGTTTTTATTGCCTGGTTTCCAGAAGTAGATTGCCAAGCCCTTCTTCCTAGTTCATCTTTCCTGACAGCTCCATTGAAACCTGTTTAGTATCGTAGCAACACACAAGCCTCCACTGATGGTGGCAGGGCATGAGGTGCATTGGCTGCAAATTGAGCCCGAGTCTCCCACAAAGTGAGAGTCGCCACTGGCTCCCTGTACTACCAGCTCCGCTAAATGACCACATCAGGTCTATTGTGCCCTTCCTTTTCATCTTCCTTCCCCTTTGCCTCTTTTATTATCTCCTTAGATCTATTCATGAATAAATAACTCTCCATTATTCAGGAGAAGGGGATCTCGTCCCAGTTCCTCCCAAGACTCAAACTTGGTTTTCCTTAATAATATTCCAAGCCTTGAGACCATCTCTAGAATATGGCCGCCTTCTCCAGTGTTTAATTCTTCATGGGGCCAGGAAGAGAAATCCACTTGTTTCTCTGCCTACTGTAACCACTGCTAAAACTTATTCTTTCATTAGACCCCTGCAAACTTCCACTTTTGATTCTGGTCATTTCATGCCCAGACAGCCCACTTTATCACATGAATGAAGGGAAGAAACAAGCTTACTTTCCCATCTATGTTTGTTCCTACATTCTAAATTTAGCTTGTTGGGCTGTAACTGAACTGTGTCAGGCAGTCTGTAAGCAATACCCCTGTGTTCCTCATTACATCCTTCATTTCCATGGTTTCTATGCTTTCCAACTTTTGGGCCCAATTGCATTATCACATCTGAATAACGTTAGTGGTGAGCTAAAAAAACAACCAGGACATTCTCGCTTAAATTCAAAGCATTCAGAATCTAATTAAGTTATTGTATGCCATCTTTCTAAAAACAGAGGGGGCTTAATTACAATAGATTTGTACAGACTGCTTAATATGCAGTGATATGCATTTACTGTGATAAGACACACATTTAAAATCCCTTATATGCTAATGGAGTCTTGATGGCAAAGTGGTTAAGAGCTCAGCTGCCAACCAAAAGGTTGGCAGTTTGAATCCACTAGCCACTCCTTGCAAACACTATGGAGCAGTTCTACTCTCTCCTATAGGGTCGCTATGAGTCGGAATCGACTCCATGGCGCTGCTTTTTTTTTTTTTTTATATATATGCTGATGTATTCTGTCCTGATCCATAGGGTTCTGTTTTTTTGTTAATTTTATTGTTCTTGAGAATATACACAGCAAAACATACACCAGTTCAACAGTTTCTACATATACAATTCAGTGACATTGATTGTATTCTTTGAGTTGTGCAGCCATTCTCACCCTTCCTTTTCTGAGTTGTTCCTCCTCCATTAACATAAACTGACTTCCCCCTAAGGTTCCTATCCAAACTTTGCAGCGGCTGTTTTCAATTTGATCCCACATAGATAGTTCTTAAATGAGCATAATGCTCAAGGCAGACACTTTTTACTAAACTTTGGTTTTAAAAAGACTTCAGGGGACATTTTTGGTTTTAAGGTTTAAAGATTATCTCAGGGCAATAGTTCCAAGGGTTCATACAACATTCATGGCTCCAGAAAGTCTAAAGTTCATGAGAATTTGAAAATCTCCTCTGTATTTTCCCCCTTTTGACCAGGATTCTTCTATGGAATCTTTGATCAAGATGTTCAGTAATGGTAGCTGGATACCATCCAGTTCTTCTGGTCTCATAGCAAAGGAAGCAGTTGTTCGTGGAGGCAATTTGTCACAAATTCCATATCCGCCTCCTATTCTTGATTCTCCTTCTTCCTCTATTGTTCTAGGCAAAAAGAGACCAATTGTTGCACCTTGGATTGTCACTTCCAAGTTTTTAAGACTCCTAGGTACTACACAATGAACTAGGAGGTAGAACAGAATAACTAAACACGTTATTAGACCAATTAACTGGGATGTCACAGGAAACCATGACCCTAAAACTCCAAACCAAGAAAGTAAATCCCAGATGTTTTTAGTTGTACGTAAGCAACCTCAGCAGCTACTCTTTCCTTTTTTTTTTTTTTTTGGTTTATTTGTTTTTTTGTCATTGTTGTATATGTATCTATCATACAACTTTCAATAATTCAACTTTTTACAGGTGTACAACTTATTGACAGGAATTATAACAATTGAATGTGCAACCCTACCCTTAATCAATGCTACATTTCCATCACCATTAACCCCTCTCCCCTTTCACCCTCCCTCATGACTCTGGTAACCACTAATAAACTTTGTTCTCTATACATTTGCCTTTGTCTTTTTTTATAAGTGAGGTCATCCAGTATTTGTCCTTTTGTGATTGACTTATTTCATTCAGCATAATGTCTTCAAGCCCATTCCATATTGTAGCACGTATCAAGACTTTGTTCCTTCTACTGGCAGAAATAGTGATCCATTGTATGTATGTACCACATTTTGTTTATCCATTCATCTGTCGGTGAACATGTAGGTTCTTTCCACCTTTTGGCTATTGTGAATAATGCTGCCACGAGCATAGGCGTACAAGCCTATTTTTGAGTCTCTGCTTTCAAGTCTTTTGGGTATACACCTTACACCTAGGAGTGGAATTGCTGGGCCATACGGTAGTTCTATTTTTAGTTTATTGCAGAACCCCCACACTGTTTTCTACAATGGCTGTACCATTTTGCGTTCCCACCAGCAAAGGGTAAGAGTTCCAATTTCCCCATATCCTTGCCAGCATTTGTTATTTTCTGGTTTTTTAGTCTTAGCCATCCTAGTGGGAGTGTAATGGTATTTTGATATGGTTTTGACTTGCCTCTCTCTGGTGGTCAATGATGTTGAGCATCTTTTCATGTGTTTGGTGATCATTTGAAAGTCCTTTGTCTGTTTTACGATTGGGCTATTTGTCATTTAGTTTTAAGATGTCAAAGTTTTCTATATATTTTAATTATTAGATTCTTATCAGATATATGTTTTCTGAAGATATTCTCTCAATTAGTAGCTTGTCTTTTTACATTTTTTGGCAAAGACTTTTGATCAACAAAAGTTTTTAATTTTTATGAAGTTGCACTTATTTATTTTGTCTTTTCTCTCTGTACTATTGTTATTATGTTAGATAATCCATTGTACAAAGCTATGCCTGACAGCATTGCCCCTGCTTTTTCTTGTAAGAATGTTATGGTTTGAGTTTGCACATTTAGGTCCTTAATCCATTTTGAATTTGTTTTTGTGTATGGTGTGAAGCATGGATCCTATTTCATTTTTGTGCATGTGGAAATCCAATTTTCCTAGCAACATTTATTGAAGAGGCTCTTCTTTTCCCGTAAATGGCCTTAGTATCCTTGTCAAAAATCAGTTGACCTCAGATGTGTGGGTTTATTTCTGCACTCTCAATTCTATTCCATTGGTCTATGTGTCTATTGTTATACCAGTACCAGGTTGTTTTGATTACTTTGACTGCATAGTATATTTTAAAATCAGAAAGTATGAGTCTCCTTTTTGAACATATTTTGCTCTTCTTTTTCAACATGGCTTGAGCTTTTTGGGAACTCTTGCCCTTCTGTATAATGTTGAGGATTGGTTTTTCTGCTTCCATAAAGAAAGCTGTTGGAATTTTGATACAGGTTGTGTTGAACTTATAGATTGCTTTGGGTAGTATTAACATCTTAACAATTCATGAACATGGAACATCCTTCCATTTACTTAAGTCTACTTTAATCACTTTCAGAGCCCTGGTGGCACAGTGGTTAAGAGCTACAGCTGCTAACCAAAAAGTTGGCAGTTCAAACCCACCAACCACTCCTTGGAAACCCTGTGGGACAATTCTACTCTGTCCTATAGGGTAGCTATGAGTTGGAATCAACTTGACAGCGATGGGTTTTTTGTTTTTTTTAATCACTTAAAGTAGTATTTTATAATTTTCATTGTGTAAATTCTTCACATCCCTGGTTAGATTTATTCCTAGGATTTTTACTGTCTTAGATTCTATTGTAAATAGAATTCATTTCCTAATTTTCCTTTCAGATTTCTCATTGCTGGTGTATAGAAACCCAAATTTTTGTTTGTTGACCTTATAGGCCGCAACTTTGCTAAATTTCCCTACTACATCTAGAAGTTTTCTTGTGGACTCTCTGGGATTTTCTATATGTACGATCATATTCCGACTCGATGGCACTGGGTTTCTGGGATCATCAGTGAGTAGAGATAATTTTACTTATTTTTCTGTTTGGATACCTTTTATTTCTTGTTTTACTGCTCTGGCTAGGACTTTTAATACAATATTGAATACAAGTGGTGAGAGTGGACACCCTTGTCTTATTCCTGATTCCAAGGGGAAAGTTCTCGGTCTTTCTTCATTAAGTATAATGTTGGCTGTTAGCTTTTCATATATGCCCTGAATCATACTGAGGAATTTCCCTTCTATTCTAATCTTCTTTAGGGCTTTCATCAATAAAGTGTGCTAGATTATATCAAACGCTTTTCCTGCATCTATAGAGATGATCATGTGGTTCTTCTCCTTTGTTCTATTGATGTGGGGTATTATGTTGATTCAGTATGGATTACATCTCAACATAAACAATACAAAAATCCCCGCAATTGGATCAATAAGCAACATTGTAATAAATGGAGAAAAGGTTGAAATGTCAAGGATATCATTTTACTTGGCTCCACAATCAACGCCCATGGAAGCAGCTGTAAAGAAATCAAATGATGCATTGCAATGGGCAAATCTGCTGCAAAAGAGCTCTTTAAAGTATTGAAAGGCAAAGATGTCACCTCAAAGACTAAGGGGTGCCTGACCGAAGCCATGGTATTTTCAATCGCCTCTTACGCATGTGAAAGCCGGGCAGTGAATAAGGAAGACCAAAGAAGAAATGACACTTTTGAATCATGATGTTGGCGAAGAGTATCAAATATACCACTGGACTGCCAGAAGAATGAACAAATCTGTCTCGGGAGAAGTACAGCCAGAATGCTCCTTAGAAGCAAGGATGACAAGACTTCATCTCACGTACATTGAACATGTTGTCAGGAGGGACTAGTCCCTGGAGAAGAACCTTAAAGTAGAGGGTCAGTGAAAAAGAGGAAGACCCTCAACAAGATGAATTGACAGTGGGCTCAAGCATAACAATGATTGTGAGAATCGGGCAGGACCTGGCAGTATTTCATTCTGTTGTACATAGGGTCACTATGAGTCGGAACCATCTTGACTGCACATAATAACAACAACAGCATTACACTAATTGATTGTCTAATGTTGGACCATCGTTGCACTCCTGGAATGAATCCCATTGGTCATGGTGAATGACTTTTTCAATAAGCTGTTGGATTCTGTTAGCTAGTGTTTTGTTGAGAATTTTGACATCTATGTAAGACCTATGGGCCTGTAGTTTTCTTTTCTTGTGGTTTCTTTGTCTGGTTTTGGTATCAGGGTTATGTTTGCTTCATAGAATGAATTAGGGTGTATTCTTTCCTTTCTATCTTTTGGAAGAATTTAAACATATTGACGTCAATTTTTCTCTAAATGTTTAGTAGAATTCCCCAGTGAAGCCATCTAGTCCAGGACTCTTTTTTTGTTGTTGAGAGGTTTTTGCTCACTGATTCAATCTCTTCACTTGTTATGGGTCTGTTGAGACTTTCAGTTTCCTTTTGAGTAGGTTTTGTGTTTCTAAGAATTTGTGCATTTCCTCCAGGTTATATAGTTCGTTGCTATACAGATGTTCATAATATTCTGTTGTAATTCTCTTTTATTTCTATCAGATCAGTTGTAATGTCCCTGTTTCATTTTTTATTTTTGTTATTTGTATCTTTTTTCTTTCCACTCTAGCTAAAGGTTTTTCATTTTTGTTCCTCTTTTCAAAGAACCAATTTCTGGTTTTGTTGATTGCATCTATTTTTCTGTTTTCAACTTTATTTATACTCTGGTCTTTGTTATTTCCTTTCTTCTCATAGCTTTAGGCTTATTTTGCTCTTCTCTTTCTAGCTTCTGGAGTTGTTGAGATAGGCTATTAATTAGAAGATCATCCTTTTTTCATGTAGGAATTTATTGCTTTCATTTTTCCTCTGAGTACTGCCTTTGCTGCATCAGATAAAAAAAATAAATATGGTATATTGTACTTTCATTTTCATTCGACTCTAAGAAATTTGTGATTTCTCTTTTAATTTCTTCCTTCACTGATTGGTAGTTTAATAGTGAGTTGTTTAATTTCCATACATTTGTATATTTTCCAGGTCTTTTTTTTCTGTAATTGATTTCTAGCTTCAAACTCTTGGGATTAGAGAAAACACTTTTTATGGTTTCAATCTTTTTGAGTATATCTAGACTTGCTTTGTCACCTTAAATGTGCTCTATCCTGATGTCTTAGTTATCTAGTGCTGCTATAACAGAAATACCACAAGTGGATAGCTTTAACAGAGATTTAATCTCTCATTGTCCAGGAGTCTAGAAGTCCTAATTCAGGGTGTCAGCTCCAGGGGAAGGCTTTCTCTTTCTGTTGGCTATGGGGCGTAAATCCTTGTCATCAATTTTCCTATGAGCTTCTCAGCACAGGGACCCCAGGTCCAGAGGACACATTCCATTCCTGGCTCTTCTTGCTAGGTGGTAATGAGGTCCCTTTCCTTTCTGTTTGCCTCTCTCTTTTATATATCAAAAGATACTGAGTCCTGCCTCATTAGCATAAGTGCCTCTAATCCTGTCTCATTAACATCATAGAGGTTAGTATTTACAACACATAGGATAATCACATGGGATCAAATGCAGTGAACAACCACTCAATATGTGGAATTGTGCCCTAGCGAAGTTGACATACAATTTGGGGGACACAATTCAATCCATAACATTTCATCCTTTGGCCCCCAGAATTCATGTCCTTGCCACATGTAAAACACATTCACCCTTCATATCATCCCAAAAGTCTTAAATCAACTCCAAGTGCAAATTCCATCCGGGGACTAAATTCCTCCTCATCTGTGAAATCCAGAACACAAGTTATCTGCTTTCCAAGTACAATGGTAGAACAAGCACAAGGTAGATATTTCCATTACAAATGGAAGAAATTGGAAGGAAAGAAGGGATAACAGTCATCAAGCAAGTCCAAAACCCAGCAGAACACATTACATTAGCTCTCAAGTCTTGAAAATAATTTCCTGTTCTCTGAGACCACTTAGGCAATGGCCCTGCCCTCCAGAGTCTGGGTGTTGGCCACATTCTCTGGAGGTCCCTCATTCCTGGGCTTCGGCTCCACATTCAAGGCCCACTGGAACATCAGCTCTGCTCCGTCAGCTTTGGGCAGCCACATTCTACTAGTCCATGTGAGTAGCAACCCCACCCCCTCATCCCCAGAACATTCCATTCTTCTGCCCCTTGGGCATGGCAGCCCCATCCCCTCAGCTTTGGGCAGCAGATCCAGCCCCATCCCCTGGCATTTGTGAAAGGCGGCCCCACAATCCAGAACTGAGTTGGTGAAGTTCTGACTCTCTGAAACCTAGGAAGCCATGGCCTACTCTTTGAGATCCACCAGGCCATGATTCCACCCTTTCAGACCCCAGAAGTCATGGTCCTAGTCTTTGAGACCAAGGCAGCCCTGGTCCCCATGATCCTTGTCTCTTCATCTTCTGCTTCCTGGTTCCTTTGCCTCTCCACCCCTCAGGCCTCTTGGGCCAGCCTGGCAACTGCTCTGCTCAGGCAAGTGTTCCAAACCTTTTTAGCTCTGCTGATGGGTGTCTCGAGGCACCCCACTCCACCTGTAAGTCTTCTGTGAGAAGGGACTGAACTCTCTTGCTCAATGGGTTAGCAAGCCTAGCTCTACAAATAAGTGCCTGGAGGCACCTTACTCTGCCAGTAAACCTCCTGTGAGAAAGCACTCAGCTCTCTTGTTCTCTGACTTTGTAGGTTGGCTCCCAAGCCATCTCGTGCCAGTCTCCTGGTTCTGCTGCTGCCATTTCTGTGCTGCTGCTTCTTGCCCTCTGCACTGTCTCTGGTGTTACAGCTGTCCTTGCTTCCTTCTGGGCCCTCACCAGGTTCGTCTTTGACATCCATAATTTCACCAACAGTCTCTTCAAGGCAATCCAGGCTTTTACTATGAGGCACTTTAAAACTCTTCCAGCCTCTACCTATTCACAGTTTCAAAACCACTTTCACACTGTAGGTATCTGTTAAAGCAGCACACCACTCTTTCGATACCAAATTCTGTCTTGTCATCTAGTGTTCCTCTAACAGAAGTAACACAAATGGATGGCTTTATCAGACATTTAGTCTCTCACAGAATAGGAGGCTAGAAGTCTGAATTCAGGGTGCCAGCTCCAGGGGAAGGCTTTCATTCTCTGTTGGATCCAGGGGACAGTCCTTGTCATCAATCTTCCCCTGGTTTAGGAGCTTCTCAACACAGGGACCCTGGGTCCAAAGGACATGCTCTGCTCCTGGCTCTTCTTGCTTGGTGGTAATGAGATCCCTCTTCTCTCTGCTCACTTCTCTCTTTTATATCTCGAAAGAGACTGACTCAAGATACAATCTAATTCTGTAGATTGTATTCTGCCCCATTAACCTAACTGCCTCTAATCCAGTCTTCTTAGCATCATATTCTTGTTTTTTATATACTTATTAAAAAACATGAAGGTCAAAACATTTACAATTATCAATCATGAATACCTTCTTACTAGACCTTATTCTTGTTCTTGCATTTCTCTTTATTAGGGATATTTCTTTTTATGTATAGCTTTGAATTATTTTCTAGTGTCTTTTCCCTTCCATCTGTAGAACTTGCATTAGTATTTTTTGTAGGTCCGGTTTGATGGATATGAACTCTCTCAGCTTCTGTTTGTCTGGGAATATTTTTATTTCACCCTCATTCATGAAGGATAGTTTCTTTGGGTATAGTATTCTTGGTTGACAGTTTTTTTTCTTCCAGCACTTTAAATATACCATTCCATTGCCTTCTGGTCTCCAATGTTTCTGAGGAGAAATTGGCATTTAATCTTATTGAGGATCCATTGTATGTGACTGTTTGCTTCTCCGTCATTGTTTGCTTCTCTCTCACTGCTTTCAGGATTCTCTTTATCCTTACTTTTTGAGAGGCTAACTACAATGTGTCTTGGTGTAGGTCTCTTTGGGTTTATTCTGATTGGTGTTCTTTGAGCATCTTGGAATTGTAGATTTGTGTCCTCTGTTAGATTGGGGAAATTTTGTCATTATTTCTTCATATATTCCTTCTGTCTCTTTCTCTTTCTCGTCTCCTTCTGGAATTCCCATGTTCTCCCATAATTCCATTAAACTATGCTCAGCATTCTTGAGCCTCCATTTTTGTTTCTCTTCAGTATCTGTAATTTTAACTATTTTATCCTCTGATTCACTGATTCTTTCTTCTGCCTGCTTAATCTGTTGGTAAGTTCTTCTATTGTATTTCTCATTTCAGTTATCGTCCTTTAAGCTACAATATCTTTTTTAGATCTTCATTTTGTTTGTGCATAGTATAGTTTTCCTTGTTTTTTTTTTTTAGCTCTTTGACTATGTTTTTCCTTAGTTCTTTAATTATGTTTAGCGTTGTAGTATATTCTTCTCTTTTTTTCATTATTTGTTCATCCATAGATGTGCTTTTACTCTGTTTGTCATGTTCATTTCGGTAGGCCATTGTTTCTCTGTTCTTTTTGTGTATGATTTTCTGTTGGGGTATCAGAATTTTTGAGGGTATTAACTTTCTCAGTTTTCCCCAGAATGATCATGAAAGTTGTGTGTCAACTTGGCTAGACCATGATTCTCAGTGGTTTGGCAGTTACGATGTAATCTGGCAGACATGTGATGATGTTATTTCCTCCGTGATGAGATTTGACATAATGTGATCACCTCCATGATGGGATCTGCTGTGAGTGGCCAATCAGTTGAAAGGGAGTTCTCTTGAAGGTGTGGCCTGCATCCAATATAGGTGGGCTTTCTGGCAAGGCTTGGGAGCTTTTGTTCACCCTGGGTCCTGAAGCTGGCTCCTGTTCGTCTGACCTCCAGTTCTCAGGACTTGAGCCAGTAGTTTACCTGCCATCTTGCCTGCCATTTTGGGGATTTGTCAGTCTTTGCAGCCTGTGAGCAAGAGCCCTGCTGTCTGACCTGCTGATCTTGGGTTTGCCAATTCCTGCAGCTGCATGATTCAGAGTAACCTCCAGCCTGACTCACGGATTTGGGATGTTTCAGCCTCTACAACTGTGTGAGCCACTTCCTTGATATAAATCTATCTATATACTTATTTATACACTTTACTGGTTTTGCTTCTCTAGAAAACCCAGCCGAAGACACCTAATATTTGGTATTCTAGCTCGCAAAACTTTCTGCAAAAAACTCAGGCAGGTGGAACCTTTGGTCTTTACTTACCATTTCCTCTCCTTCTCTGTGATAGCTCCTTATCCTCTGCCCCTGCCTGGTTTAATTAAGATTCAAAAGTTCCAGATCTCAGCTTTCAAGTTTCAATCACTCTCAAACACACTGAGAACACACTGTGGTCTCCACCGATGGGCACCACCAGATGAGGTATCATGTATTAATCGGTCTGTCCAGCAGGGGGCACAGTCCTCTCTCTCACTCTGGTTGTTATTCCCTTCCTTATTTCTGCAACCAACTTTTTAATCAGAAAACTCACACCCAGCAAGCCCCTTAGGGGTTGAGTGTTACCTTCTGGTTTAGCCTGAGGCTTTCTTCTCTCCTTTGTGGGGTTGCTTATATCTGAGCTGGCTTCAGGGAAAGACCAGGCAGACTTTCCTGCATTTCAGGAGGAGAAGGGGCTGACACTTCCCAGAAGGAACTCCAGGAGATATTGTCTTGTTGGTTTCAGAGCCCCAGTGGCCCTGTGCTGGTTGGGGAAGCATTCACTTAGGTGACCTACCTCCAAACTCCCTGTAAGGAACATTCTATAGGAATTAATATCAATCTGGCAGCCAACAGTTACTGGTTGTGGGGGGGGGGTTGCCTGAACAGAATCCCAGGGAGGTCTGCCTTGTTGCTATCAGAGCCTCCCTCCCCCCATAGTATGTTGGCTGTGGTTGTAGCCTCCACTATAGATGGCTACTTCCTAGCACACAGCAGCCTCAGTCAGCAGTCCTCTGTGCCAACTGGAAGAAGAAGCAGACAAGCCCAAACCGATCCCCAAGGAGGTCTGTCCTGTTGATTTCAGAGTCCTGAGGTATGGGATGTGCTGGGAGTCAGTAGAGTGCTGACTATGGGAGCAGACTTCACTGTGGGGGCCCTCTGTAGCAGTTTGTAACAGCCTAGCCACCAACAATTACCAGGTGGGGAAGGGGTTGTCATGCTCTGATCAGATATCCACGGAGGTCTGCCTTGTTGCTGTCAGAGTCCCTCCTGGTAGATTGTTGGCTGTGAGTGCAGCCTTCATTCAAGACTCCTTCTTCCCTAGCATATACCAGCCTCAGTCAGCAGTCCTCATCATCAACCAGAATTGGGGGCAGATTAATCCTAATTGACCCCCAGGGAGGTTTATCCTGTTGGTTTTAGAGGCCAGAATTATGGGGTGTGCAGGGAGGCAGGTAGCATGCTGAATATGCAAGCAGACTCTACTGCAGAGGCCTTCTGTGGTAATTCACAACAGGCTTACAGGTGACAATGTCTGGGGCGAAGAGGCTATCATGCTCCAAATGGACCCCCAGGGGGTTCTGCCTTATTGCTATCAGAGCCCTCCCTGTAGTATGTTGGCTTTAGATGTAGCCTCTACTCAAGATGCTTGCTTCCTAGCACCCAGCAGCCTCAGTCAGCAGTCCTCAGCACTGACTGAAAGGGGGAGCAGACAGACCCAAACTGACTCCCCAGGAGGTCTTCCTGTTGGTTTCAGAGGCCTGAGCTATGGGATGTGCAGAGAGGCAGGTAGAGTGTTCACTATGAGAGCAGATTCCACTGCACGGGCCTTCTGTAGCAATGCACAGTAGCTTGTGGCCAACATTGCCTGTGTGGGGAAGGTGCTGGCACGCTCCAAATGGAACCTTGGGGAGGTCTACCTTGTCGATTTCATAGCTGAAGCTTGAGGTCCATTCTCCATTTTCCTAACCACCAGAGGGGCTATGGTGGTTAGGGAAGCAAGCTCTTTTTCTGGGGCCACTTACTCCATTCACAGTAGCCGGCAGCCCACATGGCTGGAGGAAGGGGCAGGGATAGCGAGAGAAGCGATTTTCCACCATATGAAACTCATTGTTGATTGATTCATTCTTGCCTGTCTGCAGTTTCCCACTGCTCTCCTCTGCTCCCTCCACCCCGATTCAGAATCCCTCAAAGCTGAGCACTGTTTCCTTGCTGTATTTGTGGGAGAGGGTCTGTTTACCCCACCAACTTCGCAGAACCTGATCCATGAGGTTTTCATTGGCTGATTTTCAGAAGTAAATCACTAGGTCTTTCTTCCTAGTCCGTCTTAGTCTTGTAGCTCTGCTGAAGCCTGTCCACCATGTGTAATCCTGTTGGCATTTGAAATACTGATGACATAGCCTCCAGCATCATAGAAAGATGCAAGCCACCACAATACAACAAACTGACAGACAGGTGGTGGAATGTTCCTTAGAAGGAAGGATGGTAAGACTTCGACTCCTCCCTTACTTTAGGCACTTCATCTGGAAAGACTAATCATGTTTGGTAAAGTATAGGGCCAAAGAAAACAAGAGAAACCCTTAATGAAATGGATTGACACAATAGCTGCAACAATGGACTCAAACATACCAGCGATCATGAAGAAGGCCCAGGAAAAGGCAACACTCCCTTCTGTTATACATAAGGTCTCCATGACTCAAAGCTGATTAGATAGCAACTAACAATAACATATGTTGACATATCTATCAATATTGAGGAATAATATATTCAAAAGTATTAAATTGCCCAGGTAACTGAAGCATTCACATTCAGAAACTTTAAAACATTTTAACCATTTTGATGTTAGTCTCTATATTTTAAGCAGAGAATATAAGAATATAATACGCTTAGTGTAGTGTTTGATGCAGAAATACTCAAGAAATAATTGAGTACTTACATTATATATAATCTAGCCTTTTTGTTGTCTTTGGGTCACAGTTTTGAACAACAGTTGTTTTGCTGTTACACCATGATGTTCTCTGCAAGCTTCCCTGTTTGGTGGTCAATGTAGCCTATAGAATGGAGAAATCTGCCATTCTGGAGGAGCCCCAAACCAGGCTCACTGCCTGTTATGCCATCAGGCTGGGTGCAAGGGGTATGTCTTCTGCACCAGGGAGTGCTTTCTGAGCCACAGTGACATACTTCATAGTGTTCACCACATCACTGGGCCGACAGCAGGTCTAAGTCATAGCCCACCAAAACACTTTGAACATTTTGTAGCTTTGTCCTTATATTAAGAATTATATCGCTTAATATTTCTGTAGAGCAATCTTTTGAATTGCAACCTACAAATGATTTCCACTTTACATTTCAACTTGTTTTTGTTGAGTTCTTGGATATCATGGGAAAATTTAGCCATTACTCTTATTAACTCTGAATCTAGATATCATAACTCCTTGTGGCTCTCTGCACATAATTATTTGAGTCCAGAAGCTTCCCCCCACCCCACCCCCCACCCCACCCCCCCACCCCCTGGGCATCTCTCAGGACTAGCATTTTAGGGATTCAAGGAACACAAGTCAGGAAACACTGGTTTAGAATAAAGTCCCCAGATCATATCTAAGCACCTCCATGATCCATCACCCACTCTCCCAGTTCAAACTTAGTTCTCTCTAGTTTAACTCCAGGCTTCTCTGAGCAACGACTCTTCTGACTGCCTTGGGCATAGATTTAGGCTTAACTAAATACTTCCAGAGAAGTTCTCAAGCTCTCAGGGATGCAGGATTTGCCAGCTCAGCAATATTCTTACTTTCATTAAGGGAGGGATCACTCCATCCTTCATTTGGATCTTCAAAAAGTATCAATTGATTGATGTTATGAGGACTCTGCACTTAAAAAAAAAGAGGAATAAAATTTGATTAATGACTGTGTAATTATCATCCCTTATTTCTGTAGTTGTTTCTAAGTTTTTCACTGAGCTGAGTCCAACTTTATCACAACTCAATTGAACCGGTGAATGACTTAGCCTCTGATCCAGCTCACTGGAGGCAATTTTAATATTCAACTAGAGATCTGTTAACACTAGAGTCTTTGTTTTTTAAACCATCACAATTGTTGCATAATTGAAAGTGTAATGGCTATGTTTAGCACTCATGTGTCTTAGGCTAGGTTCTTTAAGAAGTGCAAAACCAGTAAAGCGTATGAATATATACAGGAATTTATATCAAGGAAATGGCTTACGTGGTTTTAGAGGACGGAACGTCCCAAATCCACAGATCAGGCTGGTGATTTCTCCTGATTCATGCAGCCACAGGGGCTGGCAAACTCAAGATTGGTAGGTTAGAAAGCAGGGTTGTTTCTCATAAGCTGCAAAGATCTACCAAATCCCAAAATCAGCAGGCAAGAGCCCAGTTGTCAGCTCAAGTTCCAAAAACCAGAGGTCAAGTGAATAGGAGCTAGATGCAGAGTGAGCAAAAGCCCCCAAGCCTTGCCAGAAAGTCCACCTATATTGGATGCAGGCCACGGCCCCAAGGAAACCCCCTTCCAGCTGATTGGCTGCTGATAGCAGATCCCATCCTGGAGGTGATCACATTATATCAGATCCCATCCTGGAGGTGATCACATTATATCGGATCCCATCCTGGAGGTGATCACATTATATCGGTTCCCATCCTGGAGGTGATTACATTATATCAGATCCCATCATGGAGGTGATTACATCATTATGTGACTTCCAAACCACTGAGAATCAAGGCCCAGCCAAGCTGACACACAACCTTAACAATCACATGTTAAGAGGGATTCCAAATACCATGATTTGGCTGAAATTTTTAACTTAAAGTTCTATTTTCTTGTCTATTTGACTTAAACCAAGGTGTAAAATTAGAGTCACACTTTCTCTTCACTCAGATTAAAGTGGAGAGAAAGAAACCGTGGATTTCTTGAGGCAAGATCATAAAGCGAGCACAATGTAGGTCTTCAAAAAAGAGTGGTAAATAGAAATGTAGGGTCACATTTTTAACATCAGACGTTAAAAGATAGAGCTAAACCAAAAACTTTTCCTCCAACCACCAGGCACCCACAGCCAGTGAAGTATTTCTGTTGAAAGCCTGAGATTTTAAAAAGCAAAACTAAACCAAAATTCCCCCTCAGAACACCAGGCATCCATGTCAGGGAAGTTTATTTCTGTTAGGGCCTCCAGCTCTTGCCTGGCACCAAATGCACTGCCCTGAGCAGTGGAGTTGGAGAAATTTAGGTCACTGCTCACAATAGAAGTAGCAAAATTAGTTAATTTGGCTTGATCAAGAAATATGACTTTAACAAGCCGGGAAGTGCTCTGAGAATCACTATCTGGAAAAACAATAAACAGAACATTTTATGCTAGTTATTTAGGAAAGGAAACATTATCTCCATGGGAACATTGCCCTCAATTACTTATGGGGTCTCCTTCCGAAGGCTTATTCATGTCAGATTGCAGCTTGGAGTCCCTTTTCCCATTGAATCAATGTAAAAAAACAAAACAAAAACAAAAAAACAAACCAGGTAGGTTCTTTCTGTGGTTCAGTTCTTTGTTGTTGTAGTTGTTGGTAGCTACCGTGAATCGTCCCCCACTCACGGCAAATGAAATGCTGCCAATTCCTGTGCCATCCTCATAATTGATTGCAGCTCAGACCATTGTGATCCATAGGGTTTTCATTGGCTGATTTTTGGAAGTAGATTGCCAATCCTTTCTTCCTAGTCTGTCTTAGTCTGGAAGCTCTTATGAAACCTGTTCAGCATCATAGTAACATGTAAGCCTCCACTGACAGGTGGTGGTAGCACATAAGATACATTGGCTGGGAAATGGACCTGAGTTTCCCACATGGAAGGTGAAAATTCTACCATCGAACCATCAATACCTCATCCAGTTCATCTCTCAAGGTTCAATATAGGAAATCCATAAGCATGGAGGGAGTTGGGGCATCCCAGGCAGATTTGTGTTCTGACCATCATGGAAGGTCAATCATGACTTGGCGCACCTGGTGAATTGTGACGAGGGCATGGATTTGCAAGACGGGAGGCCCACACAGGGTTCTTGCAAACTTTTCCTGACAAGGGCCATGGGGAAGTTGTTGTTTCTGTCTTGGATACTGGCCCCTCCCAGCCCCTTGAGTTCCTCTGATCTGAGTGGAAAGAAAGTGTGACTCTAGATTTAAACCTTTTTTTAAGGCAAACAGATTGGAAAATAAAATTTTAAACTAAAAATCCCAGCCAAATAGTGGTATTTGGAAATTGCGCTTAACATATATTTCTCTATATTTTAAGACTTTGCCAAATTCACACTGTATTTGATCTGACCAGTTTTTACATATGCCTACGTAGTGGTTTGAATGTGGCTCCTAGAAAGATATGTTCATATCCTAACCTTCAGAATCTGTGAAAGTGGCCTTATTAGGAAAAGGGTCTTTGTGGATGTAATTAAGTTAAGGGTCTCTAGAGGAAACCCCCCTGGATTATCTGGATGAGCCCTAAATCCAAAGACAAATGTCCTTATAAGAGAAAGGAAAGAAGACACAGAGAGAAGAGGAAAGGGCTGTGTGAAAGCTGAGGCAGAGGCTGGAGTGATGAAGCCACAGGTGGTGCTGACAGCCACCAGAAGCTGGAAGAGGCAAGCGACAGATTCTCCCCTGGAGCCTTCAGAGGGAACTCAGCCCTGCTGATACTTTGATTTCAGACTGTGAAAGAATAAGTTTCTGTTGTATGAAGCCACCAAGTTTGTGGTAATTTGTTACAGCGGCTGCAGGAAAGTATTACAATTTATATGAAGTCTAATTTTTGGAAGGGATAAGAATAGACTGGAAAATTAAAAGTTAGCAACAAAGTTTTAAGGCTCTGTGTCTTAGTTATCTAGCACTGCTGTAACAGAAATACCGCAAGTGGATGGTTTAACAAACAGAAATTTATTTTCTCACAGTTTAGGAGGCTAGAAGTCTCAATTCAGGGTGCTGGCTGGAGAAGAAAGCTTTCTCTCTCTGTCTGCACTGGAGGAAGGTCCTTGTCTCTTTGAGCTTCTGCTCCTGGGTCATCTTCACATAGCTTGGCATCTCTCTACCCCATCTCTGCTTGCTTGTTTAATCTCTTTTATATCTCGAAAGAGATTGACTTAAAACACACCTTACCCTAATCCTGTCTCGTTAACATAACAAAGACAACCCATTTTCAAATGGGATTTTAACCACAGGCATAGAGGCTAGGATTTACAACACATATTTTTGGGAGACAAAATTCAAACCGTAATACTGTGGGTTTTTGTTTCCAGAGTCAGTTTTTTAAAAACCTCCATAGGGATGTGAAGAGAAGGTAAAGTCTATTATCCGGCATGGAGGCGCTTGAGCAAACTTCTTATGTTCTTCAGAGTTTGGGGTCCCTACTTAGCTCATCCTGGGCCTGCATGGTTAGTTCAAGTCTGCTACTGGCATGGTCTCTGTCCATTTCTTCTCACATTCCTGCAGCGTTTATTTTGTGCTTTTTAAACATTCTCATGTGATGATATTCTCACAAGCGGTTGTATCCTTCATCTTTAAAGCCCACTTCTTTGCTTCTTTCATTTCCACTTCTCTTCCAGTGATATTCTCTTTATTTTTAAAGTTAATTAACTCTGAGTCACCATTCTTTGTCCTGTCAGGGAAAATCAAACTTATCAGTCCAGCAGTTTTGCTCCTTTTGGGGAGAAGTTACTTTTTATTCCAAAGGACTTTTCCTGTTGTGTGTGTGGGCAGGGGGTGGGGGGCAGTAGGGGAAGGGTTACCGGAATAAGGTTCTTGCCTCTCGCTGGGCAAGAATGAGCAGGTAAGGCATGTAGTTTTCCACACAAACAAAGCTTTATTGTAGAGGCTTGCAAGTGGAGATGAGGAGGGCGTAGAGCAACGCTTACCCTCATCTCATGGAACAAAAGACAGGCCCGAGATTTTAAAAGTTCTTGGGTGGGAAAAGATTCACGTTTATTCATAGACACAGGCGGGGATATGTTAGTGCGCGCACAGCAGCTTTCCAAGATGGCTCCTGTCCTGGAGGCCCCTGGGATTCGTAGCAGGACATATTATGGGGTGTTGCACCTGTGCAGTCTCCCGCTCTCGAGGTTCGATTCCCTGGCTGGGGCCGTAGCCTGTCACTGCCCCTGGTGGAAGGTCACACAGCGGTCACAGGTGGATGCTCTGCACATGTCCCTGGGCCTGGTTTTCTCCAGCTGCTTCTGAAAGGCAACTTTAAAGAAACTTGAGGGCTATTTTTAGATACCCTGACCCATTGTTCTGGGGAATGGCTTTGTTTCTGTGCCCTGGCCTATTTCTTGTTACTTTGTTTGCAGATTTGGGGGCCCCTCTGTTCCTGACGTCTAAGTCTCTCGGTTCCACACTCAGCCCCCTATTACCTCCATTATACCCCCCGACCCTTATAAAAAAAACAGGAAGTATAGTCTATTTCTCTTTTACTTATTTCTCCTCTAACCACACCAGTCTCTTCGCTATTTTTCAAACAGGCACCCTCCAATCAGGGTCTTTGCTCCCTGTCTTAGAAAGGAGGGGGCTATTAGTGAGGTTTTTTGGAGTTTATTATTCTTTTTTCCAGGTGCTCCTAGAGGGATAAGAACTAAATCTGTCTGCCTGTCTCTAAGCAAGACTTTTCTAACTTCTTATTACTAAGAGATGAACAATAATGTGCTCTGAAATGTGGAGGGAGAAGTGACTGACTGGTACTAGGGGAGAGGGAGGCACTGGGCTCCATCAGCTCCAGACCCAAGTCTTGGTTCCGGCAGCTCCTAACTGCATGACATTGGACAGGTTTGTCAACAACCCTGAGCCTCAGTTTCCTCGTCATTAAAATGGACAATAGTGATTTTATCTGTTTGTGTGCCTGTCTCCCCCAACTGTGTATCCTCGAGGGAGGGGTGTGCCTGCTTCTCCTGCCCCTCCAGGAGGCAGCTGATCCAAGGTGTGGCACCCAAAGGGGACTCTGAGGAATGACTCTGCTGTGCCATAAATCTCTTGACCTCACCCTGAATTTGGTTCCCCCAGGAAGATTCTTCCTTCTACCCTTCCCGTCCTGCCATTCTCTCTTCCCTTCAGCACACCTTTCTGGCCCATTTTCACAGAACCAGCACAGTGGAGAGAAGAAAAGGATGGTGAGAGGCAGAAAGGCTGAAAATGACTGCACAACACTCAAATTGCAAATGTTCTTGTAGAAGCAACCTTATTTCTTCACCATAAGGTAGAACTTTCACACAGATGAAAACATAACCTATTTTTTGTTCCATTTTGTTTAATTTCTACTTGTTTGTTTTGTTTTGTTTTTTTAACAACTTTTATTGAGCTTCAAGTGAACGTTTACAAATCAAGTCAGTCTGTCACATATAAGTTTATATACATCTTACTCCTTACTCCCACTTGCTCTCCCCCTAATGAGTCAGCCCTTCCAGTCTCTCCTTTTGTGACAATTTTGCCAGCTTCCCTCTCTCTCTATCCTCCCATCCCCCCTCCAGACAGGATAACACAGTCTCAAGTGTCCACCTGATATAATTAACTCACTCTTCATCAGCATCTCTCTCCTACCCACTGTCCAGGCCCTTTCATGTCTGATGAGTTGTCTTCGGGGATGGTTCCTGTCCTGTGCCAACAGAAGGTTTGGGGACCATGACCGCCGGGATTCCTCTAGTCACAGACAGACCATTAAGTATGGTCTTTTTATGAGAATTTGGGGTCTGCATCCCACTGATCTCCTGCTCCCTCAGGGGTTCTCTGTTGTGCTCCCTGTCAGGGCAGTCATCGATTGTGGCCGGGCACCAACTAGTTCTTCTGGTCTCAGGATGATGTAGGTCTCTGGTTCATGTGGCCCTTTCCGTCTCTTGGGCTCTTCGTTATCGTGTGACCTTGGTGTTCTTCATTCTCCTTTGATCCAGGTGGGTTGAGACCAATTGATGCATCTTAGATGGCCGCTTGTTAGCATTTAAGACCCCAGACGCCACATTTCAAAGTGGAATGCAGAATGTTTTCATAATAGAACTATTTTGCCAACTGACTTAGAAGTCCCCTTAAACCATGGTTCCCAAACCCCCACCCTTGCTCCGCTGACCTTTGAAGCATTCATTTTATCCTGGAAACTTCTTTGCTTTTGGTCCAGTCCAATTGAGCTGACCTTCCATGTATTGAGTGTTGTCCTTCCCTTCACCTAAAGCAGTTCTTATCTACTAATTAATCGGTAAAAAACCCTCTCCCTTCCTCCCTCCCTCCCCCGCCTCGTAACCACAAAAGTATGTGTTCTTCTCAGTTTATACTATTTCTCAATATCTTATGGTAGTGGTCTTATACAATATTTGTCCTTTTGCCTCTAACTGATTTTGATCAGCATAATGCCTTCCAGCTTCCTCCATGTTATGAAATGTTTCACAGATTCATCACTGTTCTTTATCGATGCGTAGTATTCCATTGTGCGAATATACCACAATTTATTTACCCATTCATCCGTTGATGGACACCTTGGTTGCTTCCAGCTTTTTGCTATTGTAAACAGAGCTGCAATAAACATGGGTGTGCATATATCTGTTTGTGTGAAGGCTCTTGTTTCTCTAGGGTATATTACGAGGAGTGGGATTTCTGGGTTGTATGGTAGTTCTATTTCTAACTGTTTAAGATAACGCCACATAGATTTCCAAAGTGGTTGTACCATTTTACATTCCCACCAGCAGTGTATAAGAGTTCCAATCTCTCCGCAGCCTCTCCAACATTTATTATTTGGTGTTTTTTGGATTAATGCCAGCTTTGTTGGAGTGAGATGGAATCTCATCGTAGTTTTAATTTGCATTTCTCTAATGACTAATGATCGAGAGCATTTTCTCATGTATCTGTTAGCTGCCTGAATATCTTCTTTAGTGAAGTGTGTGTTCAAATCCTTTGCCCACTTCTTGATTGGGTTGTTTGTCTTTTTGTGGTTGAGTTTTGACAGAATCATGTAGATTTTAGAGATCAGGTGCTGGTCGGAGATGTCATAGCTGAAAATTCTTTCCCAGTCTGTAGGTGGTCTTTTTACTCTTTTGGTGAAATCTTTAGATGAACATAGGTGTTTGATTTTTAGGAGCTCCCAGTTATCTGGTTTCTCTTCGTCTTTTTGGTAATGTTTTGTATTCTGTTTATGCCTTGTATTAGGGCTCCTAACGTTGTCCCTATTTTTTCTTCCATGATCTTTATCGTTTTAGTCTTTATGTTTAGGTCTTTGATCCACTTGGAGTTAGTTTTTGTGCTTGGTGTGAGGTATGGGTCCTGTTTCATTTTTTTGCAAATGGATACCCAATTATGCCAGCACCATTTGTTAAAAAGACTATCTTTTCCCCAATTAACTGACACTGGGCCTTTGTCAAATATCAGCTGCTCATGTGTGGATGGATTTATATCTGGGTTCTCAATTCTGTTCCACTGGTCTATGTGCCTGTTGTTGTACCAGTACCAGGCTGTTTTGACTACTGTGGCTGTATAATAGCTTCTGAAATCAGGTAGAGTGAGGCCTCCCACTTTCTTCTTCTTTTTCAGTAATGCTTTACTTATTCGAGGCTTCTTTCCCTTCCATATGAAGTTGGTGATTTGTTTCTCTATCACCTTAAAAAATGACATTGGAATTTGGATCGGAAGTGCATTGTATGTATAGATGGCTTTTGGTAGAATAGACATTTTTACTATGTTAAGTCTTCCTATCCATGAGCAAGGTATGTTTTTCCACTTAAGTATGTCCTTTTAATTTCTTGTAGTACAGCTTTGTAGTTTTCTTTGTATAGGTCTTTTACATCTTTGGTAAGATTTATTCCTAAGTATTTTATCTTCTTGGGGGCTACTGTGAATGGTATTGATTTGGTTATTTCCTCTTCGGTGTTCTTTTTGTTGATGTAGAGGAATCCAAGTGATTTTTGTATGTTTATTTTATAACCTGAGACTCTGCCAAACTCTTCTATTAGTTTCAGTAGTTTTCTGGAGGATTCCTTAGGGTTTTCTGTGTATAAGATCATGTCATCTGCAAATGGAGATAATTTTACTTCCTCCTTGCCAATCCGGATGCCCTTTATTTCTTTGTCTAGCCTAATTGCTCTGGCTAGGACCTCTAGCACAATGTTGAATGAGAGCGGTGATAAAGGGCATCCTTGTCTGGTTCCCGTTCTTAAGGGAAATGCTTTCAGGTTCTCTCCATTTAGAGTGATGTTGGCTGTTGGCTTTGCATAGATGCCCTTTATTATGTTGAGGAATTTTCCTTCAATTCCTATTTTGGTGAGAGTTTTTATCATAAATGGGTGTTGGACTTTGTCAAATGCCTTTTCTGCATCAATTGATAAGATCATGTGGTTTTTGTCTTTTGTTTTATTTATGTGGTGGATTACATTAATGGTTTTTCTGGTATTAAACCAGGCTTGCATACCTGGTATAAATCCCACTTGATCAGGGTGAATTTTTTTTTTTGATGTGTTGTTGGATTCTATTGGCTAGAATTTTGTTGAGGATTTTTGCGTCTATGTTCATGAGGGATATAGGTCTATAATTTTCTTTTTTTGTAATGTCTTTTTTCTTTTTACCTGGTTTTGGTATCAGGGAGATGGTGGCTTCATAGAATGAGTTGGGTAGTATTCCGTCATTTTCTATGCTTTGAAATACCTTTAGTAGTAGTGGTGTTAACTTTTCTCTGAAAGTTTGGTAGAACTCTGCAGTGAAGCCGTCCGGGCCAGGGCTTTTTTTGTTGGGAGTTTTTTGATTACCGTTTCAATCTCTTTTTTTGTTATGGGTCTATTTAGTTGTTCTACTTCTGAATGTGTTAGTTTAGGTAGGTAGTGTTTTTCCAGGAATTCATCCATTTCTTCTGGGTTTGCAAATTTGTTAGAGTACAATTTTTCATAATAATCTGATATGATTCTTTTAATTTCAGTTGGGTCTGTTGTGATGTGGCCCTTCTCGTTTCTTATTCGGGTTATTTGTTTCCTTTCCTGTATTTCTTTAGTCAGTCTAGCCAATGGTTTATCAATTTTGTTAATTTTTTCAAAGAACCAGCTTTTGGCTTTGTTAATTCTTTCAATTGTTTTTCTGTTCTCTAATTCATTTCGTTCAGCTCTAATTTTTATTATTTGTTTTCTTCTGGTGCCTGATGGATTCTTTTGTTGCTCACTTTCTATTTGTTCAAGTTGTAGGGACAGTTCTCTGCTTTTGGCTCTTTCTTCTTTTTGTATGTGTGCATTTATCGATATAAATTGGCCTCTGAGCACTGCTTTTGCTGTGTCCCAGAGGTTTTGATAGGAAGTATTTTCATTCTTGTTGCATTCTATGGATTTCCTTATTCCCTCCTTGATGTCTTCTATAACCCAGTCTTTTTTCAGGAGGGTATTGTTCATTTTCCAAGTATTTGATTTCTTTTCCCTAGTTTTTCTGTTATTGATTTCTAGTTTTATTGCCTTGTGGTCTGAGAAGATGCTTTGTAATATTTCGATGTTTTGGACTCTGCAAAGGTTTGTTTTATGACCTAATATGTGGTCTATTCTAGAGAATGTTCCATGTGCGCTAGAAAAAAAAGTATATTTTGCAGCAGTTGGGTGGAGAGTTCTGTATAAGTCAATGAGGTCAAGTTGGTTGATTGTTGTAAGTAGGTCTTCCGTGTCTCTGTTGAGCTTCTTACTGGAAGTCCTGTCCTTCTCCGAAAGTGGTGTGTTGAAGTCTCCTACTATAATTGTGGAGGTGTGTATCTCACTTTTCAATTCTGTTAAAATTTGATTTATGTATCTTGCAGCCCTGTCATTGGGTGCATAAATATTTAATATGGTTATGTCTTCCTGATCAGTTGTCCCTTTTATCATTATGTAGTGTCCTTCTTTATCCTTTGTGGTGGATTTAAGTCTAAAGTCTATTTTGTCAGAAATTAATATTGCTACTCCTCTTCTTTTTTGCTTATTGTTTGGTTGATATATTTTTTTCCATCCTTTGAGTTTTAGTTTGTTTGTGTCTCTAAGTCTAAGGTGTGTCTCTTGCAGGCAGCATATAGATGGATCGTGTTTCTTTATCCAGTCCGAGACTCTCTGTCTCTTAATTGGTGCATTTAGTCCATTTACATTCAGCGTAATTATAGATAAATAAGTGTTTAGTGTTGTCATTTTGATGCCTTTTTATGTGTGTTGTTGACAATTTCATTTTTCCACATACTTTTTTGTGCTGAGACGTTTTTCTTAGTAAATTGTGAGATCCTCATTTTCATAGTGTTTGACTTTATGTTTGTTCAGTTGTTATGTTTTTCTTGGCTTTTATCTTGAATTATGGAGTTGTTATACCTCTTTGTGGTTACCTTATTATTTACCCCTATTTTTCTAAGTAAAAACCTAACTTGGATTGTTCTATATCGCCTTGTGTCACTCTCCATATGGCAGTTTTATGCCACCTGTATTTAGTCCCTCTTTTTGATTATTGTGATCTTTTACATATTGACTTCAGTGATTCCCTGTTATGAGCACTTTTTTTTAATTAATCTTAATTTTTTTTTGTGATTTCCCTATATGAGTTGATATCAGGATATTCTGTTTTGTGACCTTGTGTTGTGCTGGTATCTGATATTATTGGTTTTCTGACCAAACAATATCCTTTAGTATTTCTTGTAGCTTTGGTTTGGTTTTTGCAAATTCTCTAAACTTGTGTTTATCTGTAAATATCTTAATTTCGCCTTCATATTTCAGAGAGAGTTTTGCTGGATATATGATCCTTGGTTGGCAGTTTTTCTCCTTCAGTGCTCTGTATATGTCGTCCCATTCCCTTCTTGCCTGCATGGTTTCTGCTGAGTAGTCTGAACTTATTCTTATTGATTCTCCCTTGAAGGAGACCTTTCTTTTCTCCCTGGCTGCTTTTAAAATTTTCTCTTTATCTTTGGTTTTGGCAAGTTTGATGATAATATGTCTTGGTGTTTTTCTTTTTGGATCAATCTTAAATGGGGTTCGATGAGCATCTTGGATAGATATCCTTTCGTCTTTCATGATGTCAGGGAAGTTTTCTGTCAGCAGATCTTCAACTATTTTCTCTGTGTTTTCTGTCCTCCCTCCCTGTTCTGGGACTCCAATCACATGCAAGTTATCCTTCTTGATAGAGTCCCACATGATTCTTAGGGTTTCTTCATTTTTTTTAATTCTTTTATCTGATTTTTTTTTTCAGCTATCTTGGTGTTAATTCCCTGGTCCTCCAGATTTCCCAGTCTGCATTCTAATTGCTCGAGTCTGCTCCTCTGACTTCCTATTGCGTTGTCTAATTCTGTAATTTTATTGTTAATCTTTTGGATTTCTGAGTGCTGTCTCTCTATGGATTCTTGCAACTTATTAATTTTTCCACTATGTTCCTGAATAATCTTCTTGAGTTCTTCAACTGTTTTATCAGTGTGTTCCTTGGCTTTTTCTGCAGTTTGCCTTATTTCGTTTCTGATGTCTTGAAGCATTCTGTAAATTAGTTTTTTATATTCTGTATCTGATAATTCCAGGATTGTATCTTCATTTGGGAAAGATTTTGATTCTTTTGTTTGGGGGGTTGGAGAAGCTGTCATGGTCTGCCTCTTTATGTGGTTTGATATGGACTGCTGTCTCCGAGCCATCACTGGGAAACTTGTTTTTCCAGAAAATCCGCTGATGGGACGCTGGCTCCAGGCTCCGAAAACAGTCGCTGCTTCCCCGTATTTGTTCGTTTTCCGTCTCTAAATCTGTGTTTGTTGTTCAGGGTTCGTAGATTGTTATGTATGTGATCGATTCACTTGTTTTTCCGAGTCTTTGTTGCAAGAGGGATCCGAGGTAGCGTCTACCTAGTCCGCCATCTTGGCCCCGCCCCTGTTTTGTTTTTTAATGATGGTTACTGTTTGATAAGAATGCATTGGAACTGTAACTATATAAGGTCAAAATATTTTCACTAGAGGACAGGCCACTGAACTCTAGAAACCTCACTTAAGCTTTTCTTGTGGCATAATCAATACCCTCCCCCAGTTCAGAAAAACAGCTAACATCCTGTCTTAGTTACCCAGTGCTTCCATAACAGAAATACCACAACTGAGTGGATTTCGAGAATATAAATTTATTTTCTCACAGTTCTAGAAGCTAAACATCCAAATCAGGGTCTCAGCCATGATGATTCCTTTTGAGGCCTACCTCCTAGTTTCTGGTAACTGTTGGCAATCTTTGGCATTCCTTTGCTTGTTGAATGGTCCTCACATAATATCTGTCTTCTCCTTGTGTGTGCAAAAAAAAAAAAAACCACCCTATGTTTATTCTGCTCTTTTTCTAAGACACTACTCAGAAGGAATTAGATTTAGAACCCACCCTACTCTAGCATGACCTTATTAACATGACTAAAGAAACCCCGTTTTCAAACAAGGTCATATTTACAGGTACAGGGGATAGGGTTTCAACGCATATTTTGGGGGACACAATTCAATCCATAACACATACCTTAGCATGTGTCTGAATAATTTACTAGGCCTAACTCATGGCTAGAGCTCAACTACATACGAATTATGGTGGATCTGGATCTGTACCCATATCCCTGGAATGACCTGCTTGACCTGAGACATAGAAGCCTAACCTTAGTTTCATCAGTTAGTGTCCATCCAGCTGTATTATATAAATCTTAGACCATTGACGGAAATCTAAGAATTGACGAAATACCAATTGAGATGATTCAGCAAACGGTTGCAGCACTGGAAGTGCTCACTCGTCTATGCCAAGAAATTTGGAAGACAGCTACCTGGTCAACAACTGGAAGAGATCAATATGTGTACCCATTCCAAAGAAAGGTGATCCAACAGAATGTGGAAATTATCGAACAATAACATTAATATCACACACAAGTAAAATTTTGCTGAAGATCATTCAAAAGCAGTTGCAGCAGTACATCAACAGAGAACTTCCAGAAATTCAAGCTGGATTCAGAAGAGGACATGGTACCAGGGATATCATTGCTGACGTCAGAGGGATCCTGGCTGAAAGCAGAGATTGCCAGAAAGGTGTTTACCTGTGTTTTATTGACTATACAAAGGCATTCGACTTTGTGGATCATAACAAATTGTGAATAATATTGAGAAGAATGGGATATCCAGAACACTTAATTGTGCACATTAGGAACCTGTACATAGACCAAGAGGCAGTTGTTCAAACAGAACAAGGGGATACTGCATGGCTTAAAGTTAAGAAAGGTGTATGTCAGTATCGTATCATTTTACCATACTTATTCAATTTGTATGCTAAGCAAATAATCCTAGAAACTGGACTATATGAAGAACGCGGCATCAGGATTGGAGGAAGACTCATTAACAACCTGCAATGTGTGCAGATGACATAATCTTGCTTGCTGAAAGTGAAGAGAGCTGGAAGCACTTACTGAAGATCAAAGACTACAGCCTTCGGTATGGATTACACCTCAACACAAAGAAAACGAAAATTCTCACAACTGGATCATGATAAACAGAGAAAATACTGAAATTGTCAAGGATTTCATTTTACTTGGATCCACAGTCAACGCCCATGGAAGCAGCAATCAAGAAATCAAAAGACGCATTGCATTGGGGAAATCTGCTGTAAAAGATCTCTTTAAACCGTTAAAAAGATGTCTGACCCAAGCCATGGTATTTTCGGTCGTTTCATATGCTTGTGAAAGCTGGACAATGAATAAGGAAGATCAAAGAAGAATTGATGCATTGAAATTACACTGTTGGCCAAGAATATCGAATATAGCTTGGACTTCCAGAAGAGCAAATAAATCTGTCCTGGAAGAGGTACAGCCAGAATGTTCATAAGAAGCATGGATGATGAGGCTTCATCTCATATACTTTGGACATGTTATCAGGGGGGACCACTCCCTGGAGAAAGACATCATGCTTGGTAAAGTAGAGGGTCAGAGGAAAAGAGGAAGACCCTCAGTGAGATGGATTGACACAGTGGCTGCAACAATGGGCCCAAGCATAACAACGATTGTGAGGATGTCACAGGGCCAGTGTTTCCTTCTGCTGTACATAGGGTCGCTGTGATCAGAACTGACTCTAGGGCACCTAACAACAAAAACAAGACCATACACCACTTTCTGTTATTTCAAGATCATTTCACAGAGAACCCAATGTCTACAGCATTTTCAATTCGTCATTGCTTAAGCTTAATTTATTTGTACCGGAAGCAATACATCAGGTCAAAAGTTATCTACAGAGTTTACTCTGTTCCCGTAAGGCTAAACTGTTCCCAAATACTGAGTTTTTAGATAGTTTACTCAAATTGATATAGCAAGAGAATTACCTTTCTTTGAAGAAAAAAAAAAAATCTAAATCATTTACTGAAGGTTGTGCAGGTGTGAAGGTTCCTTCTTTGGTGAAGGAAGCAGTATTCTTTCCATAGCAGCTAAGGCAGTACAGTAGGAATGTGGGTGGGAGTGTTTTTCCATCCGGCACTCTTCAAAAGGGAGGGACCCTCCTCACCAATGGTGAATCCTTCCTCTACCCTGGTGCTTCCTTAAGCTGTCACACTTCCATCTCATCATTTTATATAGAAAATAAAAATATTTATTTCTGTATATTTCTCTGAGCTATTTATTAAAATTATTTTATTTTTCTTGTCGTTATTGAGAATATACACTGCAGAACATAACACCGATTCAACAATTTCTATATGTAGTCAGTGACATTTATTATACAGTATTCTTCAAGTTGTTAAACCATTCTCACCCTCCTTTTCCAAGCTGTTGCTCCCCCATTAACATAAACTTACTGCACCCTAAGTTTCCTATCTAATTTTTTGAGTTGCTATTGTCAGTTTGATCCCATATTGATAGATCTTAAAAGAGCACAGTGTTCAAGGAAGACGTTCTTTACTAGTTAAGCTAAACTATTGTTTGGTTTTAGGAAGACTTCAGGGAATATTTTTGGCTTAAGGTTTAAAGATAATCTCCGGGCAATTGTTCCAGGGGTTCATCCAGCATGCATGACACCAGAATATCTGGATTCATGAAAATCTGAAATTCTGTTCTGCAATTTTCCCCCTTTTGATCAGGATTCTTCTATAAAATCTTCGATTAAAATGTTCAGTAGTGGTAGCTGTGCACCATTCAGTTCTTCTGATTTTATGGCAAAGAGGGCAGTTGTTCATTGAGGCAATTAGTCACGCGTTGCATTTCCTCCCCGTATTCTGATTCTATTTCTTCCTCTATTGCTCCAGGTGAATGGAGGCCAGTTGTTGTACCTTAGATGGCTGTTTACACGCTTTTAAGACCCCAGGTACTTCGCAACAAAATAGGAGGTAGAATTGAAGCACTAAATACATTATTAGACTAATTAACTGTAATGTCTCATTAAATACTGTCCCCAAACTTCCCTGGTTGTGCAGGAGTTAAAAAGCTATGGCTGCTAACCAAAATATCATCAGTTTGAACCCACCAGCCACTCCTTTGAAACCCTTGGAAACTCCTTGGGGCAGTTCTACTCTGTCCTACAGGATCACTATGAGTCGAAATCCACTAGACGGAAACAGGTTTGGTTTTTTTGTTTGTTTATTTTTTTAAACGTCCAAACCAAGGAACCAAACTCCATGAGGAGTTTGGTTGTACATAAGCAGCCTCAACAGCTACTTTTTTTTTTTTTTTTTTGTCATTTTTAGAGATACAGTGAAATCTGTAAGAGTGATATTTCTTTTGATTTCTTCCTTGACCCTTTGGCAGGTTAATAGTGTGTTGTTTCTTTTCCATATGTTTGTGTATTTTCTAGCTCTTTCTGTTACTTATGTCAAGCTTCACTTCATTGTAGTCAGAGAAAATACTTTGTATGGTTTCAATCTTTTTATATATATCAAGATGCTTTGTGACAGAATGATTCATGTGCACTGGAATACACTGTATATTG
The DNA here is from genome assembly GCF_030014295.1 of Loxodonta africana. NCBI lineage: Eukaryota > Metazoa > Chordata > Mammalia > Proboscidea > Elephantidae > Loxodonta > Loxodonta africana. The sequence goes on from NC_087350.1 coordinate 2,600,096, forward strand.
TGCTGTTGTTGGATACAGTATTCTATACACGTCTGCTAAGTCTACTTGATTTATAGTATAGTTCAGATGCTTTGTTTCCTTGTTGATCTTCTTTCTAGATGTTTTGTCTAATGTTGAATGTGGTGTATTGAAGTCTCCCACTATTATTGTAGTGCTATCTATTTCTCCTTTCAATTCTCTCAATATTTGCACTATATACTTAGGTGTTCCAATGTCGGGTACATACATATTTATGATTGTTAAATCTTCTTGATGAATTGACCCTTCTATCACTATATAATGTCCAATATTATCTCTTCTAACAGATTTTGTATTAAAATCTACTTTGATATCAGAAACCCTGGTGGTTTAGTGGTTAAGTGCTATGGCTGCTAACCAAAAGGTTGGCAGTTCGAATCTAACAGATGCTCCTTGGAAACTCTATGGGGCAGTTCTACTCTGTCCTATAGGGCTGCTATGAGTTGGAACTGACTTGGTGGCAATGAATTTGATTTTTGGTCTGTCTGGTATTAAGATTGCCATCCCAGCTCCTTTTGGTTATTATTTGCACGGAATATTTTTTTCCATTCTTTCACTTTCAACCTATTTGTGTCCTTGGGTCTAAGGTGTGTCTCTTGTAAGCAGCATATGATTTGATCTTTTTTTTTTTTTTACCCTTTCTGCCACTCTCTGCCTTCCGATTGGAACATTTCGGTCATTTACATTCACCGAAATTACCAATAAGAAGTGACTTACTTCTGCCGTTTGGTTGTTTTTTTGTGTGTCTTAAGCCTTCTTTATCTTTTTCTTTACTACTGCTTGCTTTTGTGTTTTGTTGGTTAATGTAGTGAGCCTTTTTGTTTCCCTTTTCCTTTCCTTTTGTGTATGTTTCTTAGATTTTTTTTTTTTTTTAGTGGTTACCATGAGTATTATATTTAACAGCTTGTATTTATTAAAAAAAAATTTTTTTTTTTATTTATAAATCTTAGGGTAAGTTGGTACCAACTTAACTTCAGTAACATACAAGAAATTCTATACTTATATAATTCCTTCCCTTCCCCATTTTGTTGTTGTTATTATTACTAATTACATCTTTATATTTCATGTGCCCTGTAACATAATTTCGTATGTGCTTTTTATACATTTGTCATTAAAAAACATGAAGGACACAATATTTAGAATTATCAAGCATGAATGCCTTATTACTAGTCCTTATACTTGTCCATGCAATTCCTTTTATTAGGAGTATTTCTTCTTATGTATGGCTTTGGTTTACTTTCTAGTGTCTTTTCCCCTTCCATCTAAAGAACTTCTTTAGTATTTTCCATAGGACCAGTCTGCTGAATATGCACTCTCTCAACTTCTGTTTGTCTGGGAATTTTTAAATTTTATGCTCCTTCATGAAGGACAGTTTCTCTGAGTACAGTATTCTTGGTTGACTTTTTTTTTTCCTTTCAGCTCTTTAAATATATTATTCCATTACCACCTGGCCTCCAACGTTTCTGAGGAGAAATCAGCAATTAATCTTGTTGGGAATCCTTTGTATCTGACTGCTTCTCTCTCAGTGCTTTCAAGATTTGCTCTTTATCCTTACTGTTTGAGAGCCTGACTAGGTTGTGTCTAGGTGTAGATTTCTTTGGGTTTATCCTGGTTGGAGTTCTTTGAGCTTTTTGGATTTGTAGATTCATGTGCTTCATCAGATTGTGAAATTTTTCTGTCATTATTTCCTCAAATATTCTTTCTCATCTCTTTCTGGAATATCCATAACATGTATAGTAGGTTTCTTGATGTTGCCCCATAATTTCATTAAATTGTTGTCAGCCTTCTTGAGCCTCCATTCTTGTTGCTCCTAAGCCTCTGTAATTTTGACTATCTTGTCCTCTGATTCATTGATTCTTTCTTCTGCCTGGTTAAATTTGTAGTTAAATTCTTCCACTGTGTTTCTGGTTTCAGTTATTGTCCCTTTTGGTTGCAATATTTCTATTTAGTTCCTTTTTATCTCTCTCTCTCTGTTTTAATTATTTATTTATTTTTGGTCCTCATTTTGTTTATGCATTGTTTTCCTTATTTCTTTGGGATCTTTGTCTATGCTTTCTTTTAACTCATTATGTTTAACAATGTTGTACTATGTTCTTCCACTTCTTCTTATTATATGTTCTTCCATAGACGTGCTTTCACAACCTTCATCATGTTCATTTGGATGGACAATTGTTTCTATTGTCTTTGTGTGTCTTGTGATTTTTTGTTAGGGTTTTGGAATTTTTGAGGGCGTTAACTTTCTCAGTTCTCTTCAGTATTTGGTGTTTTTGCCTGAACTACTTCTGCAAAAACTCTTAGGCAGGGAGAGACTTCAGGCTTTGCTTACTGTTTCCTCTCCTTGTCTGTGATAATGTCTCCCTCTTTGGTTTTATTAGGATTTGAAAGTTTCAGATCTCAGTTTTCAATGTTTGCTGTCTCCAAAACACACCAGTGAACACTCTGTGGTCAATCTATCCACCTGCAGGCACCACCGCTCAGGCAAGATATCACACACTAATCAATCTGTCCATTGGGGAGTGCAGTCATGTATATCTGGTTATTACTCCCTTCCTGTCTCTGTTTCTGCAACCACATTTTCAGTTGGAAAACCCACACCTGCTGAGCCACCTTTGGGGCTGAGTGCTGCCCACCAGTTTTGCCCCAAGCTTCCTTCCCTGCTTTGTGGGGGCTGCTTATATCTGAACCGACATCCAAGGGAAGTATAGGGTGAATTTCCTCTGTTTCAGGAGGAAGGAGTACTCCCCAGAAGGACCTCCAAGAGACCTATCTTGTTAGTTTCAGAGCCCTGGTTGCCCTGTGATGTTTGGAGGAGCAGTCTCCACTTAGGTGACCTGCCTCCTGGTTCCACTGAAGGAAACCTTCTGTTGAAGTTCATATCAGTCCAGGAACCAATAGTTATCAGGCGGGAGAGGGGCTGTCATGCTCTGAATGGACCCCTGTGGAGGTCTGCCTTGTTGCAATCAGTGTCCTCTTGCCCCATAGTGTGTTGGTTGTAGGTATAGCCTCCACTCAAGATGCCTGTTTCCTAGCACATAGTAACCTCAATCAGCGGTCCTTCCTACCAACTAGAATGTGGAGCAAAGAGACCCGAAATGACCCCCAGGGAAGCCTGTCCTGTTGGTTTCAGAGGCCTGAGCTATGATGTTTGCAGGGAGGGTAGAGTGCTAACTATGGGAGTAGACCCCACTGCAGGGCTTCTTCTGTACCAATGCACAGCAGCCTGGCAGCTGCCCCTGAACAGATGAGGGAGGGGCTGTTGTGCTCTAACCACACCCCTTGGCAGATTTGCCTTGCTGTTATCAGAGTCTCCTCAGTAGATTATTGGCTGTTAGTGCAGTCTCCACTCAAGACACTTGCTTCATAGCACACAGCAGCCTTGGTCTGGGTTGCTTCTCAGTTCACAGCAGCTGGTAGTCCACATGGCGTGGGGGGAGGGGCAGGGACAGTTGGAAAAGCGATTTTCCTGCCTTAGGTAGCTCATGTTGATTCATTGGTTCTTGCCTGCAGTTCCCGCTACTGTCTTCTTCTCCCCCATTCAGAATCCCTCAAGGCCCAGCACCATTTCCTTCTTGTATTTCTTGCTATATTTGTTGGGGAGGGTTGGAACAGTGGTCTTTTTAGGTCTCAATTTTCCCAGCAACACCTCTCTGAGCTATTTTTTGAGAAGTAGTCTTCATTTCCTGTTATAATGAGCAACTTTATTTCTTATATGCCCAGCTCTGTCATCATGTCCCCTGATACCTGCAGCCTTGGAGAAGTGACATCTAATTGCATACTTTTTACTTCAAATAACATCTGAACACGTTCCGTGGGGATTTCACTGCACTCCTATTGGAGAGATGTAAACAACAGTAAAATTGACAGTAGCATTTGGAGCACAATCCTAGAAACAAAGTTTTTACCAAAACAAAACCCTCCAACAATCATTTTTCTTTATGAGAAAAAAAGTTAGGTAAGCACATTTTCTAAACATGTATTTGATGATCCAGACACATTTCTCTTCTATCTCAGGACTTGGTAAGACAGAGCCACGTTCCTCACCCAGGACTGAACAGAAAGGAGTGACTATGACTGAAACCTGGGCTCACTCATGGTCATGGAGCACACCAGGGTGGGGGCCATCATCAGCAGAGTTGAGGTTGTGGTCAAGGGTGGTAGATAGTGTTTCCAAAGAAGGCTGCAGCAGTATCTCCCACACCATTGCTATTCTGCAATGACCTTTCCCATTCCCCCATCAAGAAATGGAGCCTTTAAATGGGTACCAACCTCCTTTAGCCCTGGACTCACATCTTAACTCCAGCAGTTACTAACTGCATGACATTGGACAAGGTTAGCTAACAAGCATCAGTCTCTCTTTCCTTATCTATGAAATGGACAGTAGTGTCTTCATCTACTGACTTGTCTGTTTGTATGTCTGTCTCCCCCATCACCTGTGCATATTTGAAGACAGGTGTACCTGCTTCTTTTGTACCTCTGACCAAGAGAAAACGTGGGACAGGCTTTGGCCAAAGAATTCAGTGACACAGTGTGACTGCTAAGATTGGGACTTGGCCAGAGCAGCAGGGACAGGGGTCTAGGGACAATGGTTTCAGGGGACATCTAGGTCAACTGGCATAACAAAATGTATTAAGAAAATGTACCACATCCCACTTTGGTGAGTGGTGTCTGGGGCCTTCAATGCCAGCAACCGGTCCTCTAAGATGCATCAACTAGTCTCAAACTACCTGGAGTAAAGGAGAATGAAGAACACCAAATACATAAAGACATAAGGTAAAGATGAGGCCAAGAGACAGAAAGGGCCACATAAACCAGAGACTACAACAGCCTGAGACCAGAAGAACTAGATGGTACCCAGCTACCAATGACTGCCCTGACAGGGAACGCAACAGAGATTCCCTGATGGAACAAGAGAACTGTTCTCAAATTCTTGTAAAAAGACCAGACTTAATGGTCTGACTGAGACTAGAGGGACCCCAGAGGTGATGGTCCCCAGACCCTCTGTTAGCCCAAGACTGGAACCATTCCTGAAGCCAACTCTCCAGACAGGGATTAGACTGGACCATATGACAGAAAATGATACAGGTGAGGAGTGAGCTTCTTGACTCAAGTAGACATATGAGAATACGTGGGCAGTTCCTGCTGGAGGCAAGATGAGAAGGCAGAGGAGGACAGGAGCTAGTTAAATGGACACGGGGAATACAGGGAGGAGAGGAGGAGTGTGCTGTCTCATTGGGGGAGAGCAGCTAGGAGTACATAGCAAGGTGTGTATAAGTTTTTTTTTTTCTTTAAATGATATTTTATTGTGTTTTTGGTGGAAGTTGACACAACAAATAAGGTTTCCATTTGACAGTTTCTACACAAATTATTCAGCAACATTAGTTATATTTTTAACAGTGTATCAACATTCTTTTTAATTGCATTCTGGTTGTCCCATTTCTAGTATTCTAGCTTCCCTGCCCCCTTATCTTCTCATCTTTGTTTTAGAGTAATTGTTGACCTTTTGGTCTCATGTAGTTGATTTTTTTTTTTTTATAATTTTTATTAAGCTTCAAGTGAACGTTTACAAATCCAATCAGTCTGTCACATATAAGTTTACATACATCTCACTCCCTACTCCCACTTGCTCTCCCCCTCTTGAGTCAGCCCTTTCAGTCTCTCCTTTCTTGACAATTTTGCCGGCTTCCCTCTCTCCCTATCCTCCGATCCCCCCTCCAGACAAGAGTTGCCAACACAATCTCAAGTGTCGTGTATAAGTTTTTATATGAGAGACTGAGTTTGTAAACTTTCACTTAAAGCACAATAAATAAAAAATAAAAAGAGTGGGCTTTGGGAGAGCTATGCCTTCTGCTTCCTCCCTTCTGGACCCCTAAGATCTCGCTCATGGACCTGTTTGCAGATGGGATCAAAAGGTCCAACTTGTATAGATCAGCAGAATAAACTGAGAGTCCAGAAATAAAACTTCAAATTTACGACCATTGATTTTTAACAGGGTGACAAGTTTATTCAATGGAAAAAGAACTCCATATTGGAAAAGAATGAAATTGGACCCATATGTCACACCATACACAAACATTAACTCAAACTAAATCTTGGGCCTAAATGTAAGAGCTAAAATTATAAAACTCTTAGAAAAAAAAAAAATTAGAAGACAAGTGTAAATCTCTGCAACCTTGAGTTACACAAAGACTTCTCAGATAAGACACCAAAAGCACAAGCAGCACAAGAAAAAAGAGATATATTAAACTACATCAAAATTAAACTTTCAGGCTGAAAACCATATTGTCAAAAAGACAATCCACAGAGAGGCAGAACCAAGATGGTAGAATAGACAGACACATCTGGCGAGCCCTCTTTACAACAAAGACCCGAAAAAACAAGTGAAATGAGTATGTTTGTGACAAGCTGGGAGCCCTGAGCATTAAAGGCAAGCTTAGAAAATGAACTCAGGGGCAGGGGGAGGAAGAGACCGTTCAGAAGTGGAGAGGAGTTACCGGACCTGAATCACGGGGAGCCCTCAGGCACCATTCCCGGAGCAGCGGTGGTAGCTGTGGCAGTGGGCTGGTACTAGCATTCAGCTACAGTTTCCTCAGGAGAAGCAGCCAGCCACACAGCCTACTCACACCCCTGAAACCTGAGGAGAACGGCGCTCTTGGCAAAAGCTAAGTACTTGTGTATCTTTTACCATGACCCACCCACCCCCAAGCTGGCTTCTGCGGCTGAATCCCTGGGCCTGAGATAGACCCTGGTGAGCACCTAGAGCCATCCTCCTAGCCTTGGGGAAGGAAAAAATTTGCAATTGGGGGAAAAGATAATTTGCTAACTCCATTAACCAGGGGAGCTCAGGACAGAAGCTGCTCCTGTCCAGGCATAAACTGCCCATGGACCTTGAACACCTTTCCCTTCTGCATGGACCTGTGTGGGCCTATTTCAGCAAGCTCCAACCATTTCAGCTGTGCAGTGGAGAGGTGAGTGTTTGACGTTTGAGATTGCTTTGCCTATTAAACAAGGTCCTCACCTACCCACATCAGGGACCTAAGGACTGCTAGCTCCACTCAGGTCACCCAGCCACCCGCAACAGGGATCCAAAGATAACTGGTACCTCCCAGTCCTTACAACCAAAAATTCTGGGTGCCCATGGTTCCTCTGCAGAACCCACCCACCAGCATGCTCTAGGGGACAGGGATGCGTTTTTCTTAGAGACATTCGGGAGTCAGTTCTCAGCCGCCTGCCTTGTTCAGAGTGTGACCCCCTGCTTCAATCAGACACCGGTATATATACCAATTGCCCCTGCCCCGTTAAGACTCTAGGACAGAGCCTGTATCACACACTTGATGATCAGCTACCTGGAAATCTGAGCTGATTCATACAAGAAAACTGAATGGACTCCTAGACTGACATACCTAATAACAGCTCTAGCCATCTGGGGACGTACGTCAGAGCTCCAAATGTGAAAATAATCAAGCCAGCTCACTCAAGCCACCCATAGGGGTATACCAAAACAAAACAAAGCAAGCAGCTAGGACACAGTACGCAAGCATAAACTAATACAATAACTTATAGATGGCTTGGAGAAACAGTCAATATCAAGTCACATAAAGAAACAGACAATGATCACCTCAAAAGACTCTCAAAACAGAGAATCCAGTGATCTTCTAGATGAAAGTGCATTCCTGGAATTACCAGGTGCAGAATACAAAAGTTTAATATACAGAGCCCTCCAAGACATCAGGAAGGAAATGAGACAATACACAGAACAAGCCAAGGAACACACAGATAAGGCAATTGAAGAAATTAGAAAGATTCTTCAGGAACATAATGAAAAGTTTAATAAGCTGGAAAACGCCTAGACAGACAATAATCAGAAATTCAGAAGATTAACAATAAAATTACAGAATCAGACAACTCAATAGAAAGTCAGAGGAACAGAATTGGGCAAGCAGAAGCCAGAATTTCTGAACTTGAAGATAAATCACTTGGCACTAATATATTTGAAGAAAAATTAGATAAAAGAATTTTTTTAAAAATGAGGAAACCTTAACAATCATGTGGGAATCTACCATGAGAAATGACCTATGAGTGATTGGAGTACCAGAACAGGGAGGGATAACAGAAAATACAGAGAAAATTGTTGAAGATTTGTTGACAGAAAACTTCCCTGATATTGTGAAAGATGAGAAGATATCTATCCAAGATGATCATTGAACTCCACATAAGGTAGATGTTAAAGGAAAGTCACCAAGACGTATTATACTCAACCTTGCCAAAACCAAAGATAAAGAGAGAATTATAAGAGCAGCGAGGGATAAACAAAAAGTCACCTACAAAGGAGAGCCAATAAGAATAAGCTCAGACTACTCAGCAGAAACCATTGAGGCAAGAAGGCAATGGGAACACATATTGTTAAAAAAATGAAGGAAAAAAATTGCCTGCCAAGAATCATATATCCAGCAAAACTGTCTCTTAAATATGAGGGTGAAATTAAGACATTTCCAGATGAACACAATTTTAGGGAATTCATAAAAACCAAACCAAAACTACAAGAAATAATAAAGGGAATTCTTTGGTTAGAAAATCAATAATATCAGGTATCAACCCAAGAAAAGAACACTGGGCAGAGCAATCAGAAGTCAACCCAGACAGGGAAATCCAAAAAACCAAGGAAAATTATATATATATATAAAAAAAAGCCCTGGCCCGGATGGCTTTACTGCAGAGTTCTACCAAACTTTCAGAGAAGAGTTAACACCACTACTACTAAAGGTATTTCAAAGCATAGAAAATGATGGAAAACTACCTAACTCATTCTACAAAGCCACCATTTCCCTGATACCAAAACCAGGTAAAGACATTACAAAAAAAAGAAAATTACAGACCTATATCCCTCATGAACATAGATGCAAAAATCCTCAACAAAATTCTAGCCAATAGAATTCAACAACATATCAAAAAAATAATCCACCATGACCAAGTGGGATTTATACCAGGTATGCAAGCCTGGTTTAATATTAGAAAAAACATTAATGGAATCCACCATATGAATAAAACAAAAGAAAAAAACCACATGATCTTATCAATTGATGCAGAAAAGGCATTTGACAAAGTCCAACACCCATTTATGATAAAAACTCTCACCAAAATAGGAACAGAAGGAAAATTCCTCAACATAATAAAGGGCATCTATGCAAAGCCAACAGCCAACATCACTCTAAATGGAGAGAACCTGAAAGCATTTCCCTTAAGAACGGGAACCAGACAAGGATGCCCTTTATCACCGCTCTCATTCAACATTGTGCTAGAAGTCCTAGCCAGAGCAATTAGGCTAGACAAAGAAATAAAGGGCATCCGGATTGGCAAGGAGGAAGTAAAATTATCTCCATTTGCAGATGACATGATCTTATACACAGAAAACCCTAAGGAATCCTCCAGAAAACTACTGAAACTAATAGAAGAGTTTGGCAGAGTCTCAGGTTATAAGATAAACATACAAAAATCACGTGGATTCCTCTACATCAACAAAAAGAACATCGAAGAGGAAATAACCAAATCAATACCATTCACAGTAGCCCCCAAGAAGATAAAATACTTAGGAATAAATCTTACCAAAGATGTAAAAGACCTATACAAAGAAAACTACAAAGTACTACTACAAGAAACTAAAAAGGACCTACTTAAGTGGAAAAACATACCTTGCTCATGGATAGGAAGACTTAACATAGTAAAAATGTCTATTCTACCAAAAGCCATCTATACATACAATGCACTTCCGATCCAAATTCCAATGTCATTTTTTAATGTGATGGAGAAACAAATCACCAACCTCATATGGAAGGGAAAGAAGCCTCGGATAAGTAAAGCATTACTGAAAAAGAAGAAGAAAGTGGGAGGCCTCACTCTACCTGATTTCAGAAGCTATTATACAGCCACAGTAGTCAAAACAGCCTGGTACTGGTACAACAACAGATACATACACCAGTGGAACAGAATTGAGAATCCAGATATAAATCCATCCACACATGAGCAGCTGATATTTGACAAAGGCCCAGTGTCAGTTAATTGGGGGAAAGATAGTCTTTTTAACAAATGGTGCTGCCATAACCGGATATCCATTTGCAAAAAATGAAACAGGACCCATACCTCACACCATGCACAAAAACTAACTCCAAGTGGATCAAAGACCTAAACATAAAGACTAAAATGATAAAGATCATGGAAGAAAAAATAGGAACAACGTTAGGAGCCCTAATACAAGGCATAAACAGAATACAAAACATTACCAAAAAGACGAAGAGAAACCAGATAACTGGGAGCTCCTAAAAATCAAACTCCTACGGTCATCTAAAAAAAAAAAAAAAATTTTTTTTTTTTTTCATCTAAAGACTTCACCAAAAGAGTAAAAACACCACCTACAGACTGGCAAAGAATTTTCAGCTATGACATCTCCAACCAGTGCCTGATCTCTAAAATCTATATGATTCTGTCAAAACTCAACCACAAAAAGACAAACAACCCAATCAAGAAGTGGGCAAAGGATATGAACATGCACTTCACTAAAGAAGATATTCAGGCAGCTAACAGATACATGAGAAAATGCTCTCGATCATTAGTCATTAGAGAAATGCAAATTAAAACTACGATGAGATTCCATCTCACTCCAACAAGGCTGGCATTAATCCAAAAAACACAAAATAATAAATGTTGGAGAGGCTGCGGAGAGATTGGAACTCTTATACACTGCTGGTGGGAATGTAAAATGGTACAACCACTTTGGAAATCTGTCTGGCGTTATCTTAAACAGTTAGAAATAGAACTACCATAAAAAAAAAAACAACATACAACCCAGAAATCCCACTCCTCGGAATATACCCTAGAGAAACAAGAGCCTTCACACAAACAGATATATGCACACCCATGTTTATTGCAGCTCTGTTTACAATAGCAAAAAGCTGGAAGCAACCAAGGTGTCCATCAATGGATGAATGGGTAAATAAATTGTGGTATATTCACACAATGGAATACTACGCATCAATAAAGAACAGTGATGAATCTGTGGAACATTTCATAACATGGAGGAACCTGGGAGGCATTATGCTGAGCGAAATGAGTCAGAGGCAAAAGGACAAATATTGTATAAGACCACTATTATAAGATCTTGAGAAATAGTATAAACTGAGAAGAACACATACTTTTGTGGTTACGAGGAGGGGAGGGAGGGAGGGTGGGAGGGGTTTTTTACTGATTAGTTAGTAGATGAGAACTACTTTAGGTGAAGGGAAGGACAATACTCAATACATGGAGGGTCAGCTCAACTGGACTGGACCAAAAGCAAAGAAGTTTCCAGGATAAAATGAATGCTTCGAAGGTCAGCAGAGCAAGGGCAGAGGTTTGGGGACCATGGATTAAGGGGACTTCTAAGTCAACTGGCAAAATAATTCTATTATGAAAACATTCCGCATCCCACTTTGAAATGTGGCGTCTGGGGTCTTAAATGCTAACAAGCGGCCATCTAAGATGCATCAATTGGTCTCAACCCACCTGGATCAAAGGAGAAGGAAGAACACCAAGGTCACAAGATAATTATGAGCCCAAGAGACAGAAAGGGCCACATGAACTACAGACTTACATCATCCTGAGACCAGAAGAACTAGATGGTGCCCGGCCACAACAAATGACTGCCCTGACAGGGATCACAACAGAGAACCCCTGAGGGAGCAGGAGATCAGTGGGATGCAGACCCCAAATTCTAACAAAAAGACCATACTTAATGGTCTGACTGAGACTAGAGGAATGCTGGCGGTCATGATCCCCAAACCTTCTGTTGGCCCAGGACAGGAACCATTCCCGACGACAACTCATCAGACATGGAAGGGACTGGACAGTGGGTAGGAGAGACATGCTGATAAAGAGTGAGGTATTTGTGTCAGGTGGACACTTGAGACTGTGTTGGCATCTCCTGTCTGGAGGGGGGATGGGAGGGTAGAGAGGGTTGGAAGCTGGCAAAATTGTCATGAAAGGAGAGATTAGAAGGGCTGACTCATTAGGGGGAGAGCAAGTGGGAGTATGGAGTAAGGTGTATATAAACTTATATGTGACAGAATGACTTGATTTGTAAACGTTCACTTGAAGCTCAATAAAAATTAAAAAATAAAAAAAAGTCCAAAACAGGGTAACAGTGATGTTATTACATAAATTAAGACAACATTAAAATAATAAAGAGGGACTAAGAAATGTAATCATACACCTTCCATATGGAGAGGAAGATACAGAGATACAAAGAAATAAAAGTTAGGTTTAAATTTAGAAAAATCAGGGTTAATTAATAAGGTAACCACAAAGGAGACAAACTATTATACTCATCAAAATAAAATAAGGGAAAAATACAGACTCAGCAGAAATGAAATCATCAACAACAAATAGAAGGAAGGACAATATATAAAGAAAATCTACTCAGCACATAAAATTGACTGGGAAAAAGAAACTGTCAACACACAAAAAAACACATCAAAATGACAGCACTAAATTCATACCTACCCAGAATTACCCTGAATGTAAATGGGCTAAATACACCAATAAAGGGACAGAGAGTGGCAGAACGGATTAAAAAACTAGATCCATCTATATGCTGCCTACAAGAGACACACCTTAGACTTAGAGACACAAACAAACTACAACTCAAAGGATGGAAAAAATATATCAAGGAAACAACAAGCAAAAAAGAGCAGGAGTGGCAATATTAATTTCTGACAAAATAGACTTTCAAGTTAAATCCATCAGAAAGGATAAGGAAGAACAGTGTGTAATGATTAAAGGGACAATACACCAAGAACATATAACCATATTAAATATTTATGCACCCAGTGACAGGGCTGCAAGATACATAAAACAAGCTCTACCAACATTGAAAAGTGAGATAGACAGCTCCACAATAATAGTAGGAGACTTCAACACACCACTTTCAGTGAAGGACAGGACATCCAGAAAGAAGCTCAATAAAGACATGGAAGATCTAAATGCCACAATCAACCAACTTGACCTCATAGACATATACAGAACACTCCACCCAACAGCAACCAAGTACACTTTCTTTTCTAGTGCACATTGAACATTCTCTAGAAAGGACCACATATTAGGTCATAAAACAAGCCTCAGCAGAATCCAAAACATTGAAATACTACGAAGCATCTTCTCTAACCATAAGGCCAAAAAAGTGGAAATCAATAACAGGAAAAGTAGGGAAAGAAATCAAACACTTGGAAAATGAACAACACCCTGCTCAAAAAAGACTGGATTATAGAAGACATTAAGGATGGAATAAAGAAATTCATGGAATCCAATGAGAATGAAAACACTTCCTATCAGAACCTTTGGGACAAAGCAAAAGTGGTGCTCAGAGGCCAATTTATATCAAGAAATGCACACATCCAAAAAGAAGAAAGGGACAAAATCAAAGAATTATCCCTACAATTTTAACAAATACAAGAGAGCAACAAAAGAAACCCACAGGCAGCAGAAGAAAACAAATAATAAAAATTAGAGCTGAAATAAATGAAATAGAAAACAGAAAAACAATCAAAAGAATTAACAAGACCAAAAGCTGATTTTTGAAAAAATCATGATAAACCATTGGCCAAACTGACAAAAGCAAAACAGGAGAGGAAGCAAATAGCCTGAATAAGAAATGAGGTGGGCAATATTACAACAGACCCAACTGAAATTAAAAGAATCAAATCAGATTACTATGAAAAACTGTACTCAAACAAATTTGAAAACCTAGAAGAAAGGGATGAATTCCTAAAAACACACTAACTACATAAACTAACACAAACAGAGGTAGAACACCTAAATAGACCCATAACAAAAGACGAGATTGAAAAGGCAATCAAAAAACTCCCAACAAAAAAAAGCCCTGGTCCGAATGGCTTTACCGCACAGTTCTAACCAAGTTTCAGAGAAGAGTTAACACCTCTACTACTAAAGGTATTTCAGAGCATAGAAAAGGACGGAATACTCCCAAACTCATTCTATGAAGCCACCATATCCCTCATACCAAAACCAGGTAAAGACACCACAAGAAAAGAAAACTATAGACCTATATCCCTCATGAACTTAGATGCAAAAATCCTCAACAAAATTCTAGCCAATAGAATTCAACAACATATCAAAAAAATAATTCCCCATGACCAAGTGGGATTCATACCAGGTATGCAGGGATGGTTCAACATTAGAAAAACAATTAATGTAATCCATCATATAAATAAAACAAAAGACAAGAATCACATGATTTTATCAACTGATGCAGAAAAGGCATTTGACAAAGTTCAATACTCATTTGTGATAGAAACTCTCAGCAAAGTAAGAATAGAAGGAAAATTTCTCAACAAAATAAAGGGCATTTTTACAAAGCCAGCAGCTAACATCACCCTGAATGGAGAGAGCCTGAAAGCATTCCCACTGAGATCAGGAACCAGACAAGGATACCCTTTATCACCGCTCTTATTCAACATTGTTTTGGAGGTCCTAGCAAGAGCAATTAGGCTAGATAGAGAAATAAAGGAAGTCCAGATTGGCAAGGAAGAAGTAAAAGTATCTCTATTTGTAGATGACATGATCTTATACACAGAAAACCCTAAGGAATCCTCCAGAAAACTACTGAAACTAATAGAAGAGTTCAGCAGTGTATTGGGATACAAGATAAACATATAAAAATCAGTTGGATTCCTCTACACCAACAAAAAGAACATTGAGGAGGAAATCACCAAATCAATGCCATTTACGGTAGCCCCCAAGAAGATAAAATACTTAGGAATAAATCTTACCAGACATGTAAAAGACTTATACAAAGGAAACTACAGTACACTTCTGCAAGAAACCAAGAGAGTTACATAAGTGGAAAAACGTACCTTGTTTGTGGATAGGAAGATTTAACATTATAAAAATATCTATTCTACCAAAAGTAATCTATACATTTAATGCAATTCCATTCCAAGTCCCAACAACATTCTTTAATGAGATGGAGAAACAAATCACCAACTTCATATGGAAGGGAAAGAGGTGCCAGATAAATAAGGCCTTACCCAACCCAGTGCCCTCGAGTCGATTCTGACTCACACTGAAAAAGAAGAACAAAGTGGGAGGCCTTACTTTACCTGATTTTAGAACCTATTATACAGCCACAGTAGTCAAAACAGCCTGGTACTGATACAACCACAGATACATACACCAGTGGAACAGAATGGAGAATCCAGACATAAATCCATCCACATATGAGCAGCTGATATTTGACAAAGGCCGCAAAACTCTTAAATGGGGGAAAAGACAGTCTTTTCTACAAATGGTGCGGGCATAACTGGATATCCATCTACAAAAAAATGAAACAAGACCCATACCTCACTCCACGCACAAAAACGAACTCAAAATGGATCAAAGAACTAAATATAAAATCTAAAATGATAAAGATCATGGAAGAAAAAATAGGAACAATGTTAGGAGCCCTAACACATGGCATAAACAGAACACAAAACATTATTAAGAATACAGAAGAAAAACTAGATAACTGGGAGCTCCTAAAAATCAAACACCTATGCTCATCCAAAGGCTTCACCAAAAGAGTAAAAAGACTACCTACAGACTGGGAAAACGTTTTTAGCTATGACATTTCTGATCAGCCCCTGATCTCTAAAGTCCACATGATACTGCAAAAACTCAACTACAAAAAGACAAATAACCCAATTAAAAAATGGGCAAAAGATAAGAATAGACACTTCACTAAAGAAGACATTCAGGTAGCTAACAGATACATGAGGATATGTTCACAATCATTAGCCATCAGAGAAATGCAGATCAAAACTACAATGAGATTTCATCTCACTCCAACAAGGCTGGCATTAATCCAAAAAACACAAAATAATAAATGTTGGAGAGGCTATGGAGAGATTGGAACACTTCTACACAGCTGGTGGGAATGTAAAATGGTACAACCACTTTGGAAATCGATTTGGCGCTTCCTTAAAAAGCTAGAAATAGAACTACCATATGATCCAGCAATCCCACTCCTTTTAATATATCCTAGAGAAATAAGAGCCTTTGCACAAAAAGATATATGCACACCCATGTTCACTGCAGCACTGTTTACAATAGCAAAAAGATGGAAGCAATAAGGTGCCCATCAAT
Organism: Loxodonta africana; assembly: GCF_030014295.1. Lineage (NCBI taxonomy): Eukaryota > Metazoa > Chordata > Mammalia > Proboscidea > Elephantidae > Loxodonta > Loxodonta africana. The sequence continues at coordinate 2,616,281 of NC_087350.1, forward strand.
GGATGAATGGATAAATAAATTATGGTATAGTCACACAATGGAATACTATGCATCGGCAAAGAACAGTGATGAATCTGTGAAACATTTCATGACATGGAGGAAGCTGGAAGGCATTATGCTGAGTGAAATTAGTCAGTTGCAAAAGGACAAATATTGTATAAGACCACTATTACAAGAACTTGAGAAATAGCCAAAACTGAGAAGAAAACATTCTTTTGTGGTTACGAGAGGGGGGAGAGAGGGAGGGTAGGAGAGGGGTATTCATTAATTAGATAGTAGATAGGAATTACTTTAGGTGAAGGGAAAGACAGCACACAATACAGGGGAGGTCAGCACAACTGGACTGGACCAAAAGCAGGGAAGTTTCCTGAATGAACTGAATGCTTCAGAGGCCAGCGTAGCAGGGGCAGGAGTCTGGGGACCATGGTCTCAGGGGACATGTACGTCAATTGGCATAATAAAATCTATTAAGTATACATTCTGCATCCCACTTTGAAGAGTGGCGTCTGGGGTCTTAAACGCTAGCAAGCAGCCATCTAAGATGCGTCAATTGGTCTCAACCCACCTGGAGCAAAGGAGAATGAAGAACACCAAGGACACAAGGCATCTCGAGCCCAAGAGACAGAAAGGGCCACATGAACCAGAGACTACATCATCCTGAGACCAGAGGAACTGGATGATGCCCGGCTACAACCGATGACTGCCCTGACAGGGAACACAACAGAGAACCCCTGAGGGAGCAGGAGAGCAGTGGGAGGCAGACCCCAAATTCTCATAAGACCAGACTTAATGGTCTGACTGAGACTGGAAGGACACCGGTGGTCATGGCCCCCAGACCTTCTGTTGGCCCTGGACAGGAACCATTCCCGAAGCCATCTCTTTAGACATGGATTGGACTGGACAATGTGTTGGAGAGGGTTGCTGGTGAGGAGTGAGCTTCTTGGATCAGGTGGACACTTGAGACTATGTTGCCATCTCCTGCCTGGAGGGGAGATGAGAGGGTGGAGAGGGTTAGAAGCTGGCGAAATGGACACGAAAAGAGAGAGTGGAGGGAGAGAGCAGGCTGTCTCATAAGGGGGAGTGTAATTGAGAGTGTGTAGCAAGGTGTATATGGGTTTTTCTGTGAGAGACTGACTTGATTTGTAAGCTTTCACTTAAAGCACAATAAAAAGTATGAAAAAAAAAGATAATCCACAGAATGAGAAAAAATATCTGCAAAATTTACACCTATAAGTGACTTGTAAATAGAATGTGTAACAAACTCTTACAAGTCAATAACAAAAAGACAAGTCACTTAAAGAATGAGTAAAGGGTTTGAAGAGACATTTTCCCATAGAAGATATACACCTGGTCAACAAGCACATGAAAAGACCTCCAACATTAGTCAATAGAAAAATGCAAATTAAACAGCCACTGTGGTAAACATTTTAGTCGTTCCTTAAAATGTTAAAGCTAGGATTACTATATAACCCAGAGATTTCACTTCTACATATATACTCAGTAGGAATGAAGACATACATCCACAAAAACACTTGTATACAAATGTATGAATTTTAATAGCAGTATTATTTATAACAAAAAAAATTTTTGTTATTATTTATAATAGTCAAAAAGTGGAATCAACCCTAATGTCCATCAATCAATGTCTAGATAAATAATACATGGAGTATTCATACAATGGAATATTTATTCAGCAATAGAAAGGAATGAAGTATAATTCATGTTACAATGTTGATGAAACTTGAAAATATTATCTTAAGTGACAGAAGCCAATAACAAAAGAACACATAGTATATGATTCCACTTATATGAACTGTCCAGGATAGGCAAATCTATAGAGACAGAAAGTATAAGCCTAGGGCTGGGATGTGGGAGTGGTAGGAAAAATGGGTGTGACCACTGATAGGTTATGGAGTTTCCTTCCAGGAGGACAAGGTTGTTCTGAAATTACATTGTGGTGATGGTCGCACAGTCTTGTGAATGTAACAAACATCTTTGAATTATGTACTTTAAATGGGTGAATTTCTCAATAAAGCAGTTACCAAAAAAAAAAAAAAGGCTAGAGAGATGAAAGAAGTTGAGAACTAGAAAGAAGGAACCGGAATCAGTTCAGATCTCACCATGGTTCTGAAGTTTTACTTATGGTTATGATTACTAGGATGGTACTGTGACCATGAAAAATGTCACTAACTTGTTTTTACTTATCTTTCTACTCAGTTGTGGACGTTTTCTTATTGGCTTCAGGAAGCTATTTATATATTGCAACTATCCTTTTGTGTGACAATTTTAAAACATGGTATCAGTATCAGTTTTCTATGGTGAGTAATAAATTTCCACAAATTTGGCAGCTTAAAGCAACACAAATTTATTATCTTGCAATTTCCATGAGTCAGGAGCCCAGCATGTTTTGGCTGAGTCCTCTGCTCAGGCTCTCACAAGACTGAAAGTAAGGTGTTGGCTGGCTGCATGTTCATCTGGTGGCAAAATTAGGGAAAGGTTAGCTTCCATGCTCCCTTGGGTTATTGGCAGAATTTATTTCCTTATAGTCATGTCACTGAGGTTCCCATTTTCTTAGCTGTCACCCAGGGATCACTCATAGCTCCTAGCGGCCACATTTGGATTCCTGCCACATGGCCCTCTTCACAACATGGCAGTTTGCTCCTTTGAGGCCAGCAGGAAAGCATCTATCTGATGCGTCATCTTCTTTTAAAAGGCTGATTAGGTCAGGCCCAGACAATATAATCTCCTTTTTGGTTAACTCAAATTCAACTGACTGGTATCCTAATCATGGAAATGATATTTCCTCATATTCACTAGTCCCATCTACACTCTAGGAGAGAGGATTATGCAGGGTGTGCATACCGGGGTGCAGGAATATTGGAGAACATCTTAGAATTCCGCCTACTAGTCTCAAACAACTGTTGTGAGGATGGCACAGGACAGGCATTGTTTCCTTCTGTTGTACACAGGGTCGCTATGAGTTGGAACTGACTCAACAGCACATCACAAAAACAACAACCGGTCTATGCTGTCCAAGTGACTAGCAAACATTTGAAATGTGGCAAGTCTGAATGGAGATGTGCCATAAGTATAAACACTGGATTTCAAAGACTTAGTATAAAAAGAATGTAAAATAGCTTATTAATAATTTTTATATTAATTACATGTTTAAATGATAATATGTTGGATATATTTGGTTAAATAAAACATATTATTAAGGTTCATTTTATCTGTTTCTTTTTATATTTCTAATGTAACTACTCACCATGCTTCTGTCAGTTCGTAGTACTGTGATGGCTTCTGTGTTGCTGTGATACTAGAAGCTTTGCCACTAGTATTTCAAATACCAGCAGGGTCACCCTTGGTGGACAGGTTTCAGCTGAGCTTCCAGACTAAGACAGACTAGAGAGAAGTTGTGAAGAGGGTCATGTAAAAACCTTATGAACAGCAGAGGAACATTGTCTGATATAGTGCCAGAAGATGAGCCCCTCAGGTTGGAAGAGAATCGAAGTAAGAATGGGGAACAGCTGCCTCCTCAAAGTATAAACCGGTTGAGTCGATTCTGAACCATAGCAAACCTACAGGACAGAGTAGAACTGCCCCATAGAGTTTCCAAGAAGCGCCTGGTGGATTTGAACTGCCGAACTTTTGGTTAGCAGCTGTAGCTCTTAACCACTATGCCTCAAAGTATAGTCAATCTTAATGTCTTTGATGGAGTCAAGCTTTCAGGGCCTTCCCTTTCAGGACCTTCATCTGCAGATGTGGCGTGTCTCAAAAAGAGAAAAAACAGTTGCAAACATCCATTGATAATCAGAAACTGGAATGTATGAAGTATGAATCTAGGAAAATTGGAAGTTGTCAAAAATGAAATGGAACAAATAAACATTGATATCCTAGGCATTAGTGAGCTGAAATGGACTGGTATTGACCATTTTGAATCAGGCAAACATGTGGCCTGCTATGCTGGGAATGACAAATTGAAGAGGAATGGTGTTGCCTTCATCATGAAAAACAGCATTTCAAAATCTATCCTGAAGTAGCATGCTGTGAGAGATAGGATAATATCCATACACTTACAAGAAAGACCTGTTAATACAACTATTACCCAAATTTACAAACGAACCTTTAATGCCAAAGATGAGGAAATTGAAGATTTTTACCAACTTCTGCAGTCTGAAATTGATCAAACACACAATCAAGATGCATTGATAATTACTGGAGATTGGAAAGTGAAAATTGGAATCAAAGAAGAAGGATTGGTATTCGGAAAATATGGCCTCTGTGACAGAAACGACATCAGAGATCACACGATAGAATTTTGCAAGACCAACGACTTCTTCATTGCAAATACCTTTTTTCAACAATGTAAACAGCGACTATACATGTGGACTTCATCCAATAGAAAACACAGGAATCAAATAGACTCCATCTGTGGAAAGAAACAATGGGAAGCTCAATATTATCAGTGAGAACAAGGCCAGAGGCTGACTGTGGAACAGTCCATCAATTGCTCATTTGCAAGTTCAAGCTAAAGCTGAAGAAAATTAAAACAAGTCCACAGGAGCCAAAACACAAGCTTGAGTGTATACCACCTGAATTTGGAGACCATTTCAAGAATACATTTGATTCATTGAACACTACTGACCAAAGACCAGATGAGTCGTGGGAAGACATCAAAGGTATCATACACGAAGAAAGCAAAAGGTCATTAAAAAGGGAAGAAAGACCAAAATGAATGTCAGAAGAGACTCTGAAACTTGCTTTTGAGTGTGGAGTAGCTAAAGGGAATGGAAAAAATGATGAAATAAATGGGCTGAACAGGAGATTGAGAAGGCAAAGTAAAATATTATAAAGAAAACTGCAAAGACCTGGAGTTAGAAAACCAAAAGGGAAGAATGCACTCAGCATTTCTCAAGCTGAAAGACAGGAAGAAAAAATTCAAGCCTCAAGTTGTAATTCTGAAAGATTCTATGGGCAAAATATTGAATGATGCAGAAAGCATCAAAAGCAGATGGAAGAAATACATAGTCACTATACCAAAAAGAATTGGTCGATGTTCAACCATTTCAGGAGATAGCATATGATCAATAACTGATGGTATTGAAGGAAGAAGTCCAAGAAGTACTGAAGACATTGGCAAAAAACAAGGCTCCAGGAGTTGATGCAATACCAGTTGAGATGTTTCAACAAACAGATGCAGCACTGGAAGTGCTCACTCGTCTATGCCAAGAAATTCGGAAGACAGCTACCTGTCCAACCGACTGGAAGAAATTCATATTTGTACCAGCTCCAAAGAAAGGAGATCCAACAGGATAAGAAAATTATCGAACCATATCATTAATGCACACGCAAGTAAAATTTTGCTGAAGATCATTCAAAAGTGGTTGCAGCAGTACATCAATTGCCAGAAATTAAAGCCAGGTTCAGAAGAGGACATGGAATGAGGGTGTCAGACAGACCTTGGCTGAAAGCAGAGAATACCAGGAAGATGTTAACCTGTGTTTTATTGACAGCGCAAAGGCATTTGACTGTGTTGATCATAACAAATTATGGGCAACATGGAGAAGAATGGGAATTCCAAAACACTTAATTGTGTTTATGCAGAACCTGTACATAGACCAAGAGGCAGTGGTTTGTACAGAGCAAGGGGATACTGCAAGGTTTAACATCAAGAAATATATGTGTCAAGGTTGTATCTTTTCACCATACTTCCTCAATCTGTATGTTGAACAAATAATTGGAGAAGCTGAACTATATGAAGAAGGTGACATCAGGATTGGAGGAAGGTTCATTAACAACCTGTAATATGCAGATGACACAATCTTACTTGCTGGAGAGGAGGACTTAAAGCAGTTACTGATGAAGATCAAAGACTACAGCCTTCAGTATGGATTACATCTCAACATAAATCCTCACAACTGGACCAATAAGCAACATCATGATGAATGGAGAAGAGTTTGACGTTGTCAAGGATTTCATTTTACTTGGATTCACAATCAGTGCCTGTCATGAACTGAATTATGTCCCCCCAAAAAATGTGTGTATCAATTTTGCTGGGCCATTATTCCCAATATTGTGTGGCTGTCCTCTATTTTGTGATTCTAATTTTATGTTAAAGAGGATTGGGGTGGGATAGTAACACTCTTACTAAGGTCACATCCCTGATCCAATGTAAAGGGAGATTCCCTGGGGTGTGGCCTGCACCCCGTTTTATCTCTCAAGAGATGAAAAGGAAAGGGAAGCAAGCAGAGAGTTCAGGGCCTCATAGCACCAAGAAAGCAGTGCTGGGAGAAAAGCGTGCACTTTGGACCCAGAGTCCCTGCTCAGAGAAGCTCCTAGTCTGGGGGAAGATTGATGAGAAGGCTGACAGAGAAAGAAAGCTTTCCTCTGGAGCTGACACCCTGAATTTGGATTTTTAGTCTACTTTCTGTGAGAAAATAAACTCCACCTTGTTAAAGCCATCCACTTGTCATATTTCTGTTACGGCAGCACTAGATGACTAAGACAGAATTTGGTACCGGGAGAGTGGGGTGCTGCTTTAACAGATACCTAAAATGTGGAAGTGGTTTTGAAACTCTGAATGGATAGAAGACTCAGAAGGAAGTAAGGAGAACTGTTAACACCAGAGAAGGTGCAGATAGTGAGAAAAAGCAGCAGAGGACCAGCAGCAGCAGCGAACCAGCAGCAGCAGAACCAGAAGACCAGCACCAGACAGCGCTGGAGCCAACCCATGGAGCAAGAAAGCCAAGTGCCTGTGCACAGGAGGCTTCCTGGAGAAGCGGGTTGCCTCCAGGCACTTATCAGTGGCGTTACAGAGCTTTGGAACAATTGCCTCAGCAGAGCAGATGTGGATATGAGGCCTGAGGGCTGAGAGACCACAGGAAGCAGAAGCTGAAGAGGCAAGGAACACAAAAAGCCGAGCTGCCTCAGTCTCAGAAAGTATGGCCAGGACCTCTGGGGTTTCAAAAGGTGGAGCCATGGCCTCTGGTATTTGTAAGGGTGGAGTTGCCACACAGATGGACTAGGAGAATGGTGTGCCTAAAGCCAAGGGAGCAGAGTTGCTGTCCCAGTGGGCCTGGAAGTCGGAGCTGAAGCCCAGAGCTGAGGGGCCTCCACTCAGAATCTGGAGAGTGTGGCCAATACCTAGAGTCTGGAGGGCAGGGCCATTGTATAAACTGTCTCAGAGAACAGAATATTATTTTCAGAGCCTTGAGGTCTAATGTAATATGTTCTGCTGACTTGCTTGGTGTCTGTTATTCCTTCTTTTCCTCCAGTTTCTCCCATTTGTAATGGAAATGTCTAGCTTGTGCCTGTTCTGCCATTGTACCTTTGGAAGCAGATAACTTGTATTCTAGATTTCACAGATAAAGAGGAATTTTTGGATTTTGGACTTGGAGTCAAGACTTTTGCTATGATATGATGGGGTGAATATGTTTTGCATGTTGCAAGGATGTGATTTTGAGAGGCCAAAGGGTGGAATGTCGTGGACTGAATTATGTCCCCCCCAAAATTTGCATATCAATTTGGCTGGGCCATGATTCGTGGTACTGTATGGTTGTCCTCTATTTTGTGATTGTAATTTTATGTTAAAGAGGATTAGGGTGGGATTGTAACACCCTTACTAAAGTCACATCCCTGATATAATGTAAAGGAAGTTTCCCTGGGGTGTGGCCTGCACCTCCTTTTATCTCTCAAGAGATAAAAGGGAAGGGAAGCAAGCAGAGAGTTGGGGACCTCATACCACCAAGAAAGCAGTGCCGGGAGCAGAGCATGTTCTTTGGACCCGGGGTCCCAGCACAGAGACGCTCCTAGTCTGGGGGAAGATTGATGAGGCTGACAGAGAGAGTAAGCCTTCTGCTGGACCTGACACCCTGAGTTTGGACTTTTAGCCTACTTTAACGTGAGAAAATAAACTCCACTTCGTTAAAGCCATCCACTTGTATTTCTGTTATGGCAGCACTAGATAACTAAGACAATTCCCATGGAAGCAGCAGTCAGGAAATCAAATGACTTAACACATTGGTCATATCTGCTGCAAAAGGTCTCTTCAAAGTATTGAAAAACAAAGATGTCACTTTGAGGACTAAGGGGTGCCTGACTCAGGTCAGGGTATTTTTCAATCACTTTATATGCATGCGAAAGCTGGACAATGAATAAGGAAGACCGAAGAATTGATGCCTTTGAAGTACGGTATTGGTGAAGAATATTGAATATACAATAGACTGCTGGAAGAATGAACAAGTCTGTCTTGGAAGAAATACAGCCCAGAAATGAGGATGGAAGCAAGGATGGCGGGGCTTCGTCTCACATACTTTGGACATGTTATCAAGAGGGGCCAGTCCCTGGAGAAGGACATCATGCTTGGTAAAGTAGAGGGCCAGGGAGAAAGAGGAAGGCCCTCAAAGAGATGGATGGACAGTGGCTGCAACAATGGGCTCCAATGTAACAATGATTGTGAGGATGGTGCAGGACCGGGCAGTGTTTTGTTCTGTTTTACATAGTGTCGCTATTAGTCAAAACTGACTCAATGGCACCTGACAACAACAACAGCAGTATCAGAGAATATTCTGAGCCCAAGGCTTTAGCTTAGGCCCCAACTTAGCCTGGATGGGAATTGTAGAGGCAGACCATCCTCCCAACAGTCAGATTTTTTAATTAATTTTAATAAGTATAGGAATATTTTGGATGCTTTGCTTCTCCCATGACACATTTGTCTGTTTAGTAAGTATGGACAGGAACACTCCCCCATCTGTACAAGAAAAAGGAATGAACACAGGGAGCTATGTGTGAGCCAATATACTGGTTTCCTATTGCTGCTATAAGAAATAAGCACATCCCAGACTCTCTGTTAGCACAAAACTAAAACTATGCCTAAAGCCAACTCTTCAGATAAAGATGTGACTGGACTATAAGACATAAAATGATACTCGTGAAGAGTGTGCTTCTTCGTTTAAGTAAATACATGAGACTAAATGGGCATCTCCTGTCCGGAGGGGAGATGAGAAGGCAGAAATGGACAGGAACCGGTCAAATGGACATGGGAAATCTGTGGTGGAAAGGGGGAGCGTGCTGTCACATTATAGGGAAAGCAACTAGGGTTACATGATAATGTGTGTATAAATTTTTGTAAGAGAAATTAATTTGAACTGTAAAGCACAATTAAAAAAAAATGACTGAGTAATGATTAAAAAAAAAGAAATGAGCACATGGTGGGAATGTAAAATGGTACAATCATTTTGGAAAATATGATGCTCTCTTGAAAAGCTAGAAATAGAAATATCATACAACCCAGCAACCGCACTCCTAGAAGTATATCCTAGAGAAATAAGAGCTGTCACACAAATAGACATATGCACACCCATGTTCATTGCAGTGTTATTCACAATAGCAAAAAGATGGAAACAACCTAAGTGTCCATATTAACAGATGAATGGATAAACAAACTATGGTACATACACACAATGGAATAATATACAACAATAAAGAATAATGATAAGTCTGGGAAACATCTCACAACATGGATGAATCTGGAAGGCATTATGCTGAGTGAAATAAATCAATCACAAAAGGACAAATAGTATATGAGACCACTATTATAAAAACTCATGAAAAGGTTTACACACAGAAAGAAAAAATCTTTGGTAGTTACTAGGGAGGGAAGAGAGGGTAGGGGTAAAAAAAGAATGAGCACAAACTTAGTGGCTTAAAACAATATAAACTTATTATAGTTCTGGAGATCAGAAGTCTGAAATCAGCCTCAGTAGGCTAAAATCAAGGTGTCAGCAGGGCTGGTTCTGACCAATTCTCAGCATCTTCTCACTGTCTCCTGTTCCAAAACTCATCCTGCCTCACCAGGACCATTCCAACAGACTCTTCACTGACCCACCTGTCTACACACCACTCAGGAGCTGGAGTAATCTTTTCAAAATAAAAAGCAGGTCTTTTCACTCTCTGTCTTAGACTGGGTTCTCTAAAAAAAAAGAGAAGCAAAATCAGTGAAGTTTTATATATACATAGAGAGAGAGATTTATCTCAAGGAAATGGCTCACATGGTTGTAGAGGCTGGCAAGTCCCAAGTCTGTGGGTCAGGCATCAGGACAGAGGCTTTTCCTGACTCATAGAGCTACAGGGGCTGACAAACCCCAAATCGGCAGGGCTGATAGCAGGCAGCTGACTCACAGGCTGTGGAGGCTGATGAATCCCAAGATCAAAAGGCAATACAGCAGGCTGCTGGCTCATGGGCTGTGGAGGCCAAGGAATCCTGAGATCAGCAGGTAAAATGGCAGACCACTGGCTCACAAGCTGTGAAGGCTGATGAATCCCAAGATCAGCAAGTAATATGGCAGGCCACTGGCTCATGTACCAAGAAATGGAGGTCAGATGATGACAAGCCAGATGCAGAATCCAGAGGGAGCAAAAGCCATAGAGTTTGGCCAGAATGTTCATACATATTAGATGCAAGCCACACTCTTGAGGAAACTCCCCTTACAGCTGATTGGCTGATCACATTAAATCACTTCATGGTGGTGATTTCATTATTTTGCAAATGGAGGATAACTATACCATTACACAACTGCCAAATTACATCATACATAACTGCCAAACTACATCATTACATAAGATTCAAACCACTGAGAATCATGGTCCGGCTGAGTTGATTCATACCTTAACCATCAAACTCCCCAAACTTAAAAGTTTCCAAGTCTTGTGTCTGTCTGATAACTTCTGTAGGATCTTTTTGCTTTTACGATGTTTGAGGATAATTAGGATATATCATACTTGAGAGTTATGTTAAGTGATTAGAAAAGCTTGAACAAGTATGTTTGTAATCAACATTCAACGTCCAAAATAATTCCATTTGCTAAATGATTACATTTTGATACATTAATTGCATCTTAATCTTTCTGCTTCACTCTTAGTTCAACAGTTTCTTTGAATCTTTTTGTGTTCTTGGTGTGGGCTGGGGGTAAAAATGAAAGGAAAATGACAGGAGTAAAACAACACTTTAAGAAAAAGGATTGATAGAATGAGAAAAGTTACAACCCATTTCTAGAACACCGAAAGCAGAAAAAAGAGTGTTGATGGAGGAAATAGCAAAGGAAACCACAGCCCACAGGAAACCACAGCTAGAATGCCTACTGTGGTTGGGGTGAGGGGTTCAGCCATGGAAGAAACCGCTATGCTCTGTAGAACTTGGAATGGCTCAGGGCTCACTAGTACAGCCAGGAGAGAAGAATGGGGTTAAAACTCAAGCACTGTCTAAAGGTCTGTGTATAGAACAGTCAGTATTCCTACCCAGCCCCTGTGCACAGGCCTGCAAGGGCATTCAGCAGATATTTATTCCAGACAAAGGGTAATGTGAAAAGTCTTGGAAGGATAGGGGCAACTAGTATAGATGCCCTCAGTAAAGACCTCCTCATGTGGGACTTACCATTAGTTGGTTTTTTATGCACTCATGCTGAAGGGCAGTTCGAAGGTCAACAGTACATATTCAGATTCTCAGAGTTTCTGGTCAGCCTTCACAGTCCCTCATTCTTAAATACAAAAGGACAGCCAAGGCTTACCAAAAATAAAGAAACTTTGGTATGAAAGAAAACAACCCCTATTTTTAAAAGTGAAAGACAGAAATGTATCCTGGAGGAAACAGTTAATTCAAGAACATAAGAGAATGTAGTTAAAAGAATGATACCTCATCAATCATTGTATCAGAGAGATTTTAGAAAATATTGCATCCATGAAACAAGAACAGAGTGCTATGAAAAGTGAGCAATGTAAAAATAACCACAAACAAATTTTCTGGAAATTAAAAATATGGTTCACAAATTTAAAGATAAATATGGATGGCCAATGATGTTTAGCAAATCTCCCAGAACACAGAGATAAAAATGAGACAGAAAATATGGCAGAAACAATAAATGATATAATGATTAATCCAAGAGGTACAATACCCAACTAATAGGATTTCAGAGAAAAGAAAGGAAGTAGGGAGGAAGGGAGGGAGGGAAAAAGGGAGAAAGAACTTAAAAGGAAAAGTAGAAATTTAACAGATAAAAAACATAGAAAATTTTCAAGGAGTTGAGGAAGGATACTGTTATGGATTGAATTGTATCACCTCAAAAATATGTGCTGGGATCCTAACCCCTATACATGTGGATGAGCACTGGTGGAGAGGTGATTAAAGTGCTCAGCTGCTAACCAAAAGCTCAATGATTCAAACTCATCAGCAGGAGAAAAGATGTGGTAGTCTGCTTCCATAAAGATTTTTAAACCCTATGGAGCGGTCCTACATAGAGTTGCTATGAGTCAAAATAGACTTGAAGATAGTGGGTTTGATTACACATGTAAATGTAATCCCATTTGTAAATAGTTTTCTTTGTTATGCTAATGGGGTTATGCGAGTGTAGAATGTTCCTTAAACCTAATCACTTTTGCTATATCGAAAGAGCGGATTAGGCATAGAGACAGGCAAGCACAAATGGAGGAACATATGCCACATGAAGATCATCAGTAACCGGAGTAGAGACTGCAAGAGACAAGGATCTTGCCCCAGAACCAACAGACAAGAGAGCCTTCCCCTAGAGCCGGTGCCCTAAATTCAGACTTCTAACCTTCTGAACTGTGAGAAAATAAATTTCTCTTCTTTAAGCCATTCACTTGTATTTGTGTTACAGCAGCACTAGGAGACTAAGACAGAAACAACCTTCAGACTGAAAGAGCCATTGAATGGATAATATCAAATAAAATCCATTTTTTCAGTTGTCTGTTCAGTTCTGGCATTGGCTGCACATGCATCGTTTCTTCCTCTGACCGTAGCCATTACCAGGGAAAATTTATTAAAAAAACAAAATCTACTCCTAACCCAGAAAACCTCTCCACAAAAATAGAAGAGAAAGAAAAGTTTTATCATTGAATAAGAATTAAACCAGAATGTAATGCATCACAGGTAATCCACTAAGCGATTGCAAAGACAGAAAAGATCGTAACCGCTGGTAAAACCAAAACCAAACCTGTTGCCTTCCAGTGGATTCCGACTCATAGCGACCCTATAGGACAGAGTGGAACTGCCCCATAGAGTTTCCAAGAAGTGCCTGGTGGATTCAAACTGCTGACCTTTTGGCTAGCCGCTGTAGCACTTAACCACTACTCCACATAAGGGGGCACAATTATTATATTCATATTTTAAAGATAATTGTTAGTTTTCTAGTCATTCTGGTCCCTGATCCATTGAGAAGGCTGGGCCACCTGAGTTCATGCTAATCTTCTCCAGAAAAAAAAGGAAGGTAGAGAAGAATTTCCTGAAGTTATATTTACATACTTTTAGAAAGACAAAAAATTTACAAGTTATTTAAAGCGAATTCTAAAGAAAGCAGTGGGAGACAGGAGCTCCTTCCCGTTTTCACCGGTGGTATTTACCCATTTATTTTCCATTTGTACTTGTTCTTACAACCTTACCCTTGTGTTACTATAAAATGGTAACATTAAAACTTTCTAATTTGCTATTTCTACTTTTATTTGAGCAGATTTCAGCTGTCTGAATACCCAGGAGGTCTACAGTAAAATGCAAAACAAAGCAATTAGCAAAAGTACTGACCAAATCATTTTTATTTTCCTAGAATCCAGATTTCTGAGTTCATGAAATTGGGGTGACTCACCCAAGCCATCTGCCCTTAGGTGTCTTTTTGAGCCTTGAAGGAACTGGTTTCCTGGAGTCACCTTCAGGTCAAACAATAACTTATAAGCAGCTCAGCTGACATCATTTTGCTTTAGGCAGTGGGTTCTTTTAGAAAATTATCTATGTGCAGCCAATTTCAAGAAGGGGGACCTCCAGGGCCTGACTAGAGGCTGTTTTAGAATGTATGGCAATGTCCTTCGTGACTATTTCTGTAATCTGCCCTGTGCTTTGATGCTATCTCTTGAGAAATTAATGTAACAATGACCTATATAACCTGTTTTCACTGCCCCCTCTTTGGAGCACCTTCCTGACAAATTCAGGTGACACTGCCCAATTCGAACCCCGTCTACTCACAAAAATATATTCAGTTAAACTAATTTTTGGTGTTTTGCTAAGCCTTTAGGTGTTTGACAATTCCTGGCATCAGAAATTGGATCCACAGTGGCTGACCAATGTCCCCCAGAGTTCTCACTTGACATAGGTATGACATCTACAAAAGCCCTTTCAGCTTACTGTCTCCATGGAGCATCTGGAGATGACCGTGGTAAACCCTCACAGATTCTCGAGCTCCATTCTTTTAGCATTTTGAGCTTGAATTCAATATTTATTTTGAGTTCACTGAATTTGCTGTTTCGTTTTTGGTGGGTACCACTTAGGACTGCCCCAAAATGAGGTATGCCAAATCCAATAAGGCAGCAGATTTTCCCAGGGAAACTCTGGCTTGCTACATGGCCAAGAACTATGACTCTAGGTCTTGTTTGTAATCGGATGTTTATTTGAACTCCCTAATGGCAGTGTCTTAAGCTGGGTTCTCTAGAGAAGCAAAACTAGTGAAGCATCTGTGTATATATACATACAAATATGTATGTATATACACATAGAGATGTATATTAAGGAAATGGCCCACACAGTTGTAAAGGCGGGAAAGTCCCAAGTCCGTGGGTCAGGCTGGAGGCTTCTGCTGACACACATAGCTGCAGGGGTTGGTGAACCCAAGATCCACGCTGCGGAGACTGAGGAACCCCAAAATCGGCACGCAAGCTGCTCGCTCAAGTCCCAAACTGGAGATCAGATGAACAGGAGCCAGCTGCAGGATTCAGAGTAAGCAAAAGCCCCCAGCCTTTGCCAGAAAGTCCACCTATAGTGCATGCAGGCCACACCACCAAGGAAACTCCTTTTCAACTGATTGGCTACTCACAGCAGATCCCATCATGGAGGGGAACACATTATATCATATCTCATCAAGGAAGTGATTTCGTCATTACATGACTGCCAAGCTACATCATAACTGCCAAACCACCGAGAATCATGGCCCAACCAAAGTGACACACAACATTAACAATGACAGGCAGTTTGTCAAATCAGTGGCCACTTTGGGGTACTTTCCAGTTGAGGATAGTAATATATTTCAGGTCTGAATTAGAAAACTGTTGTGCCAAAACCAGACAGGAAAAAATAGGATGCTTATTTTGATTAGTAATCGAGGCTTCCATATGTATTCAGGATTTAAAATAACCTCTCCGAAACACTGTTTAAAAGAAAAAATTGAAACCACTTCGGAAATTGATTTGGTGCTTCCTTAAAAAGCTAAAAAGCTAGAAATAGAACTACCATACTATCCAGCAATCCCACTCCTTGGAATATATCCTAGAGAAATAAGAGCCTTTACACGAACAGATATATGCACACCCATGTTCACTGCAGTGCTGTTTACAATAGCAAAAAGATGGAAACAACCAAGGTGCCTATCAAGAGATGAATGGATAAATAAATTATGGTATATTCACACAATGGAATACTACTCATCGATAAAGAACAGTGATGAATCGGTGAAACATTTCATAACATGGAGGAATCTAGAAGGCATTATGCTGAGTGAAATTAGTCAGTTGCAAAAGGACAAATACTTTAGGTGAAGGGAAAGACCGCACACAATACCAGGGAGGTCAGCACAACTGGACTAAACCAAAAGCAAAGAAGTTTTCTGAATAAACTGAATGCTTCGAAGGCCAACATAGCAGGGGTGGGGTTTGGGGGACCATGGTTTCAGGGGACACCTAAGTCAATTGGCGTAATAAAATCTATTAAGTATACTTTCTGCATCCCACTTTGAAGAGTGGTGTCTGAGGTCTTAAAGGCTAGCAAGCAGCCATCTAAGATGCATCAATGAGTCTCAACCTGCCAGTATCAAAGGAGATTAAAGAACACTGAGGACACAATGTAATTATGAGCCCACGAGACAGAAAGGGCCATAGGACCCAGAGACTACATTATCCTGAGACCAGAAGAACTAGATGGTGCCTGGCTACAAGCAATGCTTGCTCTGACAGGGAACAGAATAGAGAACCCCTGAGGGAGCAGGAGAGCAGTGGGATGCAGACGCCAAATTCTCATAAAAACACCAGACTTAATGGTCTGACTGAGACTGGAAGGACACCGGTGGTCATGGCTCCCAGACCTTCTGTTGGCCCAGGACAGGAACCATTCCCGAAGCCAACTCTTCAGACTTGAATTGGAGTGGACAATGGGTTGGAGAGGGATGCTGGTGAGGAGTGAGCTTCTTGGATCAGGTGGACACTTAAGACTATGTTGGCATCTCCTGCCTGGAGGGGAGATGAGAGGTTAGAGGAGGTTAGAAGCTGGGGAAATGGACACGAAAAAGAGAGTGGAGGGAGTGAGCCGGCTGTCTCATTAGGGGGAGGGCAACTGGGGGTATGTAGCAAGGTGTATATAAGTTTTTGTGTGAGAGACTGACTTGATTTGTAAAAAAAAATAAACTTCCTCTTAAAGCACAATAAAAGTTATTAAAAAAAAAGACAGAGAGAGAATGAGAGAAATGGTTAGCCAACAATTGGTGGGTTCATTTACAAAATTGCTAAAGAGCTTTGGTATTTACCGAATAGGTAAAAGGTTATGATAAAGAGAAGGCAAAACTACTTACCAAGAGAATAGTAAAAGGGTAAGAATTTGTTGTTTTTATCTTTTAAAATACCTAGGCCAACATAAACATATGTAAATGAATTAGGATGACATATTCTTGTCTTTGACCAGAAGCCAAAAGTTAGAGATGACAATACCTGAAATTGCCAAGGGGGTGAAGGGGTGGGGGAATGGGGGGATGTGTCCACCCCTGCCGAAAATTTAAGGTTAGGTAGAATGGAGATACATTGAGACTTCAAAAAAAAAAAAAGAAAGTCAATAAAATCTAAGGTTAGATTGAGAAAAATATGGGAAATAGTGAAGGTTTGAATGAAAACATGGACTACTTAAATGAACTTTATTTCGACAATAAGGTCTTGTGGTATATTGCCTTAAAATAATTTCCTAAATCTTTAGGTAATTTACTGATATTAAATTGAGTTAGCAGGTGTTCGTATTAATTCAAGCTTCTATACCTTTGATTTTTTATGCCACAGGGAAAGAATTTTTTTTTTTAATGAGTGAGTTCATTTTTGCCACTTAAAGAGTTGTGATGTAAGAGATGCAACAAAGTTTAAAATGTTTATTAAAAAAGGAATTTATTTAATATGGTCAAAGTTTTTTTTTTTGTCATACACAACCCCTAAATAAATACAATTACAAAGTCATACTAGCACCCAGCATGAGACAGCTAACATGCGTAGAACTGAAAACACACTGCTGTTGTTTTTGTTAGGTGTCATTGAGTCGATCCGACTCATAGCAACCCTATGCACAACAGAACGAAACACTGCCCAATCCTGCACCATCTGCACAATTGTTGCTATGCTTGTGCCCATTGTTGCAGCCACTGTGTCGATTCATCTCTGTTTCACTGACCCTCTACTTTACCAAGTATGATGTCCTTTTCCAGGGACTGATCTTTCCTGATAACGTGTCCAAAATATATGAGACATAGTCTTGCCATTCATGATGCTAAGGAGCATTCTGTTTGTACTTCTTCCAAGACAGATTTGTTTGTTCTTTTGGCAGTCCATGGTATGCTCAATATTGTTCTCCAATGCCACAATTCAAAGGCGGCAGTTCTTCTTCAGTTTTCCTTATTCTTTGTACAGCTTTCCCATGCATATGAGGTGATTGAAAACACCATGGCTTGGGTCAGGTGCACCTTAGTCCTAAAGGTGAAATCTTTGTTTTTTAACACTTAAAAGAGGTCTTGTTACCGGTGCCTCTATGCCTTTAATTAAATAAGTTTCTTCCCTCTCACTGGTCAAGAATGAGCAGGCAAGGCAAGGAGGATTTTACAAATGAGCAAAGCTTTATTAAAGAGGCTTGTAAGTGGGGAAGAGGAGGGCCTAGGCAACATTTACCTCCATCTCACAGAACAAAGGACTTGCATGGGTTTTAAAAACATCTGTGCAGGAAAAAGATTCATGTTTATTCAGAGGCATAGGCGGGGTTTTCCGGTTAGTGGCCTATTTTGTGCGGGGATAGAAAGAAAAGACCAAAGTGGATGTCAGAGGAGACTCTGAAACTTGCTTTTGAGCATCGAGCAGCTAAAGCAAAAGGAAGAATTCATGAAGTAAAAGAACTGAACAGAAGATTTCAAAGGGCCTCTCAAGAAGACAAAATAAAGTACTATAATGACCTGTGCAAAGAGCTGGAGATGGAAAACCAAAAGGGAAGAACACACTCAGTGTTTCTCAACCTGAAAGAACTGAAGAAAAAATTCAAGCCTCGAGTTGCAATAGTGAAGGATTCCATGGGGAAAATATTAAATGATGCAGGAAGCATCAAAAGAAGATGGAAGGAATACACAGAGTCATTATACCAAAAAGAATTAGTCAATATTCAACCATTTCAAGAGGTGGCATATGATCAGGTACCAATGGTACTGAAGGAAGAAGTCCAAGGTGCTCTGAAGGCATTGGCGAAAAACAAGGCTCCAGGAATTGATGGAATATCAATTGAGATGTTTCAACAAACAGATGCAGCGCTGGAGGTGCTCACCTGTCTATGCCAAGAAATATGGAAGACAGCTTCCTGGCCAACTGATTGGAAGAGATCCATATTTATGCCTATTCCCAAGAAAGATGATCCAACCGAATGTGGAAATTATAGAACAATGTCATTAATATCACATGCAAGCAAAATTCTGCTGAAGATCATTCAAAAACGGCTGCAGCAGTATATTGACAGGGAACTGCCAGAAATTCAGGCTGGTTTCAGAAGAGAACGTGGAACCAGGGATATCATTGCTGATGTCAGATGGATCCTGGCTGAAAGCAGAGAATACCAGAAGGATGTTTACCTGTGTTTTATGGACTATGCAAAGGCATTTGACTGTGTGGATCATAACAAACTACGGGTAACACTGCGAAGAATGGGAATTCCAGAACACTTAATTGTGCTCTTGAGGAACATTTACATAGATCAAGAGGCAGTTGTTTGGACAGAACAAGGGGATACTGACTGGTTTAAAGTCAGGAAAGGTGTGCGTCAGGGTTGTATTCTTTCACCATGCCTATTTAATCTGTATGCTGAAAAAATAACACAAGAAGCTGGACTATATGAAGAAGAATGGGGCATCAGGATTGGAGGAAGACTCATTCACAACCTGCGTCATGCAGATGACACAACCTTGCGTGCTGAAAGTGAAGAGGACTTGAAGCACTTACTAATGAAGATCAAAGACCACAGCCTTCAGTATGGATTGCACCTCAACATAAAGAAAACAAAAATTCACAACTGGACCAATGAGCAACATCATGATAAACGGAGAAAAGACTGAAGTTGTCAAGGATTTCATTTTACTTGGATCCACACTCAACAGCCATGGAAGCAGCTGTCAAGAAATCAAAAGACGCATTGCATTGGGCAAATCTGGTGCGAAGGACCTCTTCAAAGTGTTGAAGAGCAAAGATGTCACCCTGAAGACTAAAGTGCACTTGACCCAAGCCATGCTATTTTCAATCACATCATATGCATGTGAAAGCTGGACAATGAATAAGGAAGACTGAAGAAGAGTTGATGCCTTTGAATGCTCCTTAGAAGCAAGGATGGCGAGACTGCGTCTTACATACTTTGGACATGTTGTCAGGAGGGATCAGTCCCTGGAGAAGGACATCATGCTTGGCAGAGTACAGGGTCAGCGGAAAAGAGGAAGACCCTCAATGAGGTGGATTGACACAGTGGCTGCAACAATGAGCTCAAGCATAACAATTGTAAGGATGGCTCAGGACCGGGCAGTGTTTCGTTCTGTTGTGCATAGCGTTGCTACAAGTCGGAACCGACTCAAAGGCACCTAACAACAACAACAAGGTTAACTAAGGTGCATGCGCAGTGCCTTTTTAAGATGCCTTTAAGATGGCTCCTGTCCCTAAGGCTTCTGGGATCTGTAGCAGGACTTACTATGGAGTGTTGCACCTGTGCAGTTGCCTGTTCCCCAAGTTCGATTCCCCAGCTCTAGCTGCAGCCCCTCACTGCCCCTGGTGGAAGGTCACACAGAGGTCACAGGTGGATATTCTGCACATGCCCATTGGGCTGGTTTCATCCCGCTACTTCTGAAAGACAACTTTAAAGATGTTTGTGGGCTTTTTTCTGACATCCTGCCTCATTGTTCTGGGGAATGGCTTTGTGTTTTTGCCCTGGCCCATTTCCTGTTACTTTGTTATTTTAATTTGTCTATGTGAATTGCAGATTTGGGGGCCCTTCTGTTCCCTGTCTTACTCTTTTGCAGGAGATTTGCCCAGTGCAATGTGTCTTTAGATTTCTTGACTGCTGCTTCCATTGGTGTTGATTGTGGAGCCAAGAAAAATGAAATCCTTTACAACCTCAATCTTTTCTCCATTCATCATGATGTTGCTTATGGGTTCAGTTGTGAGAAATTTTGTTTTCTTTATGTAGAGGTGTAATCCATACTGAAGGCTGTGGTCTTTGATCTTCATCAGTAAGTGCTTTAAGTCCTCTTCACTTTCAGCGAGCAAAGTTGTGTCATCGGCATATCACAGGCTGTTAATGAGTCTTCCTGCAAACTTGATGCCCTGTTCTTCTTCATATAATCCAGCTCCTCGGATTATTTGCTCAGCATACAGATTGAATAGGTATGATGAAAGGATACTACCCTGATGCAAACATTTCCTGACTTTAAACTGTGCAGTATTCCCTTGTTTTGTTTGAACGACTGCCTCTTGATCCATGTACAGATTCCTCTTGAGCACAATTAAGTTTTCTGGAATTCCCATTCTCTGCAGTGTAATCCATAACTTGTTATGGTCCTCAGAGTCAAATGCCTTAGCATAGTCAATAAAACACAAGTAAACATCTTTCTGGTATTCTCTGCTTTCAGCCCGGATCCATCTAACATCAGCAGTGATATCCCTGGTTCCACGTCCTCTTCTAAATCTGGCTTGAATTCCTGGCAACTCCCTGTTGATACGCTGCTGCAACCGCTTTTGAATGATCTTCAGGAATATTTTGCTTGCATGTGATATTAATGATATTGTTTGATAATTTCTGCATTCGGTTGGATCACCTTTCTTGGGAATAGACATAAATATGGATCACTTCCAGTTGGTTGACAGGTAGCTGTCTTCCAAATTTCTTGGCGTAGATGAGTGAGCACTTCCAGCACTGCATCCCCTTTGTTGAAATATCTCAGTTGGTATTCTGACAATTCCTGCAGCCTTGTTTTTCACCAATGCCTTCAGTGCAGCTTCAGTACCATCAGTTCCTGATCATATGCTACCTCCTGAAATGGTTGAACGTCAACCAATTCTTTCGGTATACTGACTCTGTGTATTCCTTCCATCTTTTTTGATGCTTCCTACATTTCTTAGTATTTTTCGCATAGAATCCTTCAGTATGGCAACTCGAGGCTTGAATTTTTTGTTTAGTTCTTTCAGCTTGAGAAATGCTGAGTGTGTTCATCCCTTTTGGTTTTCTATCTCCAGGTCTTTACACATGTGATCATAATACTTCACTTTGTATTTTCGAGCCACCTTTGAAATCTTGTGTTGAGCCTTTAACTTCACTTTTTTTTTCCTTGCTTTAGCTACTCGACGTTCAAGGGCAAGTTTCAGAGTCTCTTCTGACATCCATTTAGGTCTTTTCTTTCTCTCTTGTCTTTTTAATGACCTCTTTCTTTCTTTAAGTATGATGCCTTTGATGTCTTCCACAACACATCTAGTCTTCGGTCATTAGCGTTCAACGTATGAAATCTATTTGATACGGTCTCTAAATTCAGCTGGGACGTACTCAAGGTCATACTTTGGTTCTCGTGGACTTGCTGTAATTTTCTTCAGTTTCAACTTGAACTTGCATATGAGTAATTGATGCTCTGATCCACAGTCAGCCCCTGTTATTGTTCTGACTGATGATATTGAGCTTTTCCATCGTCTTTTTCCACAGATACAGTCTGTTTGATTCCTGTGTATTCCATCTGGCGAGGTCCATGTGTATAGTTGTTGTTTATGTTGGTGTAAAAGGTATTTGCAATGAAGAAGTTGTTGGTCTTGCAAAATTCAATCACGTGATCTCTGGCATCGTTTCTATCATCAAAGCCATATTTTCCAACTACTGATCCTTCGTTTCCCACTTTCGCATTCCAATCACTAGTAATTATCAGTGCATCCTGATTGCATGTTTGATCAATTCAGACTGCAGAAGTTTGTAAAAATCTTCAATTTCTTCATTTTTGGCCTTAGTGGTTGGTGCATAAATTTGGATAATGGTTGTATTAACTGGTCTTCCTTGTAGGCGTATGGATGTTATCCTACCACTGTTGTACTTCAGAATAGGTCTTGAAATGTTCTTTCTGATGATGAATGCAACACCATTCCTCTTATATTGTCATTCCTGGCATAGTTGATTATATGCTTGTATGATTCAAAATGGCCAATACCAGTCCATTTCGGCTCACTAATGCCCAGGATATCAATGTTTATGCATTATATTTCATTTTTGATGATTTCTAATTTTCCTAGATTCATACTTCGTACATTCCACTTTCCAATTATTAATGGATGTTTGGAGCTGTTTCTTCTCATTTTGAGTTGTGCCACATCAGCAAATGAAGGTCCTGAAAGCTTGACTTTATCCATGTCATTAAGGTTGATTCTATTTTGAGGAGGCAGCTCTTCCCCAGTCACATTTTGAGTGCCCTCCAACCTGAGGGGCTCATCTTTCAGCAGTATATCAGACAATGTTCCACTGCTATTCATAAGGTTTTCACTGGCTAATTCTTTTCAGAAGTAGACCACTGGGTCCTTCTTCCTAGTCTGTCTTAGTCTGGAAACTCAGCTGAAACCTGTCTGCCATGGGTGACCCTACTGGTATTTGAATACTGACTGGTATTTGAATTCCTCCACACATCTGTCAGTTTGTTGTACTGTGGGGGCTTGTGTGTTGCTGTAATGCTGGAAGCTATGCCACCAGTATTCAAATACCAGCAGGGCCACTCATGAAAACACACTAGCCCTGTTTAAATCTTACATTTTTTTAAGTGAAGAAAACAAACATATTTGATGCACACATACCAGAAAGGAACACTCATAATAATTATAGTCCTGTTTCTGCAACTGGTCATGAGGCTGTAACTGGTGTTTAGAACTACTTTCTTCCCTACTAGGTTCAATTAGCATAATGTTGTCAATGTAATGGACCAGTGTGACGTCTTGTGGGAGGGAAAGTCAATCAAGTTTCCTGTGGACTAAATTATGACATAGGGCTGGAGAGTTGATATAGCCCTGAGGTAGGACAGTGAAGGTGTTACTAACCTTGCCAGCTGAAGGCAAAATACTACTGGTATTCCTTCCAAACAAGAACTAAAAAAAAAAAAAAAGACATTTGCCAGATCAATAGCTGCTTACCAGGCACCAGGAGATGTATTAACTTGTTGAAGCAATGAAAACATCTGAAACAGCAGCTGCAATTGGACTCACCACAGTCATTCTCCAAGACCTATCCATTTTTTACACAGGCAAAATAAGCAAGTCGAATGGAATTATGGTGGGAATCACTACCCCTGCATCTTTCAGATTCTTCATGGTGGCAATAATCTATGCATTCCCTCCAGAAGTGCAGCACTGCTTTTGGCTTACTATTTTCCTAGGTGTATGGGTAGTTCTAATGGCTTCCAATTGGCTTTTCTTACCATAATAGCCCTTACTCCTCTCGCCAGGGATCCGGTGTGGGGGTTCTGCCAGTTGTTGAGTATATTTATTGCAATTATGCATTCTGTAACTAAGGAAATCACTACAGGATGGGTTTAGTAACCTACTGGACCCATTATGAGAGAAACCAGAGATAAGACTCCATTAAGAACCTGACTTCCATACATCCCCACCCTGACTGGTGGGCCACAGTGATGTTTTGGGTCTCCTGGACTTAGTGTCATTTCAGAGCCGGTATCCAGTAGTCCCTGAGAAGCCTGATTATTTCCTTTTCCTGAATGAACTGTTACTCTTGTAAAAGGAGGTGGGTTCCTTTAGGGAAAGCTGGAAGAAAGATTAACAATATAAATTTTTGGCAGTGTAGTGGTGTCCTTCCGTAAGGGAACCTGGCCTCCCTTTCATTCAAGGAGTTGTGGGTCCATGAACTAGATAAAGTCTAGGACTTGACTGAGGGGCCATGACTCCCTCTTCTGGTGATTCAAGTTAGACTGCTGTTCACTTCACCTAGGATTCTTCCACTTGTACAGATCAAGTAAATATTTAGTAGATTTCCCATCTATTTCACTCTGAGGGACTTCATGACTAAGTAGTCAAAGCCATAAGTTCATACAAGTCGGATTATTCTGATTACTGCTTAGACCCCGCTGTTCATTATGGCAACCATGCCCACCTTGTCTTTGTCAATTGAGTACCACCACTTGGCCCCAACACCACAGGGTCCAATCAGCCTCATTGTAGTCCGATGTCTTAATTGACGTAGGGCAGTTCCCACTGTCAAATCTGACTTACGTAAAATAGCAATCACAGCAGTATTCAAGAATGCTGAGGTTCCCTTCACAAATATGTTCTTCACCGTTGTGGTAAAAGGTGTGTCCTCTGGGCACTCTGTGTGTAGGTCTGTGGGTATAACCTGATAAATCCACTCTAACATGCTAATTTTCCCTAAGCCTTACGATACATTCTTCTACAGTATACCAAGGCAGGCCTAGTACTTCAACTTGATTTAGTGTAGGCCACTGCATAATCCATGCTTCAGTGAGCCAATCAAATAAACTACGAGATCCTTGCCTAACCTGTAGAATCTCTGCTCAGTGGTCCCATATCAAGAATGGATGGTACTGAAGGAAGAAGTCCAAGATGCACTGAAGGCATTGGCAAAAAACAAACCTTCAGGAATTGACAGAATACCAACTGGGAGTTCAAAACAAATGGATGCAGTGCTGGAGGTGCTCACTCATCTATGCCAAGAAATTTGGAAGACAGCTCCCTGGCCAACTGACTGGAAGAGACCTATATTTGTACCCATTCCAAAGAAAAGTGATCCAACAGAAGGCGGAAATTATTGAACAGTATCATTAATATTGTATGCAAGTAAATTTTGCAGATCTTTCAAAATCCGTTGCAACAGCACATTGACAGGGAACTGCCAGGAATTCAAGCTGGATTCAGAAGAGGATGTGCAACAAGGGATATCATTGCTGATGTCAGATCGATTATGGCTGAAAGCAGAGAATACAAGAAAGATGTTTACCTGTGTTTTATGGACTACACAAAGGCATTCAACTGTGCTGACAAGATGGAGTAATCTCTTCAGATGGGAGTGAGAGGGCTGGTTCTGTTTTCAGGAATGATTCAATGGAATTTAGGGGCTCGGTGTCCCCAGCTTCCTAATTATCTGCTGTTATTCCCTCTCCCAAGTTTCAGGATCACATTTCTTCCCAATCAATGCCCTCACTTTACCTTCAGACACAATTCAAGGTAGAAATTCAACTGGCATTTTAATTCAGCCTCTCTTACGATAAGGCTCTGGGTTTGGTTTTCAGCAATATCATCTCCATTACTACAAGAAATAAGGCTTTTTTTCAGGCACAAGTCACAACTTTGAGGTTGTTTATGTGGTGATTGAGCTGTGACTCTGAAGCCCTGATCTCTTCTTTCTTTCACCACTTTATCTAGTGAAAGTACAACCAACCAACCAGTTTCCTTATATTTCTAATTCTAACAAAATTGTAGAAAAGTATCAAACATGCGATTACCCAGAGCCTCTCCACTCACCAATATTTGATCTATTGGTGGTGATATTTTGTGTATTTTTAATGCCACCTCCCGCCATGAATTAGCAATGCCCTTTTTACTTCTGGAAGCAGAATCATCAACATCTTTAAGACTAACTAGACTTGAGAACCAATTTAGATAGCTTATCCTTACAATTTTTTTCCTCTAAGACCACTCTAGGTACCAAATGTCTTAGGCTGGGTTCCCTAGAGAAGCAAAACCAGTGAAGCTTATATACATAGAGAGAGAGAGAGACAGATAAATTTACTTTGAAGAAATGGCTTACACACTGTAGAAGCTGGCAAGTACCAAGTCCTTGGTCAGGCATCAGGCTGGAGGTTTCTCCTCACTCACACAGCTGCAGGGACTGATAAAGCCAAGATCAGCAGATCAGACGACAGACTGCACTAGCTCAAGGGCTGAGGAGGCTGATGAACTCAAGATCATCAGGTAAGATGGCAGTCTGTAGGCTCACAGGTGGCAGAAGCTGATGAATCCTAAGATCTGCAGACAATACAGGAGGCTGCTGGCTCAAGTTTCAAGAATCAGAGGTCAGATGATGATGAGCCTGATGCAGAATCCAAAGTGAGCAAAAGCCAGTGAGCTTTGCTGGAACATCTGTATGTATTGGATGTAAGCCACACCCCTGAGGAGATTCCTCTTACAATTGATCACATCAGATCACAAAATGGAGGATAATTACATCATTACATAACTGTCAACCACTGAGAATCATGGCCCAGTCAAGTTAACACACAACCTTAACTATCACACCTATTATTATTTACTTGGATCCATAATCAATGTCCATGGAAGCAGCAGTCTAGAAAGCAAATGACATATTGCATTGAGAAAATCTGCAGCAAAAGCCCTTTTTAAAGTGTTAAAAAGCAAAGATGTCACTTTGAGGACTAATGTGCTTGTGATGGTTAAGATTGTGTGCCATATTGGCTGGGCCAATGATTCTCAGTGTTTATATGTAATCACTCACATGATTAGATCTGCTGTAAATAGCCAATCAGTTGAAAAGGAGTTTTCTTGGGGGTGTGGCCTGCATCCAAACATAAGCAGACATTCTGGCTTTTTTGCTTACCCTGGATCCTACACTGCCTCGTTTGTCTGACCTCTGGCTCTTGAAACTTGAGTTATCAGCTTATCTGCAGATCTTGAAATTTGTCGATCTTCACAGCCTGAGAGCAGGAACCCTGCTCTCCAACCTGCCAATCTTGAGTTCGCCAGCCCCTGAGGCTATGTGAATTGAGAGAAGCCTCTATCCTGATACATGCATTTGGGACGTTTCAGCCTCTACAATCACGTTAGCCGTTTCCTTGATATAAATCTCTCTCTCTATATATTTATACTCTTTATTTTTTTTTATTGGTTTTGCTTCTCTAAAGAACCCAGCCTAAGATATTTGGTACCATGAGTGGGGTGCTGCTGTAACAGGTACCTAAATGTGGAAGCAGTTTTGAAACTATGAATGGATAGAGAAGTGGCAGTGGCAGAGGACCGGCAGCAGCCAGAGAAGTGGCGGCAGCAGAGAGCCAGCAGCAGCAGAACCAGGATACCAGCACAAGATACCAGCGAAACCCACAGAGCAAAAAAGCTGAATGCCTGTGTGTAGGAGGCTTCCTGGCATAGTGGGGTGCCTCCAGGGACTTATCTGTGGAGCTACAGAGCTTTAGCACACTTGCCCCAGCAAGGGAGATGTCGGCATGAGGCCCAAGGAGCCGAGAGGCCAAGAAATCAGGAAACAGAAGCTGAAGAGTCAAGGAACACAAGAAGCTGAGCCGCTTCAGTCTCAAAAGTTATGGCCGTGACCTCTGGGGTTTCAAGGGTGGCGCCATGGCCTCTGGTGTTTCTAAGGGTGGAGTTGTCATTCAGATGGCAACTTTAGGTGCACCAAGGGAGCAAAGTTGCTGTCCCAGTGGGCGTGGAAAGCAGAGCTGAAGCCCAGGGTAGAGGGACCTCCACTCAGAATCTGGAAAGTGTGGCTAAGACCTAGAGTCTGGAGGGCAGGGTGATTGTGTAAATTGTCTCAGAGACCAGAGGATTATTTTCAAAGCCTTGAGGGCTAATGTAATGTGTTCTGCTGCCTTGCTTGGGGCTTGTTATTCCTTCTTTCCCTCCGTTTCTCCCATTTGTAATGGAAATGTCCAGTTTGTGCCTGTTTTGCCATTGTACCTTTGGACGCAGATAACTTCAAGAATTGTTCTAGGTTTCACAGATGAGGAAGAATTTTTGGATTTTGGACTTGGAGTTGATTTAAGACTTTTGCTGTAACATGATGGGGTGAATATATTTTACATGAGGCAAGAACATGAATTTTTGAGGGCCAAAACATGGAATGTCGTGGATTGAATTGTGTCCCCGCAAAGTATCTTTCAACTTAGCTGGGCCATGATTCTCAGTATTGTGTGATTGTCTGCCATTTTATGTTACTTTCCTATATATTGTAAATCCTATCACTATGATGTAATAAGGTGGATTAGCAACAATTATATTGATGAGGTCTACAAATTAAATACAAGAGAGCAAAGAGACATGGGGACCTCATATCACCGAGAAATCAGTGCCGGGAGCAGAGCGTGTCCTTTGGACCTGAGGTTCCTGTGCCAAGATGCTCCCAGACCAAGGGAAGACTGATGACAAGGACCTTTCTCCAGAGCCAACAGAGAGAGAAACGCTTCACCTGGAGCCAGTGCCCTGAATTTGGACTTCTAGTCTACTGGACTGTGAGACAATAAACTTCTCTTTGTTAAAGCCATCTACCACGTGTGGTTTTCTGTTACAGCACTAGATGACTAAGACAGTGCACATGACCTATGCCATGGTGTTTTCAATTGATTCGTACGCTTGCTAAAGTTTGACAATGAATAAAGAAGACCAAAGAAGAATTGACATATTTGGATTATGGTCTTGGTGAAGAATATTGAATATACCATGGTCTGCCAGAAGAACAAACAAGTCTGTCTTGGAAAAAGTACAGCCAGAATGCTCCTTAGAAGTGAGGATGGCAAGACTTTGTCTTGTTTACTTTGGACACGTTATCAGGAGACTAGTCCCTGGAGAAGGACATCATGCTTAGTAAGGTAGAGGGTCAGCAAAAAAGAGGAAGACCCTTAATGAGATGGATTGACACAGGGGCTGCAACACTGGGCTCAAATGTAGCAATGATTGTGAGGATGGTGCAGGAATTGCCAATGTTTTATTCTGTTGTACATAGGGTCGCTGTGAATCAGAAATGACTGGACAGCATCTAACAACGACAACATTATTATTTACCCATGAAAAGAACTTAGAGTAATTTGGTACTTACAGAAGCCCTGTGCATTTTGTTGTCAATGTACTCATTCATCGATTATATATGGTTAAGGAAATTACAGTCTTACTGAAAGAAACAATATATTTTATTTAGTCACAGACACAAAAGCATGGACAAAGAAAATATCACACAAATATAATTTATGAGGAAGGGTGTGGAGAAAAAAGAAACTAAAAGGAAACACTGTAGGATTAATTTATTTAAATTGAATGTGGAGGGAGCCAGGCACTTAATAGTCTATTAACAATAGGAACATCACCCAATAAACTACAACCCACCTCTTCAGCGGGGTTTTGAACACACTGAGAAATAAGACAAAAAGAAGGAAAACACATAAAGTCCCTCCTCCCAATAATATGTACTGTCCCTATTTCCTCATTCTTTTACTGTGAGGACTAAAAAAATTGAGTATGTTAGAAAGTAATTTTATGTGTTAAAATAGCTCTTGGTAGTGATAGTGCCAACAAGTTGGATTTGTGTCAGAAATACAGTGAATTATTTCAAAGTTAGCATGATATTAAGATATATGCACATTGACTAGAAAAACCATCTTTTTTTTTTTTAATCCTTCGGTAAAATACGAAAAAGATGTGGAGAAATCATTTCTGAGGAGAGCTTAAAAAGAAAAAAAAATGTTGCTAATCATTTTTAAAGGTGTATGTTAGCATTGTCTTTTACTTGAGACTTCGTCTTGGCGCCCTCATCCATGGATCCAAGTTGCCGCCTGAGCATCAATCCCTTCATTAGAAAAGTTTCCATTTTGTTGTACTCAAATCTGGTTTGGGCACCCTTCTGCCATAGAGTCAGAATCCAGCAAATGCCCTCTTGAAACCACATTGAATAGGACTGCACAACACTCTTCAGCGATTAAGTAACCATCTGGAAAATCCACCCAAGTATACTCGACTTTTCTAGTAATTTATGATCCAAATACAAACAGGTCAGGTGGTAAATGAGAAGCATACAAAATACCTTTCTTTGAGTCTCCTACTGCTATTTAGATTGTTGTACATTTCTCTGAGGGTCTGAGAGCCAGGTCCATTGCTTATTTAATGGCTAAATTAGAGCTGGAAAAGGGTTTTAAGATAAAAGAAGTTACTGCCATGCTGTCTTGTGAAGAGATTTTTCTTAAGTATGTGAAAACCTTTCACAGGGGGACACTTGTTGGTTTCTTCCTTATCAACACCTTTCATTATATGGGAGAGAATAATGTTTGTCAATATAACAGGATTGTTATATATTGAATGTGTCCCCCCAAAATATGTGTCACTTGGCTAGGCTATGATTCCCAGTATTGTGTGGTTGTCTACCACTTTGTGATTTGATGTGATGGCTCAGTGGTTAATTGCTCAGCTGCTAACCCAAAGGCTGGTGGTTCAAATGCAAAAGCTGCTCCAGGGGAGAAAGATGTGGCAGTTAGCTTCCATAGAATTTACAGCCTTGGAAACCCTATGGGGAAGTTCTACTCTACTCTATAGGGTTGTCATGAGTTGGAATTGACTCAACTGCAATAGATTTTTGGTTAATCCACCCAGAGGCGCCTCAAATCTTTGAATTCTCTGCAAACATGAAGCACAAC
Organism: Loxodonta africana; assembly: GCF_030014295.1. Lineage (NCBI taxonomy): Eukaryota > Metazoa > Chordata > Mammalia > Proboscidea > Elephantidae > Loxodonta > Loxodonta africana. The sequence goes on from NC_087350.1 coordinate 2,647,003, forward strand.
TGAAGCACCACGGGCACTCCAGAAAAGACCAGGCAGGGCCAAGCATGACCCCAGACCAATTACTACAAGTCAGAATTTCTAGGGATAGGGCTGGGAATCAACATTTTGTTGTTGTTGTTTAAACTCCCCAGGTGATTCCAGTGTGCAGGCACACTAAGATTTGCTGCTCTAGGAGGGCCAAACAAACCAATCAGGCACACACTCTCTCTGGAATTGGAGTCTTGGGCAGAGCCACAAAAAGAAGAGAAATGGCAGAGTTCACTCTGAAGGCACTGTCCATTCTTTCTGCTCCAGATGCCTCCAGGGTTGCTCTGTCTTCCTTTCTAAGTCTGGTTCTCTTACCTTTCCTTCAATTTTGGGAATGATATCTTGCCGTTATACTTCCTTTTGCTTAATGAGCTTATAATAACAACAACAACAAAACACACACACAGCATTAAATGATACATCTATCCTAAGGAAATAATTACTATTTTAAGCTTTATAATGAAAAATATGGATCAAAAATCAACATCTATGGAAGCAGCAGTTAAAAACTTACACAATGTATTGCATTAGGAAAATCCGCAAAATACCTCTTTAAAGTTCTAAAAAGCAAAGATGTCACTTTGATGACTACGTTCTGACTGACCCAGCCAGGGTCTTTTCAATTACCTCGTATGCTGGAAAAACTGGACAATAAAAAGGAAGACAAAAGAAAAATTAATGCATTCAAACTGTGGTGCTGGCAAAGAATATTGAATATACTATGAATTGCCAGAAGAACAAACAAATCAGTCTTAGAAGAAATAAAACTAGAATGTTCCTTAGTAGTGAGGATGGCAAGATTTTGACTCACTTACTTTGTATGCAGCATCAAGAAAGACCAATTGCTAGAAAAGGACATCATGTTTGGTGAAGTAGAGGGTCAGTGTAAATGCGGAAAACTTTCCATGAGATGGATTGACACAATAATCATAACAATGGTCTCAAACACACCAACGGTTATTAAAATGGTGAAGAACCAGGAAATGTTCTGCTTTGTTGTAACTGGGGTCACCATGAGTCAGAGCTGACTTGACCGCAACTAACAACAACAACTGAAAAATCTAACCACGGCTTAAAACCTCTCAAAGCTCGGAAGATTCAGTCCAAACAACCCCTCTCCAATGTCCATTTCCACTACTTCTCACTCTTCACTTTATGCTCCAGTAATAAAAAATTGACTGTGTTTGCATGTGCGCGCGCACACACACACACACACACACACTCATACACATCTTTATTTGTTCGTCTTTCAGTGTGTAACTAACATTCAAGATTTAACTAAGCTTAGAGAAATTCTTTGGAAAATACCATCACCAAATGCAACACGGGATGAAACAGAACATCTCAAGAGCCTGTTGTCTATGAAGAAATTGAATTCATAATTAAAACCTTCCATCTATTGAAAGACCCAGATCCAGATGGCTTTACTGGTAGATTCTATCAAAAATTTAAAGAAAAAACATCAATACTTCACAAGTCCAGGCTGCAGCTGACAGACGATTCACAATACCTACAGACCCCTGTATGTGGACCCCAAACTAAGGAACTTGGCGTGACTGAGATGGCTGACCCAGACCTAAATTAAACTCTATTTTGAATTAAACTGCAGCTTGGCCTAAAAGTCCCTGCTCCTGCTGTTCTGAATAGACAACTCAGTTTCTTGTAAAAGGTTAACTTCTTGTAACACAGAAAAGGAGCAAGGGTCAACACTTTAGCTTGTACAAGGAATTGTTTGTTAAAAGATGTTTGTCAAGAATGTTTGCGCAACTTGATCCAGGAGGAAGTCTTAGTCAATGTGCTGCAGGAAGTTAGAAAATAGAATTGATAATGTTAAGAAGGTCTGTAGCTTAATGACTCCCCTTGTGCCTGAGAGCACGCAGTCTTGGTAGACCCCATCTGATGCAAACCTCACTGTCCTCTTGCTTTCAGAACACTATTGTACCCTGCCTTGGGGGCTGTGGTGTGTTCCAATTCACAAATCTCTCTCTTCCGCAATAAAACTTTTTTTGCCTTCACTTCTAACAGAGTGTAAAACTGATACCTTGCTACAATACCCCTTTAGGTCAAACTTAAGACAGGCAGGGGAGTGATCACTGGATGACAGCCTGGAAAGAGTCGGCAGGCCACACAGCACAAAGAGCGGCTGGTGGTTTCCCTGAGTTAAGGAGACAGAGATGGGGGAAAGGCAAGGAAGCTAGACTCTACAGGGCAGAGTACCCTAGAGGAGAAAAAACTGCAAAAAGAGAACCACCAAAATCTTCAGACAGCTCCCTGGAGACTTGAGCTGAGTGCTGAAAAGCCTGAGTGGGTAGAAAAACTGAGGCCACAGAAAAATCACCAGAAAGGATCAAGTGGAAAAATTCCTAGGCTCACAGAAGGCTAGAAATATTTCATGTTCCATTAGCCAGAGTAGAAAGACTCCTAACAAGTAGAGCATTGAGTAGAGTACTCAAAATGGTATTGCCTCAGGAGCAGGGCCAAATTAACCCTAGACTAAAAACAAGCCTTGGAAGGATCAAATTATTTCAAAGAAACTTATGTGTTCTAGAACAAAGCCCTGAAATAATTATAGGAATACCAAAAAAAAAAAAAAAAAAAAAAAAACCTGTACCCAATAACATAGTATTCACTATATCTGTCATCCAATCAAAAATTACCAAGCATGCAAAGAAGCAGGGAAATGTGAGCCATGATTAAGAGAAAACCTGACTAACAGACTAACAGGAACAAACCCAGAAATGATACCGATGATAGAATTATTAGACAAGAATGCTAAAACAGCTCTTATAAATGTACTCTGTTAGGGAAATATAGTTAAAAGCAATCTATTCCCAACCCAGAAAACCTCTTCACAAAAATAGAAAAGTAAGTTTTATTATTGAATAAGCATTAAATTAGAATGTGTTACATCACAAACAACCTGCTAAACAGACTGTGAAGGCAGAAAGGAATATGATTCTTTATGTAGTTAGGTGGAGACACCGCATTACATTCATGTTTTCAAGATAAAATTGCTAATTTTCTAATATCAGAACCCTAGTGGTTAAGAGCTCAGCTGCTAACCAAGAGCTTAGTCGCTAACCAAAAGGTCGGTAGTTCGAATCCACCAGCTGTTCCTTGGAGACCCTATGGAGACCCTCCTTTGTCCTATACAATTGCTGTGAGGCCAGATTGACTGGAAGGCAGGTTTGGTTTTTTGGTTTTATGGCAGGATACTTGAAATTATGCTAATCTCCTTCCAGGAAACTGGGAGGTAGGGACGTGATCTTCCTTGATGCCTACATTTCAAAAGAAACGGTTCCCAGGTCCTTGGGGAAACAGCCTTGATTTACATTATTTTCAGAGAGACAGAGACAGAGTTCACAATTGCAGTAATCTAAAGAGAATTCTGAAAGAACAGGGAGGAAGGGGGCTTCTCATTTTCAAAACCTCTTATTTTCCATTTGTATTTGTTGTTACAACTCCAAATGCTCAAGAAAGCATATGTATAAAAAGAGATATGAAGAAAAATAAATAAATAAACAAACAAAAGGGACACGGAACATAGAGAAAAGACACAAACAGAGCTTGAAAAATGTAAAATAAAATTAGATTAAAAATACATTGGATGGGATTAACAGCATCAGAGACAATGCAAAAAAAACAGTGAATGTGAACACCTAGTAATAGGCGTTGTCCAAAATGAAAGAGAAAAAAAAGGCCAAAAAAACAAAAGCAGAGCATCAGTCCCTGGGTGGTGCAATAGTTAAGCTCTCAACTACTAACTGAAAAGTTGGCAGTTCAAAGCCACCGAGAGCTGCTTCAGAAGGAAGGCCCGGTGATCTGCTAACAAAAGGTCACAGCCTTGAAAATCCTATGGGACACAGTTCTACTCTGACGCACCTGGGGTCGCCACGAGTCAGAATCAATTCCACAGCAACTAACAGCAACAATCCTAATAGTCATATAATACCACCACCAAAAACACAGCAGTAGTGAGCTATGGGGTATCAACTGGTCTAATATTTATGTATTTGAGACCCAGAAGTAGGGGATGGCGGGGAGGGGGGGGGTGGGCAGCAGAAAATACTTGGAGAAAAAACAGTCGTGAATTTTTCAGATTTGATGAAAACTGTAAACTCATGGCTGTAAAAACTCGACAACCCAAGAAGAAACATGAAGAAACTTACACCAAGGCACATCATAATCAAAATGCTAAAAATCAGTGATAAAGAGAAAATCTTCAAAGCAACCTGAAAACAAAGGACCCCTAAGGAACAGAGTAACAAGTTTAAGAATGACAAAGAGGAACAGCCTGTGACCTTGAGGGAAGCTGGCCCTCCCCAGCCCTGGGGAGCCTGCCCGCCCGACTTCTGCCAGGAGAGCTCTTCCCCCAGGGCTCTTCCCCGGCAGTTTCTGTGAAGGACAGGGCTTTGATTGCCCACCTTTGATGGCCAAGCTCAGTCTACACGTCTGGCAGGCTAAGAATGTGTCACCTTCCTTCCTGGACGCTGTGTGTATCTTTCCAAACAATATTTGTGCTTGGAAAGAGTCAGAGGGAGCCTAGAGGAAATACAGGTTCCAAGCACATGTCATTTAAATATCTTAAAATAAAAAAAGCAAAATGCTATGAGTCGGAATCGACCGGACAGCAAGCGGCTTTGTGTTTTTTGTTTTGTTTGTTTTGTAGCTGCCTCCTTAATGGGGATGCTGCAGAATCTCCAGACTTGAGGACTAGTCAACGTGGACCTTGAATCCTCAGAATAAGGACTGGGAGACCCCTTAGCCTAGCAACATTCCCTGGTTGTTGTGGCAATGATCACCCTGGATGTTTTGGAGCTGAGGGAAAGCCCTGCAACAGTTAGACGGGATCACAGGGTTGTGTCTTTGTTGTGTAGGTGTATTTTAATCCTGGAAGATTTCAGACCCAGTGTAGACTTGATGAAGTAAATCAAGCCCATATTACTAATATTTACTATGAATATTGATTAAACCCATGACATTAATATTTTCATGTTAAGGAATACCCTGTATATATTTGTTAAGTATTTATAAAGTTTAAGACAGTTTGGGCTCAGTAGTCTTGTGGTTTCAGTTTAAAATACACAGTTAAATAACTGATTAGATTTGTGATTTTAAAAGGGAATTTAAAAGAACTTACAGTTCATTAAATTAATTGTTGTTGTGCCAGCAAACAGAACTGCCTCAGGGTTTTCTAGGCTGTAATCTTCATAGAAAGGAGCCCTGGTGGTGCAGTGGTTAAGCACTCAGCTGCTAACCAGATGGTGGGTGGTTCAAACCCACCAACTGCTCTGCGGAGAATGATGTGGTAGCCTGCTTCCATAAAAACGTTGGGAATTCTAGGGGCATTTCTACTCTGCCCTATAGGGTCACTATGAGTTGGAATTGCCTCGATGGTAGTGGGTTTGGTTTGGTTTTTAATCTTATTAAAAAACCCATTGCCATCAAGTTGATGCCGACTCATAGCGACCCTACAGGACAGAATAGAACTGCCCCATAGAGTTTCCAAGGAGCGCCTGGGGGATATGAACGGCAGACCCTTTGGTTAGCAGCTGTAGCACTTAGCCACTACGCCACCAGGGTTTCCTTTTAATCTTATGGGAGTAGATAATCTGGTTTTTCTCCCCTGGAGCCCCTGGGTGGGTTTGAACTGCCAACCTTTCATTTAGCAGCCGAGCACTTAACCCTTGCACCACCAGGGCTCCTGTAGATTATTTAATTAATGTGAATTGATTAATGAAAAGATTATTCAATACATGGGAAAATTTTGTTTACTAATCAAACAACTGAAGTTCTTACAAAGAAAATCAAACACAAAGTGTTCAAGGAAATTTAAGTTGTGAAAGCTCCTGCTTTAATTTCCTAAGATTTGCTATATACATGAATGGGATAATTAGAATTATAAGTTTAACTTAAATAAGAACTAGGGTTTTACATTTTTAGTCACTTATTCTAAATTGGTAACTTTGATAAAGCAAATATTTATTTTAAAACACAAAGCCCCCAAAGTAGCTTGAGTGTGTACAAAAAGCTACTCTCAAGAGTATACAAAAATGTGCTTTGGAAAGAACTTGTCCATCAAAAGAAATACTTTGTAGGTCAACAGTAGCCCTCCCTGAGCAGTAAAGGGGTGGGTGGGGGAGCTTATTTTATACAATTCTGGTATTGTTTGTACCTTTTAGAGCAAGTATGTATCAGTTTGGTAGTAAGAAAATGCATTAGCAAAACAAAATCTGTTACCTCTCCTGACTCCCAAAGATGACTAATAACTCATAATGTCAAGCTATCCATTTACAGTGGTGGGGGTAGGGATACAGGACACCCTCCCCCTACTGCTGCTGGAGCCCTGGCCTTGAACAATGGTGATTATTGCACAAGTTGCCTTTTTCCACTCCTAGAAGAGCTTGGAGAGGCCAGTTGACATTTGTTCTCGAGAACCAGAATTCGTCTCTCCTGGACACATCAACAAATTCTTCCTCCCAAGAGGAGGCCTAGGCTATTATAAAATTAACCATTTTAAAGTTTACAATTCAGAGGCATTTAGTGCATTCCCAATGTTGGGTAACCACCATCTTTATCTAATTCTAAAACATTGTTATCAACCCTAAAGGCAACATGAGCCAGTGGTATGGTGGTTCAGTGGCAGGTTGTCGCCTCCTGCGAGGGACACCCAGTTCACGCACTTCACGCACTGCCACCCGCTGTCAGGGGAGGCTCACATGTTGCTATGATGCCGAACAGGTTTCAGCAGGGCTTCCACACGAAGACAGGCTAGGAAGAAAGGCCTGGGGATCTACTTCTGAAAGTTAGCGAAAACCCCATGGATCACAATGGAGTGACCTGCAGCCGATTACGGGGGCTGCACAAGACTGGGCAGCGTTTGTTCTGCTGTGCATGGGGTTGCCACGAGTGGGGCTTGACTTGACAGAGCTCCTGGCAGCCACACATTTGTTTTCTGTTTCTATGGATTTGCCTGTTCTGGATATTTCGAATAAATGCAATGACACATTATGTGACATTTTGTGTCTTGCATCTCTCACTCAGCTTGTTTTTGAGGTTCATCTGTGTTCTCGTATGTTCATTTCTTTCATGGCTGAGTAATAGTCCATCGTATGGCTATGTCACAATTTGTTTATCCACTCATCTCTTGATGGACAATCGGGTTGTTTCCACCCTTTGGCTATTGTCAATAGTGCTGCTATGAACATGTGCGTACACATATCTGTTTGAGTCCCTGCTTTCAAGTCTTTTGGGTATATGCCTAGGAGAGGAATTGCTGAGTCATATGGTAATTCTGTTTAGCTTTTTGCGAAACTACCAAACTATTTTCCACAGTTGCTGCAGCATTTTACATTCCCACCAGCAATGGATGAGGGTCCACCTCCTTTTGACACAATACTAACATTAGGTCAAAGTCAATGCAGCTAATCAAGCTAGACGTCTCTGGCCACTGTCGAGTATTAATTGACGTATCCCCACCAAAGCCCCAGACTTCCCAGTTGCTGCAGTAGTCCTCTCTCAACACAGGGACCTGCAGCAGTAATTTTACAATGATGCAAGCTGGGAGGAAAAGGTAATGAGAATTTTGACTTATGTTTAATTTAGTTGACATCTAAAGCAGAGAAATTTTTAAGTTTTACAAATTTTAAAAGTACTGTCACATGTTGAATGATATCCCCTTAACCAAAAGGTATGTTTAAGTCCTAACCCCAGTACCTATGAATGTGACTTTGGAAATAGGGTCTCTGAAGGTGTAATTAGTTAACATGCAGTCAAACTGGAGTTGAATGGGCCCTAATCCACTATGACTGGTACCCTTATAAAAAAGAGAAGAGACAGAGAGAGAGAAAAGGCGACCATGTAAAGATGAGGCAGACATTGAAGTGATGCATCTACAAGCCAAGGACCGTGGAGACTACCAGGAACCCCCAAAAGCTGGGAACAGGCAAGGAAGAAGCTTTCCCTGGAACCTTCAGAGAGCCTGCTGACACCTGGAATTGAGACTTCTAGCCTCCAGAACTGTGAAATAATAAATTTCTGTTGTTTTACGTTACTCATTTTGTAGTATTTTTTTAGAGTAGTCCTAGGAAACTAATACCAATACGTATTCACACATGGGGATTCTTGAAAATAAAATTTCCACAAGATTAAATTTGTGTACAAACCCATAAGTGTTAATTACAATTAATGAATTGGCAGGGAGGGGCATGTGGTCTGGAAGTCAGACAAGGGTCCTAAGTCTTACCCAAAGCAGGTTCTGCTCGGTGCAGCCTCTTGTCAATAAAGACACACCGAGGTGAGGAGGAAGGAAGAGGGTTTACTGCAAGTGTGCAGGCAAGGAGCAAGGAGGTGTATACCTCAAATCAAACTCCCCGAGCAAAGGGAGGCAGAACCCTTTATACAGTCTCTCACAAGGAAGTACATACAAACATTACGGACTGTGTAGGTTATCATGGCGGCACAGGTGCAGTAAGACAAATTGCATTTATTTTATTTTATTTTTTTGGCATGTAGGCTAGTAAACTGGGTTTGACTGGCTTGAGCCACACCCAGTGCTTTGAGGACCAGGGACAGGAGGGGGCAGGAATCGGCTCGATGGCACACAACAAAAACAATAAACAATTGGACAATTGTATATCTTTTTGAAGAATTATCAAGATTTTTTGCCCATTTTTTAAATTGGGTTATTTATCTCTAGGATGACAGCCACAAGCTCAGGAGGGGGGCCCCAGTTCCCCTCACTTTTCACTTGCTGGCTCCCACTACTCCCTCAGGTTTGATAATTTGGTAGAATGACTCATAGGTCTCACAGAAAGCGCTACACTTCTGATTACAGTTTTATTACAGCATAAAGGATATAAATGAAGAGACACATACGGCAAGGTCTGGGAGGGTCCTCAGTGCACAGCTTCCAGGTCCCAAAAGACATGATCCCTTCCCTGTGCATCTTTGTCTTTCACCAGCCAGGACGCCCATGGAGCTTCTGTGCCCAGAGCCTTCGTTGGGAGTCTCCAGCCTCTCTCTCCTGAGGTCACAATATCATGAGGTGGGTGGTTCTGGCCTGGCCAGCTCCCCACCAAAAGTCACCTCATTAGCATAACCTGTCAGATTAGGTATGATCTGGAGCCCTCATCAAAGACACTTATGATTACTGGGGGAAATTCCAAAGTTTTAGAGGTTACCTGTCAGGAACCAAGGACACAGACCAAATATTTTGGGTAACGTTAATATCCAGGAGCCCTGGTGGTGCCGTGGTTAAAGGTTGGCAGTTGGAACCCACCAGCTGCTCCATGGGACAAAGATGCAGCAGTCTGCACCTGTAAGGTTTACAGCCTTGGAAACCCTATGGGGCAATTCTACTCTAACCTAGAGGGTCTCTGTGAGTCAGAATCCACTCAATGACAATGTTTTTTTTTTTTTTTAATGTTATGTAAATCCCACAAGTAGCTTTGTAATAAATAAGTTTTGAAACAAGGAAGCGACTCCTCCAACTTTGTCCTTCCTTTTCAAGATGGTTTTGTTATTCTGGGTCACTTGGTTTTCACATGAATTTTAGAACTGGTTTTTCAATTTCTGCCAAGAAGTCAGCTGGAATTTTGCTAGGGACTGTGTTGAATCTACAGACCAACTTGGGGAGTATCACCATCTAATACGAACATGGGATGTGTTTCCATTTATTTAGATGTTCTTTAATTTCTTTGACAATTTTTTCTTTCTTTTTAATGGATCTTATTTTTTAGAGCAGTTTTAGGTTTACAGAAAAACTGCAGAAAAGTATAGAGTGCCCAGATATCCTTTTCATCCTGCATGCTACTTATCTTATATCATTTTTTAATGTTAATACTACTTTATTTTCAAATCAGCATTTTTTCCCTTGAGTTTGAACTTGCCATCAACTCAAAATTCTTCTAAAATTAACTTAGTTTCTAAATTTCCTAAAAAAAATTTTTATTGCATTTTAGATGATTTACAGAGCAAATTCATTTCTCATTAAACAATTAATACATATATCGTTTTGTGACATTGGTTGCCGACACTGCGATGTGTCAACCCTCTCTGCTTCTTGACCTTGGGTTCCTCATTTCCATTCGTCCAGCTTTTCTGTCCCCTCTTGTCTCCTTGTCCTTGCCCCTGGGCTGGTGTGCCCATTTAGTCTCATATATGTGGTCAAGCTACGTGTATTACTGTTTATTTTACGGGCCTGTCTAATCCTTGGCTGAAGGGTGAACCTCAGAAGTGACTTCAGCACTGAGTTAAAAGTGTATGGGGGCCATGCCCTTGGGGTTTCTCCTATCTCTGTCAGACCAGTAAGTTTGGTCTTTTTTTGTGAGTTTTAATTTTGTTCTACATTTTTCTCCAGCTCTGTCTGGGACCCTCTACTGTGATCCCTGCCAGAGCACTCAGTGGTGGTAGCTGGGCACCATCTACTTGTGCTGGACTCAGTCTGGTGGCGGTGGTGGTATGTGGGGTCCATCAATCTATCCCGTTAATATCTTGCATGTGGTTCCCTTGTTACAATTGATGAACCGATATTGATACGTTATTATTAACTAAAGCCCATAGTTTGCATTAAGGCTCACTCTTTGTAATTGTACAGTCCTATGGATTTGGACAAATGCATAATGCCATGTGTCTACAATTACAGTATCATGCAGAATAATTTCATCATCCTAAAAATTCCCTGTGTTCCACTATTGACCTCTTCTGCCTCCCAGCGCCTGGCAGCCACTGATCTTTTCACTGTCTCCAGAGTTTTGCCTTTTCCAGAATGTTATATAGTTGGAATCATACAATATGTAACTTTTTCTAACTGGCTTCTTTCACTTAGCAGTACACATTTCTGATTCCTCCACATCTGTTTGTAGCTTGATAGCTCGTTCCTTTTTACTGCTGAGCAACACTCCATTGTATGGATGTACCAGTTGTTTTAAAGCTATCCACTTACTGAGGGATGTCTTTGTTGCTTCCAATTTTGTGCAATTATGAATATGCTATAAACATTTTTGTGCAGATTTTTACGTTGACATACATTTTCAACTCATTTGGATAAATACATAGGAGCATGATTGCTAGATCATCTGGTAACCCAATGATTAGCTGTGTAAGAAACTCCCTTATTGTCTTCCAAAGTGGTTGTACCATTTTGCATTCCCACAAGGAAATGAATTAGTTCCCGTTGTTTCACATCTTCGTCAGTCAGCATTTGGTGTTTGTTTTATAGGTTTTAGAGTATAAACTTTGCAATTTTTGTTAGATGCATTTCTAAGTATTTAATCTTTTTTATGCTATTGTAAGTGGAATTGTTTCCTTAATTTCATTTTGTTTGCTCATTGCTACTGTGTAGAAATACAATTGATTTTTGTATATTGATCTTGTGTCCTGCAACTTTGCTGAACTTACTAGCTTCTTAGAGGATACCTTCAGATTAAACGAATTTCAAAAATTTGAAGAGATCAACCTCTTATAATGAGATATAGAAATGAAAACTGTCATGGGATATGATTTTATTCACCTACTAAACTGGCAAAGATCTAAAATTTGGTATCACTGTATAGATGTCTATTAAAACAAATATGTCTATTCACTCAGCAATTCTACTGCTATGAAATTATCCTACAGCAGCTGTCCTCAAACCCTGGTACAGTAATTCCAGGGTTTCAAAAACACTATGGAAAGGATATGTGATATGCAGGCATGCCGCTGTTTGATTTCATTTATATGAAGTTGAAAACAGGCAAAACTAATCAGCATAATGATTACGTGGGGTTAGGGACAGTAACCAGGAAGGGCAGGGAGAGTTTTTCAGGGTGAAGGAAATGTTCTATAGCTTGTTCTAGAAGGTGGTTTTGTGGGTGTATACAAATATAAAAATTCATCAAGCTGTATGCTTAAGATTTGTGTATTGTACTGTCTGAAAATTATACCTCAATTTTTTTTAAATATTAAGGGAATCATTTTCTAGATCCTCAACTCTCATGTTTGCTTTTCCAGAAAACTGATCTGCTTAAGAATGTACCTGCAATTTGCTATTCTCCTTTCTTCACAACCACCCTCCTACTACACAGGAGAAAGGCCCATCTCTCCCAGGCCCCACCTGACTGTTCCCACGGTGCTGGGTTACAAACCTCTAGTGCACCAGGGACAATGTCAAATATTGGGGCTACCACTGAGCAAATGGAGCCCAGTGGCACAGTGGTTAAGAACTCAACTGCTAACCAAAACGTTGGCAGTTCGAATCTACCAGGCACTCCTTGGAAACCCGATGGGGCAGTTTTACAAGGTCACTATGAGTCAGAATTGACTCAAAGGCAACGGGTTTGGTTTTCTTTGGTTTAGCTGAGTGAATTCTTTTGCGATTCAGGTGATATCTAAATCCTTGCTTTCAACAAAATTGAAGGACAACCTAATCAAGTTGTGCACTAAGGATGAATTATGAAAAATAATTTTTGGTGCTAGATCACTATGGAATCTGGGACAGGTGATCTGAAAATATTTGATACGTTGAGGACTTGGCTATAACAACACTTCTACTGTTCTCATCTTGCTGTATGACCAATTTTTCCTCACACTTACATTCCTAAGACATATAAGGAATAATGCCAGATGTGCTCTCATTCTGGCAATATTCAGCCACCAAACCAAAAAAAACCAAACCCAGTGCAGTTGAGTCAATTCCGACTCATAGCAACCCTATAGGAGAGAGCAGAACTGCCCCACTGAGTTTCCAAGGAGCGCCTGGTGGATTCCAACTGCTGACGCTTTGGTTAGCAGCCGTAGCACTTAACCACTATGCCACCAGGGTTTCCATATTCAGCCTCAGATAACATCTAATTGTAAGAGCTGCCTTTGTGATAAAATTTTACATTTGTACGTGCAATCATTTATCAGAATTTGTGATATAATTTTGTTTCAACAAATTATGTACCAATAAAAAGTTGTAGTTATATTCCACCTAGAATTATTTTTTAACATGTAGAGCCCTGGTCACAAAAGATTAAAAATACTGCATTTTTGTCCATATCTTTGTTGCAGAGATGATAAAGGTGATCAAGAAACAATTTCAAGCATAAAAAATTATCACATAGCCATAACATTCTTAGAAGTGAATAGAAATTGAGATTCAAAAAGAACAAGGAATGAAAAAATTTTCTACTGCTAAAGAGCTTGTTCAAGAATTATTTACACGAATATTGGTGGGAATCAAACGGCTTTATCATAGAGATTCCACGGATATATTTAAATTGGTCAAGCAAGTCACTAAGACAAGCCCAGATTCAATGGGAGGGGATGTGAAACAAATCTTAGACATGGTATCATTTCATCACAATTCTTCAGAATATGTCTCTAAAGGAAGAGGACTCCAGCCTTCTCAACCTAACGCCATGCCACCACTGCCTCTCCAATAAAAGTGGCTTCCCATTATCAAGTATTTGGGTTGCTTGCTGTTTGAGAAATCATTTTTTTCCTTTTCATGACACTACAGTCTGTTCCTATCCTTTCCCAAAAGTTTATTACAGTAGCTGTCATGAATTGAACTGTGTCCCCCCAAAAATACATGTCAACTTGGTTAGGCCATGATTCCCAGTATTGTGTGGTTATCTTCCATTTTGTGATCGTAATTTTATGCTAAAGAGGATTAGGGTGGGATTGTAACGCCACTCTTACTCAGGTCGCCTCCCTGACCCAAGGTAAAGGGAGTTTCCCTGGGGTGTGGCCTGCACCATTTATCTCTGAAGAGATAAAAGGAAAGGGAATCAAGCAGAGAGTCAGGGACCCCATACCACCAAGAAAGCAGCACCAGGATTACAGTGCGTCCTTTGGACCTGGGGCCCCTGAGCCTGAGAAGTTCCTCAACCATGGGAAGACTGAGAACAGGTACCTTCTCCCAGAGCAGACAGAGAAAGACTTCCCCTGGAGCTGACGCCTTGAAATTGGACTTTTAGCCTACTTTATCATGAGGAAATAAATTTCTCTTCATTAAGGCCATCCACTTGTGATATTTCTGTTATAGCAACACTAGATAACTAAGACATTAGCCTTTTCAGGAGATTGCCTATATTTCAGATCTTCTATTCTAAATTCTCTCCTAGATAGTACCTGATTGATTCAACAAAATCCCCCCAAAGCCTGACTGAACACTTTCCCTTACATGTGTGTAATTCTGCAGCTTATATTATTCCTTTTGTTCTCTGAATACCCCTGTAAGAGTGGCTAAGGAGAATTCAAATCCCCCAGTCTCCTGGTATTCAAGGCCCTTTAAAAGCTCATATAAATCCAGACAACCCAGCACTCTGAGAACAAGTCAGACATTAATTTATAATAAATAGTTGTTGAACACTTACTGTGCTCTAGGGATTATACTGATAGTGAAGCCAGATAAAGCCCTCTGGAATTTATCATGGGATGAAAAAACCAAAAAACCAAACCCATTGCTGTCAAGTTGATTCTGACTCACAGTGACAGCGCAGAACTGCTCCACAGGGTTTCCAAGGAGCTCCTGGTGGATTTGAACTGCTGACCTTTTGGTTAGCAGTAGTTCATGGGATGGAGGAACACAATACACAAGGCAACAAACAAATCAATACTGTTTGTAATTACAGAGGGGGATGGATGCTGTGAAGGAAAACCAACAGGGATGTAGGTATGAGAAAGAGAGCTGGCAATCTGCTTGTGCAGGTGGTCAGGAAGGCTTCTCTGAGGCGGAAATATTTAAAAGCATTTGTCTGTCTCCTGTGCAGAACCTGACCTGGAGGGAGAGGTAGGAGTGAACCAGGAGAGAGTGATAGGAACCTAAGTAGTTTAACCAGATGGCTGCTCGGGCTGTTTCTCCCTTTGAGTCCTCCATTCAGTGAACATTTTCTGAGCACCGCATGATGTTCCCTCCATCAAGTATAAACATATATGCTGTCCCCTCCAGAGGCTAAAATGCAGTGCCTTGTGCTCCTTGGAGTCCAGCTGATGTCCATTAGGGCAAGTGAGTGGAGGGTTCTCCTGGATCTCCTCTACATCTAGCAGTGCTGCCAAAATGACAGTTTCAATGGCTTGAGAGAAGCTCGAAGGGACATGGCATTGTAATTTGTGATTTTGCAGAGGCTCCAGGAGCAAGTTGTTAAGCTGGAAAAAAAGAAAAAGACTGTGGAAAGATGTCTTCTAAGAAACATGTTCTTGGTAAGACAGAGGCCCTGTGTTGCCCTTTTAGTCTCTCTGGTGCCATACTTTCAGGGAGTAGAGGAAACTGATGGGCTGCTTCAGTGTGTGGTCTTAGTGCTCTGAGGCCCCTGGGACGATAAATGGCCAGGCCCTTCCCTCCAAAATTGAAGGGGTGGGGTCTCTACAGCCCTCCTGGTTGAGATGGGACTAGACAGGGGATTGGGGTAGTAGAAGGGGTCAGAGGCCAGGGGATTGGGCCTACAGGTGAGGCCCCTGCCAGAGCCTATGTTATCATTTCAGTACTCCTGGGTTTCTTTCTAACCATGTTTGTCTGGGTAAATCCTTCTACAGACCCTCAATGGTCTTCCACAAAGTCTTCAATGAACCCCTTCTCTCTAGGCATACATGGAAGAGAACGAAAACAAACCATCTGCCTTCTGGGAGCTTAGATGAGAGATAATGTGTCAGCTGGTAATAAGAGGCATGGGGAATGCATTCTCATCCATGCCCACTTCCTGTAACCTGGGGTGGACTGGATACCTGGAGAGGTTCCAGACCAAGCTAGGCATCACAGTTGGCTTGTTTCTGACCCAGCTCCTTCCTGTGCCCCCCTAATCCCTTTCCCTCTCTTTCTGGTCCCACTGCTGACCATCCAGGCTGGCTCTGGTCACCTTGGCCATGGACACAGCCCTAGATCCCATGTTTCCTCCTACAGAGTGTGTGAATCAATTATGGATCTCAGATTTGGCCAGGGTACCTTATTAGGACTAACACTGAACAGCTGCCTCTGGCCTAGTTTGGGCCACCATCTTATCAGGATTCACATGCAAGGGTTGTCAAATCTACATTATTATCCTCGGTGGGAGTGGCAGAGTCAGCCTAAGCCCCAAACGTATTTAGTGCCAATCTGGTCCGTTCACTAAGTGCGAGAACCCTGATAGTTCCCAGCTTGATCCAGACTTGCTGTCAATTCTCTGTATGATAAAAAACGAAACAAATAAAAGCTAACAATTTCTTAGTACTCTCGATGGTGTAAGCGGTGGTACAAAGGTGTATCGCTGTGCCTGTACCACAGTGAGTTCTGAGGAACTGTCAGCTTTTATTTCTGTTACACGGGGTCACTAAGAGTCAGAATCAACTTGACGGCAGCGAGTTTTATTTATTCATTTTTTGGTTTATATGTATACATGCACATAACGTATGTATGTACGTACCCCTGTGAGTCTGTCAGTTTGTCATACTGTGGGGGTTCCCGTGTTGCTGTGATGCTGGAAGCTTTGTCACCAATATTTAAATACCAGCAGGGTCACCCTTGGTGGAGAGGTTTCAGCGGAGCTTCTAAACTAAGACAAACTAGGAAGAATGAGTTGGCGGTCTAATTCTGAACAAAATTAGCCAGTGAAAACCTCATGAATAGCAGGGGAACACTGTCTGATATAGTGCCGGAAGACGAACCCCTCAGGTTGGAAGGCACTCAAAATATCACTGGGGGAGAGCTGCCTCCGCAAAGCAGAGTTGACCTTAATGGCGAGGATGGGGTCAAGCTTTTGGAACTTTCATTTGCTGACGTGGCACGACTCAAAATGAGAAAAAACAGCTGCAAACATCCATTAATAACCAGGATGTGGAATGTACAAAGTACAAATCCAGGAAAATTGAAAATCGTCCAAAATGAAACGAAACACATAAACATCGATATTCCAGGCATTAGTGAGCTGAAACGGACTGGTATTGGCCATTCTCAATCAGACAATCACATGATCTACTGTGCAGAGAATGAGAAACTAAAGAGGAACGATGTAGCATTCATCATCAAAAAGAACATTTCAAGACCTATCCTGAATTACAATGTTGTCAGTGATAGGATAATATCCATATGCCTACAAGGAAGACCAGTTAATACGACTATTATTCAAATTTACCCACCAACCACTAAGGTGAAAGATGAAGAAACTGAAGATTTTTACCAACTTCTGCAGTCTGAAATTGATCAAATCAACATGCATTGATACTTACCGGTGCTTGGAATGTGAAAACTGGAAACAGGAAAGAAGGAATGGTAGTTGGAAAATTATGGCCTTAATGATAGAAATGATGCCTGAGATCACATGATAGAATTTTGCCAAGACCAACAACTTCTTCACTGGAAATACCTTTTTTTAACAACATAAATGGCGACTATACCTCACCAGATGGAACACACAGGAATCAAATTAACTACATCTGTGGAAACAGATGATGGAAAAGCTCAAAATCATCAGTCAGAACAAGGCCAGGGGCTCACAGTGGAATAGTCCATCAATTTCTCATAAGCAAGTTCAAGATGAAGGTGAAGAAAATTTGAACAAGTCACGAGAGCCAAAGTACAACCTTGAGTATATCCCACCTGAATTTAGAGACCATCTCAAGAATAGATTTGATGCACTGAACACTAATGGCCAAAGACCAGATGTGTTGTGGCACGATACCAAGGACATCATTTATAAAAAAAGCAAGAGATCACTAAAAAGACAGGAAAGAAAGAAAAGGCCAAAATGGTTGTCAGAAGAGACTATGAAAGTTGCTCTTGAATGCAGAGTAGCTAAAGGGAAAGGAAGAAATTATGAAGTAAAAGAGCTGAACAGATGGTTTCAAAGGGCAGTTAAAGAAGACAGAGTAAAGTATTACAATGAAACGTGCAAAGACCTGAAGTTAGAAAACCAAAAGGGAAGAACACACTTGGCATTTCTCAAGCTGAAAGAACTGAAAAAAAAATTCAAGGCTTGAGTTACAATACTGAAGGAATTCTATGGGGAAAATACTAAACGATACAGGAAGCATCAAAAGATGGAAGGAACACAGAGTCACTGTACCGGAAAGAATTAGTTGACATTCAACCATTTCAGGAGGTAGCGTATGATCAAGAACTGCTGGTACTGAAAAAAGAGGTCCAAGCCACCCTGGAGACACTGGCGAAAAACAAGGCTCCGGGAATTAAGGGAATACCAACTGAGATGTTTCAACGAACGGATACAGCACTGTGCCAGGAAATTTTGAAGAGAGCTACCTGGCCAACTGACTGGAAGAGATCCGTATTTGTATCCATTCTAAAGAAAGGTGATCCAACAGAATGCAGAAATTATTGAATAATATCATTAATATCACACACACAAGTAGGATTTTGCTGAAGATCACTCAAAAACAGTTGCAGCAGTACATTGACAGAGAACTGCCAGAAAGTCAAGCCAGATTCAGAAGAGGATGTGGAACCAGGGATATCATTGCTGATGTCAGACGGATCCTGGCTGAAAAAGAACACTAGAAAGATGTTTACCTGTGTTTTACTTACTACGCAAGGCATTCAACCCTGTGGATCGTAACAAATTACGGATAACATTGAGAAGAATGGGAAATCCAGAACATTTAACTGTGCTCATGAGGAACCTGTAGTTAGACCAGGAGGCATTTTTTTGAAACATGGTTTAAAGTCAAGAAAGGTGTGGGTCAGTGTTGTATCCTTTCACCAAACTTATTCAATCTGTATACTGAGCAAATAATCCAAGAGGCTGGACTATATGAACAAGAACACGGCATCAGGATTGGAGGAACATTCATTAATAACCTGTGATGTGTACAGACAACACAACCGTGCTTGCTGAAAGCGAAGAGGACTTGAAGCACTTACTGAAGATGAAAGACCATAGCCTTCTTTGTGGATTACAACTCAACATAAATAAAAATCCTCACAACTGGACCAACAAGCAACATCATGGTAGCGAAGAGACTGAGCTGCCAAGGATTTCATTTTACTTGGATTCACAATCAACACCCATGCAAGCAGCAGTCAAGAAATCAAGTGACGCAATAATCTGGGCAAACCTGCTGCAAAAAATCTCTTTGAAGTGTTAAAAAGCAGAAATGTCACTTTAAGGACTAAGGTGTGCATGACCCAAGCCATTGTGTTTTCAATTGCCTCATATCCATGGGAAAGCTGGAGAACGAATAAGGAAGACTGAGGATTTGAGGCCTTAAAAATGAACCAATCTGTCTTGGAAGACATACAGCCAGAATGCTCCTTTGAAGCGAAGATGGCTAGACTTCATCTCACATACTTTGGACATGTTATCAGGACCAGTCCCTGGAGAGGGACATCATGGTTGGTAAAGTAGTGGGTTAGCGGAAAAAAAGGAAGACCCTCAAGGAGATGGATTGACACAGTGGCTGCAATAATGGGCTCAGGAACCGGCAGTGTTTCCTTCTGTTGTACACAGGGTGGCTATGAGGTAGAACCCACTGAAGGGCACCTAACAACAACATACGTATACATGTATATAGGTATCTTGGCCCTTTAGTTGGCGTGTAAACTTCCTGTTCCTGCCAAACGTGTCCTTGGAGATGAGCGCTTAAAGCCAGCGCATATCAATCGTGCTTGGAAGACAATGTGCCAGTATAATCCCAAAGAGCACTGCTTACTAACAACTGTCCTGCAATTCAGAGTGCACAAAGTGCTTTCCAACAATCCGTTTTGTAATTCGACCTGACAACATTCTGGGGGAACGTTTATTACCGTTGGGCTGCTACGGCAGCGCTTTCGCGCTCTAGGAAACACGGAAGCAGGGTGACTGACTGGAAGACACACAGGGCTAGTGACTGGGTGGGGGATTCACGTGGAGGCGTAGGTGGGGGCGCTGGTATTCAGACCTAGATTAAGCCTCCGAGTTCTGCTGTCAACTCGGAACTAGTAAAATGTTCTGAATGGTTCCTCTCCCCCTACTCCTGCAAGGAACAAATAAATTACTCAAAAGAACGTCTTCGTTTAAGCTGAAGTCAAAGGCATTAACGTGCAATAGGGGGAGTTTCTGGCTCCTAGACTCGCAAGTCGAGCTGATTTAGTCCTTGTTTTCGTGGAGGGGGCTGGGAAAAGGTTTCTAGCATTGCAGAACTCACAACTCCCTACACAACCTCGGGAAGGCCAGATATTTTGTAGATGAGGATTTGGGGTTTACGTTAACCTGAGATATGTAGAGAGAGGCTTTTTTACACGGCAGTAGCATTGTGAGGTGACCCGAGGTACGAAGCTGTGTAATCAAGCGAATCACAGGAAACAAATTTACTTTTATAAAGAGCTTAACTTCTGCAGTCTTGAACCTAAAACCTACGTTACTGAAATTTAGCTGGTGTAGCGTCCGTCGTTCAAAACTCACCTTTTTTCCGGATATTCTTGCTATTTTATCCAGTTCCATAAATCTTTGGGGTGTGCTGTTTAAGGACAAAGAGCACCTCATCATTTCTTAGAAAGTCTTCGTAGGAAACAGGAACCAAATTCCTCCAAGGCGGCCTAACTTTCCGTAGAAACGATGTCACTCCAAGGTTCCGGGAGCTCTGCACTCTTCACGCCACCCTCGACCCGGAGGCGATGCTGGCCGGTAGCTCGCGGCTCGCACCTGGAGGCTCCGACTGCCTGGCAGGCTATGCGGACACTCCGCCCATCTTTTCAGGTGAGCAGCCGCGAGGCCCCGCCCCTCCCGAGCCGGCCCGGCGGCGCGTGCGCAGCTCTTCCGGGCTCGGTGCGGGCCGCCGGGCTGGCGGGGCCGCCGCAGTTCGGCGGGCCCAGTGCGCGTGCGCCGCGGAGGCCGGGGGGCGGGGAGGCGCCGTCTGGCTCGGGTTTGGGCCGGGGCGGGGAGCTTGAGAAGAGGGACGGCGGGAGCCCGTGTGGGGTTTGCGGACGGCAGGCCTCTGGCGGGTCGGCAGGTGAGGCCTCTCCGCCGCGGGCGGAAGCAGGGGCGCCTGGGGAGCAGCATCGCTGCCATGAGAGGTGTGCGGGCGTGAAGCGTGCGTCGGCGCCGCTCTTTGGCCTCAGGCGCAGGCGGGCGGGCCGCAAGGCTACTCTGGCTGCAGTCGGCGCCCTGTCGCGCCCAGGTGAGAGCTGCCGGACCGCCCGGCCGGCCGACGCCCGCCTGGCTCCCCGGCGTCGCATTGTCCAGTGCCCGGGCCGCGCCTGCACAGCGCCCCCTGCCGGCCGGGACGCCTGCGCGGGGCGGGGGCCGCCGGGGCCTCTGGCGCCGAGCGCGCGCTCCTTTGTTCGCCGCCGCCGCGCGCCGGTCCCTCCCCGCAGCCCTGGGCCGCCGACGCCCTACGAGTCCCGGCACTGCGCGCCCCGCCCCGCCTTGCCAACATGGCCGCCGCCGCGGCGCGCCCCGCGTCCCCCGCACCGCCGGTCCCTTAGCGCCCGCTTTTGTTACTCGGAGCCAGTGCTCCGCCTGCGCTGCGCGCCCGGCAGGGTTCCGGTAAGGCTCTGCGGGCCCAGGCCGTGTCAGCTGTCGGCGGCGGCAAACGAGCGGGACGGAGAGCCACGCGGCGCGTGGGGCGGGAGGGCTTCGCGCTGCGTATTTTCGAGGGCGGGTGGGGGAGGGGACGATGCGCCAAAATCGTTGGCGGCGGCAAGATGTTCAGTGTTGCATAATAGCCCGGGCCTGTCCGCGCGCCCGACGAGGCTGGGCACCGGAAGGAGGAAGAGAAGCGGCACTACCTGGGCCCCGGGCGGCCGGGCGGAACACCGGATGCTCTCGCGCGGAGCCCGGGCTGGCGCTGCGTTGGGGCGTCTGGACCGGTGTCAGCGGCGCGTGGGGGGTTGCCGCGCCTCCTGCGGCGTCGGGTTGTTTCAGTGAATGGGTCAACTTGCACTTTTAGCTGCTCCTTCAAGGGTGAGGCATATTGTATGCTCACAATAGCGTTGTTTTTCACGTGGAGAGCCCTTAGCCCTTGGAAGTTGTTGAATTTACCGAAAAGGCGTGTTTTCTCGTCGTTCCAGTGACGCCCACTAGCACATTTCCGACCCTATGCGGTGCTCCGGCATTCGCAGCACCCTCTCCTGGCTCCGTTAAACACTTCGGCAGCCTTCTGTTGGGTATGAAATCGACGGTGGGAATATGCATTTCTTTTGACACTTTTTTTTTTAATCCATCAAAGTGACCTTGAATGTATCCTGTAAGGAATCTGTTCGGATGAGTTTTATGATACGGAAACTACGCAGTGCTTTTTGGTTTGGCTTTCGCTGTTAGATTCTTGTGTTGATTATGCATTCTGGATTTTACGGGATTGGCTTTTAGTAATGGCTTCAGTAGTAAATATTAAATAGGCTCCTCAGCTTATTTACTCAATTGTTTTTATATTTACTTTTTATAATTGAGCTGGGATTCCAAGTTTTGAAGAGGATTTTCCAAACATATCGAGGTGTTTTTACTCTGGCTGAAATAATTCGTTTGGCTATTTTACTGTGTATATTAAAAGCAATACAGGATACACTAAAGTGTTTTAAAGGATGTCTCCGGATAGTATGACTTGTGCCAAAGAAAACATACATACCAAAATGTGAATACCTATGTAACTTTTTTTCTGGTAGAATATTCTGGAAGGAACTGTATATCTTCTGAGAGGATTGATAGAGAGTATAGTGCTTTCTACGTGACTCTTGTTAGGAAGTGAAAAATCTAAACCCAAGGATTTATGCCAGGACATACATTTGTGAAGATTCTTTAAGAGAGGTGAAATTTCAGAAAGAGATCACGTGAAATGAGGCGGCTTTCCCCTTGTCCGTCCAGCTTTAGCTAATGGGTAAAAACCAAAAAGACAGAAACGAGATAAACATAACTTAGAGAACGCCCATTATCCATATTTGATAATTATGTATTGAAGTTGCATAGTGTTTTTATGGATAGAGGTATTAGTTTATTGTGAGAGATAAAATTGAATTTATTTTTAATCTTTTGTGTAGTGAAATGATTACTGTTATGATATGAAGTGGGTAAGGTAAAAGGGCCAGAATAAGTCTGTAGTCATCTCTTTATGTTTAAGATTTTTTTATTAAGACTTGCATTGCTCCCTGGAATTTCAGTAGTGGTTTCTGACAGTGCCTTTAATTACCAATTCAGAACAGACTAACACTACAAGATGTCAGTAACTCGGTTTTGGACTATCTGAAGCAGTGTTGTTGAATGTGCCATTTGTGGCAGTAATTCTAGGAGATGCTGCAGGAAAAAGGGGTGCCTTGGCCAAATAAGTTTGGGAAACAGTGCTGTGTCCTTTTCATCTCTTCTCGGGGTCACCATTCAGATTATCATGTCAAAAGTTCTGGTAAATATTCTAGTAGTGTTTTCTATATCTGACCCCAGAACTCTTTTTTTTTGTTCTGTTTTGGTGTAATATCTTTTAGCGCCCAGAATTCAGGAAACAGAGGTTGTTGCCTGGAACATACGTTTTGAAATGTTGAGCACTACAGTGAACTAATTTTGAACTGAGAGATCATGAGGTTGATGTGGTTTGTGTGTCCTGTGGATTTTATGAGCAGTACCCCAAATTTGGCTCTTACTGTATTTATGAAATTTGTTAATCCAAAATCTTAAAAGTAGAAAACGTTAACTAGTTACAGTGTTCCCGCTTCCCAATGACTTAGATGATTGCACACACTGTTAACAGTAATAAGGTTACCAATTGTTATGATTTTTTTCCTGGTATGCTAGAAATTAAGAATACTACTGTTTTTGAAGAGCTAATCATTCAGATGATTTAGAGGTTAAAAAGAATGCTGTTGGGCATTTCTCTTCGTTAGCTGTTAGCAGACTCTTAATTTGTTGGGAAAGGGCAGTTAATATATATTTATGTAAATCCTTTTATTTATTGGATGCTAAATTGAATGTTTTTTTCCCTTTTCTTTGAATGAAAAGAAGTTAGAAGAGAATAATTTTGCCCAATTGTTTTACTCAGCTTGAAAGGCGTTATGGTTTTGTTAAAAAGTTGTGGGTTCTGAAGTTATCATAGCCTTTCATATCAGAAGAACCTGGGTTGAAATTGAGCTCCAGTACTGGTCCAAAGCCACAGAACTAATTCATCATGTATCCTTTTTTTTAACCTCTTATTCCCCAGAATGTACACCAGGGATGAAACTTACAAGGCTGTTTTGAGAATTACAGGAAATGGATCCATAGAATTCCCAGTACAGTTACTGAAGTATAGTAGCTGATGACAATAAATGTTGATTTCCTTCCCCTTCCTACTTTCGTGCTTTGCTGTAGGCAGTAAGGTCGCTATCAGTCAGAATTGACTTGATGGCAGTGGGTTTGGTTTATAGTCATTAGACCTGGTGGTGCAGTGGTTAAGAGCTGTCTTTGACTACTAACCAAAAGGTTGGCAGTTCGGATTCACCAGCAGCTCCTTGGAAACCCCCGGGGGCAGTTCTGCTCTTTTCTTAGGGTGGCTATGAGTTGGAATCTACTCAGCGGCAACAGGTTTTTTTTTTTTTTTTTAATAATTTTTATTGTGCTTTAAGTGAAAGTTTACAAGTCAGCCTCTCACACAAAAACCCATATACACCTTACTACATACTCCCAATTACTCTCCCCCTAATGAGACAGCCTGCTCTCTCCCTCCGCTCTCTCTTTTCGTGTCCATTTCGCCAGCTTCTAACCTCCTCCACCCTCTCGTCTTCCCTCCAGGCAGGAGATGCCAACATAGGCTCAAGTGTCCACCTGATCCAAGAAGCTCACTCCTCACCAGCATCCCTCTCCACCCCATTGTCCAGTCCAATCCATGTCTGAAGAGTTGGCTTCGGGAATGGTTCCTGTCCTGGGCCAACAGAAGGTCTGGGAGCCATGACCACTAGGGTCCTTCTTCTAGTCTCAGTCAGACCATTAATCTGCATCCCACTGCTTTGCTGCTCCCTCAGGGGCTCTTGGCAACAGGTTTTTTATAGTCATTAGAGTGATTTTTTTTTTTTTTTGGGTCATGGTGGAGTAAACAACTTGTTGAGCCTCAGTGTTCAATTTAATTTTAAATGTATTGGGTGCCTATTTTATGCCTTGAAACTACCATAAATCCTTTCTGGGAGGAGTCATGTGCATACATAAACAAAGATTTATTTGTAAATACCTTACAGCCTAGTAGGGAAGCTATGTGCACGTAATGAGGAAGTTCGATGCTGAATGGTATCTTGGGAGAAAAGATGATCCTGTAGTAGGGTCAGGAATTTTAGAGGAGGAGAGGGAAGGAAGTGTAGATGGAGGGGGCGGGGGCAGCAGGAGCAGAGGCATGAAGAATGGTCCTGAATTTGAATGTATCTCGTCTATTACATTTTCCTTCTGTGTGACAGCGGAAGAACACCTATCTCATCAGATGTATGCTTAAATGAGGTAATTAAATAAAGTGATTAATAGGGCTCCTGGCATAACACCACTTGTAGTTTGGTATGGCTGGTTTATCTAGGGTTGAATTTTATAAGTAATTCTGCACACCACATTAGAGTGGTTGGCGGTTGTTCTATAGGTAGGGGGAAGCCATCGAAAGAAGGGTAATTATTAGAACAGTATGAAAGGTGACGTTATGGTCATTTAGTGGTGCTATAACTGAAATACAGCAAGTGGATGAGTTTAACAAAGAGAAGTTTATTCTCTCACAGCGCAGTAGCCCAGAAGTCTGAATTCATGGTGCGAGCTCCAGGGGATGGCTTTCTCTCTATCGGCTCTGGAGGAAGGTCCTTGTCATCAGTCTTCCCTTGGTCTGGGAGCATCTCAGTGCAGGAACCTCAGGTCCAAAGGACGTGCTCTGCTCCTGGTGCTGCTTACTTGGAGGTATGAGGTCCCCAACTCTGTTTGCTTCCCTTTTATTTTATCTCTTTCTAGAGAGAGAGAGAGAAAAGGTGGTACAGGCCACACCCAAAGGAAACTCCCTTCATATTGGATCAGGGAGATGACCTGGTAGGGGTGTTACAATCTCACCCTAATCCTCTTTAACATGAAATTGCAATCACAAAATGGAGGAAACCACAGAATACTAGGAATCCTGGCTTAACACACATTTTGAGGGGGACATAATTCAATCCATGACAGATGGGTAGGAGAATTTGGCCAGTGTAGAATCACTAGTTCACTAGTCTTCAGTTTAACCTGTCAGAGAAGGCAGAGGGGATCAGTTTGGGGTCACTAGAATGCTAAATATGTTGACTTTATTGGGGGTGGGGAGGTAAACTCAACATTTATATTTTATTAAAATGTCGAAAGAGTGAATGAAGAGACTATGATATTTTTTATACCATTCGTGGTGTGTTTACATTGTGCTATTGTCTTAAAAAAAAAGTCTATTTAATGTAGGTTATATTCGCTTATTTATTTATTTATTTTTTTTCGTTTATAGTTAAATTGTTTGTAGTTATATCTTTATAAATTATTTTCAGTTTTTGGACCTGTTTGCAAGTGATTATTAATCATGTACCTGAATTAATATTACTAGACCAAGTTTTGGATCCTGACAGAAGTGATAAGGAGAGGGAAGAATGTCCCTGTGCAGGTGTGGTTTTGTCTTGTTTTTGTGGGTTTCTTTTTTGAAAATCATTGCGGATCCATGACTTTTTATATATCCATTGTATTTTAATCAAATAGTCATTATTTTGCTCAGTTTGTCCCAGCTATGGGCCTATGGGAGTCCTTCAAGCTTTTTTTCTTTCCTTTGACCAAAAAAAAAAAAAAAAACCATTGCCCTCAAGTTGTTTCTGACTCATCCTGAACCTATAGGTCAGAGTAGAACTGCCCCATAGGGTTTCCAAGGCTGTAATCTTTAAGGAAGCAGACTGTTACACCTTTCTCCTGTGGAGCAGCTGGTAGATTCGAACCACTGACCCTCTGGTTAGCATTCGAGCGCTTAACCACTGCGCTGCTAGGGCTTCTCCCAGGGCTCTTCAGGACTCTGTTAATCTTTGAAACATCTGGTGCTTTTTGATGTGAAATGTCAGAGGCTCACGGTAGATGGTCTCTGCCCAATATCTGCCTTTAGCCATTTCTTTTCACTCCTTTCTTTGGGAAGTAGAATTTAGATACCAACGTATGGGTGTGGTATGCTGTCTTTGCGACTGGAATGCCGCAGTTTTCCTTAGACAAACTCGGGAAATAATATAAATCTTGTTTTGTATTGGTATTTCCAATTCAGATTTACATAGCATTTTTTTCTTTCGCGTTGAAAACTTGCATTTCCAGCAGCATTAGCATAATTGCTCTGTTTTGTAAATGCGAAGGAGCTCAGAAGGGCCAGTGATAATAGGGAGTTAACTTCTGGTTGGTGTTTGGTTGTAGTTTTTTTCGTTCTTAGAAGGTATCCGTGTAAGGGATTCAAAAAGTCTCTTTTTATGATGATGTTACCAGTTTTATAACTAGTTTGTTTTATTTGCATGAAGTTGTCACGTTTGAGAATTACTTTCATTTTGTATTTGGGGACTTTTTTTTAATGCATAAAACGTTTATGTCGTTCAGAAGTCAAAACTGATTTTAAACGGTGTGGGTGTTCACAGTCTTGCTTCCATTCCTGTCCCCTCCTCTCATTACCGTCCGCCTTCCCCTCCGGTTTCTTCTTTCTGTGTTTCATTTTTGCAAATACAAGCAATGTGGCTTAGTGGTTAAGTGCTACGGCTGCTAACCAAAGGGTCGGCAGTTCGAATCCGCCAGGTGCTCCTCGTAAACCCTAAGGGGCAGTTCTCCTCCGTCCCGTAGGGTTGCTATGAGTCGGAATCGACTCGACGGCACTGAGTTACTGGGTTTTAAGCAATCAGGTACATTTTTATTTCCCTTTCTTAATATATTCTGAAAATCACTCCGCATTTATACGTAAGTTCTTCCTCATTCCTTTGTGGTTCCAACTTGTCTCTTATTGATGAATATTTGGGTTTTTATATTTTAGTGCTGTTAAATATGTAGCTGCGGTGAATAACCTTTTGCATGTATTTTATATTTGTGTAGGTATAGCTTTAAGATAGTGGATTGCTGTGTAAAAATAAATACATTTGTACTTTTGTTAGTGCCAAAAAATTACCTTTTTTAAAGGCAGATCTGGTTGTTACCCTTTTACTTAAAACCCTCGATGGCTTTCTACTGCTTTAAGAGCAGAACTTCATAAAGTGGCCTCAAAGGTATATATAACTCCTTTTGGGCCTCCACCTTGGCTTGTACCATGTTTTCTCTTGCTTTCTTTGCTCCAGCCAAACTCGTCTGTCTTTGATTTCCAGTATACCATCTTCTCTTCCGTCAGGGGTCTTGTTAATTGTGTTATCTCTGCCTGGAAAACTTTTCTTTCCTTGTTTCAGTTGTTCCTAGTCTGCCTTTAAGAGCTTGGCTCAAGCATCGCTTTTAAAAAAAATTTTTTTTCTGTGTGTGAGTGAAAATTTTCAGAACAAAAGTAGGGAGAATAGTCCAGTGAACCCCCGTGTATCTATCATAGAGCTTCAGCAACCATCAGTTTTTAGCAGTTCTTGTCGAATATTAATTTTTCTACAAAGTTTTTCTTGACCTCCCTGAAGTCAAGTCCTAATATTAGCGATGCATGTTTTTCTTTCTTGGTACTTATCAAAATTACAGTGTTACATGTGTTTACATTAAGTAATTTTACTTTTCCAGAAAAGCTGATCTTCATGAAAGTGGAGACTATACCAGTTGTTGCCCGTAATTATTCTCCTAGTACTTAGCTCAGTGTCTGAATTGTGAGTGTTCAAACTACTTGTGAGCTAGGTAGACTTACCCAGTGAGGAAATGGAGACCGTGCAGTTAAGTAGCTTGTCTACGGCACAGGTGTCTATCATAAAGTGGGTGTAAATGACTTCTGACATAAGCTGCCTGAGGCAGGCCAAACTTCACAGGTTAAGGATACAGTCCTTCATGAGACTGCCCTCATGTCAGACACCAGCTACAAACTTAGGGGGTCCTTAGAATATCCTCTCTTTATTTATTTACTTATTTTTACTGTGCTTTAAGTGAAAGTTTACAGTTCGAGTCAGTCTCTCACATAGAAATTTTTGTACACCTTCCCGTGTACGCCCAGTTGCTCTCCCCCTGATGAGTCAGCACACACTTTCTCTCCACCTTGTATTCCCTGTGTCCATTCGGCCAGCTTCTGTCACCCTCTGCCTTCTCATCTCCTGTCCGGACAGGAGCTGCCCACGTAGTCTCATGTGTCTGTGTGAGTCAAAAAACTCACTCCTCACCAGTATCATTTTCCATCTTCTGTGGTTGTTGTTGTTAGGTGCCGTCGAGTTGGTTCCGACTCATAGCCACCTTATGCACAATAGAACGAAACACTGCCCGGTCCTGCGCCATCCTTAGAATTGTTGTTATGCTTGAGCTCGTTGTTGCAGCCACTGTGTCAGTCCACCTTGTTGAGGGTCTTCCTCTTTTCTGCTGACCCTGTACTCTGCCAAGCATGATGTCCTCCTCCAGGGACTCATCCCTCCTGACAACATGTCCAAAGTATGCAAGACACAGTCTCGCCATCCTTGCCTCTAAGGAGCGTTCTGGCCGCACTTCTTCCAAGACAGATTTGTTCGTTCTTTTGGCAGTCCATGATATATTCAATATTCTTCACCAACACCACAATTCAAAGGTGTCAACTCTTGTTCGGTCTTCCTTATTCATTGTCTAGCTTTCACATGCGTATGATGTGATTGAAAACGCCATGGCTTGGGTCAGGTGCACCTTAGTTTTCAGGGTGACATCTTTGCTCTTCAACACTTTGAAGAGGTCCTTTGCACCAGATTTGCCCAATGCAATGAGTCTTTTGATTTCTTGACTGCTGCTTCCGTGGCTGTTGATTGTGAATCCAAGTAAAATGAAATCCTTGACAACTTCAGTCTTTTCTCCGTTTATCATGATGTTGCTCATTGGTCCAGTTGTGAGGATTTTTGTTTTCTTTATGTTGAGGTATAATCCATACTGAAGGCTGTGGTCTTTGATTTTCATCAGTAAGTGCTTCAAGTCCTCTTCACTTTCAGCAAGCAAGGTTGTGTCATCTGCATAACGCAGGTTGTTAATGAGGCTTCCTCCAATCCTGATGCCCCACTCTTCTTCATATAGTCCGGCTTCTCGTATTACTTGTTCAGCATACAGATTAAATAGGTATGGTGAAAGAATACAGCCCTGACGCATACCTTTCCTGACTTTAACCAATCAGTATCCCCTTGTTCTGTCTGAACAACTGCCTCTTGATCCATATAAAGGTTCCTCATGAGCACAATTAAGTGTTCTGGAATTCCCATTCTTCGCAGTGTTATCCATAGTTTGTTATGATCCACACAGTCAAATGCCTTTGCATAATCAATAAAACACAGGTAAACATCCTTCTGGTATTCTCTGCTTTCAGCCAGGATCCATCTGACATCAGCAATGATATCCCTGGTTCCACATCCGCTTCTGAAACCAGCCTGAATTTCTGGCAGTTCCCTGTCGATATACTGCTGTAGCCGCTTTTGAATGATCCTCAGCAAAATTTTGCTTGTGTGTGATATTGATGATATTGTTCTCTAATTTCCACATTAGGTTGGATCATCATTTTTGGGAACTGGCATAAATATGGGTCTCTTCCAGTCAGTTCGCCAGGAAGCTATCTTTCATATTTCTTGTGACGAGTGAGCACTTCCAGTGCTGCATCTGTTTGTTGAAACATCTCAATTGATATTCCATCAGTTCCTGGAGCCTTGTTTTTCGCCAGTGCCTTCAGAGCAGCTTGGACTTCTTCCTTCAGTACCATCGGTTCCTGATCATATGCCACCTCTTGAAATGGTTGAACATCGACTAATTCTTTTTGATATAATGACTCTGTGTATTCCTTCCATCTTCTTTTGACGCTTCCTAGATCATTTAATATTTTCCCCATGGAATCCTTCACTATTGCAACTCGAGGCTTGAATTTTTTCTTCAGTTCTTTCAGCTTGAGAAACACCCGAGCGTGTTCTTCCCTTTTGGTTTTCCATCTTCACCTCTTGCATGTCATTAAAATACTTTGTCTTCTTGGGAGGCCCTTTGAAATCTTCTGTTCGGTTCTTTTACTTCATGAATTCTTCCTTTTGCTTTAGCTACTTGACGCACAAGAGCAAGTTTCAGAGTCTCCTCTGACATCCATCTTGGTCTTTTCTTTCTTTCCTGTCTTTTCAGTCACCTCTTGCTTTTTTCATGGATGATGTCCTTGATGTCGTTCCACAACTCGTCTGGTCTACGGTCACTAGTGTTCAGTGGGTCAAATCTGTTCTTCAGGTGGTCTCTAAATTCAGGTGGGATATACTCAAGGTCATATTTTGGCTCTTGTGGACTTCCTCTGATTTTCTTCAGTTTCAGCTTGAACTTGCATATGAGCAATTGATGGTCTGTTCCACAGTTGGCCTTGTTCTGACTGATGATATTGAGCTTTTCCATTGTCTCTTTCCACAGATGTAGTCAGTTTGATTTCTGTGTGTTCCATTTGGTGAGGTCCATGTGTATAGTCTTCGTTTATGTTGGTGAAAGAAGGTATTTGCAATGAAGAAGTCGTTGGTCTTGCAAAATTCTTTCATTTGATCTCCAGCATTGTTTCTATCACCAAGGCCATATTCTCCAGCTACTGATCCTTCTTCTTTGTTTCCAACTTTCGCATTCCAATTGCCAGTAATTATTAATGCATCTTGGTTGCATATTCGATCAATTTCAGACTGCAGCAGCTGATAAAAATCTTTTTCTTCGTCTTTGGCCCCAGTGGTTGGTGTGTAAATTTGAAAAATAGTCGTATTCACTCGTCTTCCTTGTAGGCATATGGATATTATCCTGTCACTCACAGTGTTGTACTTCAGGATAGATCTTGGAATGTTCTTTTTGGTGATGAATGCAACACCATTCCTCTTCAAGTTGTCATTCCCAGCATAGTAGACTATATGATTGTCCGGTTCAAAATGGCCAATACCAGTTTATTTCAGCTCACTGATGCCTAGGATATCGATGTTTATGCATTCCATTTTATTTTTGATGATTTCCAATTTTCCTAGATTCATACTTTGTACATTCCAGGTTCCGAATATTAATGGACGTTTGCAGCTGTTTCTTCTCATTTTGAGTTGTGCCACGTCAGCAGATGGAGGTCCCAGAAGGTTTACTCCATCCATGTCATTAAGGTCCACTCCAGTTTGAGGAGGCAGCTCTTCCCCAGTCATCTTTTGAGTGCCTTCCAACCTGGGGGGCTCATCTTCCAGCACTACAGCAGACAATGTTCCGCTGCTATTCATAAGAATTTCACTGGCTAATGCTTTTCAGAAGTAGACTGCCAGATCCTTCTTCCTAGTCTGTCTTAGTCTAGAAGCAGGTCCTTCTTCCTAGTCTATCTTAGTCTAGAAGCTCAGCTGAAACCTGTTCTCCATGGGTGACCCTGCTGGTATCTGAATACCGGTGGCATAGCTTCCAGCATCACAGCAACACACAAGCCCCCACAGTATGACAGACTGACAGACACCTCGGGGCTCCATCTTATAGTCCAGTCCAATCGTTGTCTGAAGACTTGGCTTTGGGGATGGTTCCAGTCTTGGGCCAACAAAAATATCTGGGGACCGTGACCTCCGGGGTCCTTCTAGTCTAAGTCAGACCATTAAGTCTGGTCTTTTTATGAGAATTTGAGGTCTGCATCGCACTGCTCTCCTGCTCCATCAGGGATTCTCTGTTGTGTTCCCTGTGAGGGCAGTCATCGTTTATAGCTGGGCACCATCTAGTTCTTTTGGTCTCAGGATGATGTAGTCTCTGATTTATGTGGGCCTTTCTGCCTTTTGGGCTCATAATTACCTTGTATCTTTGGTGTTCTTCATTCTCCTTTGCTCCCAAGTGGACACCCTCACTTTTGATCAACAAACTTGGGAGTTTCCACTACTCCCTCAGGTTTCATGATTTGCTAGAATGGCTCACAGAACTCAGGAACTAACACTGTACTTAGGATTGCAGTTTTATTACAGCAGAAGAATATAAGTCAGAATCAGCCAAAGGGAGAGACATAGGGCTGGGTCTGGGATGGTGTCCCGGTGTAGTCAGGACACATCATTCTCCTGTCACACTGATGTGTCACAGTACGCAGAATATTGTGAATCAGTAAAGCCTGCAGGAGCTTTAGTGTCGACAGGCTTTATTGAGGCTTCATTGCAGAGGCATGATTGGTTGGACTATTGGCCATGTGATTGAATTCAGTCTCCAGCTTCCTGTCCCTCCCCAGAAGTCACCTGGTTCAGGGGTCCAAACCTTTGATCACCTTTTGATCTTCTGGCATGGCCAGCCCCCATCCTGAGTCATTTCATTGGCATAAACTATCGAGGGGCCGCCCACAAGTCACCTCTTTAGCATAAACTGTCAGGTGTGCTTAGAGAGCCTCACTGTGAATAACAAGCACGCTCCAGTCACTTGGGGAATTCCAAGAGTTCAGAGGTTATCTCTCAGGAACATGGAGGAAGGCCAGACCTTTCTTTGGGCAAAGTTAATTCTTCATTATTGAATGAGTAAACATTTGTTGAATTTTAATTGCATTTATTCAGGATCATAGAGTGTGTTAAGGTTTGATCAAGGAAGCAGAACCGCTAGGATGGATGAAGAAAGGGGTGTGTGTGTGTGTATTTATTGAAGGGATTTATTACAGAGGTTTGAGTTAACATGGGGGAGCTGGCTAAACAGCCTTTGTGTCTGATGCTCGAGCTTGAAGTCCATAGGGCAATCATTAGGGAAGGGAAGATGGATGTAAAGTGGGGAAGAACAGGAACAAGCTGGAAGCCACAAGCAGGATGGACTGAAACCTGGGTCATTTCCTCTTGCCTCTGACCTTGGTGATGTAGGTGTCCTGCAAGAACTGAGTACTTGGTCACGGAGTTAATCCCATGCACTTGGCCTAGGAGACAGACTCTCAAAGACGATCCAGAGGATGGTGGAGTAGTTGCAGCAGTTGTAGGCCCAATCACGGCCTCACAGCAGTGAGGTGAGTTAGCAGATAACAGATTCCTGGGATCCCTAAACTCAGTGGGGATGATGTGACTCTGGGGTAGCAGGAGCCAAGTGGCAGCACTTACTCACGAAAGACAAGGTGGACCTAATTCCTCTAATAGGCAGTATAGCCAAAGCAGTAATTGGAATAGTCTAGTTCACAGAGGTCTTTGGTATTGGCTAAGGAGATCATGGTGTCTCCTAGAACTGAAATAGATGGGCTACTAAAGTCTTATTTGATCTGTATAAGCAGAATAACTAGATCTAGTGAACAGAAATCTGACTTCAGTCATCAAAACAAGAGAATTCCAGCGCCCCCAATCATTCCCAGACTTAAACCAGTTCTAATACCCAGAGGCCTTGCTATGAAGGAGTTGAAGCTTGGTATCCTAAGGACCTTTTTTTTTCCTTTAATTACTAGAGTATGTTTGGGGATGGACTGAGGTGGGGAGAATACAACCTTCTGTTCTTTAATTACGGGTTATTTCATCATTTGTGTACTGTCTGTTCCCATCTTTGCCCTTATCCGTAGGGGTCATTTTTTTCCAGTTATATTGCCACTAATATGGTAAAAATATACCAAAATTTTTTCTGATGGTTCCAGAAAACATTGCTAATTGATTTCTTGATACTTTTCTCTTGCTGAAGATCATTCAAAAGCGACTGCAGCAGTGTATCGACGGGGAACTGCCAGAAATTCAAGCCAGATTCAGAAGAGGACGTGGAACCACGGATATCATTGCTGGTGTCAGATGGATCTTGGGTGAAAGCAGAGAATGGCAGAAAGATGTTTACCCATGTTCTATTGACTGTGCAAAGGCATTCGACTGTGTGGATCATAACAAATTGTGGATAACATTGCCGAGAACGGGAATTCCAGAACACTTAGTTGTGCTCATGAGGCAGTCATTCGAACAGAACAAGGGGATACTGTATGGATTAAAGTCAGGAAGGGTGTGTGTCAGGGTTGTATCCTTTTACCATACCTATTCAACTTGTATGCTGAGCAGATAATCCGAGAAGCTGGACTATAGGAAGAGGAATGTGGGATAAGGATTGGAGGAAGACACATTAACAACCTGCATTACACAGATGACACAGCCTTGCTTGCTGAAAGTGAAGAGGACTTGAAACACTGATGAAGATCAAAGAGGACAACCTTCAGTATAGATAACACCTCAATATAAAGAAAACAAATCCTCACAACTGGACCAGTAAACATCATGATAAACGGAGAAAAGATTGAAGTTGTCAAGGATTTCATTTTATTTGGATCCATAGTCAACACCCATGGAAGCAGCAGTCAAGAAATCTAAAGATGCATTGTATTGGGCAAATATGCTGCAAAAGACCTATTTAAAAAGTTGAAAAGCAAAGAGACCACGTTGAAGACTAAGATGCCCGTGACCCAAGCCATGGTGTTTTCCGTTGCCTCATAGCCATGTGAAAGCTGGGTGATGACTAAGGAAGACCAAAGAAGAACTGACACCTTTGAATTGTGCTGGTGAAGAATATTGAATATACCATGGGCTGCCAAAAGAATGAACAAATCTGTCTTAGAAGAAGTACAACCAGAATGCTCCTTCGAAGCAAGGATGGCAAGACTACCTCTCACATGCTTTGGACATGTTGTCAGGAAGGATCAGTCCCTGGAGTAGGACATCATGCTTGGTAAAGTACAGGGTCAGTGGAAAAGAGGAAGACCCCAACCACACAGCGGCTGCAACGATGGGCTTAAGCATAATAACGATTGGGAGGATGGCATAGGACCAGGCAGCATTTTGTTCTGTTGTATGTAGGGTCACTATGAGTCGGAACTGACTTGAGGGCACCTAACAACAGCAACAACATTCTCTGTAATTCTTAACTTCTTTTTGATCATATTTCATTTTGAAGTGCCAAAGAAAGATGCATACAGTTTTACATGGTATCAGGGAATTCACAGATTCCCCTTAAGAGCATCTTTAGGAACCTCGTCTTAGCCAAGTTTTTCTCTTAGATGGCAGCATAATAACTTTTAGGTTTGACATTCTCAATTTTGTATGCAGTGAACTTAGTTGTCTGTGGCATCAGGTAACACTAAGGCTGAATGAAATAGCTTTGAGATGGGATTTCGGAGTAGAGGTCAAGGGGAAGGAAAAGCTAGGAAAGCTGAGAAATATGGTCCCAAACACAAAGGAAGTACAAAAAATGCTGCAAGAGTAAAATCCACTGGTGCCTGATGAGTTCATTGAATTTGATAATACGAAAGTCATTGTTTTAATGGCAGATAGGTTAGATTTCAGTAGGGCAGCACAAATGAATGATTCTTTTTGTTTGGCTAAAGAATAATGGAAATTTGAACTCATTTTTAGGTCATGGGAAGAAGTGGAAAGGGAGAAGCTAAAAAGTTCCCCAGTGCTTAACTTAGTTGACAGCTCCGCAGGTCATTGTTGTTTATGAAAGAAATGACCATGTTCTGCAGAACACTGACGATCTGAGAAGCTTACCTGGGCAAGATTGATGGTGTTCGTTGTGGGTGGCAAGAAAATACTGCCTGTAATCTCAGCAGGCAAAGAATGTAGGCAGGAAGCTGGGAGTCCTACCTGCCTTTTGAGACCCAATGTAGAGACCCTTTCTTCCTTGACATTTTCTTGATTTCCTTCTGCTAGAAGTGTTTTGCTCTCCTCATTTGCTCAGTGTTTGTTGAGCCAATACTGTGTTTTTAATCTACCTGCTTTTTCTTCTGAAAGTTATTTCTAAGAATACATTTTTTTGAAGTGTTGCTGTAGATGAAGTTAGTAATTACCATGAAACATTTTATTCAACTCTTTGCCAAAAACACATAGAAAATAAACTCCAAATTAACCAAGATCATTAGGCTTAGTGGCTTCGCACAACATTTCCAAACCCTCCCTAACCCACAATTTGGATAGATGGGCACGAAAGCTTTAAAAAAAAAAAAAGAAAAAGAAAAACCAAACTCGTTGCCGTTGAGTTGATTGTGAATCATAGTGACCCTCCTAAAGCTAGGATCATCATTTCTTGGTTGGTGAGCTTCAGGGGGTTACTAATTCTTAAAACCATTCTTAGGCTGAGTTTAATTCTTTGTTCCATTTTGGTAAATTAATATTTTTGAAGGTTAATTTTTGCAGAACGACTTCAGTTGTAGTAGTGATGCACAGATCAGTGCAGCTGATGATTCAGTGAAAGCATTCTTTGTGGCAGCCTCATTGAGTACCTGAAACATGACTTATTACCCTTTTCCCAAACATCCTAAATTTTATTTAAATAAAAACTAAATTTTGATTAAGCACCTAAGCACGCTGTCAAAAGAATATTTTTGTTGAATAAGTGTAAAGCTCTATTGAATGACCTTTTTTATTTAGTATTAATCTCTGGGTTGAAACTAGTAATTTTTTGGTTTACTCTGGTAATATTTTTTATGTATCTTTTATCTGTAATTTTTTCCTTTAGCATAAGCTAAAAGTAATCTTTTTTTTTTAAATAATTTTTATTGTGCTTTAAGTGAAAGTTTACAAATCAAGTCTGTCTGTCACATGTAAGCTTATATACACCTCACTACATACTCCCACTTACTCTCCCCTAATGAGTCAGCCTGCTCCCTCCTTCCAGTCTCTCCTTTCATGACTGTTTTGCCAGTTTCTAACCCACTCTACCCTCCCGTCTCCCCTCCAGACAGGTGATGCCAACACAGTCTCAAGTGTCCACCTGATACAAGTAGCTCACTCTTCATCAGCATCTCTCTCCAACCCATTGTCCAGTCCCTTCCATGTCTGATGAGTTGTCTTCAGGAATGGTTCCTGTACAGGGCCAACAGAAGGTTTGGGGACCATGACCGCCGGGATTCCTCTAGTCTCAGTCAGACCATTAAGTCTGGTCTTTTTATGAGAATTTGGGGTCTGCATCCCACTGATCTCCTGCTCCCTCAGGGGTTCTCTGTTGTGCTCCCTGTCAGGGCAGTCATCGGTTGTGGCTGGGCACCATCTAGTTCTTCTGGTCTCAGGATGATGTAAGTCTCTAGTTCATGTGGCCCTTTCTGTCTCTTGGGCTCATAATTATCTTGTGACCTTGGTGTTCTTCCTTCTCCTTTGATCCAGGTGGGTTGAGACCAATTGATGCATCTTAGATGGCCGCTTTTCAGCATTTAAGACCCCAGATGCCACACTTCAAAGTGGGATGCAGAATGTTTTCATAATAGAATTATTTTGCCCGTTGACTCAGAAGTCCCCTTAAGCCATAGTCCCCAAGCCCCTGCCCTTGCTCTGCAGACCTTCCAAGCATTCACTTTATCCTGGAAACTTCTTGGCTTTCGGTCTAGTTGAGCTGACCTTCCCTGTATTGAGTATTGTCTTTCCCTTCACCTAAAGTAGTTCTTACCTCCTAAATGATCAGTAAATAACCCTCTCCCACCCTCTCTCCCTCCCTGCCTCGTAACCACAAAAGTATGTGTTCTTCTCAGTTTATACTGTTTCTCAAGGTCTTGTAATAGTGGTCTTATACAATATTTGTCCTTTTGCCTCTAATTTCGCTCAGCATAATGCCTTCCAGGTTCCTCCATGTTATGAAATGTTTCACAGATTCTTCACTGTTCTTTATCAATGCGTAGTATTCCATTTTGTGAATATACCATAATTTATTTACCCATTCATCCGTTGATGGACACCTTGGTTGCTTCCAGGTTTTTGCTATTGTAAACAGTGCTGCAGTAAACATGGGTGTGCATATATCTGTTCGTGTGAAGACTCTTATTTCTCTAGGGTATATTCCGGGGAGTGGGATTTCTGGGTTGTATGGTAGTTCTATTTCTAACTTTTTAAGAAAACGCCAGATAGATTTCCAAAGTGGTTGTACCATTTTACACTCCCACCAGCAGTGTATAAGAGTTCCAGTCTCTCTGCAGCCTCTCCAACGTTTATTATTTTGTGTTTTTTGGATTAATGCCAGCCTTGTTGGAGTGAGATGGAATCTCATCGTGGTTTCAATTTGCATTTCTCTAATGGCTGATCGAGAGCATTTTCTCATATATCTGTTAGCTGCCTGAATATCTTCTTTAGTGAAATGCGTGTTCATATCCTTTGCCCACTTTTTGATTGGGTTGTTTGTCTTTTTGTGGTTGAGTTTTACCAGAATCGTGTAGATTTTAGAGATCAGGCGCTGGTCGGAGATGTCATAGCTGAATTTTTTTTCCCAATCTGTAGGTGGTCTTTTTACTCTTTTGGTGAAGTCTTTAGATGAGCAGAGGTGTTTGATTTTTAGGAGCTCTCAGTTATCTGGTTTCTCTTCGTCTTTTTGGTAATGTTTTGTATTCTGTTTATGCCTTGAATTAGGGCTCCTAGCGTTGTCCCTATTTTTCTTCCATGATCTTTATCCTTTTAGTCTTTATGTTTAGGTCTTTGATCCACTTGGAATTAGTTTTTGTGCATGGTGTGAGGTATGGGTCCTGTTTGGTTTTTTGCAAACGGATATCCAGTTATGCCAGCACCATTTGTTAAAAAGACTATCTTTTCCCCAATTAACTAACACTGGACCTTTGTCAAGTATCAGCTGCTCATATGTGGATGGATTTATATCTGGGTTCTCAATTCTGTTCCATTGGTCTATATGTCTGTTGTTGTACCAGTACCAGGCTGTTTTGACTACTGTAGCTGTAAAATATGTTCTAAGATCAGGTAGAGTGAGGCCTCCCACTTTGTTCTGCTTTTTCAGTAATGCTTTACATATCCGGGGCTTCTTTCCCTTCCATACGAAGTTTGTGATTTGTTTCTCCATCACACTAAAAAATGACATTGGAATTTGGATCAGAAGTGCATTGTATGTATAGATGGCTTTTGGTAGAATAGACATTTTTACTATGTTAAGTCTTCCTATCCATGAGCAAGGTATGTTTTTTCCACTTACGTAGTCCTTTTTAGTTTCTTGCACTAGTTCTTTGTAGTTTTCTTTGTATAGGTCTTTTACATCTTTGGTAAGATTTATTCCTAAGTATTTTATCTTCTTGGTGGCTACTGTGAATGGTATTGATTTGGTGATTTCCTCTTCGATGTTCTTTTTGTTGATGTAGAGGAATCCCAGTGATTTT
Organism: Loxodonta africana; assembly: GCF_030014295.1. NCBI lineage: Eukaryota > Metazoa > Chordata > Mammalia > Proboscidea > Elephantidae > Loxodonta > Loxodonta africana. The sequence goes on from NC_087350.1 coordinate 2,687,017, forward strand.
TGTATGTTTATCTTATAATCTGTGACTCTGCCAAACTCTTCTATTAATTTCAGTGGTTTTCTGAAGGCTTCCTTAGGGTTTTCTGTGTATAAGATCATGTCATCTGCAAATGGAGATAATTTTACTTCCTCCTTGCCAGTCCGGATGCCCTTTATTTCTTTGTCTAGCCTAATTGCTCTGGCTAGGACCTCTAGCACAATGTTGAATAAGAGCGGTGATAAAGGGCATCCTTTCTGGTTTCCGTTCTTAAGGGAAATGCTTCCAGGCTCTTTCCATTTGGGGTGATGTTGGCTGTTGGCTTTGTATAGATGCCCTTTATTATGTTGAGGAATTTTCCTTCAATTCCTATTTTGCTGAGAGTTTTTATCATGAATGGGTATTGGACTTTGTCAAATGCCTTTTCTGCATCAATTGATAAGATCATGTGGTTTTTGTCTTTTGTTTTAGTCATATGGTGGATTGCATTAATGGTTTTTCTAATATTAAACCAGGCTTGCATACCTGGTATAAATCCCACTTGGTCATGGTGGAGTATTTTTTTGGTATGTTGTTGAATTCTATTGGCTAGAATTTTGTTGAGGATTTTTGCATCTATGTTTATGAGGGATATAGGTCTGCAATTTTCTTTTTTTGTGGTGTCTTTTGGTATCAGGGATATGGTGGCTTCATAGAGTGAGTTAGGTAGTATTCCATCATTTTCTATGCTTTGAAATACCTTTAGTAGTAGTGGTGTTAACTCTTCTCTGAAAGTTTGGTAGAACTCTGCAGTGAAGCCATCCGGGCCAGGGCTTTTTTTTGTTGGGAGTTTTTGATTATCTTTTCAATCTCTTTTTTTGTTACGGGTCTATTTAGTTGTTCTGCTTCTGATTGTGTTAGTTCAGGTAGGTAGCGTTTTTCTAGGAATTCATCCCTTTTTTCTAGGTTTGCAAATTTGTTAGAGTACAATTTTTCGTAATAATCTGATATGATTCTTTTAATTTCCGTTGGGTCTGTTGTGATGTGGCCCATCTTGTTTCTTATTCGGGTTATTTGTTTCCTTTCCTGTATTTCTTTAGTCATTCTGGCCAATGGTTTATCAATTTTGTTAGTTTTTTCAAAGAACCAGCTTTTGGCTTTGTTAATTCTTTCAATTGTTTTTCTGTTCTCTAATTCATTTAGTTCAGCTCTAATTTTTATTGTTTGTTTTCTTCTGGTGCCTGATGGATTCTTTTGTTGCTCCCTTTCTATTTGTTCAAGTTGTAGGGACAGTTCTCAGATTTTGGCTCTTTCTTCTCTATGTATGTGTGCACTTATCGATATAAATTGACCTCTGAGCACTGCTTTTGCTGTGTCCCAGAGGTTTTGATAGGAAGTGTTTTCATTCTCGTTGCATTCTATGAATTTCTTTATTCCCTCCTTGATGTCTTCTATAACCCACTCTTTTTTGAGCAGGGTATTGTTCAGTTTCCAAGTATTTGATTTCTTTTCCCTAATTTTTCTGTTATTGATTTCCACTTTTATGGCCTTGTCTGAGAAGATGCTTTGTAATATTTCGATGTTTTGGATTCTGCAAAGGTTTGTTTTATGACCTAATATGTGGTCTATTCTGGAGAATGTTCCATTTGCGCTAGAAAAAAAAGTATACTTTGCAGCAGTTGGGTGGAGTGTTCTGTATAAGTCTATGAGGTCATGTTGGTTGATTGTAGCAATTAGGTCTTCCGTGTCTCTGTTGAGCTTCTTACTGGATGTCCTGTCCCTCTCCGAAAGTGGTGTGTTGAAGTCTCCTACTATAATTGTGGAGATGTCTATCTCACTTTTCAGTTCTGTTAAAGTTTGTTTTATGTATCTTGCAGCCCTGTCATTGGGTGCATAAATATTTAATATGGTTATATCTTCCTGGTCTATTGTCCCTTTAATCATTATGTAGTGTCCTACTTTATCCTTTGTGGTGGATTTAACTTTAAAGTCTATTTTGTCAGAAATTAATATTGCTACTCCTGCTCTTTTTTGCTTCTTGTTTGCTTGATATATTTTTTTCCATCCTTTGAGTTTTTGTATGTTTGTGTCTCTAAGTCTCAGGTGTGTCTCTTGTAGGCAGCATATAGACGGATCGTATTTCTTTATCCAGTCCGAGACTCTCTCTTTATTGGTGCATATAGTCCATTTACATTCAGTGTAATTATAGATAAGTATGTGTTTAGTGCTGTCATTTCGATGCCTTTGTGTGTGTGTTGTTGACAATTTCATTTTTCCACTTGGTTTTTTGTGCCGAGATGATTTTCTCTGTAAATATTGTGTTCCTCATTTTCATAGTAGTTGACTTTATGTTTGCTGAGTCGTTACGTTTTTCTTGGTTTTTATTTTGAGTTATGGAGTTGTTACACCTCTTTGTGGTTACCTTAATGTTTACCCCTATTTTTCTAAGTAAAAACCTAACTCGTATTGTCCTATAACACCTTGTTTCCCTCTTCATGTGGCAGTTCTGTGCCTTCTGTATTTAGTCCCTCTTTTTGGTTATTGTGGTCTTTTACATATTGACTTCAATGATTCCGTGTTTTGAGCATTTTTTTCTTTTTAAAAGTAATCTTAATTTGTTTTTGTGATTTCCCTATTTAAGTTGATATCAGGATGTTCTGTTCTGTGATCTTGTGTTGTGCTGGTATCTGATATTGTTGATTTTCTGACCAAGTTTTGCAAATTCTCTAAGCTTGTGTTTATCTGTAAATGTTTTAATTTCACCTTCATATTTCAGAGAGAGTTTTGCTGGATATATGATCCTTGGCTGGCAGGTTTTCTCTTTCAGTGCTCTATATATGTCATCCCATTGCCTTCTTGGCTGCATGATATCTGTTGGTTAGTCTGAACTTAATTGATTCTCCTTTGTAGGAGACGTTTCTTTTATCCCTGGCTGCTTTTAAAATCCTCGCTTTATGTTTGGTTTTGGCAAGCCTGATGATAATATGCCTTGGTGATTTTCTTTTTGGATCAATCTTAAATGGGGTTCGATGAGCATCTTGGATAGATATCCTTTCGTCTTTTATGACGTCAGGGAAGTTTTCTGCCAGCAGATCTTCAACTATTCTCTCTGTATTTTCTGTTATCCCTCCCTGTTCTGGAACTCCAATCACATGCAAGTTCTTCTTCTTGATGGAGTCCCACATGATTCTTAGGGTTTCTTCATTTTTTTTAATTCTTTTATCTGATTTTTTTTTAGCTATATTAGTGTCAGTTCCCTTGTCCTCCAGATCCCCCACTCTGCATCCCAATTGTTCAAGTCTGCTCCTCTGATTTCCTACTGAGTTGTCTGATTTTGTAATTTTACTGTTAATCTTTTGGATTTCTGAATGCTGTCTGTCTATGGATTCTTGCAGCTTATAAATTTTTCCAGTATGTTCTTGAATAATCTTTTTGAGTTCTTCAACTGCTTTATCAGTGTGTTACTTGACTTTTTCTGTAGATTGCCTTATTTCATTTCTGAGGTCATCCCTGATGTCTTGAAGCATTCTGTAAATTAGTTTTTTATATTCTGCATCTGGCAATTCCAGGATTGTATCTTCATTTGGGAAAGATTTTGATTCTTTAGTTTGGGGAGTTGTAGAAGCAATCATGGTGTGTTTCTTTATGTGGTTTGATATCGACTGCTGTCTCCGAGCTATCTCTAAGATATTGTAGTTATTTATTTTATATTTGCTGACTGAGTCTAATCTTGTTTTGTTTTCTTTCGATATACGTAGATGGGCTATTAGATTGCACCATCTTGATTGTTGTAGCCCTTGAATCACTTATGTCCTATTACCAGCTGGTTTGGGCTGTTACCAGATATATAAGCTTAAGAGTCCATTCACTATTCTTGAGTAGGATCTGATTTTGGGTCACCAGGTGTGTGGTGCAGACTGTCACCTATCCACCTAGAGAAGTAGTGGTGATAGTTGTGTGCACCAGATTCTAGTAGCAGCAGGGGGTCACACTCCAGGAGGAGCAGGATGCTGACAGGCTTCCCCCAAGTGCCAGTGAGGTAGGTGTGTGTCTATTCCTAAAGCACTTTTGTGGGTGGGCTCTGCAGCTGTACCTTATGCACCCAGTGCAAGTACCTCTACAGATTGGTAGGTGTCACCCTCCTTAGACCCCTAAGGCAGGAGGCTAGGTGGTCTGGGGGGAGCTTCAGCCCTCAGTTCCCTGTTGTGGGTCAGTGAGGGTTTTGTTTAATACGCAGATATCAGACCTGGGAAAGTTGTCTTTCCAGTAATCCGCTAAAACGATTACAGTCAGATCCCTATCAGAATTGTCTTTGCATTGTAATAGCCACCTTGTTCCCTGTAGGGATGAAAGCCCAAGACTGTGGATCTCATAATGCTTGGCTGGAGCTGGTTCTATATTTTTAGTCCAATTTCGGGAAGTCAGGGAAGGATTTTTGGTCCCTGGTTTTTTTGTAGCTGCTTCTTTCAGGCCAGGAGAATGGGTTAGGAAAAGAGCAAAACAAAAAAACAAAAAAACAAAAAACCACAGAGCACTTCACTCTCTGGCTCTGGAAATTCCAGTGTTAATGAAGTTGCCTGGGAAGGGGGGGAGGGGAGGGGAGGGTTCAGATAGATAGGAGAGAGTAGCACCCCGGATTATAGACAAAGTTGCTTATCCTGCTTCGAGATGACTGTTTTATCTGAGATTCCCAAGGGGTGTGTAGCCTGTGTGCGTCGGCTGGGTCGAGATTACGCCCGAGGTTCAGGCCGCGTCCTGTGCAAGTGCTGTCTCAGAAGCTGTGGTCAGTTCCTCCACTCCCAGTCTGAAGCCCAGCACCAAGGTTCCCTGGCTGGGACGCCACACTCCAGGCTCCAAAACCAGTCTCTGCCTCCCGGCGACTTCTCCTCCTGTCAGCAGCGTCTCTGTGCTGTGTGCGTGCACTGGCTGGGCTTCCCCCAAGGTCACTTCTGGGGGCTAGGGTGCGGCCTGTGTTTGCGCCGTCTCAGGATGCCGTGCTCAGCTCCCCTGCGCCCAGTCCAAAGCCCAGTGCCAAGGTTTTCTAACTGGGACTCGGGCTCCAGGCTCCGAAAACGGTCGCTGTTTCCCTGTGGTTGCTTGTTCTCTGTCTGTCACTCAGGTCAACTCTTTAGATCTGTGTTTGATGGTCAGGGTTCGTAGATTGTCATGTATGTGATCAATTCACTTGTTTTTCCGAGTCTTTGTTGCAAGAGGGATCCGAGGTAGCTTCTACCTAGTCAGCCATCTTGGCCCTGCCTCCTCTAAAAGTAATCTTTTTATTCATGATTATTCTTCACCGTAATTTTGAAAATAATATTAACCCACTCAAGAAAAAGACAATCGCATTTTAAAAATCGGCACAGGACTTCAATGGACATTGTCCAGAGAAAATGTACAAATGACCAGGAAGCACATGAAAATATGCTCAACGTCATTAGTCTGTTAGTTGCTGTCTAGTTGATTCCGACTTACGGTGACTCTGGAGTAGAAGTACTCCATAGGTTTTCAAGACTGTGACCTTTTGGTCTCCAGGCCTGTCTTCTGAAGCACCTCTGGATGGATTCTAACCTTTAGGATAGTAGTTGAGCACTTAACCTTTTGCAGCACTCAGAGACTCCATTCATTAGTTGTTAGGGAAATGCAAATATAAACCACAGTGAAATACCACTTGATACCCACTAGGATGGGTATTAGAAAATGAAAAAGGAAATTAACAAGTGTCAGCAAGGATGTTGAGACATTGGAACCCTCTTGCATGGCTGGTGGGAATGTAAAATGGTACAGTCCCTGTGGAAAATAGTTTGGCAGTGCCTCAAAAATTTAAACATAGAATAACCATATGACTTAGCAATTCCATTCTTAGATGTATATCCAGAAGAAATGAAAGCAGGGACTTAAACAGATGCTTGTACAGGCGGTCCCTGGATGACAAACGAGTTCTGTTCCTAAGTCTGTTTTTAAGTGGAGTTTGTATGTAAGTTGGAACAGTTAGGCACTGTTTTTATCTAACCTCAGTCAAGTGTTTGTCATGGTGTATAGTGTACTTTCAATGCATAAAAAACATTAAAGAAACACATCCCGATACACTAAAATATCTTTAACATAATAATTCAGTAATATTATTTTGATGCTCACTGCCAAGTAACACCCATTTGTTGTCATGAACTGTAGTATGTTTCTCAGATTAATATAACAGACTTTACCGGGGCTGATTAGTAACTACTGGTTAGTTACACGTAGGTTGTATGTAAGTTCGATGTTCGTAACCTGGGGACTGTATACCAACGTTCATTGCAGCGTTATTCACAATAGCCAAATGACGGAAATAACCGGAGTGTTCAACAAATGAGTGAACAAAATGTGGTATAGACATACCAATGGAATATTATTCAGTCACAAATGAGGTTTTGGTAGATGCTACAACATAGATAAACCTTGAAAACGTAATAACTGAATAAAACCTGTTGCTGTGGAGTCGATTCCAACTCACAATGATCCTGTAGGGCAGAGTAGAACTGCCTCATAGGTTTTCCAAGGAGTGGCTGATGGTTTTGAACTGCCAGCCTTTTGGTTAGCAGTCGTAGCTCTTAATCACTGTACGGCGAATAAGCCAGGTAGAAAAGGATGAATAAGATCCCACTGATACGGGGTATCTAGAATAGGCAAATGCATAGAGACAAAAGTAGATTGGTGGTTACTGGGAGCTGGGGAGAGAAAATGTAGGGTGTAACCATTGTATGGTATGGAGTTTCTGTTTGGGGTGATGAAAAGGTTTTGGAAGTGGATGGTGGTGATGGAAATGAATGTAATGTCACTGAATTGTACATTTAAAAAATGATCAAAATGGCAAGTTTTGTTATATGTCTTACCACAGTAGAAGAATAATTGGTCCATAAAGTAAGGTTCACCTAAAATACATAGCCTTTAAAAAAATATAATTGGTGGGACTATAATTTGGTAGAACATTTTTGGAGGGTGGCTTCACGATGCGTAATCAGAATTTAAAACACACCTTTTGACTTAGTAATTCCACTGTTAGGGATTTCGTGTGTGGATGCACTTGCCTGAGCACATGGATACGCGTGTGCGAGGTTGTTCATTACAGTCGTGTTTGAGACAGTGAAAAATTAGAAACAACTGATCATGGGGCTGAGTAAATTAAATGATCTTTATATGCTGTGGGGTCGCGATGAGTTGGAATCGACTCAACAGCAATGAGTTTTTGATTTTTTTAATATACTGGAATATTCTGCCACTTAAAAAAAAAGAGACAAACACCAACTGTGTAACCACCACTCATTTATCACAAATTTCATTTGTGTGGTTGCATAGAGTTGAGGGTTGTTTGTTCATGTATGATTACGTGGCTATTTGTTCTCCTATTGATGAGCATTAGGGCTGTTTCCAATTTGGGACTATTAGTTTTGGTCCTCTGAGAGCAAGAAGGCAGCAGAGAAGCACTTCTGAGGGAAAATGGGGAGAGATCCATCAGACCCGGGGAAGGAAAGAAGATTGAGTAGACGAAGCCTTAAGACTGCGGTACAGTTCTAAGAACATTTTGGCAGGGCCAGTGAGGAGCATTCCAGCCGGCCCTCCAAGAGTGCTTGTTCCTTGTCCTGCAGGAACAGGCCTCCTTTAGACACTCAGTCATAGGCTGGAAACAGCCTCTGGGAAGTCTGGCTTCTGGGGAAAGACATGGTGGACCCTGAGTGCAGAGCCGAGTAGTTCATCAGTGCCGCGTCCCATGCCTCATTTTCATGGCCATCATAGGGCTGGTACAAGTGGTGAACATTCGTGCACATGTGTCTTGCCTGCTTTCTGTTGGGTAGACTTAGGGGTAGAACTTCCAGGTCATGTAATATGCCTGTTAAGCCTGTGACATTAATAGGCAGTGCCACACTTCCCAAGTGGAAGTACGGTTTTCATTCCTGCTACAGTGAATGCATACTTGTGGCTTCCCATCCTCATCATTCTTAGGTATTACCGGCTTTGTTAATTGTAGTCATTCCAGCGGGTGTGTGATAGTATCTTATGGTTCCTGCCTTCTCAGTTAGGTATGGCTCTCTGGTTTAGCTTGGTCAGTGAACTGTGAGAAGAGGAGACTTGCCATACACACTTTAAGAGTGATGGTGAGGGCTTCTAGCGCCCTGAACCTTCGTGGCAAGGAGGAGAACCAGCTGCTGAAGCAGCTGGAGGATCTGAAGGTGCAGCTGTCCCAGCCGCGCATCGGCAGAGTGTCATGTGGTGTGGCATCCAAGCTCTCCCAGATCTGAGTTATCCACAAATCCATTGCCTGAGTTCTCACCAGTATCAACCCGACTAAGAAGGACAACCTCAGGAAGTTCTACAGGGGCAAAGAAGTACAAGCCCCTGGATCTGTGGCCCAAGAAAACGCCTTCCACGTGTCACAGACTCAGCAAGCGTGAGGAGGACCTGAAGACCAAGAAACAGCAGCAGAAGGAGTGGCCGTACCCACTGCGGAAATACGCAGTCGAGGCCTGAGCCTCTCCGGTCAATAAAAACACAGACAGGCTGGGAAAAAAAAAAGAGTAATGGTGGGATTTACCACATCCCCTTTATTTTGCCAGAGTGATCATATTTCTGGATGGACCTTCCTGCAGCGTGGGGTTCTACACTGAGCAGAGAGATCCCCTCTGGCTACCCATATGGGACTTTTAAAGGTGGAGGGGGAATGGAAGATTGAAAGTGTGAGGTTTTTTTTTTTTTTAATTTTAAGCAACTAAGATTTCTGGGGTTGTTTGTGGGTTTGTAATTAACCTACTCTGATAGATAAACCTTTTCACTTTCTTAATGGTGGCTTTCGATGAGAAGTTCTTAATTAACATTGTCCCGCTTTATTAGTTTGAACCATATGCAGTTGATGACATTTGATGCTGTGGACTTGCAGAAATGCTAATTTCATGCAGTTCAGCCTAACCTTAGGCCTTTCTTTTGTGATTGGTACCTTCTGTGTTATGTTTAAGAAGTTTTCTCTTCCACAGATGTCATGAAGATAGTCTCCTATTTTATCTTCTGGGATTTTTATCGTTTTGCCTTCCACATTTAAATCTGATTTTGTGTGTGATGTGGGAGAGATAGCGTCAGGTTTTACCCTCCTTCCCATGATTCCAGCTGTCCCACTATCATTTCTTGAAATGCTTGTCCTTTTCCCCGCTGCTCTGTAATGTTAGGAATCTAGTGTCCGTATGTATGTTTGTATTTCTGAGTTCTGTTTATTCTTGTGACAGTGTTTTAAACTGTTTTAGTTACTTCAGCTTTATAACATGGCTTGGTATCTGGTGAAGTAGGTTCTTCACCTTGTTCTTTTTTGCATCTTGGCTATTTTGTATCTTGGCTATTCTTGGCTCCTTGAATTTCCATATACATTTTAGAATCAGCTTGTCAGTTTCAAAAAACCTACTGGGTTTTTGTAAGGATTGCACTGACTACGTAGATCATTTTGGGGGAGAATTGACATCTTTACAATATTGAGTCTTCAGTCTTTTATTTCTCTCAAGAACATTTGTATTTTTCTGAGAAGAGGTCTTGCATATCTTTTGTTAGATTTATTTCTGAGTTTTTCATTCTATTAAGTGATAGTGCCCATTAAAATTTTTCATTTTCTAATTATTGCTGGTGAATAGAAATAATTTTGATTTTGCATATTGACCTTACATGCATCTATCCTTGCTAAATTTGCATCTTTTATCTATAATTTTCAAAATAATTGATTATTTTCTGTCAGTCTACAGATAGTTTTTTTTAACAATTTTAAAACAACAAAAAAAGCCAGTAATGGAAATTGATTGACATTTATTTAATATACAATCTGCAAATGAGTGAAACATTTCTGATTAGAGTCAGAAATATTCCAGAGAAGAAAGGGCTTTTGAAGATCCTTATATTCCAGCTTATCCTGTGTGATTATACGTTGCTGGGGCAACAGGGCCAGAGTGATGTTTACATAATAATTTGTAGACATGCAGCATTTTTCTGAAGATCAGTTCAGACTGATATACCTTAAAACCTAATTTCTAGTCTGACCTTTGGAGTTGAAACTGATTGCACATAGATAATTTTGTAAAAGAGCATAATGCCCAAGGCATTCTTTACTAATTAAGCTAGACTTTGGCTTAAAGGTCACGTGAGGTTTAAGGTTCAAAGATTATTTCAGGGTAGTCTTTGGGTGGGTCATTTTCTACTTCTATGGTTCCAGAAAATCTGGATTCCAGGAGAGTTAAAAACTGTTCCTCAAATTGTTACATTTGTTTTGCTAAGAGTAATATTTTTACAGATGGATATTCAAACATGTTTTTCTCTGTAGAGATACTTGGAAACCTGGTACTGTAGTGGTTAAGTTCTCCGGCTGCTAACCAAAGGGTCAGCAGTTCGAATCTGCCAGGCGCTCCTTGGAAACTCTGTGAGGCAGTTCTACTCTGTCCTATAAGGTTGCTATGAGTTGGAATTGACTCGACGGCGTTGGGTTTGGTTTTTGGTTTTATAGAGATATTTATTTTTCTTTTAATTTGTTAACGTAGTTAATTGCTTCTGCTTTCTCCCTTTATTGGGTGTAATTTGCTGTTCTTTTTCTAACTTATTAAGAAATTGATATTTTTTTTCTGTTAAGTCGTCTTTTCCGAATACTCATTTAAAGCTATAAATTTCCCTCTAAGCACAGTTTAACTATGCACCACAAGTTTTTTTATCCTACAAATTTTAATGTCATCATTGTTTAGTTAAAATTTCTAAAAATTCTAGTTTCATTTTAACCTATAGATTATTTAGATGTTTATTTAAAAATTTTTCGTAACATGCTTTTTCTAGGTTTTTTTGTTGTTTTAAATGGATTTCTGTCTTAATTCCATCGTGGTGAGAAAATATAACAGTATATATAAAGGTTTTTGAAAAAAAAATTGAGGCTTGCTTCATGACCCATCATATCCCAAAACCAGTTGCCACCAAGGTGAGTCTCACGGTGACCGCGTGTGTTGCACAGTAGAACTGTGTTCCGTTGATTCTCACGGTGACCGCGTGTGTTGCACGGTAGAACTGTGTTCCGTTGAGTCTCATGGTGACCGCGTGTGTTGCACGGTAGAACTGTGTTCCGTTGATTCTCACGGTGACCGCGTGTGTTGCACGGTAGAACTGCGTTCCGTTGAGTCTCACGGTGACCGCGTGTGTTGCACGGTAGAACTGCGTTCCGTTGAGTCTCACGGTGACCGCGTGTGTTGCACGGTAGAACTGCGTTCCGTTGAGTCTCACGGTGACCGCGTGTGTTGCACGGTAGAACTGTGATCCGTAGGGTTTTCGAGGCTGCGACCTGTTGGAAGCAGGTCACCAGGCCTTTCTCCTGAAGCGCCTCTGGGTGGTTTGAACTGTCAACCTTTCTGTTAGTAGGCAAGCACTTAACTTTCTTAAAAATTTATTTATTTATTCTTATTGTGCTTCAAGTGAAAGTTTACAAATCAATCTCTTATACAAAAATTTATATACACCTTGCTATCTGCTCCTGGTTACTCTCCCCTTAATGAGACAGCACACTCCTTCCCTCCACCTGGTATCCCTGCATCCGTTCAGCAGACTTCTGACCCCCTCTGCCCTCTGCCCTCCACCACCCCTCCAGACAGGAGCTGCCCACGTAGTCTCATGTGCCTACTGGAGCCAAGAAGCTCACTCCTCACCAGTATCATTTTCTGTCTTATAGTCCAGTCCAATCCCTGCCTGAAGGGTTGGCTTTGGGAACGGTTCCAGTCTTGGGCTAACAGAAGGTCTGTAATAACCTTTTGTGCCATCCAGGGACTCCTAACATGGGCTGTTTTTGTAAATGTTTTGTGTGTGCTTGCAAAGACTGTTAGGCCTACACTTGTTGGGTGTGGTGGTATGTATTTGTCAGGTTAAATTGGTTAATCGTGTTCACTTCTTCTATATCCTTACTTCTTTTTTCCTTTTCTTCTGCTTAGTCTGTCAGTTACTGGGAAAGATGTGTTAAAAAAAAAAAAGATGTGTTAATACTCTGATTTTGCACTTGTTGGCTTAGTTCTGACAATTTTGGGGGTGTGTTACTAGGTGCATAAAAAATTAGAATTGTGTGTTTTCCTTATTAATGAAGTCTTGTTTTATGTGCCTTTTCCTTTCTTTTCTTGCCTTCTTTTGGATGCTTATTTTTTATTATTTGATTGTTTTATTTTTTTCTTCTGTTAACATGGAAGTTATTCTTATTGTCCTTTTAGTTGTACCTACAGATTAAAAAATGCATTGTTGACTTTCAAAATCTAATATTTGGTGCTTTTCCTTTCTTTGTGGACACTTATAAACTCCATTTATCTCATTTTTATTTACATGCCATTGTTGTGCTGGTTTAATTCTCTATGTGTTTTAACCTCTTGGCCCACCCCCCTAAAAAAACCTCAAGCCAAATCGATTGCGACCCACAGCGACCCTGTAAGACAGAGTAGAACTGCCCCCGTAGGCTTTCCAAGGCTGTAATCTTTACTGAAGCAGACCGCCACAACCTTCTCCCCCAGAGTGGCTGGTGGGTTCAGACTGCCAACCTTTGGGTTCACAGCTGAGTGCTGGATACACTGCGCCAGCAGGGCTCCAGGAATCTAAGTTAAACGGTGTAGGTGGCTAGGACAGAGAGAGAGAGCGCCGTGACGGCGACTGGTGTCAGAAGTGATGCCAAATGGGAAAGCAGAGATATGATTAATCTCCCTTCTGGGAATGCGCTTTTTGTCAATTTTCAGCCACGAAGCGATCTTTACAGCAGTCTAGTGAGACCTGTGGATATGTTCTTGGAATGTTTCTGAACACAATAAATAAAAGACCTGGGATCACAGAGTAAACAAATTACATCAAAACGGTTATTAAAATATTGCGAAAACGGTTTTTAATGTGGTAATATTGTATTTTAAGTGACAAGACAATATAGTGAAAATGTAAATAACTTAAAGTTTGTTTTAAGATGTCAGGATGAAGGTTTTGTTGCTTAATTGAAAAAATTAAATAGTGGGCTACTCTTTGGCTCATCTCCTTTTACATATTGATGAACACATAATTGTCAATCAGGTATATTAGAGAGCACTGAAGGTGTGTGGATCACCAGTTCTGCTCTGACAATTTGGTGACTAATGACTGGGCCCAGGGTGGCCTGATGGTTGGTCTGCTCTGTGCACGCGTATCTGTAGGTGAAAAGACTGTGGTCAGGTTTGTTCTAGTGGTAGGTTTAATAATGATCATATTTAGAAGTAGTTGAGAGCTTCAGTGATACTCTGACATCTGCAACAAATGCAGTGGAATAAAAAAAGTGTGATTTCTATTGTTGAGGAAGTTAGAAGTATGATTAATAGAACCGTGGCAGGAATGCTACATGATGGATGTTAGGAAAGATGAATAATAGGAAAACTGAAGATGGAATTTTTTTCGTTATCTAAATTCATGGTCCCTGTGAATTTTGTTCACAGTTAAGGGCTCCTGTATTAAAACTTGGTATGTTGATGGTTAGTGATTTAGATTGTTCACTAATTTTATGTTGATATGAGAGTTGGGGGCCCCATAGGCCTTTGGAATATTCACTTGATATGTATTATAGCAGTTTTGCCAGTGTCTGTAAATTGCCAAACACCATGTAATTACAGTGCTTTACTAGAATTAGATACTTCATGTTAATCTTTGAGGTTTTAGCCTGCTATGCAGTAAATTACTTAATGTGGCCCTTCTAGCCATAGTCTTTGTAACTCCCGCCAAATGATTGGATGGGACTGGGCAAATGAGATGCTCATGGCCAACCAGGAGGGTTGGATAGCCTGCTAATAATGTAAATAAGGTGTACGGAATCAGAGCAAGGGGATTCGTTAGTTTTGCCATGCTGTTAAGCTTGAAATGAGCCATCATAGAGGCAGAGAGAGGGAACTTCTGTACCACCAAGAAGAAGCAGAGGTGGAAGCGGAGTGCATCCTTTGGACCCAGGGTCCCTGTGCTGAGAACCTCCCAGACCCTGGAGACAGAGAGAGAGCTGTAACACTGGAGACGGCACAAGCTGGTGAGAAGCAGCAGCAGAGAAATGGGCAGCAGAACCAGGAGACCAGCGTGAGAAGGCACGGTGGACTTCCAGGGCCACGGAGCAGGGTGGTTTCAGTGGGTATGCAGACCCGTAGAGGGAGAGAGCTGAGCACCTTCAGGCAGGTGTTATGGCTTTTAAGAATGGTTGGAGTGGGAGTGTGACAGTAAGAATGCTGGGATGACAGGTGGTGGTTTTGAGTGTGGGATATTTGAAATATTTTGGAGGTTTTGCAGTTATTGGGGATGATAAGGTCTAGGTGGGTCCTGAGAAGTGGGGGTGCTGCTATAACCAGTAAATAAGTTGTAGGAGTGGTCTTGGAATTGGGTAATGGGTAGAGGCTGGAAGAGTTTTAAAGTCCTAATACTAAAAGCCTAGATTGCGTTGAAGAGACTATTGGTAGAGCTCTGGACATCAGAGGCAATTCTGGTGAGGGCTCAGAAGGAAGTGAGGAGGGCCATAGAGAAAGCCTGTCATTTTAGAAAATTCACATGGTGCCAGCAACAGAATGTGGCTAGAAATATGGAAGCTAAACGTGCTTCAGGCGAGGCTTCAAAAGGAAATGGTGAACGTGTGATTGGACGGTGGAGGAAGGGCGATGCTTTTTATGCAGTGCTAAGGAACCTGTCTGAGATCTGTTCACGTGTTTGGTGGAAGGTAGAACTTGTAAGTGATCAACTCGGATATCTGGCTGAGGAGATTTCTAAGCCAGATCTTAAAGGGGCCGTGTGGTTTGTCCTTGTCACTCATAGTAAAATACAAGAGGAAAGAGATGGACTTAAAAATGAACTGTACAAAATGAAAACAGAACTTAAAGATTGGGAAAATTCTCTTGTACATACTAAGGACTCGTGTCCTAGAATGTTCACCAAAGACATTGCTACATGAATTTTTGGTTACAGTTACTAAGCCTGTGACTGATGAATCTAACCAGCTACCGCAGCAGAAAACCCATCAGTTTAGACTGAAGGGGACAGAAGGTTGAAAGGAGAGAACGCTTTCTGCCTCTTGGAATTGTACAGGCAGAAAACGGGCCAAAGGCACCGCACTGTTGTCCTCCAAGAAGAGAAAAGAACCATCCCTGTAGTAGCTCAGAGATCAGCAGAACTGTTGGAAGGGGTTCAGGAAGCTGGGCCTTTTCTGTTTCAAGGAGTGGGGCCACTGGTCTCCTGGATCTCAAAGGGTGGGGCCACAGCCGCCTCCTAGGTTTCAAAGTCAGATCTTTGTCAACTCCATTCCGGAGTGTGGGGCTGCTGTTATGGTGTGCAGGGAGATGGGGGGTGTTAAAGTTGTCATGCCCAAAGGGCAGAAGTTCGGGGCCTACAGGGGCCGGCCGAGGTGGTGGGGTCACCACTCAGATGGACTAGGAGAATGGCACTGGACACAAACATAACAATGGTGAGGATGGCACAGGACCAGGCAGTGTTTCGTTCTGTTGTCGGTAAGATCACTGTGAGTTGGTACTGACTCGGCAGCACTTAGCAAAAAGAACAGCAGATCATTGCAACAGATCATTACCATGAAAATAAGTGGCTGAAGTGAGGTAGGTAGTTTGAAATGAGTATGTTGAAGAACCTGGGAAGCAGGGCATTGAATGGCTTATATATGGGAATGTTGAGATCGCCAAGGGTATTGATGTTCGTAGTGGTGGAGAGGAAGTAAACCAGGTACCAAAATCTTCAGTAAATGTGTGCAGGTGACTAGGAGATTATAGATGACTGTAAGAAAAAGGGATAGCTATTATTTTTAGGTTGGAGAAATTGCTAAGTATATGCAGTGAGGAGGCATACAAGCTACCACCATTTGAGAGAGTTGTTGGGGAGAAGAGTTAGGGTACTATGTTGTCATTGTTAGGACAGAGTAGGACTTGCCCATAGCATTTCCATGGAGCAACTGGTGGATTTGAACTGTTGACCTTTTGGTTAGCAGCCAAACTCTTAACCACTGTGCCACCAGGCAACATTTTGCATATAAAGGCAGACTTTGTGTTCCAGAAGACACTGGAGAGGTTTGGGCAGGCAGTAAGGGAGAGAGTGATAGGGTCACCTAAGAGATTGAGAGTTGAATGAAGGAAGCTCACATGTCTAGTGATGAATGAGATAGAGATAGATGTCAGGCTTGCTGTGTGGAGAAGAATGATAACCAACTGATCATGATCACCTTCACCTTGCCCCTGGGCTCCTTAGGTCATTTGGGGAGTGAGGCAGGCTGGGCGTAACTCTTGTTGGGAGCACTTGGAGTACTTTGCAAAAAAACCAAACCCAGTGCCATTGAGTCGATTCTGACTCATAGCGACCCTGTAGGACAGAGTAGAACTGCCACATTGAGTTTCCAAGGAGCACCTGGTGGATTCGAACTGCGGACCCTTTGGTTAGCAGCTGTAGCACTTAACTGCTACACCACCACGGAGCACTTTAGACCTCTCTTAACCCCTGCACTAGGAAGTGTTAATGCCAGAGAAGGTGCTACCCCTTTATTTTTCTCAGTATTATTTATTGCCATTAGACATACTGTATATTTTCCTAAATTATTTGTGTAATGTCTCCGCCTCCTGCCCTAAACTTATTGCCTATTCAGTGACTATTTGGCGAATGAAAATTTGAATAGTTGTTGAGATTTGAATAATAAAGCATTAAAAGAGTTTTAGTTAAGAATTTTGACCAGTTGAACTGACGCCTTTCTCCTTCTGTAATTAAACCTTTTAGTTACATTTTTGTTACATTTTAGTCTCTAGAAAACTAATTCAGCATTCCCTTCTATTCTTAAACCTGTGAACACATAGTCGTAAGTTGAGGACATGAAGACTAATGATACACAAGAACCAAATGCAGCCATGTCGTTCAGTGAAATTTGTAGTAGACATTCTCATGCTTTATGAGGATATTTATGAAAATGTGTGGGTTATAAACTTTTAGAAACAAATTTGGTTTAAATGATGAGCTGTACTGTAAAATGACTACACATTTACATGGATGAGGAAGTTTTTCTTGAGGCTTCTCCTGCTTTCTGGAAGCTTGGAAGCAGAAGGGGAGAAGCAAACTCTCGTTGGTGACAGTCCTTTCTTTTGCCCAAGGAGGCTGGAGAAGGCCACTTACTGGCCTGCTGACCCTCAGCCCCGCTGTTGACCTGTCTTCAACTTGACTCGCTGTGCTGCACTCTTCCTTCCCCAGTTAGCCTGCACCTCCCACCGCCTACCCTGCTCAGTCATTCTTTGTACCCAGTCAAGGAGATGGGACCATGGCAGTCTAAATCCATGCTTTTCTGACTTGTAGCAGCAAAATAGGTTGGGATACAGTGGGGGAAGCCAAGCAGCTGTACTGCGTTGTTATTGTTACTTGCTGTCTATTCGATTCCACTCAGGGCGACACATGGGGCCACCATGAGCTGTGCTGTATTGCAGTTGATTTCTGAGGAGCTTTACTTTTGTGTCCTGCAGATGTCACAGGCTTCCTCTAAGGGTTTAGCACCTCTTTTCTTCCCCTCTACTTTGTCCTGCTCTAGGAATCCAGCTCTTAAGGGGTAAAAGTTAAATGCTTTGGGGCAGAACACATTTTAGCTACTACTACTGTTTATATTTTGTGATGCATTCCGTGGCTCACTCACCCTCATCTTGCTCTTTTGAGTAATGAACTATTATTTCACTATTTTGCAGAGCACTGGTGATTTCAAGTATTTTTGCTGAATCTCTAAGAGACACTTGGATGGTGGATTAACAAGAAGGTTGAAATTTTGTGAGAAGTTTCAAATTGGAGAATACTGAATTTTCACCCTAGTCAGGCAGCTGTGCTGCTCACTTAAATACAGATGAATGAAGACCCCATTCGGAAAGACACCTGGCCAGCGGTCCAGAGCTGATGCAGGTAGGCAGCGCGAGTATGGGCGGACTGTGCAGCGCTTGTGTGCCTAAGCACATTTGAGGGTAATAAATTCACAACAGATGCAAAGTTGAGCACTTTTGTATCCTATCTAGCAGTTGGCTGTTCTTGAAGCTTTGTAATTTACAGGATTTCATGAGAAACCACAAATTTAGTAATCTGCGTATACCTACAAAAACGTGAAAAATCCAGATTTAATGTCTTTAGGCAGGAATCATATTAATCTTTTTTTTCTGTAGTCTCTCACCTTGCGGCAAGTTACAGATGCCCAGTAAACTTGCTAAGTGAATTGTAAATACCTGTTTAATGTGATTATAGTAAAACAAAGGATTTATTTTGAAAGAAGAAATAAAAGTGAGTTGACTAGATGAGTTTTAGATTTAATGAGATTTGGGATGCTGATAGATAGCAGTTTTAAGGAAAAAAGATAAGCTTGGAATTTTTGCATGTTTATTTGAAGGAGTAATGTTGTTAGGAGCTTTTGAGTTTGATTCATAGTGAACCCCTGGGACAGAGTAGAACCGCTTGCTCCATAGGGTTTTCTAGGCTGTGATCTTGACAGGAGCAGAACACCAGATGTTTTCTCTTCCATCATTGCTGGGTGGGATAGAATTGCCAGCCTTCTGGTTAACAACCGAGTTCTTAACCATTGCAACACCAGGGCTCCTTATACTGGTGTGAAAATGAATGTTTACTAGAGATTATGTTAATTCTCATTTTTATGGCACATAACAACACCTTGTTGCTGTCTAGTTGATTCCAACTCATAGCGACCCTATAGGACAGAGTAGAACTGCCCCATAGGGTTTCCAAGGAGTGGCCGGTAGATTCAAAGTGCCAAACTTTTCGTTAGCAGCCAGGTTGTTAACCACTGCGCCACCAGGGCTCGGTAGCTGTGTGGCACATAGCTAATAGAAGCTCATACTTGGCCTGATTTTTTTTTTTTCACTCCCTCAAAAAACAAAAATAAAAAAAAAACTTACAGGATACGCTATAAAATAGGTATGTGATATTTTATTTGGGATCTGTGTTCATCCCAGAGACAAATTTGAATATGGAAAAAATTTGCCCTGACATTTTGAGGTTCTTTGATAAATGAATCTGAGAATCATTAGCAAAATTATTAATCTTAGAAAAATGGTTGCTAGGTGATTCAGAATTGTTTCTTGTATTGGTAGTTTCTTTGTAAAAGAGCCACAGGCATTAAGATTGTAAGTTTCCCTTACCTTTTTCTGGAGCCCCGGTGGTGCAGTGGTTAAGAGATTGGCTGCTAACTAAACCTGCTAAAAGGTCGGCAGTTTGTATCCACCAGCCTCTCCTTGGAAACCCTATCGGGCAGTTCTGCTTTGTTCTGTAGGGTTGCTATGAATTGGAATCGACAGCAGTGAGTTTGATATTTGTTTACCTTTTTCTGATTTTAGTTCCTCTTTTATAAGGTAAAGATACTACTGACTTAACTATTTGTTCATTATTTATCAGTAAGAGTGAATTGGGATAGTGATCACTGACTGAAGCGTAAGTCAGCTAAGAGCATGTTATTCAGAGTCCCAGCTCTGTCTTACTGGTTGTGTAGCCTTGGGTACATTTTTTTGTCTTCTTCAACCTTGGTTTTTCTCATCCAGCAAACGGAACTGTATGTACCTAATGGAGAACGAATGAGGTAATGTGTGCTGGGTACTTAGCTGGGCTCTTGACACATTATAGCTGCTCTGCAGATAGCATTATTATTGTTGATTATACTGCTTACAATAAAATGTTTTTATTTCATCTTACTAATTGAAAAAAAAAATTGCTGTCAGGTTCTTGTAGACTAATGAAGCCTTGTAGGTCTCTGTCATTTGAAATAGTAATTTATTTTCCAAAATTCTTCTACGCAATTCAGTATTCCAGTTCGTTGATTTTGAAGTCATTTTCTTGTTAAGAGGAAAGTAAACTGATAAAAGCGATGCGCAGTATAATATAAGTAACTGAAAGGAGAGAACAAAACAATAAACCAGCTGCTGTTGAGTCGACTCCAACTTAGGATGACCTTTCGTGTGTCAGAGTAGAATTACGCTCCATGGGATATCCAGTGACTGATTTTTCAGAAGTAGATTGTCAGGCCGTTCTTCCAAGGCACTTCTGGATGGACTTGAACCTCGAGCCTTTTAGTTAGCAGCAAGCACACCATTCAGGGAGTCCGTAAGTAGCTGAAGAAACCAAAAACTCATTGCCATCGAGTTGATTCTGACTTTTAGCAATTCAGTAGGACAGTAGAACTGCCCCGTAGGCTCTCCAAGGCTGTAAGTCTTTATGGAAGCAGACTGCCACACCTTTCTTCTGCGGAGTGGCTGGTGAGTTTGAACCGCTAACCTTTCAGTTAGCAGCTGAGCTTTTAACAACTGTGCCATTAGCAGCTGAGCCTTTCACCGCTGTGCCAACAGGGCTCCCTGTAAGTAACTGAAGGAGTTAAAAACCAGGATATGTTAATTTTTAAGGGGAATGTTAATCCTATCCAGTACTTTGATCTTATGTTTTCTTATTCTTCAGTATTTCTTAGAGCATGTGGCATAGAGCTAAAGACAAAGGAGTGCTTTGTAAATTCTAGTTGACCCATTGATAGGTATTTGTGTGTAAGACCGTGGGATAATTTATTCTTTTTCACTGTTGCATGTTGTTTTTATTCTTATGTGCCGTCAAGTTCATTACGGCTCATAGTGACCCTATAGGACAGAGTAGGACTGCCCTATGTAATTTCCAAGGCTGTCGGAATTAACTTGACAGCACTGGGTCTGGGTAATCTTTATGGAAGCAGACTGCACATCACATATTATACCCTATTTTGGAAAGATTGCTGACCTTTGGTTCAGTCTTGTTTATTTAAAATTATGGCTCATCATTTTTTCTGTTAACAGAGATAAATCCTGTGTTGCTTTTTATCCCTTATATCAGTTAGAGATGTACCCATTTGCAAGTAAAAGAAAATTAACTCAACAAGGGGTTTATTTTTGTCATGTGACAAGTCGCAGCAGGCATTCCAGAGTTGATACGGTGGCTCAACTATGCTGCCAGGCTGAGGCCATCTCAAGGGATTCTTCACTCACTGTCTGGCCCCTGGGGTGGGAAGACTAAAATAACTGGAGGCTTTAATAACAGCTGAGGCTCCTAGGGCATCTGTCTTCTTATGTGATCTTTTCACATCGGACCTCTAGATTAGTGGGACTTCTTAAACTAAGGCTGAAAGCTCCCAGAGTGAGAGAGTGAGTGTCCCAGGAGTGACTTGCAGAAGCCATATGGCCTGTTCTATTAACCTTGGAAATCAGGCAGAGAGACCCCTGCAGCATTCTGCTCTGTTCATTGAGGCAGTCATACAGGCCAGCCCAGGGCCGGGGGGGGCGTTCTGCTCTGTTCATTGAGGCAGTCATACAGGCCAGCCCAGGGCCGGGGGGGGTGTTCTGCTCTGTTCATTGAGGCAGTCATACAGGCCAGCCCAGGGCCAAGGGGAGGCAGCATTCTACTCTGTTCATTGAGGCAGTCATACAGGCCAGCCCAGGGCCAAGGGGAGGGGGCGTTCTGCTCTGTTCATTGAGGCAGTCATACAGGCCAGCCCAGGGCCAAGGGGAGGGAGCATTCTACTCTGTTCATTGAGGCAGTCATACAGGCCAGCCCAGGGCCAAGGGGAGGGAGCATTCTACTCTGTTCATTGAGGCAGTCATACAGGCCAGCCCAGGGCCAAGGGGGCGGGGCATAGACTCTGCCACTTGAGGGGATGTGGCCATGTTTTCAGAGGCACCGCGATGGTGAATAGATTGGGTTGGCAGCTCCTGATGTCTGCCGCAACTCCCAGTACCTGACACTGTGTTTGACTCAGAGCCACCACGATGGTGAATAGGTTGGGTCTGCAGCTCCTGATGTCTGCCACAACTCCCAGTACCTGACACTGTGTTTGACTCAGAGGCACCACGATGGTGGATAGATTGGGTCGGCAGCTCCTGATGTCTGCCGCAACTCCCAGTACCTGACACTGTTTGACTCAGAGGCACCGCGATGGTGAATAGATTGGGTCGGCAGCTCCTGATGTCTGCCACAACTCCCAGTACCTGACACTGTGTTTGACTCAGAGGCACCACGATGGTGGATAGATTGGGTCGGCAGCTCCTGATGTCTGCCGCAACTCCCAGTACCTGACACTGTTTGACTCAGAGGCACCGCGATGGTGAATAGATTGGGTCGGCAGCTCCTGATGTCTGCCGCAACTCCCAGTACCTGACACTGTGTTTGACATAAAGCATAAGTGATTAATAAAAATTTGAATCATTGCATTCTCTGTATATTTATTTATATGTGTTTAGAATTTCTAGTTTGAAAATAACTTAGGTTTATGTATATTATAACTGTATATTGGAATTTAATTGACTTCTAGAATGGTAGTTTATATATTCCTAAAGTGTGGAGTGGCAAGTGCTATTATACTGTCATTTTTTCACAGTGTTAGTCTCCATTCTTCCTAGTTTATCAAGGGCAGCAATATTCTTTTTCTGTCTCTTTTAACTTATGGCATACTTTAATCATACTTAAAGGTACAGGGAATGATAATAATAGATATCCATGTACCTAATATTCAAATCTAACAAACCTTAACTTTTGCCATATTTATTTTGAATGTTTTTTTTTTTTTAAACAAATTGATTTTACTTTTAGTGAAGTAATACAATCTCATAGTTGAAAATGTAAAGAAGTGCTAGAAGGCTTATAACAAAAAAACAGTATTTCCAGAGGTAATACTTTTTTTTAACTCTTTCTGATTCTTACCTTCATAACTGGCAAATAATATGGGTCTATGAATTTCTCTTAACCCACTAATTTTAGATACTATGTATTGACTTCTATTGAGGATACTGGCTATTTCATTTAACATCTTCCTCTCCTACTAACCTCCCACTGAAGTCTTTAGCTAAATTGTATTTCTTGTGTCTATTATAGTTACTGTATAACTATTGGACACTGTTTAGCCAAGTAACACAGTACGATTACTTTTTATGAAATTTGAAGTTTCTTGTACCCTCCAGCAACTTTGTAAAACAACTCTTGATATACTTTCTGCATAGCCAGATGTCTCAAATGTGTTAGATAATACATCATCTGGTCCATGTATTCCTTGAAGGTGTTTTTCTGGTGCCTTTTGTCCCTTTCTAGTATCTACTGAATGCTCTGTAGACCTGTTGCAACACTGTCATTCTAGGAATTCCTTTTGTCTCTTCTCTGTGTTGGATTCTCTTGTTTACTGGATCCCATGCCTTCTCGTGTTTTGGCGTGTACTCCTGTGTTGGCGTGTACTCCTGTGTTGGCGGGCGCTCCTGTGTTGGTGGGTACTCCTGTGTTGTCGTGTACTCCTGTGTTGGGCGCTCCTGTGTTGGTGGGTACTCCTGTGTTGGTGAAGCATGTACATCTTCAGTAAATTTTCAAGAGTATGCAATGAAGGACTCGGTTGTTAAAGCAGTGAATGGGGTATATGGTGATTCATTTATGTTTTCTGCTCTACTTTTGTATATGCTTGGAATTTTCTGTAATATTTTTTCAAAATGTACATAGAAGGTTAAGCTTTTTGAGACCTTGCTTTGGAGTGGTCTTCGTTCTTTTGTTATGTTCTGTGCTTTGGGTATAAGATTCTGGGTTAGCAGCTGTTTTTCAGAATTTTGAAAGTGTTGCTCCATTGTCCTTGAGATTACAGTGTTGCTGTTCAGAGAAGTTGGATGCTGTTATTTCCGATTTTTGTATGGGCCCAGTGGTTTCCCCTTCTGGGGAACTTAGAATTGTCATTTTATGTGTTCTGAAACTTTATAGCAACATATTTAGCGTACGCCTTTTTCAGTCATTGTTCTGGGCCTTTTCAATCTTTGGCTCCACCGTTTGTGTGAATTTTTCTTGTGTTGCTATTTTAGCCTGTCTTCTATTTTTCTTTCTTCTCTAGAATGCATGCTAGTTGGATATTAGGCCTCTTAGGTTGGATATTAGGCTTCTTAGGTGAATCCTTTTATTTTTTTAATTAAATTTTTCTTAATTTTCATCTTTTTCTTATCCGTCTACTTCCTGGGGGAATTTACTGACTTTATTTTCCAAACTTCCTGTTATTTTTTCCCCCCATAAACTCTAGTCAGCATTTTTTATTTCTACAAACTCTTTTTTGAATGTCTTTTTTGGTGTAGTGTCTGTCATTAGCATTTGCCTATTTTTTGATTGGATTATTTCTCTTTTTGTTGTAGAGGTGTTGGATTCTCCTGTAGATTTTAGAGATTAGGCCTTTATTGGATTTGTCATAGCCCAGAATTTTTCCCAGTCTGTAGGTTCTCTTTTTACTCTTTTGGTGAGCATAAATGTTTACTTTTTAGAAGATCCCAGTTGTCTATTTTATCTTCTGGTGTTTGTGTATTATTAATTATGGTTTGTATCCTGGTAATGGTGTGTATAGGGTGGCTCGAGAAGACAATGTAAAGTATTATAATGATATGTACAAAGACCTGGAGATAGAAAACCAAAAGGGAAGAACACATTCGACATTTTTCAAGCTGAAAGAACTAAAGAAAACATTCAAGCCTTGAGTTGTGATTCTACGGGGAAAATATTAAATGAGCAGGAGGCATCAAAAGAAGATGGAAGGAATACACAGAGTCACTGTATCAAAAAGAATTGGTTGATATTCAGCCATTTCAGGAGATAGCATATGATCAGGAACTGATGGTACTGAAGGAAGAAGTCCAAGCTGCACTGAAGGCTTTGGCGAAAAACAAGGCTCCAGGAATTGACAGAATATCAGTTGAGATGTTTCAGCAAATGGATGTACCACTGGAAGTGCTCACTTGTCTATGCCAAGAAATTTGGAAGACAGCTGCCTGGCCAACTGACTGGAAGAGATCCGTATTTGTGCCTATTCCAAAGAAGGGTGATCCCACAGAATGTAGAAATTATCGAACAATATCGTTAATACCACATGCAAGTAAAATTTTGCTTAAAACCATTCAAAAGTGATTGCAGTAGTACATTGACAGAGAACTGCCCTGCCAGAAATTCAGGCTAGATTCAGAAGAGGACGTGGAACGAGGGATATCATTGCTGATGTTAAATGGATCTTGGCTGAAAGCAGAGAATGCCAGGAAGATGTTTACTGGCATTTTATTGACTATGCAAAGGCATTCGACTCTGTGGATCATAACAAATTATGGATAACATTGGGAAGAATGGGAATTCCAGAACACTTAATTATACTCATGAGAAACCTGTACGTAGATCAGGAGGCAGTCATTCGAACAGAACAAGGGGATACTGTGTGGTTTAAAGTTAGGAAAGGTGTGTGTCAGAGTTGTATTCTTTCACCATACCTATTCAGTCTGTATGCTGAGCAAATAATCTGAGAAGCTGAACAATATAAAGAAAAATGGCGCATCAGGACTGGAGGAAGACTCATTAACAACCTGCGTTATGCAGATGACACAGCCTTGCTTGCTGAAAGTGAAGAGGACTTGAAGCACTTACTGATGAAGATCAAAGACCACAGCCCTCAGTATGGATTACACCTCAACCTAAAGAAAACAAAAATTCTCACAACTGGACCGATAAGTAAACATGATAAATGGAGAAAAGATTGACGTTGTCAAGGATTTCATTTTACTTGGATCCACAATCAACACCCGTGGAAGCGGTAGTCAAGAAATCAAAAGATGCGTTGAAAAGCAAAGATGTCACGTTGAAGACTAAGGTGAGCCTGACCCAAACCATGTTGTTTTCAGTTGCCTCATATGCATGGAAAGCTGAATGATGAATAAGGAGGACTGAAGAAGAATTGATGCCTTTCAATTGTGTGTTGGCAAAGAATATTGAATATACCGTGGACTGCCAAAAGAACGAACAAATCTGTCTTGGAAGAAGTACAACCAGAGTGCTCCTTAGAAGCAAGGACAGTGAGGCTATGTCTCACATATCTTGGACGTTGTCAGGAGGGATCATTCCATGGAGAAGGACATCATGCTTGGTAAGGTAGAGGGTCAGCAAAAAAAGAGGAAGACCCTTAATGAGATGGATTGGCACAGTGGCTGCAACAGTGGGCTCAAGCATAACAATGATTGTGAGGATGGCACAGGACCAGGTAGTATTTCGTTCTGTAGTACATAGGGTCGCTATGAGTCACAACCAGCTTTATGGCACCTAACAGCAACAGTGCCGTGTATTAGGACCTCTAGCGTTGACCCTGTTATTTCTTCTATGACCTTTATAGCTTTTGGTTGCATATTTAGGTCTTTGACCCATTGTAAATTAGTTTTTGTGTATGGTGTGAGGTGTGGGTCCTGTTTCATTTTCTGGAGTTGGGCATACAGTTTTGCCAGCACCATTTGTTAAAAAAAACTGTCCTTCCCCCATTCAATGGGGTTTGGGCCTTTGTCAGAGATCAGGTGACTAGAGGTGGGTGGGCTTACATCTGGGTTCTCTACGAACTCTTTTATGATCTCATACTTTCTTCATTTCATAGATGCAAGTAGCTTACATCTTTGAGGATATATATTATATTTTTTTGAAAGTTTCTTGAATGAGCGCTGCATCTTATGAGTTTGTATTTCTTTCCTTTTGGAAGCTTTCCAAAGCTTTCCTCCAGTCTCTGGTGATCATTGGCTGATCATCTGTGTAATAGAACAAGATACTAAAAAGTTGACTAGAAGCTTTATGTATTGAAGTGGGCTTTGTTGCCTGGTGGACGTCACTTAGACATTACTGAGGACTCAAGGAGTCAGTATTTAAGGGTATTTTCTCCAAAGGCCAATTTTCAGATTTCCGGCTTGGGTAATGACAAGTCTTGCTGCTGGTCTTCTGAAGATAGGCTGGAGAAGGGCCTGGCTGGAGGGGTGTCTCACTATTTAGTGTACAGCATTTCACATGATCCCTGGAATTTCAGTACCAAGCCTCGTCCCTGAACTTCTTTGTGCCTGTTGCCCATGAGTCTCAACACTCCACTTTAATGTCTGCAGGAACCTACCTGGCGGGTGCGTTGAACGGTGGTCAGCTGAGTGGCCTGAGGAGGGAGGGAGAGGACGTGGCATTGTTTGTTCTTTATGCAGACCTCCAAAACTTGCCCTATTTTCAGTACCTGCAAGGTCCCTTCATTTGGTGCTGCTGGTTTCTGAGCCTCTCTGGGTTTTGTAGGAAAGAATCATCTTCTCATCAGTATTGACCTTCGAGTTCACTGGGACATTTTGTATTTCTCAGTTGGCTTTCATTTTCATGTATTATGATTCAGAGTTAAATCCATGTTTTAGTGAAGATGAAGCTCATTTTTCAGTTTTTCTTTGTTGTGTAGAGGTAATTTTTGAGAGCAGAAGTTGTTGGAAGAATCTTGAAATTGGAAGTCCCTTGTTAAGGAACCCAGCCTGTTTCCTCTGTTCTTTCCCAGAAGTAACTGTATTCTGTAGCTGGGGAGTGTATCACTTTTATGCTATATATATATATATATATATATATATATATATATATATATATATTGCCAGAGTGATTTAATTTACAGAAATGGTATCATACCGAACATACTTTGCAACTTGCTTTTCGTTTCTCATTGTTTTTGTGATTTTTCCTTGTTAGTAGTTTATTTAAACTGTTATGTTCATTGTATGATCAAACTTGATCTCTCTTTTTTTTTTTTTTTTTGATGAGTGCTATTACTATCCCAAGTAATAATTCAGTGACATTCTTCCTGGTTGTCTTTAAGGTTATATATACAGTGCACATCAGCAAAGGATTTATATAGTAGAATACATAAACTCTCCCACAAATCAAAAAAAAAAGACAAAAAACCCAGTTGAAAAAAAAGGGATGAAAAGGCAATTTTTAGAAGAAACCAACAAAGTCAATTCCGACTCATACCAACCCTATAGGACAGAATAGAACTGCCCCATAGAGTCAGAAGAAAGCAAAGTGGCCGATAAACTTATGAAAAGATGCTCAAGTCTCACAAGTGATCAGGCAGATGTAAATGAAATTGAATAAAAACGTAATTAGCAAAATAGATCAAAATCCTGTATAAGACAAGAATTGTTTTATATATAGCTGTTTTCTCACCTTCCTAGTCATCTTGCAGTACAACATTGCCCAGGGTTGGGGTGGCAGGTAAGGATAGGATCCGTGCTGTCGTGTTTAACGCCCGTTCTGCACATTTTGAGGTGGAGCCTGGCTGAGAGTCATGAGAATCATTGCCTTTCTGAGCAGTGATCCTCTCTGTCAGTGCTGGGAAGAAATGGAGAGAGAACACGGGTGGCAGTTTGGTGCTGGCTGTTGTTGCGTAGTGACATCGAGGATTCTCAATTACTATCCAGCAGACTTTCTTTTGGTTTCCAAGTTCCTGGAATAAGGCTCATTAACCACATAATCAGGATTGTGTATCTCTCTGATCCCAGAAAAAGACCAGGAGTTAGAATCCTTGAGAATAACCGTATGCCCGGAATAGGCTCACCTCTCCAGTCTTCTGATTTCTCTCTGTCTTTATTTTTATTGCACTTTTTTATTTTTTCAGTGAAAGTTTACAATTCAAGTCAGTTGCTCATACAAAAACTTATGTGACCATAGTTACTCTCCCTATAATGTGGCAGCACACTCCTGTTCTCCACCCTGTTTTTCCTGTGTCCGTGCAACCAGCTCCTGTGCCCCCCAGCCTTCTCTCACCTCCAGACAGGAGCTGTCCACTTAGTCTCATGAGGTGCTTGAGCTAAGAAGAGCACTCCTCACCAGTATCATTTTATGTCTTATAATTCAGTCTAATGTTTGTCTGAAGAGTTGGCTTTGGGAATGGTTTTACTTATGGGCTGAGAGGGAGTCCAGAGGCCGTGTCCTTTCGGATTCCTCTAGTCTCAGCCAGACCATAAAGTCTGGTCTTTTTACGAGAATTTGAGTTCTGCACCCCACTTTCCTCCTGCTCCATCAGGGATTCTCTGTTATGTCCCATTTCAGGACAGTCATTCGTGGTAGCCAGGCACCGTCTGGTTTTTCCCGTCTCAGGCTGATGGAGTCTCTGGTTTATAGGGCCCTTTCTGTCTCTTAGGCTTATATTTTCCCCGTATCTGGTGTTCTTCATTCTCCTTTGGTCCAGGTGGGTTGGGACCAATTGATGCATCTTAGCTGGTGACTTGAAAGCTTTTAAGACCCAGATGCCACACACCAAAGTGGGATGCAGAATGTTTTCTTTTTATCTTTTTTTTAATTCATTTTTATTGTGCTTTAAGTGAAAGTTTACAAATCAGGTCAGCCTCTCATACAAAAATTTACATACACCTTGCTATACACTCCTGATTGCTCTCCCTCTAATGAGATAGCACAGTTCTTCCCTCCAGTCTTTCTCCTCATGTCCATTCGGGTAGCTTCTGGCTCCCTCTGCCCTCTCAACTCCCCTCCAGACAGGAGAGGCCAACATAGTCTCATGTGTTTACTTGGTCCAAGAAACTTGTTCTTCACGAGTATCATTTTCCATCCCATATTCCAGTCCAATCTCTGCCTGAAGAGTTGGCTTTGGGAATGTTTCCTGTCTTGGGCTAACAGAAGGTCTCGGGATCATGGCCTCCGGGATCCTTCTAGTTCCAGTCTGACCATTAAGTCTGGTCCTTTTAGGAGAATTTGGGGTCTGTATCCTACTGCTCTCCTGTTCCCTCAGGGGTTTTCTGTTGTGTTCCCTGTCAGGGCAGTCATCGGTTGTGGCCGGGCACCATCTAGTTCTTCTGATCTCAGGCTGATGTGTAGTCCCTGGTTTATGTGGTCCTTTCTGTCTCTTGGAAACCCTGGTGGTGTAGTGGTTAAGTGCCACAGCTTCTAACCAGAAGAGTGGCAGGTAATCCACCACATGCTCCATGGAAACTCTGGGTGCAGTTCTACTCTGTCCTGTTGGGTCACTATGAGTCAGAATCGACTCAGCGCCAGCGGGTTTGGTTTCTGTCTCTTAGGCTTATAATTACCTTGTGTCTTTGATGGTCTTCATTCTTCCTTGCGCCAGGTGGGCTGAGACCAAATGATGCATCTTAGATGGCTGCTTGCTAGCGTTTAAGACCCCAGACACTACTCTCCAAAGTGGAATGCAGAATGTTTTCTTAATAGATTTTATTATGCTAATTGACTTAGATGTCCTCTGAAACCATGGTCCTCAAACCCCGCCACCCCTGCTATGCTGGCCTTTGAAGTGTTCAGTTTATTCAGAAAACTGCTTTTGGTTTAGTCCAGTTGTGTTGACCTTTCCTGCATTGTCTTTCCCTTCACATAAAATAAAACTTAGCTACTATCTAATTAGTTATACTCCTCTCCCTCCCTACCTCCCTCCCTCCCCCTTCTCGTAACCATCAAAGAATATTTTCTTCTCTGTTTAAATTATTGCTCCAGTTCTTATAATACTGGTCTTATATAATGTATGTCCTTTTGCAACTGACTAATTTCACTCAGTATAATGTCTTCCAGATTTCTCCGTGTTACAGAATGTTTCATGGACTCATCATTGTTCTTTATCGATGTGTAGTATTCCATTGTGTGCATATACCATAATTTATCCATTCATCTGTTGATGGGCACCTTGGTTGCTTCCAACTTTTTGCTATTGTAAACAGTGCTAAAATGAACATGGATGTGTATGTATCTGTTCGTGTAAAGGCTCTTATTTCTCTAAGATATATTCCAAGAAGTGGGATTGTGGGATCGTATGGTAGTTCTATTTCTAGTCTTTTAAGGAAGCGCCAAATCGATTTCCAAAGTGGTTATACCATTTTACATTCCCACCAGCAGTGTAGAAGTGTTCCAGTGTCTCCACAGCCTCTCCAACATTTATGTGTTTTTTTTTTTTGATTGATGCCAGCCTTGTTGGAGTCAGATGGAATCTCATTGTAGTTTTGATTTGCGTTTCTCTAACAGCTAATGATCGTGAGCGTTTCCTCATGTATCTGTTAGCGGCCCAAATGTTTTCTTTAGTGAAGTGCTTGTTCATATCCTTTGCCCATTTTTTAATTGCATTATTTGCATTTTGTGATTGAGATTTAGCACAGTCATGTAGATTTAGAGATCAGGAATTGATTGGAAATGTCATAGCTAAAAACTCCTTCCCAGTCTGTAGATAATCTTTTTACTCTTTTGGTGAAGTCTTTGGATGAGCATAGGTGTTTGATTTTTAGGAGTTCCCAGTTATCTGGTTTCTCTTTTGCATTTTTAGTAATGTTTTGTATACTGTTTATGCCATGTATTAGGGCTCCTAACGTTGTCCCTATTTTTTCTTTCATAATCTTTATCATTTTAGATTTCATGTTTTGGTCTTTGATCCATTTTGAGCTTGTTTTTGTGCATGGTGTGAGATATGGGTTTTGTTTCATTTTTTTTTTTTTTTTTTGCAGATGGATATCCAGTTATGCCAGCACCATTTGTTAAAAAGATTGTCTTTTCCCCAGTTAACTGACTTTGGGCCTTTGTTAAATATCAGCTGCTCATACGTGGATGGATTTATGTCTGGATTCTCAATTCTGTTCCATTGGTCTATGTGTCTGTTGTTTTATCAGTACCAGGCTGTTTCGACTACTGTGGCAGTGTAATAGGTTCTAAAATCAGGTAGAGCGAGGCCTCCCACTTTGTTTTTCTTTTTCAGTAATGCTTTATTTATCTGGGGTCTCTTGCCCTTCCATTTGAAGTTGGTGATTTGTTTCTCCATCTCATTAAAAAATGTCGTTGGAATTTGAATCGGAATTGCATTGTATCTATGGGTGGCTTTTGGTAGAATAGACATTCTTACAATGTTAAGTCTTCCTAGCCATGAACAAGGTATGTTTTTCCAATTGTGTAGGTCTCTTTTGGTTTCTTGCAGTAGTGTCTTGTACTTTTCTATGTATAGGTCTTTTTCATCTCTGGTAAGATTTATTCCTAAGTATTTTATCTTCTTGGGGGCTACTGTAAATGGTATTGATTTGGTGATTTCATTTTTGATGTTCTTTTTCTTGGTGTAGAGGAATCCAACTGATTTTTGTATGTTTATCTTGTATCCTGATACTCTAATGAACTCTTCTATTAGATTCAGTAGTTTTTTTTTTTTTGAGGATTCTTTAGGGTTTTCTGTGTATAAGATCCTGTCATCTGCAAATAGAGATACTTTTATTTCTTCCTTAGAAATCTCATGCCCTTTATTTCTTCATCTAGCCTAATTGCTCTGGCTAGGACCTCTGGCGCAGTGTTGAATAAGAGTGGAGATAAGGGTCATCCTTGTCTGGTTCCCTTTCTCAAGGGTAATCTCTCCATTTAGGATGATATTGGCTCTTGGCTTTGTATAAATGCCCTTTATTATGTTGAGGAATTTTCCTTCCATTCCTATTTTGCTGAGAGTTTTTATCATGAATAGTTGCACTTTGGTCAAGTGCCTTTTCTGCATCAATTGATAAAATCATGTGGTTCTTGTCTTTTATTTGTGTGGTGGATTACATTAATTGTTTTTCTAATGTTGAACCATCCCTGCTTACCTGGTATAAATCCCACTTGGTCATGGTGAATTATTTTTTTGATATGTTGTTGAGTTCTATTGGCTAGAATTTTGTTGAGGATTTTTGCGTCTAAGTTCTTGAGGGATATAGGTCTGTAAATTTCTTTTTTTAAGGTGTCTTTAGCTAGTTTTGGTATGAGGGATATGCTGGCTACATAGAGTGAGTCAGGGAATATTCCGTCCTTTTCTAGTAGTAGTGGTGTTAACCTCTTTGAAAGTTTGGTAGAACTCTGCAGTGAAGCCAGCAGGGCCAGGGCTTTATTTTGTTGGGAGTTTTTTGATTACCTTTTCAGTCTCTTTTTTTTGTTGTTGTTATGGGTCTATTTAGTTGTTCTCCCTCTGTTTGTGTTAGTTTAGATAGGTAGTGTGTTTCTAGGAATTCATCCATTTCTTTTAGGTTTTCAAATTTGTTAGAGTACAGTTTTTCATTGTGACCTGATATGATTCTTTCAGTTTCAGTTGGGACTGTTGTGATATTGCCCATCTCATTTTTTAATCAGGTTATTTGCTTCCTCTCCTGTTTTTCTTTTGTCCATTTGGCCAGTGGTTTAACAGTTTTGTTGATTTTTTTCAAAGAACCAGCTTTTGGTCTTGTTAACTCTTTTAATTGTTTTTCTGTTCTCTAATTCGTTTAGTTCTGCTCTAATTTTTATTATTTGTTTTCTTCTGGTGCCTGAGGGTTTCTTTTGTTGCTCTTTATTTGTTTAAGTTGTAGGGACAGTTCTTTGATTTTGACCCGTCTTTTTGTAAGTGTGCATTTATTGATATAAATTGACCTCTGAGCACTGCTTTTGCTGTGTCCCAAAAGTTCTGATAGGAAGTGTTTTCATTTTCATTGGAGTCTGTGAATTTCTTTATTCCCTCCTTAATGTCTTGTATAACCCAGCTCTTTTTGAGTAGGATATTGTTCAGTCTCCAAGTGTTTGACTTCTTTTCCATGGTTTTTCTGTTACTGATTTCTACTTTTATGGCATT
Source organism: Loxodonta africana (assembly GCF_030014295.1). Classification (NCBI taxonomy): domain Eukaryota; kingdom Metazoa; phylum Chordata; class Mammalia; order Proboscidea; family Elephantidae; genus Loxodonta; species Loxodonta africana. The sequence goes on from NC_087350.1 coordinate 2,720,378, forward strand.
ATGGTCAGAGAAGATGCTTTGTAATATTTCGGATTCTGCTAAGGCTTGCTTTATGACCTAATATGTGGTCTATTCTAGTGAATATTCCATGTGCGCTAGAAAAATAAGTGTACTTGGCTGCTGTTGGGTGGAGTGTTCTGTATATGTCTTATGAGGTCCAGTTGGTTGATTGTGGCATTTAGATCTTCCGCGTCTTTATTGAGCTTTCTGGATGTCCTGTCCTTCATTGAAAGTGGTGTGTTGAAGTCTCCTACTATAATTATGGAGCTGTCTATCTCACTTTTCAGTGCTCGTAGAGTTTGTTTTGTGTATCTTGCAGCCCTGTCATTGGGTGCATAAATATTTAATATGGTCTACGGCGCTGGTTTTGTTTTTTTTTTTTCATCTTTCTGGTAAATTGTCCCTTTAATCATTATATAGTGTCCTCCTTTATCCTTTTTGGTGGATTTAACTTGAAAGCCTATTTTGTCAGAAATTAATATTGCCACTCCTGCTCTTTTTTGATTGTTATTTGCTTGATATATTTTTTTCCACCCTTTGAGTTTTAGTTTGTTTGTCGTAAGTCTAAGGTGTGTCTCTTGTAGGCAGCATATAGGTAGTTTATTTATTTATTTTTTAACCAATTTGCAACTCTCTCTTTATTGGTGCATTTAGTCCATTTACATTCAGTGTAATTATAGATAGGTATAAGTTTAGTGTTGTCATTTTGATGCCTTTTTTTGTGTATTGATAATTTATTTTATTTTTCCACTTTTTTGTGCTGAGAAGTTTTTCTTTGTAAATTGTGTGTTCTTTTTCATTGTAGTTGAATTTTTTTTTCTGAGTCTTTATGTTTATCTTGGATTTTATTTTGAAGTATGGGATTGTTAGTCTTCTTTGTGGTTACCTTGATATTTACCCCTATTTTTCTAAGTATAAACCTGACTTGTATTTCCGTATATTGCCTTGATTTCCTCTTCATATGGAAGATCTATGCAACCTGTATTTAGTTCCTCTTTATTGATTATTGTCATGTTTTACATAATGACATCAGTGAATCCCTGTTTTGAGCGTTTTTTTTTTTTTTTCCTTTATTTTTGTTATTTCCGTGTCTGAGTTGATATCGGGATGCTCTGTTCTGTGCCATTGTATTGTGGTGATATCTGATATTATTGATTTTCTGACTAAAGAATTTCCTTTAGTAATTCTCGTAGCTTCGGTTTGGTTTTTGTAAATTCTCTAAGGTTGTGTATATCGTAAATGACTTAATTTCACCTTCATATTTGAGAGAGAGTTTTGCTGGATATATGATTCTTGGCTGGCAGTTTTTCTCTTTCAGTTCTCTATATATGTCATCACATTGCCTTCTTGCCTGTGTGGTTTTTGCTGAGTAGTTAGGACTTAAGTGATTCTCCTTCGTAGATGACTTTTATCCCTGGCTGCTTTTAAAATTTTGTCTTTATCTTTGGTTTTGGCAAGTTTGATGATAATATGCCTTGGTAATTTTCTTTTGGGATCTAGCCTGTATGGGGTTCGACGAGAATCTTGAGTAGATACCCTTTCATCTTTCATGATGTCTGGGAAGTTTTCTGCCAAGAAATCTTCAACAATTCTCTCTCTGTTTTCTGTTATCCTTCCCTGTTCTGGAATTCCGGTCATACGCAAATTATTCTTGATAGAGTCCCACATGATTCTTAGCATTTCTTCATTTTTTTAAATACTTTTATCTGATTTTTCTTCAAATATATTGGAGCCAATTGCCTTATTCTCCATCTCCCCAGTTCTGCATTCTAGTTCCTCAATTCTGCTCCTCTGACTTCCTTTTGAGTTGTCTAGTTCTGTAATTTTATTCTTAAAAAAAAAAAAGAATTTCTGAATGCTGTCTTTCTATGGATACTTGCAGCTTATTAAATTTTTCATTATGTTCTTGAATAATCTTTTTAATTTCTTGAACTCTTTTGTCTGTGTGTTTCTTGTCTTTTTCTGTACATTCCCGATTTAATTTCTGATGTCTTGAAGCGCAGAACATTTTTTTAATAAGCTTTGTTATGCCAACTGACGTAGATATCCCCTGAAAACATGGTCCCCAGGTCCCCACCCCTGTTCTCCATCCCACCAATTGTTTGGTTGCATTCAGGAAGCTTCTTAGCTTTTGGTTTAACCCAGTTGTGCTGACTTCCCCTGTATTGTGTGTTGTCCTGCCTTTCACCTAAAACAATTCTTGTCTACTATCTTGTTAGCGAATACCCCCTTTCCTCCCTCCCCACCCACAAAACCATTAAAGAATGTTTTCTTCTGTGCTTAAACCTTTTCTTGAGTTCTTACAATAGTGGTCTTTTCCAACTAATTTCACTCAGCATAATGCCTCCCAGTTTCATCCATATTATGAAATGTTTTAATGAGTCATTGTTTTTTATTGTTGTGTAGTGTTCCATTGTGTGACTAAACCATAATGTGTTTATCCATTTTATCCGTTTATGGGCACTTAGATTGTTTCTGTCTTTTTGCTATTGTGAGCAGCAGTGAACATGGGTATGCATATATGTATTCATGTGAGGGCTCTTATTTCTCTAGGATATATTCCAAGGAGTGGGATTGCTGGACTGTATGGTGCGTCTATTTCTAGCTTTTTAAGGAAGTGCCAAATCGATTTCCAAAGTGGTTGTTCCATTTTATATTCCCACCAGCATTTTATAAGCATTTCAGCCTCTTCAACATTTATTATTTTGTGTTTTTTAGGATTAGTGTTAGCCTTGTTGGGGTTTGATGGCATTTCATTTTAGTTTTGATTTGCATTTCTCTAATTGCTAATGATCATGAGCATTTCCTTACATTTCTGGTAGTGACCGGAATGTCTTCTTTGGTGAAGTGCTTGTTCATATCATTTTGCCCATTTTTGGATTGGGTTGTTTGTCTTTCTGTTGTTGAAGTTTTGCAGTATCTTGTAGAGATTAGACACTGATTGGATTTGTTGTAGCCAAAAATTTTTGCCCAGTGTGTAGGTTGTCCTCTTACTCCTTTTTTGAAGTCTTTGGGTGAGCACAAGTGTTTGATTTTTAGGAGCTCCCAGTTACCTAGTTTCTCTTCTGGTGTTTGTGTGTTATTAATAATGTTTTGTATGCTGTTTATGCCATCTATTAGGCCTCTTAGATTTTATATTTAGGTCTTTGATCGATTTTGAGTTTGTTTTTGTGCGTGGTATGAGGTATGGGTCTTGTTTTAGTTTGTTGCAGATGGGTATCCATTTATGCCAACAGCATTTGTTAAAGAGAGTGTCTTTACCCCAGTTAACTGACTTTGTGCCTTTGTCAAATATCAGCTGCTCATAAGTGGATGAATTTATGACTAGATCTCAATTCTGTTCCATTGGTCTATGTATCTGGTGTTGTAGCAGTACCAGGCTGGTACTGGTAGTATGGAGGCCTCCCACTTTGTTCTTCTTTTTCAGTAATGCTTTACTTTATGAAGTTGGTGATTTGTTTCTCCATCACATTAAAAAATGCCATTGGAATTTGGATCGGGATTGCATTGTATGTATAGATCGCTTTGGGTAGAATAGACTTTTTTAGAATGTTAAGTCTTCCTAACCATGAGCAAGGTATGTTTTTCCAATTATGTAGGTGTCTTTTGGTTTCTTTCAGTAGTGTCTTGTAGTTTCTTTATATAGGCCTTTTACATCTCTGGTTAGATTTATTCCTAGGTATTTTATCTTCTTGGGGGCTATTGTAAATGGTATCAATGTGGTGATTTCCTCTTTGACGTTCCCTTTGTTGGTGTAGAGGAATCCAGCTGATGTTTGTATGTTGTATCCTGGTACTTTGCTGAACTCTTTCAGTAGTTTCAGTAGTTTACTTGTGGATTCTTTGGGGTTTTCTCTGTATAAGATCATGTCATCTTCAAATACAGATACTTCTTCCTTACTAATTCAGATGCCCGTTATTTCTTTTTCTAGCCTCGTTGCTCTGGCTAGGACCTCTAGCCCAGTGTTGAGTAAGAATGGTAATAAAGGGGGCATCCTTGTCTGGTTTCCATTCTCAGTGGGAATGCTTCCAGACTCTTCTCCATTTAGGATGATGTTGGTCGTTGGCTTTGTATAAATGCCTTTTATTATGTTGAGGAATTTTTCTTCTATTCCTGTTTTGTTGAGAGTTTTTATCATGAATGAGTGTTGGACTTTCTCAGATGCCTTTTCTTCATCAATTGTTAAGATCATGTGGTTCTTGTATTTTATTTCATTCAAGTGATGCATTACATTGGTTGTCTTTCTAATGTTGAACCATGCCTGTATATCTGGTATGAATCCCACTTGACCATGGTGAATTATTTTTTTTTGATATGTTGTTGAATTCTGTTGGCTAGAATTTTGTTGAGGATTTTTCCATCTAAGTTCATGAGGAATATTTGTCTGTAATTTTCTTTTCTGTGGTGGCTTTATCTGGCTTTGGTATCTGGGTTATGCTAACATCACAGAATGAGTTTTGGAGTAGGGAGTATTCCATTCTTTCCTGTGCTCTGATATATGTTTAGTGGTAGTGGTGTTAACTTTGTGTGAAAGTTTGGTAGAATTCTCTAGTGAGGCCATCAGGCCAGGGGTTTTTTGTTGTTGTTGTTGAAGAGTTTTTTAATTACCTTTTCAATCTCTTCTTCTGTTAATAGGTTTATTTAGTTGTTCTATCTCTGTTTGTGTTAGTTTCAGTAGGGAGTGAGCTTCTAGCAATTTGTCCATTTCCTCTAGGTTTTCAAATTTCTTAGAGTGCAATTTCTATTGTATTGTGTTATGATTTTTTAAATTTCAGTTGGGTCTGTTGTGATATCGTACATCTCAGTTATTATTGAGGTTATTTGCTCCCCCCCTTTGTCAGTTTGGCCATTTTTTTAAATCAATTTTGTTGATGTTTTCAAACAACCAGCGTTTGGTCTTATTAACTCTTTCAGTTGTTTTCGTATTATCTACTTCATTTAATTCTGCTCTAATTTTTATTGTTTGCTTTCTTCTGGTGACCGAGGGCTTCTTTTGCTGCTTTCTGTTTGTTCAAGGTGTAGGGTTAATTCTTTGATTTTGGTCCTTCTTTTTGTATGTGTGCATTTATTGCTATAAATTGACCTTTGAGAACTGTTTTTGCTGTGTCCCAAAGGTTCTGGTAGGATGTATTTGCATTCTCTTTTGATTCTGTGAATTTCTTTATTCTGTCCTTAATGTCTTCTATAACCCTGTAGTTTTTGGGCAAGGTGTTGTTCAGTTACCATGTGGTTGATTTTTTTTCCTTCTTTTTGTGTTACTGATTTCTGCTTTTATGGATTTATGGTCAGAAAAGATGCTTTGTAACATTTCAATGTTTTGGATCCTGTTAAGGCTTGCTTTATGACCTAATATGTGTTGTATTCCGGAGTATGTTCTATGTACGTTGGAAAAGAAAATATACTTGGGTGCTGTTGGGTGGAGTGTTCTGTATATATCTGTGAGATCAGATGGGTTATTTGTGGCATTTAGAGCTTCCGTGTCTTTAGTTAGCTTCTTTCAGGACGTTCTGTCCTTCACCAATTGTGGTGTGTTGATGTTTCCTACTATTATTGTGGAGCTGTCTCTCTCTCTTTTCAGTACTGCTCAGAGTTTGTTTTATGTATTTTGGAGCCTTGTCGTTGGGTGTGTAAATATTATGGTTATGTCCTCTCAGTGCATTGACCCTTTAATCGTTATGTAGTTGTCCTTCCGTATCCTTTGTGGTAGATTTTAATTTAAAGTCTATTTTGTCAGAAACTAATGTTGCTACTCCTGCTCTTTTTTGATTGTTGCTTGAAATATTTTTCCCATCCTTTGAGTTTTAGTTGGTTTCTTTAAGTCTAAGGTGTGTCTCCTGTAAGCAGTATATAGATGGATCACGTTTTTTTATCCATTCTGCCATTCTCTGTCTTTTTCTTGGTACATTTAAACCTTTTACATTCTGTGTAATTATTGATAAGTATAAGTTTAGTGCTGCCATTCTGGTCTCTCTTTTTTTTTTTGGTGTTGTTGACAGTTTCTTTGTTCCACTTAATTTTCTGTGCTGAGCTGTTTTTCTTTATATATTTCTCTTCCTCTTCATTGCTGTTGATTTTGTATTTGCTGAGTCTTTATGTTTTTCTTGTTTTTTATTTTAATGTGTAGGAAATGTTAGTTTCCTTTGTGGTTACCTTAATATATACCCCTATTTTTCTAAGTTTAATCTAATCTTTTATTTATATCACCTTGACTTCCTCTCCATATGAAAGATCTATGACTACATTTTTTAGTCCCTCTTCTTTGTTTTAATGTTGTAATCTTTTACATAGTGACGTCTCTATTTCCCCGTTGTGAGTTTTTTAGCTTTGATTCATTTTTGGGATTTCCCTATCTGGGTTGATACTTGGTTCCTCTGGCCTGTGTTCTGGTCTTGGGTTGTTATCTGATGTTATTGATTTTCTAACCGGAGGGCTCCCTTTTGTATTTCATGCAGTTTTGGTTTGGTTTTTGCAAATTCCCTAAACTTCTGTTTATCTGGAAATGTCCTAATTTTGCCTTCATATTTTAGATACAGTTTTGTTGGGTATATAATTCTTGGCTAGCAGTTTTGTCCCCCAGGCCTTTATATATATCTTCCCATTGCCTTCTTGCCTTCATGGTTCCTGCTAAGTAGTCCAAGCTTAGTCTTATTGACTCTCCTTTGTTAAGTGACTTTTTGTTTATCCCTACCCAGTAGCCACTCTTAAAATACTCTCTTTATCTTTGGTTTTGGCAAGTTTATTTATAACATGTCTTAATGACTTTTCTTTTGGGATCTGCCGTATGTGGGATTTGATGAGCATCTTGAGTAGATATCTTCTCATCTTTCATGATATCAGGGAAGTTTCCTGGCAGCAGATTTTCAGCAATTCTCTATGTTTTTTCTGTTATCCCCCCACTCTGGTACTCCAGTCACTCCTAGGTTATTCCTCTTGATAGAGTCCCACATAATTCTTACGGTTTCTTCATTTTTAAAAAATTCTTTTTCCTATTTTTACTCAAAATACATTGGTTTCAATCGCTTTATCATCAGTCTCACTAATTCTGACTTCCATTGCCTCAATTCTGTTCCAGTGACTTTCTGTTGAGTTGTCTAATTCTGAAATTTTATTGTTAATCTTCTGGATTTCTGTTTGCCATCTCTCTTTGTATTCCTTCAGCCTATTAAAATTGTCATTTTATTCTTCTCTAATCTTAACTTTCCTCTTGCTTTTTCTTTGTGCTGCTTGGCTTGTTTTGTGTTTTGCTTGATCTCTTTCCTGATTTCTTGAAGAGTTCTTTATGTTAATCTTTTGTATCCTACCTCTGGTAATTGCAGGAATTTATCTTCATCTGGAAGATTTCTCGATTCTTTGTTTTGGGAGCTTGCTAAAGCCATCATGGTCTGCATCTTTATGTGGTTTGATGTTGCTCACAGACATTAATATGTTATTGTATTAATTTATGTTATCTTTGCTTACTTGTCCTAACTTCTTGTTTTGTTTCGTTGTGATATGCTCAAATAGGCTGCTCAAGTGAGCTAGTTTGATTACTGGTGTGTTTGAAGCTCTGTCATCCTGTCACCAGGTGGTTAGAGGCATTTACTAGCTATGTGAGCCCAGGAGCCTGTTTACTTGTATGGATTCAGCTCAAGTGTCCAGGTAATAGGTCACCAGTGTATGGTGCAGGCTCTCCACCTACAGTCCTAGATGAGCAGGGGTGATTGGTGTAGGCAGGGGGTCACATCCTGAGCAAGACAAGGGGCTGACAACCACCCCTTAGTGTCTGAGTAAAGTATGCCCCTGTTCCCTAGAGCGTGTAGTTGGGTGTGTTTTGCAGCCGGAGTATGGGCACCCATTGGTGTTGGCTGTAAGCCTGGGAGGCACCACTTATTTTGGTTCCTTGTCACAAGTGGCTAGTTGTCATGGGTGGAACCACCAGTGTTCAGCCCCCTGATGTGAGTAGGTGAGGACCTTGGTTTATATGCAGAGCAGTGTCAAACATCACAAACCTGCCTCTGTCCCATATAGCTGAAACAGTTAGACTTCAAGTATATGTCCTGTTGTACTGTGTTAATGAGGGCCTGCGCTGTTGAAATGGGCCGACACTGGTGTACGCAGGGATACAAGGCATTCAGAGTCCGTGGCCCCTTATGCCTGTGCCTAGGCAAAGGAGGTGTTTCTGCCCTACGTTCCTGGCTTAGGGGAGCCGGCAGATTATTTTTTCCCTTTTTGTTAATTTGTTCCCTCTCCAAGGCTGGGAGAATGGCTCAGGGCACGCCACGGGTCCTACTTCCAGCCCAGGGAACGTGGCTATTGCTGAAGTCGCCTCGTGACCTAATGAAGGGTGGTGAGGGATCAGGTAAATGGAAGAGAGGTTTTTCCCAAAGGGATGTTTTTTGATCTGTGTGGTAGGTTAGACGCATGTACTTACCTTTTACCGATCGAGCGCTGCTTTTCGCTGAATCTTGGGGCGTGAGTGAACTCTATGCCACTGTCTGTCCTGATGTGGAAAACACGTCGTAAACGCCTGCTTGTCTCATGGCTGGCGCCAGACGACCCCAGACTACAGGGTGCTGGTTCCCTCCGGGTCAGGTCTGGCAACTCCTTGCTGCTTCTGAACCATCTGTCCCTCCCCCTGCTGCTTGGCCAGATTCGTCAACTTTTCCTTTGATATTCGGGGCTCCAAGATTGTCATATATAATTGATTCACTTGTTTTTTGGGGTCTTTGCTGTAAGAGGGACCACAGGAAGCATCTGACTACTCTGCCATCTTGGCCCTGCCCCTCTGATTTGTCTTAAAATTGTAAGTCATGGTCATTTACTTTCTGTTGAGGATGCACCCCTAGAGACCACCAGGGAAACCTGCTCGTTCAGAGCCCCCCAGTGCCATCAAGTCGATTCAGAGCTGGGTTTATTAAATTTGCAGAGCAACAGGGAGCATACTACCTTGACAGAGAGAGTCTCAGTGGAATGTCAAAAGAGGGAAATGTACTCATGGAGGAGGAACACTAGTTACTGTGTGGTTTCAGGTGGGCGTCAGTAAGTATGGTCTGGATGGGGCTTGGTTGGAATTTCTAATCTCAGCGAGTTGCTGAACGGTCATTGGTTTTTGTCTTTGGAATATCTGAGTCCACATGAAATTAAGTTAAAATTTCGTTTTTGGTCTTATTTTGGAATGTGTCTGGATGAGTCTCTGTTAAAACAGTTTGAATGTATATAATTTCTCTTGGATGTCATGGTTTAATAGAGCTTATCTGAGAATCATAGAACGGTTCATATTGTAAATTATGGTTCTCTTTCATTTCTCTCTTCACTAAACAAATAGATGTAGATGTAGCTACTTAGCAAAGGATCTTACTGTTTTTCCACTGGAAAATCAGTGATTCTCAGAGGTGTGGTATCACCCCACTTAGTGACAAAGATACGTTAGTGCCCACTGAATGTTTGCGTACCTACTTACTCTTCTGTACCTTACTTTTTGCACTTAACAGTAGGTATTAGTGACCACTCCTTACTAGTATTGAGAACTCTTCGTCATTGCTGTTTACAGCCGACTAGTGTGCCATTATAGGGTTGCTATCAGATCGCACTTGGGTATGACAACAGGTAAGGACAGTGCGCCATTGTGTGGATGTACCCTGTTAGTTGGTTCATTAGTCCCTTATTATTGGACATTGGGTTGTTCCCCCCCGCCCTCTTCCATGATTATAAGTAATAGCCACAATGAATAGGTTTATCCATAAGTCTTGCCAGTGAATCATTAGGTTTGTGGAAGTAGAATTGAGTCTAATACTAAATGCACATGTAATTTCGTGAGATACCACTAGATTCTTCTCCATGTACTTCCTGAAATTTTACATTCCTCCCAGCGATACGTAAGACTCTCCCCACAGTCTTGCCAGTATAGTATGTTGTCAAACGCAGATTTTTGTAAGCCTGGTAGGTGAGAAATGGTGCCTGATGGTGTCTCAGTGTTGTTTTTAAAAATAATTTTTATTGTTCTTTAAGTGAAAGTTTACAAATCAAGTCAGTCTCTCACACAAAACCCCATGTACACCTTGCTACACACTCGCAATTACTCTCCCCCTAATGGGACTCCCTCCGCTCTCTCTTTTGTGTCCATTTCGCCATCTTCTAACCCCCTCCACCCTCTCATCTCCCCTCCAGGCAGGAGTTGCCAACATAGTCTCAAGTGTCCACTTGATCCAAGAAGCTCACTCCTCACCAGTATTGAGTGTAGTTTTATGTGTGAGCCTAATACCTTGTTTTACGTGTAAGGGCTAATTTCTCTTCCTTTTTCAGTTTCTATTTTTCCTCTCTACTTTTAGAAGCTGTGTCTTTGTTAATATTATTAGCCTTTTGTCTGTGATGTAAGTTATTTATCTTCCTAGACCTTCTATTGGAAACCCTGGTGGCGTAGTGGTTAAGTGCTACAGCTGCTAACCAAAAGGTTGGCAGTTCATACCCACCAGGCACTCCTTGGAAACTCTATGGGGCAGTTCTACTCCGTCCTATAGGGTTGCTATGATTCGGAATCGACTCAGTGGCAACGGGTTTTGGACCTTCTATTGTGTGGCCGCAGCTCCTTGGAGGCATTCTTCCTTGGTTCCTGGTCTCTTGCTCCTATCCGTACTAGGTCTTTCAGCCTGTTTCACATACTTTGAAGATATCACTCGCTCTCCTGTCTTCAGTGTTGATGATGGAAGAATGAGTCTAGGCTAAGTTTTTTTTTAACTGTTTCTTTTGAAATCATTTTAGATTTTACAGAAGTTGCACAGGTAGTACTTGTATTCATTTTTTAGTTTTCGAGAGCTCTTGGTTTCCTTTTTTCATCACCTGTTGTTCCTGTTGTAGTACAATACCTTCAGTTTCCTTAGGGTTGTCAGTTCTTTACCAGTTTTAGTTCTCTGATCATTTCGAGGACAGTGGTGCTGCTTGTTTGGGTCTTCCCAGTTATCCTAAGTTTTTTTTTAAACACGGCTATTTTTTTTTTTATTGTTAAAGGATTATTTGATTACGAGTGGCTTACATTTCTTTGACTGATACATAGGAGATTCTCTTGCTGCCATGATAATCTCCTAAATTGGAAAGTCAGCTTTGTGGGAACTTACTGTGGGGGTGTGGAGGCTTGACAGGCTGTGCTTTAGGCTGTAGGGACAGGGAGCAGTCTGTTAACTGGCTGTGCCCAAATGCTAAACTAAGGTGGCCTTTTCTGGTAACCGGTGCTCATTATATTCAGTGTGGGGCTATGTGTGCTTTGAGTAATAAGGCAAAGTGGGGAGGGTGGTGCAGTTCTAATATACCTTTTTTTAAAAAAATTATTTTTGTTGTTCAGTATACACAGCAAAAACGTACGCCAGTTCAAGTTTCTACATGTACGTTTAGTGACGATGACATTCTGAGTTATACAACTATTCGCACCCTCCTTCTCTGAGTTGTTTTTCTCCCATTAACATAAACTCACTGCCCCCTAAGATAACTAACTTTGTGAGTTGATGTTGTCACATATATATCTTAAGAGCATAATGCTTTCCTAGTTAAGCTAATCTATTGTTTGGTCCAGTAGACCTTTAATGACTCCTTAATTTTCAGCTCAGTTTTTCTTCTTTATTGTGGTAAAAATATATATAGTAAAACATTTGCCAATTCAACAGTTTTTACATTCAGTGACATTGATTACATTCATCATGTTGTGCAACCATTACCACTATCCTTTTTCAGGTTTTTCTACCACCAAAACAGAAACTCAGTGCCCTCCAAGCAGCAATCCCCCCTTTCTTCCTCCGTGCTACCCTTAGGAACCACTAATAAGCTTGGGTCTCTGTATGTTTCGTTTGTTCTGTATAAATGGGATCATACAATGTTTGTCCTTTTGTGACTGTCTTTTCACTTGGCGTGTTTCCAGGATTCATCTGTGTTGTAGCATGTAGCAGGACTTCATTTCTCTTTCTGGGCTAGTAATATTCCATTGTGTGTATAAACCTCATTTTATTCATCCTTTCATCTCTTGATGAACATTTAGGTTGTTTCAGCCCGTTGGCCTTGTGAATAGCGTTGCAGTGAACACTGGTGTGCAAGTATTTGTTTGAGTCTGTGCTTTCGGTTCTTTTCCATGTATAGCCAGGAATGGAATTGCTGGGTCATATGGTAATTCTGGAGCCTGGTGGCACAGTGTTTTAAGAGCTTGGCTGCTAACCAAAAGGTTGGCAGTTCAAATCTACCAGCTGCTCCTTGGAAACCCTATGGGGCAGTTCTGCGCTGTCATACAGAGTCCCTATGAGTTGGAATAGACTCAGCAGCAATGTGTTTGATTTTTGGTTTATGGTAATTCTGTGTTTAACTTTTTGAGGAACTGCCAAAATGTTTCTCACAGGGGATATACCGTTTTACGTTCCCATCATATGTCTGTCCTTATACCTGTACCACATTATTTTGATTAGTATAGTTTTTATAGTATGTTTTGAAAGCAGGAAGTGTGAGTTCTTTTTCAAAATTGCTTTGGCTATTTGGGGCCTGTCTTAGTTATCTAGTGCAGCAGTAAGAGAAATACCACAAGTGGATGGCTTTAACTAACAGAAATTTATTCTCTCACAGTCTAGGAGGCTAGAAGTCTGACTTCAAGGCGCCAGCTCCAGAGGAAGAACTTCTCTCTCTGTTGGTTCTGGGGGAAGGTCTTGGCATCAGTTTTTACTGGGTCTAGAAGTTTCTCAGCACAGGGAACACACTGTGTTCCCAGCTCTTCTTTCTTCGTGGTAGGAGGTCCCTCTCCTCCTGCTCACTTCTCTCTTTTGTATCTCAGGAGGGATTGACTCAAGATACACCTTAATCCTGAAGATTGTGTTTTGCTTTATTAACATAACTTAACTCTAATCCTGTCTTATTAACATCATAGAGATTAAGATTTACAACACATAGGATGATTACATCAGATTACAAAACGGAGGGCAACCACATAATAGTGGGAATATGGCCTACCCAAGTTGACACAGTTTTGGGGGACACAGTTCAATCCATAAAAAGCTCCTTTGCAATTCCATACGAATTTTAAGGATTGGCCTTTCTATTTTTCCGTAAAAGACCATTGGAATTTTGATAGGGGCTGTATTGAATCTGTAGATTGTTTTGGGTAGTATTGATATCTAAGCAATATTAAGCCTTCTTAATCCATGAGCACAGAATATCTTTCCATTCATTTAGGTCTTCTTTAATTTCTTTCAACGGTGTTTTATAGTTTCCAGTTTACTAGTCTTTCACCTCCATTAAGTAATTTATCCCTAGGTATTCTTTTTGATGCTATTGTAAATGCGATTGTTTTCTTGATTTCCTTTTCAGATTTTTTTTGTTTTTGTTTTTGTGTATGGATCGTGGACCTTGCCACTTTACAGAATTCATTTATTAGATCCAGTAACTTTCTTGTGGATTCTTGTGATTTTCTGTGTATAGGATCATGTCATCTTCTATTAGAGGCAGTTTTACTTCTTCCTTTCCAGTTTGGATACCTTTTGTTTCCTTTTCTTGCTTAATTACTCTGGCTAGAACTTCTAGTACAGTGTTGAATAGCTGTGGTGTTGAATAGCTGTGGTGAAAGCGGTTATCCTTGACTTGTTCGTGATCACAGGGGAAAAGCTTTCAGACCTTGACCATTGAGTATGCTGTTAGCTGTGGGTTTTTCCAGTGTGTCTTTTATCATGCTGAGGACTTTCTTTGTATTCCTGATTTGCTGATTAACAGTTTATTTAGTGTTTTATATAATAGTTTTCCAGAAATTAATATTTTCCTCAGTTCCAATGTATTTTTATTGTTTTCATTGACTGTACACTTCCCTCTCTTATAGGACATGCTGGTGTGTCTGCAAACATGATGAAGAAAAGGACTTCCCACAAGTAAGCAATTCTGGAATTTGTTTTTAGATACAATGCAGTGACCTTTTGTTACTGAGGATACAAGATCCACTTGTATGAGACTCTAGCACCTGTGAGTGAGAGGGTTCTTAGCTCACAGGAGATGGGGCTTCACATAGCCTCAGTGTACATTGAGTAGTGGTGTGTAATCATATTCCCTGTCTTTTCTCTTTTTCTTGACTAGACCTCAGTCAGCCTAGGTCTCTTTTTCAGCCTTTAAAAGCCTCTGAGTCAGGAATTTTTTTTCTTCACTATAGCTTAATGGGAGCTGGGTGCCACAGGAGGAAATATCAGTCATAGAGTGGGAGGCACAGTGTGACTTTGCTCACTGGTCTCCTTGGAGAAGTTGCCCATTCTTGCTGTGCAGCGGTCCTTTTTCTGTGTCTTACGTCCCCTGTCCCATGATGAGCTCCTGAAGACACAGACCATAGCTTTACACTGCGAGAGCCTGTCTGGCACACTCTAACTGCTTTATAACATTCTTAAACGAGTGAAAAGCATGTAAGTTAGAAAAGCGTATACATACTTGTTAACAGGTAACTTAAGTGGCCATATATTTTAAGTGATAAACATGTTAAAATCCTAAATTCCATAGGTTCCAGAATATATTTTCTACTTGAAATCTTTTTTTTTCAGTGAGTTTCATCCAAAAAGAAAACATAGGCACTATCTTAAATTAAATATCAGCTTTTATTTTACTGTATTTAAGTGATTTTACAAGTATCTACCATGTGGATTGTGGCTCTGTTGCTCTTCCCTGGGAATTTTGCTCTAATAATGAGTTTTGATCATTAGAATGTTATTAATATTATATTGTTAAATATGGAAAAGACCCTACTTGACCCTAGCATTCCTCAGGCTCTCATTATACCAATTATTTCCAAATTATCCATTTTTTTGAAAGCCTTGTGTCTGGTGGGTGAAGACTGTGAGAGGCCTCAAGGAAAGCCCGGGTGAATAAAAGTGCCCTTAAGTAATTGATGATCAAATCACGTCTTCCATTTAAGTGAATACATGAATACGTGAATACATAATGTAAATATTTGTAATATTCAGTTTAAGAAATGACTTGGGAAGAAAAAATGTGAAGGTAAAATAAGTACTCCCTTATATCCCTGAGGTTTGATAAAGTTTTTCTCGAAATTCATCCATTTGCCTATCACCTTCAGTTTGGCTGTATCCAGTGAGCTGATAATTTATGTGGTCTGTCTCTACTCATTACCATATCATTGCCGTAAGTGGTAATTCCTCTGTAGCCATAAATAGAAGGTAATGAAAAAACAAGTGTAAGCCATAAATATTAGGTAGTGATAAAAACTTAAACACAGTAGGCAAAAAAAGCAAGTTAAATACTTTTTGACCTGCAAGACTAAACCAAAACAATTAATTCCAAGTAGATTTTTCTAAAATAGGCTAAAATAAAAGGCTTTGATAATGTTAATGTGTCTTTTTTAATCCATCCTCACATATTTCCAAGGGCTGTGATTAAATTCCGTGGGTTTGTACACTGGGCCTGTCGTTTGTGCATTTTATGCAAGGGGGATTTCATGTGCCTCATCCTGTTGTTGGATGCCGTTGAGTTGGGTCTGACTCACAGTGACCCTGTGTACAACAGAGCTCAGACAGTGTTCCACTGCTATTTGTAAGGTTTTCACTGGCCAGTTTTTTTAGAAGTAGATCGTCAGGTCCTTCTTCCTGGTCTGTCTTAGTCTGAAAGCTCCACTGACACCTGTCCACCATGGCTGATCCTGCTGGTATTTGAAATATCAGGGGCACAGCTTCCAGTATCACACCAACACACAAGCCACCGCCCTATGACAAACATCCTAAGCAATTATATTCATTAATTTAACTCACGAGTTGGTTTGATGGACTAGTTAGACTTTTATTCCTAAAACACAAATAAACACATAACTATTAAATTTTTTTAAAAGGTCATATGTATACAACCAAAAGAATCTCTACTCCTGCATGTCTCACCCTTTGGGGAATTTGTTCCTTGGTAGGTGCCATTGAGTTGGTTCTGACTCATAGCAACCGTGTAGGACGGAGTAGAACTGCCCCATAGGGTTTCCAAGGAGCAGCTGATGGGGTTGAGCTGCTGACCTTTTGGTACCACCATGTACCACCTTTACCACTGTACCACCATGGCTCCAACTTTGGGAAACTTGGTATGGAGCAAAAGGGAGAAGTTGAAAAGTTATAAATTCAATTTTTCCTCATTTTCCTGTTTTTTTATATTATAACTATAAATCTGAAGATGGATAAAAGAGGAAAAAAAAGGCAGAAACAAGCTACTACATTTACAAATGATGGTTATTAATGTTTGCCTTTCAAATAGAAGAAGCAGGGATGGACGAGTTGAGCTTATATGAGGCAGTGTGGTTGAGAGGCAGCCGCTCCTAGGGGGCTGTTTGGGACCCAGCTAAGCTCCATTGTGGGACCTTACAGCAAGCTACTTAATCCTTCTGGGTCTCTACCTTCTCATGTCTAAAATAATGGGGCTGAACTACAGCAGTGGAGTTTCGCCTTTTAACCAAAAGATCTATATCTACAGATGAAATTTTTATGGACATCAGCTATATTAAAAAAATAACCAGAAGTATATCTTCACCTCTGTTGCTTCCTATTATCTGGGTCTTGAGGAAGTTGCAAAGAGTATGAAAGCTCCTCAGCTGACCGTGGACTTGAAGATTGGTGCCTGGAGACTGCTCAAGCCTCCTGCCTTTCTGTGCTCTTACAGGATGCTGAGAAATTCATTTGCACATGCTTCTGGTTGCTTGAAAAAAAGCTGAGAGTTACACTGGAGACCTGTCCTTTCATCAGAGCCATCACCTCAGATGGGAGGAGCACCCATCCCTGTGGCTGTTAGGAAGATTCAGTTAATCACTGCTAATGGCTCGCTCATGTAAATTAAATGCTTAGACTAGCATCAGACCAGTGCCTCTAGCTGAGAGTACACACGTGGCTGGATGTGGTTTTTGTTAAGTAAATAAAAACCTGAGTGCTTTTTGTGGATCAGGAATCACGCTGTGCTATGGACACAAGCTGCTAGACAAGCCTTTCTGACATTGCCACGAAGTTGCTTGGGAAATGCTTCTGCCTTAAAAGTACATCTTGAAGGGAAAAATACAGTTGAGGGGCAGGGTCTAAGGTGAATTTAGCTAGAGCTGCTCTTAGTTTTCATTTTCAAATTTAATGTGCTCCCCCCTACCCCCCAATTTGAATAGTGGGTTGATTTCCCTTTAAAGGTACTGTTCCAAGGACTGAGTGGACTTCAGTATATTTCACACTAATATTTAGAAAATGGACCAGAAAAAAAAAAACACACACAAAAAAAACAACCATTGCCATTGAGTCACTTCCAACTTATAGCAACCCTGTAGAACAGAGTAGAACTGCCCCAAAAGGTTTCCAAGGAACGGCTAATGGATTCAGGCTGCTGACCTTTTGGTTGGCAGCCAAGCTGTTAACCACTGTGCCGTCAGGGCTCCTAGAAAATGGACCAGGACCTACTAAATACCAAATAGATGCATTTCCAGGGATTTTGCTTCTCTCTTACAAGATAAAAATATTGTTCACTGACGGTGTCATTGTACCCATCACCACCACCATCACTGTTGTTTCCCTTGTGTGGTCACACTTAGTTTTCATGAAATCCTGTGAAGTAGGAGCTGGGAGCTGGGAGCCCTTTTTACAGATTGGGAAACTCATTCACAGAGAGGTTAAGTCATCCAAGAGATTAATTTGCTTAAAGTCCTACCAACTAACAGGTGACTGAGGTAGGATTCAAAAACAGGGCAGTCTTACTCTAGAACCCATGGTATTAACTACCACAGCATATTTACTGAAGCGCATGTTTTATTAGCTCACACCTGAAAAATGAATTATTTCAGTCATAAATGTGCAAATTGGAAAAGTATTAGACCATGCATCTAAGTGTAATCATGGTGTTGACAATCCTAAATTTTTCAAAGGATATAATACTTTTTAACCAATGTGCAATTACTGTTATTCACATAAATCAGCATGAATAGTGCTTTGGAAATCCTCAAGGCATTTGAATATTTACCATGGACATCTGGTATTCTCAGAGTACGCAATACTTTAGATGGAATAAGAAACTATAGTAATTTGGATGGAAGACTGACGGCTTCCTTCATCCCGTTTTTATGTTCTCACTCTGAGCTGGGAAATGACAGTATCAGTTATATGACTTTTATTTAGTTGTGTTGGTTTCCACCTTGCAAGAACAAAAGTAATTATTTTGATTTAATCAGTTTTTGCTTCAGAAATTTGCCGAAACGGTAGAGAACTGTTTCTACATATCAGAGTACCAACATAGAATAGGAAAGAGACTGTCAGTCAATAATTGATTCGTACAACAGAGCGCATTCTGTGTGTGATAGGCGTTTACTAGTTCGTAATGGAATTCTAGTAGTTGAAAAGCTAATGAACATGGTGTCTTTATATATTGACAACCAAAGTTTAAATATTAATGAGGAATAGCAGCCATTCTAAGCCATTAGTCTAGATAAAAGATCTTTCAAAAAAGGATTGTTTTTTATTTGATGACAAAATAATTAGAATGGTACGCTCCAGAGCTTATTTAAATACATATGTGTCCCACATAGTCTGGCTTACCTTTTCAGGAACAAGGACACATGGAAATTAGTGTTTGGTCTCAGTGTGCAATCACGATTAGCAGCAGCAACTTGTTAGAAATTCTTTGGTCCCTCTCAGGACATGCTGAGTCAGAACCCCTAGGGTAGTACCTGGGCACCTCTCATCCAGACATGCAGAGTCAGAACCCCTAGGGTAGTGCCTGGGTATCTCTCATCCAGACATGCCGAGTCAGAACCCCTAGGGTAGTGCCTGGGTATCTCTCATCCAGACATGCTGAGTCAGAACCCCTAGGGTGGTGCGTGGGCATCTCATCCAGACATGCCGAGTCAGAACCCCTAGGGTAGTGCCTGGGTATCTCTCATCCAGACATGCTAAGTCCGAATCCTTAGGGTAGTGCCTGGGCATCTCTCATCCAGACATGCTGAGTCAGAACCTCTAGGGTGGTGCCTGGGCATCTCTCATCCAGACATGCTAAGTCCGAATCCTTAGGGTGGTGCCTGGGCATCTCTCATCCAGACATGCCGAGTCAGAACCCCTAGGGTGGTGCCTGGGCATCTCTCATCCAGACATGCTAAGTCCGAATCCTTAGGGTAGTGCCTGGGCATCTCTCATCCAGACATGCCGAGTCAGAACCCCTAGGGTGGTGCCTGGGCATCTCTCATCCAGACATGCTGAGTCAGAACCCCTAGGGTGGTGCCTGGGCATCTCTCATCCAGACATGCCGAGTCAGAACCCCTAGGGTGGTGCCTGGGCTTCTCTCAGCAAGTTCTTCAGCTGATGGCGATGTCTGTGAATCTTGAGAAACTCTGGCCCAAACCATCATTGAAGTGATCTCTTAGGGAACTGGATGGAGAACTAAATCAGGTTGTGTGGAAATTAGTACAGAAAATTGTAGCAATGAAAAGTCCTGCTGTGGTCACCACTTTTTTGCATTCAAACTACTCAAAAGCTGTTCTTCGTTACAGATAACCATTTCATCACTCGGGACTCTAATACCTTCTCAACATTTTATCCTTCTTCTTGAATCAGTGTTTTGTTGGAGACACTGGCTTCTGACGATGAGCAACAAGTAAAGAGATTTCAGATGTTTGATTCTGGTTTCTCTACTCTCACCATTTGGGTTGTTTTAATTGTGACGTGACGTAGCCTTTTGTTTGCAGCTAGCTATAAGTTAGGCATTCCTAGATTGACTGAAGTATATTAGTATTTGTTTTACAATGTTGCCTTGTGAAGGGGTGTTACTAACTGGTGTATAGTGGTAATTAAGAGCATTTTAGATACTTTCCTGAGAAAATAGATTGAAGGACTTTTAAAAGTACGCATATGCTGATTAGTTAGTAGATAAGAACTACTTTAGTAGGTGAAGGGAAGGACGATACTCAATTCCCCCGGAAGGTCAGCTCAACTGGACTGGACCAAAAGCAAAGAAGTTTCCGGGATAAACTGAATGTTTCAAAGGTCAGCAGAGCAAGGGCGGTGGTTTGGGGACTATGGCTTAAGGGGACTTCTAAGTCAATTGGCGAAATAATTCTATTATGAAAACATTCTGCATCCTATCTTGAAATGTGGCGTTTGGGGTCTTAAATGTTAACAAGCGGCCATCTAAGATGCATCAATTGGTCTCAACCCACCTGGCTCAAAGGAGAATGAAGAACACCAAGGTCACACGATAACTAAGAGCCCAAGAGACAGAAAGGGCCACATGAACCAGAGACTTACATCATCCTGAGACCAGAAGAACTAGATGGTGCCCGGCCACAACTGATGACTGCCCTGACAGGGAGCACAACAGAGAACCCCTGAGGGAGCAGGAGAACAGTGGGATGCAGACCCCATATTCTCATAAAAAGACCATACTTAATGGTCTGACTGAGACTAGAGGAATCCCGGCGGTCATGGTCCCCAAACCTTCTGTTGGCACAGGACAGGAACCATTCCTGAAGACAACTCATCAGACATGAAAAGGACTGGACAGTGGGTAGGAGAGAGATGCTGATGAAGAGTGAGCTAATTATATCAGGTGGACACTTGAGGCTGTGTTGGCATCTCCTGTCTGGAGGGGAGATAGGAGGGTAGAGAGGGTTAGAAACTGGCAAAATTGTCACGAAAGGAAAGACTGGATGGAGGGGGCGGGCTGACTCATTAGGGGGAGAGTAAGTGGGAGTATGTAGTAAGGTGTATATAAGCTTATATATGACAGACTGATTTGATTTGTAAACTTTCACTTAAAGCACAATAAAAATTATTTTAAAAAATACGTATGTGCAGGGAGTTGTTTTAAATCAAAATCAGTATGTTTAAGAAGCCCTCATTTTTAATTAAAAAAAGTTATCTTAAGTTGTTAATCACAATTCTCTGTTTCTGATGTTCTTAGATTGAACTGAATAGTAATGACCAAAGGGTGTTTTAATGTTATACCGTTTCCAGTAATTTGACATAGTCTTATTAGTTTGCGTTTCTGTGTATTATTTTAACTCATATAAGCAATCTTTAATTTTTATTATTAGAGTGTATCTTGTTGGTTTTTTAAATCTTAACTAGCATTAGAAGTTAAATGAAATTTAAGAACTTAACCTAATACATAATTTTTAACTTCTTAATATAGAAAAAATTTTAATATGCACAGAAATAGAATACTGTGATAAATCTTGCATGTCTATCACCCAGCTTCATCAACTATCGACATTTTGCAAATATTAGATATTCTCAAAATACGACTTGTTATTTAGGGAAGTTCTAAACCTTGTCTTCAAGTAGATGCTGGTTAGAAGAGCTTAAGCTAATTCTTAACAGCTTACATGGTTCTAGACTGTCAGTACTGAGTATGGCCTGTTTATTTGTTCTTTAAACTCTTCTTTATAAACTTTGGCTACAGAGCAGTTTAGGCTTTCAAAGCCCAATAATTGAAAAGCTAGATTCCTGATTTTCAAGTCTTTACCTTCAGTATTCATTGGAGGTGGAGGAGATTGCTCTCTGTGAAATCTTACTTTGTTTCCTCCGCCTTTGCAGTCATCTAAAGTTCTGCATTAAGTAAAAACCAGTTGCCATCAAATCAGTCTCAACTCAAGGTGACCCCAGTGTGTGTCACAGGAGAACGGTGCTCCATAGGGTTTCCAGTGGCTGGTTTTTTGGAAGCAGATTGCCAGACCTTTCTTCTGAGGTGCTGTGGGTGGTCTCAAACGTCCAACCTTTGAATTAGCAGTCAAGCATATTAACTGTTTGTACCACCCAGAGGCTCCCTTCATTAAATAAGTTGGTTGGAAATAGTATCTAGATTGTTGTTGTTACGTGCCTTCGAGTCTGTTCTTACTCACAGGGACCCTGTAGGACAAAGGAGAACTGCCCCATAGGGTTTCCAAGGAGTGAATGGTGGATTCACACTGCTGCTCAGCAGCCCAGCTTTTAACTATTGCACCTCCAGGGCTCCAGTATCTAGATTAGATACTCTTTGATTCTCCTTTTAGAACTAATGAAATGACATTCTAAAGGTAGAACTCTTTTGACCAAAAAAAGGCAATAGAAATAAAATGTAGGGATTTATATTATTTAACACATGATTTTTTTTAATATAATTTGTTGTAGAATTTGAATATCCATCGTATTACTTTAGCAGTAATTAAATTACAACTTGTGTTTTATCTGACTGTAAAAATGAAATACTTATTGAAAATTTTGAAAACAGGTGAACACAAAGGAAGAAAACAAAATTATTTCTCATGTCATCATCCAGAGATTGCAACTGTTAATAATATAATGTGTATTTTTTCAACACACCTGTGTGGATAATTGTGTATGTATAAATTTTTTTTTCACTGGATCATATTTTTAAATTGTGGGATTTTAAAATTGCTTTAAATTCTTTTCCATGATTTTAATAGTAATTTCATCATATATACTATTAATTATTTAATCAGTGGGGATTAATGAACATATTTTCTGTTTCTTAACGATGTAAAGAATGTTTGTTATTTTCTTTTGTTAAAATCCTAAATGTGGAATTACTGGGACAGTGGATGTTCCAAATGGCAAGGCACTGGATACATATTGCTGAATTGTTCTCTAGAAAGGGTGTATCTATAAGCAGATAGAAAATGGTACCTCACCATACTTTGCATTAAAATAAATCCTCACAATTTGCAGTTTTGGTTTCTATTGAGGTAGAATAGCCATCCTACCAGCAGACAAGGGCAGTGAGAAATTTCTGGAAATTCTAAAGTAGATAGGAACAAAGCATCTGAGCTGAGGTGCTCTTAGCCACTTAACAAAGGACAGACAAGACCGCCAAACAATATTCGAAGTGGATAGCTGGGAGACTGTTGCGAGCAGAGGTAGGAAGGACTGGAGCATGGAATGGTGGGGGTGAAATCAAAGGTGTTGAAGGGTAATAAAATAGCCACATTAGTTGGACAGAGCTGGTGTTGAAATGGAAGATGCTGAGTTCACCTTCCCTTAAGGTCAGCACTTCCTTGGTAGTACACAGCAACCTGGGTCGTGGATGCTGTGATCAGACCCTACATAGATTATTGTTAAGAGACCAGGAACTCTCACTTGGGCTAAAGAAATGCACTGTAGCTGCAAATAGCACTTAATCTTGACTTGTATCCACAAATATGAACACCAAGAATCACTAAACATCCAAGGAAAACTGAAAGCATGAAAGTCACTAAATATAACAACTAACCAGGAGTTGCCAAATATGTAAAGAAACCAACACTCAGAATGGCACCAGGCTTAACACAAAGAGTTAATGGAAGAATTGGGGGGCGGGGGCAGGGATTAAAAAGAAACATTGAGTTCTTAGGAATTAAAAATATTATGCAAGTATGAAAGTAGGGCTTTACCTAATTCAAGAAAAATTGAGGGTTTAATCAAGATGAAAATTATGAGAGGGAAGTTGATCATGGAGAATAACTCTAGAAATTCTAGCTTTCATCTAGTAAGGGAAAAGTAATCAGAATAAATAATGGCAGATAAGTTTGTACAGCTATCTTTAGATTGACCAACTGCTAGGATAATTAAAAATATGTCACAAGTCATGGTGACATGTCAGAACTCCAAGAATAATGAAAATCCTAAAAACAATAAGAAGATAAAAACAAAGAGTACCCTCAAAGGAAGAGAGATCAGATTGGCATCTGGTAATCTGTAGCTCTGGATCATAGAAGAAGACGGAAATACATTTCCCCCTCAAGTACTGAGGGGAAAGTGACTTTAAACCTGTATTATATACCTAGCCAGTTCAGGACTGAGGGCAAAATAATAATTGGGGCTTTCAAGAGTTCAGAAAGTTATATTTTGGGTATCACAGTGGCCCAAATGTAGCCTGTGAGGATTGGCTCGTATTGGATTGTGAAGATGGCGCAGGACTGGGCAGTGTTCCGTCCTGTTGTGCAGCTCACCGGCGTCTAACAATGACATCTGAAAGAATCACCAGAGGGTGTATCTAGAAAGACTAAATATACCTGAGACAAAAAGCCTTCCTTGCTTATTTTTAAATAAGGCAATTGTTTTAAAAATAATCATTCTTAAGAAAGTAGCAAAATGAAAAATAACAATTTGGAACAAAGCTTAAATTTCCACAGCATAATGGAAGCGGCCAGGTAAGGTTACTTAAAATGTGCTGTGGTGGTTTTCCGTCTTCCTTACCCCTTTCTCTCCTTTTGATGAGAGCTTCTTGTTTGTTTTTAGTTTTTCTTAGGGTGGGAACGGGAAAGTATTGATTAATTGTAGATTATAGTAAAAAAATATAAGTTTAAATACGTTGCTTTGAAAGTTAAAGGTGGTGCTGGAAAACTACAAATAAAACACAGCTTCCACTGGAAGCCTCATTTGGTGCAGAGAAACCTCATCCAAGTCAGTAAGACTGAACATACATATATCACCTATCGCAGCTAAAAGTTAGTGATGAAAATTCCCTTATTAAAAGAGAAAATAGAACCCACCCCAAAAGAAAGGATCACATATCTTCAGAATTAAAGGACATAGGAGCTGGTTTTAAAAGAACTCCTACAAGGCATGTTTGAGTCCATTTAATACTCAAAAAACGGACGAAAGCTTTAGTTAATACCATTGGAGGTGAACATTATGAAAACTGCTTATTTTTAAATTTGGTAAAGAAAAAGGGGAAAGAATCAAGCCTCTCTCTATCTTACTCCTCTTTAACGTATTGAAGGTAATGAGTGAGTCAGAAAATCACCATTCTGAGCCTGTTGATTGCCCTTTTCTGCTATCATTGGCTAAGTTTATATTGGTTTTGTTGAAAATGAAGGTGGTAGAAAAATGCATTCCAGTAAGTGTAGAAAAGAACCTTTTCTAGTGCACATGCTGTATTTGCTTATAATTTTGGTAGTAATAACTAAATGTCTGTAAATTACAAAATAGCATGTGTGATTGAATACTTTCCTCAGTGAGGTTTAGGAACCTTTGCTAAAGGTGTGAGGGAATTGTGAATCACTGGGAATTTTGCTGAATGATCAAAATAAGATACATACTTGATTGTCTACTTGAAGAAAAAAGTAATGCTAAAAAAGAATTCCTACGTTCTTTTCCAGAGGAGAAACTTACCTTCACCAGTGATCTTCCCACAGAGGGCCAATGGGATGTAGTTGCATATTCCCATAAATTATGAAAAGGTCTTGAAGGTCACATTCTTTTGGTTCTGAGTATGTGTTACATTCCTTTGACAGACTTTATTGTGCCTTGTTAAATGTTTTTCTCTCTTAAGTTTTACTTTGCATGTTCTGTTATTTTTTTTAGACAGTGTGTATTGGTTCCTTAACCATCAACAGTATTGAATTTAGGTTTTTGCCTTCTCCTTCGTTCTCTGTCTTGTGTTACAAGTTTTATAAGGGAGTGTGCCAACTGCAGTAAGCAAGGGCCAAAGCCAAAACCAAACGCACTGCTGTGGAGTCCATTGTGACTTGTAGCGACCCTATGATAAATCCCACCCTTGTTGCTAAGGACCAGCATGAATCCAGTTCCCACTGAAAGTGGACCCAGTCCTTGCCTTGCCACATCTCTGTCCAGCAGCTCCAAGCTCATTCTCAGCCACCCTGGGCCAGGTCAAGGGTAACAGCCGCAAACAAAGGGATCCACACGACTCTCTGCATTTCAGGACAGTGGGCGTTGGCAGCAAATTGGGAAATCCACATGATTTCCTCCACTTCAGACCAGTCTCTTTCTCTGATCCTAGCCACCCCAAGCTAGAACACACGAGTTAAAAAGACATAGTACTTCAGACTTCCAGATAGGCGGTCACCAGCTCCTGCTGGCTCTCACTGCCCGCCCCCCGCCCCCCGCGCCCCGTGGGCTTGTTAATTCTCTGGAACCGCTCACAGAATTCTCAGAGTAAATTTACAGTTACCCATTTATTATACCCAGAGAGGGTACAAAGGAAGAGACCCATGGGGTGCCTTCTGGGAGGGTTCCGGCTGTGAGACTTCCATTGTCCCTAGGGACATGCCCCCTCCCTGGCAGATGCTCTCGCCAATCCAGGAAGCCCCCAAATTTCTGTGTCCCTGGCTTTTTACTGGCTTCGATGCGGAGTCAGGATTAGGACCTCACTGTGAGGAAGATTGGGAGACGGCATGCCCCCTCCCTTTCTGAGGTTAGCTGACTAGTGGGGCCTGTGTGGTCCCCACTCATTTGGACAGGTAGAAGGGTTGCCTGGGTGTTTTAGAAGACAAAGACACCGCAACTGCTGGGGAATTCCAAGGACCATCAGGAACCAAAGACAAAGGCCAAAACAATTTCTTTGTATCACGGGTCAGCAAGCATGTTTTGCTTTCCATATTCGTTCCTCCCTTATTTGATAGTTGAGTTAAATCTGCATTGTCAGCGACCCTACAGGACAGAGCAGAACCACCCCCTAAGGTTCCCAAGGCTGTAATCTTTAAGGAAGCAGACTGCCGCATCGTTCCCCATCTGGAACGGCTGGTGGGTTTGAACCTTTCCATCAGCAGCTGAGTGCTTAGCTGCTGTGCTGCCAGGGTTCCTTTCCCATATCTGAGAGTTGAGTTTAATCTACGTTGTCAGAGCATATAACAATCTCCTATTTCCACCACTTGTCTTAGTTTTACAGTTAAATACATTCATTGCTTATTATGCTGAGACTTTTCCAGTTGTTCCTTGACTATCTGAAGCTCATCCTATAAATTTTTTGGGAAGCATTTATGAGAACAGTATTTCCTTTGATCTCACATCTGTGTGCTCCCATGGTGTCTGTTTGCTCTTATGTTTTGGTGTAGTCTTCATTCCTGAGAAGTATTCAAATTGCTAATTGTTTCTTTCCCTTGTCTAGTTTTTTTCCTTCCCTTGTGTTCTGTTCATTTATCTCATTTCTGAGCATTTCGGTTTCTTATGTTCCTGTTTCGTGGCTTCTGTTGTTTGTTTAACACGGGGTAATAGTTCTCATCTGCTTCGTGGGCATATTTTTCTGGTCTGCCTTTCAGGACATCATTCAGATTGTCAGACTCTTTCCTTTTCTGAGACTCATGCAAATGAGATAGGTTTTTCCTATCCTTTAAAGTTTTTCTGTTTTAAGTGGCAAGAGTGTTCCAGGACAGCTTACCTAGCTTCAGAGCTCTAGGGTAGCCTCTTTTGTTGTCCTGTGACATACTTAAAAATATAGCCTGTATGCGTAGTCACTTCTGTCATACTTCTTGAGATCTGCCTCTTTTGGGCCCCCACTCCGTGAGTGTCTGAACTTCTGTCTTCTTTACCCTTGTGTTCCAGCCCTGCTCCGTTAAATTTTATTCCCAGCTGTGTGTCCTCGGTGCAGGGCTCAACCTTCCTGAAAGGAACTCTTGTTGGATGTTCCCAGGAGTCGGGAGAGCTTAGGCAGAAGCAGCATTTTCTGGCCTCACCATCTTGCACTTACTAACCTTTGTAACCCCTTTTGCCATTGCCCTGGTTGTTCTCAGATCCGCTTGCTGAATTTTCCACTGCACGTGGAGAAGTTTTCCTTTGGGGTGAGTACTTCTTCATGATTTGGTGCTCCCCAGCTCTCAGGATTACAGGAAGCTCCCTTTTCCTTCTCTCCAACACCTCTGACATGGCTGCTGCCACCATAGTTCTTGATGAAGTTGGCAACTTGGCCGCACCTGCCTGTGTTCTGGGGTTTCTGAGGATCCCTGACACCTACTTGTATTAAAGGTGATTCTCTGAGGGTGGGGTTCGTAGGTATCCCAATCACTCTCTGTTTTGTGAGATTTGGGGAGATGACAAAACTATGATGCTACTACCATCTCAACTGCTCTGTCCATTAGGTCTGAGTACTGCACTAAGGCCTCATTGAGGCAGCCCCAATAATTTGCTGTAACCGGTTTTTCTGTTTCGCAAACAAATTTACCTAACCAATTCAGAATAAATTATTCTACTTAGAATATGTATAATTATAGTTTTAAGTATTATAATTTATAATAATTTGCTTTCAAAATAATATATTAGGTGATAATCACTTTTATTCATGGCATACCAGGTGGGAGCTTTATACTTAGAAAACTGGGAAGGAAATTGTCTTGCCCTCTTGATTTTTTTTTTTTAATCCTTGGCATTTATAAACATCTATCTTGTCAGTTTTGGCCTTCAGGTTGCATTCAAGTCAAGATTTGTCCTATGTCACTAGATTTCTAGATGAAGCAAGGATTTATCCTCTTACCAAGGGCCAGGTGTATTGTTTCTAAACATTATATGTAGGATTTTTAATTGCTAATAACTCCAGAAAGAATGTAGTTCCATTTAGTGTCAGTGGTTTTTAATATTAAATTACGTGTTGTAAACTTCTTAAGTGTTTAACTATATGTTTGCTAGGGGAGTGATGATGATATAACACATAAATATAAGCTGTCTGGACTCTTCACATGTCTAGTGTGTTCCTGTTTAAGTTAGTGGGGGCAGAATTATTCAGTCATTAGTACGGGGAAAATTGAATAGTTACACATTTCTTTTGAAATGGGTTCATACTATATAAAGTCATGTTGTTGTTAGCTGCCTTTCAGTTGGCTCCAACTCACAGTGTATAACCACTTTATGTATAACCAAAAGAAATATTTCATGTGGTTGGCCCTTTTCTTTCCTTGATTAACTTGGATAATAATGGCAAGTTGATTAAAGGAAACTCAGAAAGCTGGAAAACTGATGCTTAATGTCAAGGCTTAAGTTGCTATTGAATAGGAGTAGTTCTACATTGCTGTTCTATGTGTACACAGTTCAGGTGCGCAGCAAGCACCTGTTGCTGACAGGTCATGTTACACATGTTTGTGTGGGAGAGTCACATGATGGAGAAGGCCCTCCACCTTGGAACACCACTGTTGTGGGGCTAGAGCATAAACACCTTGAGCCATCTGAAAGATGAATGTGGCAAGCGTTAGTTCGCGTATAATTCAGGGCTGTCTGTAATGAGAGCATGCCAGCCAGTAGTTTTGTGGCCTCGACAAATGCATGGTCTTGAGATTATCCATTGTGTGTATATATGTGTGAATACAGAAAACATCGGAGCAGTGTGGGGCCCAG
This sequence comes from Loxodonta africana, assembly GCF_030014295.1. Classification (NCBI taxonomy): domain Eukaryota; kingdom Metazoa; phylum Chordata; class Mammalia; order Proboscidea; family Elephantidae; genus Loxodonta; species Loxodonta africana. The sequence continues at coordinate 2,749,396 of NC_087350.1, forward strand.
CAAACCTGTTTCCCAGCCCCGGCGGAACATCGTGGGCTGCAGAATTCAGCATGGGTGGAAAGAAGGGAATGGACCCGTCACACAGTGGAAAGGAACAGTTCTGGATCAGGTTCCCGTAAATCCTTCATTGTATCTTATAAAATACGATGGATTTGACTGTGTTTATGGACTAGAACTTAATAAAGATGAAAGAGTTTCTGCACTTGAAGTCCTCCCTGATAGAGTTGGTAAGTTCTTTTCACTATTTGTGCTGTACATGCTTTAAAAATCATTGAAATGGATGCTTTTTACCATTCTTTTGCATTACTGGTATTTTTATTTTTATTGGAATTCAAGGACTCTGTTTAAGTTAGCCACCTAGAAACCACAAAAATTGATGAGTAAATGTTTGAAAACCACAGGTCAGGGAACTGTGAGGGACGTAAAGATGCATATAGTTGTTCCCCAAAGAAGTTTACAATGTAAATGTAATAATTCCTAGTATGGTTATTTCTAGACTTTTTGCTCACTGTCTGGATTCTGATGGGTAGGAATACCATTAGCTGAGACGTGCTGTGTGTCAGTTTCATCATATTGTGATACCTAAGAAAATTACGTGCTTATTACAGAGTCCGTGAAGGGTTGATTTCATTGTGTAGTACATAAATGACAGTACACAGTGTATTGTCTATACTTCGAGCCACAACTTAAGTAGCTAAAACACATGAGCTTTATTATACATAACTTAGGGCTTGTTTGTACAGTGCTCATGGAAATGAATAGCTTGTTTTTTTTGTCATACACTATTAGTTTTGCCTGGCAAATATTCCTGAAGGCATAAGGTGAAACTTAAAAATAACAAGTGAATTTTATTATTCAATCATGTAGAATACAGTCAAATTAATGTTATTTTTTCAGAGTATTTACTTTGAAATGTTTTATTATTATTTCAGTGATGCTGCTATTGCTTAAGATAATGGTTTCTGCTTTTAGAATTGTCTTTAGAAGCCTGTACCATTAAAAAAAGAAAGATTCAGCAGATCTAGACTTTGAGGGGAGATTGGATATCATAAAAACTTAAAATTTTTTTTTTCTTTCTTAAAATGAAATTTTGGAATCAAGTTGTCTATGGAAGAAACCAGTCCAGTCGTTCCCTCTGTGTTTCTCGAGACCGTGCCGTTGTGCTCCTAGGACCGACGTATTTGCCCGGCAAGCTCGTTCTTCGCCGTAGCAGTGAATTGTTTTGTTACTTCATCTTCCCTTTAGAAATATCAAATGCTGAGTCTTTGTCATCTTATATAAACATAGTTCAGTTTTCACAGAAATCTTTATTGTTCTCAAAAGTAATTGTGGAGTATAAATCTTGACATTTTTAACATTTTTATCTATTTTAAGCATGACTGGACACGTCATTCTTCCTCATGACAAAAAACAAACAAACATTTTTTGGCCTTTATATTCCGTATAGAAAGAAAACAGTCTTCCTTATTTGCTTCAGGTAGTCCATTAGATTATAGTTATAATTATTTTTTTTTTTAAACTAAAGGTGGAGGAGAGAGGGAGTAACAAGTTAATCAACATAAAAGCATGGGGTAGCATAAAGTAATAATGCCCAAAACAAGTTCTGGGGATCCTTGGAGTTCCATGAAGCCCATTCAGGGGGCTGTGAGGTCAAAGCTGTTTTCATAATAATACTACATAATCTACCTGTTTCACAAATGTACAGTGAGGTTTTCTGCTGTCCATTTAGATCTGCTAACTCTGCAGACACGATATTTTCCACACGAATAATTCACGTTGCCAAATTATGTCCTGGTAAAAGATCCATTCAGAATACAAGACAGACTAATGGTTTTTAATGTAACAGAGTGGGACACACTTGTTGATAATAGTTCTAGATTACGCATTGCAATGAACCCTACCGGAACTGTCACTTAACTGAGCTTTGATGTAGTATCATAGAAGACTATCCAGAATTATCTGAAAAGACTGTTAAGATACTCCTCTTTTTTTTAACAGTGTATCTTTGAGAGGCTGGATTTTATAACAGATTAAAAGCAGAAGCAGATATGAGAATCTAGCTGGTTTTTAAACTAAACATTAAAGAGAGAAAAATGTAAAGCAGCACCATTCTTACTGAAAAAAAAAAATTTTTTTTTTTGTTAGGAACAATGTTTTTCATTAAAAGTACATTGTTTACGTTGGTAATTTTAAATTTCTCATATTTTATTTCTAAAATAGTAAACACTGATAGGAATAGTCTATAGAAACAAACACTTTGGGGTCCTCAGTAACTTTTAAGAATGTGAAGGAGTCCTGAGGTCACAAAGTTGATAACTTCTGGCATGAAGAAACCAGTGGAATTTTTAAATACCAGGCACAGAGAAGAGCTAATTCTATGTAATTTATGATAATTAACACATACTTACATAAAGAAAATTACCATAATGTTTAAGATACCCATTACATTTACCAAGGAATTCTCTTCTTCCTTTGGCTTTATTATGCTAACAGCAGTAGAAGCACTGATTAATTAATGAAATAGGAGTTCTAATTGTTTTTTGAAGATAGCTGTCTCTGTGGCTACAAGAGAGTATTCTGAAATTCAGACATGAGTCAGTTCCAGGGACTGGCAGCATCAGCTTCACTTGGGACTGTAAGGAATTCAGATTCTTGGCCTCACCTCGGGGGTCCTAGATCAACGTCTGGGAGTGCAGCCCAGCAGTTTTTAATAAGCCCTCTGGGTAATTCTGATGCCTGCTCATACATTGCGGAGACAAATTAGGTTGTCTTCTTCAGTAAGTTTAGTCTTCATGATAAATATTCATTGAAACGTTTTGTCACCATTGGGATTTTTCCCCCCCCTTTTAATTCCCAGCAACATCTCGAATCAGTGATGCACACTTAGCAGACACAATGATTGGCAAAGCTGTGGAACATATGTTTGAGACGGAGGATGGTTCTAAAGATGAATGGAGGGGAATGGTCTTAGCACGCGCGCCCATAATGAACACGTGGTTTTACATTACCTATGAGAAAGACCCCGTCTTGTACATGTACCAGCTCTTAGATGACTATAAAGAAGGCGACCTTCGCATCATGCCTGACTCTAGTAAGTACATGTTGGCAACTTTGATTTTTTGGTTATTTAAAAGGAATTTGGATTTTAGAACAAGATATTGATTAACTGTTTTACAAATACTTTCTTTTTTCATTTTAATTATTAGGGACGTGATTATTTCTTAGTCATAGGTTGTGAAAATTTTCTTCCTCTTGCCAAAAATTGTAGATAAGAAAATGTTTGATAATCAGTTGCTGCTTGACTTCCGTACTGAAATAGAGGTTAGTTGTTTTTGACTGTTTTTCAGTGTATATTTGAAGCTTCCCGTTGCTGTGATTTTTCCTTCATAATCAGCAGCTAGCGATACAAATGCATTTAGGTTCTTTTTCCTTAATGTCAAGTATTTACAGAGAGCACTTCTTAGTAAGCAAGGATCCGGGTGTCTATATTTTCAATTCCTGGAGACCTTTACTCCAGTGTTTTGAATTTCATTTTTGTATTTATTCTTTTACATCATTTTATTGTTGTTGTTAGGTGCTATCGAGCTGGTCCCAACTAATAGCGACCCTGTGTACAACAGAACAAAACACTGCCTGGTCCTGCACCACCTCATAATTGTTGCTATGTTTGAGCCCGTTGTCGCAGGCACTGTGTCAGGCCATCTCCTTGAGGGTCTTTTTCTTTTTCGTTGACCCTCTGCTTTACCAAGCATGATGTCCTTCTCCAGGGCTCAAACACGGATAACACGGCCAAAGCATGTGAGGTGAAGTCTCGTCATCCTCGCTTCTAAGAAGCATTTTGGCTGTACCTCTTTCAAGATAGATTTGTTCGTTCTCTGGCAGTCCCTGGTACATTCAATATTCTTAGCAACACCGTAATTCAAATGCATCAGTTCTTCTTTGATCTTACTTATTCATTGTCCAGCTTTTACATTCATATGAGGCGATTGAAAATACCATGACTTGGGTTAGGTGCACTTAAGACTTCAAAGTGACATCTTTGCTTTTTAAAATTTTAAAGAGGTCTTTTGGAGCAGATTTGCACAGTGCAGTAAGTTCAACTAGCTTGTATTTTTAAAGCATCAGAAATCCCTTGTCCTTTGAAACTGGATTAGGAAGATGATGTGGAATGCAATGACGTCTGAATATTTAGATAATCGAGGATGAATTCAGATATTAACAAGAAATACACGAGTTGGCGTTTGTCTATAAATTGACTTTACATCCCCTCCCCCCCCCCCCCCCCCTTAAATACAGATGATTCACCTCCAGCAGAAAGGGAACCAGGAGAAGTTGTGGACAGCCTGGTGGGCAAACAAGTGGAATATGCCAAAGAAGATGGCTCGAAAAGGACTGGCATGGTCATTCATCAAGTAGAAGCCAAACCATCTGTCTATTTCATCAAGTTTGATGATGATTTCCATATTTATGTCTACGATTTGGTGAAAACATCCTAGATGTCATCGCGAACTTTGCCAAATTTGTGGAACTGTTAAATGTATAATTTGTAGACATAAAGACTTGATTGCTTTCCAGTTTATGAAAGCTTAAATGTCCCTGCGAACCCACAATCTCTGCCAGCGAAACTGTTTTGTTCTCAATAGTACAGATTTATGTGAACACAAAGCATTTTGTGTAAGGAACTCCTTCCTCTTAAAAGAAGTCTGTTTCTTTGGAGAGGAGTTACAGGCAAATTTGGTAAAAGTTAAGCTAATATCATAATCATCTAAAACTGTAATGATCTTAATCATTTTCTCCTTCGCCCTAACTCTCTTTTTCTGCTGCCACAATGCAAGTATAGTTTGGTATTTTTTGTTACTGCCTTTTTGAGATATATATCTATACCTATCTACCTACTTCTCTATCTATATACCTGTGTGTGTATATGTAGAGAGTACATATTTATACACATAGATATATATTTTTTTTCTCTCTCTCTCTCTATTGGCAGTCCTTTCTTTGTGGATTGGATAAGGGGTTAAATAATTTTCTCCAGTTTAACAGGAGTGCTTGACCCAAGTCAAGTCATATACTGTATTACTCTTCTTTATTTAAACTGAAATTTGGACACAAGAAGCACATAGGAATGATCAACTTTTTTTGAAAGGTGAAAGTGCAGTGCACCTTTTAAATCTGGAGGCTTTAAATGATAAGTCAAAATCTGAATCACTTATGAACAGTTCATGACCCACATTAGACATTTTACAGACTGGTCCGCCATCTGGCTAAAAGGCTGCCTTTAATTCTAAGCATTTTAATCTTTTGTTGTTGTTACATTTTAAATCATAAATACTTTTAGTAAAACCCAGGTACTTGGTCCGCAAAGTATAATGTAGGTGTACTTTGGATGGCACGTTTGGCTCGTTATTTGTACAAATTATAAACCTGGATTTTAATATGAATTTAAAAGGTAACACTACATCAGTGATTTGTGTGTATGTGCTCTGAGTTCCTGGAAGAACACAATACTTTTATATTAGAAATGTAAGTTTTAAGAATGGCATTGTTGCCTTCTAACAAGTTCTTTGGGATTCTTTTATTTTTATTACTATTATTATTGATATATGATTATGGTCAGAAAGCTTTTTCACCCTGGCTTTTCCCCACAAAGAATGTCTTGACAAATAACAGCTTAAATATATTGATGCCTTTTGTGGTGTTGTATGTCCTTGCCTACAGTATGCTGTTAATGTGGATTCCATTCAGTGGACTCTAGGATTTTGCATGTCAGTGATATTTTACCATATAAGGTTCCATCATCTATGTTAGCTTCCGGGTGTCAGTGATAGCAGCAGCCCTTAGCCACAGAATCCTTTTATGGTTTGTTCCTGCAAAGTAGTTTTAAGCCGAAATAGAACTGCAAAAATGGTTGGTTTAGCACCAGAATTGCCATATGTCGCTTTGTTTTGGATGCACCTTGGTGGTTTGAAAGCAAGGAGAAAACGCAGTATGTGAAACCAGTCTCTCTAATGGAGGGGCTTAGACCTGAGGTTTGACCTTGTCCGTTTAGTGTGCAGAAGGCTGACCATGCGAGCTGTCAACCAACACGAAAGGTTTTGGATCAGAGGGCCAAGGGGCCTCTTTGCTATGGCCGTTCTTTCTTCGTGTTAGAGAGTCAGTAGTCTAAAGGTCTCTACGCATGTTTTGCTTGACTCCCATTTTAGCCTTAAGGTGTGTGTCTCATCATGCTGTTGGATGGTACCTACTACTGTTCATGGCTCCATTGGGCCCAGTTTTCTACCCTGGGTAACCAAAGGCAAGCTTCTCAATGCAGTATGAAAGCACTAAGTATCCAGGTCATAAATGTTTGATGTGTGTTTGAACGAGTTTCATTCTACAGATCTGGTATGTGTTTTTCTATTGCCTCCATTTTCTATTGAGTCCCTGCATGTATATCTCAAGGCTGAGCCTGGCTCCATGAGCCCAAGCTGATATTTGTGACACAACAGTGAGTGTATCCAGCACTCACAATATGTATATAACATGGTACAGTGAAAAATAAAGTTCATTTTGAAGAATCCTGAGGGTTGGGTCAACTGAAACGTTTTTAGCATTACCTAATGACTTGCATTGTGGATTTTCTACAAGCCACTTGAGCAACTTTAATACACCACATGATCTGCTAATCGTAGATGAATGTGACATGTGATTATTATTTTAATGTTCCGTTTATTGCTTTTAGGGTTGAGGGAAGAGGAAGGATATTTGTTCTGTTTTGTTCTCCCTTTTTCCCCATTCCTTTGGTGGCTTAACCCACATTGATCAATGCTGTGACTTACTCTGCTCCATGGCGCTTGCGTCTTTGGCTTCATTTTAGGCTCCTGTTTCAGATCTGCATGCATTGCTTGCATTTTCCTGGTCTGAATGTTGGTTTCTTGTTCTCGGAATTCAACGTTAACTTCCAAAATTACCATGGGGCTTGTGATGATGACACAAGACATGGATCTGTGTATGAAACTTATTGGCCTTTCTCATTTACCTGCTATAGTATTATTGTGTGTGTGTGTGTGTGTGTGTGAGAGAGAGAGAGAGAGAGAGATGTCAAGCTGCCATGTAAAGCTTCAAAGAAAAATCTTAAAAGCAGACCATCCTTTTTGCATGCTCTATTCTAAGTAGAATGTTCAATGTAATTAACTAAAATTGCATGTTAAAGATATCTAGGTTTTTTGTTTTCTTTGTTTTCATTTGTTTTCAGTTTCTGTATATTTGCTTACTGTGCCGTTTAGTGGTCGTAGGATAAAAATGCACTGGTGAAGCAAATGTAGTGCCAACAGAAGGTAGTTTTCCACTTGTATGTGTCATGCAGCATTTGAAGGGACTGTGGATTCTTTAAAAAATCACAGTTACTTCTAAAAACAGATTTCATTTCTTTTATTGTTTTATGTGCCAAACCCCAAAGTGCATTGGACTTGAATTTTTGAAAGCTGTAGACCCATTAGAAGACTGTTTTGATTGTCACAAATTGTAGTGCCTAAAATCATTCTTAAGCTGATTGTCTTAAAAAAAATGAAAGTTCTCCAAAGACGAAACAGAAACAATTATTCCAACAAAAGTAATTATGGCTGAAATGTTTGTGGTTCCTTGGAAATGCTGCGCTTTTTGTATTTTACATCATTAGTGCAGTTTGAATGAGAGTGTATAGTTCAGAGGTCTTCGTGTTCACATTTTAAAATTAGGTAAATGACCTCATCTTTAGAGCTTGAGTCCATTTTTAATTTTCATTTTATTTTATACAATGTGTATACAGTTCCCTGTTCTCTGCATTTAGAAGTATAAACAATATAAATCTGTTAATTCTGTAAGTAATTTTTATAATTATGATGTAACTCTATCCTATCCTCAAAACATTTAAAATAAACCCTTTATGTGCAACTTCTGACTGTAAATTTTGTGCTCGTGAGCAAATACGATGTGTGAAACTTGCTTTTGAAGACAGTTTTTAAGTCAGGTAACATTTTTTTTTTTTTTCCTTTTTTACCACGTGTAAATGTCTGATACTCGTAAGATAGAAAGGGAAAGAAATAGAATTTTAGTTCGCATGATAGCATTTAAATAACACCTAAAAGTGGACAGACAGGGGCAATGATCAGTATCCTAAATATATTAAATAGTCCAAAATATTAAGTTTGTGGTTTGACATTGATGAGAATTTTAAATTTATCATAAAATTTTAAACTTAGAGTGGTTTTAAGTAGAATTAAGTACAGTGAAACCTGTGAGAGCTGAAACTCAACAGGACTGCCTTGTTTTTTCCGGTTTCGCAAGTTTTCCTTCTGCCTTTGACAGGGTGTGGTCTTACCACTTTTTTATCTCTTGTTTTAGTGGAAAATATTTGCGTTTTCCTTCTCTGACAGGTTTTCACCTTACATGGATTCCATCTTTTGCAGTTTTTACTGCGCAATAATTTGTATCTTAAACTTTCACATCTATTCTTGCTTTGAATATTGCCTGTAATACTTTTATTCATACTCAGTACCATTCACTTGAGATTCTATAGTGAAAAATCTCCATTTTTTCAGTGGTAAGGATAAATGAAGGTAATATTAAAACCTTTGTGTTCTATGTTTTATTTTACTTGGTAATTTTAATCAGCAAAGTTAAAAGTAGAGTTTATGATGTGCCTTTAATTACCAAAAAAAAAAAAAAAAACAAAAACCACACCTGTTGCCCTCAAGTCGATTGTAACTCATAGCAACCCTATATATAGGACAGAGTAGAACTGCCCCATAGGATTTCCAGGGAGCACCTGGTGGATTCAAACAGCTGACCTTTGTTAGCAACTGTAGCTCTTAACCACTGCGCCACCAGAGTTTCCTGCCTTTAATTAGGTTTTTTTTTTTTTTTTTTTTGGTTCCCTTTCTCAGTTGAGCCTAAGGAACTCATGGTTAAGGCTAGGATAGGAAAGATCACTTTTTTTCTTGCTTTCATGAGAATGGGTGATGCCTGGTGATGGAATAAACTGTAACTGGGTCCTCAGGAAACTGGCTTCTAAGCTTGTGGTCCGTGGTCCAGTAGCTATGACTGAGACAAGTGCTGAGTGTGGAATTCGCGAGTGGGATGCTTTTAGGGCCTTTCTAGCTCCTGTAGAATGCTACAGTTCTGGGCGGGAAATGAACAACTGGAGTCTTGCTGTATGACCGAAAGCACAGGTGTTTAGTCTAGACCCGCGCGCCCCCTCCCCCCCCCGCCGCTGAAAAATTTTTTTATTGTGCTTTAGGTGAAAGTTTACATTTCAAGTTAGTTTCTCATACAGAAATTTGAATACACACATTGTTAGGTGACCCTAGTTGCAATCCCTATAATGAGATAGCATATTCCCCCTTTCTACCCCAGATTTCCCATGTGCATTCAACCAGCTCCTGTCCCTTTCTGCCTTCTCATCTCGCCTCCGGACAGGAGCTAGTAATTTAGTCTCATGGATATACTTGAACTAAGAAGCACGGTCTTGACAAGTATCATTTTATGTCTTATAGTGCAGTCTATTCTTTGTCTGAAGATTTGGCTTTGGGGATAGATTTAGTTCTGGGTTAACAGAGAGTCTGGGGGCCATGTTTTCTGGGGTTCCTCCAGTCTCAGTCAGACCATTAAGTCTGGTCTTTTTACTGGAATTTGAGTTCTGCATTCCACTTTTCTCCTGCTCCATTAGGGACTCTCTGTTGTGTTCCATGTCAGGGCGGTCATTGGTGGTAGCTGGACACCATCTAGTTTCTCTGGTCTCAGGCTGATGGAGTCTTTGGTTTATGTGGCCCCTTTTGTCTCTTGGGCACATATTTTCCTTGTGTCTTTGGTGTTCTTCATTTTCTTTTGCTCCAGGTGGGTTGGGACCAATTGATGCATCTTAGATGGTTGCTCGCTAATTTTTAAGACCCCAGATTCCAATCTAGTCTAGATTTTTTCATCTTCCTTGCTGAAGGTAAGTTAATCACTGTCTGCCAATGTTACGGAAGGTACAGCTTGCTAAATATTTTTGCAGAAAACAACAAAGCAAGTTTAAAGGTTAGATGTTCATGGCTGGCATCTGTAAACTCATGAGTTGGGTCAGCGTTTAGTCATCACTCTATTGGAGAACTGCAGGGATGGGCTTTTTCTTTGCCTTAGTACAGTTACAGCTCTGTGATAATAAAAGCATTAATAAGTGCTCATCAGTGCCATATGAAGCGCTTTACGTGCATGGTTGCATTTAATTCTTAACAGTGCTGTGAGGACAACGTTACTTTTAGACTGGCGAGGGGTTGATGAAGCGGGTGGAGCTAACAGTCAGACCCGGGCTGCCTGACCACACATTGTGCCCGGTCTGCTCTTCTGACACCACTGAATTAAATTACTTCAGTAGGGTGATTGGAGTAGTCTGTAGTCTAATATTTTCTATTAATAATTTTTGTAACCTTGTCTCATAAGTCGATGTTAGCAAAAAAGTGTTTTCTTATTTCCACATTGACTAATAAAAGGTTTTGCACTGGTCACTAAGATGTAGAAATCTTGTTGTTGGGTGCCGTCTGTCAGTTCCAACTCATAGTGACCCCGCGTACAACAGAACAAACACTGCTGGTCCTGTGCCATCCTCAAACAATCGTTATGCTTGAGCCCATCCACTGTTGCAGCCACTGTGTCAATCCATCTCGTTGGGGGTCTTCCCCTTTTTGCTGACCCTCTACTTCACCAAGCTTGACTCCAGGGCCTGGACCCTCCTAATAACATGTCCAGAGAACGTGAGACGAAGTCTTTCCGTCCTTGCTTCCAAGGAGGGCTTTTACTGTATTTCTTCTAAGACAGACTTGTTCGTTCTTCTGGCGGTCTATGGTATGTATATTCAGTATTTTTTGGCCAGCACCATACTTCAGAGGTGTCAATTTTTCGGTCTCTCTTACTCATTGTCCAGCTTTCACATGAATGTGAGGCGATTGAAAATACCATGGCTTGGGTCAGGTGCACCTTAGTCCTCAAGGTGTGATTTTTGCTTTTGAACACTTTAAAGAGGACTTTTGCAGCAGATTTGCCCAATGCAGCACGTACTGTTTGCTTTCTTAATTGCTGTTTCCACGGGTTTTGATTGTGGATCCAAGTAAAATGAAATCCTTGACAACATCAATCGTTTCTCTGTTTATCGTGATATTTGCTTATTGGTCCAGTTGTGAGGACTTTTGTTTTCTTTATGCTGAGGTATAATCCATACTACAGACAGTAGTCATTGATCTTCATCAGTATTTCAAGTCTTCTTCACTTTTGGCAATCAAGGTTGCGTCTGCATACTGCAGGTTGTTAACGAGTTTTCCGCAATCTTGATGCCCTGTTCTTCCTATAGCCCATCTCAGATTATTTGTTCAGCATACAGATTGAGTAAGTATGGTGAAAGCATACAACCCCCAACCAGTTCTTTTTGGTACAGTGACTCTGTGTATTCCTTCCATCTGCTTTTGATGCTTCTTGTGTCATTCAATATTTTGCCCATAGAATCCCTCCAAATTGCACCTCAAGGCTTGAGTTTTTTCTTTAGTTCTTTCAGCTTGAGAAATGTCGAGTATGTTCTTCCTTTTGGTTTTCTAACTCCAGGTCTTTATCTCATTTTTGAACATTTCTAGTCTGTCTTAGTCTGGAAGCTTCGCCGAAACCTGTCCACCAAGGGTGACCTTGCTGATATTCGAAATACTGGAGACAAAGCTTCCAGTATCACAGCAACATGCACGCCAGCACCCTACAACAAACTGACAGGTGGTGGGTAGAAGTCTGGGTATTTGTACCCTAAGAATTAAAACCCAAAGTTACTTTATCCTGGGAAAATAAATGCTGTCCCTTATTTTGAGAGAAAGAAATTTCAGTGATGATTTTCCATCACCAAAATATATTTTTATGTTTCAAAGATTACTTTAACCATGTCATTAAGTTAGTAATTTTTTAAAACTTAAATTTCCTATACTGATAGTACACAGTCTCATGTCTGATTTTTCTGTTACTTGGTTTGGTCTGTGTCATGTAAGTTTTCATGCTGTACAGTTTAGTCATCCTCCAGACAGTCCTAGATAACCTCCACCTGTCCTTAGTTGGTCATGTTGCAAAGGGAGTGTGGTGATCCCTTCCAGTTCTGGCCTTGGTGACCGTGAAGGAGGTGGAAGTGGGGCATGTCCTTGCATTCTGCTTTTACTCTGGCTGTTAGCAGAGGTGAATCGGTTACATGTATGTTTTAGGCTTATTCCTAGCTCCGTTTTTATCATCATGCTTTTTTGTTCCCTAAAATGTATGCTTTCTAGGGGGGAAAAGGTTTATGCACCATGTGAACTGCCTAAAATCTTTTATACAATAGGACAGATTGACTATAACTAAAATTCTGTTTTTATGTTGAAACTGCTGAAGCAGATTATGGTGCTTATGGAAAAGAACAGTTAAAAGGCCTTTAAAAACTTGAGGTCAACATAAACAAGTTATCAATAACTCAGGATTGAATTTTTAAAATTCTGAATTGTCCCCAAATATAGTTTTTGAAAAGACCTTTAGAGCTTTTACCTGGATTTATCTCCTTAAGGATTTGTAAGAAGCTTGATAGCTGCTTTTCACTGTTTTCCCTTGCATTCACACGCTTGTGCGTGCGTGTTGGAAAGTGCCTGGGCTTTGTTGCTAGAAAACCAAAAGGAAGGTGGTCACTGGTGACGTAATAGAAATGGCATCAACTGAAGCTATTTTCCCTAGAGCTGTTCTTTATGTATGTGTGTATTTTTGCAAGAAAACCTTGCTTTGGCTTATGCTGTGATAAAGTAGTTTTAACCACTGAATCCATTTCTTAACGCAGTGTAAATCTGCTCTGTCACATGATTGTGGTCATTTCCAGAGCCGTCTTGCAAGTGGAGAGCTATATATTAAAAACAAAGAACAAGTTCATGGCAGTAGAGTCCACACTCAGCACGGTACCATGACTAGAACCGTGGCCTCCAAGTGGTCTGTATGGGGAGAGTTATATTACCGCACAGAAAACTAATACCTGTCTGCGGGCAGTAACCATTACCCAGGTGTCCATGGGGTTAACAAACACACTCTGAAATAAAAATAGAGAAATATGTCACTGATTATCACCGGCCTGTTGTGATTGGTAATTGTGTGTTTTTTAAATGATCATGGTCTGCCAACCAAATACATGTGGTAGACTGCTAACAAATTGTTCTCTGTGGTCATAGTCTGCACACCTTTTTAAAATTTAATTGGGCTATCCTATTGTAAACCTTACAAGGGAAAAGAATATTGGCAGGGCATTGTTTTTGACAGAGACTAATTATTGTTAATAATACTGATGGTTTGGCTGAGTTCTAGATCTAGCTCAGCTGTTGGTGCGATCTCGGGCAAACCGTTAGCCTCTCTGACTTGGTTTCCTCATCTGCAAAATGGAGTAGAATGCAGCCCTGTGTATAGTTTCAAGTGAGATGCTGGAGACCTTAAGCCTGAAACAGAGGGAGCAAGTCCCACCACGTTTCACAGCAAAGTAATTCCATGCAGGTCAAGAGAGAACCATGTTTGTTTTTGAAGACCTTACTGTGGATCGCTTTTGGATGTTGGAGATCACACTTCCAGTTCCACATAGTTTCACCGATGATACGATACCAGTCAGGAAGATTTCAGTGTTGGTTTCTTTAGAACAGCAGCATTTGTAAAAATTGTTGTCATAAGCAGTGTGGGAAAGGTTAATAGGAGGCTTCACATTTTCTATTTTATTGTGACTGAGATTGTTCTACAATATTTCATTAACGTATTTATGCTTTCACATTGTCATAGCATTCGTGAAGACTAAATTGTCCCCTTGGTGCTTTTATAAAACATGTTACTTGAGTTTGTAATGTAAAGCCAGTGGCTGGTTAGTAGTAATTAAAATAGCAGATCCACTTTCAGAATGTATTGCTGCCAAAAAGAGTAGCACCCTTTATAAGGAAGCGTAACTATCACTGTCCTCATTTTCACATTTAGACCTTTGATGCATTGTGTATTTATTTAACTACAACCGTTTCCCCCTTTCTAATGTAATTCGAAGTTATATCCAGGAAAAGTTTGCACGTGTTAAAATGCACTTTAGTTTTTGGCATCTCATCATTAATTATATTCCTAGTACGAGTTTTTAACATTGGTCCCCCATACTCTTTGTGTCTCAGTAAAAGCTAACTGCTCTATTTGAATTGCAACAGAATCTCATTGTATTTTAATGGGTTCAAAATAAAACCACCCAGACTGTAATAGAATCATGATTACATTATGGCGCTGGAATGCTTTTCTGTAGAGTGGTAGAGCGGTGTCTGTGACAGTAATACACGCCTAGGAGAAAACCTACATTTTTTTTTTCCCTTCTCAAAAGTGAAGATACTAGGTAGAGTGAAGATAGTAGGCTAACATCCTATATGGTTAACAATTTAGGGGACATTCTGGACTTCTGGTTTAGAAAATGACTGGAGATGAAGTTTTAATTAAACTTCCTTAGAATGTAATTTCAGATTTTGAAACCTTCCATGTCTTTATTATTAAATTTAAAAACATGTCAGTCCTAATTTAATTCAGCCTGAATGCTGTTCAGATAATAGCAAAAATGTACCTTTTCCTCTAGTAGATTTTATAACTTCAGTATGTACAAATAGGCCAGCGAAGATCTTTTACGGAACAAGTTAGATATAGTTAACTTTGTCTTTCTTGGAAGTTCTCTGTCATTCTTCTGTGAACTTTTTTTATAAATTTTTAAGCAATGTTGACATTGTTCTTTCTTCCCTGCTAAATGTGAACTGATACGGTGTACCACCACCTGACCTCAGAGATGCTGTTACCGTAGCAGTTCAAAATCTGTGGTCACTGCTAAATGATTAAAATTCCCCAGTGCATGATGATATAGGTGGTCGTGATTTGGGGATCTGGGAATGAGGGTGCTGTGCTGAGGTAGTATTTGAACCTTTCGGGTAAATCAACAAGGCCTGATAGAACTTGCCATGGGTGGGGGTTTCAGTTAGGTTGCCACTTCCTTTTTAAAACATCTCTGTGCCTCTGTTTCCTTCCTTGCGTGATTTTCTTTTTTATCATCTCTGGATGCAGTTTTTTAAATCCAGAATAATAATATGATTTTATGTTTCTTAAAAACATGTTGGAAAAATTAACTTGTTTTTCCAAAGTGCCTCAGAATAAGTGATAGTCCATTTGGCTTTTTGTTTGTAAAACTAGGAAGATAATTTGAGTAGTTAGCAAGCTCTTGTTGCCTGTAAATCATTGGTGTTTATTTTAAGTATTACTGTCATAAGCTTTACATTATTCACTTAGTACTTTCACTGCTGGTATCTTAAAAGCATAAATTATGTCTGGGCTTTGAACTGTGGTCATCAAGCTAATACAGGCATTTGCTGTTTTTTGGTTCTTCCTCACTGCTCCAAACTCCACCAAGGAGCTAAAATCTAAAGATTGCCTCTTAGCTATTTTAACTCTTTGTGGAATGAAAAAGCATATTGTAGCTTTTAAAAAGAGAAAAAATACAAGCAGTAGCCTAATCTCAGTTTACAGCCAGAATTCTCCCAGCTGTCCATTAGCAAACTGAACTTTAATACATTGCAACCCACGGTGGCTGTTTCTGCACAATGTCCTGAGAAGTGAGGCGGCCTTCTGCCCTCTCGACAGCACAAGCGTGCTTTTGGCATTGGAGGAGGATCCATTTGGCTCAGGACCTTACGTTTTGTCTGCTAATTCTCAGGTTTTATGTGTACACTATCTGATAGTTTTACCATTAATTGCAAGGTGAACTTTCAAGTTGTATCTCATTACTCTCAGAGAAACTCAAAACCTTTTTTGTTTCTATGTCTTCACAATTTAAAATTTCCTAAATTTGTTTTTCCTGAGTTTTATTAATCTTTAAAAACAGCTTTAGTTTTCATGTCAAGCTAGAATAGGGGAATGTGAGGTACTAAGTTGACAGACTAGGCACCCCATCTTAAAGCAACTAGATAGATGATTCACCGACTCAGGCATGCGCTGTATTCTTATTGCTACCTCCTCTTGGGAAAAATCCAGTGTTATCTTTTTGATGGGTATATTATGGGATTAGTGGATTTCTAAAACTTTTTAAAATTTTTGTGAAAATATGCATAGCAGAACATAAACCCATTCATCAATTTCTACAAGTACAATTCAGTAACACTGGTTACATTTTTCATGTTGTGTCACCATTCTCGCTATCTCTGTCCATATTGTTTCACCACCATTGACATACACTTACTATCCCCTAAACTTCTCACCTGTGCTTTAGAGTTACTGTTGATAATTTGATCTCATAGATGATTCCTGAAAATTAGAGAGCAATGGTCATGGCAAACATTCCCTACTGATTTAGCTAAACAGTTTTTTAGCTTAAAGATGGCTTCAGGTGATAACTTTGGTTCCAGGTTTGAAGATTTTCTCAGAATGTTAGATTCGGGGGCTCCTTCAGTCTCAGTAGATCCAGTAAGCCTGAGTTCTGTAAGAATTTGAAATTTTGTTCTACATTTTTTCCCCTTTTGATCAGAATTCACCTTGATTCCTTGATCAAAATGCTTAGTAGTCGAAGCCAGGCACTGTCTAGTACGTCTGATCTCATGACTGAGGAAGTAGCAGTTCGTGGACACAGTTAGACCTGCAGCCCAGTTTCTTCTCTGACTCCTGGGTCTCCTTCCTCTGCTGTTTCAGGCCATCATGGATGGCCACTTAGAATCTTTTAAAACCCCAGGCTCAACAATGTTTTAGAATCTTTTGAGGAAAGAAATTATTACAGTGGTGCTTTCATGAACCAGTGTATTTTAATGGCTTCGTTTTCCTGTGGAAAGAATCCTGGGTTTGACTTACCAGCTTGAATGCTGTTTCAGCACTGAACTGAAAGCGAATTAGAAATTTTTCAAAGTTGATTTGAGGGGCCTTTAAATAATGAATTTATCTTAAGAGGCTAATTATTAATTTTTCTAAGAAAACGAAGCTCATAATGTAACTAACAATACCAAATATCTGCACTTTTTGAAAATCATAATGTCTATGAATTAAAATCTTCATATCTTCATTAAGGATCCTGAAGCATATTAATATAATTTTGTGCTTGATTTATTTACTATGATGATCTTTAAAGGCTAGATTTTAAAAATCCTGTGTCAGTAATTTTTTCAGACTGTTAAGTCCTAGTTCATTGTTTGGGATGTAATCTATCTAGGGTAGTAACCTTTTGAAAAAATTCTGGGCTTGAGGGTGTTTGAGATGGGAAACCCCAGATAAGGAAAACGTGAAAATACATTGTTGGAAAAAAAAAACAGTTAATCCACACAGAGCCTAGGATGCCTTTAAGCATTAGAAGCACTTTAAGCAAATTCATCTTAACAGTTGATTTTCAAGAGCTCTCCATAACACACTGTCTACTCAACATCTTAATGACAGCCCAGGTTCCTGTGCAATGTCTGTAAATATGAGGCCTTCAGAGGCAGTGACTCATGTTGAAGTTACAATTGCTTGCCATGCTGGTCAAGTTCCACCCCCTCCACCACCCCCCCCCCCACCACCCAGATCAAGGTCCTCTGACTGATTGCAGAGTTGTTCGTTAAACACAGCATTTCCCATAACGTCATAATTGGTGTTACAGGCCTGAATGCTGGTATCATCACCTATCAAGTCCTTCATAAACTCCAAGGAGCAGTTCAGGCCTGATTACCAGTAACAGTTGTAGTCCTTGAGGAAGAAATGCAGCTCTTGACTGACTGAAGTGGCACTCAAATGTTAGGAAGTCATGATACCCACCTGCACCTGGAGGGCCTTGATGCACTGGTTGCCCTTTCGGTACTGTGCTGGACACAGTGGCCATTGCACAACTCTTAAATTAATAAATGACACCAACGGTGTCCAAATGAATACAATCTGGCTCTTTCGGTATTTGCTGCCATGAATATCATGGCAACTCCATTCACAACAGAACAAAACGCTGTCTGGTCCTGTGCTGTTGCCATGATGGCAGATCAGACTGTTGTGATCCATAGGGTTTTCTTTGATTTTGGGAAGTATATCACCAGGCCTTTCTTTCTAGGCTGTCTTAGTTTGGAAGCTCCAGAGAAACTTGCTCAGCATCATAGCAACACACAAGCCACCACTACAATGATGGCAGTGTGTGTGTGGTGCATTGGCTGGGAATTGAACCCATATCTCCTGCATGGAAGGTGAGAATTCTACCACCACTGCCTGATGGAGACACACTCTCCCTTCAGACTTGAAATGTGCACGCTTCTCTGAGATACAGCCAAGAATCACAGTAAAAGGAAGATGTTTGGATAGGAATTACTTTCAAGACAGTGAGTGGACCCCTGTTTTAATGTGACTATGTTTGCTGTCCTTGCGGATGCAACTTGAGATCCCACTTATTCTTGGGAGAACTTGCTTTCCCCATGAGTACTTGGTATTCATTTGAAAATCTATATTAAAATTCAAGCTCCCAAAAAATACCTATACTGGGAGAAGAAGGTGAGATGGTGGAGTAAAAAGTCATTCTATTTATCCCCTTGAAATTAACCCACTGAACAACGAGTAAAAACAGGCGCAGACTGAGATCTCATAGGTTTGGAAGGCAGTCGAAGTGTCTGAGAGCTGAGGTGAGTCACAAAAAGGGAGAGGAGGAATGGGCCCAGCAGAGAAGCTGGGAGTTTCTGGCTGCTGGCATCTGAAGGACTTGGCTTACTGGGGCCATTTTGGGACAGGGCCAATAACATCCTAAACAAAGAATGCAGGATGGGAGCTAAACTGAGGTAAGTATAGTCCCGTTAAGGTGGCGCAGATTGCCTGTGGGACTTGAGAAACCATGCACTTGGGAAGGTGCACAGAGAAACCAAGACGCTGCAAGTGAGCGCTGTTGAATCTCACTGAGATCCAAAGCCAACAGTCACTAGGACCCAGGGCAGCAGAAGAGCTGCAGGATTCATCTATCGCATGTGGGAAAAAAATTTTTTTTTTTTTTTTTTTTAGCGTAGAGCAGGAAAAATCCATCAAATGGGCAACACAGCAGGAAATAAACTAGGCACCACAGGAGAGTGTGCTCAGGGTTCCCTGTTACGGAAGAATGTAAAAGACTTCCCCTCCCTCACGTTGGGAAAAAAAAGTACCACCAGTTCTACCCATGGCCAGCGAAAAAGTCCTTCACATGCACAATTAGTCACAGAGGGAAAGCCATGCCCCAGTCCTACAAAGGGAAATGAAGGAATCCAGCCCACAATAACATTAAAATGCCACATGGTCAACAAAAAATAATAAAACATACAGGATTACAAGATAAGAAAGCCCAATCAAAAGGAAATCCTGAAGAAACAGTTCTACGGAGTCCAAACCAAACCCACTGCAGTCAAGTTTATTCTGACTCATAGCGACCCTATAGGACAGAGTAGAACTGCCCCATAGGATTTCCAAGGAGCAGCTAGTGGAGAGAGACCAGGATAATGGGGAAAAATAGGACACTTCCAGACAATAGTGTTAATATGCTTAATAAAATCAAAGGACACAAACTAAGGGAGATCAGGTAACAAAAAGAAACTCAATAAGGAGATTTAGACATTAAAAAAAAAAAAGAAACCGAAGACTAAGGAAATGCAAGAGAAACATCCAACACTAAATTCAAGCAGACAGAAGACAGAATAAGTGAACTAGAAGACAGTAACAGAATTTGTCTCAAGAAAAGAGAACAGATCAAAGAAGCAAACAAAACCAAATGGAATGTAGGTGTCCATTAAGAAATCTAACATTAGAGATTTTGGAATACGAGAGCATTATGATACTAAAGGCATAGAAAGAATTTTTCAAGAAACACAGAGTATTTCCCAAACCTGAATAAGGAACCAAGCCTGCAAATACAGGAAACTACATGAACTTCAAACAGAGAGATACAGTGAGATCCACTCCAAGACACATCATAAAAAAATTCTTGAAAACCAAAGAGAAAATTCTGAAAGCAGCAAGAGAATAACGTAATATATCAAGGTTTCCACCATAAAAATTAGTGTAGATTTCTCCCCAGAAACTCCGGAGGCCAGAAGACAATGGAGGCACATGTATATAATATTGGATGAAAACAGTTGCCAACCAAGAATTATTTACTCAGCAAATTAGTTATTAAAAATAAAGGGGAAAACAAACATTACCAAATAACTCTGGGAATTTGCCACTACCAGGCTAGCACAAAAGTATTACTTAATGGAGTTCTCCAAAAGGAAAAGAAAGAACATTAAACACTCGACTCTACACATGGGAATTAAAAATAAAATCTCCAAAAAAAATAAATACAGGCATGGGCAAATATAGGGCCAAGCATACGGTATTTTCAGGGGATAAATACAAGTAGTTAAGTTCCACAAACAATACAACATCACATGCATAAGAAATAAGTACAAATTAAATCTATCGGATATAAGAAATATGATGATGCCAGTGGAGACTTACTAACAAAAGCAGGAGGGTGGAGCAAAACAGGAATAATCATAGTGTGTTAATGTATGTTAATTTTTGTTTGTTAAATGTTGCAGTTCCAAGTTGTGTAATGTAAGGTGTGTGGTAACCACTAAAAAAAAAAATGAACAGAAGAAATCTAGAGACTCAACACAAAAAAGAGCTAAACACAAAAATAATAGAAAAATGAGTAAAAATTCAGAAGATAAAATACGCTCAAAAAGTAAACAACAAAATGAATGAAATGAATGTAGATACTTTGTTTTCAGTAATAACCTTAAACGTAAATGGTCTAAACTTCCCATGCAAAAGGCACAGTATGACAAAATAGATTAAAAATAAAAACAAAAACATAAACATGATCCATCCTTTTGCTGCTTAAAAGAAACATACCTTAGATATAAGGATGCAATGCACCACTTTTGATTCTGAACAGAACATCTAAAAAGATCAGTAAGCATATAGAGGACTTTAAGCCATGAGCCAGTATGACCTAATGAACATATATAGAACACTCCACCCACTCAGCAGAACAGTTCACATTTCTGTTCAGTGGACATGGTTCATTTTCCAGAACAGCCCATATGCTGGGCCGCAAAACAAGTCTTAACAAATTTTAAAGGATTGGAATCACACAGAGTATCTTCTCTAACCATAACGGTATAAAGCTAGAAATCAACAACGGGAAGAATAAAGGGGAAAAAATTACATGGTAATTAAACACGCTACTAAAAGATCATGGGTCATAGAAGAAGTCAAAAGTGAGATAAAAAAATAGAATAAAATGAAAACATCAAATCCTTTGGACATAGAAAATGCAGTGCTGAGAGGGACATTTATAGCAATAAATGCCTAAAGTAAAAACGATTATAAATCAGTAACTTAAAGTGACAACTTGAACAAATAGTAAAGAACAAAATAAGCCCAAAGCTACCAGAAGAAAGGAAATAAAAAAAAAATCAGAGCAGAAATAAATGAAATAGAAAACAAAATAGAATCAACAAAATCAGAAGTTGGTTCTTTGAAAAGATTAATAAAATAGACAAACCACTGGCTAGACTGACAAAAAAAAAATGTGAAGTCAGATAAACCAAAGTGAATTTGAGACATTATTCGTAGCAACCTTACATACAACAGACCGAGACGCTGCCTCATTCTGCACGGTTCTCACAATCATTGTTATGCTTGACCCCACTGTTGGAGCCACTGTGCCAGTCCGTCTCATTAAGGATCTTCCTCTTTTTTTTTGCTGACCCTTTACCAAGCATGATGTCCTTCTCCAGGGACTGGTCCCTCCTGATAACATGAATTTTTTCGCAGTTCCCTGTTGATGTACTGGTGCAACTGCTTTTCAGTAATCTTCAGCAAAATTTAACTTGTGTGTGATACTAGTGATATTTAAAATCAGGAGAGGTATATGTCAGAGTTGTATCCTTTCACCAAACTTAATCTGTATGCTGAGCAAATAATCTGAGAAGCTGGACTATATGAAGAAGAATTTGGCATCAGAATTGGAGGAAGACTCATTAACAACCTGCAATATGTAGATGACACAACCTTGCTTGCTGAAAGTGAAGAGGACTTGAAGCACTTACTGATGAAGATCAAAGACCACAGCCTTCAGTATGGATTACACCTCAACATAATACAAAAAATCCTCACAACTCGACCAATAAAGCAACATCATGATAAACAGAAAAAATTGAAGTTGTCAAGGATTTCATTTTACATGGATCCACAACAACACCCATAGAAACAACAGGAAATCAATGTATTTCTTTGGGCAAATATGCTGCAAAAGACCTCTTTAAAGTGTTGAAAAATATAGATATCACTCTGAGGACTAAAGTGCGTCTGACACAAGCCATGGTATTTGCATGCATATTGTGTCATGTGCATGCAAAAGCTGGACAGTGAACAAGGAAGACTGAAGAAGACTTGATGAATTTGAGTTATGGTGTTGGTGAAGAAGATTGAATATACCGCGGACTGCCAGAAGAACAAACAAGTCAGTCTTGGACGAAGTGCTCCTTGGAAGTGAGAATGGTGAGACTTCATCTCATGTTCTTTGGCCGTTATCAGGAGGGACCAGTCTCTGAAGAAGGACATCACACTTGGTTAGGTGGAGGGACAAGAAGACCCTCAAGGAGATGGATTGACGCAACAATGGACTCATAAATAGCAAAGATTGTGAGGATGGCACAGGACTGGGCGGCGTGTCATTCTATTGTATATAGGGTCCCAATGACTTGGAACTGACTCAATAGCAGCAAACAACAACAGAAGGAATATCTTGACGTGCCCCACACCTCTGAACCCATGGAAACCACTGAGGTAGAAGGCCCTTGAATTTTTCTTGTGTTTATTTCCTACCCTCTGGCATGCAAGTATCTTACCAGTAAGTCTAGCACAGTTGATACTTCTTGCAACTAGATCTAGTCACCATAACGTCATCAATGTAATGGATCACTGTGATGTCTTTCGGAAGGGAAAGGCAATAAAGGTCTCTGGACTAAATTATCTTTAGGGCTGGAGAGTTGATACATCCCTGATGTAGGACAATAATGGTATGTTGTTGGCCTTGCCAGTTGAAATGAAACTGTTTCTGATGGTCTTTAGAAACAGCAATTGAGAAAAGGGCATTTGCCGGCTCAGTAGCTCCACACACACACACACAAAAAACCCAAACCTGTTCCTGTCAATTCTATCGCAACTCATAGCGACCCTATAGGACAGAATAGAACTGCCCCACAGGGTTTCCAAGGAACGGCTGGTGGTTTTAAACGGCTGACCTTTTGGTTAGCAGCCAAGCTCTTAAGCACTACGCCACCAGTGCTCCAGCTCCATTCTAGGTCCCAAGAAACGTAATAATTTGCTCAAGCATTGAAACCAGACCTGGAACAGCAGCTGCAATTGGAGGCACCACCTGTTTCAGGTTATAATCCACAGCTATTCTCCAAGATCCATCTCTTCTGTCAGGCCAAATAGGTAAGCTGAATGGGGATGTGGTGGGAATCATTACCCCGTGTTCTTCA
The DNA here is from genome assembly GCF_030014295.1 of Loxodonta africana. Lineage (NCBI taxonomy): Eukaryota > Metazoa > Chordata > Mammalia > Proboscidea > Elephantidae > Loxodonta > Loxodonta africana. Next base: position 2,772,903 of record NC_087350.1, read on the forward strand.
AATCCCTGACGGGGTCGCTAATGTCTGTATTCCTTCCAGGAATGTGATAGTACTTTTGGTTTACTATTTTCCTAGGTAGAGGCAGTTGTAGTGGTTTCTACTTGGTCTTTCCTACCATAATAGTCCTGTGGTGAAATGAGTTTCTTTATGAGGCCTTTTGTCTTGGTTCTGTGAAAAAGAGGAAAGGAGAAAACAACTTGGGAGACTTTTCCCCCTGGGCACTGAGGAGTTATTACAGTTGTCCATATTAGTTACCCAAGGAAGAAGCCAGTCCCTGCTGGTAGAAAATGTTAGTTATTATGCAAATAGATGGAGCCACTTGTGAGGGGATTGGTCAGTTAAGATGCAAAAAAGGTACATAAAATCTGTCCAATAGTATTGAGCCACTTCCTTTATAAAGAGCCAACCCCACAGAGATAGTTGAGAGGTGAGGAGAAGAGGCAGAGAGAGAGAGCGCGCTGAGCACCTTTGGGTAGAAGACTTCCTGGAGGAGCTAAAAGTGTTGTAATAGAGGTCAAGGGCTTAATACTAAAGACGGTTAGAGGCTGAGAGAGTCCAGCAGTGTGCGTGGCTGAGAGGGGGCATGTATGGCGAAGAGGAAGCCTGTCCTGAGGTGATCAAGATGAGGCCTGTTCTGAGGGGGCCTAAAGGGGGCTGTCCTGAGGGAGCTGAGAGGAACCTGTCCTCAGGGAGGCCTAGTGAAGGCCTGCATAACCGAAGGGAGGGAGGGAGCTGTCCTATGCAAAAGAAGGGCAGGATGTGCTCTTCACTTTGGGGGAGACTTTCAGACCTTGCCTGAGTGCTTTCTGACATTGATCCTGTTCCCATTACTTCCAAGTTAATCCTGATCCTATGTTACTTCCCTAATGAACCATATAACTGTATGTATGGTTTGTTAGTTCTGTGTGGCCATTGCCATGAATTATTCATCCCAGCAGAGAAATAGAGATTGCCATCAGGAGGATGGCTGTTGTCAGAACTGGTAAAAAAGTTGGAGAGTGGAGGAGGGTCTGACCTCCACCTCATAGGAATCATCTTTGGGCCAAGGCCAATGCTGATTCTCATTCTCCCTGAAGTTAGACAAGGGACGACACTACCGCTACCCTGTTACAAGCCCTCACTCCACAGTCAGGGATCTAATGTGGGGGTTCTGTTAGTTGCTGAGCATGTCTATTCCAGTTATGCATTCTGGAGCTGGCACCCTGAATTCAGACTTCTAGCCTACTGGACTGAGAATAAATTCTCTTTGTTAAAGCCATCCACTTGTGGTATGTCTGTTATAGCAGGACTAGATGACTAAGACAGCGATTAAGTGCTGCTACTGGGTCTTTGCCACCCCTGGATCCAATCACCTCCATTGTAGGTAGGTTGCCCAATTCCGTGAGGGCAGTTCTCACTGTAACATCTGACCTACATAGAAGAGCAATCACAGCATTCTTCAAGGATGTTGGGGATCCCGTCACAAATTTATTTCTCACTGTTATGGTGAAAGGTGTGTCTTCTGGGCAGTCCCAGGTGGGTGGGTGGGTGGGTCAGACATGATAAATCCGTTCTAACATTCCCATTTTCCCTAAGACTTTGGATAACCTTCTACAGTATACCAAGGCAGTTATGACATTTGAATTTCATTTAGTGTAGGCCACCTTTTGGTCCTCATCTCAGCCAACCAACCAAATAAACTGTTAGGTCTTTTGCTAACCCCTCATTCTGTAACATTGAATGCACAATCTTAGTGAGCCCATATCAATAAGTTTGGACTGATCCAGCTTTACATTTCTCGTACAACTATCCCACATACTTAATTGCCATTCCCACACATACTCCCTGGATTTTTGTGTATATGAATTAGAAAACTCAAGTAGTTCTTTTGGAGTGTAGCACACCTCCTCATGAGTCATACTTTGTACCTCACCTTTTTGGGCCTGCTGGGACTTGAGTCTAGTTATAGGTCTAGAAGCAAAAATGTGTGGTGGGGGTGGGTCCTGGGAATATTCAGAAACGTCTTGTAAGACATCTGCCTTAGGAGATACCTTAGGCAAAGATTCCTCAGACAAAGATAGATTAATTTCATCAGGTGGGGGGCAGAAGGCTGATTGTACCGGCAAAGGTGACTCAACACACTTTAAAGGGCTCAATGTCCCTAGGTTCATTAGTATCTGCCATATGTTGCCATTACAATTTTCAGGATCCCATTTCTTCCCAATCAAGGCCATGACTTTAACTCAGACACCTTTTGAGGCTGGGAATTCAATTGGCATTGTAATTCAGCCACTTTTAAGATAAAACTCTGGGTTTTTCAGCAATCTCAGCTCTGTGTCTGTAGGAGATAAGAGCACATCAGGGCATACATAGCAACTTTCAGGTCATTTATGCAGTGCTTAAGCTGGGACTTTGAAGCCCTGAGCTTATTCTTTTCCTACTTTGTTCACTAAAAGTAGGAACAACTAGCCAACATCATTATACTTAGAAGTTTGACAGTTTTCTAAGGTATCAAATACATGATCATCCACAAACTTGTCTCTCATAAGTATTTAATTAGCAGTGTCCAATGGTGAAATTTTGTGTATCTCTATTGCCACATCAAGCCATGGACTAACAGTGCCATGTTTACTCCTAGAAAAAAAAAAAAAAAACTTGTGGCTGTCAATTCCAACTCATAGTGACCCTAAAGGACAGAGTAGAACTGCCCCCTAGTGTTTCCAAGGAGTGCCTGGTGGATTTGAACTGCCAGTCTTTTGGTTAGCAGCTGTGGCACTTAACCACTAGGCCACCAGGGTTTCCATTAGAGTAATTAGTGCCTTTAAATCTAACCAGATTTGAGAATCAATTCCAGAAACCCGAAAACCAATTCAGAAAACTCAAGATTGTTCTTCTAGAACCACTCCTGATACCAAAATTTCTTAGGGTTCTTTGTCTCTCTCTACCTAGAAAGAAAGATTTACTTCAAGAGATTGGCTCACATAATATAGGGGCTAGGAAGTCCAAAATCAGGTGGCAGGCTGGAGGCTCCTGCTGGCTCAGGGAAGCAGCAAGTCCAAAATCTGTAAGTCAGACGGTAGGCTGGAGACTTCTGCAGGCTTGCGTCCCAAGATCTGTATGTCAGGCAATGGGATAAGTGCGGAGTTAAGAGAGAGAGAGAGATCTGCCAGAATATATTTTTTTATAGTCTGAAGGCAGACCACACCCTCAGGAAACTTGCCTGATTGATTTGATTGCATTATTGAACGTCATTACATTATGGAACACCAACTACCCTATTATCTGGCCAAACCATTGGGAATTGTAGCTTAGCCAAGTTGGGATATAAAATTAACCATCAGACTCCTGATGAAGAGAACAGAGCAACCAGGCTCAGGTCACAGAGACAGCCTGGTAGAGCCGGGTCATGCCAGGCCTGGGGTGAGCTCATGTCCCCTCTTAAGATGACCTTGCTTTGTTCCTTTGAGGGCCTGGTGAAGCACTTGTCTGCCTGTATTGCCACTGTTTGTGTTTGTGTCTCTTTTCCCTACTAAATGATAAACCCAAGGCCTTATTTCTGTCTAAATTTCATTGCCTAGCCCATGGGTCCAAGAATTCGATACCTAACCTAAACATTTGGACTTCAGGGCAAAACCCCAAAAACCCATTGCTGTCGAGTCAATTCTGACTCAGCGGCCCTATAGTCCTCGTCAGTCCTAAGGTACTGTTGCTTCAGGGCAAAGGAAAGGTATTTTTAGACATCCAACATATACCCAACAGAAAAATTCTCAAAGCAGTACTCTCCCATAGGTGACAAATATCAAAAAACAAAAAGAAGATACCAAGGTAAAATAAAGACAGAAAAAAAATGAGCAAAGAATCTGGCTATAGAATACTTAAATCTAAAGAATGGTAATATGTGGCAAGAAATTTGAAATAGGCATGTTCAATAATGATACATACCCAAAACTGAAGAGGTATGCTTTAAAAGAAAACTCAGCAATAATGTGCAAATAAATATCCTACACAATTTCAATAAAATCCAAGAGTTTTGTGTGTATTTTGGAAGGGAGTGCTAATGTAAGGTAGTAAAAGTATCCTCTAGGTGTGGTGGGAGGGTGTGAGTCCACAAATGTTATTTTTAACGGAGGTACTATTATTTAATTTTGACCCAGGCTACCAAAGAGAGAGGGAAACTTAATTCCCAGCCCCTGTTATCAGGGAATGCTCCAGGCTCCAGGCTTCTGATTAGGTAGTCCTGGTGAGAGTTGCAGGGGCTCCAGCAGACCACCCTCCCAACACTTTCCTCCCTTTTGCTGAGTTCCAGCCAGGTCTTGGAGTAGGGAGGAAACATGGTCTGCCCCTTCCTCCCTTTTTTGCCCTCATTTTCTGGGTGGGCTCCTCTAGTGGACAGAGAGTGGGCTGCCTTCTCCTTAGCAAAAGTCCTTTTCACAGGGCGAGGAGGTACATATTTCCTCCACCCCAAGTCCAAAAATGGAGACTTCAAAAGGATCACTTAGATTCATGAGGAAAGTGACATTCTCTGGTGGGACACCTTCCTAGGTGGTGGATTAACTAGTAATGGATTGAGACAGATCAGGGCAGAGAGTGGAAAGGCAAAACCACAGTATGTACTTTTGCCAAGATGGTAAACCACGCCTCTCCTTCATTGTAGCCTTTGGCTTATATTATCTTGAAGGAGGCTAATGGCTGGCATGATGGGCAAGAGAAGTAAAGTTGATCCAGCTGCACTTTAATAAGCCCTAAAGGGGTGCTTGACCCCCAGTTATTTGGGGGCTGTCTTAAGGGGTTTTTGACACCCCTGGTGTTAACAGAAACTTTTTAGGGTAAAAGGAAAAATACTTTTCCAATTCTTGTTTGTGATAGTTTTATGTGTCAGCTTGGCTAGGACAGTTATTTAGCCAAACTCTAATCTAGGTTTTGCTGCGATATGGCTAACATCTATAATCAGTTGACTTTAAGGCCATTACTCTCTATAATGTGGGTGGGCCTCATCCAGTCAATTGAGGCCCACCTGAGGTTTCCCAGAGAAGAAATTCTGCCAGCTTACCCTACAACTGGGTGAGGCGATTCCCTAAAATAAACCTCTCGCTCTTTCTCTGTATATATACACATGCACATAACATACATATACATATGTGAGTGTGTATATCCTGGGTGGTGCAAACAGTTAAGCGCTTGACTACCGACCTAAGGGTCAAGCTCATCTAGAGGCACCTCGGAAGAAAGGTCTGGTGACCTGCTTCAGAAAGCATGGTGACCAGCATGAACGTGAGCATGGACTCATGGTGATCAGCCATGAGTTGGAATTAACTTGACAGCAATGGTTTTGTTATGTGTGTGTATGTATTCTGTTCTCGGGAGAGCCCCGACTAATACACTATTATATGCAGGGACTTGTATGTTTGTGTGTGAGAGGGGTGGATAAGGGCAGAAATGAAAAGAAACTTGATTAAGTCTGCAGAAATCGGAAAATGGAAAAAGAGAAAACATGGAATAATAAATAGTATATAATTCAGAAAATAAGATATGAAGAATAAAACCAAGAATATTACTTATATGAAACCTGAATGAACTAAGTTGCCCTCAAAGAGTCAGAAAATAAAATTCTGATATATGCTTTTTTCCAGAGTTTCAATAAACTTAACCAAAAACAAAAAAGAGTTTCAAGATGATGAGTTGGCAGTTCTGATGGCACAGGTGATCTCTGTCTTCTACGAGAAATATATATATATATATATACACACACACACAAACTGGATAAAATAGGACAATTAAAAAATACATAGCTGAGCTTGTAAGGAAGAAAGAGACATCCTTGCATGCCAGAAACAAAGACACCCAGAGCCAGGGCAGTGAGCTCTGGACGGACCCTGAGGCTTCCTGGATGGGGCAATGGTCCTAGGGACTGGAGTTAGCATTCACAGGGACAGGGGCTGTGGCCTTGGCCCATTCAAGCAGAAAACTGGGAAATAGATTCCTTTGCAAAGCCAGAACACTGGATGGGTTGTTTTCTCAATGAAAGATAAATTAGAAAAATCTCACCCACTAGCCTAATTTTTTTTTTTTTTAGCCTAGGCAGTTTGTCTCTGGCCATGCCTCTAGGGGAAGGGGTATGTGTGAGTGGGGAACCCTTCCATAGGAAATGATAGCCCCAGGCCTGTACCACCTGTGACTGAGGAGTTTGTATGAGGAATTAATTAAAAACCTCTCTAAGGACATGGGAAAAACCTGGGACATGGGAGCACCCAGTCAAAGAGAAAAGGAAACAAGTTATAGGACCTCTTCCTCAACACAAGGCCCACAGGACTCCCCAGAACAATCTCACTGAAAACACACTAAGACAAGATCCATCATGAAGGACAGTCTGAAGATGTAACAAAGAAAATTTATCAACCAGTCATTAGGAACAAAGATTTCAAGTGCAAAAGAAAACAGACACAGGAGTGAAATGAAAAAGTTAAGTAAAACTTTTGTAATGTGAAGTCAGACTTAGAAGTTTCAGGAGGAACTCGGGGATTTATATTTCTTTTTTTAAAACATGCATATTTCTTTGCTCTGTCCATGATAACCCAGTAGCAATGGGCCCTTCTAATGCCCAGTTTGGTTGCTAAATACCACTTCCCTCTCAAAGGAACAGGGCTCTTTGGAGAAATGGCTGATTCTGGACCTGGGGCAGGAAATGCACAAGATGAACCTCAAAACTTTTTGTCCCGAAAACAGAATTGCTTAGACTTAATTCTCCAGCAGGCCTGGCTATGTATGCCTGTGTATCCACCTGAAACATCTTCCCAAGGCTGAGATGTTGGCTGGTCTCTTCCACCTTCCCCTGGCTGGCCTGAGTCTCCCCAGTCTCTCTCCTCGTGCGCAGGAGGCCTTGTCTGTGCTGGCTCCCAGCACCCACCAGCGGTCCACATTGATGAGCCAGGCCCCAGCTGCTCCTTACAGCTGACAGCTGCTCCTTACTTTACACACCTGCGTCCTCCCCCGTGCCCAAAGTCAGAGCTCAGGGAAAACCCCAGAGGATTGGTCAGTTGAATTAACAAAACTTCCCCTTGTCAGTTGCTAGCAAATAGACAGAAATGCCTTTGTTTTGATGCTTTTTATCCAGGGACAGGGAAAACCAGTGTCCCTTAGAGACACTTCCGCTGACAACCTACTTGCTTTTTCAAAGCAGAAAAGTTCCATGTGTTTGTGGGTGTGGTGGAGGGTGGGGGTGCTGGTTGGAAAAGGGAAATAGGGGACTTTTGAAAGGGGAATAAGCCTCCTGCAAGCATTTCTGAAATGAAAAGGAGGAAAAGGTAATACAGTTAGGATTTTTTCTCTTACCTTCAAAAAGAGCACTGCTCTAGGCTCTGTGTTTTTTCATAGCATCCCCTCTCAGCCTGCTAATTAGGGGGTGGATCCATCCCTAAGCTGTCCCCCAGAGGCCATATTAACTGCAAGGAGACTGCTTTGAAATCTGAAAGTTTGTAAATGTAACTCAGCTGGAGAAATCTCCACACCGGGCTCTATCCAGAACTCAGCCATTCCGTAGAGACATGGCTGCTTTCGCAAAGAGTCCATGCTCACCCTTTTATATATATATATAAAATTGTTATTGTGATTTAAGTGAAAGTTTACAAATCAAGTCAGTCTCTCACACAAAAACCCATATACACCTTGCTACACACTCCCAATTACTCTCCCCCTAATGAGACAGCCCGTTCTCTGCCTCCACTTTCTTTTCCTGTCCATTTCACCAGCTTTTAACCCCGTCCACCCTCTTATCTCCCCTCCAGGCAGGAGATGGCAACATAGTCTCAAGTGTCCACCTGATCCAAGAAGCTCACTCCTTACCAGCATCCCTCTCCAACCCATTGTCCAGTCCAATCCATGTCTGAAGAGTTGGCTTCGGGAATGGTTCCTATCCTCGGGCAACAGAAGATCTGGGGGCCATGACCACCGGGGTCCTTCTAGTCTCAGACCATTAAGTCTGGTCTTATGAGAATTTGGGGTCTGCATCCCACTGCTCTCCTGCTCCCTCAGGGGTTCTCTGTTGTGTTCCCTGTCAGGGCAGTCATAGGTTGTCATGCTCACACTCTTAAGAACACGTGTATACTTGTAGCAACTGTAGGGTTTACAGCATTGATCAAATGGAAAGGCTCACAAATGTGGGGTTCTCTTTTAAAAAAAAATATTTTACAACAACTATGATTTGGGGATCAAGAAGTCAAATAGTATCCTGGCATCAACACTATGTGGGCAGCTGTGTGTCCCATATCCATTAAGAAAGCTAGTGGAGTGACTTCCAGAAAAACCTGCCTAGAGGCTTGGAAGAAGAAAAAATGAGGTGTTTCCTTCTCACTTCAGTGCCTGGAGTGAGCCAGTTGGGAACCCAGAACCGGGTCAGATCTGGAGATGATCCTTGGTGGTTCCTGGGTCCTTCCCTTTTTCAAAGAGCTACATCTCCACTAGGTCAATGACTCTTCATTCTTACAGCTAGTTAATGGCAGAATGAGACTGTAAACCATCTCCTTTGGCTTTCTGCTGTTAGCTGCCATCAGATGGAACACTGCCAGGTCCTGCGTCATCCCACAATCAGTGGTGGATCAGACTGTCGTGGTCCGTAAGTTTTTCGTTGGCTGATTTTCAGATAGCCAAGCCTTTCTTCTAGTCCATCTTAGTCTGGAAGTTCTGCTGAAACCCGTGCAGCATGCATGACAACAACATACAGCCCATGCAGCGTGCATCCAAACACACAGCCCGTGCAGCGTGGATCCCAACAACACACAGCCCGTGCAGCGTGGATCCCAACAACACACAGCCCGTGCAGCGTGCATCCCAACAACACACAGCCCGTGCAGGGTGCATCCCAACACACAGCCCGTGCAGCCTGCATCCAAACACACAGCCGGTGCAGCGTGGATCCCAACAACACACAGCCCGTGCAGCGTGGATCCCAACAACACACAGCCCGTGCAGCGTGCATCCCAACAACACACAGCCCGTGCAGGGTGCATCCCAACACACAGCCCGTGCGGCGTGCATCCCAACACACAGCCCGTGCGGCGTGCATCACAACACACAGCCCGTGCGGCGTGCATCCCAACAACACACAGCCCATGCAGGGTGCATCCCAACACACAGCCCGTGCAGCGTGCATCCCAACACACAGCCCGTGCAGCGTGCATCCCAACACACAGCCCGTGCAGCGTGCATCACAACACACAGCCCGTGCAGCGTGCATCACAACACACAGCCCGTGCAGCGTGCATCACAACAACACAGCCCGTGCAGCGTGCATCACAATACACAGCCCGTGCAGCGTGGATCCCAACACACAGCCCGTGCAGCGTGCATCCCAACACACAGCCCGTGCAGCGTGCATCCCGACAACACACAGCCCGTGCAGCCTGCATCACAACAACACACAGCCCATGCAGGGTGCATCCCAACACACAGCCCGTGCAGCGTGCATCCCAACACACAGCCCCCCACCGACAGATAGGTAGTGGCTGAGCATGAGTTGCATTGGCCGCGAGTCAAACCTTGGTCTCCTGCATGAAAAGCGAGAATTCTGCCACCTAACCACCACCGCCTCATTTAAAAATGTCTGTTTTCCTGAGGACGGTCCGAGGCCGTCCCACCCTCTCCAAGGGGCCATCTGGTTCCCTTTCATCACGCCAGACATTGGGAGTTGCCCTCTGCGAATGTGCCAGGAGCTCTGTAGCTGCACAGCTGAACCGGAAACTGAAATCACGTGTGTCTGATAACACTCAATAGCATTCTCCTCAGTGTGAGTCGGTGGGGGAGAAAGACCCAGAAGACACTGCCCCGTCCTCAGGTGCACAGACACAGGGCTGTTCATGCACAGAGGGGTGACACTGCTGCAGGAAGGGAGTGCCTGATCTGGGGGGTGGGATAGAAGGAGCTGCTCTGGGACTATGTTAGTTCAGAAGCGACCCCCCTCCTCCCGCCTGCAAGCAGTCCATGAAATAAGCATTCAGGTGCAAATCACTTATTTGGGGGGGCGATCTCAGGAAGCATGGGGAGACAATGGGGAATGTGAACAGGGAGGGAGAAAAACCTCAAACAGGTAAGTTGTAAGACAAAGAAAGAGATGAAGGGGAACATATATTTTAAAAGTGTCTAGGGATGCAGCCTTGGATGACCAAAATCATAAAGAAATGCAAGAGAGTGATTACTGTGAACATCATACTCATCAATTTAAAGGGAGGGAGGCATGCAGGCCAGGAGAACCCTCATGGAAGTCTTCTGGGCCAAGGCAAATGTCTAGTTCTTGACCTGGGGGCTACCAAGGATGTTCGTCCTAAGATGACTCACGAAGCTGTATATTTGTTTCATGTAGTTTTCCGACTCTCTCTTTTATTTTACAGTAAGAGGGTAAACACACACACACACACACACAAATACTGTAAGAAGAAAATTATGATGAGGCCAGGGAAAATACAAGATAGGAATATATGATGAGGCTACTGGGATTTTAACTCCCCTGACGTGTCCTTCTTGGAGAGAACTCTGGGAGACATTTCAAACTGAAATGACTTTGCACAAAAAGCACGTGCCTTTTGCCTTTGACCTTGCTAATAAATCTAAATAAAGATTTTCTTTAATGATTGATGCCATCCATCTTCCTGGTTTAATTGGTTTGTTCTCATCTTGATAAAAAAGATGAGTGAGCCTGATAATTTTGTGGTTTTCTCATCCAAATGCTTTTTACTTGAGGCTTCAAAGTTTGGTCTAACATGAAGCCTTCATCAGTAGGTTGATGTGAGCATTAGATGAGATCAAATATTGTGATAGTTGTTTACATGCTGTTTTAGTTACCTAGCGCCGCTATAAAAGAAATACCACAAGTGGATGATTTCAACAAACAGAAGCTTATTCTCCCACAGTTTAGGAGGCTAGAAGTCCGAATTCAGGATATCAGCTCCAGAGGAAGCCTCTCTCTCTCTGTAGTCTCTGAAGGAAGGTCCTTGTCATCAATCTTCTCCTGGTCAGGAGCTTCTGGGGTGCGGAGATCCCGGGTCCAAAGGACGTGCTCTTCTGGCTCTCTTCTTGGCGACATGCTCTCTGCTTACTTCTGTCTTTTATATTTCAAAAGAGATTGGTTTAAGACACAATCTAATCTTGTAGATTGAGTCCTCCCTCATTAACATTAACATAGCTGCCACTAATTCTACCTCATCAACATCATAGAGGTTAGGATTTACAACATTCAGGAAAATCACATCAGATGACAAGATGGAGGACAATCACACAAAACTGGAAATCATGGCCTAGCCAAGTTGACACATATTTTGAAGTGACACAATTCAAGCCATGACACATGCTTTGGGTTGTTATGTTGTTGTTGTTGTTAGGTGCTTTCAAGTCGGTTCCGACTTATAGCAACCCTATGTACCACAGAATGAAACACTGCCCGGTCCTGTGCCATCCTCGCAATCATTGTTATGCTTGAGCCCACTGTTGCAGACACTGTGTCAGTCCATCTCGTTGAGGGTCTTCCTGTTTTCCGCTGACCCTGTGTCGTTACAGTTAGTGTAAATGCCCTAGTAGCAATACTTCCTTGATCTGAAAGAACTCTGTCCACATTCAGGGAGAAGGTACTCACTGATCTACTTTCCAATAAGCACATTGTTCAGGAAAGGCCTGAGAAGCTGGAGGTAATGGGGATTCTTTGTGAATGTTAAAACTGGACATTAGAAATATGTCCCTTCATCCTCTGCCTAAACTTGATGTCTCTTTATTGGATCACCAGCAAGCAAACCGTCCAGTCATTTCCTTCCCTCCCTATTCCAGAAAGGATTTAAATCAGTTAGTAGAAATAGACAAATTAAAAATAAAATGAAATTTGTAATCAGTAAGTAAGGACACTAGGGCTAAGAGAAAATGAGAGTAGGAAAGATGAGGCAGTATTTGTGAGCCAACTGTGTAGTCACGGTTCCCAGGATAATTGTCCTCCTTGTACCCAGGCTCCTTTGAAGCTGTGTGAATGTTTTCGGTTTATTAGATTCTCCATTTGCTCTGTACGGAGTGGCTTGTGAAGCAAAGAGAAGCTAGTTTCTAAAAGAGGTGAACTTAGAAAGGAAGAGAACCTAACCTGGTGGTGTCTGCCGGGGCTCACCTGGCGATGTTCTTTCACACAAAGCCCTGCAAGCCCTGGGCATTTATTTGCACATTTAAAACATGTGTTTAGGGAGAGGTCTTGTGGTTCCCACTTGATTTAAGGGAGTTGTTGGGAGAGCAGCCCTCAAGCAATCCCCTGCCCCTGCTCCAGGCTGCCCAATTAGGTCCTGGGGCCTGGAATCATATGGGGAGATAGTACAGTTTGTACTGGACATTCCATCTGACTTGGGGATACATCCCAGGTATGGGCCTGATAAGCAGTTCTTTGTTCTGATTATATGTGTTGTTTATGGATTGAACTGTGCCCCCCAAAATGTGTGTCAACTTGGCTAGACCATGATTTCTAGTATTGTGTGGTTGTCCTCCATTTTGTCATCTGATGTGATTGTCTTATATGTTATAAATCCTAACCTCTATATGTTAATGAGGCAGGATTAGAGACAGTTATGTTAATGAGGCAGGACTCAATCTATGAGATTAAGGTGTATTTTGAATCAATTCCTTTTGAGATATAAAACAGAGAAGTGAGCAGAGAGGAGAGGGACCTCATACTGCCAAGGAAGAAGAGCCACGAGAAGAGTGTGTCCTTTGGACCCAGGGTCCCTGCACTGAGAAACTCATAGACCCAAGGGAAGATTTATGACAACGACCTTCCCCTACTGCTGACAGAGAAAGAAAGCCTTCCCCTGGAGTTGGTGCCCAGAGTTTAGGCTTCTAGCTTCCTAGACTGTGAGAGAATAAATTTCTGTTTGCTAAAGCCATCCACTTGTGGTATTTCTGTTCTAGCAGCACTAGATAACTAAGATACATGTGTGTCACATGGTACCTGGTCAGCTCCAATGTTATATCTATTATTGGTGGGGAGAGAACAGGTCATTCACCTGCAGCATGAGAGGGGTGTGTATCGCTTACCATCAGGGTCGGCTGCAGGGAGCAACTATGGGGGAATGACCATAGAGGACCAACACCCTCTACTGATGCTGATATTACTCTGCTTCTTTTTCCCATAAATAAATGATATTTTATCCAGTGCTTGTGTGAACCATGTTTCTATTGGCGACCTTTGCACCTGCTCAACAGAAGCCCTACTCCTCTAATGACCTTCAGTGTTTGCCAGAAAAATAAAAAGTGTTATGATCTGCCATTTAGGAATTCATCAAGCCTTTTAAAATCAAATAACTGGGATGGGGGTGGGGAGAAGCAGACAAACATTCTGACAAAATGATAAACAATGATAGTTCTCAAAAGTTGAATAATGTTGGGTTATACTCAATAGATATCAAGAAATACAAATTCCAAAGAAAAGAGCAGCTATGTGGTGTTGTAACTTGGTGTTTTCAATAAAGCAACAATCCTGACATCACCCTCACTTAGATGACGTTTCCCACCTGCCTTATCCTGACTAACTCATCTACTTTTATGTTAAACATAATTCTTCTATAATTCCTTTTTTTTTTCCTTTAAATTTTGCATCACATGAAATAAGGTCTTTGGAGATGTTTTACTCTGGAATAATGGTACGTTTAACGAGGATGTGATAGGATGTGGGGAGAGAACATTCCCTCAGGTTTATCAGCCAAGGGTCTCAAGTACAAGCAACAGAAAGACTAAGTGACACAGCCATGCTGGGCGTTTGGATACTGGCTCACATGCTACAGGCACATGCACACACGTGCACACACACTACACTTTCAGACACTCCCACATACAGTCAACACACACACACATACTCCCCACTCACAGACACATGTACACACATGCACTCACATGTTGATAATAATAAGTGCCACTTTACACAGCAGAAATCACACTGCGGGTGGAGAACAAATTTGTTCAGTGTATGTTTAGGTGGGTACAGCAAAAACAGATGACTCTCCTGACAGCGAAGGCAGGACACTGCCACAGAAAGAAGTATCCTTGAAGCAGGAGAGCATCGTTAAACTCAGTCATATTTCTATTTCTTCAACTTGATTAGTTGATTGGAATTACTTAATTATGAGTAATAGATTTATTGCATAGCTCCTGGATCATTAATGTTCTGTATTCTTTAGCTTCTCTGATTAGCAGAATAGAAGAGATTTATATCACTTACCAGAAACCCTGGTGAATCGACTCGACGGCACTGGGTTTTTTTTTATATCACTTACAAATTAATGCTTCTGTGGCAAGTAACTGAAACATCTCCCTAGCAGTGGCTTTGAACAGGGTAAAAAAAAAAAAAAAAAAGAACAGGGTAGCAGTTCTCAAACTTTTTGTTGCCAGGACCTCTTTATACTCTTAAAGATTATTCTTGATCCCGAAGAGCTTTTGTTCATGTGACATACGATGTGTTAGAAATTAAAAATGATAAATTCAAAAAATATGTGTTAATTCATTTCAAATAACACCAGTAAACTCGCTACACGTTGTTAAATATTAAATAAAAATTAATGGCCATTGGTGACAGGTGCAAAAGCTTTCCAAGAACAATAAATCAAAATGAACAATTGTGCTAGGTACAAGCCTTGACAGAACAATAAGACGTTTTTCAAAATGTTCTAACCACAGGGACTTTTCTAGAAAAACAACCTGGCATTGAAGGATGTTTCTGATTCACCATGCAAGACACCACCAATCCCCACCAGACAGCATACCTATGAAACCCATGAAGAAAGCCCTCTGCTTTGTAAATCTCCCCTTCAAATTAAAGACATACCTAAGACCCAAACATTGTAACTTCTTTACTAGGAATCCCTGCCCCCCGCCTTTAAAACCCTGTACTTGTGCGCTTGATTCAAGCTCCTTTGACTGTGCTACCTGCTGATTTAAGTTAACTAGTTGATTGTTTTCTCCTTTCGACCATGTTAACTCATAAATTTTTAGAAAAATAATTGTCTTTTCAAAACAAAAAATTACTAACAGTAGTGTCATTACTTACATTTTTACAAATCTCTTTAATGTCTGGCTTAACAGAAGACAGCTGTGTTCTCATATCTACTTCTGCATTGAATTGTTGTGGTATTTTGTTTTGGTTGAAGCATATGAAGAAAATCTGGCCACACACACATGTGTAATTTGAAAAGAGAGGAGAATTTTAATAGCCTTTTCAGATAATTGTGGGTACCACATTTTTATGCAAATAACATGCACGTTCTAAATTTTTTCCAACCTCGCTATTCCCCTGCAAGGTATTTTCATTAAGTGTGCTGTGCTATTTTACAGCATGTAAACGCAGAACTGCATGTTATCTGCGTAAAAATATGGTATTTTTCCTTGATCCTACACAAAAAATCAACAAACTATAGTTCTTAAAGGTTAGGTGCAATTTGGAATCTGAAATCATATTAATGAACTTTTTACATACTGTGACACTAAAATTCATTATAGTATCTTGCACTTTGAATGGATATTTTATCTATGCATGGTTTTGTAACATTACATGTTGTTTGAAAAATATTGGTTCACTGAGTTAAGTAGAAATTCCAAATACTGACATAGCTTATGAAAAAAATCACATTTGTTAATTTCACCACCATCTCACGAGAGAAGTCTTTAAGCATTGGGAAACTGTCAAGCTAATGGTGCAAGCTTTTCAGAATTGTACTTTTTGACTTGAAAGATTAAATTTTATCATTGTCAACAAATGTCAGTTGTTTTTCTTGAATTGATAGGTTCATTTATTCACTTCTGAGAAAATACTGCCAGATATTCAAGTCCGAAAATTCATAATTTATCAAGAAGCGGTGCTCTGTGAAAAAGTGGCTAGTTCAGCTGGAAACTCAAACAATTGCATAAGTGCTTTCCCATATGAGAAAACCATCTTATGTAAGTATGCAGCAGAAGTGCCTTATGAAAACTTCTCATTTTGTCACACAGAAGATTAAAAAGGCTTTATACTTAGAGTTTGAGATTTAATAAAACAATGTCTCTTACAGCTTTGTCAAGAACATTCTTAAGTGAAACTGGCTTCTTTTTACTGGGAATCCATGGCAACGAAGAGCACAGTGACTGCTGGTTCAGTTGGGCACCATGAATTGATTCTCGTTGTGCCTGCAGCTCTGTATCATCAGTGTGATTATCAGTACAGCGAAAAAGGCAAATATCATCTTAGCAATATTATGAAAATGATTTTGATTTTGAAAACCCCCTGAAAGGTCTTGGGGTATGATTGAACAGATTCATGAGATGGTAAGTCAGGTATGACATGGGAAAGAGGAGTCAGGGTGGTTGTGAAAAGCAACTACATTTATTATGGTTGCAGCTCCCAGTGAGGTACACAGCACAGCATCCACTCAGGGCCACGCAGGAGCACAGCCGGATGAGGAACTGGTGGCAGTTGACTTTATTGGTGTTTCAGGATGGGGCTAAGCAGTTAGCTGTGTTTGTCTGTGGTGGGCTAGTTATTTTTTTAAAGCTAGCATGTAGGGGGAAGTAGCTGGAGTTCCCAAGGGGATAACCAAAGGGGACCAAATGGTGTTTATTTCACTGCACCAGAGGGGCCCTGAAACTAGGGCATAGGGCAGAGGCCTGCTCTCTGGGTTGAGCCCTGCAGGCTGGAGCTCAGAACATTAGAGCATCAACAATGATTTAAATTGTTAATGCAGGGTAACCTAGGGTTCTACAAACCATATTATAAGAACCACTGAAATAGGGATTTATTTTTCTTGTAAGCCACCTGAAGATAGGTAATTACTGGTTGTGGTTTAGTGGCTCAATGATGTCAGAGGTTTAGGCAGATGTCTCTAAAATTCTCTTGGGCTTTTCCCTCACAGTTTCAAGATGGCTACAGCAGCTCCAGGCATCATATCCTCACCCAGTATTCACTGCCAGGAAGAGGGGGCAGTACCAGGCTCCTCTCATATCAGGGGAGGAAATATCTTTCTAAAAAAAAACCTTGTATCGCCCTGTGCAACCCTGGGGGAGGCTCAGAAATGGAGTGTTTGGGTTGTCCCGCCTCTGTGGAGGGAGTTAGGCAGGGAAGACAAGGTTAGCAATAGGAAGCCATACTACCTGAACAATTAAGTAGTTCTGGGCTTCACAGTTTCCCATTTTTAACAAAACCAAAGTCCATATCTGATTTTTTATTTCTTTTTTCAAAGAAGGGATATATATATAATTTTGTTTTTACAATACCTCATAAGGGCTTTTTTCAGAATTAAATAAGTTAACAGAAAATAGATAAAGCGCTTGAAATGGTGTCTGACATAAACACTCAATAAACACCATCATCATTATTACATACCAGCAGGCAGAGGTGTTGATGAGCTGGCCACAGTCCACTTTTCCATCAGCTCTCTGTCTACCCTCCTAGCAGAACATCTGCTGGAGCCCTCTAACAAACCTGAATGAGAGATCCTTGGGTGCCACAAACGGTTTGTGCTCGGCTGCTAACTAAAAGGCTGGCGGTTGAAACCTACCTACCAGTGCTATGAACAAAAAGCCCGGTGATCTACTTACGTAAACATTACAGCCAAAAAACCTTATGGAGCTCGATTCTACTCTGTGCTTAAAATAATAATTAAACTCAAAAAGATTGAAACATAAGGTTTATTCTGAGCAGTTATTCTGTATGCATATAGGGAGACCATTCTGATTCTAAAAAAAGTAAATGGCTCAAAGTAGGCTAGTTACAATGAAGCTTATAAAAAGAAGAGGAGGGAGAAGAATAGAAGATCAACCTTTGGCTAATCTTAACATGGATTGAACTGTGTCTCCCCAAAATATGTGTCAATTTGGCTAGGCCATGATTTCTAGTATTGTGCAGTTGTCCTCCATTTTGTGATCTGATGTAATTGTCCTATGTCTTGTAAATCCTAATCTCTGCCTGTCGTTAATGAGGCAAGTTATGCTCTGACCTGATGTAAGAGGAATTTCTCTGGGGTGTAGACTGCATCACCTTTTATCTTACAAAAGATAAAAGAAGAGAGAAGAAAGCGGAAATTCAGGGACCTCAATACCACCAAGAAAGAAGAGCCAGGAGCAGAGTGTCCTTTGGACCCAGAGTCCCTGGACTAAGAACCTCGTAGATGCAGGAGAAGATCTGATGCCAAGACACATGGAAATTTCCAAGGCAAGCCAGGCCCACAGATGTTAAAAGAAGGCAAGGGCCTTCCCCCAGAGCCAACAGAAAGAGAAAGCCTCCCCCAAGAGCTGGTGCCCTGAATTCAGACTTCTGGCCTCCTGAATTGTGAGAGAATAAATTTGTTTGCTAAAAGCACTCAGTTGTGATATTTCTGTTATAGCAGCACGAGGTGTCTAAGATGCCTGCCCTCCTCCTTTTCCTAAGATCAGTTGACAGCAGATCACAAGGTGGTCTCTGGCCTGGCTGCTAAAAATATGGCCCTCCACCTACCTGCAGCTTGAGACCTTTTGAAATTTAAATTAAATAAGTCTTTTTCATTAAATCAAGAGGTAATGATGTTGTTGTTGATTATCCTTTCCTAGCAGGATAAGGAAATCTTGGTGGTGTAGTGGTTAAGTGCTACGGCCAGTAATCAAAAGGTCAGCAGTTCGAATCTACCCCATGCTCCTTGGAAACTCTATGGGGCAGTTCTACTCTGTCCTATAGGGTTGCTATAAGTCGGGATCGACTTGATGGCAACAGGTTTTTTTTTTTTTGCAGGAAAAGACAAATTTACATTGCTTTAAAGCAGCTTTTGGAGCCCTGGTGGCGCAGTGGATAAGAGCTATCACTGCTAACCAAAAGGTCAGCAGTTTGAATTCACCATCTGCTCCTTGGAAACCCTATGGGGCAATTCTCCTCAACTCAACGGCAAGGGGTTTAAAGCAGCCTCTGATGGAAAAAAAAAAAAAAAGTCAATGCCTTTGTTGTTTGGATCAGGCTTTTTACAGTTAATATTTGGTTTCATGGGTAAGAGAAAACCTTAAAATCAAAGTAAGATGCCTGTTATTTTCTCTTTGACATCTGTACCACACGGGGTTGCCATGAGTCAGAATTGACTTGACAGCAACTACCTAGTGACCCAGTGCCGTTGAGTCGACGATTCTGACAGCAACTAGTTTGGTGTTTTTGTTTTAACCTTCACTAACCCACCTACTATAAGAGCCCTGGCAGTGCTAACCAAAAGGTTGGTAGTTCAAGCCCACCAGTGGCTCTGCGGGAGAAAGATATGACAGTCTGCTTCTGTAAAGATTTACAGCCTTGGAAACTGAATGGGGCAGTTCTCCTCTGCCTTATAGGGTCACTATGAGTCAGAATCAACTCGATGGCACTGGGTTTGGGTTTGAGCTCACCTACTGCCATACCTTTTGAGGTGCAGTCCTCCTACAATGATTTTCCTATCCTTCCCCTTGAAGGAACCTGTCCTTCCCCTACATGTCCATCCAGGTGGAGGTTGTATCTCTTACTGCCAGTGTTGGGAGCAGAGCTGGTTTTATGGGTGGGTGACCAGTGCAGTCACACAGGGCCCTGTGCTCAGAAGGGCTGCCCACTTGAGGCCCAATGCCCTGTGGTAGCCATCTTGAAATTCTTAGCAACTTTATCTTTGAAGTTATGTTCTTTTAAAAATATTTTATTGTGCTTTCTGTGAAAGATTGCACAGCAAATTAGGCTTCCATTTAACAATTAAATTGTGCAGTGGCATTGGTGACTGTTTTCACAGTGTGTCAACATTCTCATTGATTCTGTTCTGGATGTTTCGTTTTCAGTAATATCGTTACCCTTTCATCTTTGCTTTAGAGTAATTGTTGACCATTTGGTCTCATATAGATGATTTTTAAAGGTGTGCAGTACTCACTGGTAATATTTATTCTATAAGCAAATCTGTTATTTAGCTAAAAGGTGACCTCAGGTAGTTTTGGTTCAAGGTTTATGGAATATCTCAAGGTGATAGTATCAGGAAGTCTTCTAGTCTCAACTGGTCCAGTGTCACGGGTTGAATTATGTCCCCCCCAAAATATGTGTATCAACTCGGTTAGGCCATGATTCCTAGTATTGTGTGGTTGTCCTCTATTTTGTGATTGTAATTTTATGTTAAGAGGATTAGGGTGGGGTTGTAACACCACCCTTCCTCAGGTCACCTCCCTGATCCAAGGTAAAGGGAGTTTCCCTGGGGTGTGGCCTATATCACCTTTTATCTCTCAAGAGATAAAAGGAAAGGGAAGCAAGCAGAGAGTTGGGGACCTCATACCACCAAGAAAGCAGCACCAGGAACAGAGTGCGTCCTTTGGACATGGGGTCTCTGCGGCCGAGAAGCTCCTGGACCAGGGGAAGATTGAGGGCAAGGACCTTCCTCCAGAGCTGACAGAGAAAACCTTCCCCTGGAGCTGACACCCTGAATTTGGACTTTTGACCTATTAGACCGTAAGAGAATAAATTTCTCTTTGTTAAAGCCATCCACTTGTGGTATTTCTGTTATGGCAGCACTAGATAAATAAGACATCCAGAAAGTCTGGACTTCTTAAGAATTTGGGTTCTGTTCCACGTTGTTCTCTCATTCTATCAGGATCCATCTGTTGTGGCCCTGATCAGAACAGCCATTAGTGACAGCCAGGTAAATTTGTGTTTTCTAAGTGAAGTCTATGAGCAAGTGGCGGTTCAGTGGTAGAATTCTCACTTTCTGTGCTGGAAACTTGGGTTCACTTCCCAGCTAACGCACCTCACATGCAGCCATCACCCCTCTGCCAGTGGAGGCCTGCGTATTCCTAGGATGCTGAGCAGGTTTCAGCGGAGCTTCCAGACCAAGTTGGATTAGGAAGAAGGGCTGGTGACCGACTTTTGAAACTCAGCCAATGAAAACCTTATGGGTCACAAAGGTCTTATCTCCAACTGATTGTGGGGATGGCGCAGGACTGGGCGGCATTTAGTTCCATTGTATATAGGGTTGCCATGAGTCAGGGCCAACTCAATGGCTGCTACCAACAACAAGCTGAAGTCTGATGGGACAATGAAGCATGTCTTGGAGGCTTAGAACCTGGCCCATGCAGGCTTCTGCCTCCCACTGCTTCCACAGCTTCTTGGCTGTTCCATCCCCCTCTCTTTGGTGTCCTTGGCCCCAACTGGCCTCCCTACTCTGGCCTAGCAATCGCTGTTGACCCCTTCTTCAGTGGGAGCCTGGGTGTGAGGAGGGTGAGTGTTGGTTGTTGTGGCCCACAGCTGGCAGGAGGGAGAGCCTGCCAGCTGCTGGGTTGTATCCACACATGAATGCCAAATTGCAGGGCAGGGCCCCTGTGCACCTGTGAAGGTCTGCACTCACCCTGTGCAGAAAGCATGATATTAAATTCCCAATAAAAAATACCGTGATGGGCCAAAAGAGAGACCATGGAAGAGAGGAAACAGCTTTTGTAGTTTAGTACCTTTGTTGACACTTGTTTTCCTGATTTTGAACCAGGGGCCCACATTTTCATTTTGCACTAGGCCCTGCAAATTATATTGCTGGCCCTGGTTGAGAGCTGCTGACTGATGCTTCACCCCCAGCATAGAAACGATGGCTTCTCCCCATCAGCTACAAGGTAAGATCACTTCCCGATGGATGGGAACATAGGCAAGTGAGGCCATCCAGAGCCCACAGAAGCCCAATGAGTGAAACAAGGTATCTAAAACAGGGCTGACAGGTGAGGCACTGGTCAGCAGGGAAGCACAGTGCTGGCTGAGCCACCACACTCCCTCTGGGGTAAGTGCCGTGAACGCTGGACTTCTCATCTTGCATGCAGGTGGCTGGCCAGGCTGCCCCCGCAGGATGAAGGGAGGGTGTGCCACCTACAAACTTCATGTCTATAGCCCCAGCAATGCCACCCCTTAGCCTGGCACTGATGCCAGGCTCACCAAACTCTGAGGACAATGTGGATCCCCATGGGGTCAACTTACAGGAAGAAATTGGTAGAGAGATTTAAGAAGCAGAAAATAAAACAATACTGTGTACAGTATGTAGCTTTTGTCTCACTAATGTGATTCAAATTTTCTTTAAATACTGGCAAATAGAGGATATTGAATAATCCCTCCTACCTCTCTTTTCTTTCCACGTCTAATACCATTATTCTATATTATGTTCTTAATGTATCACCCCAGACTCCTATAGGTCTGCTTTTTTTCCCCTCTTAAATCTTATTTCTCCATATAGTGAAGTCATAGAAGTACAGGGTTTCTTTCACACTGAACTTTTATTTTTATCAGCTTTGTTCATAAAAACTGGATACCCAAATATGCTCAAAAAGGTGAATGCAAAAATTGTGGTGTATCTGTGCTACATGCAGCAATAAAAGGGACGAGCTGCTGATATGTTCATTGACATGGATTCTCAAATGCATTATGCTAAGTGATACGGCCAGAATCAAAAGGCTACACAGTGGATGCCACGTACTTGGACAGCTGTCAGGGATTCACAGTCAGGGGTGGGTTTGATTAAAAAGGGGCAGCACCAGGGAGGTTTCTGGAGGGAAGAGCAGTGCTGTTCTATACTTTCATTGTGCAACTGAACGTAACACTTAACGCATTTGCCAACTCATATAACTGTTGAGAAACAGTTTTAAATCTCCAGCAATTTAGATTTTGGGGGTCCACGGAGTTGGGGTGACCTGCCCAGGCCATTTGTCTTTACATGTCCTTTTGAACCCTGAGCCTTGAAGAAACTGGTTTCTGAACGAGGGTCTAGATAAGCTTGTAAAGACCATTTTGCCTTAGGCATTGTGCTCTTTTGAAGAATTTGGTCAGTTTTGGCAAACAGAGATTCCAAAGTTCAGATTAGGGCTAAATTTTAGGGTAAATCAGTAATTATTTTAATTGTTCTCAGGACAATGCTTGCAGGCTGCAAATTGTTTTTATCAGTTTTGTTTCAGCCCTTTTCCATGGCAGTGTTGATAAGATTGGGTAAAAGAATTTTTGGAAATTCTTTTCATCTTTGGAACATTGGTCGCTATGAGTTGGAATTGACTCGACGGCACTGGGTTTGGTTTTTTGGTTCAGTCAAAATGTTGGAACCCTGGTGGCGCAGTGGTTAAGAGCTCAGGCTGCTAACCAAAAGGTTGGCAGTTCAAATCCACCAGCAGCTCCTCGGAAACCCTGTGGACCAGTTCTACTCTGTCCTATGAGGTTGCTATGAGTCCGAATCGACTCAACGGCAATGGGTTTTGTTTTTTTTTGTTAGTCGAAATGTTACCCAATTTTGCAAATTGTATGTTAAATAAATTTCAATTGATTTCTATTATTGGCTTAATATGATTGTTTTAACACTGTACATGACAAAAGTAAATTACAGTTTTCAAAATTAAAAAAAATAAAATGTTTATAAGCAATGAAAAATGACTGTAAAAAATAGCAAATTACGGAGAAGCAAAATGAGAAAAGAAATCACTCATAATCTAACAAAGGAAGGAGAATCCCTGTTCTGGGACTCACACTGAACATTTAGATATTTGGGGTCGAGGTTCATGCCCTGCTGTGTCTATTACTTAGACTTCTACTGTGGTGCTGCCATCTTTTCTCCATGCCTGCACCTTCTTTTCCAACTCCACTGGCATACTGATTCCAGAATAATCTTAAAGCATTACTGGGAATACACTCGAGGAGTCAAGTAGCAATTCTTTAGCTTGACATCAGGCTGTTTTGATCACTTCTAAATACGAGAGCCATCTTAGGGTAGGTATAAAACCCAGGCTTCTCACTTCAATGTCCTTCACTCCCAATGGACCAACTACCAAGGAAAACGAGTCATGAAGACTTGTCTTAGTTTCCCAGCTGCTATACCAAAGCACCACAAAGGCTTTAAAGAGTAGGTCTTTCTTATCTCACAGTTCTGGAGGCTTGTTGTTTTTAGCTGCTGTCAAGGTGGCCCCCAACACATGGTAATCCCATGCACAACAGAATAAAACTCTGCCCGGTCCGGCACCATTCCCACGATCAGATGTGGATTGGACTCTTGTGATCCACAGGGTTTCCACTGACTGATTTCTGAAAGTAGGTTGTCAGGCCTTTCTTCCTAGTGCATCTTAGCCTGGAAGCTCTGCTGAAACCTGTTTAGTGTCACAGTAACATACAAGCCTCCACTGACAGGTGGTAGCTGCACATGAGATGCACTTGCTGGGAATCAAACCTGGGTCTCCTGCATGGAAGGTGAGAATTCTACCACCGAACCACCACTGCCCCCTCTGGAGGCTAGAAGTCTCAATTCAGACCAGCAGGGCTACACTCTCTCTGTCAGTTCAGGGGAAAGTCTTTCCTCACTTCCTTTAGCTTCTGGCAGCCCTGGGCATTTCCTGGTGTTCCTTGGCTCACATGGTGTCTTCCTCTTGTGTGTGACCCTGTTCCTGTGTCTGCCCTTCTTTTTTATAAGAAACCACTCAGAAAGAATTAGAATTAGGACCTTCCTTACTCAACTATAACCTAACCTCATGAACATAACAAAAGAAAACTGTTTTCCCACACAGGGTCACATTTACAGGTACAAGGATTTGGACTTTAGCATATCTTTTGGGGGATGCAATTCAATCCATAACTGACCTCATGATACCAGTCTCTAGGAAAAAGTATGTAAGTACAGGGAAATAAATAACTCAAGCATGAATATTTAAAACCAGGAAATTCAGTATATTTGTATACCGGGATGTGTGATTTGTTTACTAGGCTGATCAGAGCAAAAAAAGTTCCCTAATTATATTTATATATTCATATATTCATAAGTGGTGCGAGACATATACTCGTTCCTTACTTATCAACATGGTTAGGTTCCAAAGACTGGGTCATTACACGAAAATGGATGACCACATCAAATCACAAAATGGAGGAGACTACATCATTACATAACTGCCAAACCACTGAGAATCATGGCCCAGCCAAACTGATGCATAATCTTAACCATCGAAGCCAGCATTACTCTTGCCTTGCACCGCAGCATTCATTACTGCCATATGTACGTCATTAATGCACAAAATAGTCGAATAGTAGTTTTTTTGCTATTGCTGTAAATGCGTAATGTTGGATAATGAGATAGTTGATAAATGAGGAGTGGCTGTAAATGAATCATCATATGTACATCTTCGAAGTGAAAAGAAAAAGTCAATTTCACATCAAGTAGCTGAAGGGTCACATTTTCTTCATATACTGCTTTTTGACACGGAGAACGTATGGCAACAAAAAGTATGCGTGCCTAAATACTTGATCCAATACCCTTACTCAGGGAGCACTTCTCTAATGAGAAATATCTCTGTTTCAAAACGCTGAGTGCTTACATAGTGAGCCAGGAAAGGCAGAGCAATGGCTGTACTGTAGTATTTCTCCTCAGAGTCTTAGAAGACCTCATCTGCCCAGCCCGTCATTGTTAGCCCTCCAGAAACATTTTACTTTTCAGTCTCTGTCACGACTGTAGGCCAGCAAACATTATTACATCAGGGGAGATGCAGAAAAAGTTGCCCTTAAGTTAGGGTGGGAAATGTATGATAGGGTAGAATACATAGGTAGCAAACTATATTTAAAGTGGTGGCAGGGATCAGGGGAGAGGGAACTCAGGGAGGGAAGGCAGGCTTGAGGGACCTGGCACTGGGGTGTCATGCCAGTCTCAGGAGCAAGCACCACTGTCCACTTGGGCCATGATTGTTCAGCATGTGTGAAGCTGAGGAGCCTGCTGCTGATCCCTTTTACGTGTCCTGGAAGGGAGTTTGGTATGAACTGACTTTGCATGTCCAAGCTGGGCAACTAGGGGACACCTCATCCTGTTCCTGCAACCCATTTGTGAGTGCCCCTGTACTCCATGGAGGAGAATTTCATTCCAACAAAGGCAGGAAAGAGTGCTGGGCCTTGTTCTCCATCTCTTGACACCTGTAGCCCACTCCCAACCTAGGGAAAGGCTAGTGGATTGTGTTAGTGAGGCAGCCAGAGGTGGGACGACATGGTGTTACCCAAGCTTCGTGAAATAGGAAGGGCCTTGAGAAAGATTTTTTCCAGGCTGGTTGGTCCAGAAGGATCAGCAATGAAGTGGAGCTGAAGGAATTGACTGGGCTGGCCCCCATGCAAGTGTTTGAGGGTGAGAGACGCCCAGGAAAACAGTCATCTTCCTCATTTGCACAGACCCAGAAGCTCCAAGATGCCAACCCCGGAGGAGACGCTCCAGCTGGCCAGGTGGCCTTGACTCTGCTCACCCAGAATTTCAGTCCCCAGAAGGCTGCCCTTCACCAAGGGTAGATGCTCTCACCAGGAACCTCCACACATCACTTCTGTCAGCACACTGAAGGCAGCAGTATTTATACAGATAGTTTGGAATTTTCTCGGGTGGGTGTCACTCACTCAAAGAAATGTTCTCTACTTTAGCCCGCTGTTGTGTTTTTTTTTTTTTTAAAGCCAAACAGATAAAAATACAGTCTTGATAATGAGTTTAACTACAATTCATTCATCTTATTTCTGAGCTTCAACAAAAATCAGGGACCTTCGCATGCAAGATTTATATTGCATACAGTTCCTCTCAATTTTTCTTCTGATTTGTCTATAAATTTCCCTCTCTCTTCCACAGGTACAGCGAATCAAGTTTTTTTTTTTTGGCAATATGCTTCATGTAACAGCATCAATCCCACCAAGGGTTCTGCTGAGTTTCTGCTCCTTTGAGAGAACTGACAAAACCGACAGGTTGAGCCAGCAGATGACAAGTTTCCCCTATTTCTATTTGCAGGCAGTTCCTGAAGAAGCTCAAATGTCACCTTCCCATGATTCACACCTTCTCTGACCACTCAAGTTAAAATTGTGCCCCTCCCTTCCCCCTTCTCAGCTTTCTCTTTTTTCTCCAAAGCAATTATCACTACCTCATGTACAACATATTTTCCTTGTGACGAATGGAATTTTTAATTCTCAGGGAACCCAAACTTTCTGGAGCCATTGAGGTCAAAATGACTCACCTGAGACCACTGTGCAGAGGCAATCTTCCAACCTTAAACCTCGAAACAAAAACCCATCTCCTGAAAGTAACCTTTAAATCAACTAATGTTGTTGTGTGCTGTCTCGTCAATTCTTACTCATAATGACCCTACAGGACAGAGTAGAACTGCCCCAAGGGTTTCCTAGGCTGTAATCTTTCCTGCCACCACCTGTGTCAGTTCGTCAGAAAAGACCAAAATGGATGTCAGAAGAGACTCTGAAATTTGCTCTTGAACATAGAGTAGTTAAAACAAATGGAAAAAATGAAGTAAAGAAGCTGAACAGAAAATTTCAAAGGGCAGCTTGAGAAGACAAAGTAAAGTATTATAATGAAATGTGCAAAGGGCTGGAGTTAGAAAACCAAAAGGGAAGACCATGCTCACATTTCTCAAGCTGAAAGAACTGAAGAAAAATTTCAAGCCTTGAGTTGCAATTTTGAAGGGTTATATGGGGAAAATATTGAATGATGCAGGAAGCATAAAAAGTAGACGGAAGGAATACACAGAGTCACTATACCAAAAAGAACTGATCGGTGTTCAACCATTTCAGTAGGTAGCATATGCCCAAGAACCAATGGTACTGAAAGAAGAAATCCAGGCTGCACTGAAGGCATTGACAAAAAACAAGGCTCCAGGAATTGATGGAATACCAATTGAAATCCTTCGACAAATGGGTGCAACGCTGGAAGCGCTCCCTCCTCTCTTGCCAAGAAATTTGGAAGATAGCTACCTGGCAAGCTCGCTGGAAGAGATCCGTATTTGCGCCCATTCCAAAGAAATGTGATCCAACAGAATGTGGAAATTATCAAATGATATCATTAACATCACATGCAAGTAAAATTTTGCTGAAGATCATTCAAAAACAGTTGCAGCAGTACATCCACAGGGAACTGCCAAAAATTCAAGCTGGATTTAGAAGAGAATGTAGAACGAGAGATATCATTGCTGATGTCAGATGGATCTTGGCTGAAAGCACAGAATACAGAAAGATGTTTGCCCATGTTTTATTGACTATGCAGAAGCATTCGATTGTGTGGATAATAAAAAATTATGGATAACATTGTGAAGGATGGGAATTCCAGAACACTTAATTGTGCTCCTTCGGAACGTGTATACAGACCAAGAGGCAGTTGTTCGAACAGAGCAAGGGGATACTGTGTGATTTACAGTCAGGAAAGGCGTTTGTCAGGGTTGTATCCTTTCACCATATGCTGAGCAAATAATCGGAGAAGCTGGACTCCACAAAGAACATGGCATCAGGTTTGGAGGAAGACTCATTAACAACCTACGATATGCAAAATGACACAACCTTGCTTGCTGAAAGTGAAGAGGGCTTGAAGCACTTACTGATGAAGATCAAAGACTACAGCCTTCAGTACGGATTGCACCGCAACATAAAGAAAACAAAAATCCTCACAACAGGACCAATAAGTCACATCATGATAAACGGTGAAAAGACTGAAGTTGTCAAAGATTTCATTTTACTTGGATCCACAATCAACACTCATGAGAGCAGCAGTCAAGAAATCAAAAGAGGCATTGCACTGGGCAAATCTGCTGCAAAAAACCTCTTTAAAGTGTTCAAAAGCAAAGATGTCACTTTGAGGGCTAAACTGCGCCTGACCTAAGCCACGGTATTTTCAATCACCTCATATGTATGCGAAAGCTGGACAGTGAATAAGGAAGACAGAAGGAGAACTGATGCGTGTGCATTACGGTGTTGGTGAATGATATGGAATATAGCACGGACTGCCAGAAGAATGAACAAATCTGTCTCGGAAAAGACACAGTCAGAATGCTTCTTGGAAGGGAGGATGATGAGATTTCGTCTCACATACTTTGGACACGTTATCAGGAGGCACTAGTCCCTGGAGAAGGATATCATGCTTGGTAAAGGGTCAAGGAAAAAGAAGAAGAGATGGACTGACAAAGTGGCTGCAACAATGGGATCAAACATAGCAGTGATTGTAAGATGTTGAAGGACTGGGCAGTGTTTCGTTCAGTTGTAGATAAGGTCACTATGACTTGGGATGGACTCAATGGCACCTAACAACTAACAACAGCAATCTTTCCGGAAGCAGATCGCCTGATCTTTTTCTTCGGGGAAGCAGGTGGTGGGTTCCAACTGCTGACTTTTCTGTTAGCAGCCAAGTGCTCAACCATTGCACCACCAGGGCTCAGTCAAACAATTGTCTAGCTTAATTAGTAAACAATGTTTGCCTTGGATATTGTGCCCTTCTGAAGAATTATCTATGTATGGTCAGTTCTGACAGCAGCAATTCCAAAGGTCAGACTAGAAGCTATGTTTTAAGGTCAATCAGCAGTTATCTGAATTGTCCTTCAAGAAAATGTTGTAAGGAATCCCACAAGTCCACAGGCTATTTCCATGGCAATGTGTGATCACTATCTATAAGCTGGAGTATAAGAATCTGTGAAGGGTCTTTGGAAATACTGCCCCAACTTGCAAATCGTATATTAAATAAACTTCAATCAATATCTATTACTGGCCTAATATTGTTTTTATTTTAACACTTGTTTATCTTGTTTTTTGTTGTCCCCCTGGAATGTCAGCTCCCTGAGGCTGGGGCAGGGCCTGGTCTAGGACGAGACCAGCGAGGTGCGCGCGGCTCAAGGGCAGGGTGGGATCCATCTTTTTACAAATTCTTGA
The DNA here is from genome assembly GCF_030014295.1 of Loxodonta africana. Lineage (NCBI taxonomy): Eukaryota > Metazoa > Chordata > Mammalia > Proboscidea > Elephantidae > Loxodonta > Loxodonta africana. The sequence goes on from NC_087350.1 coordinate 2,802,514, forward strand.
TTATCTTGTTCATTATGAGCTTTTCTGCCTTAATTGTGAACTTTTAAACTTGCACTAAAATATTATTTATCTTGATGACTGAGTTTTTGGCGCTCCCTTAAAATTTGCACCCCACGAAAATTCCTCACTCCCTTCACCGCAGACCCAGCCCCGGCACGGAGTTTTAACTATTTACTGCTGCCATCTCCAGAGCCTAGAACAGTGCTTGGCACATTACCCCTCGTTCCCTAAATAAGACATTCTTTAAGAACCGCCCTCCCCCAATTTTATCCAAGATTCCACAAACCTTTCCAGCCAGGAAGCAGACAGCCCGAAAGAACAGCCAGGTCTCCTCACCGCGGCGTCCCAGCCCTGCTCCAAGGCTAACCGCCCCTTGCTCCTCCCCCCACTTCCCGGTCCTCCTTCTCAGGCTCTAGGTGGCGGCAAGGTCTCTAGTGAGACCAGCACTCAAGTGCGCCAGCGAGCTGGTGGCGGAATACCTGCGGTAGGACGGAGCCCAAGTCGGGGTGGGGCGCGCAAGGCGCGGGGCGGGCCGGGCTGGGCTCCCGGAGGCGGGCACGGAGCTGCTGGCTCGGCCGCCTCAGACGCGGCAGCTGGGGTAGCCGGCGCCGGCGAGTGTGGCTCTCCCCAGTGCGGACGCCCCTGCCCCTGTCCGGCGGGAAGCCGAGGCTGCGGTCCCGGCGGGGGCGCCCCGGGGCCAGGGCCGGGCCCGCGCGCAGGTGGCCGTCCCGGTGCCGCGCCATGGTGGACGTGCTGGGCGGCCGGCGCCTGGTGACCCGCGACGGCGCGGCGGTGGAGGCCGAGGCGGCGCTGCAGAACAAGGTGGTGGCGTTGTTCTTCGCGGCGGGCCGGTGCGCGCCGAGCCGCGACTTCACGCCGCTGCTCTGCGACTTCTACACGGAGCTGGTGGACGAGGCGCAGCCGCCCGCGCCCTTCGAGGTGGTCTTCGTGTCGGCCGACTGCAGCGAGGAGGAGATGCTGGGCTTCATGCGCGAGCTGCACGGCGCCTGGCTGGCGCTGCCGTTCCACGACCCGCTCCGGCTGTGAGTGTCCCCGCCCCTCGCGTCTGCGGCGCGTCGAGGTCCCGACCACCCACCTCCCCTCGGGTCCCGTCTCCTGGGGATCTTTCAAGACCTGGGAGGACCTACTGGTTCGAACACTATAGCCGGCTTCAGCACCCCCAGCAGGGCTTGGTGATCGCTGCCCCAGCGCAGTTCCTGACTCCGAAGGTCTGGGGTTGCCAGAATTTCCATTTCTAACCAGCTCCGGGAAAGGAGGTGCTGCCGTCCGCGGACCGCACTCGGAGGAGCGCCGCAGGAGGCCGGTGTGCACTTCCCGCTCCCCGTGTGGCCGGCTTCCACCTCCGTTTTGGTGTCTCGGGGTGAGGGGTGGGCGGTGTGAGAGGTACATCGAAAAGACAGAAGCAGCCTTGATGAGAATTGTGGCAGGTGGTTGATAAGGTAGGTTGACTGTAATGTGGCAGTGGTGGTGGGTGGGTGGGTGTGGCGGGCGCAGAGCTAGAAGAACTCAGGTGCTGGGCCACATTTGTGGATTCGTTTTTTTTTGGCAGTTTTGGAGAAACCCAAAACTGTAAGGCACTCAGAATTTCCAGCAAGGGATTAACTTAAACTGTTTGGAGTAAGGCAAAGAAAGAAGGGCGGGGGCGGGGAGAAGGAGATGTGGTTGTCCTCAGGAAATGTGTACCAAGAAAGTATGTCAGGATTGTTTTTGGAAAAAATGTTTGTGCAGACTGTTCTAAGGAAGCGTGTGGTATGTGGCAAAGACTAGCTGATACAGAGGAGTTATCTGTCCCTTTCGCAGACTATGTATAAACCCTTCTAGGCCCAGCCTCTGCAGAGCACTTTGTATTTTTTTTACTCAGTGTCACCCAACTATAGCTGTCCTATTCTGAGTAAAACTCTTGCTTTTTTTCAGTACAGAATAAGGTTTTGTTTGTGCTTATGATAGCAGTGATTGGAATTTTAAAATTATAAAGGCCATTGCTGCTTTTAGAAGGAGCCCTGGTGGTGCAGTGGTTAAGAGCTACAGGTGGTAACCAAAAAGTCGGCAGTTTGAATCCACCAGTCGCACCTTGGAAAGCCTATGGGGCAGTTCTACTCTGTCCTATAGGGTCCTATGAGCCAGAATCCACTCAATGACAATGGGTTTGGTTTGCTGTTAAAAATGTAGAAAGAACCAGCCTCCTGGTCTCATGCAGGGCAGATGTTAGAGGAGACAGAGACCCCAGTCTCTGAAGGATCTTGAGCTGGGCTTTGCTTTAAAAAAGATGATGCTGTTGCAGGACCCACACCTTTTTATTGAGTACAACCAGAATGCTCCTTAGAAGCAACGATGGCGAGACTGCGTCTTACTTTGGACATGTTGTCAGGAGGGATCAGTCCCTGGAGAAGGACATCATGCTTGGCAGAGTACAGTGTCAGTGGAAAAGAGGAAGACCCTCAATGAGGTGGATTGACACAGTGTCTGTGACAATGAGCTCAGGCATAACAATGGCTGTAAGGATGGCGCAGGACAGGGCAGTGTTTCGTTCTTTTGTGCATAGGGTCGCTGTGAGTCGGAACCGACTCGACGGCACCTAACAACAACAAGGGTTGCCATTAGTCGGAACCAACTCGACGGCACTTAACAACAACAGCAACAACAAACAACAACAAGGGTTTCTGAATGAATGAACCGGAGGTCGATCTGGGGGCAGCTCCACCTGACTGTAATCATGGGCTTCAGAGGGGAGGCTGGCAGGATTGGGAGGGACTTCAGGGAGGGATTTGCAGCCTCAGCAGAGGGGGAGTACGGCACAGGCACAGCCTGTGAGGCCCACTGGCTTCCTCTGTGAAGTGTGAGGTCAGACATACTAGGTTTAAACAGCACTTTATAAAGTGACCCCTGTACGTTTGTCTCCTCCGATCTTCACGTCACCCCATGAAGGTCAGATACCATTATCCCAGGCATCCTATTAATAGATGTTTGATGGGAATTTCTGTCCTCTGAGGATTTTTACTCAGTTCTGGCATTACCCTCAAATTAAAAAAAAAAAACAAGGGAAAAACAGTTGCTGTTGAGTTGATTCCAACTTATAGTGACTCCATGTGTGTCAGAGCAGAACCGTGCTCCGTAGGGTTTCCGTGACTGAGTGCTTAGATCACTGGGCCTTTTTCTGAGGCACCTCTGGGTGAACTCAAACCTCCAACCTTCGATTAGCATCTGAGCATGTTAATCGTTGCACCACCCAGGGACTCCTCAAAATGAATTATCATAAAATGACATTCCTTCTGGAAAATTAAAATGGAAGCCTAACTTTGGGAAAGTGATTGTTGGTGGTTCAGTGGTGGAGTGCCTTCCGTGTGGGAAACAGCTCTGTTCCCAGCCAGTCTCCCCATGTGCAGCCACCACCTGTCAGAGGAGGCTTGCGTGTTGCTGTGATGGTGAACACGTTTCAGTGGGGCTTCCAGACAAAGACAGGCGAGGAAGAAAGGCCTGGTGATCCGCTTCTGAAAAGTAGCAGTGAAAACCCTGTGAATTACAGCGGTCCGATCTGCAGCTGGTCAGGTGGGTGGTGCAGGACAGGGCAGCATTTCTTTCCATTGTGCATGGGATTGCCCTGAGTCAGCAACAACAGGAAATTTGCAAAATTCCATAAGCGAGTAGTTAACTGGAAGAAGTCAGTACTCACCCAAACACATGCTTTTCAGTGATGTATGAGGTCGAGGCGGGAAGCTGCTCAGTCTTCCCTCTGGAATGAGCCTGCTTCCTGGAGGCCTCCCAGCCCTTTAGGAGAATGGCACGAACAAACAAACAAACTTGTTGCTGTCAAGTTGATTCCAGCTCATAGTGACCCTGTAGGGATAGGGTATAACGGTTCCATAGGGTTTCCAAGGCTGTCGTCTCTACAGAAGCAGACTGCCACGTCTTTCTCCTGTGGAGCGGCTGGTGAATTTGAACTGCTGATCTTTCTGTTAGCAGCCTAGTGCTTAGCCACTGCACCACCAGGGGTCTTTTGGAGGGTGGCAGTTGGTTGTTAATAAACCAGGACTGTGAAATTCTGTCCCATAGGGTCGCTATGAGTCGGAATCGACTCGACGGCAGTGGGGTTTTTTTTTTTTTTTTAATCTAAACCCATTACCATTGAATCGATTTTGACTCATAGCGATCCTATTGAGCAGAGGAGAACTGCCCTATAGAATTTCCAAGGAGTGCCTGGTAGATTTGAACTGCTGACCCTTTGGTTAGCAGCTGTAGCTCTTAACCACTATGGCACCATGGTTTATGAGGGCATTATTTACTTTTCAAAAGGGTTCACTGTAGAATCAACTCAAACAGTACTTTTTAAAATACAATCTGATTTGCTACCACTCAAGTTATACACAACTTTTGAAAGAACACATTTACTTTTGAAAGTGAGTCGGCCACAGTGTTGGTAATTGGGTGCGGAGCTCAGGCCCTGTTGCAGACCCCAGCTTTGTAATTTCCCCGTGGCTTGACTGTGACGAGAGGCAAATTATTTTATTACCGAAAATAACGATAGCACCGAACTGTTAAACGAATGTTTGCAGTGCAGGCTGGTTATGGAGCATCTGTGACCCCATTTTACAGATGTGCCCAGGAGGTGCAGAGTCCAGTTCTCTGCTCCAGAGCTCCTCTCTCTGGCCCACTTCCTCTCCGAGAGCAGGGTGAGCGTCAGGTGATACAAGGCCTCAGCACGCATGTCTCTCTCAGGGCTTTGTGCTGCTCCCTGTGCTTCCTCTGATTATCTGGTTGTAACCTCTGAGCTACCCGCTGACAGCTGGAGGCAGCTAAGCAGCTCAGGGCCTTCACCTGGGGTGGCGGGAAGCGGCCCACGGTCGGGTTTTCTTTCCTTGAACTTAGTTAGCTCTTTGTTCTTCCCCCGTTTTTCCAGACTGAAGTTTGTAAATCCTATCGCTGCCATTTGCAAAGTAGGTAACGGGGCATTCTGTGGAAATTTTTGGAGCTTTGCCTTAAATTCTGGTTATCCCCGGCTGGATTTTTGGAATCAGATCATAAGCAAAATGAAAATAGCCACCACCAGGAATAATTAAAAACTGTGTGGGGCTTCCAGGTGGTATTTTCTCAAGTTTTCAGTGCGTGCAAAACATAATACGTTGTGCTTAGTGCTGTGGAAAGATGGGCCCAGGACAGTGAGGCCAGCTTGGGAGCTCCCCTTGTGTAGTGCCCCAAGAAGCTGCCCACTGGGGACTGCCTGAGTCGAGGGAGGAGGAGAAGAGGCCTCCACGGAAATCACTCTGCCCTCGCAGCATTAACGTAGGGGTGACTGGAGTGGCGACCCCAGCACATGTGCCAGCACGAAGGAAAATATGCCTGGAACCTCTCACATGGGTCCTCAGAGTTGTATAGATTTGAGTTTTCTAGCACGTTCCACAGACAAAACACAATGGCAGTGCCATCCTTCAGCCTAGAGAGGCAAATGTTTACTGCCTGTTCCTAAATGGTGTGTGAGCCCTAGGCTGGGACATTAGCCCACAGGAGCTTCTAGGTTTACCAGCGTGAATTCCTGCCATATGCTGCCTTTCACATAAGACACGACCAACAGTGATTTTGAAAATGAGCGATTGCCCGTTAATACTTGCATAGTCTCCTCTGGAGGAAGGCCTCCCCAGGGAGAACATGTGCTGGGCTTCCCTCAACTCCCTTCCCTCGCTCTCACCGCTGCCTCCCCAGGCCTGGCCAGGTGCTGGCACAGAGATCTCCAGGCTGACAAATTTGGATTTGGTAGAAAACTGGCAAGGCTTGATTTCTTGGATAGAGAATGGCTCAATTAGAGCCACCGACTCCATCGTAGAGTCAGTACTTGTGCCATACCCATTGCCATAGAGTCAAAAGGAGTCTTGGATCTATCCCTCCATCCAGCCTCCCTGGGGCTCCACCCCTTATCTGTTTCCAGGGCTCTCCCAATTCTCCTCCTCCCCTCAGGCACTGATTCTGTTTCCCTCGGATTCTTGCCCATCTTTTCCCCTCATTGCTGCTTCCCTCGTTTAGGCCTAGGCGGCTAGAATATTCTAAATGGTCTCCTGGACCTTGGTGTGCCCATCTAATCTACGTTCCCTCTCCTGGCTTATCTTTGACAACCACAGATCAGGTCCTATTACTCCTTACTCACTCAAGCTCTTCAGTCATCTCCTGTTCCGACAGGCTGAGTCCTGCCCCGACCTAGTCCGTTAGCAGTGGGCCCACACTCACCTCCTACCCCGTCTCCTGTCCCACCCACACCCTTTCCCACCCTGTCTTCTGGCTAGGTTGGACAACCTGATGTTTCAGAATATTTTATCTTCATACCTCCACAGGTTTAACAAATGCTGTAGCCCCCCCGCCCCGAAAAAACGCCAACCCTCGACAGGTCTCCGCTTCTCTATCTGAAGACTCCTCTGCCCCCCAATACCCATGTGGACACTAAAAGACGCTGGGAGCATTTCTGATTCTGGCTCATATCTAGCCCCTTCATGGTTCCTATCTAGGCCTCACTGCCACTGGTTGATAGCCCTCAAAGTTGCAAGCCAGACATTGCTCAGTGCTTGGCACTACAGCAAGTGAGCAAAATAAAGTGTTTTGGAAAGATTTGCTTGGTAATAGTCTGCTGGATGGATGAGATGGGAAAAGCCTGGAGTCAGAGGTTGCCATGGCAACCAGAAGCACAGTTATGCCAGGGACAGAGAGGAGGCTGCCTTCTATGAAGGAAAGAAGCTAGTTTTGCAACACCACCAAGAACAAGGGGGAACTGGGGGCTCATATTGTCTCAGAATGGTTAAAATCCTCTTGAGTTATCACGAGTTTATCGTGCCTGACAACACTCTCCTTTTTAAAGGACTTTCTATTCTCTCTGGACACAATTTATCGACCCAGAGGGTAATGACTTCATAGGCAGGCGGTAGTTCTTTGCCCCTCCCGTGTGGCTCCAAGGTTACATTTCCCACCAGGCCATGGGCACCAGGGTAGGGATTCGAGTGCTGGCACTGGTGACTCTGAAGATAAGCTGGAGAAACGATTTCATGCCTCCTCTGCTCAAACCCCAGCTTGCTTCACATCCCTCTGGTTGGTCATAGCTTGAATTAACATTGCAAGTGAGTAAAACAACAACAGCAACTCAAAGAGGTGTAAACCATAAAGGTTATTGGCTTGTCTGAAGCATCCAGTAGTCAGGAGCTGGCCTTGAGGGAGGCTGGAGGACACCAAGGATGCAGTTCTGAGGCTCTACCTTCTGCCATGTCTGCGTCGTAAGCAGGCTGCGCCCAGTGGCCGCCTGGCACATCCACAGTCTCTCCTCAGGGTGGCAGAATGACTGCTGTGTCTTGGATGCCGTCCTCACACCCCATCTTTCCCAGCACCCAGGCCAGTGCTCCACAGAGTGTCACCAGCTCTGAGTCAGCTAGTTACCCATTCCTGTACTAGTCAGTGCAGCCAAGGGGCAAGGGATAGGCCGGAACTGGGGGTGGGTTGTCCTACCCAATAAGAACAGCCAGCGTTCGTTGAGCACTTACTATGTGCCAGCCCCCATCCTTAGCTAAACTATACGTATGTTAATCATTTAATACTAACAACAACCCCAGAAATAATAATCCCATTATTCCCCATGGTGCAGATGGGAGATCCGAGGTACATGGAGGTAAACTAGCTTGTCAAGGCCACACCAAACAACAGAGGAGGTTTGGTTTCTGAGGGTCGGGAGGTGGGTGCTGAGCAGCAAGCCACAGGCCTCTCCTGCCCACCCGACTCCTGCCCACCCCAGAAGCTGCCGGGGGCTCTGTCTTCAGCTTTCCTCACCACCTGCTCCCTCTTCCCTCCTCTGGTGTCAGTGGAGGGGCTGCAGGAAACCGCAGGGGTACTCCAGCAAGTTAGGCAAACTTGAGTGCATCTTGATCCGTCTAGGGACTTGTTAAAATCCCATCACTGGCCCCACTCCAGAGCTTCTGATTCAGGGTCGGGGTGGGAAGAATCTGCATTTCTGATGAGCTCCCAGGTGATGCTGCTGGCCAGGAGATCCCACGGTGAGGACGCAGCTCTAGACAGTGCTGCTCCAAGGCTGGTCCATGGAACTCCTCAGGGACGCAGTTTCTCAGGCCCCACACACACTTGCTGAGCCAGAGACTGGAGGTGGGCTCCAGAGCCTGTGTTTGAACAAGCCTCCAGGTGATGCTGATCTTGTCATACTGGCCCAAACTCCCCAGTGATTCCTTGTGGCCTGCCTGGGATGACAAAGCCTCGATTGATCTGACCCTTGTTGGACCATCTGCTATCTTTTCTGAAACATGTGGGTGCTTTCATCACCCATCCTACTGCCCAAAATAAAGTCAATGCAATAATCCAAATTTGCCAGACTGTCAGACAAAGCGTTTAAATTAGGCTGTTGGCCATTTCACTGCAGACTGCGCAAGGACCTGTTGGGGTGTCCCTCTTTTCTTTACATCTTTGTCTTAGGCCTCTCAAAGTTCAAGTTCCAGGCATTGTGTGAGATCTTTAAAACAACAGAGAAGGACGTCCCCTCCTCCCCCGGCACACCGCCTTAGCTCCTGGACCTGGGGCGGGCTGTGTCCAGTGGTTTGTGTGCGTGAACTTCAGATGCTGCCCATGGCTAGAGCGGTTATGCTGTGTTTGTGAAAGGATCGGTGTGTCCATTAAACCTGCAGTTTTACAGGGATTTGCATCTACTCTGTTTCTGTGTTTTTGGTTTGTCAGTTCCTCAAGTTTCAGCAGAGGAACTGTTTTATGTCTGTGACTAGTCCCCTGTTTTACAATAGATGGAAGTTTTGCTACCCTAGTGTGTGTATCTTTTTCTTCCCCCTCTCCCTGTTCTTCCTTGTGGAAGTGGTTGGCCCTGGCATGGAATGGCTTCCAGTGCAGCTGGAGTGGAGGCTGTGTACATTCCTCACTGGGAACTGGCCTTTCCTTGGAGCTGTTGTGTGTCCCCGGGAAGGCAGCAGCCCTCATGCACCTACATCCCTTAGAAAAATAAAACAAACCAAACCCATTGCCATTGAGTTGTCTCTATCTCATAGCAACCCTATAGGACAGAGTAGAACTGCCCCATAGGGTTTCCAAGGAGCGACTGGTGGATTTGAACTGCCAGTGCTGAGCTCTTAACCACTTTGCCACCAGGGCTCCTAAAACCAAATCTTCCTGGCCAATTCTGACTCATAGTGACCCTGTAAGACAGAGTATTTGGAGTCCCTGGGTGTCACAAATGGTTAAGTGCTAACTACTATCCAAAAGGTTGGCAGTTCAAACCTGCCCTGAGGTGCCTTCAATGAAAGACCTGGTGATCTGCTTCTGAAAAACCAACCCTTGAAGATCTTATGGAGCTCAGTTCGACTCCACGGCAACTGGAACTGGAAGCGTATATTTGGCCAGATCTGCTTGATTCCTGATGTTACTGTGTTTGTCTTTCCTTCTTGATCAATGTTAGTAGAAATTTTTAAAAATAACATTTGGACGTGAAGTTCACACAACATAAAATGAACCGTATTAGAGGGGACAGCTCAGTAGCACTGGTACACCCACGATGTTGCGTAGCCGCCACACCACCCAGTTTTGGTAGAGATTTGTTCCTCGCGGTCTTTCCTAAGAACCAGATTTGGTTTTATTGCTCACCCTATATTGATTTTTCTTGGGTCATTTCCTTTTTCAGCAATTTCTGTTCTCAGTTTTATTTTGCCTTCTTTCTATAGTCCTTGTGTATACACCATAATTACTCTTCTATCTTCTTGTATTAATTCATTAACTCCTTTATAGACAGTCCTTCCTAAGTGTATTTAATTGTATCCTCAGCTTGGAATTTGTAGTGTATCCCATATTGTTTAATTTTAAATGGTTTGTAATCTGCATTGGTTTTTCATACGTAACATGAGTTAGTTTTTAAACTTGTTCTTAACTATTTTTATTGGTTTCATAATTATATTATGGTCTGATTAAGTGTTCTGTGTCATACTGTTCCTTTGAAATTTATTGACTCTCTTTGTGACCAAGAACAGGGTTGGTTTTTGAAACTGTTCCATAGATTTTTTAAAACATTTGCTTTTGTTGTTGTTGAGAATATACACAGCAGAACATAATCCAGGTCAACCATTTTTATGTGTACAAGTCAGTGACACTGATTACATTCTTCAAGTTGTGCAACCACTCTCACCCTCCTTCTCTGAGTTGTTCCTCCGCCATTAACATTAACTCACTGCCCCCCAAGTTTCCTGTCTAATCTTTGCAGTTGCTGTTGTCAATTGTTTCACAGATTTTTGAAAACAATGTCTGTTTCTGTCTTTGTTGAGCTTAGGGTATTATGGATTTTTTTCCTGCTTGAGTTAAGCTTTGTATTTGATCTGGGTGCCGGAAAGCAGCAGGAAGACCTTAGTAGAAGTACCATGAGGAGATTTCGGTAATAGAAGCATCTCAGATGCCTTTTTCCTTCACTCAGGTTCAGAGTCCTGAGAGCAGCAGATAAAGGAAATCAGATTACCGTCCATGTAATGCCTTCGCAGCCTGGCTGTTGTAAACGGGAGAGGGAATTTTCACTCAGCTGTCCTGTCTTGAGGGAAGTAATCTCTGTGAAGGTTACAGAGAGAATTGCACAAAGAAAAAGGCAAATGAACCTTTTCCTAAATGAATACAAGTAAATTTGTAAAAGAAAAAAAAAGCTACTCATGGGGTTACACATGACAGCAAATGTAATTACAAACGTTTCCTCTGTAATAATGTGAACAAGCCTCTGGGTTTCTTTATAACTCATGGAATTCTAGCTTTTACCATTGTGTGAGCCTGAAACATTTTAACCTCTTGAAATGTAGAAAAGGACATAAATTATTGTGTCTACTTGTGGGCTGAGAACTGCACTGCTCAGTATGGTAGTCACTAGTCACATGTGGCTACTTAAATTAAAATTAACCGAAATTAAAAATTGCATTCCTCAGTCTGCCTAGTCACACTCGAGTGCTCAGTAGCCGTATGTGGCTGTGGCTGCTGTGTTGGTGAGCACAGTTCTCTTGGACAGCCCTGGCTTAGAAACCACGTAGCAACAAGAAGCAAGGAGACACAAAAGGGATCCACTAGCAACTTAGCGGAGTACCTGGGTGGTGCAAATGGTTAACATGCTTGGCTGCTATCTGAAAGGTTGGTGGTTCGAGTCCATGCACAGGTGCCTCTGAAGAAAGGCCTGGTGATCTATTTCCAAAAAAAAATCAGCCGTTGAAAACCCTGTGGAGCCCAGTTCTCCTCTGACACACATGGGATTGCCATGAGTCGGAGTCAGCCTGACAGCAGCTGGTGGTGGTAGCAACACAGGAGGGAGAGCTGGCAGCGGGCTGTGTCCTACAGGTTCTGCCGTGCTTCCGTTGTGAGCTGGTTGTGTCGCCAGGACAAGTGAGGGTCCCTTCTGTTGGTACGTGTGTGGTGTTGGCCCACCCGTGTCTAAAGTGTTAACTAACCCTTTGGTGTGCTGTCTCTCCCCCAGTGAACTGAAGAAGAGGTACGACGTCACAGCCATCCCCAAGCTTGTGGTCGTGAAGCAAAGTGGAGAGGTCATCACAGACAAAGGGCGGAAGCAGATCCGGGAGCGAGGGCTCTCCTGCTTCCGAAACTGGGTCGAGGTGGCTGACATCTTTCAGAATTTCTCTGGTTAACTCGGGCAGAGTCTCAGAGGACCAGGGCGGGCACTCCTGCAGTCAAACACACGCAGGGAACGAGAAGATTGTGCTTCGTTTCCTTTCTCTGTTGGTATTGTTGAATTTCAGAGGATAAGTACATAACTGTGGCAGAAAGTAAACAGTGCTCAGGACAACACCTTCCCCACTGTGGTTGTGCAGCATAGCATCCTTAGCCTAGCATTTTCCATTTGTGTGAAAGGAGAGACCCTTGTCTGTTCATGCTGAGCTATTGAAAGTCTATGCAAAATATTTATTTGTGCAAGTTTTTTTCAGGTAAAATAATGTATAGATACATATTTCTGGTAAATTTATTTTAATGATATACTTTCACAGCTATATTTATTAATAAAGTTTGTAGAGTCTATATGCTTTAATAAACAAACCTGTTTGTACCTTGTGCAGCCCTGATTTCCTTCTTAGCCTAAACTGAGTGCCAGTAGGAGGAAAACGGATCACTAGATAAATACCATGGTTAAACAGCTTTTTAAATTTTTTATTTCTCAATAGTGGTAGTTTTTAATTATGCGTTTTCTTGTCTTCTCTTCACTTTCATTCCTCATACTTATTTTTAGTAGCATCCTAAGATCCTAGAAAGAAATGAAATTTTCAAGGCTATGTATCCATGTCTTCAAGATCAAATCTAAAAGTTCCTAAAAGATGATAATTGATTGAAATAAACAAAAAGCTCATGCATAGTCTTAGCTAATCATAAGAGGTAGGGTTGTCAGAGGTTCCACTTACCAAGCTTCCCTGGGCATTCTTTTTTGTACTATAATATTCATAGCAGCCTTATTCCTAATAGCCTAAAACTGGACCTAGCCCAGGTGTCCATCAAAATGAGACTAGACAAACTGTGGCAATCCAGATAATGGAATACTACACAGCAACACCAAAGAGAATAAGCAGTTTTATACACGACAGGAATACTTCTCAAGAACATCATGAAAAGTGGAAGAACATATTACTACAGTATATGAAGCTCTAGAACATGCAAAACTAACCTATGGTAAAAAGAAAACCCAGAACATCAGTTGTCTGTGGGGATTCCCTGGCTCTCCTGCCACATGGACACCATTCTCCTTGTGTGATCTTTCCCAACATCATTTAAGGTAGGTGTTTGAAGGTTGGATTTGTGAAAATACTGGACACCTACAATTGCCGTATGCAGATGCCGCAGGCTTGTCCTGAATCCCTCGGTTGGGTATTTGGAGAAAAGCTCTAAGCATTAGGACGCAGGAGTTCCAGCTCTGCCCATGAGGTCCCTGGAACAGCGTGCCTTTCAGGAGTGATGGAGTTCATTGGGTGGCTCTCAGTGAACCCCTGACACATTGTGCTGAGCAGGTGTGTTGAGACATGCTGAGTATATGTCGTTGGCTTCATTAGGGAATGAAGGACTGGGAAATCACATCTATCTTCCCCACCTCCTACTTGATCAGCTAACTTCTTGCGCTGAAAATTAAGGCCCAGCAACGCTGGAGTACTATTGGGTGACTAAGTACTTACTTGGTTAGGTTAACCGGATCATTATTTGTCCAAGAAATAAATCGTGTAGAAATGCAGTTTTCTTCCAGAAACAAGAGATGGCATATTTATTTATTTATGGTGGTTTTTTTAAAAGTGTTTAATTTTGGTGAAAATATACACCATTCAATCACACATCCTTGCAGGGTGGGGGATATGGACATCTCTTGCATGTAGAATGCTCAAAAAACCATTTATCGTGTGTGCACACACACATGCATGCACATCCATTAGCCACAACCACAAACTTTTTTAAAGGTGGAGATATTTTTCTGGTAAACCACATGCTCGTAAGCTGCCTGGGAACTGGTTGAAGTTGTGTGCCGATGCCAGCTGGGGGCTTCATGACCCATCTGTGCCGTAGGCACTTGAATGGAGGGATGTGTCATGGGTGGAGGCCACCCCACAGTGGCACCAATGTGCAGGGCAGAAGCTCAGTGCTCAGGTTTCAGCAGCTGAGGTTGGTCAGCTATGGGTCATTTAAAATATTATTGTCACCATTAGCATCATAACATCCCTAACAATTTGCTTTTCTTAATGTCAGACAGTAAATCTAGTCTTCTATCAGAGAGCTGTATCATTTGTTGCTATTTATCCAAGTGCCTTTTACCACTTGTATTACAAAAGCAAAACATGATCATTGTGGTAAAATACAGAGAAACAAGAGGGAAAAAAACCCTGTCATCTGGAGGTAAAACCACCATCAATGTACCATATTTTACACCAATAATGCCTTTTATGTCCCTTTGCCAGCCATGCCATCCTCACCCTCTTCCCACCACCGTGAGGAGCTATGCTAATTTTTTTTTTTTTTTTAACAGCAACGTGTTAAGTTCCTCTTTCTCGTGTACTATTTTTTTTTCTTGGTTCACTCCCTTGTTTTCTTGGAATACATTCTCTCATAGTTTTCTGAGAAGGGATGTGTGAGAGGTAAAAATTTCTGAGATCTCACATATCTGAAATGCCTTTTCTACGTCATAAACCACAACAAACTGGTTGCCATTGAGTCAGTTCTGGCTTTCAGTGGCCCTGTGTGTCGCAGAGTAGGATTGCTCCGTAGGATTTTCAATGGCTATGACCTTTTGGAAGTAGATTGTCAGGCCTTTCTTCTGAGGCACCTATGGTTGGATACAAACCATTAACCTTTCTGTTAGTAGCTGAGTACTTAAATATTTGGCCACCCAGGCACTTCTTTTAAATAATATTTTATTGTGTTTTTGGTGAAATTTTACAAAGCAAATTAGGTTCTCATTTAACAATTTCTACACAAATTGTTCAATGACATTGGTTACGTTTTTCACAATGTGTCAACAGTCTCATTAATTTTCTTCTGGTTGTTTCATTTCCAGTAATCTAGTTTCCCTGATCCCTTATCTTCTCATCTTTGCTTCAGAGTAATTGTTGACCATTTGACCTCATATAAAAGATTTTTTAAAGGAGCACAATACTCACGGGTGATATTCTTTATTTTATGAGCCAGTCTGTTATTTAGCTCAAGGGTGACCCTGGGATAGTTCTGGTTAAAGGTTTGAAGGGTATTCAGGTCGATAGTCTCAGGGAGTCCTCTAGTCTAAACTAGTCCAGTAAGTCTGGACTTTCTAAGAATTTGAGTTCTGTTCCATGTTTTCCTCATATCAGGATCCATCAATTGTGGCCCTGATCAGTACAATCATTAGTGGTAGCCAGGTACCATCTAGTTCTTCTGGGCTCAGGGCAGACGAGGCTGTGGTTCATGTAGACACACAGTCCTTGTCTTAGTTATCTAGTGCTGCTGTAACAAATACCACAGGTGGATAGCTTATTTGTGTCTTTAAGGTGTGTCTCTTGTAGGCAGATTGTAGACAGATTGTGTTTTTTATACATTCTGCCACTCTCCGTCTATTGGTGCATTTAGTCCATTTACATTCAGCATAATTATTGATAGATATAGTTCAGTGCTGTCATTTTGATGTATCTTTTGTGTGTGTGTGTTGTTGACAGTTTCTTTGTTCCACTTAATTTTCTGTGCTGAGCTGTTTTTCTTTCCCTCTTATTCATTGTTGTTGATTTTGTATTGTTGAGTCTTTATGTTTTTCATTTTGATGTGTAGGATTGTTAGTTTCCTTTGTGGTCACCTTAATATTTACCCCTATTCTTCTAAGTTTAAACCAATCTTTTATTTCCTTATATGGCCTTGGCTTCCTCTCCATGTGAAAGATCTATGACTACATTTTTTAGTCCCTCTTTTTTGTTTTAATGTTGTCATCTTTTGCATATTGATGTCTCTGTTTCCCTATTTTCAGTGTTTAACTTTGATTTATTTTTGTGACCTCCCTATTTGGGTTGATATCTGGTTGCTCTGTCCTGTGTTCCAGTCTTGGGTTGTAATCTGATGTTACTGATTTTCTACCCAGAGGACTCCCTTCAGTATTTCTTTTAATTTTGGTTTGGTTTTACAAATTCCCTAAACTTCTGTTTATCTGGAAATGCCCTAATTTCACAGTTTTGAATTTTTTCGAGACACAGTTTTGCTGCCTATATAATTCTTGGCTGGCAATTTTTTCCTTTCAAGGCTTTATATATGTCGTCCCATTACCTTCTTGCCTTCATGGTTTCTGCAGAGTAGTCCAAGCTTAGTCTTATTGACTCTCCTTTGTAGATGACTTTTCATTTATCCCTAGCTGCTCTTAAAATTCTTTATCTTTGGTTGTAGCAAGTTTGATTATAATATGTCTTGGTGACTTTCTTTTGGAATCTACCTTTTGTCGGGTTTGATGAGCTTCTAGGATAGATTATCTTCTCATCTTTCATGATATCAGGGAAGTTTTCTGCCAACAAATTATCTTTATATTCTCTGTTATTCCCCCCTGCCCCGCCCCGTTCTGGTACTCCAGTTACTTGTAGTTTATTCCTCTTGATAGAGTCCCACATAATTCTGAGGGTTTCTTCATTTTTTTAAATTCTTTTATCTGATTTTTCCTCAAATAAGTTGGTGTCAAGTGTTTTATCTTCAGTCTCACTAATTCCAACTTCCATTGCCTCAATTCTGCTCCTATGATTTTCTACTGAGTTGTGTCATTATGAATTTTATCGTTAATCTTTTGGATTTCTGTTTGCTCTCTCTCTATGGTTTCTTGCAGCCTGTTAAATTTGTCATTATTCTTTTGTATAACCTTATTAAGTTATATGTGATATGTTGCTTTCTCTGTGCATTCCTTGGCTTATTCTGCATTTTGCCTGATCTCCTTCCTGATCTCTTGAAGAATTCTGTATATTAGTCTTTTGAATTCTACCTCTGGTAATTCCAAGAAGTTTTCTTCAGAAGGTTTCTTGATTTGTTGTTTTGGTGGCTTATTGAAGCCATCATGGTCTGCCTCTTTATGTGATTTGATACTGACTGTTGTCTCTGAGCCATCAATAAGTTACTATATTTATTTTATGTTTGCTTACTGTGTCCTAGCTTCTTGTTTTGTTTTGATATGCCCAAATAGGCTGGTCGTGTGAGCTAGTTTGATTATTGGTGTCTTTGAAGCTCTTGCATCCTGTCCCCATGTAGCTAGAGCTGTTACTAGGTATGTGAGCCCAGGAGTCCATTTAATTTTCTTGTGTGGATTCAGCTTAGGTGTCCAGGTCATTGGTCACTGAGTGTGTGCTGCAGGCTCTCACCTGCAGTCCTAGATGGGCAGGGGTGACTGGAGTAGACACAGGTATCTGGCTGTAGTAGGGGGTCATGTGCTGATCAAGGCAAGGGGCTGACTGCTGCCCCTGAGAGTCTGGGTGGTAGGCATGTCCCTGTTCCCCAGAGCACATAGGTACGTGGGTTTTGAAGGCAGACTATGGGCACCCAATGCTGTTGACTGTAAGGGCTGGGAGTCACCACTTATTCTTGGACCCCTGTCACAGGTGGCTTGGTGGAGTGAGTGGAGCCACCAGTCCTCAGGCCTTTGATGTGGGTAGGTGAGGACCCTGCTTAGTGGGCAAAGCGGTGTCAAATGTCATGAATCTGCCACCTCCCCTTATAGCAGATACAGATGAAAATAGGCTTCAGGTATATACCCTGTTATACTGTGCTAACGAGAGCCTACACTGTTGAAATGGGCCCACACGGGTCTATGCAGGGGTGAAAGGCATTCAAAGTCTGTGGACTACTCATGCCTGTGCCTAGGCAAAGAGGATATGCCTGCCCTGAACTCCTGGCTTAGGGGAGCTGGCAGATTTTTTTTTCCTGTTTGTCAATTTGTTCCCTCTTCAAAGCTGGGAGAATGGCTTAGGGCGAGGTGGATCCTACTTCCAGCCCAGGGAGTGCAGCAATTGCTGAAGCAGGACAAGAACCCAGAGCAGAGTGGGGAGGGGGCAGGTAAATGGGAGAGAGGTACTTCCCAAAAGGGTTTTTTTTTTTTTTTTTGATCCCCTTGGTAAGTTAGACACTTGTACTTTCCTTTTGCCGACTGAGCACTGTTTCTTGCTGGTTCTGGAGGCTTGAGCAGACTCTCTGCCACTCAGTCTCTCCCGATGTGGAAAACGTGTCCCGAGTACCACTGCTTGCCTAGCTGCTCGCACCAGCTAATCCAGCCTGCACTGTGCTGGTTCCTGCCAGGTCAGGTCTGGCAACTCCTCGCTGGTTCTGAACCATCCCTCCCTCCCCCTGCTCCTCAGCCTGTTTCCTCAACTTCGTCTTTGGTGTTCAGGGCTCCTAGATTGTCATATATAATCGGATCACTTGTTTTTTCAGGTCTTTTTTGTAAGAAGGACCACAGGAAGTGTCTGACTAGTCGGCCATCTTGGCCCTGCCTCTGCTTCAGACCCAAGTGGATGGCTTTAATAAACAAATTTATTCTCTCACACCCCAGGAGGATAGAAGTCTGAATTCAGTGTGCCAGCTTCAGGCGAAAGCTTTCTGTCTCTGTCAGCTCTAGAGGAAGGTCCTTGCCATCAGTCTTCCCGTGTCTAGGAGCTTCTCAGTGCATGAACCCCAAGTCCAAAGGACACACTCTGCTCCTGGCTGTTCTTGTGTAGTGGTAGTGAGGTCCCTTCTCCTCTCTGCTCAATTTTCTCTTTTATATCTCAAGAGAGATTGACTCAAGATACAACCTAATCCTATGGATGCTGCCTCCTCAACATAATTGCCTCTAATCCTGCCTCATTAACATCATAGAGGCTAGGATTTATAATACATAGGCTAATCTCATTGGATGTCAAAATAGTAGACAACCACAGAGTACTGGGAATCATGGTTCAGCCAAATTAACACGTATTTTGGGGGGACACAGTTCAATCTATAACAGCCCTGTAGACTAGTTTCTTCTCTAAGTCTTTGGTTTCTTTCTCTTTTGCACTGGATGAGTAGAGACCAATAGTTGTAACTTAGATGGCTGCTCAAAAGCATTTAAGACCCCAGACACTACTCACCAAACTATGATGTAGAACATAAACTTTAAGAACTTTATTGACAATTGAATGAGTTGTCCCATGAGACCATGGTCCTAAGCCTTCAAACCTAGAAAACCAGTCGAGGTATTTGATTATGTCTACAGGGTATCTGTAACTCTGCCCCCTATGTGGTTTATTATACATATGAATATATATGCATGCACACTCATATGTGTATATACACATACATACAGATACATTTATCTGTGTACATATATACATACCTGTACACTTATCTGCATATATACATATGTATCTAACCTTACCCACTTCTTTTGGTCATTATTGGTGTTGTTGCAAAAGTTATATTTGTCATATCCTTTACCAAAAATGTCTTTTTCTCTTGTGTATTTCTTAGTGACATCATTTAGCTTGGTCCAGCTGTGCACACTTCTCCCGCATTTGGTGCTCCCTTTCCCATCACCAAAAATAACAAGTGTCTACTATCATGGGAGTGATCCCCCCCCCAATCACTGACAACAACCAATGAATGTTGGGCTCTGTATGTACACGACCCAGGGACTTCTAAATCATACTTAATGGATAATTGGTGTTATGAATTAAATTGTGTCCCCCTAAAATGTGTGTCAACTTGGCTAGGCCATGATTCCCAGTATTGTGTGGCTGTCCACCATTTTGTCATCTGATGTGATTTTCCTATGTGTTGTAAATCCTACCTCTATGATGTTAATGAGGCAGGGTTAGAGATGGTTATGTTAATAAGGCAGGACTCAATCTATAAGATTAGGTTGTATTTTAAGTCAATCTCTTTTGGGATAGAAAAGAGAGACATGAGCAGAGAGACAGGGGACCTCATACCACCAAGAAATTAGTGTTAGGAGCAGAGTGCATCCTTTGGACTCAGGTTCCCTGCACTGAGAAGCTCCTAGACCAGGTTACGATTGATGACAAGGACCTGTCCCAAAGCCAACAGAGTGAGAAAGCCTTCCCCTGAAGCTGGCACCCTGAATTTGGACATCTAGCCTCCTAGACTGTGAGAGAATAAATTTCTCTTTCTTAAAGCCATCTTGTGGTATTTCTGTTATAGCAGCACTAGATAACTAAGACACTTGGCTAGGTATAGAATTCTAAGTTGGAAGTATTTTTTCTTCAATAATTTGAAGGCATTGCTCCATAGTTTTCTTGTTTCTTTGTTATAGTTGAGACATCTGACTTCAATGTGATTCAAGGATCTTTTGTACGTGGCCTGATTCTTTCTCAAAACTCCTTAGATCTTCCTTTTGCCCTGTGGTTCTGCACATTCATGATGATATGCATCACGAGCCTGTCTTTTCACTGCTAGTGTCTGGCCTTTGTGACCCTTCCAGTCTGGAAACATGACTATCACTTTTTGGAAATGTTCATAATTATTTTGTTAATTTTCTCTCTTCTGTTTTCTTTTTCTGCAATTCCTAGTATTTGGATGTGTGAATTCGTAGACTAGATTGGTCTTCTAGTTTTCTTATATTTTTCTATTTTGTTTCATTTTGGGGGAGATTGTCTCAAATTTATCTTCTAGCCCTTTTATCTGCTATCATGATTTTATTGTATGAAAGTTCATTGTTTTCTGAGTCAGTTTTTTTGCTTTCTCCTTCTCTCCTTTCCTCACTCCCCCTGTCTTCCCTCTTCCCTCCTTCCTTTCTCCTGTCCCTCTTTTCCTCTTAGCATTCTGTTATAGTTCCAGAAAAGCAGTATCTCCTCATTCTCTCATCTCATTAAAAAACAAACAAACAAACAAACAAACAAACAAACAACGCCTTCTTTCCATCTCTGTTTCTGTGGCATCTGGAGCCATGGATTCCCAGGCCTTTGAGAATTCTCTGGTATAAACTGCTTGGCTCTCATTTGTCCCCCCAGTGCTGGCTCAGGATGAAGCTTTTGTGGGTCTGCAGAGTCAGTCATTACTCACCCTTCACTCTATAGCTCCCAACACTTTTTTTGTTGTTTCCTCTTTTGTTATCCCCGTCATTAAAGAAATCTCTTTATTTTCATTTTAGTGGCTCTATTAGGGAGTGAAATTACATACATGTGTTCAAACTGCCTATTTGCCTGAGAAATGAGAAAAGTTCATTTTAAATTTGCAATGCCACAAGGAAGTTTCCTTTTTAAATTCTATTTAATTGAGTGAACTGACAAAATGCCATGTAAGTCTAGTTTTCTGCTTTAAACATCAATTTCTAACCTGCAGTGTCACCACAATTTTCAATTATATGTTCAATGTTATTTCTACAAAATCTCTCTGACTTTGTCATCATAAGATTATGAGAATAAGAACAAAAGTGTCTGATTGTACCTGACCACTTTAAACCATTGGTGGGAAGTGGGGCAAAATTGCCCTTAACTTAGATCTAAAAGGATGATTTTAATCTGGGTGCAGCTAGATATAAGTCCTAGGTCTAAAATTGTGGATGGTATCTGTTTACTCCATATGAAACCCATCTAAAATCCAATGTCCCACAGGGCTCAGTCCCTGCACATAGGTTCCTTCAAAGAACAAGAACTCAGAAGCCAGAAGGAAATTAAAAAGGAATTCCAATTAAGGAGCTCCATTTCATAACCCAAGGCCACATACCTAAGAATCCATTTGCTTCTGCTCCCCAAACCTCCCTTACCCTAAGGCTTCTCTGGAGTCTTTTTAACTACACTCGTTGAGGCATAGCCCACATAGCTTTGTTCCCCATTCTTCTTCTCCTTTCTCTATTCTTTGTTACATAGCGTGTTTAAGCATCTCTGGTTCAGTTCGCATGGCTTTACTTATTCTTTAGATGCTGCATGATAAATATTTGGAGCTGGTCTGACCTAGAGAGTGCTTCTTTGTGGATTGAGGAGGTGGAAAATCTTACAGGGTGAAGAGAACATTTTTACAATCTGGTGTGGAGTGACAGGGATAAGGCTGGCTGAGGACGTGGCAGCTTAAGCAATCATGGTTCCATTATACTCCATGTAAAAGATCTCTTACTATTCCAGGTACATATAAATCCCCAGTATTAAAGCCTTATGATTTTTTGGGGTAAGCATTCAGAGTGATTAAGCATGAGGTAAATAATTTTTTCTTTCCTATATTCTTTTGGAAACCCTGGTGGCGTAGTGGTTAAGTGCCACGGCTGCGAACTAAAGGGTCGGCAGTTCAAATCCATCAGGTGCTCTTTGGAAACTCTACGGAGCAGTTCTACTCTCTCCTATAGGGTCGCTATGAGTCGGAATCCACTCGACGTCACTGGGTTTGGTTTTGGTTTGGTTTATGTTCTTTCACTTTCCTTTTCTCTGAAATCAGGAAAGTCATGAACTTTACCCTCCTTTCCTTACATATGTATTGTGACAATTTTATTGGATACAAATAATCATCTTTGGGTTTTGGGAGAAATGTATTATATTAATATGAGGTTTTGGAAATTAATTCATCCATTGAGTCGACAAGCATTTGGTGGTTGACTCTTTTGTGCTGGGCAGACATTACAACCATTATTACGATGGCTTGTGATGAGCATGGAGACCTCAGAGGTGACAGAAAGAGGGTGGTACTTTTGAGGAGCCTGCAAGGACAACTTCCCAATTCCCACTGGGTCCCAGAGATCCACTCAGAGGCACCTCCCAGTGAGTTCATTCTTCCGTGTTGATGCTGTGAGTTGGGCTGGAGAATGATCTCTTCACATTGACGGAAAGTCATTCAAGAATATTTCTGTCTATCGCACAGGCTACTGCAGCACACGCTGAAGACAAGCACATTTACCCCAGAGAGATGCTCTGTGCTTCTGTCCCTCGGTGATCAGGCTTGGCCTTGTGACCTTGCCTTCAAAGCCTGCTCAGCAAGCATGTGCTTAAGCCCAGTATTGTGCCTTACCTGACACTCTGAGGACATTTCCTGGAAGAGTCCACATAACCAATTGACTGGAAGAAAGCCCCACATTGGCAGGACGAAAGGGAGCGGGGATTTTCTTGGGTCCCTGGGACAGATTTTGTGGGAAAACGGCTCATCCATGTCCTGGGTTACAAAAGAAGAGAGGCTGCATGTTTAATTGCAACAGATATCTTCGGCAGGACGCTGCCTTATTTATAAATCTCACCAGGTTGAGGCCCCTCTTTCCTCCCCACTTTCCCTACACTCTCAGGATGTCAGCTTTGGAAGAGACTCAGAAATCACAGACTCCAGTGGCCCCCATTCCAGGCTGGACCGCAAAGCCACCTTGAGAGTTTTCACTGGAGAAGCTCCTGGGGTCCCTGTAGACCTGCTAAGTCAGGATTTTTGGAGACGTTACATTTTGAAGGTGTTTAAAAAGGTGAAATTGATGGAACAAACACACAAACACACTACCAAGCCACCTTAACTCTCAGAGGTTATTCTAACCTAATGGTGGGCTTAGAATGTTCTTTCCTACTTCCCTGTGTTCAGAGGCCAGTGTGGGGGGGGCGGGGCTCTGAGCCCCCCAACAGCCCAAGATAGGTGGTGGGGTTTTGTCCAGGAATGGCCTGACTGGCAATCCTGATTTACAGACATGCTTTCCACCCTTACAGTACCCAGAGGAGGATGATGTCAAAAACCAGCAAACAAACATGAAACAACTCAACAAAATCCCTAAAAAACAAAAAAAAAAAACAAAAAAAACCTTTCAAGTCCAGAGAAAACTATAGTTTACCACAACGTCTCCAGAAACCCTGACCCAGCAGGTCTGTGGGGATCCCAGGGCCCCAGGAGGGGTGGTTTCATCTTCCCATTTTATAACAGCAGCTGAAACAAAGATCATTCTCCCTCACATTTCAGGACACGCCCCCTTCCCAGTCCTCCGGTGGCATTTCCGTCAGTACAGCACAACTGAGAATCTGTTCAGCAGGAAACCAGGTGCCTCCTTCTCCAGGTGGGGGTTCTCGGGTTTGGTCCACAGAGGAGAGGCGGCTGTGCCGAGGACACAGTCCCCTCTGGTTCGGTCGGCAGGTCACTCTGCCCTCACCGGGCTCCGGCTCCCCGCACCTCACCCTGTGCACCCAACACTGCCTCCCTCCTGCGCTCTAAGCTGAGCAAAAGGGCCGCTAGTTCATCTCCGTTTCCCAACACACACAAACAGAACAGGCCTAGGAAGGAGGAGGAGAGAGCCAAGACAGCCTCTCAGCTCGCGCCTCTTTTCCCTCTGAATTCTGCTGTCCTGTCCCCACCCGAGGTGGCCGGGTGGCCGGGGCGCGGTGGGGGCACCGGGGGAGTTTCCAGCGACAAGGCCACCGTTGCCTCCGCTCTGTTGGAAGACCGTGCGCGCAGGAGCCTGGGAGGCGCCCAGCCGGCAGCCGGCGAACACTGCCCCCTGCAGGTGACGCGGCAGGCACGGTCTACACCGCCGGTAAGGACCGCAGCTCTCTGGAGACCGGAGCGCGATTCGCGGCTCACGCAGGAGGCCCCACAGTGATGGGACTGCGGGGAGAGGCTGGCAGCAGGAGAGCCTCCTTCAGAGACCTGGAGCGTCCACCCTCTACAAGCATCATCGGACCTTCAGTGACCAGCAGGCCTCCGCAGCTTTGCCTCACGTAACAGCGCAATAATAGAAACTGCCAAGTGCTCCCTGGTCCCGGAGCGCTCGCTGGTGGGGCCTCACTCTCGGCCTCAGCGGCCTGTGAGGCTGCGTGCCGGTCCTAGGCAGGGACTCGAGGCTCCGGAGTCAGGCTGTTGCGAAGCCCCGGACCCTGGCTCTGAGCACCGGAACCCATGTTCCAGCCCTTCCCGCTAGTCAGGCTGCACTCAGGGCACTGAGCGAGATGAGATTCCAAACTTCAGAACTGCGATAATAATGAGTAAGTCCCCCTGAAGCTGGACTTCTAACGGAAAGGTTGGGGGCTAGAGTCCACCCAGAGGCACCTGGGAAGAACAGCCTGGCCATCTGCGTCTGAAAGATCCAAAACCAAGGGCCAGACCCATTGCTGTTGAGCCTATTCCGACTTATAGGGACCCTATAGGACAGAGTAAAACTGCTTCATAGGGTTTCCAGGGAGCAGCGGGTGGATTCAAACTGCCAACCTTTTGGTTAGCGGCTGTAGCTCTTAACCACTGCACCACCGGTGCTCCTCCAAAAGACCAGCCCCTGAAAACCCTACGGAGCAAAGTTCTCCGACATGCGTGGGGTCCTTCCAGCAGGAAGGGGAATCTGGACAGAGAGGGCTCATCCTCCCTGACTTGTTCCCCTGACCATTTCCACCTCTCCATGCAGAGCAAAAGCTCTGGTTTATCAAGTAAATCTGTCCTGAGAACTTAAAAAAGAGTTTGGCCAAGATGGAATATATATGAACACAGTGTTTTAGGCCCTGGGAAATCTTTAAAGCCATTCAGGTTGAATTAGTAAACCTGCCTTTGGTCACCACCTCTGCTTTGCCCCTGCTGGTGGGTTCTCTTCCCTCTCCTCACACATGACTCAGGCACTGTCCTGCACTGGAAAAAGACCCGAGCTGCCAGAAACCCTGGCGGGACATTCCAGCTGGGCTGGCAGAAGAGGAGTCCCTCACAGCTTTCTCTGGAAATAATTGCAGGCTTCTCCTTTTCTTTCATCATCAGGAAATATGAACTCAAATCCTTCATGCAGTAGTTTATACCCATTTCTGGTTAATTCTGTCCTCAGTGAAGATGTAAAAAAAAAAACAAAAAAAAAAACTCCAGTCGCCTTCCACAATAACAGCCTTGAGGGCCAGCTGGCACATCTGTGGAACAGAAGGGTGGGCTGTGCCTTTGCTGCCCCCTCACTCTCCTCAACCTCTTTTCTCTTTGGATATGACCCTCCCCCAGCACTCTTTCTACCTCCCAGCTGCAGTTTCTCACCCTCATCTGGCCATGGGCTCCTGCCAGTACTTGAAGTGTGAATAACCGATGTGTTTGGTAAAAAGGCCCAGAAGCCTCAGTGTTGCGTTCTGAGTCACTGCAAAGCCCTGGGGGGAGCGGGGGGATGAGGAGCAGAGCTGTGGTGGTGGAATGGCCCACCTTGGGATTAAAGGGCACAGGAGTTGGCTTCCTATGTGAAAAAAAATCCTGGGCTCTGTGGAAGAATTGCTTAAGGAAAACCTCAAAAGCACTGGTTTGGGTAAAAAATAAATCTTTCTGGGATAAAACTCTTTTGACAAGTTTCAGAGTCTCTTCTGACATCCATTTTGGTCTTTTCCCCCCCTCCTTTTCTGTTTTTATGACCTTTTGTTTTCTTCATGTATGATTTCCCTAATGTCATCCCACAACTCATCTGGTTTTTGTTCATTAGTGTTCAATGGGTCAAATCTCTTCTTGAGATGGTTTCTAACTTCAGGTGGGATATATTCAAGGTCATACATTGGCTCTTGGGGACTTGTTTTAATTTTCTTCAGCTTCAAATTGAACTTGATGGTCTGCTCCTTAGTTGGCCCTTGGCCTTGTTCTGATTGATGATATTGAGCTTCATCATTGTCTCTTTCCACAGATGTAGTCGATTCGATTTCTTTGTATTCCATGTGTATAGTTACTGTTTATGTTGTTGAAAAAGGTATTTGCAATGAGTAAGTCATTGGTCTTGCAAAATTCCTGTTTCTCTCTCAGGACCTCTGCCCTCCCTGGAGCATCCTCCTCCACGTCTCAGCAGTGCTCACTCTTTCAAGCTATTCACACCTCAGAAGGTTCTTCCCTGTGCCGCTTTTATCACCAAGGCCATATTTTTAACTATTGGTCCTTCTTCTTTGTTTCCAACTTTCACATTCCAATCGCCAGTAATTATCAATGCGTCTTGAATGCATGTTTAGTTAATTTCAGACTGCAGAAGTTGGTAAAAATTGTTCGTCTTTGGCATTAGTGATTGGAGCACAAATTTGAATAGTAGTCGTATTAACTGCCCGTCCTCGTAGGTGTGGGGTTATTATCCTATCACCGACAACGTTGCACTTCAGGATAGACCTTGAAACGTCCCTTTGATGGTGAATGTGATGCTGCTGCTTTTCAGTTTGTCTTTTCCGGCCTAGTAGACCACGTAATTGTCTGATTCAGAACGGCCACTTCCAGTCCGTTTCAGCTCAGCGGTGCCTAGGATGTCGATCTTCATGTGTTCCATTTCATTTTTGATGACTTCCAATTTTCCTTGATTCATACTTCATACATTCCATGTTCTGATTTTTAATGGATGTTTGTAGCTGCTGCTTCTCATTTTGAGCCGTGCCACATCAGCAAATGGAGGTTCCAAAAGCTTGACTCCATCCACATCATTAAGGTCGACTCTACTTTGAGGAGGCAGCTCTTCCCCAGTCGTATTTTGAGTGCCTTCCAACCTGAGGGGATCATCTCCCTGCACTGTATCAGAAAATGTTTCGCTGCTATCCATAAGGTTTTCACTGGGCAATTTTTTCAGAAGTAGATTGTTAGGTCCTTCTTCCTAGTCTCTGTCTTAGTCTGGAAGCTAATGGACAAGTGACTGAAAGAGAAGACATTTGCAGTGGTCAAAACCAATAAGAGATTACCCTCCAGACTATACAAGGAATGCTCATAAAATGAAAGACAGGAACTTCAATAGAAAAGTGAGCAAAAGACATGAAAGGCAGATTACAGAAGAGGAGACCCAGGACCCTGAGAAGCTCAAGAAGAGAGATTTAACCTCACTTGTTATCAGAGAAATGAATTGCAAGAGCCTTTTTTTTTTTTTTTTTTCTGGTGAGTTGGAAGAAGTCTAGGTGCCTGCCGCTAGCAAAATTGGGGTGGTGAGACACAGTGGATGCCTAGCATGGAGAACCATGCAGGGGTTAAGTGCAACTGCTGTGATGTTTATGTAGTCCACAGCTAGCACCTAATCAGAAACAAAGAAACCATGTGTTAAAGAAGGAAAATCACAAAGAATTGCATACAGAGATATCTTGACAAAACAGGTTTTGGAGAGTTGAAGAGCAAAGACAGGATGCAGAAACCATGCAGGGACAGCAAGCACATACACGGGTGTACGCAGACATGTACATAAACACTTGAGCATACTATTGTGTACACACACTCATACACACTCACTCACATGCACGCCCATACCCTCATGCACACTCACACACACATGCCCACACTCCTGCACACATGCACGAGTACACACATACACTTATTCATGCCCACACACGTGTATACACAGAGCATCCCATATTAACTGTTCTGTGGTTGTATTTTTCACTTCGTAATATTTGCTGGTGATTACTTCATATCTCTACATTTAGATTTTCTCCCATCTTCACAGTTACTCAGGTCAAAAACCTAGGATTCCCTATTTCTGCTTTTTCCTCACACCTTACACCCGATCTCTCAGAAGGCCTGTAGGCTCTCAGTTTAATCTCATTTCAGATCTGCCCACTTCTCACCATATCCACACCAGCAGATGGATGGTGGGGATTCCAATTAAGGAGCTCCATTTTACAACTCAAGGTCATGCATTAAAAAATCCCTTTCCTTCTCCTCCCCAAATCTCCCTTAACCTAAGGCTTCACCAGAGTCTTTTGTCTGCTGTCTTTGAGGCACAGCCCAGATAGCTTTGTTCTCTCATCCTTCTCTTTCAATTCCTTGTTATTCGGCATGTCTAAGCATTGTGTTTCTATTTGCCTTGCCTGACTTACTCTCCTGATGCTGCATTATAAATATCCAGAGCTGGTCTGGCTCAGTGAGCTTGCCGTAATGGAGGAAGGAGGTGGAGGGTCTGGTAGAGTAGAGGGAACATTTTTCTGGCTGTGGGGAGACACGGATAAGCCTGGCTGAGGACATGACAGCTTAAGTAATCATGTTTCCATTATGTTACATATAAACTATCTCTTATTTTTCGAGGTAAGTATAACCCAAACCCAAACCTGTTGCTGTTGAGTTGATTCTGACTCATAACGACCCTATAGGACAGAGTAGAACTGCCCTATAGGGTTCCAAGGAGTGACTGGTGGATTTGAACTGCTGACCTCCGGGTTAGTAGTCAAGCTCTTAACCACTGAGCCACCAGGGCTCCAGGTAAATATAAACCCCCAATATTAGGGCCTTATGGCCCTCCTGTAAGCTACGTCACCTCTTAATTGAAATGTCACAATGTCTCTTGGCTGGGCCCCTGGCCCTCCAACAGGCATTGTCTGCACAGCAACTGGAAGAGTTCTTTTAAAATTTAAATCTGATCAGGGCCTTTCCCTACTCAATCCTTTCAGTGGATTCTCAATTCCCTTAGATTAAAGTCTAAGCCCTTTTCCTGCCACCTGGCCCTGGTGTCCTCTTCAGCCTGCTCTCCTGCTCCTCTGCCCTTCGCTTTAGTCCAGCACCCCTCCTGTTTCTCTCTCAGGACCTCTGCCCTCCCTGGAGCATCCTCCTCCACGTCTCAGCAGTGCTCACTCTTTCAAGCTATTCACACCTCAGAAGGTTCTTCCCTGGCCATCCCATTAAAAATGGCACCCAATTCTTTATTGTGTTTGATTTTCATCGAAGTGCTTCTCTGACATACATGTGTCTGTTCATCTATTATATCTGTCAACATAACAAAATCCTCACAACTGGACCAATAAGCAACATCATGATAAATGGAGAAAAAATTGAAGTTTCCAAGGATTTCATTTTACTTGGATCCACAATCAACACCCATGGAAGCAGCAGTGGAGAAATCAAATGACATATTGCATTGGGCAGCTGCAAAAGAACTCTCTTTTTTTTTTTTTTTTAATTTTTATTGTGCTTTAAGTGAAAGTTTACAAATCAAGTCAGTCTCTCACACAAAAACTTATATACACCTTGCTATATACTCCCAATTACTCTCCCCCTAATGAGACAGCCCACTCCCTCCCTCCACTCTCTCTTTTCATGTCCATGTTGCCAGTTTCTAACCCCCTCTACCCTCTCATCTCCCCTCCAGACAGGAGATGCCAACATAGTCTCAAGTGTCCACCTGATCCAAGAAGCTCACTCCTCACCAGCATCCCTCTCCAACCCACTGTCCAGTCCAATCCCTGTCTGAAGAGTTGGCTTTGGGAATGGTTCCTGTCCTGGGCCAACAGAAGGTCTCGGGGCCATGACCACTGGGGTCCTTCCAGCTTTAGTCAGATGATTAAGTCTGGTCTTTTTATGAGAATTTGTGGTCTGCATCCCACTGCCCTCCTGCTCCCTCAGGGGTTCTCTGTTGTGTTCCCTGTCAGGGCAGTCATTGGTTGTAGCTGGGCACCATCTAGTTCTTCTGGGCTCAGGCTGATGTAGTCTCTGGTTTATGTGGCCCTCTCTGTCTCTTGGGCAAAAGAACTCTTTATAGTGTTGAAAAGCAAAAATATTACTTTGAGGGCTAAGGTGTGCCTGACCCAAGCCATGACATTGCTTCAAATGCATGTGAAAGCTAGACCAATGAATAAGGAAAACCAAAGAAGAATTGAGGCATTTGAATTATGGTGTTGGTGAAGAATATTGAATGTACCATGGACTGCCAGAAGAATGAATGAATCTGTCTCGGAAGAAGTACAGCCAG
Organism: Loxodonta africana; assembly: GCF_030014295.1. Lineage (NCBI taxonomy): Eukaryota > Metazoa > Chordata > Mammalia > Proboscidea > Elephantidae > Loxodonta > Loxodonta africana. The sequence goes on from NC_087350.1 coordinate 2,832,545, forward strand.
GGTGCTCCTTGGAAGCAAAGATGGTGAGACTGCCTCTCACGTACTTTGCCACTATAGTATGGCAAGTAGAGTATCAGGAAGGACCAGTCCCTGGAGACGGACATCATGGTTGGTAAAGTAGAGGGTCAGCGAAAAAGAGGAAGACCCTCAATGAGATGGATTGACACAGTGGCTGCAACAATGGGCTCAAACATAGGAACAATTGTGAGGGTGGCTCAGGACTTGGCAGTGTTTTGTTCTGTTGTACATGGGATCGCTATGAGTTGGAGAGCTGACTCAGCGGCACCTAACAACAACGACTATACATATATATATTTATATGGAAACCCTGGTGGCATAGTGGTGAAGTGCTATTGCTGCCAACCAAGAGGTTGGCATCTCAAATCCGCCAGGTGCTCTTTGGAAGCTCTATGGGGCAGTTCTACTCTGTCCTATAGGGTCGCTATGAGTCAAACTTGACGGCAGTACGTATGGTTTTATACATATATATATCTAGATAGATAGGTAGGTAGATCCATAGCTGCTGTGAAGCTGATGCTGACTCATGGCGACTTTATGTGACCCGTTCCTGCATGTTTGAGTCCAATGCTGTGGCTATTGTGCGAATTCACCTCACTGAGGGTCTCCCTAACCTGCCCTTGTAGGCCCTCTACTTCATCAAACACAGTGTTGTCCTCTAGCAATTGATCCCTTCTGATGACCTGTCTGAAGCTAATGAGTGGGACAGTGTTCTGGTGTGATCCACAAGCTCTCATTGGCTCTTCTTCCTAGGCCTTTCTTACCAGCCTGTCTTAGTCTGGAAGCTCTGCTGAAACTTGGCCATCAACAGTGACTCCACTGGTATTTGAAATGCTGGTGGCATAGTTTTCAGCATTATAGCAACATGCAAGCCATTGCAGTGTGACAAACTGAAAGGTCAGGTCCATTTCTGGTCTCTCCATATAGTCCCTTAACTGGTTTGTCATATCAAGCTATTTTAATTTATCTATCATTATAATGTATTTCAATATCTTGCAGAGCTAATTTCCCCTTTTTCATTATATCTTTGGGTATTCACATATGCTTAGTTTTTCCATGAGAACTAAGTGTCAGTATATGGTCCAAAAGAGAACCCTATTTACACATTTATATAGTGATTTTTTTTTTTATATAGTGATTTAATGAGAATGGAGATCTTTACATTATTCAGTATTCCTATTCAACAGATAGGAATCAGATCTGCTCTTTTACTCATGGAATTTAAAAGTTTCTTGACACCAGTCCTGCATATATCTTGTCACTTCTTTACATATGTTTGTTGCTGTTCGCATTGGAAACAGGATTGTTTCCCCACCTCCCCAAATGGTTTTTATTTATATAGAGAAAAAATCTTACACTTTATATGTAACTTTGTAGCCAGCCACCTTATTGTTTTTTATGGTTCTTCTGTTGTATCTGGATTTCTCAAGTAGATAATGGTGCCACCATTTAATAGACGTCATTTTGTTTTCTTCTTTACTGTTTTTCATCTCTCTCTCTTTTCTTCTCTTTCTTTGGTTTGTCATTTAACAATAATGGAGCCATAATAAGAATGTCTCACTAATGAGTTTAGTACTTATTCTTGGTTTAAGATGTGCTTTATGTCATAATAAGAAAGTATCCACTTATTCCTATTAAAAAAAATTAAGTGTTTTTTAAAAATATTTAATCAGGAATGGATGTTGAATTTTTTAAAATGCTGTTTTAGCTTTTGTGGAGATAACTATGTGGTTTTTCTTCTTTGATTTATTAATATGGTGAATTACGGTAATATATCCTAACTTGAATTATACTTGCATTCCTGGGGGATAAATCCTACTTGGTCATGGTTAATTATTATTTTAATGAGCTTTAAAATTATACTTGGTAATATTTTACCTAGGATTTTGTAGAGCTATTCATAGGTAATATTGTTCCTCCTAGAGTTATTTTTTCAGCCCTCTTGGCTTTCCGAGTGATGTGCCACCTGCTTTGGGGCACTTGACAGTGGACGTCTGCAGACCTCTATCATCCTGTCTTCTTCTGCCTACCTGTCCAGTTTGTACAGTACTTGGCAGCTTCTCATGGGGCTTAACTCCTGGTTTTGCTTGTTCTGTAGTTTTCGGAGATATACTTTCCTTTTTGGGTTTGCTATTATCTTGTGATGGAGAATAGAGTATGGTGCCAGAAGACCTGTGTTCGAACCCCTTATTCAGGTGTGTAAGCTTGGGCATCTGTGATCACCTGGCCATACCTCCATTTCCTTATCTGTGTGGTTTCTGTGAATTGCAGTTGATGTAACATCAACTAGCGAGCACCTCAGAAGAAAGGCCTGGAGATCTTCTGAAAGGCCACAGCCTTGAAAACTCTATGGAGCAGTTCTACTCTGCACTCTTGGGGGTCACCATGAGTCAGAATTGACTCAACAGCAACTAGCAACAATGTGGCAAACTCATGTACAACTGAACAAAATGTCACCCAGTCCTGCGTCATCCTCATGATCGTTCGAGTCCTCAGCACGTTCAGGTCCATCGCTGTGGCTATTGTACCAATCCGTCTAGCTCAGCATCTCCCTGGGCATTGCTGACCCTCTGTTCACCAAACAGATGCCCTTCTCTAGCCACTGATCCCTTTTGGTGATGTGTCCAGAGCAAATGAGTCGGAAAATGCTCTGGTTGTGATCCATAGGGTTTTCATTGGCTGATTTTGGGAAGGAGATCACCAGGCCTTTCTTCTGAGTCTGTCTTCATCCAGAAGCTCTGTCGAAACCTCTCCACAATGAGAGACTTTGATGTTTTTTTGAAATACTGGTGGCATAGCTTCCAGCATCATAGCAACACACAAGCCACCATAGTATGGCAAATTGACAGATGGACGGTGGAACTAATCTGTACAACGGGGATAATTATTGTACCTATCTCATAAGGTTTTGGGGGATTAAATGAATTATCAATGCATGCAAAGTTCTTAGGACTGTATCCCGTACATAGTAAACATTATGCAAATGTTTGATGTTATTATTTTTAATGTTATTATTCTCTTGGTTAGCACCAGAGAATGCCTATTTTACCCAGAATAGCTCAATTCTGTTTCAGTGCCTTCAAAGAACCAGACCTTATAGCTGTTGCGGCCTTGGAAGGCGCTTTGCTCAAAATCTCCATTTTGTAGACAACCGGGGCCTGCAGATGTGAAATGATATTTTTCTTAAAAACTGATCAGCTGGTTGGCAGGATGGGAATGAGGTTTTTTCTTGCTCAGTTGAAGTCGTCTTTCTCTCCTACCATGATTCTGTGGGCTGCGTGGGTAACCACTGTGCCTGCGTGTGGGGAGTGGAGCGTCCGCATGTGGTGGTCGCTATGCTGAGGGCTGCCATTCCAGTGAGTGTCAAATTAAGCTCAATGGCATGTTCCCATGTCAGTGGGTTTGTTCCTGTCCCAAATGCTTGATCCAGGGGCTTTGCTCAGTTTGGTGGAGCTGTGGAGTCCAGGTGAGCCCTTGAGTGTGTGGTAACATCTCACCTGAGTCAATTGCACTGCTCAGGCCAGATGCTGGGGAGCTGGACACAGGCTTCCTTCAAACACTACCTCTCATGTGATCACCTTTGCAGAGACTTGCAGCCAAGCAGGTTAAGACCATTTATATTCAGAGAAAAATATTTTCACATCACAAGGAAGTCAGAAAATAGATTGTGAAGGCTGTAGAATACAGCTCGGTTACAGAGACCACCTTTGAGTCCTGGGTCTTCCTTATATATAGTTACATGGCCTCTGGTTCCCATACAAGTGGGAAAGGTGACTGGAGACCAAGGTGTATGTGCATCCTGGCAAAGGTGGTTTCTCCCACCTGTCTGGCAGGGAGACATGGTCCCCAAGGATAGGTGGGAACTCACAGTGGGACCAGGCAGGACAGGAACAGCACAGGAACAAGCTACCATTCTTTTCCCTTTTTGAGCTAATGATTATTAGAACCTTGATAATGGATTGGTCCTGACAGAGGTCATCCAGGTAGGAAATGACCCCCAAGGGTAAAAGGAATCTTACCATGAGGAAGTAGGCATCTGGCCAGGTGAGAGAGGCAGAAACCAGGGCCAGGGTTCGGGTGGAGGGCTGTTTTCAGCAGAGCCTGGGGCTGAGCCAACTCCTGGGGCCCAGAGGTCTGTCTGGGTTTTTGAGTAAGGGCCCAAGCTTGGGCACCCCTGTATCTGGGTGGGGGTCGACATCACGAGGCCATCTGCACAGAAGCCTGGCCAGGGCAGGACCAGTGTCTGCATCACTGTGTGGCCCCTGCAGAAGCAAAACTGGGGCTTGCCAGAAGATTATCCATTTCTCTTTTCAACTGGCATTTGGGATCAGCATTAACCCTTTCAGCCTGAGTAAGCTGCAAGAGCTTTTGGGAATAGGTGGGGTGGGTGGGAAGAAGGACCTTCTGATCCTAAAAGCTTGTGGGGCTCCACAAGGTGGAACCTCAGAGCGAGTGGATCATTCTGAACATTTTTTTAAACAAGGAAATTGCTTAGAGAACTTCGTGAGGAAAGCAATGTTACAGTGAAGAGAGGGTGCACAGGACATGTTCTCCAAAGCCTGTCCATATATTAACTGTATTTCCTGTTTGTAATACAAAGAACTAAAATAAGCTACCAAAGTGGAAACTAAGTCATTGCGTATGTGTGTGGCAGGTGGAAAAGGAAATGGAAGAGAGTCCTTTTTTTTTTCTTTCATGGTTATTTTATTTATTTTTGATACGTACACACCCACACATCGACTCACAGATCTATTAAAGTGATAATAACAACTTTCCAGTTACCTCCATCTAGAGAGCATTTGCAGTTTTTAGAAGCGTGGATTTCAGCCCCTGGGCAGACCACTAGGAAGAAGTGTGGGGAGGGATCAGAGAGCTGTCCAAGAGAAAAAACAGTTGCCATCAAGCCTCGTGCAACACAGCGACTACATGTGTGTCAAGGTAGAACCTTGCTCCGTAGGGTTTTCGATGGCTGATTTTTCAGAAATAGTTAGCTGGGTCTTGCTTCCAAGGTGCCTCTGGGTGGACTCAAACCTCCAACATTTCCATTAACAATTGAATGTGTTAACATTTTGGACTACCCAGAGACTCCAAGAGAGCTGTCCTAACCCTGAAGTAACATCCCATGTAGATAGCTGCCTGCCTATGGTGAGCTGGGGTGGTCCAGAGCCTGGTTGTGTGTTTCTATCAGAGAAAACCAACAAAACGATATTCCTGTGTTCCACTGCCCATTTTCTGGAAGAATGTGCTGATGAAACAAAGCGAAGTTTGTTAGACTCACTGCAGCGAGGGAGCATACCGTCTGGACCAAATCTCAGTAGTGTCTCAAAATGAGAAACAAGGAAGGGTGTTTACAGAAGTTTAGGGACTGGGCTGGACAATGAGGTCTTACAATGAGAAGAACTGGTTGGAATTGGCCTGACTTTATGACCCAGTAGCTTTGGATTGGTGAGAACATGAAGGCGAGGGACTTGAAGTGGGTCTTGATGAATCTCTGTTGGTCTTGATAAGTAAGTTGTAGAGTTGTTTCGCTCTTATCTCCTGGGAGCAGCTATTTTCTGGAGCAAGGAACTAAGTTATTTTTGCCAGGTCCCAATATTGTTTAACACAGGGATGGTGAATTATATTGACTGAGTTCTCACCTCACCTGTGTATTTTGCAAGGTACAGTTGGATGAGGCCCCATGAGAGCCACAAACAGGACAAACAAACAAACAAAAAAAACCCAAACCCGTTGCTGTGGAGTCGATTCCAACTCATAGCGACCCCTTAGGACAGAGTAGAACTTCCCTGCAGGGTTTCCAAGGCTGTACATATTAATAGAAGCAGACTGCCACATCTTTCTCCCATGGAGCTGCTGATGGATTTGAACCTCAGACCTTTGGTTAGCAGCTGAGTGCTTAACCACTGCACCAGAGCTTCGTTTAGCCATCCTACAAAAAAAAAAAACCAAAAAAAAAAACCAAAAACCTGTTGCCATCAAATCAATTCTGACTCAAGTCGATTCTGCCTCAAGTCGATTCTGCCTCGTAGCAACCTCTATAGGACAAACTAGAACTGCCCCACAGGGTTTGCCATGGGGCAGCTGGCTGGTGGATTTGAACTGCCAGCCTTTGGTTAGCAGCCCTAGCTCTTAACCACTGCACCACCAAGGCTTTTTAGCCATCGTAGTGGGAGTGCAATGGCATCTCATTGTGGTTTTGATTTGCATCTCTCTGATGGCTAACGATGTTGAGCACTTTTTCACGTGTTTGGTGGCCCTCTGAATGTCCTCTTTGGTGAAATGTCTATTCAAGTCCTTTGTCCATTTTATGATTGGGTTGTCTTTTTGCTATAAAGTTGTCAAAGTTTTATATATATTTCAGTTATCAGATTCTTATTGGATATATGCTTAACACCGATATTTTTAGCTTCCAAGCCTCAGCGCTGGCTGGGCATTTCTTATCGGATGTATGGTTAACAGCCATATATATATATATATATTTAGCTTCCAAATCTAAGAGTTGGTTGTATATTTCTTGCAGCTTGGTCCAACTGGGTGGTCTCTGCCAGACTGTCCCATGCGTCCGTGGTCAAGTGGTAGGCAGGCAGTGGGGCACCTGGTTCTGTTCCCTGTGCCTCTCATTCTCCAGCAGGCTAGCTCGTGCTTGTTTCCATGGTGGTTTCAGGATGCTGAGCATATGTGGCCCTTTCCAAGTGCCTGCTTATGTCACATTCGCTATCTGTTCCGCTAGTGGCTGTGCCCAGAGTCAGTGTCAGAGGACGCTGCCTGAAGGTATGAATACAAAACCGGAAAACCAAACCCATTGCTGTGGAGTTGATTCTGACTCACAGAGACCCTGAGTGATGCAAATGGTTTGCATTCAACTACTAAGCTAAAGGTTGGAGGGTCTTAGTGGCTCTGTGGAAGAAAGATCTGGCAATGTTTCCACAAAGATCAGAGCCAAGAAAACCCTATGGAGCAGTTTTACCCTGTAACATGTGGGGTCACCATAAATACCGGGAGGGGAACTATTAGCCACTTTCGCAAACAATCTGTCAGAGGCACAAGTGCCGCTTCTCAGGTGCTGTGCAAGGGTGGGGAGAATGTCTGAAGAGGACTTATAGGAAGCCTGCTGTCGTAGTTACCTAGCACTGCCATGACAGAAATACCACAGGTGGGTGGCTTGCAAAAACAGAAATGCATTTTTTCACAGTTCTCGAGGCTAAAAATTGAAATCAGGGTCTTGGCTGTTTTGATTCCTTCTGTGAGCCTCTCTCCTGGTTTCTGGTGGCTGCTGGCAATCTTTGGCATTTCTTTGCTTGTCAACAGGTCCTTCTATGGTGTCTGTCTTACCTGTGTGGGTGTCTCTGTGTCTATTCTGCTCTCTGTATAAGGCCCCACTCAGAAGCGTTAAGGATCCACCCTACTCTTGTATGGCCTCACTAACGTAACAAAAGAAAACCTCTATTTCCAGACACGGTCACATTTACAGGTCCGGGGTCAGGACTTCAGCACAGTAACAGTTGCTGTGTGTCGTGCTGTGTCATCCCCCCTTGCTGCCTCCTCCTGGGCTGCAGGGTAAAGGCCTGTGCCATTTTCCCAGTGTTCTGTTGGAGCCATTCTTGTATTTTAGATGTGAAGCTGTAGCTTTACAGTAACCAAAGAGAAAGAATGCAGTGGGCTGGGAGGGACTGGTGTCAGTTAGGGTGGTTTGAACACATGACCTGCCCTTTGCAACTGTGAGTCTTTGGACAATCTGTGCTGGTGCTCCCAGCCTCCCCATCTCTGAAGGGGTCCTATGTCATCATGTGGTTATGAGCATAAAGCTGGTAATGGTAGTCAGTGCTTAGCAGGGGCCTCAGGAACTGCTAGCGTCTCTAAAATTAATGTGATAATTAATGCTTGGCTTTGAGCATCTTCATGCTCGTCTTGGCCTCCAAGGAAGAGCCCCTGCTTGGGCAGGCTTCCAGCAGCGAAGCCGTGCTGCCCTTGTCTCTAGAGGAAGATTCCGGTACCCTGGCCCAGTGCAGGCTCCCCAGCCTTCCGTGGCAGGGATAACTCCAGGCAGCTGGCCCACGCTTTGGAGCCATGGCCTGTGCAGATCCATGGGGGACGCAGGGCAGAGGGGGTGCCTGCCCTCCTCTGGGGTAGCTTTCCTTTCCCCTGTGTCCTGTCTGAAAACCACAGACTGTTCTGAGTGCCAAGTGGCCATTTTCTAAGATAAGTCTCCTGCTTCTTGCTGTGTGAAGTCAGAACAACCACTGTGAGATGATTTAACGGGAAGACTGCTGATTGTAAAACCAGATGGCTCAAGTCAGGCTCCTTTTCTTTTAATGGGTGGCAGTAGCGCCTCCCCTATAGGCTGGTTGTGCGATTGCGATGTTGTCGTTAGTTGCTGTGGAGTCAGGCCCCGACTCACGGTGATCCCACATACAATGGAACGCTGCCCAGTCCAGCTCTACTCCATGATCGGTGGTGGATCAAACTGTTGCGATCCGCAGGGTTTTTGGGAGCAGATCACTAGGCTTATCTCTCTAGCTAACCTGAAGCTCCATGGAAACCTGTTCAGTGTCACAGAAGCACACGAGCCTCCGCTGACAGGTGGGCCGTGGCTGGGCATTAGGCACACTGGCTGGGAATCAAGGTCGGGTCCCCCTCAGGGAAGGTGAGACTCTACCAACGGACCACCGCTGCCCTCATGCAGTTGAGATAATGTGTACTAAGGTCCTAATGCCATTAACGCCTGGGTGGTGGACAGGCGCGCTCCATGTTGTTTTCTTATGTTCCCTTTGGGATGGTGGGGTTCATTCTTTCAGCAGGGCAAGACTTGCAACGGTGAAAGAGAAAGTTCCCTGAATTGTCCCAGTCCACAGCCCCACTCTCGTTAGGCTTGAGTGGGAATAATGACTTTTGAGGTTACACTTTAACATGGCCTCAAGACGGGTTTTCAGCACCCTGTTGGCTCTGGGTGGTATCACTGACTCCAATTTTAGGGCATCAGATGTCTGATGGTGCTGAGATGGAGCTGCTCGGACACTTTCTGGTGGGAGCTGGACTTTGCTGGTGGTGGTGTGTGTGGGTGGTTGGAGGAGGGCTGGCAGTCTGATCATCTAATATTTAAAGAGAAAGAAACCAGAGCCGGGTCTAAGAGACTCAGTGTGACAGGTAGTTTTATGTGTCAGCTTGGCTAGGCTATGATGCTGTTAAGTGTGTCTGTTCTAACTCATAGGGACCAGGTAGGACTCCATTATTTAATTAAACACCAATCTAGGTGTGGCTGTGCTGCCATTATATAGACGTTGATCACATCAACCATCAGTTGCCTTCAGGTAAATAGCTGATTACTCTCGATAACGTGGGCGATCCTCATCCAGTCAGTTGCAAGGCCTTAGGAACAAAACTGTTCTCCTTAGAGAAGAAGAGATTATGCCTCAGGACTGCAACACGAACTCCTGCCTAGCGTTTCCAGCCTGCCGGCCTGTGGATTTTGGACTTGCCAGCCCCACAGTCCCTGAAATGAATCTCTCTACCTCTGTCTGTCTGCCCTCCTGGTTCTGTTTCTCTGGAGAACCTGACTGGTACGCTCAGGGAGGATGGCAAGCATCGGTCCTTCTGAGTCTGAATTACCTGAGCTGCCACCCAGGTTTCCAGAGGTTCTGGGGAGTCAGGAATTCATGCATGGCTGCTCTTCTGAGCTGCAACGAGGTGTGTAGTGGGGTTAGGCCAGCTCGGGGCCCTGATTTTCCCCCTTTGCATCTCTAAATCACTTCAGAAGTGGATCCTGATGCCTCAGCTTCATTCACGTACTCTTGCAAGTAAACAGTGTGATGTCCCATTCCCGAATGGGGTGACGGGAACGTCCCTGAGGGTGCGGCATTATGTATGCCTCTAGGTGTTAACAACAGTAGACGCACACCCTTCGTTTTATCACGTGTGTTACACATCCATGTCCCTTCTCAAATGCATGTACCGTGGAAATAAAAATACTTCCCAGCACCTAAACTGAGTTTTCCATTGAAAATAATATCTCTCAAAACTTAAGAGCTGAAATACATAGTTTTCTTGGGAAACAATCAATCCATGCAATTATCCTAGATGCTTTTTTTTTTTTTTCACGAAAAGTTAACATTCTCTTGAATTCAGGGAAATACTTCATGGTTATATACAGAGTTTTCTCCAGAATCCATACTTATTCTTGCTGCTGGGAACCACATGTCTTGGGCTTTTGGGGCATAAAGTTACCCTGAATATGTCCTGGTGTGTGGGGCGCGGCCCTGGTCCTTCGGGTGTTCAGGGGACGCGCGTGAACGGGGGTAGGGGGAGGGGGCAGAGCTCTGGTGCTCCTTGTGTCTCAGGGGGTGTATGTGCAGGTCGGAGCCCTGGTCCTCCGGTGTCCCTAGATACCGGGATGCGAAGTGCTGGGGCGGGGCCTTGGTTTTCGCGGTCCTTGCCGGTGCGGGTGTGCAGACCTAAGCCATGGTCGCCTGCCTGGCACCCAGGGGCGGAAGTGCGGGTGGAGGCCTGGTTCCCCTGTGTCCCCGGTGTCCTGCGACGTGAGTGTGCGGTCAGACGCTCCGCAGGGCCCAGGGTCGGGTTGGCGCCTTTGCGGCCACGGACCACCAGGGGGCGCCAATGCTCTGAGGGAAAAGGGCCGCGCCCTCACCCGGGCGCCGCACACTCAAGCGGCGCCTCGTGCGTGTCCAGGGCGTGGGTCTCTCTGGTGTCCCCTCTGGTGTCTCCGGGTGCCGAACGCCGCTCGACGAAAGGTCTTGTGCAGGCTCGCACCCGGGGCGTTGCTGGAGAGGCGGTCTGTTAGGGTTTCCTGTTGCAGATCCTCAGCCCGCGTACGGGTCACTCGGAGGAGGCATACGCCGCCCTGCGGGGCTCCGGGGTCTTGGAGAGCCGGAGCCTGTGCCGCCAGGTTCCCAGAGAGACGACACTGTCCGTCTTCAGTTGAAAGGGATAGGAGTGATTCTTGTTATTTTAATACACGCTCCTTGGGGGAGAAATGAAAGCGCAACCTGACTGGACAAGCAAGAGACTGTCTCTCATCTAGCCATGGCAAACCCCCTTTCAAAGGCACTTTGAGGAACACAGGTTCGCAATCCTCTCCAGCAAAGGATGTTGCCACTAAATACCCTGGGAAGAAGCAATCCTCAGGGCACTTCCTTTATAGAAAAGCTGCAAATCAGACATTACTTTGCACCCCGTAAATGTTAGGTGTACCCACAAAGACAGTCTTTCTTTTACCTTACCCTGTAGCCCTGGTGGCGTAAGGGTTAAGAGCTCAGCTGCTAACCAAAAGATCGGTGGTTCGAACTCACCAGCTGCTTTGTGGGAGAAAATACCTGGCAATCTGCAGTCCTAAAGATTACAGCCTCGGAAGCCTTATGGGGCAATTATCCTCTGTCGTATACAGTTGCTGTGAGTTGGAGCGGACAGAAGGACATACAACAACAAACAACAGGAGGCAGTGATGGAGAAGGAAAGAGAGCATCAACATTTCAGTTATACCTTGTGTGCCACTGCGCTGACGAGTCTTCTGGAAGGACCCTGTTTGCTATGGAATAGAAGACAGGGTGTGCTGAGCAGCAGCTACTGAGAGGCTCCAGTAAAGAAGGAATTTCCCCCTCACTCTGTGGGCATCATGTTCTGACTACTGAATCCGTGAATTCTTGGCAAGGGCACAAGTATGTGTGATTGAGCTCCATGTCAGAGAGCCCATTTTTCGAATAATATTTTATTGATTCTTAAGACACAATTCTTTCACATTTTAATCCGTCTGAAATTGGGATGAATTTTACATTAACAAAATGGACTCGCTTGTTTCCAGCAGAGGGTGGAGCTGAGACACTCCTGTTGTTGCCAGGTGTAAACAGACGTGGTGGCAGTACACGTATGTATTTCACCTGCATTTCCTCATATTGCTTTCAAGCAGACAAGGGGTAGAGTGACTGTGTATTCCTTCCATCTTCTTTTGATACTTCCTGCGTTGTTTAATAGCATCGTTCAGAATTGCAACTGGTGGCTTGAATTTTTTCTTCACTACTTTCAGCTTGAGAAATGCCGAGCATGGTCTTCCTTTTTAGTTTTCTAACTTCAGGTCTTTGCACATTTTATCATAATACTTTGCTTTTTTTTTCTTGAGCTGCCCTTTGAAATCTTCTGTTCAGCCCCTTTACTTCATCATTTGTTCCATTCACTTTAGCTAAGTTGGAATCGAATGGACGGCACTGGGTTCGGTTTTTTTTTTTTTTTTAAATTCTACATTCAATAGCAAGTTTCAAAGTCTGACATCCATTTTGGTCTTTTCTTTCTTTTTAATGACCTTTTGCTTTCTTCACGTGTGATGTACTTGATGTCATCCCATAACTTTTTGGGTCTTCAGTCATTAATAGTCAATGTGCCAAATCTATTCCGGAGATGGTCTCTAAATTCAGGTGGGATATATTCAAGGTTGTATTTTGGCTGTCGTGGATTTGTTTCAACTTTCCTCAGCTCTAACTTGAACTTGCGTATGAACAATTGATGGTCTATTCCTCAGCCGCCCCGGCCTTGTTCTGACTGATGTTATTGAGCTTCTCCATCATTGATTTCCACAGATGTAGTCGATTTGATTCCTGTATATTCTATCTGGCAAGGTCCTTGTGTATAGTTGCCGTTTATGTTGCTGAAAAAAGATGTTTCCAATGATTAAGTCATTGGTCTTGCAAAATTCTATTATGTGATCTCCTGTGTTGTTTCTATCACCAAGGCCCAATTTTCCAACTACTGACCCTGGTTCTTTGTTTCCAGCTTTCACATTCCAATCACCAGTAATTATCAGTGCATCCTGATAGCATGTTTGATCAATTTCAGACTGTGGAAGTTGATAATTTGTTTTTCAAATTCTTCATCTTTGCATTAATGGTACATAGTCATATTAACTGGTCTTCCTTGTAGGCATGTGGATATTATCCTGTTAGTGACAGAATTGTACTTCAGGATAGATCTTGAAGTGTTCAATTTGTCATTCTCAGTGTAATAGGCCATATGATTGTCTGACTCAAAATGGCCAATACCAGTCCATTTCAGCTCATTTATTACTAGGATATTGATCTTTGTGCATTCCATTTCCTTTCTGATGACTTCCAGTTTTCCTAGATTCATACCTTGTACATTCCATGTTCTGGTTATTAATGGATGTTGCAGCTGTTTCTTCTCAATTTGAGTTGTGCCACATCAGCAAATGAAGGTCCCGAAAGCTTGACTCCATCCATGTCACTAAAGTCAACTCTATTTTGAGGAATTGGCTGATGTTCACCCATTTCAGGAGGTAGCACATGATCAAGAACCAATGGTATTGAAGGAAGAAGTCCAAGCTTCACTGAAGGCACTGGCAAAAAACAAGGCTCCAGGAATTGATGGAATACCAATTGCGATGTTTCAACAAACAGATGCACTGCTTGAGGTGCTCACTCGACTATGCCAAGAAACTTGGAAGACAGCTACCTGGCCAACCAACTGGAAGAGATCCATATCTGTGCCCATTCCAAAGAAAGTTGATCCAACAGGATGTGAAATTATTGAACAATATCAATACCACATGCAAGTAAAATTTTGCTGAAGATAATTCAAAAGCAGTTGCAGCAGTACATCAACAGGGAACTGGCAGAAATTCAAGCCAGATTCAGAAAAGGATGTGGAATGACGGATATCACTGCTGACGTCAGATGGATCTTGGATAACAGCAGAATATACCAGAAAGAAGTTTACCTGTATTTTATCGACTGTGCAAAAGCATTTAACTGTGTGGGTCATAACAAATTATGGTTAACATTGCAAAGAATGAGAATTCATGAGGAATTTGTACATAGACCAAGAGGCAGTCATTTGAAAAGAACAAGGGGATACTTCATGGTTTAATATCAGGAAGGGTGTGGGTCATGGTTGTATCTTTTCCTTATACTTATTCGACCTGTATGCTGAGCGAGTAATCCAAGAAGCTGGACTATATGAAGAACTCAGAATCAGGATTGGGGGAAAGCTCATTAACAACCTCTGATATGCAGATGACACAACTTTGCTTGCTGAAAGCAAAGAGTACTGAAGAACTTTGCTGATGAAGATCAAAGACCACAGCCTTTAGTATGGATTACACTTCAACATAAAGCAAACAAAAATCCTCACAACCGGACCAATAAGCAACATCATGATAAAAGGAGAAAAGACTGAAGTTGTCAAAGATTTCGTCTTATTTGGATCCACAATCAACACCCATGGAAGCAGCAGTCAAGAAATTAAATGATGTATTGCTTTGGACAAATTTACTGCAAAAGACCTCTTTAAAGTGTTGACAAGGAAAGATGTCACTTTGAGGACTAAGGTGCTCCTGACCCAAGCCATGGTATTTTCAGCCACTCCATATACATACAAAAGCTGGACAATGAGTAAAAAGTACTGAAGAGGAATTTATGTCTTTGAATTATGGTGTTGGCAAAGAATATAGAATATACCATGGACTGCTGGAAGAGTGAACAAATCTGTCTTGAAAGAAGTACAGCCAGAATGCTCCTTAGAAGCAAGAATGGCAAGACTTCTTCTCATGTACTTTGGACATGTTATCAGGAAGGAGCAGTCCCTGGAGAAGTACATCATGTTTAGTAAAACCGAGAGTCAGAGAAAAAGAGAAAGACCCTCAGTAAGATGAATTGACACAGTGGCTGCAACGATGAGCTCAGCCATACCCATGAATGTGAGTATGGCAGAGGACCAGGCAGTATTTTGTTCTGTTGTATGCGTACTGTTGCTATGAGTTGGAACCAACTCAGTGGCACCTAACATAACAACAGACAAGTTGAGTCAGCCAGGAAGTTTCTGGTCATTGGAAGAAATGCATAAAAAAACAAACAAACAAATAAACAAACAAGACAATGAAACTCTAAAGAAACCAAACCTTCCCACAAATGAACCCCGTGTGTAATGGGTGTAAGTGAATCTTCCATGACAGCCATTCAGCCTCAGGGTGATGTGTTGTGCCTTGGAGCCTGAACAGCTTCCTTCACTCACTGCTGCTGGTAGCTCTGGAGAAAATGTGGTGGACCAAGATGTGGGGGTGGTATTGGTAGGCAGCACATGGCTTTCCTTTGCCCTTGGAAAGAATAGGCTCTGATTAGGAAAAGAATGTTTAGGTCTTCATGCTCTCTGATTTCTTATATATTAAAAAAAAAAGACTCAAATTCCTGGAGGTTAGAGCCAGCTGATTACATCATTTCAGAAGCTTCTTTCAACTGCATCTTTTACTGTTACACACAATCTCTTCATCCATCTGTCCATCCATCCACTCATCCATGTATCTATTCTTGCATCCATGCATCCATCCACCCATCCATGGATGCATGCATTAATCCATCCATCCACACATCCATTCAGTTATCCATCCGTCAACACATCCATCCAATTATGCATCCATCCAGTTATGCATCCATCCGTCCGTCCGTCCGTCCGTCCGTCCGTCCGTCCGTCCGTCCGTCCGTCCAATCATCCATCTATCCATCCATTCATCCATCCATCCATCCTTCCATTCTTCCATCCCTCCTTGAAAACCTGTTACTGATTTGTAAACCAACGTTTGGAACAGGGCCATCATGAATGGAGTGGTGTTTTCTTGGATTGGGTAGGTACTTGCCTGTCATAAGTGGGAAATAGAATATCCTATAATTTAGGGTAATCATTTTTGGAGGAGGCAGACCTAGTTTCAAATCCCAACTCCTCCACTCAGGATGGGTGACCCTGGGCAAATTACTTAAATCTTCTGAACCTGGAACTTCCTTTCCGTGTGGGAAGACAGGATGCCCAACTTGAAGCAGTGTTGTGAGGGTTTGAAAAGAACACATGGGAAATACAAGGTCTTTTGGAAGCACCCAATAAAGTGTTATGGCTATATTATTGAGGAATGGAATTTTTAATTCTGACAGAATCCAGATTTTCTGGAACCATAGAGGTTGAAAATGAGTCACCCAAACTATCTCCCTGAGATAATCTTCAAGCCTTAAACTTTGAGCCAAAACTGGTCTCCTGAAAGCCATGTTTAAGTCAAACAATAGCCTAGCTTAATTAACAAAGAACGTTTGCCTTGGGCATTTGCTTTTTTAAAGAATTATCCATGTGAATTCAGTTTTTGACAGCAGCAATTCCAAAGGTCAAAATAGAAGCTATGTTTTAAGGTCAATCAATAATTATTTGAATTGTTCTTCAAAAAAAAAAAAAAGCCTTACAGGCTCCCGCATATCCACAAGTTATTTTGTAAACACTATTCTGGCCCTGTTTCCATGGCAATGTGTGATTACGAGAATAAGCTGAAATATAAGAGTCTGTGGAGGATCTTTTTTCTTTAGAACAAAAATTTTTGACTCTCTCATTGGAAATGTTGCCCTGATTTGCAAATCATGTATTAAATAAACTTCAACCAATTTCTATTATTGGCTTAATATTATTTTTGGTTATTTTGTTTATTTTACAATTAATAGCCATGCTTTATAAAATGGTAGAAGAAGTGAATTTCCTGAGCTTCAGTGTGGGATAGAGTGTCTTTGTGGAGGTTTGTTAGGTTAAATGAGAGATTAAGTGCTAAACTTACTGTCTGATAATCAGCACTCTGATGTTGATAAAAACCACTGAGTATAAACATTGATGGAAGGCTTAGTGTCCAGGCCAAACTAAGTGCTACCTCCTACAACTCTCACAATTATTCCCATTTTTCTGACTGGAGATGTCAGATTATGTGCCAACTGTCCCCTTGCTAAGAGGGGGAGTTGGGTCCTGTGCTTGCTCTTTTGGGTAGGCTTGGACCTATTCTGATAAACTCCCTGTCCAGAAGCAGCACCCGGAGTTATGTCCCCAGCGGAGGGGACTGAGAATCTGGGGATTGCCCAGAAACTAAACAATGTTCTAACAGTTACAAACTTTAACATTGGAGATTTGACCTCTCCGGAGAGATGGATTTCCTCTAAACAGCTGGATACTCACCCTTAGAAAGTGAGAACTGCTTACTTTGATGGAAGTTTATGTAAAGACTTCCCTTTATTTCAGCAAACACTGAGTGCCTGATTTCCAGGTACGTAGTTGTTTTCAAGGAGCCCTGGCAGCACAGTGGTTAAGAGCTTGGCTGCTAACCAAAAGGTCAGCAGTTGGAATTCACCAGCCGTTCCTTGGAAACTCTATGGCAGTTCTACTCTATCCCATAGGGTTGCTATGAGTCCAACTCAACTTGAAGGCAACAGGTTTTGTTGTTGTTAGGTGCTGTCCTCCAGTTGGTTGCAACTTATAGTGACCCCATGTACAACAGAATGAAACACTGCCCAGTCCTATGCCATCCTCACAATCATTGCTATGTTTGAGACCATTGTTGCAGCCACTGTGTCAATCCATCTTGATGAGGGTCTTCCTTTTTTTTCTTGACCCTTTACTTTATCAAGCATGATGTCCAGGTACAATTCTTCTAATCTAGGAGGGGGTGTCACCACCAAGGAAGCACATGTGCACTGCTGAGTCCCAGGAGCCTGATGAGCCCTGTAGAGGGGAGGAGGTGGAGCCCCAGGCAGTCTCTGGGAGGAAGAGAGGCCGGAACTTAAAAAAATGTATCTTTCATGTATTATTTTTTTCCTGATGATAAATTCATATCTACTCAACGCGGAGCTCTCTTTCTGTGACATGAGCTTTTTAGATATTCTGATGAAAGCTGTGACTGTCCCTCACACAAATTGGGATACAGTTTTGAGAGTTTTCTCCAGCTGGTAGCAATAGGGGAAGTCAGAGAGATGCTCTCCAATTGGCCTGGAAGAAAGCAGGATGCTGGTGGAAAGGGGTGGCCTCTTGTTGCTACAAGTGGCTTCTGGTTGACGTCAAGGAAATGAAGACCTGAATTCTGACAAGAATAAGCATGGAAGCAAAATTTCCCCAAAGCCTCCAGGCAAGAACTCAGACTGGCTGCCACCTTGATTTCAGCCTTGTGAAACCCTAAACAGAGGACCAAGCCACATCATGCAGGACTTCTGACCTGCAGATATGTGAGCTAATAAGTGTGTGTTGTTTAAAGCTGCTAAGATTGAGTTATTTTGTTACACAGTGAGAGGACAACTAATATAACTGCATGTTTATGTATCAGTATAATGTGTTTAAATTAAACTTGAAGAATTGTAGGTGTTGCTGATGCACAAGGTGGGTGGAAGGGGGGGTCCGTCAATGAAGAGGGAGCAGCAGGTGATGTAGCCCAGAAGACACCAGCAACATGATATTTTCAAGAATTGCAAAAACCTGTGCACGCTTTAAGTCAAATAATAGTCTAGTTTAATTAGTAAAGCTTAATTTGCCTTGGGCATTGTGATCTTTTAAAGATTTAATTATGTGCAGCCAGTTTTCAGAATAGGAGCTATGTTTTAGGTCATTCAGCAATTACTTGGATTGTTCTTAAGAAAAAATGCTGTATGGAATTGCGCGTGTCCACAAGTTATTTTTTAAACTTTATTTTGGCCCTGTTTTCATGGCAATGTGTGATTACTAGGAATAAGCTGTGAGGTATAAAAATTTGTGAAGGGTCTTTCTTCTTTGGAACATTCTTGACTCTCTAGCCAGAAATGTTACCCCAATCTGTAAATCATATATTAAATATACTTGATTCAATTTCTGTTATTTGCTTAATATTATTTTTACTTTAAAAGAATCTATTGCCATCATTATTTATTCTAATGTTCAAGCTGTCCCAGACTTGGCCAGTTGAAGCCCCTTGAGGATGGTTCTTTTGTTCCTTTGACAGATCCACATTATTCTTTGAGCCCTTCTTTACATTCTGGTAACAACAAAGTATTCCAGGATCATCTTCAGTTTTCCACCCCAACCCTGTGTCACCCATTTCCCCAAGGAGATGTAGTGCCTTTTAGTGGAGAATGACATTTACAAAACAGGATCTAGGTGCTGGGTGAGCTCATTGCTACTGAGGTGGCCTTAATTCTAGGCCTTTTCATCATTCACAGCTAGGAAACACACACATACACACATGCTTCTATAGCTGATTCCATATATTTTCTCTCTCTGTCATCTATCATCTATATCTTTAGCCAGAATCAACTCAACAGCACTGGTTTTTAAAAAAAATCTGTCTATCTGTCTGTCTGTCTGTCTGTCTACCTACCTACCTAACCTACCTACCTGTCTATCATCTATCTATCTATCTGACAAGCCATGAGTTCACATGGACACTTCCAATACCAGTCCACCACCACATGGTTTATTTTTGCCTCTCCCTTTCTGTATTTGTAATTATCATCTAAGACATTGAGAAACCTGACTCCCATTATCCACAATGTATTTATTTTCTAAATTCTGTCTTTGTAGCCAATCTTCAGGAAACACAGGCCATTCCTTCAGTACTACCTGCAGTGACCTTCCACTCTGTTGCCAGGCCCTCCAGTCATTCCTCAGCCTTGAAGGGAAGAAGTGGCAGAAGGAAAGTACTTGATGCTATTCTTAACGGGATGAGAAATGGGAATATGTCCTGTAGTCTTAAGAGTATGGTCTGGGTGTTATGAGGAAGGCATATTGCACATCCAGTGAGTTCTGTATTTTGTCCTCTCATCTAAGCTCATTTCTGCCGATGTGACACTCAGACCACGACTTTTTCCAAAATATAAAGCGCATGTCACATAATAAAACCAAATATTGAAAATGGAAATGAGATTTAAAATATGAGATAGGAGGGCAACAATACCACATAAGATCCTTAAACCGTTTGGTAATAGAATAGCTTCCATGCTGTCATGTGGGTCTCTCATTCTGGAATGATCTTTTATGGAATACATATAGAGCTAATGAAAGCTTCTGGAAGAAAAGTCTTTGTCCATCCACACATTAACTGTGGTGCAATGAATCACTTTTATATGGCCTTTCTAGCCATGGTCTTGTAACTCCCACAAAATGATCGACTGGGCCACAATCTTGCAAGGGATTAGTCAATTTACTATGCAAATAGTGGTTTGAAAATTTACCTAATAGAACTGAACCCCTTGTGATCCAGCTAGGGGGTTGGCAGTTTTGCTATGCAAATAGTGGCTTGAAAATCTACCCAATAGGATTAAGCCCCTTGCAGTTCAGCTAGGGGATTGGTCAGTTTTGCCATCCTGCTAGGCTTATATAAGGGCCAATCCCACCGAGGTTAAGGGGACCTCACTATCATCAAGAAGAGTCTGGAACAGAGTGTGTCTTTTGGACCCAGGCTCCCTGAACTGAGAACCTCCTAGATACAGAAGAGACAAGTAACACCGAAGATGGACACACACACACACACACACAAAGAAAAAGCATTATTCCAGTGCTTAAACATTGTTGAATATTGGAAGGTGAAAAAGCAAGTTACACTTATCTGTCAGATACTGCCTACTTGTTCTTCCATACCCAACTAAAACACTTCACTCTGTGAAAACTTCCTTTACAATTTCTCTCAAAGCTGCATAGATATAATGACACCGTATTTGTGCCCCAATCACCCACAACACATCCCATACCTCATACTTACCCTTGTTAAACTACTCAGTATCTTTCTCTCCTCCATGACTCCAAGGTTCTTGAAAGATGGACTACAAATTACCTACCTACTACTCACTGCCGTTGAGTCAATTCCGACTCATAGTGACCTTATGGGACAGCATAGAACTGCCCCACAGGGTTTCCAAGGAGTGGCTGGTGGATTTGAACTGCCAGCCTTTTTTTTTTTTTTTTAAATAATTTTTATTGTGCTTTAAGTGGAAGTTTACAAATCAAATCAGTCTCTCACACAAAAACCCATATGCACCTTGCTACACACTCCCAATTACTCTCCCCCTAATGAGACAGCCCACTCTCTCCCTTTACTCTCTCTTTTCGTGTCCATTTCGCCAGCTTCTAACCCCCTCCACCCTCTCATCTCCCCTCCAGGCAGGAGATGCCAACATAGTCTCAAGTGTCCACCTGATCCAAAAGCTCACTCCTCATCAGCATCCCTCTCTAACCCATTGTCCAGTGCAATCCCTGTCTGAAGAGTTGGCTTTGGGAATGGTTCCTGTCCTAGGGCAGCAGAAGGTCTGGGGGCCATGACCACCGGGGTTCTTCTAGTCTCAGTCAGACCATTAAGTCTGGTCTTATGAGAATTTGTGGTCTGCATCCCACTGCTCTCCTGCTCCCTCAGGGGTTCCCTGTTGTTGAACTGCCAGCCTTTTGATTAGCAGCCTGAGCTCTTAACCACCGTGCCACCAGGGCCCCGAAAGATGGACTATGATGTTCTTTCTCTATATCCTCAGTGCCTAAACCGTTGTCTGTCATCTTGTGCATTAGGGGCTCAAGAGATTTTATTTAATTAATAAGTTGTAAAAAGCTCTTTCTTTTATCCCAGATAGTATTAGTTAAAGCCTGGTACTTGTTCTGAGACCAGCACAGTACACCACTATTTAATCTGTATGTGGAGAACTATGAAGAAAACATCTAAAGTCTGGAAAATTATACTTATTGGGAAAAGCTCGGGGATCTCAGTCTCATTATGTAGCCTTTCTGGACTCAAGCTTCCTCTTCTGTTAAATTATCAGGCTGAGCTCTAAGCTCTTTTTGTAGCACTAAATACAAAACACCAAACTAAACCCGTTGCCATGGAGTCTAGTATGACTCATAGTGACCCTATAGGACAGAGTAGAACTGCCCCACAGGGTTTCCAAGGAGCAGCTGGTGGATTCAAACTGCTGACCTTTTGGTTAGCAGCCAAGCTCTTAACCACTGCACCACCAGGGCTCCCTTATAGCAATAGTGATCTGTTATTTTATAGCTATGTATTATTAGAAACAGAAAAATCAAACTACACAAAGTCATCACAAGGAGTTTTGTTAGACACGAGAGAACATTTCCTATGAACAGAAGTGGTTTAGGAATGGAACGACTCTGAGAGTTGTTGTTGAGAATTGTTTGCTGAAGGGCCTCTAATGCAGGATGAGTTTCCAGCCGTCACGGACAATTTATATTGTGTTCTTCCCCGAGGTCATAGTGGGGCTGAGTAGGGAGTTTTGACCAGATTACCCAATCCTGAACCTCTCTGATATTTTGATAAACATTACTTGTCTGAGAAGGTCTTGATTTCTAGAAAGATTGCACCAACTCCTCTGGGCATGTAGAAACATATCAGTAAGATGAGTCATCACTAATGCTTTTCATCACCAGAAGAACTGTGGATGATAAGCCTGTAAAGAAGGGTGGAGTATTAGGTGGTATGTGTATTTGCACACTTTTGGTAAAAAGATAACAGAATTTTGCTCTAAAATTCTAGAAATATAAATACAACTGGGAATATATTTTCACAGCAGTTTGAGCTTCTCTCCAGGAATCAGAAAGGGATGACCACTCTGTCTGATTTCAAGGAAGCTGCACACTGGGATGAGTTCACTGCTTTCTGGAAAAGACATAAAAAACCCAGGTGGAAGCTCATGACCTCTATCAATGTTCTGTCATGATTCCTCTCCAAGTCTATCTTCAGGATGATTTAATTGAGAGAAATCACATGCTCAGAGTAAGCTCAGCCCAGAATTTCAGCTATGGCTTACTTCCACAGGCAGTAATAAATCTCCCTGTTGGATTTTTATTTGATTGCTGTAGGCCAAGTTTCTTAATTTTTGTATTATGCTCCAAAACTATAAAGGTATAAAATCAGAATGGGCTAGATATATCTACCTATCCACCCATCTATACAGATGTAGTTCTATCTATATCTATGGATAGATATAGAGATATACAGGTACATAACTGCTCCACTGATTGTATTCTGTAGAACAAGATTAATCCTTTTAAGAATATTATTAATCATGGTCATTTGTTCAACGATGCAAAAGATAGGGGAAAATACCAGGTTCCGGTAACCACCTACCTCGCTATGGACTTCCAGGAATAAATCCTAAATTACTTTCAGCTGCTAAAAATGGCAGTCTTGCCATGACAACAGAAAAATAGCTAGTAGTTAAGGATGCTCAAGCTGAGCTGAACCTTTGGAACATGGTGCCCTGGTCATGTAATAAGGACAGAGGAAATCAACTTTCCTTTCATTTATGGTGATTGAATTTGAGCTGGGGGTAAGGTGAGACACTGCGGGCACATCTTGGGAGTGACAAGTTTAATGTTTGCATTCCAATGGTAATCTGACCTATTCCAGGCTAAGGATGTATGGCTGACCGTCCCAAGACAACTCTGGGTCCTCTGCCAGCCTGGAGATGAGTACTCTTACTCAATGACTCAGGGAGGGCTGGATAAGAGAGGGACTTACTAAGCCTGAACTGGATGAGGTCAAGCCATTTTATTGTGCCTTTGTCCCCACTGAGGGAGCTAAATGCAAGGAGGACTGCAGACCCCACTTTATCCCTCCACCCTGTGTATTCCAACCATAAGCCAAGCTATCTTGAAAACCTCAGCCAGCCCTTCTCAACCAGAGTTACTAACAGAATAAAGCCCCAGCCCCCTAAAGCAACCCCATGTATAATAAATTATCTCCTCTCCATCCAGAATGGTACTAGTTATGTAGCATTTTGGGGAGAATTAAGAAAATACTCATTTGAATCACTTGTCTGTAGGTTAATTCCCTTGTGGAACCCTAATTGAGAAAGGCTGTAATTACAAAGCTTCAGGAATAGGATCAGGCTTTCTGAGACTTCTGAATCAGATCACTGGACTGCAACCTACAACATATATGGTGATTGGGGTTCTCTCTGGATCTTACCCAGTTTTAGAATAGAGACCATGCCCTTTGCCACACAGTAGGGCCTGCCAGGATATGGTAGCAACTGCTGACTCTGCTATCCCATTGCAGGTCTATACCCATACTATTCCTGCTACATGGGATAATCATTCATATTAAGGAAGCATGTTACTGGTTCATCTTTTTTTATCCTATATGTAAGAATTCAGGGTAAGTTTCACTATGGCACAAATGAACTGGAAATCTTGGTTAGCAGGCAAAGATTTAGACAGAGATGTGCTTGTATTATTTCTTTTTCTTTTTTTAAAATGCATCCTTACTGGATTTATGGTGTGGAAATTACAAATATGGGCCCTGAAACAAAGAAACCCGAGTCTGGTATTGTCTTACAGGCTATGCATTCTTGGAAAAGTTACTTAGTCTGTCTATGCTGATATAAGGCAACAAAGAACAATGATCTTCAAGAAATGGAGAAAAAACAAGGAGAGTTCTACAATTGTTCCAGCTTGGGACCTGAGAGAGTTTCCAGACTGGGACAGGGAAGGAGAAGCCAGGCAGAACCCAGTGTACCCTCTGAATGTAGGGGATGGAGCTGGGAGTCCAGGGAGATGAAGGCAGATGGAGGTCATAGGATAGAATATCGGAAGGGAGATAGATGCACAAAGAATTCCAGAGATCTGCAGAGAAGCAACCCTGAGCATTCAGTAACGTATTCATCACATGTGTAATAAGGAAACTAGTCTAGGCCAATTAGAGGATTAGAGGAAACAGTACCCAGCATTCACACAGGGCCAGGACTAGTGTGTGTTTCCACCAGCCAGGCCGAAAGACCTCATAAATCATGAAGTAACAGGTAGACAACTCAGAAAAACCTTGTTGCAGTAGTGGGGAATAATCAATCCTAGACTAAACAATTCTGTGGTTCCACTTAACAAATTTTAAAAGGCTCTGAAGAGCCAAAATGTTTCCAGAAAATTTAACCGTGCCCCAGAGCAAAGTTCAAGAATATTTATATCTTGTTTATTTATATTAACAAAAATATACAATACCAAACAAGGTAAAATTGTCAATATTTAGCATCCAATCAAAGACTATCAGACATTCAAAGGAGCTGGAAAATACAACTCAGAATGGAGAGAGAAATCACTCAAAACCAACCCAAAACTGGTGCAAATGGTAGAACTAGAAAACAAACACATTAAAACAGTTCTTATAAATGTGTTCTATGTTTTAAATGTTAAGTAGAGACGTGGAAAGTATAAAAGGAAAAACCACCGAAATCTAACTTCTAGACATGAAAAGTGCAATGCCTTAGGGAAAAATTAACTAGATGGAATTAATAGCAGATTAGACCATGCAGAACAAAGATTAGTGACCTTGAAGATGTAGCAACACAAACTATCCAAAATAAAACACAGAAGAAAAAAATCATCAAAAAGAATGAAATGGCAAATGTCTTGTTATATATATACTTATCACAATTAGTTTTAAAAAGAGTAAAAATATCATCACTGAGTCGTGGGGAAACTTCAAAGACTTAATATGCTCTCAACTGGAGTCCTGAAAGAAGAAGTCAGTGGGGGTGAGAGGGGGGTGGGAAGAGGGTACAGAAAAAATGTTTAAATAAATCATGGCTGCATTTTTTCCCCAAATTTGGTGAAAACCCACAGATCCAAGTAACTCGATGAATTCCAAACACACACACACACACACACACACACACACGAAGAAAGCCACACCAAGGCACATCATAATTAGATTGCTCAAAATCAGTGATAAAGATCAACTCTTTTTTAAAAAGTCAGAGAAAAAAGAAACATATAAGAGGAATAAAGATAAGTATGACTGCAAATTTCTCATCAAGGCCACTTAAGTGAGAAAAGAGCCAAATAATATCTTTAAAGCACTGAAGGAAAACACTGTCAATCTGGGGCTCAATATCCAGCAATAATATCTTCAGTTTTTAAAAGGTAACATTCTAACTATTTCGGACTTATAAAATCTTCAGGAATTCATGGCCAGCAGACCTAAACTTCAGGAAGTATCAAGGGAAGTCCTTCAGGCCGAAAGAAAACGGCGTCGGATGGAAATACGGATCTAAACAAAGACATGAAGAACACTGGCTATTGTAATGACAGGGGTAGATACATGAGTTTTTTCTTATTAATCATTTAAAAAGATAATCATTCGTTTCAAGAAAAACCACAATGATGTATTGTGACATTTATAACACATTTGTGAGAAAATATATGAAAACAACGGCACAAAGTCCGGGAGGGGAGAAGTGGAAGGACACAACGGCAATTTCTTATGCTGTACATGCAGGAGTATAAAATCAGTTGAAAGTAGGCTGTTTTAAGTTAAAGCGTGTAATACAATAAATCATAAAGCAACCACCATAAAAACAAAACAAAGACTTCTTGGTAGTTATCCAACAGGAGGAAGACACAAATTACCAATATCTGAAATGACAGATGTGACATCACTATCGGTTGTTAAAAACAAGCTGCCATGACGTCAGTTCCAACTCCTGGCAGCCCGTGTGTGTCAGAGGAGAACAATCTCCACAGAGTTTTCAATGACTGAGTTTTTGGAAGTAATTGCCAGGCCTTTCTTCATTATTCTATTAATATGGTAGATTACATGGGTCGGTTTTCGTATGTTTAACCACTCTTGCCTTCCTGGAATAAACCCCACTTGATCATGATGTGTAATCCTTTCAATATGCTACTGGATTTGTTTTGATAGTATTTTGTCAGGAGGATTTTTGGTCTACAGTCATAAGGGATACTAGCCTGTAGTTTTCTTTCCTTATGATATCTCATTTGGCTTTGGTATTAAGGTAATGCTGGCCTCATAGGATGAGTCAGGAAGTGTTCCCTCCTGCTCTTTTTTTTTTTTTTTTTAATTTGAGATGGATTGGTGTTAATTACTCTTTAAATGTTTGGTATAATTCACTAGTGAAGCCATGTGGTCCTGGACTTTTCTTCGTTAGAAGTTTTTGGATTGCTGACCCAACCTCTTTACTTGATATATTTCTATTCAGATTTTCTATAACTTCATGAGTCAGATTTAGTAGTTTAAATGGGTTTTTTTTTATGTTTCTAGAAAATTGTCAGTTTCACCTAGATTATTTAATTTGTTGACATACAATTGCCCGCAATATTGTTTCATAATCCTTTTTATTTCTGTGAGGTCAATAGTAACATCTTTTATTCCTGATTTTGGTAATTTGAGTTTACTCTCTTTATTCCTTGGGAGAGATTTGTCAATTTTGTTGATATTTTTAAAGAACCAAATTTGGTTTCATTGCTTTTCTCTTCTCTGTCTCATTTATCTCTGCTGTAATGTTTATTATTTCCCTACTTCTTTTTGCTTTTGGTTTAGTTTGTTCTTCTTTTTCTAGTGTCGTAAGGTGGAGGGCTAGGTTATTGATTTAAGATTTTCTTTCTTTGAATGTAGGCATTTGTAGTTGTAAATTTCCTTTTGAGTGCTGCTTGCACTGCATACTATAAGTGTTAGTAAGTTGCTGTAATGGATTGAATTGTGTTGCCCCAAAATATGTGTCAACTTGGTTAGGCCTTGTGCGGTTTTCCTCCATTTTGTGATTTTTCTATGTGTTATAAATCATAATCTCTGTGGTTAAAAGGATTAGCGTGGGATTTTAACACCATCCTTATTCAGGCCACCTCCTTGATCCAATGTAAAGGGAGTTTCCCTGGGGTGTGGCCTGCACCACCTTTTATCTCTCAAGAGATAAAAGGGAACCAAGTAGAGAATTGGGGACCTCATACCACCAAGAAAGCAGCACCAGGAGCAGAGAGTGTCCTTTGGACACAGGCTTCCTGCGCCTGAGAAGCTTCTCAACCAGAGGAAGATTGAGGACAAGGACCTTCCTCCAGAGCCCACAGAGAGAAAGCCTTCCCCTGAAGTTAATGCCCTGAATTTGGACATTTAACCTACTAGACTGCGAGAAAATAAATTTCTCTTTGTTAAAGCCATCCACTTGTGATACTTCTGTTATGGCATCATTAGATAACCACGGCAGTTGTGTTTTTATTTCACTAATCTCAAAGTGTTTTATAATTTCCTCAGTGATTTCTTCTTTGACTCATTGTTTATATAGGAATTGTATTGGTTAATTTTCACATATTTATGATTTTTCCAACTTCCTTTTTTTTAATTCTTAATTTTATTTCAGTGTTGTTGGAGAACATACTTTGTATGACATAAATATTTTTAAATTTATTGAGAATTGTTTTGTGGCCCAATGTATGGTCTACTCTGGAGAATGTTCCATCTGCACTTGAGAAGACTGTATACACTATTGTTGGATGAAATGCTCTATGGATGTCTATTAGATCTAATTGGTTTGTAGTGTAATTCAAGTACTCTATTTCCTCAATGACCTTCTGCCTAACTGTTCTATGCATTACTGAAGGCGGGGCATTGTAGTTTCCAACTGTTATTGCTGAACTCTCAATTTCTCCAGTTAATTCTGTCAGTTTTTGCTTTATGTATTTTGGAACTCTGTTGTTAGGTGCATATATATTTATAATTATTATATATTCTCAATGAATTAACCCCCTTATCATTACATAATGTTATTCTTTGTGTCTACTGACAATCTTTGTCATAAAGTCTATTTTGTCTAATACTAAAATAACATTCAACAACAACAACAATAAAGCACTCCAGCTCTGTTTTGTTGTTTAAGTAATATTTTATTATGCTTTTGGTGTAAGTTTACACAGCAAATTGGATTCCCATTTAACAATTTCTACACAAACTGTTCAGTAACATTGTTTATATTTTTTACCATGTGTCAACATTCTTATTATTTCCATTCTAGTTATTCCATTTCCAGTAATCTAGTTCCCTTACATTCTCATCTTTGCTTTAGAGTAATTGTTGACCATTTGGTCTCAGATGATTTTTTTAAAGAAGTGCAGTACTCACAGGTAATATTCTTTATTTTATGAACCAATATGTTATTTAGCTACAAGGTGACCTCAGGGAGTAGTTTTGATTCAAGGTTTAAAGTGTATCTCAAGGTAATAGTCTTGAGGAGTCCTCTAGCCTCAACTGGTACGGTTAAGTCTGGACTTTTAAAGAATTTGAGCTGTGTTTCATCTTTTTCTCCCATTCTACCAGGATGCATCTATTGTGGCCCTGATCAGAATGGTTGGTAGTGGTAGCCAGGCATCATCTAGCTCTTCTGGAGTCAGGGTAGATGAGGCCATGGTTCATGTTGACTATTAGTACCATAGATTAGTTTCTTCTTTGAGTCTTTGGTTTCCTTCTTTCTCTTTTGCTCCAGGGGAGTAGAAACCAATAGCTGTGTCTTAGATGGCCACTTGTAAGCTTTTAAGACCCCAGACATTATGCACCAAACTAGGATGTAACACATAAATTTTATGAACTGTATTATGCCAATTGACCGAGTTGTCCCATGAGACTATGTCCTAAGACTTCACACTCAGAAAACCAATCCTGTGAAGCATTTGGTTTTGTCTAAGAAGTGTCTGTAACTATGCCCCCTATGTTCTTTATTATATATATTAATATATATGCACGTAGACACATACATGAATATACATAGAGCCTCCCAGACTTTGCAGAGGGTCTCTGTGTACATGTTGAGGACACACCTTTAACACCTAGTCAGGCAGGTTACAACTCTTCCTTAACCTTCACTTACTGCTTGTGAAGAGCTTCAAGGTAAGCCAGAGGTAATAGCTTAGGGTCTTTCATGAGCATGTGCACAGTCCTGGGCATGTGCATAGCATTCTAGATTCACAGGAATATGTGGGAACTTATAAAGCCCATATTCACCAAAATATTTCATTCTACAGCCTTTCCTTCCAAGCTTTTTTGTTAGTCTATTTTGTGCTATTTTTGATTGCCTCATCGTCGACATAAACATTTGACTGTGACTTTTTTGACAAGTGTCTCCCAGGTAGCAGTTTCAGCCCTGCGTCAGTTCACAGTCAGGTGAGATAAATCCAGGCCTTTTTGAGCAGGTCTTCCGGGAAGCCTGAAAGACAAACATAGATCAAATAGGACAATTCTTTGTGAATGAGGTTTGCTGTGTTCCCTCTGGTAACTGGGTAACTGTACTGGGAATGAAGGCTGTTATTTTGAAGGCTACTGCTCAGCTGGAGAGCAGAGTAAGGGAGTAGGCTAAGTTAAAAAACCACAAAGTTCACTACCCTTACCGTGATGCAGGTGATTTTCTTGTATAAGTGCTTGCATGTTGTTGCAAGGTTTTGGTTAATTTTCCAGAGTTCAAAAAAGTTGATTATGACAGTTTTTTTTTTTAATTCTCTCAACTTTTCAGTTGACTTTATGGAGGGGTGGATTTTGGGAGTTCCTTATTTCACCATTTTTTCTTGACCACTTGGGAGTGAGTATCTTAATAGTAGGTATTGCTTGTGTCTTATTTATCTATGTGTTGAGCAAACTATGGTCATATAATAGGTGTTTGTTACATGTGAATTAAAATCAATTAGAATTAAAAATGGAGATAGCCAAGTGTAAACTAATCTCTGACAGATTTGGTTATGACAGGAAGTAACTATATGGTGCCTAGAGGGTGTGTAAGTTTGAGGGAGATTTTTTTTTTTTTGAGTTAAACATATTTATGGGATATAAGGAAGAAACCACTAGACAGGGGAAGTTTTGAAATCCTTAACACATGTCTGTGTTCATGATCTTTAATCTTTAGAATAATTTGGCATTACTGACCATAACTCAGCCTGTGGCTCATCTCAGGTCTTTCCTTTCATGCCTGTTTCCTTAGTTGCTCTTATATTAGATGTTTATGGGTAAATAGATTCTTTTAATAAATAGGCTTCTTTGAGGTATATTTTCCATAACATAAAGTTCACTCACTTTCAATGTATGAGTCAATGATTTTTAGTAAACTTACACAGTTGTATAACTATCACTACAATCCAAATTTAGAATATTTGCATTTCCCCTCCCTGAACCCCTGTCAAGCACTGATCACCTATTTGTCTCTGTAGTTTTGCCTTTTCTCTACATACAAGAAACATACAAATTAGGAATAATTATGAAAACGTATTTGTGTTATATTAAATAACCTCAAGCACATGTGAAAATATGTTTAAAAAATACCACAAGGCATTTAACGAAGCGTACTGACTGTGTCAGGGTTCTTCTGTTAATAGTCACTTGCTCCTTATTTATTTTTGTCCACACTAGCTGTCACTAGAGAATTGGTACCAGACTCTAAATTTTAAGAAAAATTTAGTGGAGAAAAACTTAAGATTGAGATAATTTTAATATTTGTGTATGTGTATGCACTGGGGAAAATTAGCAGCAGTACACCTTGTTTAGGGTGGGGAAAAGAGGCATTGTTTGAAAACCACTAACCTGAAAGTCAGTGGGGGAGAATTGTGTAGGAAATTATTCTCAAAAGGGAAAAACTCTCTCTCCATCTGCTGGTCACTCTTCGTTTTATTCCATGTGAAACTTTATCCTGGACTCTTTTTTACTCTGTCTGTAAAGGGGATGATTATACTCCCCCTGCTGACATCACAATTTTTTTCCAAGAAAATCAAATAGATAAAGGTAAAGGATAATTAATTGTTTTGCTTAAGGATTGTGTTTTCATTATTCAATTTCTCCTTGGGCCATAAGACTATAAGTTTCATGTGGTAGCCAGATTCCATGATGGCCCCTAAGGATCTCACATGCTGAAATTCATGTCCTTGTGTATTCCCCTGCCATAACTGTACTGGAATTGTTGTATGACCAATAGAATGTATCAAGAGCGATGACATATCACTTTTCAGAATAGGTTATAAAAGACACTGCTGCTTCCGTTTTGGTCTCTCTCTGCTCTGGGGAAAGATAACTGCCGTGTCATCAGCGTTCCCATGGAGAAGCTCACATGAGGAAGTACTGAGGCTTCTTGCCAACAGCAATGTGAATGAGCTTGGAAGTGGATTTTCCTTGGAAGCAAATCTTCCAGTCCTGGTCAAGCCTTCAAGGGACTGTGGCCCTGGCCAACAGTTTGACTGAGACCTCAACAGAGATCTTGAGTCAGAAACACCCAACCAAACCACTCGAAGATTTCTGACCCTCAGAAGCATTGAGTTAGTTATTGTTTGTTCACTTCAGCTGTCACGTTTTGGGGCAATTTGTTACACAGCAATAGACCCAGCTGAGAGGGCTCAGTTTATTTTCGCTTTATCTAATGTAATCTGTTTCTGGCTAGGTGTGGCGGTCTTGTAATGTGTCACTTGCCTAGGCTGCACTACCTTTCCTAGAATTCCCTTTCCTGCTGAGAATTTATTCCCAGCTGAGAGGTTGACTATCTTCCCCAATTGACCAGAATGATACCATAATAGTCTTTTCACCAACTTTCATGGGCTAATAACAAATGTGCTTTTAGGTGTGACAACCTGAGCTGTTGCTTTAAATGAACTCTGCCTTCTGCCTCTCTTTATGACCCTGTGTGTGACCCTTTGGTTACTGCAAACTTTCAGAGTGACAGATAACCTCGGAAACTGAAAATAAGAAAAGACATGATAATTTCACAGTGACGGGGAGGTGGTCATTATATGGTCGGTATAACTATTGCCCATGACTTCCTATCTCTGCACACAATTTTCTTTCCCCAGCTTTAGTCAGATCCTATTTACTGCTCTAGTGTATTATATGGAGATTACGTATATGGATTGTGACAGGGATTTGACCGTATGTAGTTGTTTTTTTTTTTTTTTTTTAGTTGTAGGAGCTGGTTAAGCCTTTATGTTTGGTAGTAGATCTTGAAGTCCCTGGAGAAAGCAGCTGGGAAGAGGAGATGGATATAAAGTGGGGGATAGCAAAAAAGAAGACCACAAACACAAACTGGAGCCCATGAGAACAGGCTGGAACTTGTATCAGCTTTTATTGCCTCTGACATTGATGGTTTGCACAAGCCAGGGCCTTTCATCCCAGAGCTGAACACACACCTCTGAACTAGAGTCAGAAAAACTGAAGGAGGATCCAGGGGGAGGTGGAGCAGTTGTAGACCTGGCTGCTGTAAGTGACCTGTGTGAGCTATAACATGGCTGCTGCTTCACCTCCTTCCTCCAAACTCTGTACAAGAATCTCTGTGGCCCTCTTTCACCAGAAACGTGCAGTAAAGGGAATTCTGAGAAAGGTAGTTCAGCCTAGGCAAGCAACACATTACAAGACCACCCCACCTAGCCAAAATCAGATTATACTAAATAAAGCCATATTAAACCAAGCCCATTATTTTTGTTTGTTTGTTTTTAATTGTACTAGAACAGCAGTACTTGAATTTTTTGATCTCAGACCTCTTTTACACTATTAAAAATTACTGAAGATCCCAAATAGCTTTGGTTTATGTAGATTATAGCTACTGATATTTATCATTTTACAAACTAAAACAAATAAATTAAAAAAATTAATTTTTTAAAAAACATGAATAGCAAACCATTGCATGTTGAAATAAATATGATCTTTTAATAAAATAACCATACTTTCCAAAATAAAAACATTTTAGTGAGAAGAATGACATTATTTTACATTTAAAAAATACCTTTAATGCATATCTAATGGAAGGCAGCTGGATTCTAATATCTGCTTCAGCATTCAATCTATTATGATATCACTCTTCATGTAGCTTCTGGAAAATTTCGGTGTGCATTTATAAAAGAACGAGAGTCAAAAAGTCAAATAACATCTTAGTGTTACAATGAAAATAGTTTTGATCTCATGGATCTTGTCTTAGGCTGAGAAGCAAAACCAATGACATTTTTTTTTTTATATTTTTATATACATATATACACACACACGTATATACACAGAGGGGGAGAGAGAAAGAGAGAGAGAGATTTATATCAAGGAAATGGCTCATGTGTTTGTAAAGGCTGGAAAGTCCCAAGTCCGTGGGTCAAATGTCAGGCTGGAAGCTTCTCCTGACTCACATAGCTGTGGGAGATGACAAACCCAATATTGGAAAGCCTGACCACAGGCTACTGGTTCATGGGCTGTGGAGGCAGATGAATTCAAGGTCAGCAGGTAAGATGGCAGGCTGCTGTCTCAAGTTCCAAGAACCAGAGTTCAGATGATGACAAGCCAAATGAAGGATCCAGAGCAGAGCAAAAACCAGCCAGCTTTGCAGGCCATACCCCTAATGAAACTCCCTTTCAACTGATTGGCTGCTCATAGCAGATATCATCATGGAGGTGATTACATTATATCAGATCTCATCAAGGAGGTGAGTACATCATTACATAACTGCCAAACTGCATCATAACTGCCAAGCCACTGAGAATCATGACCCAGCCAAGTTGACACACAACCTTAACCATCACAGACCTGTAGAAAGGATCTTGGAGAACCCTAGGGGGTACCTGAACCATACTTTGAGAACCAGTATACTGGAGAAAATACATTGTCCTCTAATTTTGGTGAAGTACTAGGGAAAAATTACAAACTGTGAGCGTTAGTTCCAAGCCTCTGAGAGAAAACTCTACAAAGTTTATAGTTACTCACATGTTGAGTGAAGAACTGGGACAACGATCTGAATAATTTAAGCCCAAGTAACATATTAATGGCTCAATTTCTTGGGCAATTCAGATATTTCCTCATGCAATGCCAAATATTCATTATAACATTCAACTTCATTTTGTCTTTGTAGACACTAATAGTAAGAAAGAAAAAAAAAGAAAACCTGGAAAGAGAGAGGGCTAGGGAAAGAACAGGGACAGGAAAAATGAGGAAAGAGGGAATGCTACTGGAGCAAGCTTTTTTCTTCACAAAACCAGAATATTCATTTGTTTTGACAAATGTTCCTAAGTTACGTACGTGTGCTCACAAGGGGTTAACCTCAGGAGCAGAGTCACTGGGCTCTGGATCGAGTTCAGTGCATTTCCCAAAGTTGTATACGGTGACTTGAGAAGGCTTGGGTGGGAGAAGTGGCATCATTCTGGATGTTTACCCATTTTCAACAACCACTGGCTATCCTCGGTGCGCTGACCAGGAGAGTACGAAACCAAATTTGTACATCGTTTGCCTATTTATCGTCGAGGTTCTTATGTGGCTCAGAATGTATTTCCACAGTTTTTATTTAAGCACTATTCTTTTTAAGTTGATTATAAGAAAATACGAACATATTTATCAAGAAGATAACTACTGCATGAAATAATAATATAAATTCTTGCAACGTCCTTTTTATAAATTGAAGCCTTTATTTGGAACAAGAATTCTCCATAATATCAACATTTTCTTTTCACCAAGCCCTGGCTTCCCATCAGTTTTCAAAAATATTTTGGAAAAGTACCACCTGTCCAGAAATTATTTGCACATAACCTTTATTTTTATGACTATTACCCTCTCACTGAACAGTTATGGAATGAAGATAATGTCATAGTCAACGTTTTTCTTAAACTTTTTATGCAACATGATTTTTTAAAAATTAAGATTATGAACAATTTTCATATTACCTTTTCTGATTATAAAATGATTGCATATTTATTGTACCAAAATTGGGTAATACAGGACACTTAAAAATCACCCTTAAGCTTACCGCGACTCAACTATAACTTCTTAGTATATGTTTTTCCAATCAATCATTTAAAAGCCCAAATAGGTATGTAGTATATACATGTATGCATTATATATATATATGACTTTTTAAACAAAATTGAATATTCAGTAAGAGTCTTTGTAAACATGTTATTGTTGTTAGCTGCTGTTGAGTTGGCCCCTGACTCATGGTGACCCCATGCACAAAAGAATGAAATGCTGCCCTGCCCTGCACCTTCCACATAATCAGGTGTGGATTGGACTCTTGTGATCCATAGGGTTTTCATTTGCTGATTTTTGAAAGCAGATTGCCTGACCTTTTTCCCAGGCAATCTTAGTCTGGAAGCTCTGCTGAAACCTGTTCAACATCATAGCAACATGCAAGCCTCCACTGACGGATGATGGATGAAGTGCATTGGCCAGGAATCCAACCCAGGTCTCCTGCATGGAAGGAGAGAATTGTACCGCTGAACCACCATTGCCCCTTTAGTAAGCACAAAACCCATTGCCATCGAGTTGATTCCAACTCATAGCAATCCTGTAGGACACAGTAGGACTGCTCCATATGGTTTCCAAGAATTGCTGGTGGATTCAAGCTGCCGGCCTTTGGGGTAGTAGCCGAGGTTTTAACCACTGGACCACCAGGTCTTCTTAATAAACATAAAGTGCCTATTTTAAGCATCTCAATGAGCTGAATTTTCCTTGCTTGAGAGGAAGAGGAACTGGTTGGTTTTCACTATGCAATGATAATGATACAGTTTGAGGAGTGACTCTAGTATTGCTCTTTGCCCCCAAATTTATGAGAATCTCTTGTCTGCCAGTGTTTCCTGCTGTAGGAAGGAGTAACGGTGCCCAGAGACAAAGTGGCTTGAGGTCCCAATGTGCCAGTGAAGGACGTGGGCGTAAGGTGGGAGTTGAGACCTTAGGCATTGTTGAGTCTCAGCCAGGAGGTGGAGAGACCCACACCCACTTCTGCTGTCCTCAGGCGGGATGGCAAGGCTGGGCATTCAACCTCAGAAGGCTGGTGGGACTGAGAGTGGATGAACAGGGCCAGGAAGGGGGGCAGACAGGAGGATCAGCCTCAGGATCCTTCTCTGTAAGTACTGTGTGCCGTTGAGTCAATTCTGACTCATAGCAACCCTATAGGGCAGAATGGAGCTGCCCCCTTAGGGTTTCCTGAGCCGTGAGGTTTATAGGAGCAGATCTCCAGCAAGATCTTCTCTCCCATGGAGTGACTATTGGATTCAAACAGCTGAACTTTCTGTTAGCAGCTGAGTGCTAAGTGCTGGAGAAACTTCCAGCAATTAGCAGGGAAAGACAAAGATGAAGAGCTAGTCAGTGACTGAGAGAATGTGTGTATATGTGTGTGTGTACATGATGAAATAACAAGATTCAGAAACTGCCACCTTTGCAGGGGCCATTTGAGGCTAGCCCCTGAAAGGGCACACCCACACAGGAGGCAGAAGATCCCCACAGTAGGACCTGCCCAGCAGGGCTCTGGTGTAGAGCTTGGTCCCAGTCTGCTGCTTCTGTAGACATCCTGTCTTGGTCTAGAACTGGTGTCAAAGGAATCTGAGCCCCAGGTTGAGGGAAGGAGAAGCACAATGCAGAGCGTTGCTGGGAGAGTGAGGGAGAGAAGGCAAGCCCTGGCTTCAAAGTCCTCAGAGGCTCCCTGTGCTCTCAGGGTCAACCCAAGACTCCTTTATGTGGTTCCTTGTGCTCTGAGAAAGTCCTGTCTTCCCACGGGACAATCAGTAGTGCTGAGCTGCGTGTGGCCTCACAACTGTGCTCTGCTCTCTGTCACCCTGGGCTGTGGTGCATCAGGCTCTTTAGAACGCACTTTTGCTCCTTCCTGCTTTGCCTAATTCCCACTCATCCATGAGCACCTGCCTCAATGTTGCCTTTCTCAAGGAACTTGTTCCCCAATGCCCCTAAATCAGGGTCAGGTGGCCCTATTGTGTGCTCTATGGCACCCAACAAAGTCTTTAGTCTTAGTCCTTCCCCAACCAGCTGTATGACTGGATACATTATTTTGCTTCAGTGGGCTTCTGGCTTCTTTATCTGGAAAACGAAGGCCTAGTTTTGTTTGCGAACTATATTATTGTTAGGTGCCGTTGAGCAGGTTCCAACTCAGAGCGACCCTATGTACAACAGAAAACAATGCCTGGTCCTGTGCCATCATCACAATCGTTGTTATGTTTGAGCCCATTGTTGCAGCCACTGTGTCAATACATCTTGTTGAGGGTCTTACTCTTTTTTGCGGACCCTCTACCTTATCAAGCATGATGTCTTCCAGGGACTGTTCCCTCCCAATGATGTGTGCAATTCTTTTTTAACTTATTACTTTGGAACTTCTCATCTAAACAGCCCAGTGAGAGGAGAATGAAGTTGACCTTCAAATTTACCTTTGCAAACTCTTTTCAGATCTTTGCCTGAAGAAGTAAACTTAGTTCTTGGCCTGTCCTGGTCACACTTACATGACTGGAAATTCCTTGGATTGATCCAGCACAACCACGGAAAATCAGCAGATGGGAAAATATGTTATTGCTCTTAGTTGCTCAGTTGCTTATCTCTTTTTATGTCCAGGGCAGCGTGTTGTAGAGATTAACCAGCCCCTTAGGAATGCAGTTGACTCTCTAGAAACTGAACCTTCCCATATTCAATCACTAGGCCAGGGGCATCAGATTCTGGAAGCTTTCTGCCATTGACTCACTTTTTAGTACAGTTAGAAATGGTTTGGGCTTTTAAGTAATATTCCTGGAAGAAGAAAGTCCAAAGCCTGCCATTTGATGTCTAAAACAAAATTTTTTTGGAAACTAGCTTAACCTAAGAGCTTTGCGGGTACTTACAAACACATCAATTGGTCGTTTGTAACTTCTTCCTCAACAGCACGGCAGCCGTGGGACACAGCCTTTGAGAGAAGACTTGGCGAGGACTGATACTGACGTTTAGAGGAGCTGGCTTGGCCCACCGCCTCCTCAGGTGCTTTGGAGCACCTTCTCCACCTGGCCTTGTTTTTGTTTTCTTGGTTGTTTGCTTTTGTTATTTACTGGCCTTGTTTTTGTTGTCTTTCTTGTTTGCGTTTGTTATTTACCTTTGGTTTTGAAATAATTCCATATTTACAAAAAAGTTGTAAACAGTGGTATAAAAAGTTATCATATTTGCTTCTCTTACCCCTCTACATATATACATAGGTGTGTGTAGATTTTTTTTCTGAAATGTTTGAGACTTAGTTGTCCTTTTATGTCTGAGCACTTCAGTGTGTATAACCTAAAATGAAGGATATTCTTTTTTATAACCATAGTGCAATTATCAAAATCAAGAAATTAACATTGATACAATCCTATTATCTAACTTACAGATTTTATTTAAATTTTGCCAATTGTCCACTAAAGTCCTGTCCAATCCAAGATTCCACATTGTTTAGTTTTCATGTCTCCTTCCAAAAACACCAAACCTGTTGCCATTGAGTGGATTCCAATTCGTAGCAACCCCATGTGTTACAGAGCAAAGCTGCTCCTTAGGGTTTTCTTGGCTGTAATTTTTACAGAAGCAGAACGCCCGGCCTCTCTTCCACAGCGTAGCTGGGTGGGTTCAAACAGCCAACCTTCAGGTTAGTAGTCGAGAGCAAACCGTTTGTGTCATACTAGGCCTTCTCCTTTTTTTTTTTTTTAGGCCTTCTCCTTAGTCTCCTCTGATCTAAGATCATTTCTCAGACTTTTTTTTTTATTAACTTTTATTAAGCTTCAAGTGAACGTTTACAAATCCAATCAGTCTGTCACATATAAGTTTACATACATCTTTCTCCGTACTCCCACTTGCTCTTCCCCTATTGAGTCAGCCCTTTCAGTCTCTCCTTTCGTGACAATTTTGCCAGCTTCCCTCTCTCTCTATCCTCCCATCCCTCCTCCAGACAAGAGTTGCCAACACACTCTCAAGTGTCCACCTGATATAATTAGCTCACTCTTCATCAGCATCTCTCTCCCACCCGCTGACCAGTCCCTTTCATGTCTGATGAGTTGTCTTTGGGAATGGTTCCTGTCCTGTGCCAACAGAAGGTCTGGGGAGCATGGCCGCCGGGATTCCTCCAGTCTCAGTCAGACCATTAAGTATGGTCTTTTTATGAGAATTTGGGGTCTGCATCCCACTGATCTCCTGTTCCCTCAGGGGTCCTCTGCTGTGCTCCCTGTCAGGGCAGTCATCGATTGTGGCTGGGCACCAACTAGTTCTTCTGGTCTCAGGATGATGTAGGTCTCTGGTTCATGTGGCCCTTTCTGTCTCTTGGGCTCTTAGTTGTCATGTGGCCTTGGTGTTCTTCATTTTCCTTTGCTCCAGGTGGGTTGAGACCAATTGCTGCATCTTAGATGGCCGCTTGTTAGCATTTAAGACCCCAGACGCTGCATTTCAAAGTGGGATGCAGAATGTTTTCATAATAGAATTATTTTGCCAATTGACTTAGAAGTCCCCTCAAACCATGTTCCCCAGACCCCCGCCCCTGCTCCGCTGACCTTTGAAGCATTCATTTTATCCCGGAAACTTCTTCGCTTTTGGTCCAGTCCAATTGAGCTGACCTTCCATGTATTGAGTGTTGTCTTTCCCTTCACCCAAAGCAGTTCTTATCTACTGATTAACCAATAAAAAACCCTCTCCCTCCCTCCCTCCCTCCCCACTTCGTGACCACAAAAGTATGTGTTCTTCTCAGTTTTTACTATTTCTCAAGATCTTATAATAGTGGTCTTATACAATATTTGTCCTTTTGCCTCTGACTCATTTCGCTCAGCATAATGCCTTCCAGGTTCCTCCATGTTATGAAATGTTTCACAGATTCGTCACTGGTCTTTATCGATGCATAGTATTCCATTGTGTGAATATACCACAATTTATTTACCCATTCATCCATTGATGGACACCTTGGTTGCTTCCAGCTTTTTGCTATTGTAAACAGAGCTGCAATAAACATGGGTGTGCATATATCTGTTTGTGTGAAGGCTCTTGTATCTCTAGGGTATATTCCGAGGAGTGGGATTTCTGGGTTGTATGGTAGTTCTATTTCTAACTGTTTAAGATAACGCCACATAGATTTCCAAAGTGGTTGTACCATTTTACATTCCCACCAGCAGTGTATGAGAGTTCCAATCTCTCCACAGCCTCTCCAACATTTATTATTTTGTGTTTTTTGTATTAATGCCAGCCTTGTTGGTGTGGGATGGAATCTCATCGTAGTTTTAATTTGCATTTCTCTAATGGCTAATGATCGGGAGCATTTTCTCATGTATCTGTTGGCTGCCTGAATATCTTCTTTAGTGAAATGTGTGTTCATATCCTTTGCCCACTTCTTGATTGGGTTGTTTGTCTTTTTGTGGTTGAGTTTTGACAGAATCATATAGATTTTAGAGATCAGGCGCTGGTCTGAGATGTCATAGCTGAAAATTCTTTGCCAGTCTGTAGGTGGTCTTTTTACTCTTTTGGTGAAGTCTTTAGATGAGCATAGGTGTTTGATTTTTAGGAGCTCCCAGTTATCTGGTTTCTCTTCATCATTTTTGGTAATGTTTTGTATTCTGTTTATGCCTTGTATTAGGGCTCCTAGGGTTGTCCCAGTTTTTTCTTCCATGATCTTTATCGTTTTAGTCTTTATGTTTAGGTCTTTGATCCACTTGGAGTTAGTTTTTGTGCATGGTGTGAGGTATGCGTCCTGTTTCATTCTTTTGCAAATGGATATCCAGGTATGCCAGCACCATTTGTTAAAAAGACTATCTTTTCCCCAATTAACTGACACTGGGCCTTTGTCAAATATCAGCTGCTAATACGTGGATGGATTTACATCTGGGTTCTCAATTCTGTTCCATTGGTCTATGTGCCTGTTGTTGTACCAGCACCAGGCTGTTTTGACTACTGTGGCTGTATAATAGGTTCTGAAATCAGGTAGAGTGAGGCCTCCCACTTTCTTCTTCTTTTTCAGTAATGCTTTGCTTATCCAGGGCTTCTTTCCCTTCCATATGAAATTGGTGATTTGTTTCTCTATCCCCTTAAAATATGACATTGGAATTTGGATCGGAAGTGCATTATATGTATAGATGGCTTTTGGTAGAATAGACATTTTTACTATGTTAAGGCTTCCTATCCATGAGCAAGGTATGTTTTTCCACGTAAGTATGTCCTTTTGAATTTCTTGTAGTAGAGCTTTGTAGTTTTCTTTGTATAGGTCTTTTACATCCTTGGTAAGATTTATTCCTAAGTATTTTATCTTCTTGGGGGCTACTGTGAATGGTATTGATTTGGTTATTTCCTCTTCGGTGTTCTTTTTGTTGATGTAGAGGAATCCAAGTGATTTTTGTATGTTTATCTTATAACCTGAGACTCTGCCAAACTCTTCTATTAGTTTCAGTAGTTTTCTGGAGGATTCCTTACGGTTTTCTGTGTATAAGATCATGTCATCTGCAAATAGTGATAACTTTACTTCTTCCTTGCCAATCCGGATACCCTTTATTTCTTTGTCTAGCCTAATTGCCCTGGCTAGGACTTCAAGTACGATGTTGAATAAGAGCGGTGATAAAGGGCATCCTTGTCTGGTTCCCATTCTCAAGGGAAATGCTTTCAGGTTCTCTCCATTTAGAGTGATATTGGCTGTTGGCTTTGCATAGATGCCCTTTATTATGTTGAGGAATTTTCCTCCAATTCCTATTTTGGTAAGAGTTTTTATCATAAATGGGTGTTGAACTTTGTCAAATGCCTTTTCTGCACCAATTGATAAGATCATGTGGTTTTTATCTTTTGTTTTATTTATGTGATGGATTACATTAATGGTTTTTCTGATATTAAACCAGCCTTGCATACCTGGTATAAATCCCACTTGATCATGGTGAATTATTTTTTTGATGTGTTGTTGGATTCTATTGGCTAGAATTTTGTTGAGGATTTTTGCATCTATGTTCATGAGGGATATAGGTCTATAATTTTCTTTTTTTGTAATGTCTTTACCTAGTTTTGGTATCAGGGAGATGGTGGCTTCATAGAATGAGTTGGGTAGTATTCTGTCATTTTCTATGCTTTGAAATACCCTCAGTAGTAGTGGTGTTAACTCTTCTCTGAAGGTTTGGTAGAACTCTGCAGTGAAGCCGTCCGGGCCAGGGCTTTTTTTTGTTGGAAGTTTTTTGATTACCGTTTCAATCTCTTTTTTTGTTATGGGTCTATTTAGTTGTTCTACTTCTGAATGTGTTAGTTTAGGTAGGTAGTGTTTTTCCAAGAATTCATCCATTTCTTCTAGGTTTTCA
Source organism: Loxodonta africana (assembly GCF_030014295.1). NCBI lineage: Eukaryota > Metazoa > Chordata > Mammalia > Proboscidea > Elephantidae > Loxodonta > Loxodonta africana. Next base: position 2,875,115 of record NC_087350.1, read on the forward strand.
AATTTGTTAGAGTACAATTTTTCGTAGTAATCTGAAATGATTCTTTTAATTTCATTTGGTTCTGTTGTGATGTGGTCCTTCTCGTTTCTTATTCGGGTTATTTGTTTCCTTTCCTGTATTTCTTTAGTCAGTCTAGCCAGTGGTTTATCAATTTTGTTAATTTTTTCAAAGAACCAGCTTTTGGCTTTGTTAATTCTTTCAATTGTTTTTCTGTTCTCTAATTCATTTCATTTAGTTCAGCTCTAATTTTTATTATTTGTTTTCTTCTGGTGCCTGATGGGTTCTTTTGTTGCTCACTTTGTATTTGTTCAAGTTGTTGGGACAGTTCTCTGCTTTTGGCTCTTTCTTCTTTTTGTATGTGTGCATTTATCGATATAAATTGACCTCTGAGCACTGCTTTTGCTGTGTCCCAGAGGTTTTGATAGGAAGTATTTTCATTCTCGTTGCATTCTATGAATTTCCTTATTCCCTCCTTGATGTCTTCTATAACCCAGTCTTTTTTCAGGAGGGTATTGTTCATTTTCCAAGTATTTGATTTCTTTTCCCTAGTTTTTCTGTTATTGATTTCTAGTTTTATTGCCTTGTGGTCTGAGAAGATGCTTTGTAATATTTCGATGTTTTGGTCTCTGCAAAGGTTTGTTTTATGACCTAATATGTGGTCTATTCTAGAGAATGTTCCATGTGCACTAGAAAAAAAAGTATACTTTGCAGCAGTTGGGTGGAGAGTTCTGTACAAGTCAATGAGGTCAAGTTGGTTGATTGTAGCAATTAGGTCTTCCGTGTCTCTATTGAGCTTCTTACTGGATGTCCTGTCCTTCTCCGAAAGTGGTATGTTGAAGTCTCCTACTATAATTGTGGAGGTGTCTATCTCACTTTTCAGTTCTGTTAAAATTTGGTTTATGTACCTTGCAGCCCTGTCATTGGGTGCATAAATATTTAATATGGTTATGTCTTCCTGATCAATCGTCCCTTTTATCATTATATAGTGTCCTTCTTTATCCTTTGTGGTGGATTTAAGTCTAAAGTCTATTTTGTCAGAAATTAATATTGCTACTCCTCTTCTTTTTTGCTTATTGTTTGGTTGATATATTTTTTTCCATCCTTTGAGTTTTAGTTTGTTTGTGTCTCTAAGTCTAAGGTGTGTCTCTTGTAGGCAGCATACAGATGGATCGTGTTTCTTTATCCAGTCCATGACTCTCTGTCTCTTTATTGGTGCATTTAGTCCATTTACATTCAGTGTAATTATAGATAAATAAGTTTTTAGTGCTGTCATTTTGATGCCTTTTCATGTGTGTTGTTGGCCATTTCATTTTTCCACATAGTTTTTTGTGCTGAGACGTTTTTCTTAGTAAATTGTGAGATCCTCATTTTCATAGTGTTTGACTTTATGTTAGTTGAGTCGTTACGTTTTTCTTGGCTTTTGTCTTGAGTTATGGAGTTGTTATACCTTTTTGTGGTTACCTTATTATTTACCCCTATTTTTCTGAGTAAAAACCTAACTTGTATTGTTCTATATCGCCTTGTATCACCCTCCATCTGGCCGTTCAATGCCTCCTGTATTTAGTCCCTCTTTTTGATTATTGTGATCTTTTACCTATTGACTTCCATGATTCCCTGTTATGTGTATTATTTTTTTTTAATTAATCTTAATTTGTTTGTTTTTGTGATTTCCCTATTTGAGTTGATATCAGGATATTCTGTTTTGTGACCTTGTATTGTGCTGGTATCTGATATTATTGGTTTTCTGACCAAACAATATCCTTTAGTATTTCTTGTAGCTTTGGTTTGGTTTTTGCAAATTCTCTAAACTTGCGTTTATCTGTAAATATCTTAATTTCGCCTTCATATTTCAGAGAGAGTTTTGCTGGATATATGATCCTTGGCTGGCAGTTTTTCTCCTTCAGTGCTCTGTATATGTCGTCCCGTTCCCTTCTTGCCTGCATGGTTTCTGCTGAGTAGTCTGAACTTATTCTTATTGATTCTCCCTTGAAGGAAACCTTTCTTTTCTCCCTGGCTGCTTTTAAAATTTTCTGTTTATCTTTGGTTTTGGTGAGTTTGATGATAATATGTCTTGGTGTTTTTCTTTTTGAATCAATCTTAAATGGGGTTCGATGAGCATCTTGGATAGATATCCTTTCGTCTTTCATGATGTCAGGGAAGTTTTCTGTCAGGAGTTCTTCAACTATTTTCTCTGTGTTTTCTTTCCCCTCTCCCTGTTCTGGGACTCCAATCACATGCAAGTTATCCTTCTTGATAGAGTCCCACATGATTCTTAGGGTTTCTTCATTTTTTTTAATTCTTTTATCTGATTTTTTTTCAGCATGTTGGTGTCGATTCCCTGGTCCTCCAGATGTCCCAGTCTGCATTCTAATTGCTCGAGTCTGCTCCTCTGACTTCCTATTGCATTGTCTAATTCTGTAATTTTATTGTTAATCTTTTGGATTTCTACATGCTGTCTCTCTATGGATTCTTGAAACTTATTAATTTTTCCACTATGTTCTTGAATAATCTTTTTGAGTTCTTCAACAGTTTTATCGGTGTGTTCCTTGGCTTTTTGTGCAGTTTGCCTTATTTCGTTTGTGATGTCTTGAAGCATTCTGTGAATTAGTTTTTTATATTCTGTATCTGATAATTCCAGGATTGTATCTTCATTTGGGAAAGATTTTGATTCTTTTGTTTGGGGGGTTGGAGAAGCTGTTATGGTCTGCTTCTTTATGTGGTTTGATATGGACTGCTGTCTCTGAGCCATCACTGGGAAACTAGTTTTTCCAGAAAATCTGCTAAAAAAAAAAAAATGCAGTCAGATCCCTATCAGAGTTCTCCCTCTGGCTCAGGCTATTCGGATGTTAATGAAGCCGCCTGGGGAGGGTGGGGGAGGGATCAGAGAGCTAGGAGAGTAGCACCTCAGAATATAGCCAGAGTTGCTTGTCTAGCTTGGAATGACTATTATATCTGAGATTTCCGCAGGGCGCATCGCCTATGTGTGCTGGCTGTGTGGAGATTGTCCCCGGGGGGTCTGGCCCGCTGGAGTCACGGTCAGATCCTCCGATGCCAGGCCCACGTCCAACGTCAAGGTTCCCCTACTGGGACGGTGCAGTCCCGACTCCAAAATCAGTCGCTGCCTCCCAAGGACTCCCCATCCTGCCAGCCGCGTCGTCGCGCCGCCTCCAAAAATCGGCTGGGCTCCCCCCTAGGGTCATCTCAGGCGAGCCGAGCAGCTCCCCGCACCTGCGCTGCGAACGCGCGTCCCGACTGGGACGCCGCTCTCCCCACTCCAAGACCAGTCGCTGCCCCCCAGGGACCTCCCCCACCAGCTGCGTCACCATGCCGCCCACCTGAACCGGGCGGGCCCCCCCCCGCGATCAGTTCAGGGGGTTGGAGCAGCTCCCTGCACTTATGCCGTGCCTGCAGCCCGCCAAAATCCCGGCGGGATGGCTCCTTGGCTGGGACGCTGCTCTCCCCGCTCCAAGACCAATCACTGCCTCCCGGGGACTTCTCCCACTGGCTGCGCTGCCACGCCGCCCACGCGAACCAGCTAGGCCCCCTCCTGGAATGAGTTCGGGGGCCAGGGCTGGGCCCCTTGTTTGTACCGTCTGACCCCCTGGGCTCTGCCCCAAATCGGGCGCTGAAGGTCACCTGACTGATACGCTGGCTCCAGGCTCTGAAAACAATCACTGCCTCCCCGTATTTGTTCGTTCTCCGTCTCTAAATCTGTGTTTGTTTTTCAGGGTTCGTAGATTGTTATGTATGTGATCGATTCACTTGTTTTTCCAAGTCTTTGTTGCAAGAGGGATCCGCGGTAGCGTCCACCTAGTCCGCCATCTTGGCCCCGCCTCTTCTCAGACTTTTTAATATTTCATGACCTTGACACATTTGAAGAGTAATGAGTGGTCACTTATTTTGTAGCATATTCCTTAATTTGGTTTTGTCTGATGTTTCCTCATGCTTATATTCGGTTCATGTGTTTTTGGTGGGAATACAACAGAAGTGATTTTGCGTCATATCCAGAGGCAAATTAACATCAATTTGTCCCATTACCGATAATGTTAACCTCAATCACTTGGTTAAATGTGTCTGCCAGGTTTCTCTGCTGTAAGTTGCTATTTCCCCTTCATAATTAATAAGAATTTTGTGAGACTATGCAGATATCCTGCTTCTCATCATACTGAAACCATGATTACAGTGGTGGGTGCCAATGGGGATCTCCTAATTCTATTCCACTGTAAAATGAGAACTATTCCTTCTCCCCTATGTATTTGTCTATATCTGTGTGGGCACATGGATTCCTAGCCTATGCTATGGATTATTACCATTACTATTTAGTTGCTTAAATTATTCCAAATTTGGTCACTGACAGTCTTTTCAAGCTGGCTCCTATGTCCTTTTAACATGCTGCCATCATCTTTCTGGCACTATGTGATGCTCCAGGTTCCTGCCCCAACCCTGGGATCAGCTGTTTCTCCAAGAAGCCCTCACTCCTCTCTTTGGAGAATGGTATTGAGGTTTGTTTTGATTTGCATCAACAATGACTAATGAAGTTGAGTATTATTTCCTGTGCTTACTGGCTATTCATATATGTTATTTGGAAAATGCCTATTCAAGTCATTTAACCATTTTAAAATTGAGCTGTTTGTCTTTTTGTTGTTGCATTGTTAGGAGTATATATATCTATAAAACCAAACTTGTTGCTGGTGAGTAAATTCTGACCCATATTGACCCTATAGGACAGAGTAGAACTGCCCCTAGGGTTTTCAAGGAGTGGTTGGTGGATTGTAACTGCCGACCTTTTGGTTAGCAGCCATATCACTTAACCACATCGACACCAGGGCTCCAGGGATATGTATTGTTGTTGTTAGGTGCCGTTGAGTCAGTTCCAACTCATAGAGACCCTATGCACAACAGAACGAAACACTGCCCGGTCCTGCGCCATCCTTACAACCATTGTTATGTTTGAGCTGATTGTTGCAGCCACTGTGTCAAACAACCTTGTTAAGGGTCTTCCTCTTTTCCTCTGACCCTGTACTCTGCCAAGCATGATGTCCTTCTCCAGGGGCTGATCCCTCCTGAAAACATGTCCAAACTATGCAAGATGCAGTCTCGCCATCCTCGCCTCTAAGGAGCATTCTGGCCGCACTTCTTCCAAGACAGATTTGTTCGTTCATTTGGCAGTCCATGGTATATTCAATATTCTTCGCGAACACCACAATTCAAAGGTGTCAACTCTTCTTCATTGTCAAGCTTTCACATGCATATGATGTGATTGAAAATACCATGGCTTGGGTCAGGCACACCTTAGTCTTCAGGGTGACATCTTTGCTCTTCAACACTTTGAAGAGGTCCTTTGCAGCAGATTTACCCAATGCAATGCATCTTTTGATTTCTTGACTGCTGCTTCCATGGCTGTTGATTGTGGATCCAAGTAAAATGAAATCCTTGACAACTTCAGTCTTTTCTCCGTTTATCATGATGTTGCTCATTGGTCCAGTTGTGAGGGTTTTTGTTTTCTTCACTTTGATGTGTAATCCATACTGAAGGCTGTGATCTTTGATCTTCATTAGTAAGTGCTTCAAGTCCTCTTCACTTTCAGGAAACAAGGTTGTGTTGTCTGCATGACGCAGGTTGTGAAGAGTCTTCCTCCAATCCTGATGCCCCGTTCTTCTTCATATAGTACATCTTCTCAGATTCTACTCTGTCCTATAGGGATGCTATGAGTCGGAATAGACTTGATGGTAGTGGGTGGGTTTATACAGATTAAATAGGTACGGTGAAAGAATACAAACCTGATGCACACCTTTCCTGACTTTAAACCAATCAGTATCCTCTTGTTCTGTCTGAACAACTGCCTCTTGATCTATGTAAAGGTTCCTCATGAGCACAATTAAGTATTCTGGAATTCCCATTCTTCGCGGTGTTATCCATAGTTTGTTATGATCCACACAGTTGAATGCCTTTGCATAATCAAGAAAACACAATTGCTCATATGCAAGTTCCATCTGAAAGTGAAGAAAATCAGAGCAAGTCCACAAAAGCCAAAATATGACCTTGAGTATATCCCACCTGAATTTAGAGACCACCTCATGAATAAATTTGACACATTGAACACTAGTGACCGCAGACCAGATGAGCTGTGGAATGACATCAAGGACATCACCCATGAAGAAAGCAAGAGGTCACTGAAAAGACAGGAAAGAAAGAAAAGCCCAAGATGCTTGTCAGAGGAGACTCTGAAACTTAAAGAATTGATGAAGTAAGAGAACTGAACAGAAGATTTCAAAGCGCCTCTCGAGAAGACAAAGTAAAGTATTATAATGACATGTGCAAAGAGCTGGAGATGGAAAACCAAAAGGGAACAACATGCTCAGCATTTCTAAGGCTGAAAGAACTGAAGAAAAAATCAAGCCTTGAGTTGCAATAGTGAAAGATTCTATGGGGAAAATATTAAATGATGCAGGAAGCATCAAAAGAAGATGGAAGGAATACACAGAGTCATTATACCAAAAAGAATTAGTCGATATTCAACCATTTCAAGAGGTGGCATATGATCAGGAACTGATGGTACTGAAGGAAGAAGTCCAAGCTGCTCTAAAGGCGTTGGCGAAAAACAAGGCTCCAGGAATTGATGGAATATCAATTGAGATGTTTCAACAAACAGATGCGTTGCTGGAAGTGCTCAGTCGTCTATGCCAAGAAATATGGAAGACAGCTTCCTGGCCAACTGACTGGAAGAGATCCATATTTATGCCAATTCCCAAGAAAGGTGATCCAACCAAATGCGGAAAATACAGAATAATATCATTAATATCATGGGCAAGCACAATTTTGCTGAAGATCATTCAAAATCAGCTGCAGCAGTATATTGACAGGGGACTGCCAGAAATTCAGGCTGGTTTCAGAAGAGGTCATGGAACCAGGGATTTCATTGCTGATGTCAGATGGATCTTGGCTGAAAGCAGAGAATACCAGAAGGGATATATATATATATATATATATGGAAACCCTGGTGGTGCAGTGGTTAAGTGCAATGTCTGCTAACCAAAGGGTCAGCAGTTCAAATGCGCCAGGCACTCCTTGGAAACTCTATGGAGCAGTTCTACTCTGTCCTATAGGGTCACTATGAGTTGGAATCGACTCGACGGCCCTGGGTTTCGTTTTTTTTATATATATATAAAACCCGTTGCTGTCGAGTGGATTCTGACTCATAGCAACCGTATAGGACAAAGTAGAACTTCTCCACAGAGTTTCCAAGGAGAAGCTGGTGGATTAGAACTGCTGATGTTTTCGTTAGGAGCTGCAGCTCTTAACCACTGTGCCATCAGGGTTCATATATATATATATTTATATATATGTATATAAATGTGTATATACATATATATACACACACACATATATATGTTAAACACTAATGACCGAAGACCAGATGAGTTGTGGAATGACATCAAGGACATCACACATGGAGAAAGCAAAAGGTCATTAAAAAGACGGGAAAAAACGAAAACACCAAAATGGATGTTGGACTCTGAAAGTTGCTGTTGAACATCAAGTAGCTAAAGTGAAAGGAATAAATAATGAAGTAAAAGAGCTGAACGGAAGATTTCAAAGGCAGCTTGAGAAGACAAAGTAAAGTATTATAAAGAAATGTGCAAACACCTGAAGGTAGAAAACCAAAAGGGAAGAACACTCTTGGTATTTCTCAAGCCAAAAGAACTGAAAAAAAAAAAAAAATTCAAGCCTAGAGTTGCAATAGTGAAGGATTCTACGGGGAAAATATTAAATGACCTACGAAACATCAAAAGAAGATGGAAGGAATATACAGAGTCACTGTACCAAAAAGAATTGGTGGATGTCCAACCATTTCAGGAGGTAGCATATGATCAGGAACTGGTGGTAATGAAGGAAGAGGTCCAAGCTGCACTGAAGGCATTGGTGAAAACAAGGTTCCCGGAATTGGTGCAATACCAATTGAGATGTTTCAACAAATGGATGCAGCAGATTTGTTCGTTCTTTTGTCAGCCCATCGTATATTGATGAAGTCCAGTTTGTTTACTTTTTCTTTGTTGTGCTTTTAGTGTTATATCCAAGAATTCATTGCCAAAAGCAAGGCCATGAAAATTTACTCCAGAGTTTTCTTCTATGAGTTTTACAGTTTAGCTCATATATCTAGGTCTTTGATCCTTTTTGAGTTAATTTTTGTGTATGGTGTGACGTAAGTAAGTTTTCAATTTCATTCTTTTGCACTTCTCCCAACCCCATTTGTTGAAAAGACTATCATTTCCTCCACTGAATGGACTTGGCATCCTTGTTGGAAACCAATTGTCCATAGATGTATGGGTTTATTTTCAGATTCTCAATTCTATTCCGTTGATCTATATGTCTATCTTTATGCCAGTACTACACTGTTTTGATCACTGTGTCTTTGTAGTAAGTTTTGAAATTGGAATGTGTAAGTCTTCTTTGTTTTTTCTTCTCTTTTAAGGTTGCTTTGGCTGTTTAGGGTCCCTAGTAATTCCATATAAATTTTAGGATAAACTTACCCGTTTCTGCAAACAAAGCAGTTGGAATTTTTTTTAGTAATTGTATTGAATTTTTAGATCAATTTGGGAGTATTGCTATCTTAAAAACCAAAGTTAAATCTCCCAATCCATGAATACAGGACATCTTTCCATTTATTTAGGTCTCCTTTAATTTCTTTCAGTAATATTTTGTAGTTTTCAGTGTACAAGTCTTACATCTAACTGGTTAAATTCATTCCTAAGTATTCTTTTATTAGTGTTTTTTTTTTTTTTTTTGCAGGTGTGTGTGTGTTTACAGGGTTTATTTTTTAGAGAAATTTTAGGTTTAGAGAATTGGGCAAAAATTACAGAGAGTTCCCATATGCCCAATTCCCTCCACCCCACATATAGTTTTTCCCCTATTATTAACATTTTGTGTTAGTGTTGCACATTTATTACAACTATGAGCCGATATTGATATATAATTTGGGTTTTGACAAATGCACAGTGTCTCTGAAACTTCTGAAAACCACTGATCTTTTTATTGTCTCTATAGCTTTGCCTCTTCCAGAATGCCATATAGTTGAACTCATACTTATGTAGCCTTTCAGACTGACTTCTTTCACTTAGCGGTATGCATTTAAGGTTAATCCATGTGTTTTTTGTGGCTTGATAATTCATTTCTTTTTATTGCTAAATAATATTCCATTGTATGGATGTACCATAGTTTGTTTATTCATTCACCAATTGAAGGCCACCTTGATAGTTTCCAAGTTTTGGCAATTATGAATAAAAGCTGCTATAAAAATTTTTGTACAGGTTTTTGTATAACAGTAACATAAGTTTTCAACTTATTTGGGTAAATACATAGGAGTGTAATTGCTGGAATATATATAATTATTTTTTTTTTATATTAAGATTGTATGTTTAGCTTTGTAATAAACTGCCAAAGTGTCTTCCAGTGTGTTTGTACCATTTTGCATTTTTACCAGCAATGAATAAGAGTTTCTGTTACTCCCACATCTTTGCCAGCATTTGGTGTTATTTGGTGTTATCAGTGTTTTCGATTCTAGCCATTCTAATAGGTGTGCAGTGATGCCTCAATGTTGTTTTAATTTGTAATCCCCTAACGATATATGTTGGAAGAAGTACAGCCAGAATGCTCCTTAGGAGCAAAGATGGCGAGACTTCGTCTCATATACCTTGGACATGGTATCAAGAGGGACCAGCCATGCTTGGTAAAGCAGAGGGTCAGTAAAAAAGAGGAAGGCCCTCAAACAGATGGATTGACACAGTGGCTGCAGCAATGGGCTCTAGCATAACAACTGTGAGGATGGAGCAGGACTGGGCAATGTTTCATGCTGTTGTACATACAGTCACTATGAGTCAGAACTGACTCGACGACACCTAACAACAACAACGATGATATACGGTGTTGAACATTTTTCAGAGGCTTATTTGCCATCTGTATATTTTCTTTGGTGAGGTGTCTGTTCATAAAATTTCCCAATTTTTCTAGCTCTTCTTTAAGGAAGCACCAAATCAATTTCCAAAGTGGTTGTACCATTTCACATTCCCGCCAGCACTGTACAAGTGTTCCAATCTCTCCACAACCTCTCCAACATTTATTATTTTGTGTTTTTTGGATTAATACCAGCCTTGTTGGACTGAGAAAGAATCTCATTGTAGTTTTGATTTGCATTTCTCGAATGCTAATGATCGTGAGCATTTCCTCATGTGTCTGTTAGCCACCTGAACGTCTTCTTTAGTGAAGTGTCTGTTCATATCCTTTGCCCATTTTTTAATTGGGTTATTTGTCTTTTTGTAGTTGAGTTTTTGCAGTATTATGTAGATATTAGAGATCAGATGCTGATCGGAGATGTCATAGCTCAAAATTCTTTCCTAATCTGTAGGTAATAATTTTACTCTTTTGGCAAAGTCTTTGGAGGAGCATAGGTGTTTAATTTTTAGGAGCTCCAGGTTATCTAGTTTTTCTTCTACATTCTTTATGATGTTTTGTATATTGTTTATTCCATGTATTAGGGCTACTAACGTTGTCCCTATTTTTTCTTCCATGATCTTTATCGTTTTAGATTTTATATTTAGGTCTTTGATCCATTTTGAGTTAGTTTTTGTGCATGGAGTGAGGTATGGGTCTTGTTTCATTTTTTTGCAGATGGATATCTAGTTATGCCAGCACCATTTGTTAAAATGACTGTCTTTTCCCCATTTAATGGACTTTGGGCCTTTGTCAAATATCAGCTGCTCATCTGTGGGTGGATTTATGTCTGGATTCTCAATTCTGTTCCATTGGTCTATGTATCTGTTGTTGTACTAGTACCAGGCTGTTTTGACTACTGTGGCGGTATAAAATCAGGTAGAGTAAGGCCTCCCACTTTGTTCTTCTTTTTCTGTAATACTTTACTTATCTGGGGCCTCTTTCCCTTCCATATGAAGTTGGTGATTTGTTTCTCCATCTCATTAAAGAATGTTGTTGGAATTTGGATGGGAATTCCATTGTATCTATAGATTGCTTTTGATAGAATAGACATTTTTACAATGTTAAGACTTCCTATCCATGAGTAAGGTATGTTTTTCCACTTACGTAGGTCTCTTTTGGTTTCTTGCAGTAGTGTCTTATAGTTTTCTTTGTACATGTCTTTTAAATTTCTGGTAAGATTTATTCCTAGGTATTTCATCTTCTTAGGGGCTACTGTAAATGGTATTGATTTGGTGATTTCCTCTTCGATGTTCTTTTTGTTGGTGTAGAGGAATCCAACTGATTTTTGTATGTTTATCTTGTATCCTGATACTCTGCTGAAATCTGTTAATTTCAGTAGTTTTCTTGAGGATTCCTTAGGGTTTTCTATGTATAAGATCATGTCATCTGCAAATAGAGATACGTTTACTTCTTCCTTGCCAATCTGGATGCTCTTTATTTCTTTATCTAGCCTAATTGCTCTGGCTAGGACCTCCAGCACAGTGTTGAATAAGAGCAGTGATAAAAGGCATCCTTGTCTGGTTCCCAGTCTCCAGGGGAATGCTTTCAGACTCTTTCCGTTTAGGATGATGTTGGCTGTTGGCTTTGTAATAATGCCCTTTATTATGTTGAGGAATTTTCCCTCTATTCCTATTTTGCTGAGAGATTTTATCATGAATGGGTGGTGGACTTTGTCAAATGCCTTTTCTGTATCAATTGATAAAATCATGTGATTCTTCTCTTTTATTTATATGACTAATTACATTGATTATTTTTCTAATGTTGAACCATCCCTGCATACCTAGTATGAAACCCACTTGGTTGTGATGAATTATTTTTTTTGATATGTTTTTGAATTATATTGGCTAGAATTTTGTTGAGGATTTTTGCATCCAAGTTTCATGAGGGATATAGGTCTGTAATTTTCTTTTTTTGTAGCATCTTTACCTGGTTTTGGTATCAGGGATATGCTGGCTATATAAAATGAGTTTGGGTGTATTCCATCCTTTTCTATGCTCTGAAATACCTTTAGTAGTAGTGGTGTTAATTCTTCTCAGAAAGTTTTGTAGAACTCTGCAGTGAAGCTGTCTGGGCCAGGGCTTTTTTTGTTGTTGTTGGGAATTTTTTAATTACCTTTTCAATCTCTTCTTTTGTTCTGGGTCTATGTAGTTGTTCTACCTCTGTGTTAGTTTAGGTAGGTAGTGTGTTTCTAGGAATTCATCCATTTCTTCTAGGTTTTCAAATTTGTTAGAATACAATTTTTCATAGTAATCTGATATGATTCTTTTAATTTCAGTTGGGTCTGTTGTAATATCGCCCAACTCATTTCTTATTCGGGTTATTTGCTTCCTCTCCTGTTTTTCTTTTGTCAGTCTGGACTATGGTTTATCAATTTTGTTAATTTTTTCAAAGAACCAGCTTTTGGTCTTGTTAACCCTTTCAATTGTTTTTCTGTTTCTATTTCACTTAGTTCTGCTCTAATTTTTATTATTTCCTTTCTTCTAGTGCCTGAAGGTTTCTTTTGTTGCTCTCTTTCTATTCAAGTTGTAGGGGTAATTCTTTGATTTTGGCCCTTTCTTCTTTTTTGATGTGTGCATTTATTGATACAGAAACCCTGGTAGCATAATGGTTAAGAGCTACAGCTGCTAACGAAAAGGTCAGCAGTTTCAATCCACCAGGTGCTCCTTGGAAACCATATTGGACAGTTCTGCTCTGTCTTCTTATAGGGTCTCTATGAGTTGAAGTCGAGTCCATGGCAACAGGTTTTCTGGGTTTATTTATTGAGATAAATTGACCTCTGAGCACTGCTTTCACTGTGTCCCAAAGGTTCTGAGAGGAAGTGTTTTCATTCTCATTGTATTCTATGAATTTCTTTATTCCATCCTTAATGTCTTCCATAACCCAGCCTTTTTCAAGCAGGGTATTGTTCAGTTTCCAAGTGTTTTATTTCTTTTCCCTGCTTTTTCTGTTATTGATTTCTACTTTTATGACCAAGGTGCTTTGTAATATTTTGATATTTTGGATTCTGCTAAGGCTTGCTTTATAACAATATGTGGTCTATTCTAGAGAATGTTCCATGTGCACTAGAAATGAAAGTATACTTGGTTGCTGTTGGGTGGAGTGTTCTGAATATGTTTATAAGGTCGAGTTGGTTGATCGTGGCATTTAGATCTTCCATGTCTTTATTGAGCTTCTTTCTGGATGTCCTGTTCTTCACTGAAAGTGGAGTGTTGAAGCCTCCTGCTATAATTGTGGAGCTGTCTATCTCACTTTTCAATGCTGTTGGAGTTTGTTTCATGTATCTTGCAGCCCTATCATTGGGTGCATAAATATTTAATTTGGCTATATCCTCCTGGTATATTGTCCCTTTAATCAATATATAGAGTCGTTCCTTATCCTTTGTGGTGGATTTAACTTTGAAGTCTATTTTGTCAGAAATTAATATTGCCACTCCTGCTCTTTTTGGATTGTTGTTGGCTTGATATATATTTTTTCTATCCTTTGAGTTTTAGTTTGTTTGTGTCTCTAAGTCTAAGGTGTGTTTCTTGTAGGCAGCATATAGATGGATCATGTTTTTTTAAATCCATTCTGCCACTCTCTGTCTCCTTATTGGTGCACTTAGTCCATTAACATTCAGCATAATTATAGATAGGTATGAGTTTAGTGCTGTCATTTTTATGTCTTCTTTTAATGTGTTGTTGACAGTTTCTTTTTCACACTTAATTTTTTGTGCTGAGTAGTTTATCTTTATATATTGTGTTTTCCTCTTATTTGTCATTGTTGATTTTGTTTCTGCTGAGTCTCTATTTTTGGTTGTATTTTATTTTGTTCAGTAGGATAGTTAGTCTCCTTTGTGGTTACCTTAATATTTACCCCTATTTTTCTAAGTTTAAACCTAACTTTTATTTCATTATATCACCTTGTCTTCCTCTCCATATGAAAGATTTATGACTACATTTCTCAGTCCCTCTTTATTATTTTTATGTGGTCTTCTTTTACATAATGACATTGTTGTTTCCCAGTTTTGATCTTTTTTCTGTCTTGATTTATTTTTGTGATTTCCCTGTCTGGGTTAACATCTGATTGCTCTGTCCAGTGTTCTAGTCTTGGGTCGATACCTGATATTATTGATTTTCTAACCAAAGAACTACCTTTAGTATTTCTTGTAGTTTTGATTTGGTTTGTAGGAAATCCCTACACTTCTGTTTGTCTGGAGATATCCTAATTTCATGTCCATATTTGAGAGATAGTTTTGCTAGATATATGATTCTTTTTTTTTTATTAACTTTTATTGAGCTTCAAGTGAACGTTTACAAATCAACTCAGTCTGTCACATATAAGTTTATATACATCTTACTCCGTACTCCCACTTGCTCTCCCCTTAATGAGTCAGCCCTTCCAGTCTCTCCTTTCGTGACAATTTTGCCAGCTTCCAACTCTCTCTATCCTCCCATCCCCGCTCCAGACAGGAGATGCCAACACAGTCTCAAGTGTCGACCTGAAGATATATGATTCTTGGCTGGCAATTTTTTTTCCTTCAAAACTTTATGTAAATCATCCCATTGCTTTCTTGCCTGCATGGTTTCTGCTGAGTAGTCCAAGCTTATCCTTATTGACTCTCCTTTGCAGGTGACTTTTTATTTATCCCTAGCTGCCCTTAAAATTCTCTCTTTATCTTTGGTTTTGGCAAGTTTAATTATAATATGTGTTGGTGATTTTCTTTTAAAATCTACCTTATATGTAGTTTGATGAGCATCTTGGATTGATATCTTCTCATCTTTCATGATATCAGGGAAGTTTTCTGCCAACAAATCTTCAACAATTCTTTCTGTATTTTCTGTTATTCCTTCCTGTTCCAGTACTCTAATCACTTGTAGGTTATTTCTCTTGATAGAGTCGCACATGATTCTTAGGGTTTCTTCATTTTTTAAAAATTATTTTATCTGATTTTTCTTCAAATATATTGGTGCCAAGTGCTTTATCTTCAAGGTCCCCAATTCTGCCTTCCCCTTGCTCAATTCTGCTCCTCTGACTTTCTATTGAGTTGTTTAATTCTGTAATTTTATTGTTAATCTTCTGAATTTCTGATTGCTGTCTCTCTATGGATTCTTGCAACTTATTAAATTTTTCATTATGTTCTTGAATAACCTTTTTAATTTCTTCAACTGTTTTATCTGTGTGTTCCTTGGCTTGTTCTGCATATTGCCTGATCTCCTTCCTTATGTCTTGAATAGTTCTGTACATTAATCTTTTGAATTCTGCATCCGGTAATTCCAGGAAGCCACCTTCATCCAGAAGGTCCTTTGATTCTGTGTTTTGGTCAGTTTCTTTATGGGTTTTCATATTGACTGTTGTCTTCAAGCCACCTATAAGTTATTGTATTAGTTTATTTTATGTTTGCTTACTGTATTATTCTAGTTTCTCACTTCATTTTGTTTTGGTATGCCCAAATGGGTTGTTGAGTGAGCTAGCTTGATTATTTTTGCCTTTGGGGCTCTGACGTCCTGTCACCAGATGGCTAGAGCTGTTATCAGGTGTGTGAGCTTATGAGTCCATTCACTTTTCTTGTGTGGATTCAGCTCAGGTGTCCAGGTAGCTGGTCATCAAGTGTGTGGTACAGGTTCTGCCCTACAGTCTTAGAGGAGCAGGGATGTTTGGTGTAGGTACTGGTATCTGGTTACAGCAGGGGGTCATGCTATGAACAAGGCAGGGGGCTGAGAACCATCCCCCGAGTGTCTCTGAGGATAGCTCATCCCTGTTCCCTAGAGCGTGCGGGTGGGTGGGCTCTCCAGTTGGATCATGGGCACCCAATGCTTTTGGTTGTAAGGACTGGGAGGTACCAGTTATCCTTGGACCCCTGTCACGGGGCCTGGGTGACCTGAGAGGAGCCACTGGTCCTTAGGTCCCTGATGTGGGTAGGTGAGGACCTAGTTTAATAAGCAAAGCCGTGTCAAATATCAAACACCCACCTCTCCATTGCACAGCTTAAACAGTCGTAGTCTGCCAGCAAGGGCCTATTCTCCTGGAATAGGTCCACACAGGTCCATGCAGGGGGGAAAAGTATTCACAGTCCATGGACTGTTTATGGCTGGACAGGAGCTGCTTCTGTCCTGTACTCCTCAGGTTAGTGGAGCTGGCAAATTATCTTTTCCTCCTGTTGTGAATTTATCCCGTCTCCAAGTCCGGGAGTATGGCTCAGGGTGCTCAAGTGGACCTATCTCAGGCCCAGGGAAATCAACAGCCACTGAAGCCAGCTGGGGGGCGGGGAGCGCAGTAAAATATACTCAGGTACTTAGCTTTTGCTGAAAGCACCGTTCTTCCCTGGTCCCAGAGGTGTGAGTAGGCTGTGTGGCTGGCTGCTTCTCCCTGAGAAAACTGCGGCCAAATGCTACCACCAGCCAGCTGCAGCTGCTTCCGGGAATCGTGCCTGAGGGATCTCAGCGATTCAGGTCTGGCAACTCCTCTACGCTTCTCGACGGTCTCACTCTCCCCCTGCCACTTAGTCTGTTTTCTCACTTTGCCTTTGATGTTCAGAACTCCCAGCTTGTTATAAATATAATCGTTTTACTTGATTTTTCAGGTCTTTGTCGTAAAAGCGATAGCTGAAAGCATCTGGCTATTCTGCCATCTTTGCCCCACCTCTAAATTTCCGAATTTTTAATTGGGTTGTTTTCTTTCTTATTTTTGAGCTTTAAGAATTCTGTGCATATTTTGGGTATAACAGTGTACATCTTTACGTATTATGTGCCCATCAACATAGATTTATAATTGTTGTTTTATGTAATTTGCTTTTAAATCATATAGGAAGTAGAGTTAAAACCAAAAAATACATTAATGTTAACTTTTACATTTACCTACATAGTTACCTTTACTGCTAATAACTTTTATTCATTCTTTTATCTTTCTTTTTTCTCAGACTAGATTATCTCAATAGAGCTATCTTCAAGTTCACTGATTCTGTCTTCTTCTTGCTCAAATCTTCTGTTGAACTCTCCAGTGAATTTTTAAATTTCCGTTGTACTTTTCATATCTAGAATTTCTGTTTCCTTTTTATCTTTTTATTGATATTCTCTGATTGATAAGATATCATTCTAATGGTTTTCTTCAGTTCTTTAGATGGTTTCCTTTAGTTATTTGGGCATATTTAAAATAGCTGATATAAGTATCTATCAAGTCCAATGTTTGAACTTTCTCATGAACAATTCTATTGATTTATTTTTTCCTGTGAATTGGCCATGGTTTCTTTTTTCTTTTCATGCTTCATAGTTTTTTATGAAAACTCTAGATTTTGATTATTGAAAAGTAGCAACTCTGGAAATCAGGTTCTTGCCCATCCAATGGTTGCAGCTTGTTTTAGTTGTTGTTAGATTGTTAGTTGTTAAATTAGTGACATTTATGAACTAATATTGTAATGTCTGTATTCTTTGTTGCATGTTGCCACTGAATTTTATGTTCCATTACTTAGTAGTCAGCTAGTGTTTTTGCAGAGATTTTCTTAAATTCCTGAAAAAAACAAAAACAAAAAACTCCTAGACTTTGCAGATGGGCTCTGTGTGTGTGTTGGAGCATGCCATCAACACTCAGGCAATTAGTTTACAACTCTGCTTTATCCATCATTGCCTGCTTGTAAAGAGCCTAAAAGATAGCCAGAGGTGAAAGCTTAGGACATCTTTAGATCTTCTGTGAGTATATGCCCAGCTCTGGCTGTGCACGTGGGGTCCTGGATACCCAGGAATATGTGGGAACTCATCTAATCCCTTATTTTGCAAAGCATCTCATTTTTCAGCCTTTCCTTCCAAGCTTTTTGGTTTCCCCCAACTAGTATCTCTTGTCCCATGCAGCAGCAGCTAGTATGTTTGCCTTTAAATGTTTACGACAAATGTGCCTTGGGTAGTTGCCTCACCCATGGGAGACTTCTGAGTTAGGCGACATGAAGGCAAGACCTTTGAGCAGACCATTCAGGGAGATACCATACGGTCAAAAGAAACAAAATCCTTGAGAGCACGGTCCATTCTGCTCCCACCAGTGCCTGTACCAGGAATATTGGCTGCAGTCTTCAGGGCTGCCACCAAGCTGATCAGTGGCAAATGGGGCCAGGGTGAGTTAAAATGCCATAAAACTCTCTTACTGAGATTCGGAGTTTTTTTTTTTTTTTTTTTTTTTTAACCCCTTTGTTAAATATTTGCCTGATTGCTGTAAACTTTTGTTTAGTTTCCAGAATTCCCATAAAATTAATTCTGACAGTTCTTGTCAGTTTATTTGCTGCTTTTGTGGAAGAATGGACTTTTGGAGTTCCCTACTCTACCATTTTCACTGATGTCACCTATCCTTGTTTATTAAAGTTCAATAATTATGCTAGAACATATCTATTCACATGCTTTATTTTATTCATGGTGTTTATTTTCTCTTGTGAGTTTCTTCTAGTTTAGCATTAATTTCTGAAATAATATTTTTAATCCCTTTCCAGTTTCTCCTGCTGCCTTCAGACGGCTCCACTGAGTTTTCCATGAGTATATAACACCATACTTTCATCTCACGCCTCAGTGTTCATTACTGCCAGACGTATGTCATAAATGTGCAAAATAGTTGGATAGTAGATATTTTACTATTGTCGTAAATGTAAAATGTCTGCTAACAATAGAGTTGATAAGTGAGGTGTAGGTGTAGTGTTTTGGGGCTTTTCCAACTCTCAGGGCATAATTCAGAGTGTCATCTCCTTGCTGTCGTAGCCCCCACTCAGGGGGTGTCCAGCATGTGCTCACGGAGAGAGCCATGTTACTTCTCCTTCCTACCCTCATTGAGCTTTACCATCTGAGAAGCCCTGTGAGGGTGGGGCTGTCTCCTGGGAGAATACTGATGCCAGGGGTGACATCTCCTAGCGCTCTTCAAATTACAATCCTCCCAGCACCAGCACCATGAGTGCTCCTTGGACAAATAGATACCACTCACTAGGTTCATATAAACCTTTGCCTAAGGGAAATGTTATTTTCACAAAATGAATACATTTCTTACTGGTATGTTCGTAGATATAGTTTCTTCTTAGAATTCTGAACATTGCACACAGTGTCTTATAAAGAGAGCCTATTTATTAATTTGTACCTGGCAAGAACTCTAGCAAGTCTCTTCTAATATTTGCCTAAGAATTTCCCTAAAACACTCAGCACTGAAAAACCTCATTCCAAAGGCCTGGTTCACTAAAACAGAATCATAAAAAATATTCAATCAATTTTTAAGAAGGCAGAAAAAGAGGAAAAGGGTACCAGAAACATAATACAATAGTTTCTGACTCAATATGTCTGGGGTGAGACCTGAGATTTTTCATCTCTGTGAAGTTGCCGGAGGATGCTGATCTTGTTGTTGGCACAGTTTGAGAACCACTAGTTAATAATTAGAGGCCATATAGCAAAGTGGTGAACCTCCTGGACACAGAACTCTGTCCCTTTCTAGTGAAGTGATTTGGGCAAATTAGTCATGTCTCTGTGCCTGTGTTTTCTCACCTGGCTTTTGATGAGGACTAGAATAAGTAATGTTTGTAAAGCATTAGGACAGGCAAGTAACGAGTGTTTGCAAGTTTTTATAGATAAGAAAATATGCTCTATGTGCCTAGAATACACTACAACCCTCACTGTAAAGTGGAACAGGTAATGCTTTTAGTTTGTTCTTGGAAAACAATGGCCAAAATTCAAAATGATATCACAGTGGAGATCTTCACAGAGTAAATCATGTACCAACCAGCCCTGGTGAGTGTCTGAGCTCTGCTCTGTCTCTACACAGAGTCAATCATGTACCAACCAGCCCTAGTGAGTGTCTGAGCTCTGCTCCATCTCCACACACAGTCAATCATGTACCAACCAGCCCTGGTGAGTATCTGAGCTCTGCTCCGTCTCCACACAGAGTCAATCATGTACCAACCAGCCCTGGTGAGTGTCTCAGCTCTGCTCCATCTCCACACAGAGTAAATCATGTACCAACCAGCCCTGGTGAGTGTCTGAGCTCTGCTCCGTCTCCACACAGAGTCAATCATGTACCAACCAGCCCTGGTGAGTGTCTGAGCTCTGCTCCGTCTCCACACAGAGTCAATCATGTACCAACCAGCCCTGGTGAGTGTCTGAGCTCTGCTCCGTCTCCACACAGAGTCAATCATGTACCAACCAGCCCTGGTGAGTGTCTGAGCTCTGCTCCGTCTCCACACAGAGTCAATCATGTACCAACCAGCCCTGGTGAGTGTCTGAGCTCTGCTCCGTCTCCACACAGAGTCAATCATGTACCAACCAGCCCTGGTGAGTGTCTGAGCTCTGCTCCGTCTCCACACAGAGTCAATCATGTACCAACCAGCCCTGGTGAGTGTCTGAGCTCTGCTCCGTCTCCACACAGAGTCAATCATGTACCAACCAGCCCTGGTGAGTGTCTGAGCTCTGCTCCGTCTCCACACAGAGTCAATCATGTACCAACCAGCCCTGGTGAGTGTCTGAGCTCTGCTCCGTCTCCACACAGAGTCAATCATGTACCAACCAGCCCTGGTGAGTGTCTGAGCTCTGCTCCGTCTCCACACAGAGTCAATCATGTACCAACCAGCCCTGGTGAGTGTCTGAGCTCTGCTCCGTCTCCACACAGAGTCAATCATGTACCAACCAGCCCTGGTGAGTGTCTGAGCTCTGCTCCGTCTCCACACAGAGTCAATCATGTACCAACCAGCCCTGGTGAGTGTCTGAGCTCTGCTCCGTCTCCACACCTCCTCCAACCAGAACCAAACCAGTTGCCACTGAGTCGATTGCAGCTCATGGTGACCCCACGTCCTGCAGAATAAAACCTCACTTCACAGGGTTTTCAAGGCTGTGATCTTTCAGAAGCAGATCGTCAGGTCTTTCTTCTGATGTGCTTCTGGTGGGGCTCAAACCGCCAACCTTTGGGTTAGTATTTGAGCATTTAACCATTTGTGCCAAGCAGGGACTCCCCATACCTCCTCAGTTCTGGTAAATTCTTAGTGGGACTGTGAATTTGGGAATTGTCTGCCTCTTCTCTCACTCCTGTGGATCCCCCTGGTCTTGGAACAGTGCCCGCTCCACATCCTGGAACAGGCAGTAGATAAGGGAAGCAGAGAGCGTGACTCACCAGTGTCAGATTAGCTGAGGGCTCTCGGAGGGCAAGCCGGGGCAAGTTCTCCGAGTTTGCACAATCACGGGATTTCTGAGACAGATGGAAAGGCCACCTCAGCTGGCTGTTGGCTGACCTTAAGGACACAGTTGTGACTTAATGAAGAAAAGATGTGAGGAGAAAAAGGACCCATGGGAGACCCAACCATCCAAATTATAGATCCCCTGTATTCTTTAACAGAGCCCTGGTGGTGCAGTGGTTAAGAGTTCAGCTACTAATCAAAAGGCCAGCAGTTCGAATCCATTAGCAGCTCCTCGGAAACCCTATGGGGCAGTTCTAGTGTGCCTTGTAGGGACGCCATGAGTTGGAATTGGCTTGGCAGCAATGGGTTGGGTTTGATTTGGGTTATAATGACTGCATTTCTCACACGAGGCTGGAAAATGCTCTCTCTTATATTTTTGTTTTTATGATAGTAATTCTTTCCATTTTGCTTTGCCTGGCTTTCTCAATATAAATAAAGCAACTTTTTCTTTTCTATTTTATTTCTCAATGTGTATTTAATTTCTTGGAGTCATTTTTCTATGCAATAATGTTTTGTTCAGCATGGAAGATAGTGTTTTTAAAAAAATATTTATAGAGTTCTTCATCAAATGAAAAGTATAAGTTAGAAAAACTAAAATTTCATTTGTTAAGACTCAATAGCATTTGGGGTTTAGAATGTAGAAGTGTTGCTTTCTTACCCAGAATAGCCACTGAAAACTCATCTATGAAATGGTGTCTGGCTAACTTCTGTACACTTTTTGGAGCAAAGACATTTTCTGAGGAAGCAAAACAATTGGAAATTCACTGTTGTTTTGTAAGAGACAATGGAAAAGAGAAAATATACAAAATTAAGTATTTCTCCTTTATCCATATAAACACACATATATATTTTTTAATTAATGCATTAATGGATCATATCATAATACTGCTTTTCAAAAAAGTTCTTTTTCTTTTTTTGCCTGTCATCTCCCCTTGTCTATCTCTCTGCACAGGTAATTCGTGATAATAATATATAGCCTGTATTTTTTATTGTACACATACTTGCCTGCACACGTGCACACAGATGTGGAGGGATTTCTTTTGTTGTTTTAAAAATGGCTAATAAAATAGACAGTCTTCTGGCTTGGTTTTACTCGTTCCGTAGTTTCTCATGGCACTCTTCCAAAGCCATTCCGTATGGCTCTAATCCATTCTTTCTGATAACCGTGTAATAGCTTGTGGTGTGCAAAAACTAGAAATTATTTGACCATTCCTGTCAATAGGTGTTCATTGAGTTCCAGCTTTTTGCCATTATAAACAATGCTGCAATACATCTTTATATCCTTGCGTTTCCTTCTCCATAGGATAGATGAAGGTGGATGTGGATGTTTGGGGTTTGGTTTTCAACCTCTTTTTACTTGCCTTTCATTGGTATAGGGGCTGGAAAAGTACAAACTCACCTTCTAGAACTGAGAATGGTCATGGGGCTCAGTTTAGGAGGGGAAGTGGCTGTTTGCAGGGCCTCTTCTGATACCCCCTTTTTCCTGCTTGGAATACTGGTGTCTGAGGTACAGTAGCTGTTGTTGAGAGCTGGCAGAGTCAGGAGAGAGAAGCAGAGCCTGTTCCCTGGTTTAGATATTGTTTCCACAAGTGTTTGTTCAGCATACTGTGTGTTCTGGGAGGAGGCTTGGGGAGACGTGGTCCCTGGCTTTAGGAAATGCACCTGCACTTCAGAGGAACAGGCCAAAGTGCTCTGAGGCCACAGAGCAGGAAGAGCGATGGGAAGGGGAAGGGGTGATCACAGGAGATCTGAAGAGGAGTGGGAGTTGGCTGGACCAGGAAGACCAAGAAGCCTGCACAGAAGGGCCCCTTTGGTAAGGAAAGGCTTGGCATGGTTCTTGGAACCGAGAAAAGGCCAGTATGACCAAAGCCTGGAGCTGGAGGCACGGGGAGGGGTCAGATGGGTTTGATCCTCTCAGCCTTTTCAGGATTTTGAATGTGGGTGTTGTGTGAGGAAGGGATATGCGGGTTGCAGTAGGGAAGAGCGAGAACCACGGTGTGTGTATCGGACGTGGGATGATGGCGGCTTGGGTCCACAAGATGGTGGAAGTGCATTTAAGGAAAAGTTGATAGCTTTGAGATGTAGCTTTTCTCCATTTTAAAGATTACTGTAAAACAATGTTGCAATAAAAATCACTTTATCTACAGTCTTCCAGGTTTGCCTGATCTAGATCGAAATCGGTGCCTATGAAAATTTTGCCTCGTGTTATTAAGCTGCCTTCCACCGGCGCTGTGCCTGCGGACACTCTCACCAGCACCGGGTGGCGGCCGGCATCTCCCAGGCCCTCATCAAACACCAAATGCGGACAAACTTCTGCTCCTCCCCAATTTGATCGCCGGAAAATAATGCTTCATTGCTATTTGCATTTCTTTTATTACTCCTGTGGTTGAATTTCTCAGTAATGTTACATCACAAAACATTTATTCCCCTTTAGGACTTTATAGCTTTCTAAAACAAAGTGCAGGATTGAATGAACTACAAAGAAAATGGACTTAGGACTTTCCATCTTTACAGTCACTGACAGAATAGACTTGACAGCAGTGGGTTAGGTCTGGGTTTATCTTTTAAAAGCACACTTTCCACCAATCATTTTATGAAACACTGTTCTCTATAAAGAAAAAAACAAAAAAACAAAACCCCAAAACCTGTTGTCTTGGAGTCAACTGTGACTCCCGGCAGCTCCATGTCTTACAGAGCAGAACTTCTCCATAGGGTTCTCTTGGCTGTAATACCTATGGAAGCAAATTGCCAGGCCTTTCTTTTGCAGTGCTGCTGGGTGGGTTTGCATGGCTAACCTTTAGGTTAGTAACTGAGCACCAACTGTTTGTACCACCAGGGAGTATTCTCTATAGGTGAAGTATATACCTGGAATATATTCAGATTTACTATCTTCAGTGAAATAGAGATGACATAAAATAGGGTAGATAAGAAAAATGCCTTCAAATTTTTACAACTATGGCTATTAATTTTCTTGTAGAATTATGTTGTTGTTGTCGTTAGTTGCCATTGAGCTAACTCAGACTCATGGTGACCTTCTGTATAACAGGATGAAATACTGCCCAGTCCTGCATCATCTCATAATCTTTGCTTTGTTTGAGTCCATTGTTGCAGCCACCATGTCAATCCATCCTGTGGAGGATTTCCCTTATTTTTGCTGACCCTCTACTTTATTAAACATGATATCCTTTTCTATCTATTGGTTTTTCCTGATGATGTGTCCAAAATGTGCAAGATGAAGTCTCACCATCCTCTCTGGTGAGCATTCTGGCTATACTTTCTCTAAGATGATGTGTTCATTCTTCTGGCAGTCTATGATAAATTCAATGTTATTCACTATTGACTATCATACCACAATTCAAATGCATTACTTCTTTTTTCACTGTCCAGTTTTCATATGCATATGAGGCATATTGAAAATACCATGGCTTGGGTCAGGCACACCTTAGTCCTCAGAGTGACATCTTTGCTTTTTAAGACTTTAAAGAGATCTTTTGCAGCAGAATTGTCCCGTGCAATGCTTCATTTAATTTCTTGACTGCTGGTTCCGTGGATGTTAATTATAGATCCAAGTAAAATGAAATCCTTGACAACGTCCATCTTTTCTCCATTTATCGTGATGTTGCTTATTGGTCACATTGTGAGGATTTTTGTTTCCTTTATGTTCAGGTGTAATCCATACTGAAGGCTGTAGTCTTCGGTCTTTCTCAGTAAGTGCTTCAAGCTGTCTTCACTTTTTGCAAGCAAGGTTGTGTCATCTGCATATTGTAGGTTGTTGATGAGTATTTCTCCAATCCTGATGCCACGGTCTTCTTCATATAGTCCAGCTTTTCAGTTTATTTATTTGACATATATATCAAATAAGTAAGGTGAAAAGATATAACCCTGTGGCATACTTTTTCTGATTTTTTTTTCCAAGCCAAACTATATTGAGTTTTATTAAAGATGTTTTTCATAAACAATCATGGTATTTCAGGCAGGACAAGGGCAGACAATCATTAACAGTATACAACAACTTTCAAACTCCCTTCTTCAATGGAGTACCAAAATTAGAAAGTCGCTGTAAAACCCAATGAAGTCTTCATTTGATGCTCTGAAGAGGGAAAGTTTAGAGTGAGGGTTGACATTTCACATTTAGCATGTTGTCTAACAACTTTTCATGAGCTGACACTGACTTTCAGAAAATGAATTGAAAATGGCAGAATTCTCAATCCGCGGATGCACAATCTAAAAAAAGGGAACTGCTGCTCTTTTGAGGGGTGCCGCTGAGATGGCATCCCTGAAAAGTCAAGATTGCCTGACATACCGGTAACCAATTTTTTTTGTCATATCCCAACAGGTCTCTGGGTTTATGGGAGTCAAGTTCATGGTGAAGGAAGAGAGGAAGAAGAGGACATGAGGCTGGAAAAACAAATTTTACTTTTTCCACACCATAAGGTTTTTATGCCAAGGTGGCTAACATGTCAAAAGGAACCAAGAGGAAGTCTCTCAGAACTAGAAGGGAGAGGCATTTTCTTCTGTATCAATCCAGCTTTGGAGAAATTCTGTTAGTAACATTTGCCCCTTCCCCCAAAAACAATGAAGTGTTCTGTGTGCTAACAACATAAAAATTCGAAAAAAGAATAAAACAATTCTGCGTGTTTACAAAACTTGATAAAAAATAGTATTTCAAACTGTACAGTTACCAGCAGTACACAGCTATCAAAAATGCACACACTTCACTTAGCACCTCCAGCGCCTTCCGCCTTCTGTGCCTGGTCTGCTTTCTGTAGGGTTATTCCCATCCTGGCCAGCATCGGTGTTCCCTTTTTTCCCTGTGGGTACCTTCTGTTCCTTCTTTGCAGGGGCCATTTTAGGTTTAGGCTCTGGCTTTGGAGGAGAAGTTTTAGCAGATAATCTTGTGGATCTCCTCTGTGGTTCGTCCTTCACCTTAGCTTTCTCTCTTTTAGCATCCTCCTTTTTTTTTTTCAGTCTTTCTCTTGGGCATGGTGGTGACAGAAGTGGGATGCAGGCATTGGATGCAGGGATGCAGTGGCACTCGAGCTTTGGTCCATCTGGGGGTGGTTCTTGCCTCTTCTTCCACCTTTTCTGATTTTAAACCACTCAGTATCTCCTTATTCTGTTTGAATGGATGCCTCTTGATCCATATACAGGTTATATGGTAGGTACTGTTGAGTGGATTTCAACTCATAGTGACTCCATGTGACAGAATAGAACTCCCCATAGGGTTTTTTAGGCTGTAGTCTTTAGCGGAGCAGACCGCTAGGTCTCTCTCTCATGGAGCCACTTGCTCGGTTTAAACCACCAATCTTTCGGTTAGCAGCAGAGCACTTAACTGTTGCACCACCAGTGCTCCTTACAGGTTATATACCCATTGCAGTCGAGTGGGCTCAGACTCATATTGACCCTATAGGACAGAATAGAACTGCCCCATAGGGTTTTCAAGGCTGTAAATCTTTGTAGAAGCAGACTGCTACACCTTTTTCCCATGGTGTGGCTGGTGGGTTCGGACTGCTGGCCTTTTGGTTAGCAGCCGAGCGCTTAACCCCTGTGACACCAGGGCTCCTTACAGGTTATATAAAAAAGGATTAAATGAGATAATATATGTAAAGACTCTAGTATAACATTCTCACTTAAAAAAATTCCCACCCAAAACCACTTGTTTCTTTTCTACTACTGGTTCTCCAGATATTTCCATGGATATCTATAAAACAATGAACCAGTAACCTCCATAAAGCAAAGGAAACAAATTGTAGCACTACGTTTCTAAAAGTCAAGCATGCTATTATAAACTACTTGAAATAACAGATGTGTGAACCAGTTTTTATATGAATAATTCAGTATAAACTCAGTTTATCTTCTCACAGGGCTATAAGGGATGACCACAATAGACAACCAGCTTTGAAAATACTGACAGTAAGAACCACGCCATCTGCCATATGGTAATCGTACGATGCACGAGCATATGTTCCCCTTCTTAATTCTTATCATCTCCCTGAGGTAGGCCTATTAATTAGCAATGCAGAAACCGGGCATAAATATGGGAACTAGGAAACACCCATACCGATGCCCAGATTAAACCAATCCTCAGCCATCTTGTATATTCCTTGTTCTCTTCATATAACTTACTCATGGTCACCTGTAGTTTTAAATGGTAAAAATATAGCCAAAGTTAGTATACGTTTATACATAATACAAAATATACATACATATACATTACACATTAAATATATGTAGTGGTTAAGAGCTATGGCTGCTAACCAAAATGTTGGCAGTTTGAATCCACCAGCCACTCCGTGAGAACCCTATGGGGCAGTTCTACCGTGTCCTATAGGGTAGCTATGAGTCAAAATAGACTTGATGGCAACAAGTTTTTATTTATATAAACTAATAGCAACTAATGCAAATGAGAAAGGCTTTTGAGAAAACAAATCAATTCCCTCCTGTAAAGAAAACTGTTTCTATTCCTTTGTAGTAATCCAAAAAATTCGTTGCTCCCGAAATACCATTGTTAATGAATCTAGGTTAACACTGACTAGAATGAATGGGATTCAAATGTAGGAAAGTAAACAAGAACTTGGAGCTTATAAGGGGTGTTTGTTCTTGGTGAGTCCTGAAGTTCAAAGGTCAAAAGCTTCAGGCAATACTTGACCCTTGTGTTCCTGACCAGTGAGGGGCACCACACAGAGGCCTTCCATATACAGCATCACATTGAAGCTGCTGCACAGCATAACATCGCTGAGGCCTGTTTCACAGAGGGAACTGATAAGGTTATAAATGAGTTAATTAGGAAACATTTTCAGTGAAGCACTTGTCACTCTTGGCTTCTCATCTTCAATGTGCCTTCAGAACTAATTAGAAAATAGCCAGGGAGGTGGGGCCAAGATGGTGGAGTAATCAGATGCTTCCTGGGGTACGTCTTACAAAAAGACCTGAAAAAACAAGTGAATCGATTATATATGACAATCTAGGAGCCTGAACATCAAAGACAAACGAGGAATCTAACTGAGTGGCAGGGGGAGGGAGAGACAGTTCAGAAGCAGCAAGGATTTGCCAGAACTGACTGGGCGGGCACCCTGCAGGCTGGATCAGCCTGTGCGCACAGGCTGAGGCAAGCAGTAGAGCTCAGGACACATTTTCCACACCAGGAGAAATCCAGTGGTGGACAGTCTGCACAAGCCTTTGGAACCAGAGGAAAGAAGTGCTAGATCTGCAAAACTTAAGTGCAAGCTTCTAACCTACTATGCGTGATCAAAAAATCCTTTCCCCTCTGGGAAGTACTTCTCTCCCATTCGCCTGCTGCTTTCCTTGCTCTGCTCAAGTCCCAGGCCAGCTTTACTGTTTGCTGCACCTCCAGGGCCGGGAGTGGGTCTTGTTGGGCATCCCAGGCCATTCTCCTGGCTTTAGAGAGGGAACAAATTAACAAATAACAAACAGGAAAAAATAATCTGCCAGCTCTCCTAAGGTGGAACCTCAGGCCAGGCACAGCCCCTTTGCCTAGGCACAGGAATAAGGGTTCCGTGGACTTTGAATGCCTTTTACCCCTGCATAGACCTGTGTGGGCCCATTTCAACAGCATAGGCCCTCATATTTTCAGCTGCGACAGCTAAAGGAGAGTGGCAGATTCCTGACATTTGACACCTCCCTGCCCATTAAGCAGGGTCCTCACCTACCCACAAAAGGGTCCTGAGGACTGGTGGCTCCACCCACTCCACCTAGCCACCCATGACAGGGGTTTAAGAGTAAGTGGTGCCTCTCAATCCTATAGCCAACAGCACTGGGTGCCCAAAGTTGGGCTGCAAAACCCACCCACCTAGGATCTCTAGGGAACAGGGACATGTCTCCCACCCAGACCCTCAGGATAGCAGTCAGCCCCCTGCCTTGAAAAGTGTGTGATCCCCTACTGTAGCCAGATACCTGTGCCTACTTCAATGACCTCTGCCCATCTAGGACTGTAGGCGAGAGCCTGCATCACACACTTGGTGACTGATGACCTGGACACCTCAGCTGAATCCACACAAGAAAAGTAAATGTACTCCTGGGGTCACATACCTAGTAACAGTCCTAACCACCTGATGACAGGATGTGAGACTTTCAGAGACACCAATAATTAAAGTAGCTCACGTGACCAGGCTATTTGGATATATCAAAACAAAACAAGAAGCTAGGACATAGTAAGCAAACATAAAATAAATAAATACAATAGCTTATTGCTGGCTTGGAAACAACAGTCAACATCAAATCATACAAAGAGGCAGACCATGATGGATTCAGCAAGCCACCAAAACAGAGAACCAAAACACTTCCAGGAGGAAGAGAAGGTTTGGAATTGCCAGAGGTAGAATTCAAAAGGTTCATATACAGAGCTCTTCAAGAGAGTATCAGGCAAAATACAGACTAAGCCAAGGAATACACAAGCATAGCAACAGAGGAACTTAAGAAGGTTATACAAGCGCATAATGACAAATTTAACAGGCTACAAGAATCCATAGAGAGACAGCAAACAGAAATCCAAAAGATTAACAATAAAATTTCAGAACTAGACAACTTAATAGAAAGTCATAGGAGCAGAATTGAGGCAATGGAAGTCAGAATTAATGAGATTGAAGATAAAACACTTGAAACCAATCTATTAGAGGAGAAATCAGACAAAAGAAATAAAAAAAATGAAGAAACCCTAAGAATTATGTGGTACTCTATCAAGAGTAATAACCTACTAGTGATTGGAGTACCAGAACAGGGAGAATAACAGAAAATACAGAGAGAATTGTTGAAGATTAGTTGGTGGAAAACTTCCCTGATATTGCGAAAGATGAAAGCTATCTATCCAAGAAGCTCATCAAACCTCACATAAGGTAGATCCCCCCCAAAAGTCACCAAGACATATTATAACCAAACTTGCCAAAACCAAAGATAAAGAGAGACTTTTAAGAGTGACTAGGGATAAACAAAAAGTCATCTACAAAGGAAAGTCAAAAAGGCTAAGCCCTGACTACTCATCAGAAACCATACAGGCAAGAAGGCAATAGGATGACATAAATAAAGCCTTGAAGGAAAAAAATTGCCAGCCAAGAATTATGTATACAGCAAAATTGTCTCTCAAGTGTGATGGTGAGATTTGGGCATTTTCAGATAAACAAAATTAAGGGAATTTGTAAAAACCAAACCAAAAGTATAAAAAATACTAAAGGAAGTCCCCTGGTTAGGAAATGAGTAACATCAGATAACAACCGAAAACTAGAGCACACGGCAGAACAACCAGATATCAACTCAGATAGGTAACTCACGAAAACAAATCAAAGCTAACACACTGAAAACAGGGAAACAGGGACATCAATATGTAAAAGATGACAATATTAAAACAAAAAAGGGAGGATTAAATAATGTAGTCACAGAACTTCCATATGGAGAGGAAGTCAAGGTGACATCAAGAAATAAAAGATTGGTTTAAACTTAGAAAAATAGCGTTGAATATTAGGGTAACCAAAAGGAAACAATCCTATACATCAAAATAAAAAGACGAAAAACATAAAGACTCAGCAAATACAAAATCAGGAACAGAGAAAAAGACGAAAAGAAAATACGAAAAGAAAAATGACTCAGCACAGAAAATTAAGTGGAAAGAAGAAACTGTGAACAACACACACACACAAATACTTCGAAATGACACCACTAAACTCATACCTGGTGATCCAACCGAATGTGGAAATTATCGAACAGCATCATTAAAGTACAAGCAAACTTGTACTGAAGATCATTCAAAAGTGGCTGCAGCAGTATATCAACAAGGAACTGCAAGAAATCCAGTCCAGATTCAGAAGAGGACGTGGAAACATTGCTGATGTCAGATGGATCCTGGCTGAAAGCAGAAAATACCAGAAGGATGTTTACCTATGTCTTATTGACTATGCAAAGGCATTCAACTGTGTGGATCATGACAAATTGTGGATAGCATTATGAATAATGCGAATTCCAGAACACTTAATAGTGCTCATGAGGAACCTGAACATAGATTAAGAGGCATTTGTTCAGACAGAACAAGGGGATACTGAGTAGTTTCAAGTCAGGAAAGGTGTGCATCAGGGATGCATCCTTTCACCATACCAATTCAATCTGTATGCTGAGCAAATAATACAAGAAGCTGGACTATATGACGAAAAATGGGATATCAGGATTGGAGGAATATTCATTAACTGTGTTATGCAGATGACACAACCTTGCTTGCTGAAAGTGAAGAGAATTTGAAGCCCTTACTAATGAAGATCAAAGATCACAGCCTTCAGTATGGATTACACCTCAACATAAAGAAAACAAAAATCCTCACAACTGGACCAATGAGCAACATCATGATAAACGGAGAAAAGATTGAAGTTGTCAAGGATTTCATTTTACTTGGATCCACAATCAACAGCCACAGAAGCAGCAGTTAAGAAATCAAAAGATGCATTGCATTGGGCAAATCCGGTGCAAAGGAGCTCTTTAGAGTGTTGAAAAGCAAAGATGTCACCTTGAAGACTAAGGTGTGCCTGACCCAAGCCATGCTATTTTCCATCACAACATATGCACGTGAAAGCTGCACAATGAATAAGGAAGACTGAAGAAGAATTGACACCTTTGAATTGTTGTGTTGGCGAAGAATAATGAATATACCTTGGGCTGCCAAAAGAACAAAAAATCTGTCTTGGAAGAAGTACAACCAGAATGCTCCTTAGAAGCAAGGATGGCAAGGCTGCGTCTTACATACTTTGGACATGTTGTCAGAAGGGACCAGTCCCTGGAGAAGGACATCATTCTTGGTAAAATACAGGGTCAGCAGAAAAGAGGGAGACCCTCAATGAGGTGGATTGACATCATGGCTGCAACAATGGAGTCAAGCATAGCAATGATTGTAAGGATGACGCAGGACTGGGCAATGTTTCATTCTGTTGTGCATAGGGTCGGCATGAGTCCGAACCAATGCGTCAGCACCTAACAACAACGACAACGGCAAACTCATACTTATCAATAATTACTCTGAATGTAAACGGACTAAATGCACCAATAGACAGAGAGTGGCAGAGTCGATAAAAAAATCACGATCTATCTATTTGCTGCCTACAAAAGACACACGTTAGACTCAAAGACACAAACAAACTAAAACTCAAAGGATGAAAAAAAATATATCAAGCAAACAACAATCAAAAAAGAGCAGGAGTGGCAATACTAATCTCTGACTAAACAGATCTTAAAGCCAAATCCACCAGAAAGGATAAGGAAGGACAGTATATAGTGATTAAATGGTCAGTACACCAGGAGGACATAACCGTAATAAATATTTACTCACCCAATGACCTGGCTCCAAAATACATAAACTCTAACAGCATTGAAAAGAGAAATAGACAGCTCCACTATAATAGTAGGAGACTTCAATACACCACTTTTGGTGAAGGATAGAACATTCAGAAAGAAGCTCAATAAAGACATGCAAAATCTAAAAGCCACAATCAACCAATTTGATCTCGCAGATATTTGCAGAACTCTCCACCCAACAGCAACCAAGTATACTTTCTTTTCCAACACACATGGAACACTTTCTGGAATAGACCACATGTTAAGCCACAAAGCAAGCCTTAACAGAATCCAAAACATTGAAATACTACAAAGCATCTTTTCTGACCATAAAGCCATAAAAGGAGAAATCAATAACAGAAAAAGCAAGAAAAAAAATTAAATACATGGAAACTGAACAACACCTTGCTCAAAAACTACTGGATTATAGAAGAAATCAAGAATGGGATACAAAATTCACAGAATCAAATGAGAATGAAAACACATCCTACCAGAATCTTAGGGACACAGCAAAAGCAGTGCTCAGAGGTCAGTTTATAGCAATAAATGTACACATCCAAAAAGAAGAAAGGGTCAAAATCAAAACATTAACCCTACAACTTGAACAAATAGAAAGAGAGCATCAAAAGAAGACCTGAGGCATGAGAGAAAGCGAATAATAAAGATTAGAGTAGAAATAAATGAAACAGAGAATAGAAAAACAATTGAAAGAGTTAATAAGACCAAAAGCTGGTTCTTTGAAAAGATCAACAAAATTGATAAGCCATTGATTGGCCAAACTGACAAAAGAAAAACAGGATAGGAAGCAAACAATCCTAATAAGAAATGAGGTGGGCAATATCACAACAGACACAACTGAAATTAAAAGAATCATTTCAGAATACTATGAAAAATTATACTCTAACAAATTTGAAAACCTAGAGGAAATGGACAAATTTCTAGAAACACACTACCTACCTAAATTAACACAAACTGGGTTAGAAAAACTAAATAAATCTATAACAAAAGAAGAGATTGAAGAAGTAATTAAAAAACTCCCAACAACAACAACAACAACAAAATCTCTGGACCTGACAGCTTCACTAGAGAATTCTACCAAACATTCAGAGAAGAGTTAATACCAGTACTACTGCTAAAGGTATTTCAGAGACTAGAAAAGGATGAAATACTCCCAAACTCATTCTCTGAAGCCAGCGTAACCCTGGTACCAAAACCAGGTAAAGACACCACACACACAAAAAAGGAAATTACAGACCAAATAGTCCTCATTGAACATAGATGCAAAAATCCTCAACAAAATTCTAGCCAATAGAATTCAACAACATATCAAAAAAATAATTCACCACGACCAAGTGGGATTCATACCAGGTATGCAGGGATGGTTCAACATTAGAAAAGGAATTAATGTAATCCACCACACAAATAAAACAAGACATAAGAACCACATGATCTTATCAATTGATGCAGAAAAGGCAAAGACAAAGTCCAACACTCATGCATGATAAAAACTCTCAGCAAAATAGGAATAGAAGAAAAATTCCTCAACATAATAAACAACATTTATACAAAGCCAACAGCCAACATCATCCTAAATGGAGAGACCCTGAAAGCATTCCCCTTGAGAATGGAAACCAGACAAAAATGCCGTTTATCACCACTCTTATTCAACTTTGTGCTGGAGGTCCTAGCCAGAGCAATAATGCAAGAAAAAGAAATAAAAGACAGCCAAATTGATAAGGAAGTAGTAAAAATATCTCTTTTTGCAGATGATATGATCTTTTACACAGAAAACCCTAAAGAATCCACAAGGAAACTATGGGAACTAATAGAAGATTTCAGCAAAGTATCAGGATATAAGATAAATACACAAAAGTCAGTTGGATTCCACTGCACCAACAAAAAGAACTTTGAAGAGGAAAGCACCAAATCAATACCATTTACAATAGTCCCCAAGAAGATAAAATACTTAGGAATAAACCTAACCAGAGACATAAAAGGCATATACAAAGAAACTATAAGACACTACTGCAGGAAACCAAAAGAGACCTACATAAGTGGAAAAACATACCTTGCTCATGGCTAGGCAGACTCAGTATTGTGAAAATGTCAGTTCTACCCAAAACAATCTACAGATACAATGCAATCCTGATCTAAATTCCAAAGATATTTTTTTAATGAGGTGGACAAACAAATCACCAACTTCATATGGAAAGGAAAGAGACCATGGATAAGTAAAGCATTATGAAGAAGAAGAAAAAAGTTTGAGGCCTCGCACTCCCTGATTTTAGAACCCATTATACAGCCACAGCAGTCAAAACAGCCTGGTACTGGTACAACAACAGATACATGGACCAGCAGAACAGAATTGAGAACCCAGACGTAAATGCATCCACCTATGAGCTGCTGATATTTGACAAAGGCCCAAAGTCAGTTACATGGGGAAAAGACAGTTTCTTTAACAAAAATGGTGCTGGCGTAACTGGGTATCCATCTGTAAAAAATTGAAACAAGGCCCATACCTCACACCATGCACAAAAACTAACTCAAACTGGATCAAAGGCCTTAATATAAAATCTAAACTGATAAAGATCATGGAAGAAAAAATAGAGACAACGTTAAGAGCCCGAACGCATGGCATAAACAGTCTACAAAACATTAACTAACGTTGTACAAACCACCTGAACAGAAACTAGATAATTGGGAGCTCCTAAAAATCAAACACTTATGCTCATCAAAAGACTTTACCAAAAGAGTAAAAAGACAACCTACAGACTGGGAAAATCTTTTTGGCTACAACATATCCAATCAAGGTCTAATCTCTAAAATCTGCAAGATACTGCAAAACCTCAGCAAAAAAAGACAAATAACCCAATTAAAAAATGGGCAAAGAATATGACGCCACCTCACCAAAGAAGACATTCAGGTGGCTAACAGATACATGAGGGAATGCTCATGATCATTAGCCATTAGAGAACTGCACATCAAAACTGCAGTGAAATATCATCTCACCCCAACAAGGCCAGCATTAATCCAAAAAACACAAAATAATAAATGTTGGAAAGTTTGTGGAGAGACTAGAACACTTATACACACTGTTGGGAATGTAAAAACGGTACAACCACTTTGGAAATTGATTCGGTGCTTCCTTAAAAAGCTAGAAATAGAAGTACTATAGGATTCAGCAATCTCACTCCTTGGAATATATCCTAGAGAAATAAGATCCATCACATGAATAGATATATGCATATCCCTATCCACTGCTTTTACTGTTCACAACAGCAAAAAGATGGAAACAACCTACGTGCCCACCAACAGATGAATGGATAAACAAATGATGGTATAAACACACAATTGTGGTATATATGGTGTATACTACACAATGATAAAGAAAAACAAGGAACCTGGGAAACATGAATCTGGAAGGCATTATGCTGAGTGAAATTAGTCAGTTGCAAAAGGACAAATATTATATGAGACCACTATTATAAGAACTCAAGTAAAGGGCTATCACAGAAGAAAACATTCTTTGATGATCACAAGGGTGGGGAGGGCGGGAATTCACTACCTAGATAGTAGAGAAGAATTACCTTAGGAGCAGGAGAAAAATGGGGTGCAGAACTCAAATTTGAGTAAAAAGACCAGGCTTCATGGTCTGACTAAGACTAGAGGAACCCCAGAAGACATGCCCCCAGACTGTTAACACAGAATTAAAACCATTCCTGAAGCCAACTCTTCAGACAAAGATTAGAGTGAACTAAACATAAAATAATACTTGCAAAGAGTGCGCATCTTAGTTCAAGTAGATACACAAGACTAAATGGGCAGCTCCTGTCCAGGGCCGGGATGAGAAGGCAGAAAGGGACGGGAGCTGGTTGAATGGACATGGCAAACCTGGGGTGGAAAGGGGGAATGTGCTGTCACATTATAGGGATTGCAACTAGGTTTACATAACAATATGTGTATAAATTTTTGCATGAGAAATTAACTTGAGCTGTAAACTTGTACCTACAGTACAATGAATAAATTGAAAAAAAAAGAAAATAGGATGGTGAATGGTGTGTCAACCCCAAAAGTGCTCAATATTCCCGATGCCATCCGTGAACATGAGCAAGCACAGCTACGTTTCCAAATACTTATTCTTTTTTCAGAGAAGGGCACATGTTCATTAGTAATCTTGAAAACATTTCTCAAGACTGGAGATAATAAACTGTTTCATCAAATGCCCTGGGGCTTTGTTATTGCAAAAAATATAGGTTTTCAAGTGGCAAAAATGCTGCACACAAAGAATTATTTCTCACTAGTTCCCAATGTCATTATATTGAAAAGCAGAGTTGCTTGTCAACAGTTTATGTTGTCTTGGTTCCATTTTGTGGATGTGGCAAGATGTCAAACATGCAAGTGGACACAAGGCAGTAGCTTCAGTCAAGGCAAAGGAGGTAATGGCATTTTACCCTGGAAATGCACCAGGCCTTGAGCAGAGGAAAATGTAAACCCTCTGGCTGCCAAGAGCCAACAAAAGAAGAGGGCTCACTAGTTAGGGAGGAGCCCTGGTGACACAATGGTTAAACACTCTGCTGTCGGAACCCACTCAGGGGCTCTGCAGGAGAAAGACATGGCCTTCTGCTTCCTTAAGTATTTTAGCCTAGAAAACCCTATGGGGCAGTTTTACTCTGTCACATGGGGTTGCCATGAGTTGGAATTGACTTGATGGCACCCAACAACAGCAACCACCACCACCACCAAAACCAGTTAGGGGAAATTCCGTTGGGGCATTGAAAGAAATCTCCTGTAAAGTACAGGAGCTCAGCCTTTGACAGGCTTTTCAGAAATTCAAGCTTTTATTCTAGATTAAGGTATCACTTCAGATTGGCTTATTAATTCTTGAGAAAAAGGATAAATAATACTTCTTAATTCATTGTTTTACTAATTTGCTTTATTTCATTATCGTGTTAGTATAGAACAGGTAGGGAATTTAGAATAATATTTGATATGGAATGGCCCTATAAGGAAATTATTGTAGTTGTTTGTTGTCATTGAGCCAGCTCCAGCTCATGACAACGTTATGTGTAACAGAAAGGAACATTGCCCAATTCTGATCCATCTTCATGATCACTGGTATGTTAGAGTTTATTGTTGCAATTACTGTGTAGTGCCTTCCAATCTAGGAGGTTCATCTTCTAGCACTGTATTAGATAATGTTCTATAAAATGTAGGGAACCATTGGGGTTTCAATGGCTAATTTTCAGACGTCAATTGCCAGGCCTTTCTTCCTAGTCTGTCTTAGTTTGGAAACTCTGCTGAAACTTGTCACCATGGGTGACCGTGCTGGTTTTTGAAGTATTGGTGGCATAGCTTCCAGTATCACAGCAACATACAAGCCACCATAGTGCAGCAAACTGACAGGTGGTGGATAAAAAAATTAGTGATCGTTGATAAACATTCTTAAGTTTTTGCATCCCAGAGAATGCCTCTCCTTTACATAGTCTTTCTGAGGGAACTGAGCACTTATGCCAAAGCTGCTGGTGTGCCTTACAGCATGTCAGGAGCCCTCTCTGGGAATCACCTTCAGAAGGTACACTAACAGCCTGAACTCATCACAGTTCACCTTCATTCTATGAGTCTGAATTCTAGAAACAGTCAAGTATCTCTATTTATTAAATCTTGATAATAATAGTCATGAAGCCAGGTGTGGTACATTAGGTTTCTCTTATTTATGGCCTTTCTGGCTTTGGGTTTATAATCCTGCCAAAAATAATTGGTTGGGCCGTAGCCTATCTTATGATTGATCTACTTTACGAACCTTACAGGGATTGGTCAATTGCTTTGAAGATAGTGGTGCATAAAACCACCCATGAGATTGAGTGACTTGCTTATATAAGCAGCCAACCCGACAGAGGTTTTCAGAGAGAGGCACTAAGAGAGAAGGAAATCCCCTTAAAGATCTGTAATATGGATCAAGAGCTCTAACACAGAAGATGACAAGAGACAGTTGAGCAGCAGCACTATGAATGGCAGAACTAAGAGCAGCAAGAACCACCAGACTGGCAGATAGCTGTGGTGGGCTTGCTGGTCCATAGAGAGAGAAATAGCCGAGCGCCTTTGGGCAGGAGTCTTGCTGACAGAGCCAGTGCCTCTGGGCACATTCTGTAACACTTGCCCAGGCCCAGTGAGGCCTGATAGCAGAAGAGAAGCCTAGGAGATGTACAGGCCTCCCTGGGCAGAGTGGTGATAGCTGAAGGCAGAGATCCATGCACAGTCAAGAGGAGGGCCTGTTAGCACAACAGAGAGGAGCTGAGAGAGCTGTTCTGGTTGATGAACTGCATCCTATTTCCTGAGTTGTATCCTGTTAATTCCAAGTTGATTCTGATCCCTCGTTGTAGCCTGTTACTTCCCT
This sequence comes from Loxodonta africana, assembly GCF_030014295.1. Classification (NCBI taxonomy): domain Eukaryota; kingdom Metazoa; phylum Chordata; class Mammalia; order Proboscidea; family Elephantidae; genus Loxodonta; species Loxodonta africana. The sequence goes on from NC_087350.1 coordinate 2,913,979, forward strand.
AAAGAACCACACAATCATCAGTGTGGTCTGTGAATTCTTTGTGGTCAGTGCAACAAATTATCAAACCCAGTGAGATGCAGAGAGTGCTGTTGGGGGAGCGTGGTGGCTGGTGTCAGAAATGGTGACAAAGCTGGAGAGTGGAGGTATGTCTGACCTCCACCTCATAGGGGTCAGCTCTGTGTTGATTTTGATTCTTATCCCTCCTCTTGAATGTAGACAGTCTCTGACTGTAGAATATACTTGGGAAATAAACTAAAGCAACACAAACGGATGCTAAGTTGGTAATGAATTTTACTCAGTACTAGAAAGCACATGCTGTACCACATTTGAAAGTGAGGAGAAAATATTCAGAATGTAGCAGGCACTTAATGTCTGTCATTCATTTAACGAGTCCAGTGTCTCATTTCAAAAACACTCCTATCAGGTGAATTCCGGGAGAAATGCATAACATTTAGCTAGTGGAGACTTTTAACATCTCTAGGTAAAAGATGGAGAAGCAGCCCAAAGAACAAGTTGTAAATTTAAGTTCTGTGTGAGGAAGCTGACTTCCTTGTAATTATACTCCTAGTGAGTATATCCCCCACGTGTCTGTCAGTTTGTCATACTGTGGGGGCTTGCGTGTTGCTGTGATGCTGGAAGCTATGCCACCGGTATTCAGATACCAGCAGGGTCACCCATGGAGGACAGGTTTCAGCTGAGCTTCCAGACTAAGACAGACTAGGAAGAAGGACCCGACAGTCTACTTCTGAAAAGCATTAACCAGTGAAAACCTTATGAATAGCAGTGGAACATTGTCTGATACAGTGCTGGAAGATGAGCTCCCGAGGTTGGAAGGCACTCAAAAGATGACTGGGGAAAAGCTGCCTCCTCAAAGTAGAGTTGACCTTAATGACGTGGATGGAGTAAAACTTTTGGGACCTTCATTCACTGATGTGGCATGACTCAAAATGAGAACAAACAGCTGCAAACATCCGTTAATAATTGGAACCTACAATGTATGAAGTATGAATCCAGGAAAATTGGAAATCGTCAAAAATGAAATGGAACACATAAACATCGATATCCTAGGCATTAGTGAGCTGAAATGGACTGGTATTGGCCATTTTGAGTCAGGCAATCATATAGTCTACTATGTTGGGAATGACAACTTGAAGAGGAATGGTGTTGCATTCATCGTCAAAAAGAATGTTTCAAGATCTATCCTGAAGTACAACACTGTCAGTAAAAAAAAAAAAAAAAAACACTTACAAGGAAGACCAGTTAATATGACTATTATTCAAATTTATGCACCACCAGTAGGGCCAAAGATGAAGAAATAGAAGATTTTTGTCAGCTGCTGCAGTCTGAAATTGATCGAACATGCAATCGAGGTGCATTGATAATTACTGGAGATTGGAACGCAAAAGTTGGAAACCAAAAAGAAGGATCAGTAGTTGGAAAATATGGCCTTGGTGATAGAAATAATGCCAGAGATTGAATGATAGAATTTTGCAAGACCAACGACTTCTTCATTGCAAATACCTTCTTTCACGAACATAAACGGTGACTATACACATGGACCTTGCCAGATGGAACACACAGAAATCAAATTGACTACATCTGTGGAAAGAGACAATGGAAAAGCTCGATATCATCAGTCAGAACAAGGCTGGGGGCCGACTGTGGAACAGACCATCAATTGCTCACATGCAAGTTCAAGCTGAAACTGAAGAAAATCAGAGCAAGTCCACAAGAGCCAAAATATGACCTTGAGTATATCCCACCTGAATTTAGAGACCATCTCAAGAATAGATTTGATGCACTAGTGACCGCAGACCAGACGAGTTGTGTAATGACATCAAGGACATCATCCATGAAGAAAGCAAGAGGTCACTGAAAAGATGGGAAAGAAAGAAAAGACCAAGATGGATGTCAGAGGAGACTCGGAAACGTGCTCTTGAGCATCAAGCAGCTAAAGCAAAAGGAAGAACTGAAGATTTCAAAGGGCGTCTTGAGAAGACAAAGTAAAGTATTATAACGACATGTGCAAAGAGCTGGAGATGGAAACCAAAAGGGAAGAACACGCTCGGCGTTTCTCAGGCTGAAAGAACTGAAGAAAAAATTCCAGCCTCGAGTTGCAATAGAGAAGGATTCCATGGGGAAAATATTAAACGATGCAGGAAACATCAAAAGAAGATGGAAGGAATACACAGAGTCATTACACCAAAAAGAATTAGTCAATATTCAACCATTTCAAGAGGTGGCATATGATCAGGAATCAATGGTACTGAAGGAAGGAGTCCAAGCTGCTCTGAAGGCATTGGCAAAAAACAAGGCTCCAGGAATTGGTGGAATATCAACTGAGATGTTTCAACAAACAGATGCAGCGCTGGAGGTGCTCAGTAGTCTATGCCAAGAAATATGGAAGACAGCTTCCTGGCCAACTGACTGGAAGAGATCCATATTTATGCCTATTCCCAAGAAAGGTGATCCAACCGAATGTGGAAATTATAGAACAATATCATTAATATCACAGGCAAGCAAAATTTTGCTGAAGATCATTCAAAAATGGCTGCAGCAGTATATTGACAAGGAACTGCAAGAAATCCAGGCCAGTTTCAGAAGAGGATGTGGAGCCAGAGATATCGTTGCTGATGTCAGATGGATCCTGGCTGAAAGCAGAGAATACCAGAAGGATGTTTACCTGTGTTTTATGGACTATGCAAAGGCATTCAACTGTGTTTATCATTACAAATTATGGATAACATTGCAAAGAATGGGAACTGCAGAACACTTAATAGTGCTCATGAGGAACCTTTATATAGATCAAGAGGCAGTTGTTCAGACAGAACAAGGGGATACTGATTGGTTTAAAGTCAGGAAAGGTGTGCGTCAGGGTTGTATTCTTTCACCATACCTATTTAATCTGTATGCTGAACAAATAAAACGAGAAGCTGGACTACATGAAGAAGAACGGGGCATCAGGATTGGAGGAAGACTCATTCACAACCTGCATTATGCAGATGACACAACCTTGCTTGCTGAAAGTGAAGAAGACTTGAAGCACTTACTAATGAAGATCAAAGACCACAGCCTTCAGTATGGATTACACCTCAACATAAAGAAAACAAAAATCCTCACAACTGGACCAATGAGCAACATCATGATAAATGGAGAAAAGACTGAAGTTGTCAAGGATTTCATTTTACTTGAATCCACAATCAACAGCCACAGAAGCAGCAGTCAAGAAATCAAAAGACTCATTGCACTGGGCAAATCTGCTGCAAAGTGTTGAAGAGCAAAGATGTCACCCTGAAGACTAAGGTGCGCCTGACCCAAGCCATGGTATTTTCAATCACATCATATGTATGTGAAAGCTGGACAATGAATACGGAAGACCAAAGAAGAGTTGACGCCTTTGAATTGTGGTGTTGGCAAAGAATGTTGAATATACCGCGGACTGCCAAAAGAATGAACAAATCTGTCTTGGAAGAAGTGCGGCCAGAATGCTCCTTAGAGGCAAGGATGGCGAGACTGCGTCTTACATACTTTGGACATGTTGTCAGGAGGGTCTTCTGGGCTCAGGCTGGTGGAGACTGTGGTTCATGTTGTCTATTAGACCTTTGGACTGATATTTTCCTTGTGTCTTTTTTTTTAGTTTGCCTTGGCTCCAGGCAGAATGGGACAAATAAGTGTATCTTAGATGGCTGCTTGTAAGCTTTTAAGACCGCAGATGCTACTCACCAAAGTAGGATATAGAACATTTTCTTTATGAATTATGTTGTGCAAATTGACCTAGGTGTCCCTCAATACCATGGTCCCAAGCCCTCAGCCCCAGTAACTAGGTCCCTCAAGTTGTTTTGATGTGTCTAGGAAGGTTCTATGACTTTACCTTGGTCAAGTTGTGCTGACTTCCCCTATGTTGTGTGTTGTCCTTCTCAACATAGGGGAAGTCAGCACAACTTGAGTTAACACTTATCTACTATCTAGTTAGTGATTTCTTCTCCTCATCCCTCCCCTCCCTTGTAACCATCAAAGATTGTTTTTTTCTGTGTGTAAACCTTTTCTTAGGTTTTTATAATAGTGGTCTCATACAATATTTGTCCTTTTGTGATTGGTTTATGTCACTAAGCATAATGCCCTCCAGATTCATTCATGTTGTGAGGTGTTTCACCGAGTCATCATTGTTCTTTATCATTGAGTAGTGCTCCATCGTGTGTATGCACCATGATTTGTTTATCCATTCATCTGGTGGTGGGCACTTGTAGTTTCCATCTTTTTGCTGTTATGAACATGGATTAGACAGATCTTAATGACCACCTGGAGACAAGGGGGAACAGTGGGTCTCTAGATACCCTATCCCAACTTCAATATTTGGGTTATGTTTTGTTTGTTTGTTTTGTTTTTGTATTGGAGGCTCACATAAAATTTTGTTTGAAAAATAATAGAGATTCACCAATTAAAAAAAAAAACCTAATTAAAAAATAAACAAAAACCACTTTAAAAACCACTTGTGTAGTAGAAAAAGCTTGTGCTTAGCATTTAAAATCTAAGGCTGACTATAAATTTGAGAAGTTGAGCAAAAGAACAACTCTGAGCCTCAGTTTCCCTAATATAAAAATGGGCACATGACATATGGTTGCTGTGAGAATTAAATGAAATATTAATGTGTATAAAATTACTAGCATCATATACAGTAGAAAAAAATTGTGTTAGCTAGGGCTCAGGCAAAGCTACTGTAAAAATGAGACTCAAAAATTCGGTGGTTCAAAAAAGACAGAATGTGAGAGGCGGGGCCAAGATGGCGGAGTACTGAGATGCTTCTGTTGATCCCTTTTACAAGAAAGAACTGAAAAAACCAAGTGAAGCAATTATGGCAAGCTAGGAGCCCTGAACATCAAAGGCAAAGTTAGAAAATGGACATAATGGCAAGTGGAGGGAAAGACAGTTCAGAAGCAGAGAGAGTTGCCGGACCTGAGTCACCAGAAACCCACAGGCACCATTCCTGGGATTGACTGTGGTGGGCTGGTATTAGCACTTGGCTGCAGCTTCCTCAGGGAGAAACAGCCAGCCACACAGCCTACTCACACCTTTGGAACCAGAGAAGGATGGCGTTCTTCGCAAAAGCTAAGTACTTGCATATATTTTACTGCATCTCCAGCCCTGAAGCCAGCTTCGGTGGCTGTTGATTTCCCTGGGCCTGAGATAGGTTCTGCTGAGTGCCCTGATTCATTCTCCTAGACTTGGAGAAGGAATAAATTCACAATAGGGGGAAAAGATAATCTGCCAGCTCCATTAACCTGGGGAGCTCAGGACAGAAGCGGCTCCTATCCAGGCACAAATTGTCTGTGGACTTTGAATATGTTTTCCCCTACGCATGGACCTGTTGGGCCTATTTCAAGAGAATAGGCCCTTGTTGGCAGACTGCAACTATTTCAGCTCTGCGGTGGAGAGGTGGGTGTTTGATGTTTGACACCGCTTTTCCTATTAAACAGGGTCCTCATCTACCCACATCAGGGGCCTAAGGACTGGTGGCTCCACTAAGGTCACACTCAGCCATCATGACAGGGGTCTGGTGATAACTGGTACCTCCCAGTCCTTAGAACCAAAAGCATGGGGTGCTCATGGTCCTTCTGCAGAGCCCACTCACCTGTGTGCTCTAGGGAACAGGGATGAGCTTTCCTCACAGACACTCAGGGGATGGTTGTCAGCCCCCTGCTTTGTTCAGAATGTGACCCCCTGCTGCAACCAGATACCTGTACCTACACCAATCACCTCTGCACCTCTAAGATTGTAGGACAGAGCCTGTACCACACACTTGATGACCATCTACCTAGACACCTGAGCTGAATCCATACAAGAAAAGTGAGTGGACTCCTAGGCTGATATACCTGATAACAGCTCTAGCCATCTGGTGACAGGACATTAGAGACCCAAAGGTGAAAATAATCAAGCTAGCTCACTCAAGCAACTCATTTGGGAACACCAAAACAAAACAAAGCAAGAAGCTAGGACAAAGTAAGCAAACATAAAATAAACTAATACAATAGCCTATAGATGGCTCTGAGAAAACAGTCAATATCAAATCACATAAAGAAGCAGGCCATGATCACTTCAACAAGCTCTGGAAACAAAGAATCAAGGGATCTTCTGGATGAAGGTGCCTTACTGGAATTACCAGATGCAGAATACAAAAGATTAATACGCAGAACCTTTCAAGGCATCAGGAACGAGATCAGGAAGGAGATCAGGCAATATGCAGAACAAGTCAAGGAACACACAGATAAAGCAGTTGAAGAAATTGAAAACGTTATTCAAGAAAATGAAAAATTTAATAAGCTGCAAGAATCCATGGAGAGACAGCAATCAGAAAATTCAGAAGATTAACAATAAAATTACAGAAGTAGACAACTCAATAGAAAGAGGAGAACTACTGAGGAAATGGAAGGCAGAATTAGTGAGATTGAAGATAAAACACTTGTCACCAATATATTTGAAGAAAAATCAGATAAAAGTATTTAAAAATATGAAGAGAACCTAAGAATCATGTGGGACTCTATCAAGAGAAATAACCTACGAGTGATTGGAGTACCAGAACAGGGAGGAATAACAGAGAATTCAGAGAGAATTGTTGAAGATTTGTTGGCAGAAAACTTCCCTGAGAGCTTGAAAGATGAGAAGATATTTATCCAAAATATTCATCGAAGTCCACATTAGTTAGATCTTCAAAGAAAGTCACCAAGACATACTATAATCAAATTTGCCAAAACAAAAGATAAAGAGAGAATTTTAATAGCAGCTAGGGATAAATGAAAAGTCACCTACAAAGGAGAGTCAATAAGAATAAACTCGGACTACTCAGCAGAAACCATGCAGGCAAGAAGGCAATGGGATGACTTATATAAAGCGTTGAAGGAAAAAAAAAAAAATGCCAGACAAGAATCATATATCCAGCAAAATTGTCTGTCAAATATAAAGGTGAATTTAGGACATTTCTAGATAAACAGAAATTTAGGAAATTCATAAAAACCAAACCAAAACTACAAGAAATACTAAAGGGAATACCCTGGTTAGAAAATCAATAATATCAGGTATTAGCCCAACACTAGAGCACAGGACAGAGCAACCAGATGTCAATCCAGGTAGGGAAATCACAAAAATAAATCAAGATAAAAAAAAGCTCAAAACAGGGAAACAGCTAGGTCATTATGTAAAAGAAGACAACATTAAGACAATAAAGAAGGACTAAGAAATGTAGTCATAGATGTTTTATATGGAGAGGAAGACAAGCTGATATAAAGAAATAAAAGCTAGGTTTAAACTTAGAAATATAGGCAGAAATATTAAGGTAAAGACGAAGGAGACTAACAAACCTACTCATTAAAATAAAATACAAGAAAAAAATAGAGATTCAGCAGAAACAAAAGCAACAAAAATGAATAAGAGGAAAAGGCAATATACTCAGCACAAAAAATTAAGTGGGAAAAAGAAACTGTCAACAGGACACACATAAAAAAAGACATAAACATGATGGCTGTAAACTCATACCTATCCATAATTACGATGAATGTAAGTGGATTAAATGCACCAATAAAGAGACAGAGAGTGGCAGAATGGATTAAAAAAAACAGGATCCGTCTATATGCTCCCTACAGGAGACACACCTTAGACTTAGAGACACAAACAAACTAAAACTCAAAGGATGGAGAAAAATATATCAAGCAAACAACAATCGAAAAAGAGCAGGAGTGGCAATATTAATTACTGACAAAATAGACTTCAAAGTTAAATTCACCACAAAGGATAAGGAAGGATACTATGTAATGATTAAAGGGAGAATACAGCAGGACAACAAATATTAAATATTTATACACCCAATGATACGGCTGCAAGACACATAACACAAACTCTAAGAGCATTGAAAAGTGAAACAGACAGCTCCACAATTATAGTAGGAGACTTAAACACACCATTTTGGTGAAGGACAGAACATCAAGAGACAAGCTCAATAAAGACACAGAAGATTTAAATGCCACAATCAACCAACTTAACCTAGTAGACATATACAGAACACTCCACCAAACAGCAACCAAGTACACTTTCTTTTCTAGTGCACAGGGAACATTCTCTACAATAGACCACATATTAGGTCATAAACCAAACCTTAGCAGAGTCCAAAACATCGAAATATTACAAAGCATCTTCTCTGACCATAAGGTCATTAAAGTAGAAATTAATAACAGAAAAGCAGAGAAAAGAAATCAAACACTTGGAAACTGCTCAAAATCGACTGGGTTATAGAAGACATCAAGGATGGAAAAAGGAAATTCATAGAATCCGATGAGAATGAAAACACTTCCTATCAGAACCTTTGGGATACAGCTAAAGCATTGCTCAGAGGTCAATTTCTGTCAATAAATGCACACATACAAAAAGAAGAAACGGCCAAAATCAAGGGATTATTCCTACACCTTGAACAAATAGAAAGAGAGCAACAAAAGAAGAAAGGCACCAGAAGAAAGCAAATAAGAAAAATTAGAGCAGAATTAAATGAAATAGAAAATGGAAAGACAATTGAAAGAGTTAACAAGACCAAAAGCTGGTTCTTTGAAAAAATTAACAAAATTGATAAACCATTGGGCAAATAGACAAAAGAAAAACAAGAGAGGAAGCAAATAACCTGATTGAAAAATGAGATGGGCAATATCACAACAGTCCCAACTGAAACTGAAAGAATCATATCAGATTAGTAGGAAAAATTGTACTTTAGCAAATTTGAAAACCTAGAAGAAATTGATGAATTTCTAGAAATACACTACCTACCTAAACTAACACAAACAGACGTAGAACAAGTAAATAAACCTATAACAAAAGAGGAGATTGAGAAGGTAATTAAAAAACTCCCAACAAAAAAAAGGCCCAGGCCCAGACGGCTTCACTGTAGAAGAGAAGAGTTAATACCACTACTATTAAAGGTATTTCAGACCATAGAAATGGATGGAATTCTCCCAAATTCATTCTATGAAGCCAGAATATACCTAATACCAAAACCAGGTTAAAAAAAAAAAAAGGTAAAGACAGCACCAAAAAAGAAAATTACAGACCTATAAACGTCATGAGCTTAGATGCAAAAATCCTCAACAAAATTCTAGCCAATGGAATTCAACAATATGATCAAGTGGGATTCATTTTTTTTATTTATGCAGAGATGGTTCAACATTAGAAAAACAATCAATGTAACCCACAATATAAATAAAACAAAAGACAAGAACTGCATGATCTTATTGATTGATGCAGAAAAGGCATTTGACAAAGTTCGACACCAGTTCATGATAAAAACCTTCATCAAAATAGGAATAGAAGCAAAATTTCTCAACATAATAAAGAGCATTCATACAAAGCCAACAGCCAACATCATCCTAAATGGAGAGAGTCTGAAAGCATTCCCGTTGAGATTGGGAACCAGACAAGGATGCCCTTAATGACCACTCTTATTCAGCATTTTGCTGAAGGTCATAGGCAGACCAATTAGGCTAGATAAAGAAATGAAGGGCATCCAAGTTGGTAAGAAGAAGTAAAATTATCTCTATTTGCAGATGACATGATCTTATACACAGAAAACCCTAAAGAATCCTCAAGAAAACTGCTGAAACTAATAAAAGAGTTCAGCAAAGTTTCAGGATACAAGATAAATATACAAAAATAAGTTGGATTACTCTACAGCAATAAAAGGAACATCAAAAAGATCTATACAAAGAAAACTACAAGACACTGCTGCAAGAAACCAAAGGAGGCCTACATAATTAGAAAACATATCTTACTCATGGATAGGAAGACTTAACATTGTAAAATTTTCTATACTACCAAAAGCGATCTATAGATACAATACAATTCTGATCCAAATTCAAATGACTTTTTTTTAATGTAATGGAGAAACAAATCATCAACTTCATATGGAAGGGAAAGAGGCCCCGGATAAGTAAAGCATTACTGAAAAAGAATAACAAAGTGGGAGACCTTGCACTCCCTGATTTTAGAACCTATTATACCACCATATTAGTCAAAACAACCTGGTACCGGTACAACAGATATACATAGACCAATGGAACAGAATTGAGAATCCAGACATAAATCCATCCACATATGAGCAGTTGATATCTGACAAAGTCTCAAAGTCAGTTAAATGGGGAAAAGACAGTGTGTTTAACAAATGGTACTGGCATAGCTGGATATCCATCTGCAAAAAAAATGAATGAAGACCCATACCTCACACCATGCACAAAAACTAACTCAAAATGGATCAAAGACCTAAATATAAAATCCAAAATGATTAAGACCATGGAAGAAAAAAATAGGGACAATGCTAGGAACCCTAATACATGACATAAACAGTATACCATACATTACTAACACTATACAAACACTAGAAGAGCATACACCTATGCTCATCCAAAGACTGTAACAAAAGAGTAAAAAGATTATCTACGCACTGGGAAAAAGTTTTTAGCTATGATGTTTCCAGTCAGCGTCTGATCCATAAAATGTACATGATACTGCAAAAACTCAACTACAAAAAGACAAATAATCCAATTAAAAATGGGCAAAGGATATGAACAGGCACTTCACTAAAGAAAACATTCAGGTAGCTAACAGATACATGAGAAAATGCTCGTGATCATTAGCCATTAGAGAAATGCAAATAAAAACTACAATGAGATTTCATCTCACTCCAACAAGGCTTGCATTAATCCAAAAAACACAAAACAATAAATATTGGAGAGGTTCTGGAGAGACTGGAACACTTATACACTGCTGGTGGGAATGTAAAATGGTACAACGACTTTTGAAATCGATTTGGTACTTCTGTAAAAAACTAGAAATATAGCTATCATAAGATCCAGCAATCCAACTCTTTGGAATATATCCTAAAGAAATAAGAGCTTTTACATGAACAGATATGCACAGCCGTGTTCATTGCAGCACTGTTTACAATAGCAAAAAGATGGAAGAAACCAAGGTGCCCAGCAATGGATGAATGGATAAATTATTTTATATTCACACAGTGGAATACTATGCATTGATAAAGAACAATGATGAATCCGGTGAAACATTTCATAGCATGGAGGAATCTGGAAGGCATTATGCTGAGTGAAATTAGTGAATTGCCAAAGGACAAAGATTATATGAGACCACTATTATAAGAACTCAAGAAATAGTTTAAACGGAGAAGAAAATATTCTTTGATGGTTATGGGAGGGGGAGGGAGGGAGGGAGGGGGTATTCACTAATTAGATGGTAGACAAGAACTATTTTGGGTGAAAGGAAAGACAACACACAACACAGGAGAGGTCAGCACAACTGGACTAAACCAAAAGAAAAGAAGTTTCCTGAATAAACGGAATGCTTTGAAGAATAGCATAGCAGAGGCAGGGGTTTAGGGATCATGGTTTCAGAGGACATCTAGGTCAACTGGCATAATAAAGTTTATTAAGAAAACATTTTGTATCCCACTTTGGAGAGTGGCTTCTGGGGTCTTAAATGCTAGCCAGCAGCCATCTAAGATGCATCAATTGGTCTCAACCCAACTGGATCAAAGGAGAATGAAGAACACTGAAGACGCAAGGTAATTACGAGCCCAAGAGACAGAAAAAAAAAAAGAAAGGGCCGCATAAACCAGAGACTACATCAGCCTGAGACCAGAAGAACTAGATGGTGCCCGGCTACAACCGATGACTGCCCTGACAGAGAACTCCTGAGGGAGCAGGAGAGCAGTGGGATGTAGACCTCAAATTTTTGTAAAAAGACGAGACTTAACGGCCTGACTGAGTCTGGAAGGCCACTGGAGGTCATGGTCTCCAGAGCTTCTGTTAGCTGAAGACAGGGCCGTTCCTGAAGCCAACTCTGCAGACCGAGATTGGACTGAACTATGGGATAGAAAATAATACTGCTGAAGAGTGAATTCTTGGATCAAGTAGACAAATGAGAGTATGTGGGCAGCTCCCGTCTAGAGGGGATATGAGAGGGTAGAGGGGGTTAGAAGCTTGCTGAACGGACACAAAAATAGAGAGTGGAGAGAAGGGGTGTGCTGTCTCATTAGGCGAGAGCAACTAGGAATATATAGCAAGGTGTATATAAATTTTTGTATGAGAGACTGACTTGATTTGTAAACTTTCACTCAAAGCACAATAAAAATGAAAAAAAAAAAAAAGAATTTTATTTCTCTTTCATATAACAGCCCTGAGACTAGGGTTCTTTTCTCCATATGGCCTTCCAGGGGCTCACTCATCTTCCTTCCTTTCTTTCTGTTCCTGCATCTTCTCAGGCCCTCATCTTCTTAGCCAAAAGTGGCTCTCCAGCACCATGTCCATATTTGGGTGCAAGGATGAGACAGAAGCATGGAGAATAAGAAATTCCTCTGTAAAGAAGGCATTGCAGAAGAATTGCCAATATAGCTTGGTCCCAAGGCCACCCGCCAACTGCAGGCAGGTAGCAAATGTGGTCTCTGGCTTGGAGTCTGTGTATTCAGTGAAAGTTTTTGTGGAGAGGGTCTATTACTAATGAGATGAAGGGGGAGAAAAGTACTTACAATTTCTGCCTTTAGCAGACCTTCTATTTCCCTTCCCAAAAAAGCATTTCAATCAGGACACCTCTAAATTATTTTTGGCATTTGATGGGAAAAGTGAAAATCAAACCATAAAGCTTCTTTTTTGGTAAAAAATAAACCATTATCATTTTTCAATCCCAGCGGTAACCAGTTACTAATGTGCAGAAAATAAGATACCATTTACCAAAGACATCAAAACCAAGGAGTTAGGTACTATCCTGATAAGAATGCAGAGGACCTCTGATGGCGAAAGCTCGCAGCTCAGCTATGCTGTTTACAAGCCATAGGACCTCAGTCAAATTGACTAATACCTCTGAACCTCAATTTTGTCATTAATAGAATAAGGATAGTTATATCTCCCTTTTAGTTATCATCTGCCGTTGAATTGACTCTGACTTACGTCAATCTTACACACAACAGAACAAAACATCACCCAGTCCTGCATCATCCTCAAAATTGACAGCATGTTCAAGTTCATTGTTGTGGCTATTGTGCCAGTCTGGCTCCCTGAGCGTCTCCCTCGCCTTCGTTGGCCCTCTACTTCACCAAACATGATGATCTCCAGCAATCGATCCTTTCTAATGACGTGTCCAAAGCCAGGTGAGTTAAACAATGTTCTGTTGTGATCTGTGAAGATTTCACGGGCTAATTTTCTGAAGTAGATCATCAGAGCTTTCTTTCTAGTCTGTCCTGGTCTGGAAGCATCACTGAAATCTGTCCTTAATGGGTGACACTGTTGGTACGTGAAATGCCTACGGCATAGCTTCCACCCTCATAGCAACACACGAGCCACCACAGTAAGATAAACTGGAAGACGGGTGGTGCACATCGTGCTTTTAGACCTTTTGCATGGATAAAATGTGGTAAGATATAAAGCACTTAAAAAAAAGAACTTAATAAATCACATCAGTGGTAAAAATTTGAAAGTTGAATAATAAAAAAGACTTTCATTTAAAATGAATTTGTCATCTCTCCTTTTCCAAACTCCACTAATATTTATAGTGTTATTCTCATGTTTAAAAAAAAATTCTCATGTTTAGGTCTTTATTAAAAGAGGTAGACAAATAAATAAATAAAATGGACCAACCCTTTAGGACAAAGAACATGGGAGAAAAGAAAACATAGATCAAAGACATGAAAATATTGCAAGATGGAAATTGGATGGGAAAACGTAATTGACTTAGCAGAGAAGACAAATATCTAAACACCTGTAGAGGGTGGATAACAATGAAAAGTGAGCAGGTTCATCCCGAAGGATCTTTGAAGGATTAACACTGAAGAAAACAGTAACATGGCAGGTAGGGTTGAGAGTGAAGCTGATAAATAGCATGAAGTTTAGAAGTCTACGTAAGAAGCAGTTTGGTTGTCTGGGTTCCTTCCTCCACTATCCCATGCAGCAAGTATCTACACTTCTTTTCTCCTAGAGGATCCTGGGGATTCATTCTAAAGACATTTAAATAAAGAGGCTTAGGACACAAGAGCCGCTTGAAAAAACGGATACAGATATTGACTTGGAAGACCTCACCAAGAAAATGCTGCCTTGTTTTATTACAGTTAGGTGCACATGCAGAGCTTCTAATAAATCCTTTAGTGCCTCACTCAAATCTGAATGATGGCAACGAAACACCAAGCATTTGAAGAAAATCACCAATATGAAGGAAAGACCAGAAAAGCAAATAAATAAAAGGGAATTAGAATAGGAAAATCTACAGAGACAGAGAGTAGATTAGTGATTGTTGGAGAGATTGGGGGAAATGGGCACTGACTGCTAATGAGTATGGGTTTTTTTGTAGGGTGCTGGAAAAATTTTAAAATTGATTGTGATGATGGGTGCGTGATTCTGTGAATATACTAAAGACCATTGAATTGTACACTTTAAATCGGTGATTTGCGTGTGTTATGGATTGAATTATGTCCCCGCAAAATGTCTATTGTAAACCCTTATACCTGTGGTTGTAATCTCACCTGGGAATAAGACTTTCTTTGTTATGTTAATGAGGCCATATTAGTGTAGAGTATTAAGGCTTTGAGGTATAAAATCAGCAGATTAAGCATAGAAAGGAAAACAAAGATGGGGGAAGATAGATGCCATACCACAGGAGATCTCCAAGGAACCAAGAAACAGAAGCTGGAAAGAGACTATGACGTTCCCCCAGAACTGACAGACAGAAAGCCTTCTCTAGAGCCAGCCTCTTAAACTGTGAGAAAATAAATTTCTGTTTGTTAAAGCCATTTGCTTATGGTATTTCTGTTACAGAGGCACTAGATAACTAATATAGCAAGTATATGAATTATATCTCACTCGAGCTCTTATACAATAAGAGAAAAGAGAATTAAGAGAAATACAAAGAAAAAACTTCAAAAATACTATAAGAAAACATTGATTAATTGGACTATATACAATCAAGAATATCTTTTTATCAAAAAGATACCATGTGAGAGAGAGATTTGCTCTCTGATATGTATGTGTGCATGCGTGTGTATGACAAAGGGCTCTATTCAGAATGTATGAAGAACTTTAACTTAATATGAAAAGGACAGTCTGATAGAAAAACACTTGTAACACTTGAACAGGCAGTTTATTAGGCATAGGGAAATAATTAAAATGTCAATGCAATACTGTACGCAGCTACCACGATGGCTCCAATAATAAATAATAAACCAGAAAAAATCCAGTTGAATGAACCTCATGTGTGTCAGAGTAGAACTGTGCTCCATAGGTTTTCAATGGTTGATTTTTTGGAAGTAGATCACCAGACCTTTCTTCCAAGGCAACTCTGGTGGACTTGAACCTCCAACATTTTGGTTAGCAGTCAAATGTGTTTACTGTTTGCACCACCCAGAAAGTCCTAATAAAATAATAGACAACACTGTATGGTGAAGATGTAGAACTAGTAGGAGTATAAATTGGTTCAACCACTTTGGAAAACTATTTGGCAGGACCTCCTAGAACTGAACATACATATGGTTTATCATCCAGCTATTTAACTCCTAGCTATATAAATGTGTACATATGTGTACTAAGAGGCATGCACAAAATTGTTCAAGTGGCATTATTCATGACAGCCCCAAACTGGAAAAAGCTTAATAGTCCATCAGCAATAGAATTTATTCATTTGAAACAATGGAATATTATACAGCAACGAGAATGAAAGATAGGTGCATCTCTCAAAATAGTTTTGAGTGGAAAAAGGAAAAAAGAGTATACACTCTATGATTCCATTTGTATAAAATTTAAAAAAGGCAAAATTAACCTATGGGTTTAGAAGACAGGATAATATTGACCTTGGGAGGATATTGATTGGGAGGAAGCACAGAGGGGCTTCCGGATGTGCTGGCTGTGTTCTCGTCCATGGTCAGGATGCTGTTTAGGAGTGTGTTTCATTTGGGAATTCATTTAGCTGCTCACTTAAGATTTGTGTACTTTTCTGCACGTATATTATACTTCAATAAAATGTACATTTTAAAAACCATACTTAGAAAGTACTGTGTTCCTTAAAAAAAAAAAATGAGCAGGGTGATATGAAACAACAATAAGAGAAGAAAGATCTGTTGGAAATGAAAAATGAAAAAAAGCAAAATAAAAAATTTAATAAAAATTTTGGAAGATAAAGCTGATAAAAATAGAACAAAATACAGTGAAAGAAATTGAAAAACATGTAAGAAAATTAGAGGGTCAATATAAACACCCAATATTTGGCTAATAACAGTTCAAGAAAGACACAATAAAGAAAACAAAATGGAAGAAATTGTCTAAGAAATAACATAAGAGGAGAGGATCCCAGTTCTGGCGATGGTGGGGGCTAGGTTACCCAGGTAACCATCTTACTGAACATTGTAAAAATAACAATTATTTAAAAAAAAACTGAAGGAGAGAAAAGACAGTAGGGAACACACTGACCACTACTGGGAATGGTATAGGGGTCCTGGTTCTAAGACCACACCTTGTGAGAGAAATCCAGATCTTGAGCCTGGCCGGGCTAAGGTGTCTCAAAGATGACCCATACCACTATAAGTAGGGACTCCAAAGGACTATAGTGTGGGTGAGCTAGATATAAACCTGATCCCTCTCCCAATTCCAGAAGACTGTGGAGAATATTGCCTTTAATCTTAGAAGCGTAGAGAAGAAAACAGAAAGGCAAAATAATCCCTAAGAAGTTGTGGCTGAGGATAAGCATTTGACTTGCCACAAACTTCAGAACCACCAGGTGCATGCAAGAAGCAAATTCCAAGTCTTTTGGGGGGATGTTGTTGTTAGGTGCTCTTGAGTCAGTTCTGACTAATAGCATCCCTATAGGACAGAGTACAACTGCTCCACGGGGTTTCCAAGGAGTGGCTGGTGGATTTGAACTGCTGACCTTTTGGGTAGCAGCCGAGCTCTTAACCATAAGGAGCCCTGGTGGTGCAATGGTTAAACATTTGGCTGCTAACTGAAAGGCTAGTGGTTTGAATCCACCAGTTGCTCCACAGGAGAAAGAATGTGGCAGTCTGCTTCTGTAAAGATTACAGTCTTGGAAACCCTAGAGGCAGTTCTACTTTGTCCTACTGCATCACTATGACTCAGAATTTACTCGGTGGCAAAGATTTACATCTATTCTAGGCCTCAGGGAGAACTCACAGACTGTTTTCTAAGAACAACTGAAAGACAGAAAAGATAATTAGGTATACAAGGAAACAAGTCAACATGAACCACAGACATGAACCAATAAAAACAACAGTGAATGAAGCCTCAGCAGGGTCTTTCCCTGCTCCACCGTGGTTTCTCCACCTCCCCCCTGCAGCCAGCCAAACCTGAGCTTCTAACTGTAGTTTGGCTCCACCATGCCCTAACTGCAGTTTGAATTTGGCACCAGAATCCTGCGCACGCGTGAACCAGGATTTTGGCGTGTGCGCAGGACCTGAAGAGCTGTGTCCTTAATCTGTCCTTGGGCCTGAGCATCACAGACGTGATTCAGCACCCAGACCTCCACATTTGGACATGGGAGGGCTAAGAGCAGAGAGTTCCAGGCACCAATCCCAATCCCTAGATGCCATTGGAAATAGAAAGCTTCCCAATCCCCTCAGATGGGGAATGCATGCTCTTTTGGTAGTTAGGTCCCATGTTGCTCCTTGTTTGCACAAACAACAAACTGCCACTTTCTGTTTCCCTTGCAACTGGTTGCGTGGTGTCCATCTTATTTCAATTGGCTAATAGGACAGGACAAGAACCCGTGTTCAGTTACATGAGCAGAAACAGACCCAAATAAATTCTAGATGTTGAATAAATACAGATTTTTAAACAACAATGCATATTTAAAAAATAAATGAAAAACCGGAGAATATATGCTGGGAAGAGCAGTTTTAAAAAAGTGACAAACCAGATTTGAGAAAAGAACCAAACAAAACTTTTAGACTAAAGCAATGCAATTAAAAACTTGTCAGATATGGGAAGACATAATGTTCTTAAATATATATGGACCAAATAACAGAGCCTCAAAATACATGAAGCAAAAAACTAAGAGATGAAAGAAGTTATAGGTTAACCGACAATTTAATTCAATACCCCATTTGGCAACTGAATGAGGCAAAAAATCAGTGAGGATACAAAACTGAATGCAGATAACCAATAGGACTAATTGGCACGTATAGACACCCCACCCTGCAACAGCAGAGTACACATTCTTATCAAGTCCCATGGGATATTTACTGAGAAAAGCCATAACTTGGGCCATGAAAAAAAATCTCAGTACACTTGAAATAATTAAAACCATACAGAGTATTTTCTGTGACCATAATGGAATCAAACTAGAAATAAGTGAGAGACAATAGAAAAATATGTAAACACATGGCAGACAAGCACATGAAAATTTTCAGAATCATTAGCCATTAGGAAAATGCAAATTTAAACCACAGCGAGTTATTATTAGACATCTATTAGTGTGTGCATTAGAATGGCTAGAATAAAAAAATAATGACAAGAAAAACCAAATTCTGGTAGAGAAACTGGATTATTAATATATTGATGGAGGGAATGTAAAATCGTACAGCCACTCTGGCAACCAATCGGACAGTTTCTTGTAAAACTAAACATGTGACTACCACATGATGCAGCAATTGCACTGGACATGTAGCCCAGAGATGAAAAAATGTTGTCACATAAAACCTGCACTCTAATGTTTCATAGCAACTTTATTTGTGATAGTCAAAAACTGAAAACAATACCACTGTCCTTCAATGAGTGAATTGACAGTATATGATTCCATTTTAAAAATAATGTTCTTGAAATAAAGAACAGATAAGCAGTTGTACATGGGGAAAAGGAATGAATGGGAAAATGCTAGGTTGTATATGGTTTTGCAACAATAACAACAACCAAAAAAAGGAGGGGGCTACAGATGCTGATACTAATAAAATATAACCAATCAACTCATGGGATTAGCTCTCTTGGTTGGTTTCGGGGCTTAGTGTCATGGGCTCTTGAGACAATCCAGTCAATTGGCATAATATAGCCCTTAAAGTTTGTGTTCTACCTCCCAGTATGGAGAGTGTCTGGGGTCTTAAAAGTTTATGAGCCGCCATCTAAGGTGCAACTATTGGTCTTTATTTGTCTGGAACAAAAGAGAAAGAAGGAAACTCAACAACCAGAGAAGGAACTGGAAAACAGAACCAATTGTTTACACAAACCACTGCCTCCTCTACCCTGAAACCAGAACTAGATAGTGCCTGGCTACAACTACTGAAAATTCTGATCAGGAACATAATAGAAAAATCCTGATAAAAGGGGAGAAAAATGTGGAACAGAACTTTAAATTCCTAAAGAATCCATACTTACTGAACCTACTGAGTCTGGAGAAGCCTCCTAGACTATGGCCCTGAGTTGCTGTTCAAACCTTGAATTAAAACTATCCACTTACATCACCTTTAAACTAAGTAACAGTTTATCTCAAAAAGAAAAGATTGTCACCTTTCACTATTGTGTTAAAAAAAATTTTCTATATAAGGCCAAAGGGTCAAGAGCTATTTTAAAGCAGAGATGAGAATGTTGGAGGGCAGGGAAATTAAGTAAATGGAAGTGAAACAACTAGAACAGAAATAACATGATTGCTGACACAATGTGAAGAATTTAACCAATGTCATTGATCATTATGTCTAGACTGTGGAATAGGAGTGGGTTTTACTGTGTATATCCTCACCAAAAAAAAAAAAACAAAAAACAAAAAAGAAGAGATGAGTAATGGTGAGAGTTTAGGGATGGCATAAGGGGCCAGTGAGTCTTGTTATAAAAGGACTAATTGTGGCGATGGCATATGTTTAGCAAAAGACTGGACTGAACAGAAATGAGAATGAGTAAACTAGAAGATAGATTAGAAACAATTATTCACAGTGTAATATGGAGGAGAGAAGAGAAGAAAAGTGGAGGCTCTAATAAGTGGCCCTGGTGGCACAGTGGTTAAGAGTTTGGCTGCTAACCAAAAAGTCAGCAGTTTGAATCCACCAGCTGCTCCTTGGAAACCCTATTCTGTCTTATAGTCACTATGAGTTGGAATTGACTCAATGGCAATGGGTTTTAACAGGCTAATTAGAGGCCCATTGGAAGAGGAGTAAGAAGATGGGGTAGAAGCAATATTTGAAGATCTAACGCTCGAAAATATTCCTGAATTCATGAACGACACCAACCTTTCCCAGAAAATCCCATGTAAGACTTATGCAAAAAGACATCCCCCACTACAGACGCAATGTAATGAAACTGTAGAATCTTTTAAAAGTGCTCAAGGCAAAGACCAGAATACCTTCAGAAAAGCAGTAGTTAGATTGACAGCTGACTTTTCTGTATGAACAATTAAAGCTCAGAAATGATGTGAATATATGAGATGTGAAAACAAAAACACTATGTATTTTTTCTAAATATCTGCATATATTTAAAAAAAGTATGGAATATGGATTGAAAGAACCTGCATTAAAATGCAATAAAGAGGCGCAGACTACATGGCACCCTAGACAGATGCACCATGCAGTACCTCAGAAGCAAAGACCCAAAAAACTAAGTAAAACAGATATAAACATAAACCCTGGAGCCTTAGGCCTCAAATGAAAGAATAAAGAACTAGATCAAACACCAAATGGAAGAAGAAACAGACAGAAAACAGAGAATGAGGAGAGATGGAGTGGAGATCCCCTGCCAACTAACACAGCACAGCGTTGTCATCTTGAAGCACTGAGAAACAACCCTGGGCAGGGAGTAGAGGAAGTCAACTTCACGGAGCTCCCAACAGGAGACAGAGCACCCAGTAACCAGAGAAATATGCTTTTCCACCCCTCACCCTGCTAGTGAGTAGAAGCAAGAACCCCTCCATCCCCGTAACACCGACTGCTGGGGTCTTCCTGTTCTTTCTGCCCCCCACCTTTATTCCTGTTCTTTCTCCCTCCCACCTAACCCAATACCTCACTTTCCCTCCTTCCTGCTGGCTCCTGCTGCACCACTACACATGGAGAGCTACTGGTGCACCAGCCCTCCGCTGCCCTGGGTCCGCCCCCCATTTGCTGACCCCCCCCACTGCACTGTGATTTTTTTCTTTTCCCTTTTCTTTCTCCCTCTTACCTAGACCAGTGTGTCACCTCCCCTCCCTTCCCACTGGCCCTCACCACCCTGCCATTTTTTTCTTTCTCTTTTCTCTTCCTTTTCTTTCCCCCTCCCATCTAGCCCCATATGACACCTACCTCCACTATCTGTCAGCCCCTGCTGCACCACCATGAATAGACTGCCACCAGCTCACCAGCCTGCCACTGGGCACAATGACCCAACTTGCCAGCCCCCACTGTGTTGCCATTTATTTTATTTTATTCTTTTTTTTCTATAACCCCACCTTCCCACTAGCCTTTGCTGTGCTACCATGGTTAGAGCATCCCAGCATTCAGGCCTGCTGCCACACTGAGCCTGCACTGTCCCTCACCTGCCATATCTTGACCAGGTGCTGAACAGTGGGAAGCAAACCCATACCACTCCCTGTCCAATAATGTCATCCATCTGGCAAAGGGCTGTGAATACTCCCACACTGCTGGACCAACATCAGGAGAAAGACTGTGCCTGCTCAATCCTCCCTCAGCCATCTTGCCAAAGCAGTGCACGAGGAAGTGGACTCACCCTGTCTGCTGCTGCCAGGCCCTCCCAGTCAAGGTGATAAGAGCTATTGTGCTCACAGAAGAGCAAGAAGTAAAGTGTGCCTGGCCAGTTCTCCCTGACATATCAAAACAAAACAAAAGAACAGGAGGAAACAAATGAACATACAATCAATAAATAAAGAAAATAATACCTTTGTGTCTGGAAGACAGCAGACAATATAAAAACACATAAAAAAGCAGGACAAGATGGCTCCAGCAAGGGACCAAATTAATAATCAGATAACCTTCTGACAGAAGAAAAGGCAGTGGAACTACTGATATGGAATTCAAAAGACTAATATTTAATGGTCTCCAAGAGATTAGGAAAGTGATCAAGGAAAACACAGATACAACCAAGGAAAAAAATAGACAAAATCAAGGAAAATACAGACAAAGCAATAGAGGAATTCAGCTAAATAATACAAGAAAAAATCAAAATAAATAAAACAATCAGAAATCATACAAAAATAGCAAATAGAAATCCCAAAGATAAAAAACAAAATTTCAGAAATGGACAACATAATAGAAGGTTTTAGGAGAAAATTTGAAAGAATGGAAGACAGAATCAGTGAGATTGAAGACAAATTCATGGATGCCACTTTGATGAAAAATCAGAGAAGAGAATGAAGAAAAATGAAGAAAACCTAAGAAGTATGTGGGGCACAAGCAAGAACAAAAATTTGCCTGTGATTAAAATTCCTAAACAGGGGAACAAAATGAAAAACACAGAGAAGATTGTTGAAGATTTGCTGGCAGAAAACTTGCAAAATATGATAGATGAAAAGCTGACCACTCAAGAAGCTCCAGGAACCCCATAAAGATGGACCTCAAAAGAAAGACACCCAGGCATATCATTATCACACTTGGCAAAACCAAAGACAAGGAATCCTGAGAGCAGCTCAAGAAAAACAAAAAGTTACTTACAAAGGGGAAACAATAAGACTAAGCTCTGATTACTTGGCATAAACTATACAGGCAAGAAGGCAATAGGATACACATATAAAACCTTGAAAGAATAGAACTGCCAAACAAGAATAATATACCCTGCAAAACTCTTGAATGCAATTGCAATATTAGGACATTTTCAGATAAACAGAAACCAAAGGAATTTGTAAAAACCAAACTTATGAGAAATATTAAAGGTAGGCCTTCATTTAGAGAACCAACAACATTAGACAACAACCAGTGTCTAGGACACAGGACAGCATCAGCCAGATACCTAGGTAAAGACTCTCAATAATAAAGCTAAAAGACTTAAAGTGGGGAAACAGACATTAATCTGTAAATGATGACAAAGTCAGAACAATAAAAGGGGAGATAAAAAGTATACGTACAGAACTTTCAAATGGAGAGGAAGTCAAGTCTATATCAAATAATAAAAAACTCGTTCAAACTTCGGAAGATAAGGGCAAATTTCAAGATAATCAGAATGAAAGTTAACAAACGTACTTATCAGAATAAAAAAGAAGAAAAGCATAATCAGTAGACATAAAATCTATAATAATGAAAGAAAAGAAAAGAAAATCCACAGACAAAAGGAACTCAGCCCAGGAAAGTAAGACAAAGAAAACATCAGCACCACAAAAAAAGCACAACAACGTGACAGCAATAAACTTATACCTATTGATAATCACACTAAATGTAAATGGCTTAAGTGCACCAGAAAAGATACAGAGAATGGCAGAATGGATTAAAAAAAATAATGACCCATCAATATGTTGTCTACAAGAGACACACTTAGACACAAAGACAAAATACCTTAAAAATCAAAGGATGTAAAAATTATATCAAGCAAACAGCAACCAAAAAAGAGCAAGAGTGGCAATACTAATCTCACACAAAATAGACTTTAAGGCAAAATCCACCATAAAAGACAAGGAAGGACATTATATAATGATTAAAGGGACAATCCACCACAAAGGCATAACCATAATAAATATCTAC
The DNA here is from genome assembly GCF_030014295.1 of Loxodonta africana. Classification (NCBI taxonomy): domain Eukaryota; kingdom Metazoa; phylum Chordata; class Mammalia; order Proboscidea; family Elephantidae; genus Loxodonta; species Loxodonta africana. The sequence goes on from NC_087350.1 coordinate 2,937,644, forward strand.
GCACCAAATGACAGGGCTCCAAAGTACATAAAACAAACTTTAGAAAGAGAAATTCCACAATAATTGTAGGAGACTTCAACACACCACTCTTGGTAAAGGACAGACCATCTAGAAAGAGACTCAACAAAATACAGAAGATCTAAAAACGAAAATCGACCAACTCGATATCATAGATATATACAAAACACTCCACCCAAAACAGCAGCAAATCATACACTGTTCCAACACACATGGACCATTCTCCAGAATATGGTTTATTCTGGCCACAAAGCAACACTTAATAAAGTACAAAACATTGTATTCTCTGATAACAATGCCATAATAGTAGAAAACAATAACAGGAAGAGCAAGGAAAAAAAAAAATCAAATACATAGGAACTGAATCGCACCTTGCTTAAAAACAACTGGGTAATAGAAGAAGCCAAAGCGGAAAATAAAAAAATTCCTAGAATCAAGTGAGAACGAAAGCACATCATATGAAAGCCTTTGGGACACAGCAAAGGCAGTGTTCAGAGGTCAATTTATAACAATGAACCCAAACATCAAAAAAGAACAGGCCAAAATCAAAACATTTGAATACAACTCAAACAAACAGAAGAGATCAGCAAAAGAGCCTCAAAGGCATCAGAAGAAAGGAAATAATAAAGATTAGAGCAGAAATAAATGAAATACGGAACAGAAAGACCATAGAAAGAATCAACAAGACCAAAAGTTGGTTCTTTGAAGAAGAAACTGACAAGCCATTGGCCAAACTGACAAAAGGAAAACAGGAGAGGAAGCAAATAAACCAAATAAGAAATGAGATGGACCCAAATGAAATACAAAGGATCATAACAGAATACTATGAAAAATTGTAATCCAACAAATTTGAGAAGAGGAAATGGACAAATTTCTACAAATACACTATCAAAACTAACACAAACGGAAATAGAAAATCTGAACTGACCCATAACAAGAGAAGAGATTGAAAAGGCAATAAACAGCTCCCAATTGAAAAGAGCCCTGGCCCAGTCAGCTTCACTGGAGAATTCTGTTAAATTTTCAGGCAAGAGCTTACACCAGTACTACTCAAACTATTACATAGCATGACAAAGGAAAGAATACTCCTGAATTCATTCTAGGAAGCCAGCATAACCCTGATACCAAAGCCAGGCAAAGATACCACAAAAAAAAAAAAAAAAAAAAAGAAAATTACAGACCAATATCTCTCATGAACAGAGATGGAGATATTCTTAACAAAATTCTAGCCAATAGAATTCAGCATCATATTTGAAAAAAAAAAATACACCACAACCAAGTGGAATTCATAGCAGATTTGCAAGTTTGGTTTAACATTTAAAAATCAATCAGTGTAATCCACAACATATATAGAACAAAAGGAAAGAATCGCGTGATCATCCCAATAGACACAGAAAAGGCATTTGATAAAGTCCAACACCAATTCCTGATAAAAACTCTCAATAAACCAGAAATAGAAGGGAAATTCCTCAGCATAATAAAGGGCATTTCTACAAAACCAACAGCCAACATCACTTTCAATGCAGAGGTGGTTAAATCATTTCCCCTGAGAATGGGAACAAGAACTCCCTTTATCACCATTCCTATTTAACATTGTGCTGGAAAGCCTAGCTAGAGCAATAAGGATAGAAAAAGAAATAAAGGGCATCCAAATCGGAAAAGAAGAAGCAAAGCTATCTGTATTCACAGAAGATATGGTGCTATACATAAAAAATCCTAAAGATCCCACAAGAAAACTGTTGGAATTAATAGAAAAGATTCAGCAGTGTAGCAGGATGAAAAATCAACATAAAAAATCAGTTGGATTCCTATACACCAACAAAGAGAACTTTGAAAAGAAAATCAGGAAAAACTATACCATTTATAATGACCTCTAAAAAGATAAATCTAGGAATAAATCTAGGCAGGGACATAAAAGTCCTATCCAAAGAAAGCTACAAAACACTACTGCAAGAAACCAAAAAAGAACTACATACAGAAAAAAAAAAAAAAGATTGAATAGATAATAGATACGGTGAAAAGATACAACCCTGACACACACCTTTCCTGACTAAACCACGCAGTATTCCCTTGCTCTGTTTGAACTGCCTCTTGATCTGTGTACAGGCTCCTCATGAGCACAATTAGTGTTCTGGAATTCCCATTCTTTGCAATGTTATGCATAATTTGTTATGATTCACACTGTTGAATGTCTTTGCAAAGTCAATAAAACACAGGTAAACATCTTTCTGGTATCCTCTGCTTTCAGCCAGGATCTTCTGACATCACCAATGATATCCCTGGTTCCATGTCCTCTTCTAAATCCGGCTTGAATTTCTGGCAGTTCCCTGTTGATATACTGCTGCAGCTGCTTCTGAATGATCTTCAGCAAAATTTTACTTCCATGTGATATTAATGATATTGTTCAATAATTTCAGGATTTGGTTGTATCACCTTTCTTGGGAATAGGCATAAATATGGATCTCTTCTTTTTTCCAGTCAGTTGGCCAGGAAGCTGTCTTCCAAATTTCTTGGTATAGACAAGTGAGCACCTCCAGCGCTGCATCTGTTTGTTGAAACATCTCAATTGATATTCCATCAATTCCTGGAGCCTTGTTTTTCACCAATGCCTTCAGAGCAGCTTGGACTTCTTCCTTCAGTACCATCGGTTCCTGATCATATGCTACTTCCTGAAATGGTTGAACGTTGACTAATTCTTTTTGGTACAATGACTTTATATATTCTTTCCATCTTATTTTGATATTTCCTGCATTGTTTAATACTTTCCCTGTAGAATCCTTCGTTATCGCAACTTGAAGTTTGAATTTTTCTTCAACATTTTCAGCTTGAGAAATGCTGAGTGTGTTCTTCCCTTTTGGTTTTCTATCTCCAGCTCTTTGCACATGTCATTATAATACTTTACTTTGTCTTCTTGAGCAGCCCTTTGAAATCTTCTGTTTAGCTCTTTTACTTCATCATTTTTTCTTTTTGCTTTAGATACTAAACATTCAAAAGCAAGTTTCAGAGTCTTTTCTGACATCCATTTTCATCTTTTCTTTCTTTCTTCTCTTTTTAATGAACTCTTGCTTTCTTCATGTATGAAGTTCTTGTGTCATTCCATAACTCATCTTGTTTTCTGTCATTACTGTTCAATGCGTCAAGTCTATTCTTGAGATGGTCTCTAAATTCAGGTGTGATATACTCAAGGTCATACTTTGGCTCTTATGGACTTGTTCTAATTTTCTCCAGTTTCAACTTGAATTTGCATATGAGCAAATGAAGGTCTATTTCACAATCAGCCCCTGGCCTTGTTCTGACTGATGATATTGAGCTTTTCCATCGTCTCTTTCCACAGATGTAGTCAACTTGATTCTTGTGTATTTCATCTGGCAAGGTCCATGTGTGTAGTTGCCATTTATGGTGATAAAAAAAGGTATTCACAATGAAGAAGTCGTTGGTCTTGAAAAATTCTATCATGCAATCTCGGGCATTGTTTCTATCACCAAGGTCATATTTTCCAACTACTGATCCTTCTTCATTTCTGACTTTTGCATTCCAATCACCAGTAATTATCAGTGCATCTTGATTGATTGTTGGATGAATTTCAGACTGCAGATGTTGGTAAAAGTCTTCAGTTTCTTCATCTTTGGCCTTGGTAGTTGGTGCGTAAATTTGAGTAATGGCTGTATTAACTGTTCTTCCTTGTAGGCATATGGACATTATCCTATCACCGGCAGTGTTATACGTCAGGATAGATCTTAATGTTCTTTTTGACAATGAATGCAATGCAATTGTCATTCCTGGCATAGTAGATCATATGATTGTCTGATACAAAATGATCAATAGCAGTCCATTTCAGCTCACTAATGCCTAGGATATTGATGTTTATGTGTTCCATTTCATTTTTGATGATTTTCAATTTTCCTGGATTCATACTTTGTACATTCCATATTCTGATTATTGATGGATGCTTTTAGCTATTCCTTCTCATTTGAGTCATGCCATATCAGGAAAAGAAGATCCCCAAAGCTTTACTCCATCCATGTCGTTAAGGTTGACTCTACTTTGAGGAGGCAGCTCTTCCCCACTCATCTTTTGAGTGCCTTCCAACCTGGGGGGCTCATCTTCCAGTGCTACATCAGACCATGTTCCTCTGCTATTCATAAGGTTTTCACTGGCTAATGCTTTTCAGAAGCAGGCTGCCGGGTCCTTCTTCCTAGTCTGTCTTAGTCTGGAAGCTCGGCTGAAACCTGTCCTCCATGGGTGACCCTGCTGGTATCTGAATACCGGTGGCATAACTTCCAGCATCACAGCAACATGCAAGCCCCCACAGTACGACAATATGACAGACACATGCAGACCCTGACATCACTGGCCCTAGGAAAAAAACCAAAAACAGAAAATAACATATGTTGGAGAGGTTGTGGGAAGATTGGGACTTTTATGTACTGCTGGTGGGAATGCAAAATGGTACAGCCACTATGGAAAATGAAATGGTGCCTCCTTAAAAAACTAGAAATAGAAATACTATAGGATTCAGCAATCCCATTCCTAGGAATATATCCTACAGAAATAAGAGCTGTCACACAAATAAATATATACACACTCATATTCATTGCAGCATTATTCACAATAGCAAGAAGATATAAATAACCTAAGCACCCATCAGCAGATGAATGGATAAAAAAATTATGGTACATGCACACAATGGAATACTACTCAACGATTAAGAACGATGGTGTATCTGTAAAATATCTTGTAACATGGACGAATCTGGACGGCATTATGCTGAGTGAAATAACTCAATCACAAAAGACAAATACTTTATGATACCACTATTATAAAAACACATGAAAATGTTTCCACGCAGAAAAAAAGCAATCTTTGATGGTTATGAGGAAAGGTGAGGTGGGGAGGGGAAATTGCTAACTAGATAGTAGGCAAGTGTTAACTTTGGTGAAGGAAAGAACTCACAATATAGAGGAAGTTAGAACAACTTGATCAAGGCAAAGTTATAGACACATCCTAGGCATATCCAAACACCTTGAAAGACCAAGTTACTGGAGCTGAAGGGTGGGGACCGTGGTCTTGGGGGACATCTAGGTCAATTGGCATAACATAGTTCATAAAGAAAATGTTCTACATTCTACTTTGGTGAGTAGTGTCTGGAGTCTCAAGACCTTGCAAATGGCCATCTAAAATACATCTATTATTCCCATCTCTTCTGAAGCAAAGGAGAATGAAGAAAACTTAAGACACAAGGAAAATGTTAGTCCAAAAGCCTAATGGACCACATGAACCACAGCCTCCACCAGCCTGAGCCTAGAAGAACTAGATGGTGCCCATCTACCACCACAGAGTGCTCTGACAGGGGTCACAATAGAGTGTCCTGGACAGAGTGGGAGAAAAATGTAGAATAAAATTCAAATTCACGAAAGACCAGACTTATGGGTCTGACAGAGACTGGAGGAACCCCTGAGACTATGACCTCTGAGCACCCTGCCAAGTCAGAAGTGATACCACTCCTGCAGCCACCTTTCAGCCAAAGATTAGAAGGCCTATAAAACAAGCAATAGCACACATGAGGTACATGCTTCTTAGTTTAATCAAGTATATGAGACCAAATGGACAACATCTGGTGAAAATCAAAGCCTAGGAGGTAGGAAGGGACAGTAAAAATGGATGAATGGACATGAGGAAACCAGGGTGAAAATGGAGACAGTGCTGAAACATGGTGGGGATTGCAACCAATGTCACAAAACAATTTGCGTACAGATTTTTTAATTAGAAACTAACTTGTGCTGCAAACTTTCACCTAAAGCACAATAAAATAAGAAAAAAATGCAATAGGGTGAGTGTATATTAGAGAAGAGAAATGGCTCTGGCTGTGAGAGGTGAAGGGGGAAAGTAATGAAGTAAAATAAACCACAGAGGAGCCTTGCAGGAGTCATTGATAAGCAAGTGCTGTGAACTAAGGGACATAGTTAAGTCAACTCTATGAAAGTTATATATGGCAAACAAAAAAACAAAAGAACAAACTAAAAACAATGCAAATTATTATAAATATTGATGCAAAGAGAAGTTGTCTTAGTTTGTATTCCCCTAGAAAGTAACCTCAAGACTGGAATTTGAGTTTATGTAGTTACCAAGGCCGCCACTTATCTGTCAGATTATTGTATTGTGGTGGTTTGCACAGTTCTGTGATGCTAGAATCTATACAAAGATATATTCAAATACCGGCAGGGTCACCCATGGTGGATAGGTTTCAACAAAGTTTCCAGACTAAGCCAGACTAGTAAAAAAGGTCCGGTGATCTACTTCAGAACATTATCCAATGAAAACCTAATGGATCACAACAGAACTTTATCTGATACAGTACTGGAAGGTCTCCCTTTCCTGATTCTTACCTCCCTAGGGTCACCATTATAAGCAGCAAGTCGTATGTCCAGAATTATTCCATTGGGTGCCCTGGAGTTGGCTCCAACTCGTAGCGACCCCACGTACAACAGAATGTACAACATTGCCTGGTTGTGCACCATCATCACAGTGGCAAGTATGTTTGAGTCCAATGTTGCAACCACTGTGTCAATCCATCTCGTTGGGGTCTCTCTCTTCTTCTGTGTACATGCAGATTATGCATACTTGTATATGGGTGCAAATGATGCTCCTGAATACACAAATATGTATATGTTTTACAAAATGGAAGCTCTCCACATTATTTTCCAATTAATTTTTTTTCACTCTAGCACATATATGGACATCCTTTCACGCATATTTCTCTTATTCCTTTTGAAGTTGCATTACATTACACAGAACGGCTGAACCAAAATTTATTAAACAAAATACTAAGGACATTTAAGTTATCTTCATATTTCTGCCTTTATAAACAATGAACAGCCTAGGGTATATAGCGCTGAGAACTTGTGCAACTATTTCTGAACTATAAATTCCTTGAGTCAAATTACTGCAAAATTACTCTCCAAAAGATGGTTTCAATTTATGCTCCCACCAGCTGCGCCCCTTTCCCCTTACTCTTCTCAACTTTGGATATTATCAATCTTCTACATTCTTGCCAATCTGATCAAAGCAAAATTATCTTATTGTTTTAATTTACAGTTCACTACTAAGTTTCCAGGTCACTCCCATCCTCTTGTATTTCTTCTGTGAATTGCCTGTTAGCCCTTTGGATGATTTGTACCAAAAAAAAAAAAAAACAAAAAAAAAACTACTACCCTCAGAACTTTCCTTACTAGATTAACATTGTGCACGGACATGAGTTGGGATTTACCTTTTGATGTCTAACTAGGTGGTTCCTTTTTTAGGCTAATGTTTATTGAGCACACATTGAGCCTGGCACTTCACATAGTACTTTTCATGTAGTTTCATTTAACTCTCATAATCATTCTTATGAGTTGTGTACTACTATTTAGCTCCAGTATACAACAAGAAACTGAGACCTGGAGAGATTAATTTTTCTAAGGTTAATATAAATGGTGGACTTAGTATAACCAAAGGTTTAAACACATCACATAAGATGCATAAGGATCAAGTTTGTAATGTTAACAAGGAAGAAGAGAACCTACTAGCATGTCTACTGAAGTGCACTTTTTGATTTGGGCTCATGTTTTTCCTTTTCCAACTCCCGAAAGACCCAGCTTTAGGGCTATTCTCAAGATTGAAGTCAGTTGTCTGATTACAGCTACCCCATCTTCCTGGTGGTTATTTATTTTAACCAGATGTGTTGAGATTGTTTGCAAGGCTCTCTTATAAGGGAGATTACATTCAGAGAGGAATGTGCTTCTTGGGCAGAAGAGAAAGCACTGGGCATGCAGAGGAGCCATTCTCCCACGCCGGGAAAGCCAGGTGATTTGGGAAAATGCCATCTTGGGCATGCCCAGTTCCCTTACAAACCTTGTGTCTGCTCCATGGGCTCCTCTGGGCTGCGAAAGTGATCATGCCAGTATGCAGGAGTGTGAACATGAAAGCAGAAGACCTTTCAGAATATTCTGCTCAGTATGGCCCCCAGCATCACTGTGTGATGCCCTGGGGTGCTAGAAGGAGGTTCCCATATGATTGAGATTGAATTATCCACCAGCCAGGTTCCAACTCATATTAAATTGATTTTGGAAAAATAATGAGACTTTTCTTGCACACCCAAGGTAGTGTTTGCAAGATCATTTTCACCATATAGAAAGAACATATATTTAGGTAGTTACCAAGATATCTAAAATATTAACCAACAAAAGGTACAGATGAATCAAACATTTCTAGCTCAGTGACTATTTCTAGCTCAGTCACCGAATAGATAAATGGGCACCAGTGCAATAGTCAATGGAAGTTTGACTGAAGGCTTCCATCTAGTTCCTGTTAACCAAAATTGAGATGAGTATATATGCAAAGTTTCTTGTTGTTCACTTTAAAAAGTAATTTTGATTTCCCAGGCCTCAGATGAAGTTTGGTTTCTGCTATCCAATGGACATGAAATCATAAGAGGTCTTAATGAGCTTCTCAGGGACGTAAGTTCTTTTCCACATTGTGGCAATAATAACCACATCTCAGAATGTTTAGAAAGTAGACAATGGTACACAGTTACCCATAATCCCCCTCCCAAATACAACTTTTAGCATTTTACTATATATTTTTTCAGTATTCTCCTCTGAAAATGGGAAAGATGTCTCTTTCACACACATGCATGGCAATACTCATACAATAGAAAATATAGTCTGTTCTGTTTCTTTACAACATACTGTAAAAATTTTTCATGTTTTATATAGTTATCATGATCATTATTTTTTTCCTGCTTATAGTTTACCAGATATATATCCTAGTTTACTTTACTATTCCCCTAGAATGCTGTCAGTTGTTTGCTACTAGAAATAATGATGTAGCCCGTATCTTGGTGCAGAAAGCCATGAGTCAAAAGGTAGGAATTTCTCTTGTCTCTCTTTCTGCTGCACATTGCCAAATTGCTTCCCAAATGGCTTGTGTCCCTTTATACCCCTCAGGGCTTATTTTACCACATCCTCTCTAACACTGACCATTATCTTTATTTTCCCAATTAGCTGACAAAACAGTGTATAATTGCTTTAATTTACATTTTAAAATATGATTAATTTTGAACATTTTCCCATATGTTTATTAACTAGCTGTTTGGCCTCTGTTGTGAATTGCTGGCTTCAATGATAGCAGCATTGTGCATTTTAATTACTATGGTCTGATGTACAAAGAAAATATAGCAGCCCATTTTCCTGTAACACATTTTGTCTCCTTACAGGATGGAAAGTACACTCCATATAGTTTAGAACAGCTCCTTTCTGGGACATGCTCAGTTGCTCCAAGGATCCACTTCTCTGAGGTAGGGCTGGGGTCCTCATGGCAGAGGGAAGGGAAAAAAGGGCATCAGCTCGACCCTTTCTCCTGGTCATGTTCTGCTTTTGGTGTCCACAGCTACAGCTGGTGGCTATGGGTTGCTGGTCTGTTCTGGATCAGGCAGGACCCAGGGGTCTTCCTGCTGATGGAGTCTCACTTAGGCTATATTGAAAACCAAATTCCTATACAAAAGATGGGGCCCGTGTGCCACTTAAAAAAACATTCTAAACTCATTAATAACAGCAGGAGAGAAGATGAAACAAAAAAACGAAAACCTGGATGGAAGCCTATTAAAAAAATGGGGATTTCTGTAGTTCATTGGAGCCATAAGTGCTCTGCTGCTAACCAAAAGGCTGACAGTTCAAATCTACAAGCCGCTCCTTAGAAACCCTATGGAGCGGTTCTACTTTGTCCTATAGGGTCTCTATGAGTTGAAATTGACTCAATGCAACGGGTCTTTTTTTTAAGTTATACCTGAATGGTTGCATTCTCAGAGCAGGAAACTGGAAACTCATTTTGGGTTATCTCCTTGACTGATCCTCAGAAGCATAGTAGCTTCTCAATTTCTGTAGAACCCTAAACTTGGAGGCCTGTAAATCACTTCAGCTTGGCGGTGACCAAATGTTAGGTCAGGGTCAAGCAAAAATCCTAGAAAATGCACTACCGTGGTATCCACAGATCAAGCTGTTAACTGATTTGCCTTGTTCCAAGCCTGGGACAAGTTTTTGTTTTGCAGTGCTCACTGGCACCATGCATGCCCCTCAGGGGACTCCTGGATGTGACTCAATGGGCCTCAGACTAGGAACTCTCTACTGTAGCTTTTGGCAGCAGGCTCACTTCACCCCTGCAACTGAGGAAGCCTTCCAGATCAGCTCACCAGCCTATCCAACTCACTCCAAAGGACCTTGGGAAACTCTACTGCCTCTCATGTAACAGGACTACTGAGGGACCCTTGGAGCACCAAACCCGGCCCTCTGCTTCACCGTGCCACACCATGGTTTTCCTCTGCTGCTCACTCTGGGACTCCTTTTGAGATGTCTTCTCCTACAGTATTGAGTGGGAACTGAGGAAAAAGCCCTTTGACACAGCTTCCCTTCAACCCACTACGAAGGTCAGTTTTATGTGTCACTTTGGCTAGGCTTCAGGCCTCAGTTGGTTATTCAATTAAAATCTAATCTAGGCGTTGCTGTGAAGGTATTTTGAAAAAGTGATTTAAGTTTATAGTCAATTGACTTTAAATAAAGCTGAGGAAGAAGAAATTCTGCTTGTGAACAGTAGCTTCACTGTATGCCTGAGAGTTTCAGCCTGCCCCCGAGGGCCTCCCCTACAAATCTTGGACTTGCCTATCTGGCCCCCCACCAGCCATGTAAGCCAATTCCTTGCAATAAATCTCTTAAGGTGCATCTCCTACTTGTCTCTTTCTCTAGTTGGACCCTGACTGACACACTCATGCACAGCATTGCCATCTGCCTCCCTGCCTATTCCCCATCCCTCTCCTTTCCTTGTCCACAGCGCCACCTGCCCACTCCTCTCTGAAAGGACTTTCCTTGCATCCCATCCTCCAGCTTTTCCTGGAGCCATAAGGGCAGACACATAGTAGAGAGAGAGAAAGAATTACCAATAAGAAACCATAAACCAGGAGGGACTGAAAACCTTTGCTATATGTCTTTCTCCACATCCAACATTTCATTATAAAATATTTTAAACTACGAGAAATTTGAAACATTTTATAGTAATTTATATACCTTTACAATCTAGATTCTACCATTATCATTTTTTTAAATAATTTTTATTGAGCTTTAAGTGAACGTTTACAAATCAAGTCAGTCTGTCACATATAAGCTTATATACACCTTATTCCATACTCCCATTTACTCTCCCCCTAATGATTCAGCCTGCTCCCTCCTTCCTGTCTTTCCTTTCATGACAATTTTGCCAGTTTCTAACCCTCTCTACCCTCCTATCTCCCCTCCAGACAGGAGATGCCAACACAGTCTCAAGTGTCCACCTGATACAAGTAGCTCACTCTTCACCAGCATCTCTCTCCAACCCATTGTCCAGTCCCTCCCATGTCTGATGAGTAGTCTTCGGGAATGGTTCCTGTCCTGGGCCAACAGAAGGTTTGGGGACCATGACTGCCGGGATTCCTCTAGTCTCAGTCAGACCATTAAGTCTGGTCTTTTTATGAGAATTTGGGGTCCGCATCCCACTGATCTCCTGCTCCCTCAGGGGTTCTCTGCTGTGCTCCCTGTCAGGGCAGTCATCGGTTGTGGCCAGACACCATCTAGTTCTTCTGGTCTCACGATGATGTAAGTCTCTGGTTCCTGTGGCCCTTTCTGTCTCTTGGGCTCATAGTTATCGTGTGACCTTGGTGTTCTTCATTCTCCTTTGATCCAGGTGGGTTGAGACCAATTGATGTTACCCCACAACTCTGGCCTTCGGTCATTAGCATTCAATGAGTCGAATCTATTCCTGAGACGGTCTCTAAATTCAGGAAAAATATAGTCAAGTTCGTATTTTGGCTCTCCTGGACTTGTTTTAATTTTCTTCAGTTTCAACTTGAACTTTCACATGAGCAATTGATGGTCTGTTCAAAGTCGGCCCTTGGCTTTTTTCTGACTGATGATATTGAGCTTCTCCATCGTCTCTTTCCACAGATGTAGTCAATTTGATTCCTGTGTATTCCATCTGGTGAGGTACGTGTGTATAATTTCCACTTATGTTGTTAAGAAAAGGTATTTTCAGTGAATAAGTCATTGGTCTTGCAAAATTCTACTTTGCAATCTCTGGCATCATTTCTATTACCAAGACCATATTTTCCAACTACTGATCCTTCTTTGTTTCCCAGTTGTGCATTTTAATCACCAATAATTATCAATACATCTTGATTGCGTGTTTGATTAATTTCAAACTGCAAAAGCTGGTAAAAATTATTCAATTTTTTCATCTTTGGCATTAGTGGTTGGTGCATAAGTTTGAGTAATAGTCGTATTAACTGGTCTTCCTTGCAGCTTTATGGATATTATCTTATCACTGACAACGTTGTTCTTCAGGATAGATCTTGAAATGTTCTTTTTGATAATGAATGTGATGCTGTCTCTCTTCAATTTGTCAATCCCGGCCTAGTAGACCACATGATTATCTGATTCAAAATGGCCAATACTAGTCCATTTTGGCTCAGTAATTCCTAGGATATCAATCTTCAGACATTCCATTTCATTTTTGACAATTTTCAATTTTCATAGATTCATACTTGGTACATTCCATGTCCCAGTTATTCATTTATGTTTGTAGCTTCTCATTTTGAGTCACGCCACATCAGCTTATGAAGGTCCTGAAAGATTTACTTCATTCATCCATGTCATTATGGTCGACTCCGATAACATGTCCAAAGTACATAAGATGATGTTTCACCATCTTCCCTTCTAAGAGGCATTCTGGCTGTACTTCTTCCAAGACGGGTTTGTTCTTCTGGCAGTCTGTGGTATATTCAATATTCTTGGTCAATGTCATAATTCAAAGGCACTAATTCTTCTTTGGTCTTCCTTATTCATTGTTCTGCTTTCACATGCGTATGAGGTTATTGAAAATACCATGGCTTAGTGTGATGGTTAAGATTGTGTGTCAACTTGGCTTGGCCGTGATTCTCAGTGTTTATATGTGATCACTCCCATGATGGGATCTGCTGTGAGTAGCCAAATCAGTTGAAAGGGAGTTTTCTTGGGGGCGTGGCCTGCATTTGAATATAAGCAGACATTCTGGCTTTTTGCTCACTGTGGATCCTGCAGCCACCTCCTGTCATCTGACCTCCAGTTCTTGGGACTTAAGCTATCAGCTTGCCTGCCAATGTTGGGATTCACTGATCTTCACAAGCCCATGATCAAGAGCCCTGCTCTCTGACCTGCCAATCTTGGGTTTGCCAGGCTCTATTCTGATCCACCGACTTGAGATGTTCCAGCCTCTACAATCATGTGAGCTGTTTCCTTGATGTAAATCTCTCTATATATTTATACCTTTTACTGGTTTTGCTTCTCTAGAGAACCCAGCCTAAGACACTTGGGTCAGGCACACCCAGGGAAGTTCTTGGAAATTAACACCCAGTTAATTCTTTGAAATCAAGTCAGGTGAGGTGGGTTTCCCATAGCACTCCAGAGACCACTAGCAGGGTGTTCTAAAATTAACGAGGAGGAGCTTGGATGGGAGTGTGGTGGGGAAGAAGCCGGTAAGCTGTGTGTCTACCTGCAATTGTACCCCCACCTTATTTGGCTTTCCTACAGTTGGTTTTAAAGCATGCATTGACTATTGGCTTGGACCTTTTGTGAGAGTAAGACAAAACGAAACACGCAAGAGCAGCAATCAAGCAACCTGTATTCTCTCATCTGTTGTTACCCTTGCATTCTTCATCTTGCCACTTACCCATGATCACATACAGCTTGAGAGAATCCGCAGCATTTGGGCTCTAAACTCAAACTCCGCCATTATCCAGCTGCAATCTTGGCACATAATTGGGCCTGCATTTTCTCATAGGTAAAATAAGTGGGTGAAATTAAATGATCTCAAAGACTCATAGTCTGAGAATTTTGTGATCCTTTGTTGTCCCCTTAATGTTTCCTTCGTGTATTTCTTGTATTCTTAACTTGAATGTTGCTTCCTAAGGGCAAGGACTGGTTTTACTCACCTTTAAACCCTCACATCATTTCAGAGCACTGAACGCTGCAGCATGTACTGAATGCTCGTCACTTATGTTTTTACTGAATTAAGATGTATCTCGCTTGCAATTAATCCAGCTATTGGAATGGTGGGAAAGTTTTATGAGTTTTTGCTTATGTTTAGTAGCAAATAAATGAGAGAAAACAACAAATTTGGGACACAGATCAGAGTGGTGAAGTGATTAAGATTCAAGCCACTGCCTCCCAACATTGATAGCTTATTTCCTGGAAAAATGTGTATTATTCAGGAAATTATTATCTGATAGACCTATCAACCTATCTATTTATTATATTTTTGCTTGTCTGGAGTAATTTAAGTGATACACAGAACTAGAGAGGATAATATAGTGGGCTCATATAGTCCCAATATAACAGAGTCTGTGGGTTCCCAGCCCATGCCCCTTGGTCTCTGGAAGGCCATCACAGAGAGTTCCTTTGGGCACTGATAGCCTCTGCCTCTGGTGTGAGGCAACCTGAGCTCCAGGAGGCCAGATAAGTCAAAGTCATTCCCCCAAAGCATACATGAAACATGAGGGGCTGGAATTGGTGGACAAAGACCCCCAGCTCCCTTAACTTTGGGATGGTCTTATTCTCTTCCAGAGTCTCTCAGAGGTTTCTTATTCTGGCATGAAACCCCAGGTGCCTGCACTGGTGCCTGCTCATCAATACCCCATTTTGGGCTTCTTTCACTTCCTTGCCTCACTTTCCCTCTCCCACATTGTGCCTCTGGGTCACTTCCCAAGTCCTAGTCTCAGAGCCTGCTTTAGGGGACCCAAACAAAGACACCCACAATCTAGATTCAGGAATTATCAGGATTTTGCCATACTTTTTTTTTTTTTACCTCCTCTCTTATTTCTGAAGTATTTTAAAACAAATCCCAGACATTATGAAATGATATTACATTTATGGATCCACACCAGGAAGGAAAAATAGAACCACTGCCTTGATTCACCAGTTCAACCGCAATCCTTGTTCAATACAGGTACACCATCTGCAGAAAAAATGGGAACATATCAATCCATTTATTGCTATTTTTCTTTTGATACATAAACCTAGGACTTCAAATTGTGGTGGGAATAACAAATTATGGGGAGGAAAATTCACTTTAAAAGAAAATAAATTTTTTATAAGGAGTTGGGAAGGTGATTGCTCCTTAGCAAGCCAAGCCCAAATTGTGGCCTGACATGGAGAGACAGCAGAATGTGTGAAAAGATCCAGTAAAAATTATTAATTGGCACCAATGATTGCTTCAAAAATTTATCTTCTTTTAAAGTGAATTTCCCTCGCCATAATTTGTTATTCCCACCACAATTTGAAGGTTTATGCGTCAAAAGAAAAATAGCAATAAATGGATTGTAAGAATCAATTCCACTCAGTTATCTGCATTTTACTGATGCTTCCTTAACTTGCATGGCGTACTGTAGATCAATTAACAAAACCAAGCCTTCCAGACTCAAAAGAGGTGAGGCTGAAACACCATGACCTTCTCTTTATTTCACCAGAATTGAGGCTTCAATTTCCAAAGAATGGTAGGAATTTTGTCTTGAGTCTTTCTTTTGCCACCATTTTGGTGTTAAAAAAAGATACGGTTATATTAAGTGGCTTCATGATATATACACATATTTGCTTTTGCTATTGTTTTTTATAGCCATTTTAATTACTATCTTTTAATATGTGCTTGCTTTTTAAAACATTTTATTGTAGTAAAATATATATGCTATATATATATTTATATATAATGTATTGAATAGCATAAGTCCCTCACACATCTGTCGGTTTGTCTTACTGTGGGGGTTTGTGTGTTGTTGTGATGCTGGAAACTATGCCACTGATACTCAAATACCAGCAGAGTCACATGCGGACAGGTTTCAGCTGAGCTTCTAGACCAAGACAGATTAGGAATAAGGACCTGGCGGTCTACTTCTGGAAGGAATTAGCTGGTGAAAACCTTATGAATAGTAGCGGAACATTGTCTGATGTAGTGCTGGAAGATGGGCCTGTCTAGGTGGAAGGCACTCAAAAGACAACTGAGGAAGAACTGCCTCCTCAAAGTAGAGTTGGCCTTAATGACGTGGATGGAGTGAAGCTTTCGGGACCTTCATTTACTGATGTGGTGCAGGAGCGGGTAGTGTTTTGTTTTGTTGTACATAGGGTCACTGTGAGTTGGAACCAACTCAACAGCACCTAACAACAACAACAACAACATAGTGGAAGTGGTTACCAGAGCTAGAGGGAAAGGCATTTTTTATTTTACATGTTGCTTTAAAAAATTTAGCACAACATGCTTGCAAAAATATATTGCAGGGAGAGGGTGTGGCTGGCAAGTAAATATAGAATGCTAGTGTTATTTGCATAAAAATACAGTATATAATCACTCTCTTTCTATATTTATGTATATGTATATATAAGGTATACAATTAAAAAAAATTAGGTGACATTAATTACATTCACCACATTGTGCAGCCATCACCACTATCTAATTTCAAAAGTTTTTTATCAACCCAAATAGAAATTTAGTAGCCCTTAAGCAATAACTCCCCATATCACCTTCCCCGTGGCTCTGGTAGCCACTAATAAACGTTTATCTCTATGTATTTACCTTATGTTATCTAAGTGGGACCATTCAATAGTTTTTCTTTTGTGTCTGACTTAAAATAATATTTTCAAGGTACAGCTATGACATAGCATGTGTTAGAACTTTAGTTCTCTTTATAGCTGAATAATATTCAATTTAACATCTATTATGTCACATTTTGTTTATCCATTCATCTGTTGATGGACACTTAGGTTGTTTTCACCTTTTGTCTATTGTGACTAATGCTGAGTCTAATCCCTCTACACTAAAAGTGATTAAAGATAAGGAAGGACTTGCTTCTGCCATTTTGCTACTTGTTTTCTGGGTGTCTTATGCCTTTGCTGTCCCTCAGTTCTTTCAATCTTGCTTTTCTTGTGTTCAGTCGAGTTTTTTTTTCTAGTGAACCGTTTGATTCCTTTCTCATATCCTTTCGTGTCTATTTTTTTTAGATATTTTCTTCGTGGTTACAATGTTGATTACATTTAACATCCTAAATTTATAACAATCTAGTTTAAATTGACACCAATTTAAACTTCAATAACATACAAAAGCTCTGTTCCCATACCATTCCTCTCTTCTTTACATTGCTGTTGTCGCAAATTACATCTTTATACATTGTGTGCCCTAAAATATAAAGTTATAATTATTTTTTATGCATTTGACTTTTAAGCCATCCAACACGTAACAGAGTTACAAGCTAAAATACAGTAAGTTTGGTCTTTATATTTTCCCATGAAAACACCTTCACTGGAAATCTTTTTTTCCTCCTACAGTTTTGAGTTAAGGCCTAGTGACCCTTCACTTAAACCTGAAGGATTCCTTTTAGCACATCCTGTAGGGCAGGTCTTGTGGTAACAAACTTCCTCAGCTTTTATTTATCTGGGAATGTCTTAATTTCACCATCATACTAGAAGGACAGTTTTGCCAGGTATAGAATTCTTTTTTTAATTTTTACTGTGCTTTAAGTGAAAGTTTACAAATCAGGTCAGTCCCTCACACAAAAACTTATATACACCTTAATACGTACTCCCAGTTGCTCTCCCCCTAATGAGACAGCCCACTCCTTCCCTCCACTCTCTCTTACCCCATCCATTCTGCCATCTTAACCCCCCTACCCTCTCATCTCCCCTCCAGACAGGAGATGCCAACATAGTCTCAAGTGTCCACCTCATCCAAGGAGCTCACTCCTCATCAGCATCTGTCTCCATTTCACTGTCCAGTCCAATCACTGTCTGAAGAGTTGGCTATGGGAATGGTTCCTGTCCTGGGCCAACAGAAAGTCTGGGGGCCGTAACCACTGGGGTCCTTCTAGTCTCAGTCAGACCACTAAGTCTGGTCTTTTTATGAGAATTTGGGGTCTGCATCCCACTGCTCTCCTGCTCCCTCAGGAGTTCTCTGTTGTGTTCCCTGTCAGGGCAGTCATCGGTTGTAGCCAGGCGCCATTTAGTTCTTCTGCTCTCAGGCTGATGTAGTTTCTGGTTTATGTGGCCCTTTCTGTCTCTTGGGCTCATAAATACCTTGTGTCCTTGGTGTTCTTCCTTCTCCATTGATCCAGGTGCGTTGAGACCAATTGATGCATCTTAGATGGCTGCTTGGTAGCCTTTAATTCCCAAGACACCACTCTTCAAAGTGGGATGCAGAATGTTTTTTCAATAGATCTTATCATGCCAATTGACTTAGGTGTCCCCTGAAACCATGGTTACCAAACATCCACCCCTGCTACGCTGGCCTTAAAAGCATTCAGTTTATTCAGGAAACTTCTTCGCTTTTGGCTTAGTTCAGTTGTGCTGACCTCGCTTGTATTATGCGTTGTCTTTCCCATCACCTAAAGTAGTTCTTAGCTACTACCTAATTAGTGAATACCCCTCTCCCAACCTCCCTCCCTGCCCCATCTCATAACCATCAAAGAATATTTTCTTCTCTGTTTAAACTATTTCTCGAGTTCTTATGATAGTGGTCTTATGCAATATTTGTCCTTTTGCCACTGACTAATTTCACTCAGCGTAATGCCTTCCAGGTTCCTCCGTATTATGAAATGTTTCACAGATTCATCACTGTTCTTTATCGATGCATAATATTCCATTCTGTGAATATACCATGATTTATTTATCCATTCATCCATTGCTGGGCACCTTGGTTGCTTCCATCTTTTTGCTATTGTAAACAGTGCTGCAATGAACACGGGTGTGCGTATATCTGTTTGTGTAAAGGCTTTTATTTCTCTAGGATACATTACAAGGAGTGGGATTGCTGGATCGTATGGTAGTTCTATTTCTAGCTTTTTAAGGAAGTGCCAAATTGATTTCCAAAGTGGTTGTACCATTTTCATTCCCACCAGCAGTGTATAAGTGTTCCAATCTTTCCACAGCCTTTCCAACATTTAGTATTTTGGGTTTTGTGGATTAATGCCAGCCTTGTTGGAGTGAGATGGAATCTCATTGCAGTTTTGATTTACGTTTCTCTAATGGCTAATGATCCTGAGCATTTCCTTATCTGTTATCTACCTGAATGTCTTCTTTAGTGAAGTGTCTGTTCATATCTTTTGCCCATTTTTTAACTGGATTGTTTGTCTTTTTGGAGTTGAGTTTTTGCAGTATCATGTAGATTTTAGAGATCAAGCACTGATCAGAAACATCATAGCTAAAAACTTTTTCCCAGTCTGTAGGTAATCCTTTTACTCTTTCGATGAAGTCTCTGGATGAGCATAGGTGTTTAATTTTTAGGAGCTCCCAGTTATCTAGTTTCTCTTCTGCATTGTTAGTAATGTTTCATATACTGTTTATGCCAATATATTAGGGTTCCTAACATTGTCTCTATTTTTTCTTCCATGATTTTTATCATTTTAGATTTTATATTTAGGTCTTTGATCTATTTTGGGTTCGTTTTTGTGCATGATGTGATGTATGGGTCTTGTTTCATTTTTTTGCAAATGGATATCAAGTTATACCAGCACCATTTGTTAAAAAGACTGTCTTTTCCCCATTTAACTGCTTTGGGGCCTTTGTCAAATATCAACTGCTCATATATGGATGGATTTATGTCTGGATTCTCAATTCTGTTCCATTGGTCCATGTATCTGTTGTTGTACCACCACCAGGCTGTTTTGACTACTGTGGCAGTATAATAGGTTCTAAAATCAGGTAGAGTAAGGTCTCCCACTTTGTTCTTCTTTTTCAAAAGTATTTTACTTATCCAGGGACACTTTCCCTTTCATCTAAAGTTGGTGATTTGTTTCTCCATCTCATTAAAAAATCTCTTTGGAATTTGGATTGGAATTGCATTAAATCTACAGATTGCTTTTGGGAGAACAGACATTTTTGTAATGTTAAGTCTTCTTATCCATGAGCAAGGTATGTTTTTCCACTTATGTAGATCTCTTTTGGTTTCTTGAAGAAGTGTTTTGTAGTTTTCTTTGTATAAGTCTTTTACATCTCTGGTTAGATTTATTCCTAAGTATTTTATCTTCTTAGGGGCTACTGTAAATGGTATGGATTTGGTGGTTTCCTCTTCGAAGTTCTTTTTGTTAGTGTGGAAGAATCCAGCTGATTTTTATATATTTATCTTGTGTCCCGATACTCTGCTGAACTCTTCTATTAGTTTCTGTAGTTTTCTTGAGGGTTCCTTAGGGTTTTCTGTGTATAAGATCATGTCACACGTAAACAGAGATACTTTGACTTCTTCCTTGCCAATCTGGATCGCGTCTATTTCTTTATCTAGCCTACTCGCTCTGGTTAGGACCTCCAGCAGAATGTTGAATAAGAGTGGTGATAAAGAGCATCCTTGTCTGGTTCCTGATCTCAATAGGAATATTTTCAGGCTCTCTCCATTTAGGATGAAGTTGGTCGTTGGCTTTGTATAAATGCTCTTTATTGTTGAGGAATTTTTTTTCTATTCCTATTTTGCTGAGAGTTTTTATCATGAATGGGCGTAGAAGTTTGTCAAATGACTTTTATGCATCAGTTGATAAGATCATGTGATTCTTGTCATTTGTTTTATTTATGTGATGGATTACATTAATTGTTTTTCTCATGTTGAATCATCCCTGCATACCTGGCATGAATCCCACTTGGTCATGGTGAATAATTTTTTTGATATGTTGTTGAATTCTATTGGCTAGAATTTTGCTGAGGATTTTTGCATCTAAGTTCATGAGGTATATAGGTCTGTAATTTTCTTTTTTTGTGGTGTCTTTACCTGGTTTTGGTATCAGGGATATGCTGGCTTCATAGAATGAGTTTGGGGGTATTTCATCCTTTCCTATGCTCTAAAATACCTTTAGTAGTAGTGGTGTTGTTAACTTTTCTCTGAAAGATTGGTAGAACTGTGCAGTGAAGCCGCCCAGGCCAGGGTTTTTTTTTTTGTTGGGAGTTTTTTGATTACCTTTTCAATCTCTTCTTTTTTAATGGGTCTTTTTAGTTGTTCTACCTCTGTTTGTGTTAGTTTAGGTAGGTAATGCGGTTCTAGGAACTCATCCATTTCTTCTAGATTTTCATATGATTCTTTTAATTTCAGTTGGGTCTGTTGTAATATAGCCCATCTCATTTCTTATTAAGGTTATTTACTTCCTCCCCTGTTTTTCTTTTGTCAGTTTGGCCAGTTGTTTATCAGTTTTGTTGGTTTTTTTTCAAAGAACAAGCTTTTGGTCCTGTTAACTCTTTCAATTGTTTTTCTGTTTTCTGTTTCATTTAGTTCTGCTCTAAGTTTTATTATTTGTTTTCTTCCAGTGCCTGAGGGTTTCTTTTGTTGCTCTCTTTCTATATATTCAAGTTGTAGGGATAATTCTTTGATTTTGGCTCTTTCTTCTTTTTGGATGTGTGCATTTACTGATAGAAATTGACCTCTGAGCACTGCTTTCTCTGTGTCCCAAAGGTTCTGATAGGAAGTGTTTTCATTCTCATTGGATTCTAGGAATTTCTTTATTCTATCCTTAATGTCTTTGATAATCCAATCTTTTTTGAGCAGGGTATTGTTCAGTTTCCAAGTGTTCAATTTTTTTTCCCTGCTTTTTCTTTTATTGATTTCTACTTTTATGGCCTTATGGTCAGAAAAGATGCTGTGTAATATTTTGATGTCTTGGATTCTGCTAAGGCTTGCTTTTTGACCCTAATAAGTGATGTATTCTAGAGAATGTTCCATGTGCACTAGAAAAGAAGGTATACTTGGTTGCTGTTGGGTGGAGTGTTCTATACATGTCTATGAGGTCAAGTTGGTTTGTTGTGGAATTTAGATCTTTGGTGTCTTTACTGAGCTTCTTTCTGGATGTCATTTCCTTCACCGAAAGTGGTGTGTAGTAGTCTCCTGCTAGTATTGTGGCCTGTCTATCTCACTTTTCAATGTTGATAGATTTTCTTTTATGTGTCTTGCAGCCCTGTTATTGGGTCCATAAATATTTAATATGGTTATATCTATTTGGTATATTGTCCCTTTAATCATTACATAGTGTCCTTTGTCACCCTTTATGATAGACTTAAATTTCAAGTCTCTTTTGTCAGAAATTAATATTGCCTCTCCTGCTCTTTTTTGAATGTTTGGTTGGTATAATTTTTTCCATCATTTTAGTTTTAGTTCTTTGTGTCTCTGAGTCTAAAGTGTGTCTCTTGTAGAGAGCATATAAATGGATCGTGTTTTTTAATCCATTCTGCCACTCTCTGTCCCTTTATTGGTGCATTCAGTCCATTTACAGTCAGCGTAATTTTGGATAGGTATGAATTTTTTATGAATTTAGTGCTATTGTTTTGATGTCTTTTTTGGTGTGTTGTTAACAGTTTCTTTTTCCCACATTATTTTATGTGCAGAGTAGATTATCTTTTTTTTTTTTAAATTAACTTTTGTTGAGCTTCAAGTGAACGTTTACAAATCAGGTCAAACTGTCACATATAAGTTTATATACACCTTACTCCATACTCCCACTTGCTCTCCCCCTAATGAGTCAACCCTTCCAGTCTCTCGTGACAATTTTGCCAGCTTCCATCTCTCTCTATCCTCCCATCCCCCCTCCAGACAGGAGATGCCAACACAGTCGCAAGTGTCCATCTGATACAAATAGCTCACTCTTCATCAGCATCTCTCTCCTACCCACCGTCCAGTCCCTTTCATGTCTGATGAGTTGTCTTCGGGAATGGTTCCTGTCCTGGGCCAACAGAAGGTTTGGGGACCATGACTGCCGGGATTCCTCTAGTCTCAGTCAGACCATTAAGTCTGGTCTTTTTATGAGAATTTGGGGTCTGCATCCCACTGATCTCCTGCTCCCTCAGGGGTTCTCTGCTGTGCTCCCTGTCAGGGCAGTCATTGGTTGTGGCCGGGCACCATCTAGTTCTTCTGGTCTCAGGATGATGTAGGTCTCTGGTTCATGTGGCCCTTTCTGTCTCTTGGGCTCTTAGTTATTGTGTGACCTTGGTGTTCTTCATTTTCCTTTGATCCAGGTGGGTTGAGACCAATTGATGCATCTTAGATGGCTGCTTGTTAGCATTTAAGACCCCAGACGCCACATTTCAAAGTGGGATGCAGAATGTTTTCATAATAGAATTATTTTGCCTATTGACTTAGAAGTCCCCTTAAACCATGGTCCCCAAACCCCTGCCCTTGCTACGCTGACCTTTGAAGCATTCAGTTTATCCCGGAAACTTCTTTGCTTTTGATCCAGTCTGGTTGAGCTGACCTTCCATGTATTGAGTATTGTCCTTCCCTTCACCTAAAGTAGTTCTTATCTACTAACTAATCAGTAAATAACTCTCTCCCACCCTCCCTCCCTCCCCCCCTCGTAACCACAAAAGTACATGTTCTTCTCAGTTTATACTATTTCTCAAGATCTTATAATAGTGGTCTTATACAATAGTTGTCCTTTTGCCTCTGACTCATTTCGCTCAGCATAATGCCTTCCCGGTTCCTCCATGTTATGAAATGTTTCACAGATTCATCACTGTTCTTTATCGATGCGTAGTATTCCATTGTGTGAATACACCACAATTTATTTAACCATTCATCCGTTGCTGGACACCATGGTTGCTTCCAGCTTTTTGCT
The DNA here is from genome assembly GCF_030014295.1 of Loxodonta africana. Lineage (NCBI taxonomy): Eukaryota > Metazoa > Chordata > Mammalia > Proboscidea > Elephantidae > Loxodonta > Loxodonta africana. Next base: position 2,961,315 of record NC_087350.1, read on the forward strand.
ATTGTAAACAGAACTGCAATAAACATGGGTGTGCATATATCTGTTTGTGTGAAGGCTCTTGTATCTCTAGGGTATATTGCAAGGAGTGGGATTTCTGGGTTGTATGGTAGTTCTATTTCTAACTGTTTAAGATAACGCCACATAGATTTCCAAAGTGGTTGTACTATTTTACATTCCCACCAGCAGTGTATAAGAGTTCCAATCTCTCCGCAGCCTCTCCAACATTTATTATTTTGTGTTTTTTGGATTAATGCCAGCTTTGTTGGAGTGAGATGGAATCTCATTGTAGTTTTAATTTGCATTTCTCTAATGGCTAATGATCGAGAGCATTTTCTCATGTATCTGTTAGCTGCCTGAATATCTTCTTTAGTGAAGTGCGTGTTCATATCCTTTGCCCACTTCTTGATTGGGTTGTTTGTCTTTTTTTGGTTGAGTTTTGACAGAATCATGTAGATTTTAGAGATCAGGCGCTGGTCGGAGATGTCATAGCTGAAAATTCTTCCCCAGTCTGTAGGCAGTCTTTTAACTCTTTTGGTGAAGTCTTTAGATGAGCATAGGTGTTTGATTTTTAGGAGTTCCCAGTTATCTGGTTTCTGTTTGTCATTTTTAATAATGTTTTGTATTCTGTTTATGCCTTGTATTAGGGCTCCTAATGTTGTCCCTATTTTTTCTTCCATGATCTTTATCGTTTTGGTCTTTATGTTTAGGTCTTTGATCCACTTGGAGTTAGTTTTTGTGCATGGTGTGAGGTATGGGTCCTGTTTCATTTTGTTGCAAATGGATATCCAGTTATGGCAGCACCATTTGTTAAAAAGACTATCTTCTCCCCAATTAACTGACACTGGGCCTTTGTCAAATATCCGCTGCTCATATGTGGATGGATTTACATCTGGGTTCTCAATTCTGTTCCATTGGTCTATGTGTCTGTTGTTGTACCAGTACCAGGCTGTTTTGACTACTGTGGCTGTATAATAGGTTCTGAAATCAGGTAGAGTGAGGCCTCCCACTTTCTTCTTCTTTTTCAGTAATGCTTTGCTTATCCGGAGCTTCTTTCCCTTCCATATGAAATTGGTGATTTGTTTCTCTATCCCCTTAAAATATGACATTGGAATTTGGATCGGAAGTGCGTTATGTGTATAGACGGCTTTTGGTAGAATAGACATTTTTACTATGTTAAGTCTTCCTATCCATGAGCAAGGTATGTTTTTCCACTTAAGTATGTCCTTTTGAATTTCTTGTAGTAGTGCTTTGTAGTTTTCTTTGTATAGGTCTTTTACATCCTTGGTAAGATTTATTCCTAAGTATTTTATCTTCTTGGGGGCTACTGTGAATGGTATTGATTTGGTTATTTCCTCTTCGATGTTCTTTTTGTTGATGTAGAGGAATCCAAGTGATTTTTGTATGTTTATCTTATAACCTGAGACTCTGCCAAACTCTTCTATTAGTTTCAGTAGTTTTCTGGAGGATTCCTTAGGTTTTTTTGTGTATAAGATCATGTCATCTACAAATAGAGATAATTTTACTTCCTCCTTGCCAATCCGGATGCCCTTTATTTCTTTGTCTAGCCTAATTGCTCTGGCTAGGACCTCTAGCACAATGTTGAATAAGAGCGGTGATAAAGGGCATCCTTGTCTGGTTCCCGTTCTCAAGGGAAAAGATTATCTTTACATATTGTCCTTTCCTCATATTCATTGTTGTTGATTTTGTTTCTGCTGAGTCTCTATTTTTTCTTGTTATTTTATTTTGATGTGTAGGATAGCTTGTCTCCTTTGTGGTTACCATATTATTTACCCCTATTTTTCTAAATTTAAATGTAACTTGTATTTCTTTGTATCACCTTGTCCTCCTCTCCATATGGAAGATCTATGACTACACTTACACTTCTTAGTCCCTCTTTGTTATTTTAATGTTGTCTTCTTTTACATAATGACATCACCGTTTCCCTGTTTTGAGTGCTTTTTTATCTTGATTTATTTTTGTGATTTCTGTGTCTGGGTTGACTTCTGATTGCTCTGTCCGGTGGTACTGTCTTGGATTGATACCTGATATTATTGATTTTCTAACCTAAGAGCTCCCTTTAGTATTTTTTGTAGTTTTGGCTTGGTTTTTATGAATTCCCTAAACTTCTGTTTATCTGGAAATGTCCTAATTCCACCTTCACATTTGACAGACAGTTTTGCTGGATATATGATTCTTGGCTGGCAATTTTTTTCCCTCAACTTTTTGTATAATTCATCTCATTACCTTCTTGCCTGCATGGTTTCCTCAGAGTAGTCTGAGCTTATTCTTATTGACTTTCCTTTGTAGGTAACTTTTCGTTTATCCCTAGCTGCACTTAAAATTCTCTCTTTATCTTTGGTTTTGGCAAGTTTGATTATAATATGTCTTGGTGACTTTCTTTTTAAAATCCAGCTTATGTGGAGTTCAGTGAGCATCTTGGATAGACATCTTCTCACCTTTCATGATATCAGGGAAGTTTTCTGCCAACAAATACTCAACAATTCTCTCTGTATTTACTGTTATCCCTCCCTGTTCTGGTACTCCAATCGCTCGTCAGTTATTTCTCTTGATAGGGTCACACATGATTCCTAAGGTTTCTTCATTTTTTTAAATTCTTTTATCTGATTTTTCTTGAAATACATTGGTGCCAAGTGCTTTATCTTCAAGTTCAGAAATTCTGCCTTCCACTTGCTCAATTCTGCTCTGCTGACTTTCCACTGAGTTGTCTACTTCTGTAATTTTATTGTCAGTCTTCTGAATTTCTGATTCCTGTCTGCCTATGGATTTTTCCAGCTTGTTAAATTTTTCATTATGTTCTTAAATAACCTTTTCAGTTTCTTTAACTGCTTTATCTGTGTGTTCCTTGGCTTGTTCTTCATATTGGCTGATCTTCCTGATCTCGGTCCTGATGTCTTGAAAAGTTTTTTTTTATCTTTTGTATTCTGCCTCTGGTAATTCCAGGAAGACACCTTCATCCAGAAGATTCCTTGATTCTTTGTTTTGAGAGCTTGTTGAAGTGATCATGGCCTGCTTCTTTATGTGATATGATATCGACTGTTGTCTCTGAGCCATCTATAAGTTATTGTATTAGTTCATTTTATATTTGCTTACTATGTCATAGCTTCTTGCTTTGTTTTGTTTTCATATTCCCAAATGAGTTGCTTGAGTGCACTAGTTTGATTTTTTTCACCTTTGGAGCTCTGACGTCCTGTCCGCAGATGGCTAGAGCTGTTATCAGGTATATCAGTCTAGGAGTCCACTCACTTTTCTTGTATGAATTCAGCTCAGGTGTCCAGGTAACTGATCATCAAGTGTGGTACAGGCTCTGTCCTACAGTCTTAGAGGGGCAGGGATGATTGGTGTAGGTAACGTTATCTGGTTGCAGCAGGGGGTCACACTCTGAACAAGCAGAGCACTGAGAATTGTCCCCCAAGTGTTTCTGAGGAAAGCATGTCCCTGTTCCCTAGAGTGTACAGGTGGGTGTGTTCTGCAGATGGACCATGGGCAGCCAATGTTTTTGGTTGTAAGGAATGGGAGGTACCAGTTATCCTGGGACCCCTGTCATGGGTGGCTGGGTGACCTGAGTGGAGCCACCAGTCCTTCGGCCCCTGATGTGGGTAGGTGAAGATCCTGTTTAATAGGCAATGTCAAACATCAAAACACCCACCTCTCCATAGCACAGCTGAAACAGTTGGAGTCTGCCAACAAGGGCCTATTCTCCTGGAATAGGCCCACACAGGTCCATGCAGAGGGGAAAGGACTCAAAGTCTATGGACACCTGGACAGGAGCCACTTCTTTCCTGAGCTCCCCTGGTCAGTGGAGCTGGCAAATTATCTTTTCCCCTAATTGCAAATTTATGCCTTCTCCAAGGCCAGGAGGATGGCTCTAGGCACTCAACAGGGCCTATTTCAGGCCCAGAGAAATCATCCGCTGAAGCTGATTTGGGAGCGAGGTGCGCTATAAAATATACACAAGTACTTAGCTTTTGCCAAGAGGGGCCGTTCTTCCCTGGTTCCTGAGGTGTGAATAGGGTGCACAGCTGGCTGCTTCTCCCCGAGGAAACTGTGGCCGAATGCTAGTACCAGCCTCTCGCAACGGTTCCTTGGAATGGTGCCTGAGGGCTCCCAGTTATTTGGGTCCAGTAACTTCTCTCTGCTTCTGCACTGACTGTTCCTCCCCCTGCCCCTCAGTTTGTTTTCTTACCTTGCCTTTGATGTTCAGGGTTCCTAGTTTGTTATAAATATACTTGTTTGACTTGTTTTTTTCAGGTCTTTCTTGTAAGAGGGCTTGCCTGAAGCACCTGTCTATTCTGCCATCTTGGCCCCGCCCCCCCAGTATAGAATTATTGGTTGACAGTTTTTTTCTTTAAAAAATTTAAAATATGTACTTCCACTACATTCTGGCCTCCACGGTTTCTGAGGAAAAACTGGAAATTAATTTTATTGAGAATCTCTTGTATAGGACCATTTGGTTCTTTCTTGCTGTTTTCAAAATTCTCTATCTTTGGTTTTCAAGAGCTTGATTATAATGTGTCTCAGCATGGATCTCTTTGAGTTTATCCTACTTGGAGTCTATTGAGCTTCTGGGATATATAGAGTCATTCCTTTTTCTAAAAATTTGGTAAGTTCTGTCATTATTTCTTTAAATATTTTTTCTATCTCTTTCTTTTTTGTTCTTTTTCTCCTGCTGGGACTCCCATAAAGCATATGTTGGTCTAGTTGGTGGTGTTCCACAAGTTCTTTTGGCCCTGCTCACTTTTCTTTATTCTTCTTACTTTTTGCTCCTTAGATTCAATAATTTCACGTGTCCTATCTTTAAGTTTGCAGATTCTTTCTTCTGCCAGATCAAGCCTGCTTTGTACTCCTCCAGTAAATTTCTCATTTTAGTTCTTTTAATTTTCAGCCCAGTATTTCTGTTTTTTTTTTTTTTGATAATTTCTATCTCTACCGATATTCTCAAGTTGTTCATGCATTGTTTTCCCAATTTACTTTAGTTCTTGTTTCTGTTTTCCTTCAGAACTTTGAGCGTACTTGATTTTGTTGTGTTTAAAGTCTTTGTCTAGCAAGCCCATTATCTGGGTTTCCACAGGGACAGTTTCTGTCAATTAATTTTGTTCTTTTAAATGGGCTATCCTTTCATGTGTTTTTCTATACCTTGTGACTTTTTTTTTTTGCTGTAGCTGTAACTGGAACATTTGTTACAGTTACGACTACATGTGATAGCTCTGGAAATCAGATTATTTCTCTCCCCCAGGATATGCTGTTTTTAATTTCTTGTCGTTGTGTGTTTGTTTAGTGACTGCTCCTAATTATTTTTGCAAAAATTGCCTTCTTGGACGTGTGTGAACACTAAAGTCTCTGTTCCTTAGCTTGTGTTCAGACAGAAATTTCTTCGAATACTTGAGAAAAACAAACACAAAATTTTACCACTCTTTAAAAATTTGTTCTTTGCTGGGACATTCTTTCAACACTTAGCCAGGCTTGCATTGACCCTAGAGATCAGCTTGAGGTGAAAGCCTAGGGCCTTCTCAGGTAATTCTGAGCGTGCATCTTGTGCTGAGCATACGTGTGGCTTTCTCAGTTCTGCCATATACAAGGTGCTTTTGAAAGTCTTAATTCCCAAAAGAAACTCTCTTCTTGGTTTCTTCTTCCAGTTTTTAGGACTATCATGTACCTGAGCTGCACTGTTTAGCTGCAGGTGGCTATGGCCTCAGGACATTGCCTTCTGCCTCTCAGCCGTGAGTGAGCTCTGAGACAAGCCCATCTGAGATAAGCACTTTGCTTCAGTCCTTCAGGAGCCCCCAGACAGGTTGGAACAGATACGCACAATAATATGTGCATTAAGTTTGCTCTGTTCTGCCTAGATCCAGAGACCAGGCTCCCATTGTGGTAGTACAGGCTGCCACCACTTTAAGAGGGCTGGTGAGCTGAGGAGAGGGTGGAATGCAGGTGAGTAGAAAACCAAAGCTTTCCTATTGTTCACAGATGGTGTTTTTCTTGATTCAGCATTCCCTTCATTGTTGTAACACTTTCATTGGTTTTCAGAGTCCTAACAAAGTTGGTTGTGTCAGTTTCTGCTTTCATTAATTAAAAAAAATTTTGGTGTTTTTGTCGGGGGATGGAAGTTGCTCATGGTGCCATCTTGCTCCCAACTTTACCTCAAGATATTTTGGTAAATGAAATCGACAAAACTCTCATCAGTCTTGCTGTTCAAATGTATTCTAAAAGAACACAAGGGAGGTTGGTTTTTGCTATTGTATCTGGGAATCTAATGCCTGACCTTTGAACAGAATTCCTTTCTTGGTGTGGCTGTGGCAGATAAGGAAGTGGCTTAGCTATGAAGACTTGATAAAGTAAAATTCCACATTGGGCTTCAAACACACTGAACAAAAGGATAGTTCCCACCAGGATCCTCCCAGGAACTACCTGCTGCTGCTCCCTGACTGACTTAGAGACAGAGTATCCTCCTAGGCTGCTGCTGTTCGTTGCTGTAGAGTCTGCTCCAACTCATGGTGACCTTGTGTATAACAGAGTGGAATGTTGCCCGGTTCTGTGTCATCTTTAAGATCATTGGTATTTTTCTGATTTCATTGTTTTGGCTATTTTGTCAGTCCATTGCATTGAGGGTTTCCTTTGTCTTTGCTGACCCTCCACTTCATCAAACATGGTGTCCTTTTTTAGTGATTGGTCAGAAATGAAGTCTAAGTTTTGCTATCCTTGCTTCTTAGGAACATTCTGGTTGTAATTTCTTCTAAGATTGATTTGTTCATTCTTCTGGCAGTCAACAGCAAATTTAATATTCTTTCCCAACACTACAATTCAAACATATCAATTATTCTTCTGTCTTCCTTTTTTATTGTCCAGCTTTTGCATGCATATGAGGCAGTTGAAAAGACCGTGGCTTGGGCCAGGCACACCTTAGTCATCAAAGTGACATCTTTGCTTTTTAAAATTTTACAGGGGTCTTTTGCAGTGGGATTAAACACATGAATGCCTGGGACCTGGGGCAACCCTGCCTGGCACAGGCGAACCCATGGTAAACATGTGGTTTTTGCCTCTCACTGAGAGTGTCAATAGTAATGTCTCCCAGTGAGCCCTGGAGGCTGCCTAGCTATATGTTCTTATTCTGTATTCACCAGAAATCAAGGAGGAAGATCCAGGGGGAAAGCAGGTGTTTCTAGCTTCTCTATTTTTCAGTTGGAGGAGAGGCCAGGGTTGGGCTACCTTGTTGGTGGGAGATGATTTGGTTGCAGGGCTGTCCTCTTGCTGGGAAGCCATGCTTCCTTTTACTAAAGGTTAGTATGAAAGTACATCATTTATCGCTTTATTTATTTGCCTTCTTTCCAGGCTTAGTGCCCTGACCAGTGACAGTGGTGATTGTGGTCTTGCAGCCTTGTCAATGGGAACCATTGTGTGCTGGCTTGCTGCCACCCACCCCCGACTATGAAGTTCACTCTGCTGCACCATCGATGGACTTGGGAGAATTTTGCACTGATGCTGGGCATCCCATATTGGAGCTTTTTGCAATAGAGGCTTCTTTACAAAGATGCAACCGAAGGTGGATATGAAGCTATGTAAAAATTGCTGAGTTGTAATATCAGAATTTGTGTTTTCTGCTGACTTATGAGCTTTTGTTCAGAACATTTCATGTAATGCATAGTACAGCTTGGAAAAGAAGTTATAGGATGCATTCCTTGACACAGAGCAGTGTTAGTGACAAAGACAAACTTGGAGATACCATAGGCTGAGAATTTGGGTAGCTGCCTCATAGCCCAGACTTGTGTCATTTGAGGCTCCACGGGAGCCTGGTCTTGTACTGCAAGTTGAGAGAAGCCTGGGTAAGGCTTCCTCTCTTCCCCTGTATGGCTCCAGGCCCTTCCAATCCTCCCCACCAAGGTGCTCTCTCGAAAGAACGATGATCCGAGGTCAAAACTTTTATGTAGAACAAGGTATAAAAACAAAGCTGTGGAGAGAACTACAGATGCAAATTTAAATAAAAACAAAAAGTTCTGTTATAACAGTTTTTATTCAAAAACGCTTAAAAGAAGATTAACCCTTTGAAATCAAAAGAAAAACAAATTCAGTCAATAAGAAAACAAGCTAAGGGCAGTCTGATGTAGGGTGAAGAAAAATGAACACTTATTGCATTACCTCCTTTCAAGGACTCACAACAAGGTACCACCACCCTCATTTTGCAGATGAGGGAACTGATGCTTGAGGAACTCAAGTTCCAGGCAGTCCCCTGCATCTTTCTCACTGCATGCCCCATGCTGTTTTTACTATTCCGAGGTAAATACAGAAATGCTGATGGGTGGCTTCCTGGACTCTGATGAAAGCCGTGAGGATATTCCATGCAGCACACGAGCTCCCAAGAGTCACAGGTAGTGCAGACTCAGATACATCACTTTGTAAACTGCCATTCTCTGCCATCACGTTAAGAAGACAGCTTCTCTAGAGTGAAGGATGCTGTCCAAATTCATGAGATTAGTTTCTTTTGACCAGCTCCATCTTTTACACGAAACTGGGGAACTGGGTTTCAGGGCCCTGTGGATCTCACTGAGCCAGGTTGTTGGATATCCATCCAGACTGTTGCTGCTGAGTCCTTTTCATTATTCTCTCCCCAAGGCCCCCGGGGACATTATGCTTTGAAATATTTACTAGATAAATAATTAGTTTTCTGTGTTAAAACTACTAATTGAGCCTTTGAGCAGCACGGGATTATAAGTTGTTCCACACAAATTTGACAGAATTTCAAAACAGAAGCACTATTTTAGACAACATTGTTGATGGAAAAGGTATACTTTCTATTGGGCTTTTTGAAAAATTAAAAATAACATGTAGATGCCTTTTTACCGCCTTTCTGGTCCCCAAGCTGCCCAGAGGCTGTCTATTTCATGTGTGTTTTTGTGTGACTCATGGCAACCTTACACGTAATAGAATGAAATGTTGCCCAGTCCTGCACCACCTTCATGATCATTACTATGTTTAGCCCATTGTTGTGGCTATAGTGTCAGTCCCTCACACGGAGGGTTTCACTCAATTTTGTTGACCCTCCACTTTACCAAACACTATGTCCTTTTATGCTAGTGTCTTAGCCTGGGTTCTCTAGAGAAGCAAACCAGTGAAGTGTATAAATATATATATGCAGAGATTTATATCAAGGAAATGGCTCACACAGCTGTAAAGGCTAAAAAGTCCCAAGTCCGTGGGTCAGGCTAGAGGCTTTTCCTGACTCACATAATGGCAGGAACTGGTGAAACCAAGATCAGCAAGTCAGACAGCAAGCCTCTGGCTCACAGGCTGTGGAGGCTAATGAATCCCAAGATTGGCAGGTGTAAGCTACTAGCTCAAGTCCCAAGAACCAGAGGTCAGATGAACAGGAGCCAGCTGCAGGGTCCAGAGCGAGCAAAAGCCAGCAAGCTTTGCCAGAAAGTCCATATATATTGGATACAGGCCACATCCCAAAGGAAACTCCCTTTCAACCGATTGCCTGCTCATAACAGATCTCATTACAGAGGTAATTACATCCGGTCTCATTATGGAAGGGATTATATCATTACACAGTTGCCAAACTACACCGTGACTGCCAAAACACTTGAGAATCATGGCCCAGCCAAGTTGACATGCAACCTTAATCATCACAGTTAGGAAAGGCAAAATCAGAGAAAAATTAAGAGCAGAGAAGTACACATATCTCTTACTTAATCACTTTAATTCATCCCTAAAAACCCTGCCACTAAGGGAAAGCTGTTCAATGAAAAAATATTTTCATAGATTTTAATGGTAAAAATTATGAGGCATTCTATCCTAACTCAAGTGATCAAACCAATTTCACAGATAGAAAAGCATACCAATTGAATAATGAAAATAAGTTTCTATAAGTAATAAACAATCATTTGAGAGCAAATGAATAGGATTTGTACATTAAATGCAGTTTATGAAGCTTTATTGTCCTTATCAAAGGAGAAAGGGAAGACCTGATGTGGGAGGTGGATGGAGGGTTGAAGAGAGCTGGGAGGAATCGTGTGTGGAAGTGCAGTCTTCCTTGTCCATCATTTTCTTCAAAAATTTTTCAGTAATTTTGGCTTACAGTTACCTTGCTCTCAAACTGCACTTACAAAGATGGTTATGGCACAGAAAAACACTTTAAAGCAAGGTAAAGGGTAAACACCAGAGCATTTCAAAACGGGTGGGACTAGTACAAAGCACTCAACAAACAAGGAGTCATGGGAGATTCTGCCTCTTGGTCGCCCTCACTTGGTGTTCATACAAATGGCACAGTGTTTGGTTTCATACAACATGGCACACCATCCACATTTGTCTTGGGTGATGTTCTCTGCCTGGAAACTGGTGTGGATAAAATTGCTTGAAACCGCAATATCGAAATATCACTTATTGCCATGTATTAATTTAGTGTGTTTTGAGACCAAAAAATCATTATACGAACAAACAAAAAAATCATTATTTGGAAGGTGGTCTGACTTTCGAAGAGCCGTAACTGAACAGTGTGAGTATGGCAAGTCTGTATGTGGATGAGTGTCCCTGTGGAAGTGGCAGAGAGGGGGTGAATGTGAAGGTGGAATTTACTGAGTGCCATCAGGGGGTAATGCTGAAGTAGGGGCTCCTGGACTTGGGTTTCTAACTCCAACTGAAGGTGACAGACCCTCATTTTCTACCAAGCTGTGCTTATCTTTAAATATATGTCAGTTACACCTTGGAGTCTCTGGCAGGTGCAAAGGAATTATGTGCTCAGCTGCTAACCAAAAGGTTGAAGGTTCAAGTCTACCCAGCAATGGTTCAGTAGAAAGGCCTGGCAATTTACTTCTGAAAAACCAGCCACTGAAAACTCTAGGGGGCACAGTTGTACTCTGATGCACATGGGGTTGCTGGGAGTCAGAAGTGATTCCGCAGTAGTGGTTAAGTTTTACCTTCTGAGCCCTGCCATGCTTGTAATTAGCTGGTTTTCCTTGGTCAGCAGCAAGTTCAAATTTCATCTGTGCCTACCTTAAGGATGGCAGGGTCTCATAACAGGCTACTCAGTATTTCAACTTCCTGCTTACTCCTCGAATTAGTGTTCCATTTTTCAGTCTTCCTGACTTCCTTATCGTTGTGTTTATCCCATTATACTCAATATATTTCTTGAAACCTCTTCAATTCTTTTTGGGATAAGGCTCAGAATATGAGAGGTAGAAATATTTTGTTGCTTGTTTGCATTTACAAAAACGTAAAAAGAAAATAAAAAGGTAAAAACAAAATGTTTTATTCTTTTTTTTTTTGGTTTGGAGGTTTCCATCTGATTTCTTTTAAAGAACAGCCCCCATTTTTTTTTTTTTTAAATCACCTCATGTATTTTTTCACCCAACGTTTGACCAACTATTCAATGATGACATAATAAAGAATTAGGAACAAGCTTTCTTAAAGTTCATAAATTGGAACTATATGAACAAATGTGTGAGGAGCAGGATATAGAGGTCAAAAAGGAAGGGAAAACCATGCTCTCCATGAAAACTCACTCTCCTTGGCTCACATGTCCTAGAAGGGCTGTGAGGAGGGGTGAGAGAAGGATTCTAGACTGTCCAATTTGAGACGCTTGTCAAGACCTGAGATTGCCTGACAGAAACAATTAGATGGTCATCTCGAATTTGATCTCTAGTGGCTTATTCATTCAAGTGGATATGCCAGGTAGAAAACAACTGGCTGGGGTTGTGGTTCTCAAACTGAAGATGCATGAGAATCCTGTGGAGGGCTTGTTACTACACAGACCACTGGGAGACCTTCAGAGGTTCCGACTTGCAGGGGCTTGGTGGGGCTGGATAATTTGCAATTATAACAAGTTTCCTAGCGAGGCTGCTACTGCTAGTCTGGGGACCTGACTTGGAGAACTGCTAGTCTGGTGTGTTGCTGTGCAGGACCATAGGACTCATTACAGAACACCTCCTACTCTGAGTGTGTTTTCAGCCTCCTGACACAAGTGGGTGGACCCAGCAGGGATAGTTGTCCCTGCAGCCCTCTCAAAAGAATGCCTCTGCACCCAACACAAGCAAACGAGAAAAGCAGTGTTTAAAAAAAAAAGAAAGTTATGCAAAGATGAGAATTCAACTGTGAAAACAGGTAACACTGACCCAACCTTAGTCAGAAGTCTGCTTCTAGAGAGAAAACTTTACATCAATTAGGAGAAGTCAGTATTGCCCACCCATCTGGCAGTTTGTCATACCGCGGTGGTGGCTTGCATGGTGCTATGATATTGGAAACCATGCTACTGGTATTTCAGCCAGCAGGGTCACCCTGGTGGACAGGTTTCAGTAGAGTTTCCAGACTAAGATAGACTAGGAAGAAAGGCTTTGTCTTAGTTTTCTAATGCTGCTATAACAGAAATACCACAAGCGAATGGCTTCAACAAACAGAAGTTTACTCTCTCACAGTCTAGTTGGCTAGAAGTCCAAATTCAGGGTGTCAGCTCCAGGGGAAGGCTTCCTCTCTCTGTTGGCTCTGGAGGAAGGTCCTTGCCATCATCTTCTCTTGGTCTGGGAGCTCTCCGTGTAGGAACCCTTGTTATGCTCCTGGCATTGTTTTCTTGGCTCTCTGCTCACTTCTTTATTTTATATCTCAAAAGAGATTGGTTTAAGACAATCTAACTTTGTAGATTGAGTTCTGGCTCATTAACATAACTGCCACTAATCCCATCTCATTGAAATCGTGGAGATAGGATTTAAAACACATAGGAAAAATCACATCAGATGACAGAATGGCGGACAATCACGCAATACTGGGAATCATGGTCTAACCAAATTGATACACATATTTTTGGGGGACATAATTCAATCCATAACAGGCTTGGTGGTCTACTTCTGAAAACTAGCCAGTGAAAACTCTGTGCATCACAGAACATTGTTTGAGACTTCAACTCACTTACTTTGGACATGTCATTAGAGGAATCAGTCGCTAGAGGAGAATGTCCTGTTTGGTGAAGTAGAGGACCAGTGAAGGTGAGGGAAACCCCCTATGAAAACATACCAGTGATGATGAAGATGGCACAGGACCAGGCAATGTTTTGTTCTGTTATACATGGGGTTGCCATGAGTCAGAGTTGACTCTGTGGAAACTAACAACAGCATCAGTTATTGCCTATGGAATGCAATGATGACAGGAAGAAACCATTCACACCTCTGGAATGAGTAGTTAAACATGGTATAAAAAGAAATGAGCAGGAATAGCAAAATGCAGTAGCTTCTGCCAGCTGGCTCCTAGAAGAAGCAGAGTCAATGAAAAGGGGTTTGGAGAGGGAGACCACACCCTGCATGCAGCAAGAAAAATTCTAGCTGCATAGGACTGAAGCCTGGTCAGCTGCATCTGTGTCTACAGGATGGAAGTGTTCTAAAATCTACCCTTGACTGGACTAGTCTGCAGCATTCATTTCCCAATATAGCCAAGAGGTGTGAGTGAGAAAACAAACGTATTCCATTATTCTTGGAATTGACCCAGAACCTGGGACCACGAATGGTGATCTATTCTAGGGCAGCAACTCCAGTTGCCCCTGCCTTCCATTTTATTTTACCAACGTCTGCCATTTTTTCCCCCAGTAGAATATGCAATATTTCCCCTGAACTATGTACTACTCTGCCTTCCTTGGAGAATTGTGGGTTGTTCTGACTTCCTCAGAGCTCCTGGGAATAAGTTCCTAGAATACTGAAGGGAAAGGTAGGAAGGAGTTGAGAAATCACAAAGACAGATGAAGAAATGCGATGCGTCATACAGAAAGGAGAAATCTCATTTCAAGTTGTGCCCTTCACTTTGACCTCTGAAGTCTTACTCACTCACATGTATCTGGCAAAGCAAACCTGTTGAGTGGGGGAATAGCTGTCTTCCAAGCATCTCTGCAGTACGAAAATTGTCATATGGTAAGGATTGCTCTTATACCATGCCATTACTGGAGGACAGAGACAGTGCTGACTGGAGGACTGCCTTTATTTAGTTCCAACAGAGGAAAAGCTTTCTCAGGGGATAGCTCTCTCACCAACAGTGCAACAGATGATCTTGAAACATGGTGCACTCTCATCTCAGCGATATTCAGATGGTCACCACTGGCTAGGTGTTTTGGTAAGGGAATTCCTTCTAATGATGAAAGATAGAACTAAATGACCTCAAAGTTCTTTCTAACTGATTTCAAAATTTGATTCTATACAAGTATCTACACTTACACAAAAATAAACCATTGAAACAATTATTTTAATAAAAAAAATTGAGACTATGAACATCACAAATGATGATGAACCCCCCCAAAAAAACAAAAACAAAAAACCATTGCTGTCAAGTCAATCCCAACTCACAGGACAGAGTAGAACTGCTGCATAGGATTTCCAAGGCTGTAATCTTTACAGAAGCAGACTGCCATATCTTTCTCCTGTGGAGTACCCGGTGGGTTCAAACTGCTGAACTTTCCATTAGCAGACGAGTGCTTAACTACTGTGCCACCAGTCAAAACCCAAACCCATTGTCGTTGAGTTGATTCTGATTCATAGTGACCCTATAGGACCATAAGGTTTCCAAGGTGGGTTCGAACTGCTGACCTTTTGGTTAGCAGCCTCAGCTCTTAACTACTGTGCCACCAGAGCTCCTTTAAATGGTGATGAAGGCCTAAAATATGTTTGAGAAACAATGAAAATATAACACTCAAGATACATACATACATACATGTATATATAGTCATTTAGAGTATCTAAATGGAGACTATTCACCTTCCTGGGGGTATTGTCCAAGTGAAAGTAACTCCCCATAGGTACCTAAAGTTTCAATACAGAGTGTATTCTATTCTTAGTTGGTTTTCTGGGAAAATTATTGTTTTCATTCTAAAGTTGCAATATTTTAAAGCGTAGTATTTTATTGCAACTTGTGGCTAAAAGTTTATTCCGTGGGAAAGAATTTCTGACTTTATCATTAGAATCAATGCAGAAATGTGGTTTAATTTATTGAAATGCACGTTTCGGGCATTTCAGAGCAAAGTTAATCACAAAAGCCAGTTGCAGAATTCCTGTATTTCAGCATCAGCACCTGGAAACAATCTTACAGATGTCAAGTATTTCACCCCTGGGACAGCAGCTTGGATGGCCGTATTGTGTACCCCCTCGGCAATGTGGGCTGTACAACCCACTCACTTCATATATGAATAATTTCCCACCCCTTACAAAATAGCAAGGATAAACTTTTTTTTCCCAGATAATTTTGTGGGCCTTTGTTGGCTGTCCTCTTTGTTGGAGGAAGGAGATGATTTAGAAAAAATGAGTAAAAGTAATCCATTCAGAGACTCTAGAACACTCCAAATTAATGCTCCCTCAGCCTGGCAACTACATGTTCAGGATATGTCGGTAATTCTGACAGGAAAAGCCCATCAAAAACCCTTCTAGATTAAGGACAGAGCTGGGAGACCTATGACCACCCAACTACGTGGGGGTGTAACACTCCTCTCACCAGCCATGATTGTCACAGAGGCTATTTGTTCGTCTGCGTCAGTCCAGGCACATAAGGAACTCAAAGGAGGGGTTAAGGAAGTTCTTGCAGGTCACATCCAGAAACACAGGAGTGACACCCAGGACCATTCTCCACACTCACACCCCCTTGTCGTTTCCCAGCCTCCTCCCCGTAGGGTCTCATATCACGAACTACAGAAGACAGTGTGTGGGTTTTGTCTGACGATTAAAAAGTTTCAGCCCTCACCAAACCCTTGATGACAGAAGGAATGAATTCCTTCAAGGTCAATTTCTGCCAAAAAATGTGACAATTTCTGGTATGTATTGCTAAGTCTCCTCCAGAAAGCTGGTTCCAATTTATAATTCCACCAGCATACTTAAGAACTATGCAGGGCTACAAGGTCTTGCATGGATCTTGAACCTGGCTCTGGTAAGCTGTCTCATGCCACAGCACGAGTCTTAGTCTCAGGTCCAAGTCATCATCTATTTTAGCTCTTGGTTACTCCATGGATCAAATATTAACTCAATGACTAATTCACTCATTCCCAACCACCTCTTTTGAGGGAATTACTAAATTCCTTGGGAGGAACCAACTTCTCTTAAGGAGTGCCATGACCTACCTCATGGCTCTGGAACTAAATGATCACATCATGCTAGTCAACTCTGGGCCAGTTGGCTGCCCATGTGCTTCTCATGAACAGCATGTGCTAGGTGTATTTGGATATACTTTCTGCTTTCATTTTTCACTGCAGCCCAGAGAGAAGGTTACTATATTTCCTATTTTACGGGTGGAAGACCTGATTTTCAAGCCGTATAACTAATAATAAGCAAACCAGGATTTGAATTTACCATCTTTTATTCATTTACTAATTCATTCTATGAATATTTATTGCAACCCTGAAATGTGCAAAGTGCTGTGCTCAGTGCTGAGAATGCAATTCTGAACAAAATAATAATCACTGTTTCTGACCTTGTGGAGTTCACATTGTAGTGGGGAGGAGCGATGTTTAACAAATAATTACATGATAGACATTTAGTTACTGCTGTGATAAAAGCAACAAAGGAGAAATACAGAAAGCTTTAGAACATGAAACAGGGCTTGTGAACTATATAGGGTCCCTATGAGTAGGAACTGACTCAATGGCAATGGGTTTGGTTTTGGTTTTTTTGGGAACTATTATGGGTGCTTTAGGAAGCCTTGGCGAGAGGGACGTATGGAGGGAAACTGAGGTACTCCAGCAGTCTGTCAGCACGCAGCCCCCAGACATGACTGAGGGGTCTTCATAGACCTCCCAGCCCAACTCATCTACCATACATGATGTCAAGACCAGCAGGAGAACTGCCCATTCAACCCACCATGAGAAATACAAATTGTTTTAAGCCACTAAGCTTTGAGGTGGTTTTATACACAAGTATAGAAAAGTGAAATAGAATCCAATGGCTAAACAGAAAATTAACATCTTATATTCTTGCCTATGGTCACTTGGACTGAAGTGCTCATTAAAGTAAAAATTTTTTGACCAACTTGTCGCCATTACAAAACAGAATATTAGTAATTCAGGGTCTCTAGGTCTCTGGGTGTAGACTAACTGCTTTTATTAGCACTGGACAGATTACAGAATGAGACAAGTCCAAACCTCAATGTATGTCTCCAAATCAGGGTCTTTCTAGGATGCATGTTAAAAGAAACTCTTATGTCTTTTTCTCTTAGGGTTGTTGTTGTTTGCTGCTGTTGAGTAGGTCACTGACTCTTGACAACCCCATGCACGATGGAATGAAACTTCGCCTGGTCCTGCACCATCACCATGCTCAGTTGCAGATCAGACCATTGTGAGCCCAAGGATTTTCACTGGCTGATTTTCAGCAGTAGATTGCCAGGCCTTTTTTCCCACCCTTAGTCTGAAAACTGTAACCTGCTCAGCATCATAGCAACACACAAGCCACCACTGACAAGAAATTGGTGGTAGCTAAAAATCAAAAGCAAAATTTGATCCAGTCTTTCGACACATTATAATAACGATTGGATTTGAAGCCTCACGGGACACCTCCTGCGATCGCTAAGGCATTGGATGTGAAGTAGGAACACTGAACACCAGAATAGAGGTATATGGGAAAATGAAAAGACTCAGAGCATTTGCACCCAGCGACTTGCATGGACACAGCTCCCCTATCTTGCCCTCTTTCTGAAGATGCTGTCCTTTTCTGGCCTGAGAGAATTGCCTTGCAAGAGGGCAGATTTCAGTTATACTCAGACCGTAGGAGATTGAATTTCATGGTAAAATTACAAAGGTAAATTACATATACACACAAATGCTGCAAATTCCATGTCCCCTCCCCTTGAGCCTGGATGGACTGTTGTGACTACCTTGATGGATATAATGTGGCAGAGCTGATGCTGTGTGAATTCCAAGGCTAGGGTTGAAGGGGCCATGCAGCTGCTACTGGAGTCTCTAGGGACACTCACCCCGGAGCTTCAAGTAAGAAGTTCATCTGTCATCTCTCCACCATGGGGACAGAAGACAGAGAAATTGCCAAGAGGTCTCAGCTGATAGAGCTCCCACCTGTTTGAATCATTCTAGGCCAGGAGCAAGATGTGAATAAGAAAGTTTTTAGGATGACCCCAGCTGCAGCTACCATAGGATTGTAACCACAGAAGAGAACCAGGTGAGAACTGTGTAGCGCAGTCAACCCACAGAACCATGAGAGGTGATGAAAACATCTGATTGTATTGTTTTAAGACACTGTTTTGGGGTGGCTTGTTTTGCAGCAGTAGAAAGCTGGAGCACTCATTAACTAGACACATTGCAAGACTCTGTTAGTTTATATTGGGAACTCTTGGAGAACAGGCACATGAGTGGGTGCTGAGGGTGCAGAAAGCAGCAGGTAACCCCGAGGAGGAAGACAGAGGACTCTAACCACCAGACACTGAAGCCTGGCTCCCGAGAGCAGTGCCAGTGTGTGCTCTCCAAAGCAAAGGATGATTTGCCGGCTCTTGCAGCCCAATCACTAAGAAGAAAAAACAATTTGGTCAGGCTTCTTTAAAATGTGGTGGCAACGTACACCAAGTTTGGGTGTATGTAATGTATGGGTTGACCCGGAGAGTGCCAGCTGTGAATAGGTTCGGAAAAACAGGAAGTTCTCCAGCTGGTCCAGGTGACAAGGCCAGCAGCTCTCCCACGAACCTATAAGGCTCCCCCTGTCCATGGGGCTTAGGAGTCATCATAGCCAGGAACATTTTCCCTTAGCATGTTGTGAGGACCTGGGCAGAGACTGTGCACCTCCCCCCAGACACTATGGTAGGCAGAATTCTAAGATAACCCCCATGAGCCACAGCCCAGTATAGCCAGCTCCCTACCCTTGAGGGGGTGGGACCTGCGAACATGATGGGTGGCTCTCCCATAGTCAGGTTATGTTAGATGGTACAGGTGAGGGATTTTGCAGATGTGATTGATGAAGAATATTGAATGTACCATGGACTGCTTGAAGAATGAACAAGTCTGTCTTGGAAGAAGTATAGTCAGAGTGTTCCTTGGAAATGAAGATGGCAAGACTTCTTCTCACATACTTTGGACATGTTATCAGGAGGGACCGTTCCCGGAGAAGGAACAAGGTAGAGGTAGAGGGTCAGTGAAAAAGGAGAAGACTGTCAATGAGATGGATTGACACAGTGGCTGCAACAATGGGCTCAAACATAGCAAGGACTGTGGGGATGGCTCAGGATTGGGCAGTAAACACTGCCCATTCTGTTGTACATGGGGTTGCTATGAGCCGGAACTGAACAACAACAGCAACAACAACAATCAAGTGCCTGAATCAGTTGGTCTTGAGATAATTAAAAGGGAGATTGAACTGTGTGGGCCTGGATTAATCAGGCAAGCCCTTTAAAAGAGGGGCTCTGACAGTCCTTGAAGAAGCAAGCTACCATGAGTTCTGGAGCTGCAAGGATCGGAATTCTGCCAACAACCCCATGATCTTGGAAGAGGTCCCCTAGCCTTATAGGAGATCCCAGCCCTGGTTGACATACAATTTATTGACAGCAATTACAATAATTGGCTGTGCAACCCACCTTAATCAGTGCAATATTTCCATCACTGTTAACTCCTTCTTCCCCCCTGCCCCCCCACCCCTGGTAACCACTAATAAACTTTGTTCTCTGTACAGTTGCTTTTTCTTATCTTTTTATAAAAGTGAGCTCATACAATATTTGTCCTTTTGTGATTGGCTTATTTTACTTCAAGCTCCATCCATATTATAGCATGTATCAAGACTTTGTTTCTCCTGCTGGCTGAGCAGTATTCCATTATACGTATGTACCACATTTTGTCTATCCATTCATCTGTTGATGGGCATTTTGGCTATTGTGAATAGTGCTGCAATGAACATTGGTGTACGAGTCTCCGTTTGAGTCTCTGCTTTTAAGTCTTTTGGTTGTATACCCAGGCGTGGAATTGCTGGTGTATATGGTAGTTCTATTTTTAGTTTTTTTGAGGAAACGTAGTTCTATTTTTAGTTTTTTTGAGGAAACGCCACACTGTTTTCCACAATGGCTGTACAATTTTCCATTCCTATTAGCAGTGGATAAGGATTCCAAATTCCCCACATCCTTGTCAACATTTGTTTTTTTCTGTTATTTTTGTCTTAACCATTCCAGTGGGAGTGAAATGGTATGTCAATGTGGGTTTGATTTGCATCTTTCTGATGAATAAAGATGCTGAACATCTTTTCATGTATTTGGTGGTCATTTGAATGTCGTCTTTGGTGAAATGTCTATTCAAGTCCTTTGCCAATTTTATGACCGCGTTTTTTTTTTTTGTTGTTAAGTTGTCGAAGTTTTATATATATTTTGGTTATTAGATTCTTACCAGATATATGGTTTCTGAGGATTCTCTCAGGTGTAGCTTATCTTTTCACTTTTTTGGTAAAGTCTTTCGATGAACAAAAGTTTTTAATTTTTATAAGGTCTCATTTATTTATTTTGTATTTTGCTGTTTGCATTTTTGTTATTATTAGATAATCCGTGATTAAAAGCTAGGCCTGCCAGCATTGCACCTGATTTTTCTTCTAAGAATTTTATGATTTTAATTTGCACATTTAGGTCTTTAATTCATTTTGAATTTGTTTTTGTGTATGGTGTGAAGCATGGATTCTGTTTCAGTTTTCTACATGTGGAAATCCAATTTTCCTGGCACCATTTATTGAAGAGACTCTTCTTTCCCCATAAAGTGGACTTAGCATCCTTGTGAAAATTCAGTTAACCATAGATGTACGGGTTTATATCTGGACTCTCAATTCTATTCCATTGGTCTATACATCTATTATTATACAAGTACCAGGCTGTTTTGATTACTGTTGCTATACAGTATTTCTTCAAATCAGGAAGTGTGAGTTCCCCTACTTTGTTCTTCCCTTTCAACATTGCTTTAGCTGTTCAGGACCTCTTGACATTCCATATAAATTTGAGGATTGGTTTTTCTATTTCTGTAAAGAAGGCTGTTGGAATTTTGATCAGAATTACATAGAATTTATAGATCATTTTGGGTAGAGTTGACAGCTTAACGATATTAAGTCTTCCGATCCATGGACATGGAGCATCTTTCCATTTATTTAAGTCTTCTTTAATCTCTTTCAGCACTGTTTTATAGCTTCCACTGTATAAGTCCTTCACGTCCCCGGTTAGATTTATTCCTAGGTATTTTATTCTCTTAGCTGCTTTTAGAAATAGAATTGTTTCCCTAATTTCCCTTTCAGATTTCTCATTGTTGGTGTGTAGAAACCCATCTGATTTTTGTTTGTTGACCTTGTAGTCTGCAACTTTGCTAAATTCCTCTATTAGCTCTAAAAGTTTTCTTGTGGCCGGGCAGACATCTTTTTTTTTTTTTTGATATATTTTTTTCCATCCTTTGAGTTTTACTTTGTTTGTGTCTTTAAGTCTAAGGTGTGTCTCTCTTTTTTTTTTTTTATAACTTTTATTAAACTTCAAGTGAACATTTACAAATCCAATCAGACTGTCACATATAAGTTTACATACATCTCACTCCCTACTCCCATTTACTCTCCCCCTCTTGAGTCAGCCCTTTCAGTCTCTCTTTTCTTGACAATTTTGCCTGCTTCCCTCTCTCTCTATCCTCCCATCCCCCCTCCAGACAAGAGTTGCCAACACAATCTCAAGTGTCCACCTGTTATAATTAGCTCACTCTTCATCAGCATCTCTCTCCCACCTGCTGACCAGTCCCTTTCATGTCTGATGAGTTGTCTTCGGGGATGGTTCCTGTCCTGTGTCAACAGAAGGTCTGGGGAGCATGGCCGCCGGGATTCCTCTAGTCTCAATCAGACCATTAAGTTTGGTCTTTTTATGAGAATTTGGGGTCTGCATCCCACTGATCTCCTGCTCCCTCAGGGGTCCTCTGCTGTGCTCCCCGGGCTGACATCTTGATTGCAGTCTTATGAGATCCTGAGCAGAGGACCCAGCTAAGCCATTCCCAGACCTCTGATTCACAGAAAGGTATTAAATGGGAGCTGTTTTAAACTGCTAAGTTTGTAGGAATTTGTTACGCAGCTACAGATAACTAATACAGCTTCAATTGTCCATGTAGCCTTAGTTGCTCATTAGGAAAGCCACATCACCTTGCTCATCTTGCCTTAAAGACAGGCGTGCGCATCACACTCCACCACTAGACGGGCCTGAGCATATGCTGAAGGCACAATTTCAGACGCATGAGCAGGTCACTTATGTGGCCAGCATGCAACATCACCATCCTTGCTCAAGCACTTGCACTTTAAAGATGAGTCTGCTAATGCAAGTTGGTTGAGTGTAAAAGTTTTAAGCTTAGTTTACAGGTTGTCATGAAGTGCAAGCAGAGGCTGTGGGAATTGGATGAGGGATGACAGTGATTCTCTAGGTGCTCGGTTCACATCTCTGTGACTGCCATCAATATGTAATTGCCTGCAACAACAGTATGAAAACACAGCATATTGGTTAAGCTCAAATTCATGTTTAACTGTCTTGGGGAGTGGGTGGGAGGAAGGTGTGTGTGCATTGGAGGTCAGTTTGTGAAATAACTAAACACTAATCATCCACAGCAGAAATTAATAGACAAGGTCTACTTTTAAAACATGTCCAGAATCTGACCATTTCTTATCACTCCTATAAAAACCAAAAACCCACTGCCTTCGAGTCGATTCTGACTCATAGCGACCCTATAGGAGAGAGTAGAACTTCCCCATAGAGTTCCCAAGGAGCTCCTGGAGGCTTCAAACTGCCGACCTTTTGGTTAGCAGCCGTAGCACTTAACCACTCTGCCACGAGGGTTTCCAATCACCCCTATAGTTACTCTGATATTCCAGCTTCTATCATCATCTCACACCAAGGTATTTGTGTAACGTCCTTCCTTATCTTTTCATTTCCACACTTGTCCCTACAGTCTAGTCTACACACAGAGTGCCCTTTTAAAAATAGGTCTAGTTGTGTCACTTGTCTGCTTAGCACACCTAGATGGCTTTCCATCCCACCCAGAGCAAACAAGAACGTTTTTCCCATGGCTCACAAGGCCCCATGTAACAGGCCTCTGCGATTTTTCTGATCTCACGCTTACTCCTTCCCACACTATCTTCCTCCAGTCACATTGGCCTCCTGGCTATTCTTCAAACAAGCCAAGCACCTTTGCACATCGGTTCCCTTTGTCTGGAACATTGTCTCCCAAGCATCTTCATGGCTGGCCCTCCTTATCTACAGGTCTGTAAGAGAAGCCTTCCCTCCCCCCTCATATAAAACAGCCCGTCTACTCCACAGCACCCATCCCTACCTGATTTGTTATTGGAAAAAAAATTTAGTGCAACACACTTATGAAAATGCTTCTTGGGGGAAGGGTGAGGTTGGCAAACAAACTTAGAAGGTGCCCAGAAGGCATGTGTTATTTACATAAAATATGGTATTTTTTTATTTACCATTTCTGCCTACTCATACATAAGCTCCATGATAATGGTTTGTCTGCTCTGTTCATTCTGCATCTCTACGCTCTGAAAAATGGCAGGCACGTGGTGGTTGTTTAATACATACTTTGAATAAATAAACAAATGTCAAAAGTTGAAAAAATAAAAACTTGAATAAGCATGTTATTTAAACTCACAGAGGTAAAGTAACAGCTGGAAGTGTTTTCTCTAAAGGGTGGGAAGGGCCAGGGAAGGAATTGTTGGTTTTCATTGTAAGTCTATTGCAGCATTTGACTTTTAAACTATGTAATGGGGGAGGGGGAGCCAAGATGGTGGAATAGACAGACACTTTCAGCAAGCCCTCTTATAACAAAGACCTGAAAAAACAAGTGAAACGAGTATATTAATGACGAGCTAGGAGCACTGAACATCAAATGCAAGGTGAGAAAACGAACTGAGGGGCATGAGGAGGAAGAGACGGTTCAGAAGCAGAGAGGAGTTACTGGACCTGAATCGCGGGAAGCCCTCAGGCACCATTCTCAGGAGCTGTGGCAGTGGGCTGGTACTAGCATTGGGCTGCAGTTTCCTCAGGGACTAGCAGCCAGCCACACAGTCTACTCACACTTCCGGAATCAGGGAAGAACGGTGCTCTTGACAAAAGCTTAGTATTGCATACATTTTACCGTGTCCCCCCCCCGCCCACCCCGCTCCCAAGCTGGCTTTAGCAACTGATTTCCCTGGGCCTGAAATAGACCCTGTTGAATGCCTAGAGCCATCCTCCCCATCTTGGAGAGGGAATAAATGTGCATTTGGGGGAAAAGACAATTTGCCAGCTCCACTAACTGGGGAAGCTCAGGACAGAAGCGGCTCCTCTCCAGGCATAAATGGTCCATGGACTTTGAGTGTCTTTCCCCTCTGCATGGACCTGTGTGGGCCTATTTCAGGAGAATAGGCCCCTGTTGGCAGACTCTAACCATTTCAGCTGTGTGGTGGAGAGGTGGGTGTTTGATGTTTGACGTCACTTTGCCCATTAAACAGGGTCCTCACCTACCCACATCAGGGGTCTAAGGACTGGTGGCTCCACTTGGGTCACCCAGCCATCTGCGACAGGGGTCCCAGGATAACTGCTACTTCCCAGTCCTTACAACCAAAAGCATTGGGTGCCCATGGTACATCTGCAGAACTGACCCCCCCGCATGCTCTAGGGACCAGGGACATGCTTTCCTCAGAGACACTTGGGGGATGATTCTCAGCTCCCTGCCTTGTTCAGAGTGTGACCCCCTGCTGCAACCAGATACCAGTACCTACACCAATCACCTCTGCCCCTCCAGGACTGTAGGAAAGAGCCTGTACCACACACTTGATGATCAGCTACCTGGACACCTGAGCTGAATTCATATAAGAAAAGTGATTGGACTTCTAGACTGATACACCTGATAAGAAATCTACCCATCTGGGGACAGAACATCAGAGCTCCAAAGGTGAAAATAATCAAGCTAGCTCACTTGAGCAACCCATTTGGATATATCGAAACAAAACAAAACAAGAAGCTAGGACACAGTAAGCAACCATAAAAGAAACTAATACAATAACTTAAAGGTGGCTCAGAGACAACAGTCAATATCAAGTCACATAAAGAAACAGGCCATGATCATCTCAACAAGCCCTCAAAACAAGAATCAAGGGATCTTCTAAATGAAAGTGCCTTGCTGAAATTACCAGAAGCAGAATACTAAAGATTAATATACATAAACCTTCAAGTCATCAGGAAGGAAATGAGGCAATATGCAGAACAAGCCAAGGAACACACAGATAGAACAATTGAAGAAATTAAAAAGATTATTCAGGAACATAATGAAAAATTTAATAAGCTGGAAAAATCCATAGACAGCAATCAGAAATTCAGAAGATTAACAATAAAATTACAGAAGTAGACAACTCGAAAGAAAGCCAGAGGAGCAGAATAGAGCAAGTGGAAGGCAGAATTTCTGAACTTGAAGATAAATCACTTGGCACTAATACATTTGAAGAAAAATCAGATAAAAGAATTTTTAAAAAATGAAGAAACCTTAAGAATCATGTGGGACTCGATCAAGAGAAATAACCTATGAGTGATTGGAGTACCAGAACAGGGAAGGATAACAGAAAATACAGAGAATTGTTGAAGATTTGTTGGCAGAAAACTTCCCTGATATTGTGAAAGATGAGAAGATATCTATCTAAGATGCACATTGAACTCCAAATAAGGTAGATTTTAAAAGGAAGTCGCCAAGATGTATTATAATCAAACTTGCCAAAACCAAAGATAAAGAGAGAATTTTAAGAGCACCTAGGGATAAACAAAAAGTCACCTACAAAGGAGAGTCAATATGCATAAGCTTGGACTACTCAGCAGAATCAATGCAGACAAGAAGGTAATGGGATGAATTATATAAAAAATCGAAGGAAAAAAAATTGCCAGCCAAGAATCCTATATCCAGCAAAACTGTCTCTCAAATATGAAGGTGAAATGAGAACATTTCCAGATAAACAGAAGTTTAGGGAATTCATAAAACCAAACCAAAACTACAAGAAATATTAAGAGAGCTCTTTTTTTTTTTTTTTTTGGTTAGAAAATCAATAATATCAGGTATCAACCCAAAACTAGAACACTGGGCAAAGCAATCAGAAGTCAACCCAGACAGGGAAATCAAAAAAATAAATCAAGATTAAAAATGCTCAAAACATGGAAACAGCGATGTTATAATGTAAAAGAAAACAACATTAAAACAATAAAGAGAGACTAAGAAATGTAGTCATAGGTCTTTCATATGAAGAGGAAGACAAGGCTATACAAAGAAACAAAAGTTAGGTTTAAATTTAGAAAAATAGGGGTAAATTATAACTAACCGCAAAGGAGACAAACTACCCTACACATCAAAATAAAATACATGAAAATAATAGAGACTCAGCAGAAACAAAATCAACAACAATGAATGTGAAGAAAGGACAATATACAAAGATAATCTACTCAGCACAAAAAATTAAGTGGGAAAAAGAAACTGTCAACAACACATTAAAAAAAGACATAACAATGACAGCACTAAATTCATACCTATCTGTAATTATGCTGAATGTAGAAGGACTACATGCACAAATAAAGAGACAGAGAGTGGCAGAATGGATTAAAAAACTTGATCTGTCTAAACGTTGCCTACAAGACACACACCATAGATACAAAAACAAACTAATACTCAAAGGATGGAAAAAAATATATCAAGCAAACAACAATCAAAAAAGAGCAGGAGTGGCAATTTCAATTTCTGACAAAATAGACTTGAAAGTTAAATCCATCATAAAAGATAAGGAAGGACACTATATAATGATGAAAGGGACAATATACCAAGAAGATATAACCATATTAAATATTTATGTGCCTAATGACAAGGCTGCAAGATACATGAAACAAACACTATCAGCATTGAAAAGTGAGGTAGACAGCTGCATTTAATAATAGGAGACTTCGACACACCACTTTCGGTGAAGGTCAGAACATCCAGAAAGAAGCTCAATAAAGACATGGAAGATCTAAATGCCACAATCAACCAACTTGACCTCATAGACATATATAGAACACTCCACCCAACAGCAACCAAGTATACTTTGTTTTCTAGTGCACATGGAACATTCTCTAGAATAGACCACATATTAGGTCATAAAGCAAGCCTTAGCAGAATCCAAAACATTGAAATATTACAAAGCATCTTCTCTAACCATATGGCCATAAAAGTGGAAATCAATAACAGAAAAAGCAGGGAAAAGAAATCAAACACTTGGAAACTGAATAGCACCCTGCTCAAAAAAGACTGGGTTATAAAAGACATTAAGGATGGAATAAAGAAATTGAGAGAATCCAATGAGAATGAAAACACTTCCTATCAGAACCTTTGGGACACAGTGAAAGCGGTGCTCAGAGGTCAATTTACATCAATAAATGCACACATCCAAAAGGAAGAAAGGGCCAAAATCAAAGATTTATCCCAACAACTTAAGAAATAGAAAGAGAGCAACAAAAGAAACCCTCAGGCACCAGATGAAAACAAATAATAAAAATTAAAGTAGAACTAAATGAAATAGAAAACAGAAAAACAATTGAAAGAATTAACAAGATGAAAAAATCAACCAAACTGATAAACCATTGGCCAAACTGACAAAAGAAAAACAGGACAGGAGGCAAATAACCCAAATTAGAAATGAGATGGGTGATATTACAACAGACCCAACTGAAATTAAAAGAATCATATCACATTACTATGAAAAATTGTACTCCAACAAATTTGAAACAGTAGAAGTGGATGAATTCCTAGAAACACACTACCTACCTAAACTAACACAAACAGAGGTAGAACAACTAAATAGACCCATAACAAAAGAAGAGATTGAAAAGGTAATCAAAAAACTCCCAACAAAAAAAAAAAGCCCTGGTCTGCACGGCTTCACTGCAGAGTTCTACCAAACTTTCAGAGAAGATTTACGCGCCACTAGGTTTTGTTTTGTTTTGTTTTTGTATCCCTCATGAACATAGATGCAAAAATCCTCAAAATTCTAGCCAATAGAATTCAACAACATATCAAAAAAATTATTCACCGTGACAAAGTGGGATTCATGCCAGGTATGCAGGGATGATTCAGCATGAGAAGAACAATTAATGTAACCCATCACATTTTTTAAAAAAAAAAAAATTTTTTTATCACATAAATAAAACAAAAGGCAAGAATCACATGATTTTTATCAATTGATGCAGAAAAGTCATTTAACAAAGTTCAACATCCATTCATGATAAAAACTCTCAGCAAAATAGGAATAGAAGGAAAAATTCCTCAACAATAAAGAGCATTTATACAAAGCCAACATCATCCTAAATGGAGAGAGCCTGATAACATTCTAAATGGGCATCTACTCCCTGGGGACAACATACTAGAGCCTTTACTACTGCAAGGACATGAAAAGAAGGGCTATGAGGGACATGAAGGAGAAAATCCAACTTGTAAGACATTTACAGTAGAGCTTCCTTAAGTCATAAAAAAAAAAAAAAAAATTTTTTTTTTTTTTTAAGTCACCCCTATAACTATTGCCTAAGTCCGGTTCAACAAATTGTTTTGTAAAGGGTCAGATAGCAAATATGGTAGACCAACAAAAGACTTTTTTACAGGGAGGAGTAATTTTTCACTGACATCATTTAGAATTTTTGGCTCATGGTGATAATTAGAAGAACTGCTATGAGGTCACTAAGTGGAGCAGAAAGCTCGGGGGAGCAGCACCCCACAGAAAATATTTGTTTTCACAACTATACAACAGGTAATACAGGGAAGTAGCAAGCTGAGGTCTGCTCCCCACTAAGCCAGGATGCAGGCAAAAGGCCCAGCCCATCTATGGATTTA
Source organism: Loxodonta africana (assembly GCF_030014295.1). Lineage (NCBI taxonomy): Eukaryota > Metazoa > Chordata > Mammalia > Proboscidea > Elephantidae > Loxodonta > Loxodonta africana. Next base: position 2,990,128 of record NC_087350.1, read on the forward strand.
TTGTGGCATCATTAAGCACTGGAGTCCTGATTGCTGAAACTGGAAGGGCCCAGCTGGTGGAAGTTAACATCTCCTGAAATCCATTAGACCCACTGGAAGGCGAAGCACCACCAACCAGGGGCGAGGCACCATCAACCAGAATGTCATCGCTCTGTCTGACCTGATGCCCTCTATTAACTGGGACAGAATTAAGGCTTCAATTTTTGGATGAAAAAACTCAAGCAAAATAGGTTTTCATATAGTGTAACACACTAACAAATATCATAATAAAGCAGAAAAGTTTAATAGGAAAGTGTCATCCTTCATTTGATTATTATGAAACACTGGATTCACATTAGAATATTAATTTTAACCCCTCAGAAAAATGAATTTGGTGAAGTACATGGAGATTGTAGGAATAGTGGTTGGTATTGCAAGGGAATTATAAGAAAATGAAAGAGGTGGCTTGAACCTGACTAGACCCTTGGAGCAAGGGACAGTGTAGGCATCATCTTCAAGTTCCTGTGCCCAATCACAGGGCCTGGAGAGACCAAATATGCAGGATGGAATGTGAAAAATGCCAAAATGAGTGGTTAGGATGCTAAATGCAGTATTTGTTGAGAGAAGACAGTGATTGGAGTAGTTTGATGTTTAAAAAAATAAAAAGAAAGGAAATCACAACATCTCAGAACTTCTTGGTGGAAGGTTTTGAAAATGTGTTTTTTTTCTGGGTCCTCTCTGGTGGGTGTTCAGTCTATTTTTTAATAACTCCTAATTTAAGATAAATCTTTCTTCCTGTAGTAGTCACCCTTTGAACCTGACTCTGCTGCTTGGAATTCTATAAATGGAATGATGATTTTGCAGGGAGTCATTTAAATAGCTGAACTCAGCAACTGTATCTCACACTCCCTCTTTGGAGGCCAAAGTCTTAAATTTCTCAAAGGTGCCCTCTTCAGCATGGTGTTGAGACTCCTTATTACCTCCTTGCCTCCCTTGAGTGGGTTTGTCTCTGTGTGTGAGAGTGCAGAGGCTCTTACACTAAATGTATAAAACAGGAGGTCTAGCCTGTCTCAAGCTGAGAGGGACACTCGCCTTTCAAGGCCAAGTCAGTGGATCTCAACATAGCTCTGAGCTTCCCAGGCCTGAAGTTCCCGATGTAACCAGTCTGGTGGGGCCAGGCACCAAACATGCTCTGAGTACTCAGGTTTATTAGCCATATCTCACTGATGGCTCCTGAGTGTACTGTTGATACACTACAAACCAATTTTCAAGTGGCAAGCCAGTTTCTCAGTCTTTATTTTGTTCTGCAATTGATTTATTGAACTGTGGTATTTCAGGGCCTTCTCAGAGCAATTGTCCCAACCCACAACCTGAATAGGCGGTAGATTCATCCACACTGGGACCCTTTTGTGAGCTGGTCAGTGACTGGAACATGTGTGGCACACTCCAAATGAGGGCCACCACTCTGACTCCTTCTCTCAAGATTTTGAAGACTAGACTTCCTATTAGTGGTGGGTCTTGTTGCTGGAAAATCATGTAGACCCTGGCAGCCATTTCGGGTCTTGTACAAAATGGGTAAACAGAATCCATGGAGGTGGGTTATTTTAGTGGTCAGAATAATGGCAAAAGTACTATGCATGTGTAATATGCATACTTCATATAAAATGTACTACTTGAAATTTATCTTTGATGCGATAGAATACCTTTACCCCCAAAAAATTTTTCATGTCCTTTACAGTCCTTTCAAAATGTGTTTTTTTTTTCAAGTTTATGTATGTGGTCTTGCAATCAATACATCTGTTCATTTTGCTACACACATTTGGGTGTAATGATATGACAATGATAATGAATTATTAAATTCAGTAATTACTGAACTAGGAATCCTAAAACAAAAGTACTATCCAAGAAAGGTATTATTAAACAAAGGGTTTAGGACACTCTAGATCAGTTGACCCCAGAGTCCCTGGGTGGGGCAAATGGTTAATGCACTCGGTTGCTAACTAAAAGGTTGACGGTTCATGCCCACCTAGAAGCACCTCAGAAGACAGGTCTGGCAATCTCTTTTGAAAAATCAGCCATGGAAAACTCTAGGGAGCACGGTTCTACTCTGACACGCAGAGGGTCACCACGAGTGGGAACTGGCTCAATGGCAACTGCTTAATTGATTAGTTCATTTGACCTCAAATGGTTTCTTGATGAACTTTGTGAGTTGCTCCTGATTAAGGGGAAGATTTTTATGGAAATCTTAATCTATAATAATTGAAACTAAAATTATCAATCATCTACCTTTACCAACCCCTTTGCCAGGCACTTCACATGTGTTATAAGTGCTACAATTTTTTAGTATAAAAATTGTTATATAAAGTGCTACAATTTTTTAGTATAAAAATTGTTATATAAAAAAAGTTGGCATAAGACATACTAAAAAATTATTCATTGTTTATCTGAAATTCAAATTTAGCTGTTGTCGTTTTATGCTCTTGACTCATTTCTAACTCATAGTGATCCTATAGGACAAAGCAGAACTTCCCCATAGGTTTTCCTAGCCTATAATTTCTATGGGAGCAGATCTCTGGTTTTTTCTCCTGTGAAGCAGCTGATGAGTTCAAACCTTTCAGTTAGCATCTGAGTGCTAAACCATTGTGCCACCAGAGCTCCTTAAATTTAACTGCTTCTTTTCTATTTTTTTCTAAATCTGGCAACGTTACAGTTAATCAAATGCAGAATTCAATCTTTACTGTTAAGTGCTTCATAGCAGAACCAGACAATATCTTTGCTGTGACAATTAAACTTCCCCATTGAGGCATGTTGGTCCATTAGTGAAAGGAAGGGGAGCATTCCAACTTCTGGCTTTCCTCATGCTCTGAGACCTTTCAACTTTCCAAGTGCATCTTACTCCAGCCTCAGAGTGGATAAGAGGGGCTTTGTCAAAGGTTTGACTCATTTTCCACTTCAGAGCATCATGTCTGTTGACATCGCAAAATAACAGTAGAATTTAACAACAGGGCTTTTCAGAACGTTCATTGTGAATGGACAAAGCACAAGTCCTAAGTGGGTCAAGCAGCTGCCCCTGGAGATTTTTCCGGGTGAGAAATCACATCTGTTTATTCAGCCTTAACATGACCTCAATTCTGTCCACCTCTGTCCTATTGTTCACTCATCCAACTCAAATAGACAAAGGCCACTGGTGAATTCCCTTCCTTCATCATTAACGGGCAGCCCCAGTCCATGTGACATGCGTGGGAAGTTTTGTGTGATGGGATCTGGCATCCTCCAATACTGTGGCATTTAGTATACATAGCCTAGTAACTCATCAGTTGCTGCAGAAGGCAGAAATCAAGAGAGTTGGCCACTTCCTATTTAGTTGGCTTTAAATCAGCAATTAAAAAAATAAAGACAGTTCCAATTCAACAACAAAAAGACAAACCCAATTAAAAAATGGGCAACAGACTTGAATAAACATTTCTCTAAAGAAGATATACAAATGGCCAATAAACGCATGAAAAGATCCTCATAGACATTAGTCATTCTGGAAATGTGAGTCACAACCACAGTGAGATACCACTTCACACCCTTTAGGATGGCTATTATCAGAAAAACCAGAAAATAACGAGTGTTGGTGAGGATGTGAAGAAACTGGAACACTCGTTTATTGCTACTGAGAATGTGCAGCCACTGTGGCGAAGAGTTTGGTGGTTGCTCGGAAAAGCTAAACGTAGAATCACCATATGATCCAGCAATCTCACTCCTAGGTATATACCCCAAAGACATGAAAGCAGAGACTCAAGCAGGCACTTGTACACCAGTGTTCACTGCATTACTGTTCACAATAGCAAAAGCTGGAAACCACTCAAGTGCCCACTAACAAATGAATGGATAAACAAAATGTAGTCCATCCATACAATGGAATATTATTCAGCCATGAACAGAAAGTTCTGATTCATGCTACGACATGGATGAACCTTGAAAACATTATGCTGACTGAAATAAGACACAAAAAGAACAAACATCATCGGTCCTACCTACGTGAACTATCTAGAATATGGAAATGCATAGAAACAAAAGTAGATAGTTACCAAGGCTAGCTGGGCGGGAAAAATGGGAGTTATTGCTTATAGGGTGCTGAGTTACTGCCTAAGGTGATATAAAACTTGGAAATGGATAATGGTGATGATAGCACAACATGGCGAATGTAATTAATGTCACTGAATCGTACACTTAAAATAGTTACAAAGGCTACATTTTGTTAGGTACATTTAACCACACACACACATACACCCAAAGGCCATAAAACCCTCATGCAGTATTTTGTCCCTCCCACCACAGTCTGCAGGGAGCAGACCACACTGAAGCTGGCCTCTGTGCCACACTGGCAGCTTGCAAGGACTTGGTAGCAAATATCTGCAGAGGGCTTGATGTGCCCAGGCACAGGCACCACCCCATCCCATGGAGGGCAGAACAGGGCAAGTCCCAGAGTCAGTATGGGAGGAATGGGACTGGGGACAATTCACAGCCCAACAATCAACGGACCCCCATCCAGGGGAAATGCCTGAATGCTCTCACTGCATGAGTTCTGTCTGGGTGATGCTGAGCGCTTCATGTGTCAAATTCTTCCCCCAAGTAATTCGTCCAGAAGAGGGTGCTCCAGGAGGCTGAGATTCTTCACAAATCTTCATACTGGCTACATCTATTACAGAATCATTTGGCAAAGTTGTTGCTTTTCGGTGATGGGCCACAAAAGCCTCGTTGAGTTGGTTTTCTTACAGCAAATTATTTATAACAGATGATCTTTTGCGATAAAGACATAAGCAATTCACACCAGAAATGAAAATATCTAGTAACATAAGTCTAACCTTACTTGAAATCAAGTGAATTGATATTAAAATGAAAGATACATTTGGTTCAATAACCAGAAAAAACCCAGTGCCGTCGAGTAGATTATGTTTTAAAACATTATACTACCCAGAGCTGACAACCATGTGGAGAAAAAAGCCCTGTCATATACTGATTGTGGGAATATATTTGACACGCCCATTTTTTTAGAGCAATTTTAGGTTTACAGAAAATCGTGCACAAAGTACAAAGAGTTCCCGTATCTGCCTTGCTCCTACACGTTATTTCTCCTACTAACATCTCACATTCCTGTGGTACATTTGCCACAGTTGATGAACCAATGTTGATATGTTGTTATTAACTAAAGTCAATTGTACACATTAGAGTTCACTCTTTGAGTTCTACGGTCCAATGGGTTTTGATAAATGTGTAATTCTATGGGTCCACCATTACAGTACCGCACAAAATAGCTTCGCTGCCCTAAGAATGTCTTGTGTTCCAGCAATTCATCCCTCCCCTCTCCCCCGATCCCTTGACAACCACTGATCTTTTCACTGTCTCTACAGTTTTGCCTTTTCCAGAATGTCATATAGTTAGAATCATACAGTGTGGAGCTTTTTCAGATGGGCTCCTTTCACTTAGCAGTGGTACATCTATTTTTATTCCCATTTTTCAGATGAAGAATTACAGGCAATGATCACACAGCAGCTGGTGGTGACAGAGCTAGTATGTGTGGGAGGGATGTATACAGAGAGCTATGGAAGGAAGCACAGTGAGGAGGCACTTGGTCCGGCCTGAGGGGTCGGGAAAGATGCCCTGGAGGAGATGACATAGGAGTTGAGTCTGGAAGGAGGGCAAGGAATGAGCCAAATGATTAAAGTGAACATCAGGCAGAGCGAAGACGCCGGACATGAATAGCTCTGTGTGTGCCAAGTCCTCCCGTGAGGCTAGAGTGGGCAGCCACAGGAAAGGCATGGCAGGGGACAAGGCTGGAGGAATAGCTCATGGAGGTACAGGTCATGGAGGTCTTGTATGCCAAGCTAAAGAGCTGGACTCCATTCTGCAGGCCATGGGGAGCCCCCAAAGGGCTTCAGGTAGATGCATGATGCAGCCAAATCTTTGTCTGAAAACAACTGCTCTGGTCCAGCAGTATAAAAAAATGGATTAAAAAATTTTTTTTATTGTTTTCAGGTGAAAGTTTACAGTGTAAATTAGCTTCTCATTAAAAAAATTACAAACAGCTTTTGACCCTGGTTGCAATCCCCACAATGTGTCAGCACTCTTCCCCTTTCCACCCTGGTTTCCCTGTGTCCATTCGTCCAGTTTTCCTGTCTGTTCCTGCCTTCTCATCTTTGCTTTTGGGCAAGTGTTGCCCATTTGGTCTCTTAAAAAGCATGTTCCTCATGTGTGTTATTGTTTGTTTTATAGGCCTGTCTAACATTTGGCTGAAAAATAGACTTTGGGAGTGGCTTCAATTCTGAGTTAGCAGGGTGTCTGGGGGCTGTAGTCTCAGGGGTTCCTCCAGTCTCTGCCAGACCAGTAAGTCTGGCCTTTTTTTGCAAATTTGAACTTTGTTCTATATTTTTATTCCACTCTGTCCAAGACCGTCTATTGTGATCCCTGTCAGAGGGGTTGGTGGTGGTAGCTGGGCACCATCTAGTTCTTCCGGGCTCAGGCTGGTGGAGGCTGTGGTTCGTGTCATCCATTAGTCCTTTCAACTAATATTTTCCTTATGCCTTTTCATTCTCTTTTGCTCCGTACGGGATGGGACCAATAGGTCTTACAGGCATTTAAGACCCCAGACACCACTCATCAAAATAGGATGTAGAACATTGTCCTTATGAACTGTGTTATGCGAATTGACCTAGATGTTCCCCAAGACCATGGCCCCAAGACCACTTGGTCCCTCAAGGTGTTTGTATATGTCTAGGAAGTTTCTTTGGTTTTGTCTTGGTCAAGTTGTGCTGACTTCCTCGATATTGTGTGTTGTCTTTGCCTTCACCAAAGTTAATATTTGTTTATTATCTAATTAGTGATTTCCCCTCCCCATCCTTCCCCTCTCTTGTAACCATCAAAGGTTGTTTTTTTCTGCGTGTAAATTTTTTCTTGGTTTTTTATAATAGTAGTCTCATACAATAATTGTCTTTTTGTGACTGACTTATTTCACTCAGCAATAATGCCCTCCAGATTCATCCATGTTTTATGATGTTTCACAGATTCATCATTACTCTTTTATCATTGCATAGTATTCCATTGTGTGCTTGTACCATAATTTGTTTATCCATTCATCTGTTGATGGGCACCTAGGTTGTTTCCAACTTTTTGCTATTGGGAATAATGCTGCAATGAATATACGTGTGCATATGTCTATTTGTGTGATGGCTCTTATTTCTCTAGGGTATATTTCTAGAAGTGGGATTGCTGGATCATTTGGTATTTCTATTTCTAGCTTTTTAAGAAGGTGCCATGTCATTTTTCGAAGTGGTTGTACCATTTTACATTCCCACTGGCAGTGCACAAGAGTTCCAATCTTCCCACATCCTCTCTGACATTTATTATTTTCATTTTTTTTGATTAGCTGGCATGCCCATTTTAAGGGGCAATCTGGTAGCACATACCAAAAACCTCAAATATGTTTATATCCTTTGACCCAACAGTTCATGTCCAAAAATTACCCTGAGAAAAAAATATAAATGGCTTGAAAGCTAAAGTAATTAAAGCAATGTGGTATTGATACAAAAATGATAGATACATAAATGATATAGAAGACAGTTCACAAATAGACCCGTTTACATATAAAAATTTCATTTCATTAATTAAGAAAACATATCAAAATAGTAGGAACAGGACTATTCAGTCAGTGCTTTTGGGATAAGTGGTAATCCATTGAAACTTACCACATTCCCAAAAATAAACTCCAGATGGATTCATGGTAGAACAGAATATATGAGAAACATTTTAGTCCCCTCCCCTTTTTCTTTTAAAGAACAGAAATTTACCATCTGACAGTTCTGGAGTCTAGGAGTTCTAGATCAGGATGTTGGCTTGGTTGAGTCCTTGTGAGGGCCTGAGGGAAAATCTGTTCCATGCCTCTCTCCTAGTCCCAGGCATTCCTTGGCTTGCAGCTGCAGCATCACGGGGTGTCCTTCCTTGCCTTCCTGTCTCTGTGTCTCTTTTCCACTTTTATAAGGACACCAGTCATATAGGATTAGGATCCACCCTACCCCAGCATGAACTCTAAACTGACAGCATCTTCAAAGACCATATTTCCAAATAAGGCCCTGTTCACAGGTACCAAGGGTTAGGACTTCAACATTTATTTTGGGGGAGCTCAGTCCATAATACATGTGTTTGAGGAATCATATTCAAGAATGTTTAGAATATAAACCAAAACCGAATCTGTTGCCGATAGGTCAATTCTGACTAATAGTGACTCTATAGATGGAGTAGAACTGTCCCGTAGTGTTTCCAAGGGTATAGTCTTTATTAAGCCACCACTCCTCTGTCTGTCATACTGTGGTGGCTTGTGTGTTGCTGTGATGCTGGAAGCTATGGAACTGGTATTTCAAATATCAGAGGGTCACCCATGGTGGACAGGTTTCAGCAGAACTTCCAGACTCAGATAGACTAGGAAGAAAGACCTGGCTGTCTATTTTTGAAAACATTGGCCAGTGAAAACCTTGTGAATAGCAGCAGAACATTGTCTCATATAGTGCTGGAAGATGAGTCCCTCAGGTTGGAAGGCACTCAAAAGATGAATGGGGGAAGAGCTGCCTCCTCAAAGTAGAACTGACCTTAATGACGTGGGTGGACTAAAACTTTCAGTACCTTCATTTGCTGATGTGGCATGACTCAAAATGAGAAAAAACAGCTGTAAACATGTGTCAATAATCAGAACATGGAATGTAGGAAGTATGAATCTACAAGAATAGGAAGTTGTCAAAAATGAAATAGAATGCATAAAAATTGACATCACAGACATTAGTGACCTGAAGTGGACTGGTACTGGCTATTTTGAATCGGACAATGACATGGTCTACTATGGCGGGTGTGACGGTCAAGATTGTGTGTCAACTTGGCCCAGCCATGATTCTCAGTGTTTATATGTGATCACATCCATGATGGGATCTGCTGTGAGTAGCCAATCAGCTGAAATGGAGTTTCCTTGGGTGTATGGCCTGCATCTGAATATAAGTGGACATTCTGGGTTTTGCCTGCATTGGCTCCTGCAGCTGTCTCCTGTTTGTCTGACCTCCGGTTCTTGGGACTTGAGCTAGCAGCTTACCTGCCCATCTTGGGATTTGTCGATCTTCATACCCTGTGAGCAACAGCCCTGCTCTCTGACCTGCTGATCTTAGGTTTGCCAGCTCCTGCAGCTGCGTGAATCAGGAGAAGACTTGTGGTCTTGCCTGCAGATCTTGGGATTTGTCGTTCTTCACAGCCTGTGAACAAGAGCCTTGCCCATCTTGGGTTTACCAGCCCTTCTGGTTACGTGGGTCAGGAGAAGCTTCTATCCTGAGTCATTTCCTTGACATAAACCTCTCTCTCTCTATATCACTTTACTGGTTTTGCTTCTCTAGAGAAGTCAGCATAAGACAGCAGAAATAACAAATTAAAGAGGTATAGCATCACATTCATCATCAAAAAGAACATTCCAAGATCTATTCTAAAGTACAATGCTGTCAGTGGTAGGATAATATCCATACACTTATAAGAAACACCAGTTAATATGATTATTATTAAAATTTGGGCACCAACCTCTAAGGCCACAGGTGAAGAAATTGAAGATTTTTTACCAACTTCTGCAGCCTGAAATTGATCAAACATGAAATCAGGATGCATTAATGATTACTGGTCATTGGAATTAGAAAATTGGAAACCAAGAAGTGTCAGCAGATGGAAAATATGGCTTTGGTGACAGAAATGACATTGGAGGTCTCATGATAGAATTTTGCAAGACCAACGATTTCTTCATTGTAAATTCCTTTTCTCAACAATATAAACAGCGACTATACCCATGGACCTTGTCAGACTGAATACACAGGAATCCAATAGACTATATCTGTGGAAAGAGATGATGCAGAAGAAAATATATCTGTGGAAAGAGATGATGCAGAAGCTCAGTATAATCAGCCAGAACAAGACCAAGGGCTGACTGCAGAACAGATTATCAATTGCTTATGTGCAAGTTCAAGATGAAACTAAAGAAAATTAGAACAAGTCCATGAGAGCCAAAGTACAACCTTGAGTGTATCCTACCTGAATTTAGAGACCATCTCGAGAATAGATTTGATGTGCCGAACACTGTAATGGATTAAATTGTGTCCCCCCAAAATATCTGTCAGCTTGGCTAGGTCATGATTCCCTTGTGTGATTGTCTACCATTTTATCTTCTGATGTGATTTCCCTATATGTTGTAAATTCTATCACTATGATATAATAAATGGATTAGTGGCAGTTGTACTGAGGAGGTCTACAAGATTAGATAGTGTCTTAAGCCAATTTATTTTGAGATATAAAAAAAGAGAAGCGAGCAGAGAGACATGGGAACCTCATACCACCAAGAAAACAAAAGCAGGAGGAGAGGTGTCCTTTGAACCTGAGGTTCCTGTGCTGAGATGCTCCCAAAGGGAAGACTGATGACAAAGACCTCCCTCCAGAGCCGACAGAGAGAAAAAGCCTTTCCCTGGAGCTGGCAGCCTGAATTTGGGCTCATAGCCTACTATACTGTGAGAGGATAAATTTCTCTTTGTTAAAGCCATCCACTTGTGGTATTTCTGTTATACCAGCCCCTGATGACTAAGATAAACACTAACGACCGAAGACCAGATGAGTTGTGGAATGACATCAAGGACATCATACATGAACAAAGGAAAAGGTCATTAAAAAGACAGGAGAGAAAGAAAAGATCAAAATGGATGTCATAAGAGACTCTGAAACTTGCTCTTGAATGCAGAACAGCTAAAGAGAGTGGAAGTAAAAGATGAAGTAAAAGAGCTGAACGGAAGATTTCAAAGAGCAGCTTGAGAAGACAAAATATAACGAAATGTGCAAAGACCTGGAGTTAGAAAACCAAAAGGGAAGAACACACTCTGCACTCCTCAAGCTAATAGAACTGAAGAAAAATTTCAAGCCTGAAGTTGAAATATTAAAGGATTCTAAGGGCAAGATATTGAACTACACAGAAAACATCAAAAGAAGATGGAAGGAATACACACAGTCACTGTACCAAAAAGAATTGGTCAGTGTCCAATCATTTCAGGAGGTAGCATATGATCAAGAACTGATTGTATTAAAGGAAGAAGTCCAAGCTGCACTGAAGGCATTGGTAAAAAACAAGGCTTCAGGAATTGATGGATATCAATTGAGATATTTCAGCAAACGGATGCAGCACTGGAGGTGTTCACTTGCCTATGCCAAGAAATCTGGAAGACAGCTACCTGGCCAACAGACTGGACGAGATGATGTTTGTGCCCATTCTAAAGAAAGGTGATCCGACAGAATGCAGAAATTATTGAACAGTATCATAAGTATCACACAGAAGTAAAATTTTGATAAGGATCATTCAAAAGCGGTTGCAGCAGTACATCAACAGGGAAATTCAAGCCAAATTTAGATGAGGATGTGAAACCAGGGATATCATTGCTGATGTCAGATAGATTCTGCCTGAAAGCAGGAATACCAGAAAGGTGTTTACCTTCATTTTATTGACTGTGCTAAGGCATTTGACTGTGTGAATCATAACAAATTACGGATAACTTTGCAGAGAATGGGAATTCTGGAACACTTAATTATGCTCATGAGGAATCAGTACACAGATCGAGAGGCAGTTTTTCAAACAGAACAAGGTGTACTGCATGGTTTAAAGGCAGAAAAGGTTTGTGTCAGGGTTGTACCCTTTCACCATACCTATTCAAACTATATGCTGAGCAAATAATCTGAGAAGCTGGACTATATGAAGAAGAACAGGGCATCAGGATTGGAGGAAGACTCATTAACAAACCACAATATGCAGATGACACAACTTTGCTTGCTGAACGTGAAAAGGACTTCAAACACTCCTGATGAAGATCAAAGACCACAGCCTTCAGTATGGATTACACTTCAACATGAAGAAAACAGAAATCCTCACAAGTGGACCAATAAGCAACATCATGATAAATGGAGAAAAGATTAAAGTTGTCAAGGATTTCATTTTACTTGGATCCACAGTCAACACCCATGAAAGCAGCAGTAAAGAAATCAAAAGATGCATTACATTGGGCAAAAGACCTCTTTAAATTGTTGAAAAGCAAAGATTTCGTCTTGAGGGCTAAAGTGAGCCTGATCTAAGCCATGGTGTCTTCAATGGCCTCATAAGCATTGAAAAGATGGACAATGAATAAGGAAGACCGAAGATGAATTGACACCTTTGAATTGTGATATTGGTGAAGAATATTGAATATAACACGGACTGCCAAAAGAACGAACCAATCTGCCTTGGAAGAAGTACAATCAGAATGCTCCTTAGAAGCAAGGATAGTGAGACTATGCCTCACATACTTTGGACATGTTATCAAGAGGGATCAGTCCCTGGAGAAGGACATCATGCTTGGTAAAGTAGAAGGTCAATGTAAAAGAGGAAGACCCTCACTGAGATGAATTAACACAGTGGGTGCAACTACGGGCCCAGCATAGCAACGATTGTGAGGACGGTGCAGGACCAGGCAGTGTTTCATTCTGTTGTGCGTGGGTTTTCTATTAGTTGGAACTGACTCAAGAACACCTAACAGTAACAACAACGACAATAGTGAAATTTAGCAAAATTGTAGGGTGCAAGGTGAACAAACAAAAAATCAGTTGTGTTTCTATACACCACCAATGAGAAACCTGAAAGGGAAATTAGGGAAATGGTTCTATTTAAAATAAGATCAGAGAGAATAAAATACCTAGAGATAGATCTAACCAGGGATGTTAAGGACTTTCACAATGAAAACTATAAAACACCCCTGAAAGAAATTAAAGAAGACCTAAGTAAATGGAAATATGTCTCACGTTCAAGAATTGGAAGACTTATTCTATAGATTTAACACAATCTCGACCAAAATTCTAACAGCCTTCTTTACAGAAGTGGAAAAAATAATCCTCAACTTCATATGGAATGGCAAGAGGACCCAGATAGCTAAAGCAATTTGTCAAAGGGGAAGAACAAAGTAGGAGGATTCACACATCCTGATTTGAAAACATTTTATACAGCTGCAGAAATCACAATAGCCTGGTACTGGCATACCAACAGACACAGGAACCAATGAAATGGAATTGAAAGCCCAGAAATAAACCCATATATCCATGGTCAAAATGATTTTTGGCAACGGTGCTAAGGCCATTCTATGGGGAAAGAAGAGACTCTTCAATAAATGGTGCTGGAAAATTGAATTTCCACATGCAGAAAAAATCCATGCCCATTTCCGTAAATCAACCAACGAAAAGAAAGAAAAAAAAATCCATGTCTCACACCGTATACAAAAACAAATTCAAAATGGATTAAGAAGCTAATGTGAAAAGTAAAAAGAAAAAAAAAAACATAAAATTCTTGGAAGGAAATGCAGGGGCAATGATTTCAGGCCTACCTTTTAACCATGGATTATCTAATATAATAATAATAATAAAAAAAGGCACAAACAACGAAAGACAAAGTAGATAAATGGGACCTCATAAAAATTAAAAACTTTTGTTTATCAAAAGGCTTTATCAAAAAGTGAATATCATCAGAAAGCATGTATCTGATAAGAATCTAATAACCTATATATATATGTATATATATACCGTTGACAACTTAACAACAGATAGACAAATAATCCAATCATAAAATTGAACTATTCATTTTTTAAAAATTTTAATTTCACTTTCTCTTTCTGCCTTTAAGCCAGAGGAATATGTTTCTCTTGATGGCAAGGAGAGGGAGAAGTTCATGGCTTCAGCCACTGAAGCAAGAGGTGAATGGAAGTTGGGGATTATTGTGTTCTGGGGATTCTGACAGTGACCTAGCATGTTGCTTCCACTCCCTGGGCTCAGTGACCCCACTATTACATGGGAAAAATATCTTCCTTGTGGGTGTGCAAAATAAACGAGAATAAGTAGGAGATACGCGAGACCTGAAAGAGGCGCCTTGTTGTTGTTAGCTGCCACTGAGTTGGCCCCTGACTCAAGGTGACCCCCATGCACAACAAAAAGAAACATTGTCTGGTCCTGCACCATCCCCATGATTGATTGTGGATAGGGCCATTGTGATCCAGAGGGTTTTGATTGGCTGATTTTCGGTAGTAGATTGCCAGGCCCTTCCTCCTAGTCTGTCTTAGTCTAGAAAAAAAGAAATGTTCAGCATCAAAGAAACATACAGCCTTTACTGACAGACTGGTGGTGGCTGCTCATGAGGTGCATTGGTCAGGAATTGAACCCAGATGTCCTGCATGGAAGGTGAGAATTCTACCTCTGAACCGCTTGGGATAGATAAAAAACATGGTGAGTTGTTAAATGAAACCGAACTTACAATAGTACTCCTCCCTGACTAGAGGGCGTAGGGAGAGGAGGAAGAGAAGAAAGAGCCTCAGGAGAAATAGGCATTTTAGCCCTTTGAAGGTGGGGAAGAATTTAAGTAGGAAACAAAGCACGAAGCTGTGGCAGAGACAGCCTACCTGGGCACACAGACAACGACAGTTCCCAGTCTTCTCTGCATTTGAGCGGGCTCACGAGACTGAACTCTGGCTGGTAAAGATGGGGAAAGTCCTGTGTGCCAGCACCGGCCTGGTTTTTTTTTTTTTTTTTTTAAATAATTTTTATTGTGCTTTAAGTGAAAGTTTACAAATCAAGTCAGTCTCTCATACAAAAACCCATATACACCTTGCTACACACTCCCAGTTACTCTCCCCATAAGGAGACAGCCTGCTCTCTCCCTCCACTCTTTTCCTGTCCTTTTCACCAGCTTCTAACCCCCTCCACCCTCTCATCTCCCCTGCAGGCAGGAGATGCCAACACAGTCTCAAGTGTCCACCTCATCCAAGAAGCTCACTCCTCACCAGCATCCCTTCTCCAACCCATTGTCCAGTCCAATCCATGTGTGAAGAGTTGGCTTCGGGAATGGTTCCTGTCCTGGGCCAACAGAAGGTCTGGGGGCCATGACCACTGGGGTCCTTGCAGCCTCAGTCAGACCATTAAGTCTGATCTTATGAGAATTTGGAGGTCTGCATCCCACTGCTCTCCTGCTCCCTTGGGGGTTCTCTGTTGTGTTCCCTGTCAGGGCAGTCATCAGTTGTAGCCGGGCACCATCTAGTTCTTCTGGTCTCAGGATGATGTACTTGCTGGTTCATGTGGCCCTTCCTGTCTCTTGGGCTCGGAATCACCTTGTGTCCTTGGTGTTCTTTATTCTCCTTTGATCCAGGTGGGTTGAGACCAATTGATGCATCTTAGATGGCTGCTTGCTAGCGTTTAAGACCCCAGATGCCACTCTTCAAAGTGGGATGCAGGATGTTTTCTTAATAGATTTTATTATGCCAATTGACTTAGATGTCCCATGAAACCATGGTCCCCAGACCCCTGCCCCTGCTACGCTGACCTTCGAAGCATTCAGTTTATTCAGGAAACTTCTTTGCTTTTGGTTTAGTCCAATTGTGCTGACCTCCTCTGTATTGTGTGCTGTCTTTCCCTTCACCTAAAGTAGTTCTTATCTACTATCTAATTAGTGAATACCCCTCTCCCACCTGCCCCTCTCGTAACCCCAAAGGAATGTTTTCTTCACAGTTTAAACTATTTCTCAAGTTCTTATAATAGTGGTCTTATACAATATTTGTCCTTTTGCAACTGACTAATTTCACTCAGCATAATGCCTTCCAGACTCCTCCATGTTATGAAATGTTTCACAGATTCCTCTCTGTTCTTTATCGATG
The DNA here is from genome assembly GCF_030014295.1 of Loxodonta africana. Taxonomy (NCBI): domain Eukaryota; kingdom Metazoa; phylum Chordata; class Mammalia; order Proboscidea; family Elephantidae; genus Loxodonta; species Loxodonta africana. Next base: position 3,005,862 of record NC_087350.1, read on the forward strand.
CATAGTATTCCACTGCGTGAACATACCAAAATTTAATTATCCATTCATCTGTTGATGGGCACCTTAGTTGCTTCCATGTTTTCGATATTGTAAACAGTGCTGCAATAAACATGGGTGTGCATATGTCTGTTTGTGTAAAGGCTCTTATTCCTCTAGGATATAGTCTAAGGAGTGGGATTGCTGGATCGTATGGTTCTATTTCCAACCTTTTAAGGAAGCACCAAATCGATCTCCAAAGTGATTGTACCATTTGACATTCCCACCAGCAGTGTAGAAGTGTTCCATTCTCTCCACAGCCTCTCCAACATTTATTATTTTGTGTTTTTTGATTAATGCTAGCCTTGTTGAAGTGAGATGAAATCTCATTGTAGTTTTGATCTGCATTTCTCTAATGGCTAATGATTGTGAACATTTCCTCATGTATCTGTTAGCTACCTGAATGTCTTTAGTGAACTATCTATTCATATCTTTTGCCCATTTTTTAATTGGGTTATTTGTCTTTTTGCAGTTGAGTTTTCGCAGTATCATGTAGATTTTAGAGATCAGGGGCTGATCAGAATTGTCATAGCTAAAAACTTTTTCCCAGTCTGTAGGTAGTCTTTTTACTCTTTTGGTGAAGTCTTTGGATGAGCATAAGCGTTTGATTTTTAGGATCTCCCAGTTATCTAGTTTTTCTTCTACATTCTTTATAATGTTTTTTATACTGTTTATGGCATGTATTAGGGCTCCTAACGTTGTCCCTATTTTTTCTTCCAAGATTTTTATTGTTTTAGATTTTATATTTAGGTCTTTGATCCATTTTGAGTTAGTTTTTGTGCATGGAGTGAGATATGGGTCTTGTTTCATTGTTTTGCAGGTGGATATCCAGTTATGCCACCACCATTTGTTAAAAAGACTTTTTTTCCCATTTAACTGTTTTGGGGCCTTTGTCAAATATCATATGTGGATGGATTTATGTCTGGATTCTCAATTCTGTTCCATTGGTTCATGCATCTGTTGTTGTACCAGTACCAGGCTGTTTTGACTACTGCGGTGGTATAAAGTCAGGTAAAGTGAGGTCTCCCACTTTGTTCTTCTTTTTCACTAATGCCTTATTTATCCAGGGCCTCTTTCCCTTCCATATGAAATTGGTGATTTGTTTCTCCATCTCATTAAAGAATGTCCTTGAGATTTGGATCGGAATTGCATTAAACGTATAGATCGCTTTTGGTAGAATAGATATTTTTATAATGTTAACTTCCTATCCACAAGCAAGGTATGTTCTTCCACTTATGTAAGTCTCTTTTGGTTTCTTGCAGAAGTGTACTGTAGTTTTCTTTGTATAAGTCTTTTACATGTCTGGTAAGATTTATTCCTAAGTATTTTATCTTCTTGGGGGCTACTGTAAATGGCATTGATTTGGTGGTTTCCTCTTCGACGTTCTTTTTGTTGGTGTAGATGAATCCAACTGATTATTGTATGTTTATCTCGTATCCTGATGCTCTGCTGAACTCTTCTATTAGTTTCAGTAGTTTTCTGGAGGATTCCTTGGGGTTTTCTGGGTATAAGATCATGTCATCTGCAAATAGAGATACTTTGACTTCTTCCTTGCCAATCTGGATGCCCTTTATTTCTCTGTCTAGCCTAATTGGTCTGGCTAGGGCTTCCAGCACAATGTCGAATAATAGGGGTGATAAAGGTCATCCTTATCTGGTTCCTGGTCTCAGTGGGAATGTTTTCAGGCTCTCTCCATTTAGGGTGATGTTGGCTGTTGGCTTTGTATAAATGCCCTTTATTATGTTGAGAAATTTTCCTTCTCTTCCTATTTTGCTGAGAGTTTTTATCATGAATGAGTGTTGAACTTTGTCAAATGCCTTTTCTGCACCAATTGATAAAGTCATGTGATTCTTGTCTTTTGTTTTATGTATGTGATGGATTACATTAATTGTTTTTCTAATGTTGAACCATCCCTGCATACCTGGTACGAATCACACTTGGTCATGGTGAATTATTTTTTTGATATGTTTTGAATTCAATTGGCTAGAATTTTGTTGAGGATTTTTGCATCTACATTCATGAGGGATATAGGTCTATAATTTTCTTTTCTTGTGGTATCTTTACCTGGTTTTGGTATCAGGGATATGCTGGCTTCATAGAATGAGTTTGGTAGTATTCCGTCCTTTTCTAGGCTCTGAAATACCTTTTGTAGTTTGAAAGTTTGGTAGAACTCTGCAGTGAAGCCGTCTGGACCAGGGCTTTTTTTTTTTGTTGGGAGTTTTTTGATTACCTTTTCAATCTCTTCTTTTGTTGTGGGTCTATTTAGTTGTTCTACCTCCGTTTGTGTTAGTTTAGGTAGGTAGTGTGTTTCTAGGAATTCATCCATTTCTTCTAGGTTTTCAAATTTGAGTATAGTTTTAAGTAATCTGATATGATTCTTTTAATTTCAGTTGGGCCTGTTGTAATATCGCCTATCTCATTTCTTATTTGGGTTATTTTCTTCCTCTCCTGTGTTTTTTTTTTTTTGTCAGTTTGGCCAATGGTTTATCAATTTTGTTGAGTTTTTCAAAGAACCAGGTTTTGATCTTGTTAATTGTTTCAAATGTTTTTCTGTTTTCTATTTTAGTTCAGCTCTAATTTTTATTATTTGTTTTCTTCTGGTGCCTGTGGGTTTCTTTTGTTGCTCTCTTTCTATTCAAGTTGTAGGGTTAGTTCTTTGATTTTGGCCCTTTCTTCTTTTTGGATGTGTGCCTTTATTGATATAAATTGGCCTCTGAGCACTGCTTTTGCTGTGTCCCAGAGGTTCTGATAGGAAGTGTTTTCATTTTCATTGGATTCTATGAATTTCTTTGTTCCATCCTTAATGTCTTCTATAATCCAGTCTTTTTCGAGCAGGGTATTGTTCAGTTTCCAAGTGTTTCATTTCTTTTCCCTGCTTTTCCTGTTATTGATTTCCACTTTTATGGCCTTATGGTCAGAGAAGATGCTTTGTAATATTTCAATGTTTTGGATTCTGTTAAGGCTTTCTTTATGACCTAATATGTGGTCTATTCTAGAGAATGTTCCATGTGCACTAGAAAAGAAAGTATAGTTGGTTGCTGTTGGGTGGAGTGTTCTGTATATGTCTACGAGGTCAAGTTGGTTGATTATGGCATTTAGATCTTCCGTGTCTTTATTGAGCTTCTTTCTGGATGTCATTTCCTTCAGTGAAAGTGCTGTGTTGAAGTCTCCTACTATTATTGTGGAGCTGTCTATCTCACTTTTCAAGGCTGATAGAGTTTGTTTTATGTATCTTACAGCCCTGGTGCATAAATATTTAATATGGTTATATCTTCTTGGTGTATTGTCCCCTTAATCATTATATAGTGTCCTTCCTTATCCTTTCTGATGGATTTAACTTTAAAGTCTATTTTGTCAGAAATTAATATTGCCACTCCTGCTCTTTTTTGATTGTTGTTTGCTTGATATATTTTTTTCCACCCTTTTAGTTTTAGTTTGTGTCTCAAAGCTAATGTGTGTATCTTTTAGGCAGCATATAGATGGATCTTGTTTTTTAATCCATTCTGCCACTCTCTGTCTCTTTATTGGTGCATTTAGTCCCTTTACATCCAGGGTAATTATGGATAGGCATAGCACTGTTTTTTTTTTTTTTTTTTAATGAATTTAGTGATACATTTTGATGTCTTTTTTGTGTGTGTTGACTGTTTCTTTTTCCCACTTGATTTTATGTGCTGAGTAGATCATCTTTATATCTTGTCCTTTCCTCATATTTGTTGTTGTTGATTTTGTTTCTGCTGAGTCTGTATTTTTCCCTTGTATTGTATTTTGATGAGTAGGATAGTTTGCCTCCTTTGTGGTTACCTTATTAAAAAAAAAAAATTTACCCCAATTTTTCTAAATTTAAAACTAACTTTTATTTCTTTGCATCACTGTATCTTCTTCTCCATGTGGAAGATGTATGATTACATTTTTTTTAGTCCCTCTTTATTATTTTAATGTTGTCTTCTTTTGTAGAATAACATCGCTGTTATCCTGTGCTGGGCTTTTTTTTTTTTTTTAATCTTGCTTTGTTTTTTTTTGGACTTCCCTGTCTGGGTTGACTTCTGGTTGCTTTGCCCAGTGTTGTAGTGTTGGATTGATACCTGATATTGTTGATTTTCTAACCAAAGAACTCCCTTTAGATTTCTTGTAGTTTTGGTTTTTACGAATTCCCTCAACTTGTGTTTATCTGTAAGTGTCTTAATTTCACCTTCAGATTTAAGAGACAATTTTGATGGATATATGATTCTTGGCAGGCAATTTTTTTCCTTCAATTTTTAAAATATGTCATCCCATTGCCTTCTTGCCTGCATGGTTTCAGCAGAGCAGTCCGAGCTTATTCCTATAGGCTCTCCTTTGTAGGTGACTTTTATCCCTCGCCGCTCTTATAGTTCTCTCTTTATCTTTGGTTTTGGCAAGCTTGATTATAATATGTATTAGTGACTTTCTCTTAAGATCTACCTTATGTGGAGTTCAGTGAGCATCTTGGATAGATATCTTCTCATCTTTCACAATATCAGGGAAGTTTTCTGCCAACAAATCCTCAATAATTTTCTCTGTATTTTCTGTTATCCCTCCCTGTTCTGGTACTCCAATCACTCGTAGGTTATTTCTCTTGATAGAGTCCCACATAATTCTTAAGGTTTCTTCATTTTTTAAAATCCTTTTATCTGATTTTTCTTCAAATGTGTTAGTGCCAAGTGATTTATCTTTGAGTTCAGAAATTCTAGCTTCTACTTGTTCAATTCTGCTCCTCTGACTTTCTATTGAGTTATTTAATTCTGTAATTTTATTGTTAATCTTCTGAATTTCTGATAGCTGTCTGTCTTGGATTTTTCCAGCTTATTAAGCTTTTCATTATGTTCCTGAAAAATTTTTCTAATTTCTTCAGTTGCTTTATCTGTGTGTTCCTGCCTTGTTCTGTGTATTGCCTTTTTCCTTCCTGATGTCTTGAAGGATTCTGTATAATAAACTTTTGTATTCTGCATCTGGTAATTCCAGGAATGCACTTTCAACTAAAAGATCCCTGGATTCTTTGTTTCGAGAGCCTATTGAGGTGATCATGGCCTGTTTCTTTATGTGACTTGATAACGACTGTTTTCTCTGAGCCATCTATAAGTTATTGTATTAGTTTATGCTTGCTTACTTTGTCATAGCTTCTTGCTTTGTTTTGTTTTGATATGCCCATATGGGTTCCTTGAGTGAGCTAGCTTGATTATTTTCACCTTTGGAGTTCTGATGCCCTGTCCCCAGATGGCTAGAGCTCTTATGAGGTATATCAGTCTAGGAGTCCATTCACTTTTCTTGTATGAATTCAGCTCAGGTTTCCAGGTAGCTGATAACAAGTGTGTGGTACAGGCTCTGTCCTACAGTCTTAGAGGGGCAGGGGTGATTGGTGTATGTACCAGTATAAAGTTGCAGGAGGGGGTCACACTCTGAACAAGGCAGGGGGCTGAGAACCGACCCCCAAGTGTCTCTGAGGAAAATGCATCTCTGTTCCCTAGAGTGTGCTGGTGGGTGGGTTCTGCAGAGGGACCATGGGCACCCAAAGTTTTTGTTGTAAGGACTGGGAGGTACCAGTTATCTTTGGACCCCTATTGTAGGTAGCTGGGTGACCTGAGTGGAGCTACCAGTCCTTAGATCCCTGTTGTGGGTAGGTGAGGACCTTGTTTAATAGGCAAAGCAATGTTGAATGCCAAACACCCACCTCTCCACCACACAGCTGAAATGGTTGGAGTTTGCCAACAAGGGCCTATTCTCCCAAAATAGGCCCACACAGGTCCATGCAGAAGGGAAAGGTGCTCAAGGTCCACAGACAGTTTATGCCTGGACAGGAGCCGCTTCTGCCCTGAGCTCCCCCGGTTAATGGAGCTAGCAAATGATCTTTTCCCCCCAGTTGCAAATTTTTTCCTTCCCCAAAACTGGGAGAACGGCTCCAGGTGCTCACCAGGGTCTATCTCAGGTCCAGGGACTCGGCCGCTGAAGCCATCTTGGGGATGGGGGTGGCATGGTAAAAGATACTCAAGTACTTAGCTTTTGCTGAGCACGCCCTTCTCCTCAGGTCCCAGAGGTGTGAGTGGGCTGTGTAGCTGGCTGCTTCTCCCTGAGGAAACTGCGGCCGAATGCTAGGACCAGCCTGCTGCTGCCTCTGCTCCGGGAATGGTGCCTGAGGGCTCCCCACGATTCACGTCTGGCAACTCCTCTCTGCTTCCTCCCCTTGCCCCTCAGTTCATTGTCTAAGCTTGCCTTTGATGCTCAGGGCTCCCAGCTTGTCACAAATATACTCATTTCTCTTGTTTTTTCGGGCCTTTGTTGTAAAGAGGGCTCCACAGAAGCGTCTGTCTATTCCGCCATCCTGGCTCTGCCTTCCCAGGCCTGGTTTTACCAAGCCCTCTGCAGTCTTGCTGGATGGCTGTTTTCCCCACTCACATGGCTGAAGCAAAGGACTCTGCTATGGCAGAGACATAAGATGAAAGAAACCTAGAATCACTGCTTGGAGAAAAGCAGGCAAGAAAGGCTGGTGGGCCAAAAATATCTCAGTTAGAGATAATGACTTTTCTGCATGTCAAGCCGCTGGGGATTTTGAGTTTATATGTGACTCCCCAGCATAGGAGAGCTTCTCAGGACTAATACAGCAATCATAAATGAAATATTTGGGTCACATGAAAATTTAGAACTGATGTAAAGCAAAAATTACTTTGTTAAACAAAGTTAAAAGATGTGAAACAAGTTGGTAGCAAACATTTGCAACATTTCTAAAAGATGAAATATTGGTAAACAAATCAATAATAAAAAGTTAGACAAAGGATATGAAAAGAATATTTGCAGACAAAAGTGTAAATGAAAACATATGAAAAGATGCTCAACCTCATTTCTAATCATGAAATAATGCAGATGAAAGCCAAAAATATCTCCTATTTCTTTAATCCATTGGAAAAATAATATATATATTTTTTAAAACATTGGATTATATTCAAGGGCTTGCAATTATGTGGGAAGAGACATCTATACACTATTTTGTTTTTTTGAAAAAGTCGTTTTGGCAGCATGTTAAGATTTAAAATGTGCTTCCTTTGGGCTCAAAAATTCACTTCTTGGAGTCTGTGGTAAAGGAGAAGCCTAAATAAATCATGGCACGTCCACATTTGGAATACAATGCAGTGGTGTAAAAAACTCAACTACATCTAAAAAGCAGAGTTCACTAACCCATACTGTAATGTGAAGTACTTTGCACAATTATTTATACAGAATGGTGACGTTATATGAAATGTTGCCCAAATGTCTTTGGTTTACTATATATGCCAATATGTATGTAAGGAAGTACAAAAGTTGTGGAAGAAGAGGAAGATGCCGTCAGCACCACAAGAGGTAAGTGGGGGGGACAGTGACTCTGTACACCTCTGAATTGTTTAAATCTTGTTTCATGAATCTGATTATGCAACCACTGTAAAATTGAAAGAGAAAAAAAAGGATGCCATAAGCTCTAAAATGTTCATGGAATAAAAAAAATAGAGGAATTAGTATTAAAATGATAATTATCAGAAGTGTGTCATGATATGGAAAATACTTACAATTTAATGTGGAAAAAATAATAAAAATTACAGATACTCTGTGATGGTTAAAAGGAAAAACATAAGATGTCCTGGGGGCAAAAAATGGAAGGAAATACTGTGGGATCATGGCTGACTTTTAAAACTATTTCCTAAACTTTTATTCAAGTATTAGGATACACCCCCCCACCCCACCCACAGTCTGTTCGTTGGAGGAGGTCAGAGGTGTGATGGTAGATGGTTAACAACCTTTGTGGGGGGGGGGTGGTGGGGGGATGTGAGAGCTCTGATTTGTAGCACTTGCCAATTTTTGAGCTGTAACTACTCCCACCATGGCTGACTTCAAGTTACCACCTCAAAGTCAAACAGCTTACAAAATTCCTGACAGTTTAAAATTGACTCTTGCCAACTGACGTGAGCTGGCTCCAGGACACCACTGAAGTCAGGATAGGGGTAGATGAGATGTGTCCTCTAGTGAAGTAGAAGCAAGAGATGCTATCACTGCAAAAACACCCAAGATACATGAGGTGGTCAATATTAGAAATTCTCCTGGGCACTTCAGGTGTCTGAAGAATTGAAGCCTCTCTTCCAGCAAAGTGTGGAACCTGAAGAACTATTCCTGGATTCTAAAAACCTCCTTAACCCATAGGGGTGTGGGGACTGTAGATTTGTTTAGCTGTGATTTGGGAGATTAATGGGAGGGGGGCAGAGATAAAAAGCCAGAGGGGCTGTGGGAAGGAAGTCAAGGATGAGAGACCACTGGGCCCAGCCAGGGAGAATTAGTAAATGAAAATTAATGGAGTATTTTCCAGCATCCTTTAGACAGAATAGAATCATAGGCCCCTAAAACAGTGGGTCCAGAGAATGAAATCTGTACAGCTTTTCCAGACAACTCTTACCTCAGCACATCCCAGCACCCTTAGGATGGAAAAAGAGGTGGAAGAGGAGTTTAGTGATGACAAGTAATATTCTTTCCCTGCAGGGGTGGGATGGGGCTGTGGGAAGAGAGACCACCTCTGAATGGAATCATTAGCCCCAGAACTTTTTTTGGAGCCATATAGAATCCTTGTTCTGGCAGTGGTCAATGATGTAAGCACCACATCATGGAACTCAAAATAGCATAATAGTCAGGTCATAGAATCCATATGAATCTATGATTGTAGTCATCATAAGAAATTCCACAAATCAATATCTTCGTGGATTACTGAATATGGAATAAACAAAGGTGAATAGATACCCATGATATACAAGCTTTGGGGTTCAGAAGATAGCCTGGTGAGGTGCTGTGATTTTGAGGGTTGGAGTATACAACCATCATCACTTCCAGAGTGTGTCTCCTCCTGGATTTCCCATTCAGAAGATGCCTGAGTGTCTTAGTTATCTAGTAATACCACAAAGTGGACGATTTTAACAAACAGAAATTTACTCTCTCACAGTCTAGGAGGCTAGAAGTTCAAATTCAGGGCCCCAGCTCTAGGGAAAGCCTTTCTCTCTGTGTTGGCTCTGGGGGAAGATGCTTGTCATCAATTCTCCTCTGGCCTAGGAGCTTCTCACACAGGGACCCTGGGTCCAAAGTACTCGGTCCACTCTTGGCATTGCTTTCTTGGTGGCCTGAGGTTCCTCTCTGCTTGATTCTTTCTCCTTTTAGCTCTTGTAAGATAAAAGGTGATGCAGGTCACACCCCAGGAAACTCCCCTTACATTGGATCAGGGCTGTGACCTGAGTAAGGGTGTTGCATCCAACCCTAATCCTCTTTAATATAACCTAATCTTGCCTGATTGACAACAGACAGAGATTAAGATTTACAACACATAGGAAAATTACATCAGATTACAAGATGGTGGACAACCACACAGTAGTGAGAATCATGGCCTAGCCAAGTTGATTTACGTTTTTTGGGGACACAAGTCAATCCATGACACTCAGGGACCATCTGGATTCTTGGCTAATTTATAGCAGCTGATGAAGAGGATGGTTGGGGATGCCAACTGTTGAAGGGGCTGGCACACTTAGACAAGGACAATATATATATTTTTAAAATTTTATTGTCATAAAATATATATAACAAAAACTTGTCATTTTAACCATTTTAAATGTACATTCAGGAACATTAATTACATTCACCATGTTGTGCTACCATCACCACTATCTACTTCTACTGTTTTTCACAGCCCAAACAGAAACTCAGTATCCATTAGGCTCATCTCCTCTTCCTTCCCACCCCTGGTAACCACTAATAAACTTTGTCCTCTATACATTTGCCTATTCTAAATCTTTATATAAGTGGGATCACACAATATTTGTCCTTTCACATCTGACTTATTTTACTCGGCATAATGTTTTCAAGACTTATTCATGTTGTGAAACATGGCCCTATAGACAGAAGCACCGTGCTGTCCCTCTGCAGCAAAGTCCCAAAAAACTAAGTAAAACAGATACAAACGTCAGTCCTGGAACACTAAGTATGAAATGAAGGAATAAAGAACTTGATCAAGTACAGAATGGATAAGAAAATGACAAAGAACAGAGAACGAGAAGAGCTATGTGTGGAGGTCCCATAGCAGAAAGGGAGTCCTTCGGTTAGAGAACAGACAATATCAGACAGCAGCCTGAATCTAGCACATAAGACAGCATCAGCCAAATACCAACCTAGATGATAAACTCTCAAGGATAAAAGAAAACTAAAAAATTTACAACAGGAAAGCAGAGACGTCAGCCTGTAAATGACAACAACATCAGAACAATAAAAGAGGGAATGAATTGTGTAGGTACAGAACTTTGAAGTGGAGAAGAAGTGAAGGCGTTATCAAGTAATAAAAGGCTGGTTCAAACTTAGGAAGATAGGGGTAAATTTCAAGGTAACCACAAAGAAAGTTAACAAACCTACTCAACAAAATAAAGAAGAAAAACTTAAAGTCTCAGTAAACAAAATCTATAAAAATGAAAGAAACAAACAAAAAAACCACACAAACAAAATGAATTCAGCACAGAAGAGTAAGAGGCACAAAGCAAACATCAGCACCACAAAAAAAGCACTACAAAAAGATAGCAATAAAATTATAATATCAATAATAACATGTATTAAACGGCTTAAAGCCAAAAAAACCCCAAACCCATTGCCGTCAAGTTGATTCCGACTCATGCAGACCCTATAGGACAGGGTAGAACTGCCCCATACGGTTTCCAAGGAACGTCTAGTGGATTCAAACCACCAACCTTCTGGTTAGCAGATGTAGTTCTCAACCACTATGCCACCATAAAGAGACAAAGAGTGACAAAATGGATAAAAAACAGGAGCCATCAATATACTGCCTATAAGAGACACACCTTAGAAACAGACATAAATTTATTAAAAATGAAAAGAAGGAAAAAAAAAACAAACAAACAGCTACAAAAAAAGAGCAGGAGTGGCACTACTAATCTCAGATAAAATAGACTTAAAAAAAAAAATCCACCATAAAGGGCAAAGAATGGCATTATGTAATGATTGAAGGGAGAATTCACCATGAAGACATAACCATAATAAATATTTACACAGCCAATGACAGGGGTTCAAATACATAAAACAAATTCCAATAGCACTGAGAAGAGAAATTGATAGTGCTACAATAATAGTAGGAGATTTCAACAAAGCACTCTCGGTAAAGGATAGAGCATCTAGAAAGAAACTCAACAAAGATATAGAAGATCTAAAGGCTACAATCAATCCACTTGACCTCATAGGCATATGTAAAACATTCTGCCCAACAGCAGCAAAGTACACATTCTTTTCCAAGGCTATTGGAACCTTCTTTAGAATAGATCACATCTTAAGCCATAAAGCAATGCTCAACAAAATTCAAAACACTGAGATAATACAAAGTATCTTCTCTGATCACAGTGTCATCAAAGTAGAAATTAGTAACAGGAAGAGCAAGAAAAAAAATCAAATACATGGAAAATGAATAACATCCTGCTTAAAAACCACTGAGAAACAGAAGAAATCAAAGATGGAATAAAAAAATTCCTAGAATCAAACGAGAATGAAAACACATCATACCATAACCTTTGGGAGAGAGCAAAGGCAGTCCTCAGAGATCAATTTATAGCAAAAGGTGCACACATCAAAAAAGAAAGGGTCAAAATCAAAACATTAGCTACACAACTTGAACAAACAGAAAGAGTACAGCAAAGCGAGCCCACAGCCACCAGAAGAAAGGAAATAATAAAGATCAGAGCAGAAATAAATGAAATAGAGACTAGAAAATAGAAAGATTCAACAAAACCAAAAGTGGTTCTTTGAAAGGATCAACAAAATCAACAAACCACTGGCAAAACTGACAAAAGAAAAACAGGAGAGGACACAAATAACCCAAATAAGAAATGAAATGGAGAACATTACAACAGACCCAACTGAAATTAGAAGGATCATAACAGAGTGCTATGAAAAACTATACTCCAACAAATTTGAAAACCTAGAGGAAATGGACAAATTTCTAGAAACACACTACCTACCCAAACTACAAAAAAAAAAAAATTTTTTTTTTATTACATAAACTGAAGTCAAAATCTGAGCAGACCCATAACAAGAGATTGAAAAGGTAATAATAAAAAAAAAAAAACTCCCAACAAAAAAAGGTCCTGTTCCAGATGGCTTTACTGGAGAATTCTACCAAACATTCAGAGAGGAGCTCACACCAGTACTACTCAAACTATTTCAGGACATAGAAAAGGAAGTGATACTTCTGAATTGATTCTACGAAGCCAGCATAACCCTAATACCCAAACCAGGCAAAAACACCACAAAGAAGAAAATTACAGACCAGTATCTGTCATGAACTTAGAGAGAAAAATTCTCAACAAAATTCGAGCCAACAGAATTCAACATCATATCAAAAAAAAAAAAAAAAATCACGAACAAAGAGGATTCATATCAAGTATGCAAGGATGGTTCACATTAGAAAATCAATCAACATAATTCACCACATAAATAAAAGAATCACATGATCATCTCAATGAACGCAGAAAAGGCATTCGATAAAGTTCACCCATTCCTGATAAAAACTCTCAATAAAATAGGTTGTTGTTGTTGTTAGGTGTCCTCAAGTCGATTCCAACTCATAGCGACCCTATGTACAATAGAACAAAATACTGCCTAGTCCTGGTCCATCCCCACAATTGTTGCTATGCTTGAGCCCATTGTTGCAGCCACTGTGTCAATCCATCTCATTGAGGATCTTCCTCTTTTTTGCTGACCCTCTACTTTACCAAGCATGATATCCTTCTCCAGGGACTGATCCCTAATGACAACATGTCCAAAATATGTGAGACACATTCTCGCCATTCTCGCTTCCAAGGAGCATTCTGGTTGTACTTCTTCAAAGACAGATTTGTTTATTCTTTTGGCAGTCCATGGTATAGTCAATATTCTTTGCCAACCCCATAATTCGAAGGCATCAATTGTTCTTCCATTTTCCTTATTCATTGTCCAGTTTTTGAATGCATATGAGGCAACTGAAAACACCATGGCTTGGGTCAGGTGCACCTCAGTCCTCAAGGCGATATCTTTGCTTTTTAAGAATTTAAAGAGCTCTCTTGCAGCCAATTTGCCCAATGCAGTGTGTCTTTTGATTTCTTGGCTGCTGCTTCCATGGGTGTTGATTGTGGATCCAAGTGAAATGAAATCCTTGACAACCTCAATCTTTTCTCTGTTTAACATGATGTTGCTTATTGGTCTAATTGTATTTTGTTTTCTTTATGTTGAGGTGTAATCCATACTGAAGGCTGTGGTCTTTGATTTTCATCAGTAAGTGCTTCAAGTTCTCTTCACTTTCAGCAAGCAAGGTTGTGCCATCTGCATAATGCAGGTAGTTAATGAGTCTTTGTCCAATCCTGATGTCCCGTTCTTCTTCATATAGTCCAACTTTTCAGATTATTTGCTCAGCATACAGATTGAATAGGTATGGTGAAAGGCTACAACCCTGACACAAACCTTTTCTGACTTTGAACCATGTGTACAGATCCCTCAGGAGGACAATTACATGTTCCAGAATTTGCATTCTCTACAATGTTCCATGATTTGTTATGATCCACACAGTCGAATGCCATAGCATAGTCAATAAAACACAGGTAAACATCTTTCTGGTATTCTCTGCTTTCAGCCAAGATGCATCTGACATCAGCAATAATATACCTGGTTCCACATCCTCTTCTAAATCCGGCTTGAATTTCTGGTAGCTCCTTGTTGATATACTGCTACAGCAGCTTTTGAATGATCTTCAGCAAAATTTTGCTTGCATGTGATATTAATGATATTGTTTGATAATTTCTGCTTTCAGTTGGATCACCTTTCTTGGGAGTAGGCATAAATATGGATCTCTTCCAGTTGGTTGGCCAGGCAGATGTCTTCCAAATTTCTTGGCATAGGTGGGTGAGCACTTCCAATGTGGCATTCATTTATTGAAATATCTCAACTGGCATTCTGTCAATTCCTGCAGCCTTGTTTTTTTGCCGGTAACTTCGGTGCAGCTTGGACTTCTTCCTTCAGTACCATCAGTTCCTGATCATATGTTACCTCCTGAAATGTTTGAATGTTGACCAATTCTTTTTAGTATAGTGACTCTGTATATTCCATCCATCTTCTTTTGATGCTTCCTGTGCCATTTAATATTTTTTCCCATAGAACCCTTCAGTATTGCAACTTGAGGCTTGAATTTTTTCTTCAGTTCTTTCAGATTGAGAAATGCTGAGCATGCTCTTTCCTTTTGGTTTTTACCTCCAGCTCTTTGCGTATGTCATCATAATACTTTATCTTCTTGAGCCACCCTTTGAAATCTTCTGTTCAGCTCTTTTACTTCATCATTTTTTTCTTTTTGCTTTAGCCTTTTGACATTCAAGAGCAAGTTTCAGAGTCTCTTCTCACATCCATTTATGTCTTTTCTTTCTCTCCTCTCTTTTTAATGACCCCTTGCTTTCCTTATGTATGATGTCCTTGATGTCATTCCACAAATCATCTGGTGTTCGGTCATTAGTGTTCAACATGGAAACTCCTCAACATGTGAAAGTGTATTTATAAAGGATATCTACACAAAACCAACAGCCATCTTTTTCTTCATGGACAGAGGCTGAAACCATTCCCCCTAAGAACAAGAAGAAGACAAGGATGCCCTTTATCACCATTCCTATTTAATATTGTGCTGGAAGTCCTAGCTAGAGCAAGAAGGCAAGAAAAGAAAATAAAGGACATCCAAACTGGTAAGGAAGAAGTAAAACTGTCCCTATTTGTGGATGATAGGATACCCTACATAGAAAACCCGAAAGACTCCATGAGAGAGCTACTGAAATTAATAGAAAGATTCAACAGAGTAGCAGGAAAAAGATAAACATACAAAAATCAGTTGGATTCCTATACACCAATAAAAAGAATTATGAAAAGGAAATTAGGAAAACCATACCATTTATAATAGCCCCTAAAAAAAAAACAAAAACAAAACTTAGGAATAAATCTAACCAGGGATGTAAAAGATCTAAACTACAAAAACACTACTCTAAGAAACCAAAAGAGACCTACATAAAGGGAAAAACATACCATCCCCATGGATAGGTAGACTCAACATGGTGAAAATGTCAATGCTACCCCCCCCAAAAAACAATGCAATCTCTATCCAAATACCAACAGCATTCTTTAAAGAGATAGAAAAACTAATCATTTATTTTATATGGAGAGGATAGAGGCCCTGGGTAAGTAAAGCACTACTGAAGAAGAAGAGTAAAGTAGGAGGACTTGTGTTACCTGTCCTCAGGACCTACTATACACCTACGGTAGTCAAAACAGCCTGGTACTGGTACGACAGACACATTGACCAATGGAACAGAATTGAGAATTCAGATGTAAATCTGTCCTGTTCATATCCTTTCTCCATTTTTTAATTGGATTATCTGTCTTTTTGCTGTAGAGGTGTTGGATTTTCCTGTAGATTTTAGAGATTAGGTCTTTGTCAGATTTGTCATAGCCAAAACGTTTTTTCCAGTCTGTACATTCTCTTTTTATTCATTTGATGAAGCCTTTTGATGAGCATAAATGTTTAATTTTTAGAAGATCCCAGTTATCTAACTTATCCTCTGGTATTTGTGTATTGTTAGTTACAGTTTGTATCTTGCTAATTCCATGTATTAGGGTCTCTAGTGTTTACCCTATTTTTTTCTTCTACTATCTTTCGAGTTTTTGGTTTTATATCTAGGTCTTTTACTTTGGATTGTTTTTTCTGTGTGGTGTGAGGTACAAGTCCTCTTTCATTTTTTTGCAGATGGACACCCAGTTTTGCCAGCACCATTTGTTAAAAAGCTTGTCTTTTCCCCCATTTGATGGGCTTTGGGCTGTTGTTGAAGATCAACAACAGTATGGCCTCCAGACACGCTTATAGCTCAGTAATGAAGTCATTCCTGAGGTTCGCCCTTCAGCCAAAGATTAGACAGGCCCATAATACAAAAGGAGACTAAATGGGCACACCATCTCAGGGGCAAGGATGAGAAGGCAGGAGGAGGCAGGAAAGTCAGTAATGAGGAACACAAGTTTGAGAAAGGGAGAGTGTTGACAAGTCGTGTGGTTGACAACCAATGTCACAAAACGATATGTGTATTGTGAAAAGAAAAATAATCCTTCATGCCAAAGCATGTATTAGAACTTCATCTCTGTTTATGGCTGAGTAGTATTCCATTATGTGTATAAACCATATTTTGTTTATCTGCTCATTTGTTGATGGACACTTTGGTTGTTTTCACCTTTTGGTGATTGTGAATAATGCTGTCATGTACATTGGTATACATCTGTCTTTTTGAGTCCCTGTTTTCAGTCATTTGGGTATACACCTTTTGGGTATACAGTGGGATTGCTGGGTCGTATGGTAACTCTATGCTTAACTTTTTAAGGGACCACCAAAGTTGTCCATATCAACTGTACTGTTCTACATTTTTACCAGCAATGCACAAGGGTAACAGGGATAATATTTAAAAAAATATATTTTAAGGCCTACCTCGTGAATGTTTTTTCCCTGAAGCTTCCCAACCTTCAAAGCTATGGGTTTCAGTGCATTGGAGAAAGGCAGAGACCAATGAGGATCAGTTATGGCTCAACTGAGAATGTAAATGTTGATGTTGATGCTGACGACGATGATGATGGTTTTGAGTTCTCATCAAGACAAAAGCCTTGGAGATGATTTTCGAAGTTTGCTTAACATATCAGGCGTTAAGCTAGGTGATCTGATAAAATTCTATGTAAAGACGTTTCAGCTAGAAAAAAGGGAAAGGGAAGAAGCCCCGGGGAAAATGAAAGAGGAGGGAGAATGCCTCTCATTCTGGTGCATTGTGGGAACAAGAAAAGCCACGAAGGGCTATTGATGAGACATTTTTCAGAGTGCAGACAGGACCTCAATTACAAAAGATTTGAAGGAAACATGTACGAAATGCTTTATTAAATCTGGGTCATGAATAAAAGGGTGTCGATTATCATTCAGTGTGCTTGAAATACTTCATAATTTAAAAAATGGGTCACATAAAAATAGCACCTCTATGCAAAGTCAGCATATTGATACCACATATCCCGGGGTGTCATTTCTAATATTTATAGTTTGGAGGATCTCATTATAACACTATACTTTCAAAACAATCCTGCTGCAGTGAGATAAGGACAAACTGCTAAGCAACCATATAAAATGAAACTAGGCCTGATGGGTAGTTCAATTACTGTTTGCAGAAGAATTTTGACCCTGAACTTTATAATGCCCAACATTGTTCAAATCACAGTTGGCATGGAATAGAAGTGATGATGAGTTGAATGTAGGGTTTTAAGCACAATTGCTGAGGTTAGAGGCTCAGTCAGCCCTCCCCACCAAAAAGAGAGTCATGTGGCATGCACTGGAGGCACTTACATTAATTAATCACCAAAGCCACAACCCACACAGGTAGTGCATATGAAGAAGGGGTGTGTGTGTGTGTGTGTGTGTATGCACGTGTGCATGCACATTGGGAAATCATTCTTTCATATTCTTCCCTATTCTTAATACCCTACCTAGCGGTTTTGACATAAAAGCCCCAGTGTTCCTTGCTGTTCAGCTTTCCGTCTTTCCCAGGATTTAACTACCCCAATTTGCAAGGCAATTGGAGAATGAGAGAGCATGAAACTGTAACTTTTCTATCATGGGGTTGACTGTAGTTCAATATGGCTCACAAGAAGAATGGATTTCTTTCTTTGGTAGTTTCCACTTGAAGTTAAGTAAATATGAGTATTTAGATTTTATTTGACTTGGTTTAGGGCTCAGAAATTTAGCTGAAATAAAAGTCAAGGTTTACTTTTTTGACAAAAAGAAAATATACTAATAACAGGGACTTACAGTCTCTGTTATCACCATCATCACCACCACTGCCACCAGGAGGATGGGGTGTGAGGTGGGGATTTGGGGGAGAAGAAAGATTCTTGGGTCAAACCCCTGACCTTACTCTTTTTTTCCATAAAGGAATACTTAATGGGAATAGGAAAATTGAAGACAAAGAAACAAACAAACAAAAAAAACCCCACAAAAACCAAAACAAAACAAACCAAAACAAAAAAACCCTCAGACAAAAACAGAAAAATTAAAGGTTAAAGAATTGAGGGGGAAAGAGGAGCCTGTTTGTGTTGAGTATGGGTGAGTTTGGGGGCAATTGAGTGGAAAGGAGAAAGTCTTTGGGGGAAACTCAGGTTGTGAGGAAATTTCAAATGAGAGAGATGGGGAATTTGTAAGAAGTTATTTTTGTGCATTATGACTGTCTCTCTTTTTTCTGAATTCCCAATAGGTTGTTGTAAAATGTTGGGCTGCTTTTTAGTTATTTTGGGATGAATTGATTTTTTAAATGCTCCATTCTGTTGAGATGGGGCATAAGGTGGCTGGAATGCATTTCATTTTACTTTAGTCAGCATTTCTTGAGTACTCTTTATACAACAGAAGGAGGAACTAGGTGTTGTGAAGAGTCACAGCACTTTTATTTCAATGTCAATATTGGCTGTAGTAATTAGCAGCCATCCCTGAACCTTGCCTCTCTCCCTCACCCCTCGCATCCTGGCAGGCCACCAGTCCCACTAGTCTCTTTTGAACTGGTCCCTGTTCCTGTGTCCTCCCTCCATTTTCTCTGTGGCTCTCTGAGAGCTGGCCATGTTGCCTCCTGCCTGGACTAGCTCTTCTCTCCTCTCTCTGTCTGGTCACCATGGATACAGGTTAAAGTACATGAAGCTCCCTGAAGTCTCACTACGTGTCTTTTATTCCCTCTCCCTTCATCTTCATACAGGGCCCCACTGTCTACAAAATAGCAAATACCAATGACGTTGGCCATCCATAGTAGTAATGACAGCTAATGTGCACAAGGTTTGACTCCATCCATCCATCCATCCATCCATCCATCCATCCATCCATCCATCCATCCATCCATCCATCCATCCACCCACCCACCCATCCATCCATTCACCAACCCATCCATTCAACAATTTACTAAAAAAAAAATAAGTACTTTTGAAGTCCTCAGTGCTGTGTTATAGTACCAACATGATCCAATTATAGCACTGCACACATGTGCAACCTGTCTTTTATAGTCTAAATTCTAGCGGAAGAGGCAAAGAGATATAATATGGATGCTCAGTGCCCATGATGGGGAAGTACAGGATACTTAGGGATCATGGAGGAGGAATACCTGAACATGGGGTCTGGAAAAAACATTTTGGTAGAAGCAACATCTAAACTGAGTTCCTAAACATGAGAAGGAGATTGCCAGATCAACAATGAGGTGGACACAATCTATTTCAGGTAAGAGAAGCATTTACAATGTCCAGGGGCAAGGGACAATTGGCCCATGGAACTTAGGTCTCAGGTAATGAGGAATAATGCCTCCAAAAACAAGGATTTGAAAGCAAGAAATCTATTTGGGGAGGGGAGGAGTATGGGATTCCAAGAACCACTGCGAGGAGTGTGAAAGTGAGACAAGAAAGAGAAAGAAAATAAGACAAGAAAGAAAGAAAACAAAGTTCCTGTTAATGAGAAGTTTACCCTGTGAGCACTTGGAGCTCAGGCCTGTTGGGAACCCTCTGAGTGGCTCTGTAGAACATTCCTCAGAATTGTCCCCAGAAGGGCAGGAAGCTGGGTTGAGGGTTGCTCCTGGGGTGATAGCTCTCTGGCATTTCTGACATGCTCTGCACATGGGCTAAGCACGTTCCTGTGGCCAAAGGATGCCCTTAGGCAGAATGCTATAGAAAATCATGGCAGACAACCTTTTGGATAGGATGAGGGGACATGGGTGAGTACTGCCAGTATCATCTTAAGCCAGTTACTCTTTTTCCACCACTCTGTTTACTTCCTGTCTCTGTTTATCATACATTGTTATTGATGATTTATCTCTCTCTTTCTACCTACCTACCTATCTACATACCTGCCTATTTATTTATATTCATTTTGCTCACTGTTAAATCCTGACACCCAACACGGTACCTAGCACATAGTTATATGCTTAATATATGCACGCAGCTGCCTCAGGTGCTGCTGACATTCTCAAGACCTGCCGATGTACCTGCCCCACTTCTTTCTCTCTTACAGGTCTGCCCCATGCACTCATTCCAAATGGAGCTGGCAGTGGCTTTGCTGCGTGACTTTCCTGAAACCCATGATATCATCTTTTTATCACTACCTGAGCTGCCAAAGAGGTCTTTTGTAGGTATCCTCCATTCCCAGGTTCCTCTTCAATCGATACACACCTGGGCTTGCTCTCTGTACTCACTTCTGACGTCTGGAATAGTGCTCTCATTAATCTTCTTAAGTTCTTAGCCTAATGAAACCTTTTAAATAAAAGTAAAAAATGGTTCTTTGGCTCTTTGGGCACTGTAAATACGTAAATATTTTTCTTGTGGCTGTTCGGACCAGACCTTCTTCTCATATCTCCCTAGCTTTGTTTAACTGTTATTTTCTGCTTTGATATTATTGTGGCACCACAGAAAGACCGCCTGGGAACAAATGAATTCTTAGGGTGCAGAGTGGAGTAGAGGAAGGCATGTCGAGCTCCACTGCTATCATGTAGTGTGTTCCTTCATGGGGCAGGGTAGCTGGCAACCCTGCCCTCCAAGGGGTCTTCTCTGCTACTCTGGGGTGTGGGATGCTGTGGACTTACTCAGCATCCATGCAAGGGCACTGGTTCCCCTGGCCAGGTGGGCAAGGTAGTCCAAGGCAGGAGGGCAGGCAGGAAGTGATACTGGCTCAGCCCCCAGGCTGTGGTTTGTACTGGGATACCCTTGCTGATGTTTGGGGGGATTAAGCTGGAGGGTCTATTTGGCACAACTCAGAGGTGAAGGAGTTCACATCCCATGGGCTGACTGTTGGCCAATAGGAGATGGGAGCCAGTGAAAAAGTCCTTCTTCTTCCTCCTCTGATCGACTGTTTGGAGAGGCTGCCATCTCAAAGAAGGCACCTGGTGAGACGGAGCCATCATGTATGCAGCATAAGAGGATAAGGCCAGCTCGGGCAAGCCCTTGGTTGTATTTGTTCTTTTTTATTCTGTGACTCATTTCCCCCTCACTCCTGCTTCCCTGGAATTATATTCTGGACCCAAACCTCAGGCATCTCTTCCTGGAAGCTTGCCATAAGGTACTGCTGCTTATTTTTGTGTTGAGTGATTTATAAGTGTGGGAAACCCCCAGGGCCCTCCCCTAATTAGAGCCTGAGATGCCCTACATTACAACTTAATGTGGGAACCAGATGGGGTCATATTGTGGTTACTGTCTAGTATTGTTAAAAAAGATCATCTAAAAACCTTCCAAAAAGATGGGTTAAATATCTGTTTTAAAGCAGAAGAAAGAATACTCACAAATTTCATGCCTATGATTTCTTTGCTAGAAATGTGACTTGCTTTCTATCATGATATGTACATTTCATTAAGTAATTATGGAGAAAATCATCACATTACTTTCCAAATAAAGTGAGGGAAAGTTGTGCCTGGACATTCTGAGCAGTTCCAGGGAAGGTAATGAACACGGTCAGGGGCAGCCCCTCTTACTACCCTCCACTGAACATACACACTTACTTTACTCTATCACTTGTTTGACTGCTGCTACAGAGATGGAGGGATTGGTTGAAAGTAGAAGTCCTCCATATCCCTCACTATTGACACAAAAACCACAACAGCTCAGTGGTCCAGGACTATTTTGTCTATAAACGGTGTTTACAACTATACATTGCTTAGCATTGCATTTAACAAGAAATAAAGGAAAAACGAAATGCTTGAACCTCTCCCGGTTTCCCAGGGAAGATAGCCCCTAAAAGTTGAACTTTTATAAACATCAAGCAAAAGAACAATCAGCAAGATATGAATAGAAGGGAAATTCCTCAGTATAGTAAAGGGCATTAATAAAACCCACAGCTAACATCACAATCAATGGAAAAAGACTGAGAACTTCCTCACTAAGATCAGGAAGAGGTCAGGAATGCCCACTCTCACCACTGCTAGTCAACATCATTCTGGAAGTCCCAGACAGAGCAATTAGGCTAGGGAAAAAAGGTATTCAAATTGGGAAGGAGGAACTAATATTATCCATTTTTGCACCAGACATGATCCTATACATAGAAAACCCCAAAGAATCCACAGAAAGCTATTAGAACTTATAAATGAATTCAGCAAAGTGGCAGGGTACAAGGTCAACATACAAAAATTAGGGTTTATATACATCAGCAATGAGCAACTGGAAAAGGAAATTAAAGAAACATGACAATGTACAACAACAACAACAAAAACTCCAAACCCATTACTGTTAAGTTGATTCCAATTCATAGCAATCCCATAGGACAGAGTAGGACTGTGCCATAGGGTTTCCAAGGAGTGGCCAGTGGATTTGAATTGCTGACCTTTTGGTTAGCAGCCAAGCTCTTAACCACTGTACCACCAGGGACATGGACAGTAGCAACTAAAAGAATAAAGTACCTAGGAATAAATTTAAACAGGAAGGTGAAAGACTTGTACACAAAAACTATAAAACATAACTAAAAGAAATTAAAGAAGACCTAAATAATTGTAAGGAAAGCCTATGTTTCTGAATTGGAAGGTTTAATATAGTTAAGATGTCAAAAAGCAATATATAAATTCAATGCAATTCCCATCAAAATTCCAACAACCTTTGCAGAAATAGAAAAGCCAATCCTCAAATTTATATGGAAGGGCAGAGGACTCCAAAGAGCTAAAGTAATTTTAAAGTAGAAGAATAAAGTAAGAGGACTCACACCTCCTGATTTCAAAGCATACTATAAAGCAACAGTAATTAAAACAGCCTGAGACTGTTATAATAATAGACATAGAGACCAGTGGATATAATTGAGAGTCCAGAAATAAATTCATTTATCTGTGGTCAACTGATTTTTGAAAAGAGTGCTAAGCTCATTAAATGGGGAAGGAAGAGTCTCTTCAATAAACGGTGCTGGGAAACAGGATTTCCACAGACAGAAGAATGAATCCAGATCTATGCCTCACACCATACATCCACATACCTGTTGCTGTTGAGTTGATTTTGACTCATAGCAACTCTACGGGAGAGAGTAGAACTGCCCTATAGGGTCTCCAAGGAACAACTGGTAGATTCAAACCACCAACCTTTTGATCAGCAGCTGAGCTCTTAACCACTATGACACCAGGACTCTGCTGCCATACACAAAACCATTAAAAATGGATCAAGTACTTAAATGTGAAAACAAAAACCATGAAATTCTTAGAAGAAAATCTAGGGATGGGGCTATCAGCCCTAGTCTTTTCATTTTATTGTCCTTTAGGTGAAGGTTTACAGAACAAACTAGTTTCTCATTAAACAGTACACATATTGTTTTATGACATTGGCTAACAACCCCACGACATGTCAACACTCTCCCTTTTCGACCTTGGGTTTCCTATTACCACCTTTCCTTTCCCCTCCTGCCTTTTAGTCCTTTCTCCTGGGCTGTTGTGCCCCTTTAGTCTTGTTTGGTGTTATGGGCCTGTCTAGTCTTTGGCTGAAGTGTGAACCTTCATTGCTGAGCTAAAAAGGTGTCTGGGGACCATATTCTCAGGGTTTCTCCAGTCTCTGTCAGGCCAGTAAGTATGGTCTTTTATTTTTTGAATTAGAATTTTGTTCTACATTTTTCTCCAGCTCTGTCCAGGACCCTCTATTGTGATCCCTGTCAGAGCAGTCAGAGGTGGTAGCCAGGCACCATCTAGCTGTACTGGACTCAGTCTGGTGCAGGCCGTGGTAGATGTGGTCCATTAGTCCTTTGGACTAATCTTTCCCTCGTATGTTTGTTTTTTTTCACTCACACTTGTTTGTGAAGGGGTGAGACCAGTGGAGTATCTTAGATGGTCCCTCCCAGTCTTTTAAGGCCCCAGACACTACTCACCAAAGTAGAATGTAGAATATTTTCTTTATAAACTATGTTTTGCCAATTGAGCTAGATGTTACCGGAAACATGGCCCCCACAGCCCTCAGCCCTGCAATTCGGTTCCTCAGGGAGTTTGGATGTGTCAATGGAGCTTCCAAGACCTTGCCTTGTAAAAGCTCTGCTGTCAGCCCTAGTTTTTAATGATGGATTATCAGATACAACAACAAAAACACAACCAGTAAAATACAATAGATAAATGGGACCTCATAAAAATTAAATACTTTTGTTCATCAAAAGACTGATAAACAAAGTGAAAAGGCAACCTACAGGTTGGCAAAAAGTGTTCAGTGTTATTATTATTTTGGATATTAGAGCTTTATCAGATAATAATAATAAAAAAAACTTCTATGACTTAACAACAAAAGGACAAACAACCCAATCAAAAAATGGGTAAAGGAGTTGAATAGACAATTCACCAAAGAGGATGTTCAAATGTCCAACAAACTCATGAAAAGCTGTTCATTGTCATTAGCCATTTGTTGTTTTTGGGTGCTGTAGAGTTGATTATGATTCATTGTGACCATATGTGACACAGTAGAACTACCCCGTCGGTTTTCTTGGCTGTAATCTTTATGGAAGCAGATTGCTAGGTTTTCTCCTGTGGAGCCACTAGGTGAGTTTGAACCACCAACCTTTTGGTTAGTGGCCAAGGGCTTAACTGTTGCACCACCAGGTTTCCTTCATTAGCCATTAAAGAAATGAAAATCAAAACAACAGTGAGATACCGCCTCACCCCTATTAGAGTGGCAATGATAAAGACAAAACAGAAAACAATATGTGTTAGTGAGTTGTAGAGAAATTAGAACTCTCACCTGTTGCTGATGGGAATATAGAATGGTATACCCACTGTGGAAAATAACTTGATAATTCCTCAAAAAGATGAACATAGAACTACCATAAAAAGACAAAAACAAAAACAAACCTGTTGCCGTAGAGTTGATTCCAATTCATAGCCACCCTATAGGACAGAGTAGAACTGCTCCATAGGGTTTCCAAGCAGTGGTTGGTGGATTTGAACTGCTGGCCTTTTGGTTAGCAGCCTGAGCTCTTAACTGCTGCACCACCAGGGCTCCAGAACTACTATACAACTACAGCAATTCCAATTCTAGGTATATACTCTGAAAAAGTAAAAGCAGAAATACAAACAGAAACCTGCTAACCAGTGTTCATCGCAGCACTTTTCATAATAGTCAAAGGGTGGAGGCAATGGAAACATCCATCAACAGATGAATGGATAAACAAATGTTGTATGCACACACGATGGAATACTACTCAGCCATAAGAGCAATGAAGTCTTGATTCATGCCACAAAGTGGATGAACCTTGAAAGCATCATGCCCAGTGAAATCAGTCAGCTTCAAAGGGACAAATATTGTATGACCTCACTTATATGAAATAAACAAATACACAGAAAGCAAAGATTAGTAGTGTTTACCAGGGATAGGAGGGACAAGGAAAGGGAAAATTTTGATTAGGTGCATTGAGTTTACATTAATGGTGATGAAATAATTCAGAAAAGGATAGTGAGAATACTTGTACAACTTGACGAATGTAATCAGTGTCACTGAATTGTACGTGTAGAAATCTTTGAGATGATATATGTTTTGTTGTGGGTATTTTCACACACACACAAAAAGCAAGAGTTTTCTTATTAGCACATTGTAGCAGGTAGCTTTTTAAAGTGGCCCCCAATGGTCTCTGCCTATTAGTGTTCAGTCCCTTGTGTGACCTCTTCCCTTTGAATGTTGGCTGGACCTGGTGATTCACTTCTAACCAATAAAACCCATTGCCACTGAGTCGATTTCAACTCATAACAAACCTATAAGACAGAGTAGAAGTGTTCCATAGGGTTTCCAAGTCTATAATCTTTACAGAAGCAGACTGCCACACCTTTCTCCCATGGGGTGGCTGGGGGGCTCTAACTGCCAATCTTTTGGTCAGCAGTCAAGCACTTAACCACTGTGCCACAGGGCTCCTTTCCAAACAGCAAAAATGAAAGGATGGCATGTCCGAGATTAGGTTATGGAAGACTGTGACATCCATTTTGTGGCCACTCTCACTGACTTTTCTTTGTACTTGCCCTAATGGAGAGGGCCACTCTCAAGGCATCCCAGTGCAAAGTGACTGAGAGAGTCCTCTGGTCAGCAGCCAATAGCAACTGAGGGCCTCAGTCAAAGACCTTCAAGGAACTGAATCCTGCCAACAGCCATGTGAGAGCATGGGAGCAGATCCCCAGCTGAGCCTTCAGAGGAGCTTGCCACTTGACCGACACTTGACTGCAGCTTGTGGGAGACCCTGAACTAGAGGATGCCACTAAGCCATGCTCAGATTCCTGACTCACAGAAACTGTGAGATGATAGATGTGCATGTTGAGGGCTGCTGAATTTTGGGGTAATTTGTTATGCAACAATAGATATCTAAGGCAAACATCAAGGGCCTCAAATGTTCAGGATATAAAAGCAAAAACTAAATAAATAAAAAATAAAAAAACAAATAAGTGGACAAACAACTATATAAAAGAATTAATGAATGATGGTTGTGATAGATTGCAGATGTAACTGGATAACCACATAAAGTGATTTTGCCATTCACACATAAGGGCCAATGGCACAAAGCCTAGTCAGATTGATTAATTCCATGGAGGTGAACCCTAGCTGCATAAGTTTATATGGAAAATTTTGCCTCTTTGTCTGACATACTATTCCCTTCCTTAGTTGCATTTTGTTTTCTTTTCCTAATTTTAATTTAATCCCATTATGCCATATATGAAGTGAAAGTTTTATGGGATAAATTGAACTAAATGAAGTGTTTACTCATACGGAATTTATTTTTGAGGACTGATTGGGACCTGGATCTCTTCTCAGGTCTGGTAGTGAATCAGAAAAATGTGCTATTTTGGTTATGAATTTTCAAGTTTGTATAATCTTTTTGAAATAGTATAAAGCCAGCACAGGGCTCTGAGAAGAGCTTGTTGTCCTCATTGCCTGCATTCTTTCTATCTTCCTTTGAGTAAACTGATGTCATTTCTATAAAAATGCCAAAATTGAAAATAAACACTTCCCAGACATGAGCAGGGTATCTCCTGAGTACCTATTTACTGGCAGGGAGTGAAATCATGTGTTCCTTCTATAGATTGATAATGAGCAGGACAGAGAACAATTTAAGTATTGGCATAATACGGGGCACGATACAAGCTCAGACTATTGACATTATGGGCCAGATAATTATTTGTTGTGGGGGATTTACCTGTGCACTGTAGAATATTTAGCTGCATCCCTGGCCTCTACCCACTAGATGCCAGTAGCACCCCCCAGTCATGACAATAAAAAATGACTCCAGACATTGCCAAAAATATCTTGAGGTAGAGAGTTATCTTCTCCATTTGGGAACCACTGGTATAACAGCACCTCATGAACAGTCTTCCTCTGAATTATGTAACCAAAAATAGCAATGGCAATAATCCAATAACATACAAAGAGGCTTGTTTATAAATTTTTGAAAATTCATATTTCCCCTTTAGGGGGCAAGGGTAGTATGTTTCTCTGTCATGCCGTGGTCAATTGATGTTTGTATTTCAAACAAAACAACAATGAACAAAAATTCCAAACACCAATATAGGAGGGAAGCTACATAAGTCTCTGTACTAAGTTATTTTTTAGATCTTTTTTAAGGTTTCCAAGAATTCTGTGTCCTCCTACCTACTACCTACTAGGGAGGCAGAAAATGTGTTTGATTCCTTCATCACTGGTCATAGTCAAAGGAAAGCATTCTGGGACACCTTCACTCAGTAAATAAACTCTGTTTGATTGAAAGAATTGTTTGGCTGGAAGATAGTTTTCATGTTATAGTTTAAAAATTCATAGCTTAAAAAGAAATCATTTCAGAGGCAGAGCCAAGATGGCAGAATAGACGGTCACTTCCGGAGAGCCCTCTTTACAACAAAGACCCAAAAAACAAGTGAAATGAGTATATTTATGAGAAGCTAGGAGCCCTGAGCATCAAAGGCAAGCTTAGAAAAAGAACAGAGGGGCCGGGGGAGGAAGAGACGGTTCAGAAGCGGAGAGGAGTTACCGGACCTGAATCGTGGGAGCCCTCAGGCACCATCCCCGGAGCGGCGGCGGTGGGCTGGTACTAGCATTAGGCTGCAGTTTCCTTAAGGAGAAGCTGTGAGCCACACAGCCTACTCGCACCTCTGGAACCTGAGAAGAATGGTGCTCTCGGCAAAAACTAAATGTTTGCATATATTTTACCATGCTCCCTCACCCCCAAGCCGGGTTCAGTGGCTGAATTCCCTGGGCATGAGATAGGCACTGTTGAGTCCCTAAAGGCATCCTCCCAGCCTTGGAAAAGAAAAAAATTTGCAACTGGGGGAAAAAATAATTTGCTAGCTCCACTAACTAGGGGAGCTCAGGACAGTAGTGTCTCCTTTCCAGGCATAAACAATCCTTGGACTTTGAGTACCTTTCACCTCTGCATGGACCTGTGTAAGCCTATTTCAGGAGAATAGGCCCTTGTTGGCAGACTCCAACCATTTCAGCTGTGCAGTGGAGAGGTGTGTGTTTAATGTTCGACTTAGCTTTACCTATTAAACAAGGTCCTCACCTACCCACAACAGGGGCCTAAGGACTGGTAGCTCCACTCAGGTCACCCAGCCACCTGTGACAGGGGTCCAAGGATAACTGGTACCTCCCAGTCTTTACAACTAAACACATTGGCTGCCCATGGTCCATCTGCAGAACCCACCCACCTGCACGCTAGTGGGAACAGAGACATGCTTTCCTCAGAGACACTCAGTGGTTGGTTCTCAGCCCCCTGCCTTGTTCAGAGCGTGACCCCCTCCTGCAATCAGATACTGGTACATACACCAATCACCCCTGCCCCTCTAAGACTGTAGGATAGAGCCTGTACCCCACACCTGATGATCAGCTTCCCAAACACCTGAGATGAATTCATACAAGAAAAGTGAATGGACTCCTAGACTGATATACCTCATAAGAGCTCTAGCCATCTGGGAAGGGCATCAGAACTCCAAAGGCAAAAGTAATCAAGCTAGCTCACTCAAGGAAGCCATCTGGGCATATCAAAATAAAACAAAGCAAGGAGCTATGACAAAGTAAGCAAGCATAAACTAATACAATAACTTATAGATGGCTCAGAGACAACAGTCAATATCAAGTCACATAAAGAAACAGACCATGATCACCTCAACAAGCTCTCAAAACAAAGAATCCAGGGATGTTCTAGATGAAAGTGCCTTTCTGGAATTAACAGAGGCAGAATACAAAAGATTAATATACAGAAACCTTCAAGACATCAGGAAGGAAATGAGGCAATATGCAGAACAAGCCAAGGAAAACACAGAAAAAGCAATTGAAGAAATTAGGAAGATTATTCAGGAGCATGACAAAAAATTTAATACACTGGAAAAACCCATAGACGGCAATCAGAAATTCCAAAGATTAACAATAAAAGTACAGAAGTAGACAACACAATAGAAAGTCAGAGGAGTAGCATTGAGTAATTAGAAGCCAGAATTTCTGAACTTGAAGATAAATCACATGGCACTAACATATTTGAAGAAAAATCATATAAAAGAAATTAAAAAAATGAAGAAATCTTAAGAATCATGTGGGACTCTATGAAGAGAAATAACCTATGAGTGATTGGAGTACCAGAAGAGGGAGGGAAAGCAGAAAATACAGAGAGAATTGTTGAAGATTTGTTGGCAGAAAACTCCCTGATATTGTGAAAGATGAGAATATATCTATCCAAGATGCTCATCAAACTCCACATAAGATAGGTGTTAAAAGAAAGTCACCAAGACATATTATAATCAAACTTGCCAAAACCAAAGATAAAGAGAGAACTTAAAGAGAAGCTAGGGACAAAAAAAAGTCACCTACAAAGGAGAGCCGATAAGAATAAGCTCAGACTACTCGGCAGAAACCGTGCAGCTAAGAAGGCAATGGGATGACTTATTTAAAAAATTGAAAGAAAAAAATTGCCAGCCAAGAATCATATATCCAGCAAAACCGTCTCTTAAATATGAAGGTGATAAGAGACATTTCCAGAAAAAAAAAAGTTTAGGGAATTCATAAAAACCAAACCAAAACTACAAGAAATACTAAAGGGAGTTGTTTGGTTAGAAAATCAACAATATCGGGCATCAACCCAAGACTAGAACACTGGGCAAAGCAATCAGAAGTCAACCCAGACACAGAAATCGAAAAACACAAAGCAAGATCATAAAAAAAAGCTCTTAACAGGGTAACAGCAATGTTATTATATAAAAGAAGACAACGTTAAAACAATAAAGAGGGGCTAAGAAATGTAATCATAGATACTCCATTAGGAGAGGAAGAGATGGTGATACAAAAAAATAAAAGTTAGGTTTAAATTTAGAAAAATAGGGGTAAATAATAAGGTAACCACAAAGGAGGCTATCCTACACATCAAAATAAAATAAGAGAAAAAAAAAATAGAGCCTCAGCAGAAACAAAATCAACAGCAAATATGAGGAAAGGACAACATATAAAGACAATCTATTCAGCACAAAAAATTAAGTGGGAAAAAGAAACTGTCAACAACACACAGAAAAGACATCAAAATGATAGCACTAAATTCATACTCATCCATAATTACCCTAAATGTAAATGGACTAAATGCACCAATAAAGAGACAGACAGTGGCAGAATGGATTAAAAAACATGATCTATCTATATGCTGCCTACAATAGACACATCTTAGACTTAGAGACACAAACAAACTAAAACTCAAAGGACAGAAAAAAATGTATCAAGCAAACAACAATTGAAAAACAGCAGGAGTGACAATATTAATTTCTGACAAAATAGACTTGAAAGTTAAATCCATCAGAAATGATAAGGAAGGACACTATATAATGCCTAAAGGGACAATATACCAAGAAGATATAACCATATTAAATATTTATGCACCCAATGACAGGGCTGCAAGATACATGAAACAAACTCATCAGCATTGAAAAGTGAGATAGACAGCTCCACGATAATAGTAGGAGACTGCAACAAACCACTTTCAGTGAAGGACAGCACATCCAGAAAGAAGCTCAATAAAGACATGGAAGATCTAAATGCCACAATCAACCAACTTGACCTCATAGGCATAAACAGAACACTCCACCCAACTGCAACCAAGTATACTTTCTTTTCTAGTGCACATGGAACATTCTCTAGAATAGACCACATATTAGGTCATAAAGCAAGTCTTAGCAGAATCCAAAACATCAAAATATTACAAACCATCTTCTCTGACCATAGGCCATAAAAGTGGAAATCAATAACAGGAAAAGCAGGGAAAAGAAATGAAACACTTGGAAACTGAACAATACCCCGCTCAAAAAAGACTGGATTATAGAAGACATTAAGGATGGAATAAAGAAATTCAGAGAACCCAATGAGAATGAAAACACTTCCTATCAGAACCTTTGGGACACAGTGAAAGCAGTGCTCAGGGGTCAATTTCTATTAATAAATGCACAGATCCAAAAAGAAGAAAGGGCCAAAATGAAAGAATCATCCCTACAACTTGAACAAATAGAAAGAGAGCAACAAAAGAAACCGTCAGGCACCAGAAGAAAACAAACAAAAAATAGAGCAGAACTAAATGAAATAGAAAACAGAAAAACAATCAAAAGAATTAACAAGACCAAAACCTGGTTCTTTGAAAAAATTAACAAAATTGATAAACCATTGGCCAAACTGACAAAAGAAAAACAGGAGAGGAAGCAAATAACCCAAATAAGAAATGAGATGGGTGATATTACCACAGACCCAAATGAAATTAAAAGAATCATAGCAGATTACTATGAAAAATTGTACTCAACAAATTTGAAAACCTAGAAGAAATGGATGACTTCCCAGAAATACACTACCTACCTAAACTAACACAAACAGAGGTAGAACAACTAAATAGAGCCATAACAAAAGAAGAGATTGAAAAGGTAATCAAAAAACTCGCAACCAAAAAAAAAGCCCTGGCCGGTATGGCTTCACTGCAGAGTTCTATAAAACTTTCAGAGAAGAGTTAATACCACTACTGCTAAAGGTATTTCAGACCATAGAAAAGGACAGAATACTCCCAAACTCATTCTGTGAAGCCACCATATCCCTGATACCAAAACCAGGTAAAGAAAAAAAAAATTTATAGAAAATTACAGAACTATATTCCTCATGAACTTGGATGCAAAAATCCTCAACAAAATTCTAGCCAATAGAACTCAACAGCATATCAAAAAAATAATTCACCATGACCAAGTGGGATTCATGTCAGATATGCAGGAATAGTTTAACGTTAGAAAAACAATTAATGTAATCCATCACATAAATAAAAGACAAGAATCACATGATTTTATCGATTGATGCAGAAAAGACATTTGACAAAGTTCAACAACCATTCATGACAAAAAATCTCAGCAAAATAGGAATAGAAGGAAAATTCCTCAACATAATAAAGGGCATTTATACAAAGCCAACAGCCAACATCATCCTAAATGGAGAGCCTGAAAACATTCCCCCTGAGGTCAGAAACCAGACAAGGATGCCCTTTATCACTGCTCTCATTCAATACTGGCCTGGAGGTCCTAGCCAGAGCAATTAGGCTAGATAAAGAAACAAAGCACATCCAGAGTGGCAAGGAACAAGTAAAAATATCTCTTTTTGGAGACGACATAATCCTATACACAGAAAACCCTAAGGAATCCTCCAGAAAACTACTGAAAGTAATAGAAGAGTTCAGCAGGGCATCAGGATACAAGGTAAACATACAAAAGATTCCTCTATACCAACAAAAAGAACATCGAACAGGAAACCACCAAATCAATACCATTTACAGTAGCCCCCAAGAAGATAAAATACTTAGGAATAAATCTTACTAGAGATGAAAAAGACATACAAAGAGAACTACAATACACTTCTGCAAGAAACCAAAAGAGACCTACATAAGTGGAAAAACATGCCTTACTCATGGATAGGAAGACAACATTATAAAAACATCTATTCTATGAAAAGTGATCTATACATTTAGTGCAATTCCAATCCAAATTCCAAAGACATTCTTTAATGAGCTGGAGAATCAAATCACCAACTTCATATGGAAGGGAAAGAGGCACCCGATAAGTAAAGCATTACTGAAAAAGAAGAACAAAGTGGGAGACCTCACTCTACCTGATTTTAGAACCCATGATACCGCCACAGTAGTCAAAACTGCCTGGTACTGGTAAAACAACAGCTACATGGACCAATGGAACAGAATTGAGAATCCAGACATAAATCCATCCACATATGAGCAGGTGATATTTGACAAAGACACAAAGTCCGTTAAATGGGAAAAAGACAGTCTTTTTAACAAATGGTGCTGGCATAACTGGATATCCATCTGCAAAAAATGAAACAAGACCCATGCCTCACACCATGCCCCCAAAAGGGCCCCAAATGGATCAAAGACCTAAATATAAAATCTAAAATGATAAAGATCGTGGAAGAAAAAATAGGGACAATGTTAGGAATGATAATAATGGCATAAACAGTATACAAAACATTACTAACAATGCAGAAGAAAAACTAGATAACTGGGAGCTCATAAAAATCAAACATGTATGCTCATCCAAAGACTTCACCAAAAGAGTAAAAAGTTTACCTACAGACAGGGAAAAAGTTTTTAGCTATTACATTTTTGATCAGCGCCCGATCTCTAAAATCTACATGATACTGCAAAAACTCAACTACAAAAAACAACCCAATTCAAAAACGGGCAAAAGGTATGAACAGACACTTCACTAAAGAAGACATTCAGGTAGATAACAGATAGATGAGGAAATGGTCATGATCATTAAAAAAAAAATTTTTTTAGCTATTAAAAAAAAAAAAAAACAGTGCCATCAAGTCGATTCTGACTCATAGCGACCCTATAGGACAGAGTAGAACTGCCCCCATAGAGTTTCCAAGGAGCGCCTGGCAGATTTGAGCTGCTGACCCTTTGGTTAGCAGCCGTAGCATTTAACTACTATGCCACATTAGCTATTAGAGAAATGCAAATAAAAACTACAATGAGATTTTATCTCACTCCAACAAAGGTGGCATTAATCCAAAAAACACAAGACAATAAATGTTGGAGAGGCTGTCTAGAGATTGGAACACTTATACAGTGCTGTTGGGAATGTATAATGGTACAACCACTTTGGAAATTGATTTGGTGCTTCCTTAAAAAGCTAGAAATAGAACTACCATATGATTCAGCAATCCTAATCCTTGGAATATATCCTAGAGAAATAAGAGCCTTTACACAAACAGATATATGCACACCCATGTTCACTGCAGCACTGTTTACGATAGCAAAAAGATGGAAGCAACCAAGGGGCCCATCAAGAGATGAATGGATAAATAAATTATGGCATATTCACACAATAGAATACTACACACCGATAAAGAACAGTGAGGGATCTGTGAAACATTTCATAACATGGAGGAGTCCGGAATGCATTATGCTGAGTGAAATTAGTCAGCTGCAAAAGGACTAATATTGTATAATACCACTACTATAAGAAATCGAGAAGTAGTTTAAACAGAAGAAAATATTCTTCGATGGTTATGAGAGTGGGGAGGAAGGGAAGGTGGGAGAGGGATATTCACTAATTAGTAGATAAGAACTACTTTAAGTGGCGGGAAAGATAACACACAATACAGGCAAGGTCAGCACAACTGGACTAAACCAAAAGGGAAGAAGTTTCCTGAATAAACTGAATGCTTCGAAGACCAGCATAGCCGGGGTGGGGGTTTGGGGACCATGGTTTCAGGGGACATCTAAGTCAATTGGTATAATAAAATCTATTAAGAAAACATTCTGCATCCTACCTTGGAGAGAGGCGTCTAGGGTCTTAAACATGAGTAAGCAGCTACCTAAGATGCATCAATTGGTCTCAACCCACCTGGATCAAAGGAGAATGAAGAACACCAAGGACACAAGGTAATTATGAGCCCAAGAGACAGAAAGGGCCACATAAACCAGAGACTACATCAGCCTGAGACCAGAAGAACTAGATGGTGCCCGGCTACAACCGATGACTGCCCTGACAGGGAACACAACAGAGAACCCCTGAGGGAGCCGGAGGGCAGTGGGATGCAGACGCCAAATTCTCATAAAAAGACCATACTTAATGGTCTGGCTGAAACTAGAAGGAGCCCGGTGGTCATGGCCCCCAAACCTTCTGTTGGCCCAGGACAGGAACCATTCCCGAAGCCAACTCTTTAGACATGGATTGGACTGGACAAAGTGTTGGAGAAGGATGCTGGTGAGGAGTGAGCTTCTTGGATCAGGTGGACACTTGAGACTATGTAGGCATCTCTTCCCTGGAGGGGAGATGAGACAGTAGAGGGGGTTTGAAGCTGGCAAAATGCACACAAAAAGAGAGAGTGGAGGGAGGAAGCCGGCTATCTCATTAGGGGCATAGCAATTGGGAGTACGTAGCAATGTGTATGTAAGTTTTTGTGTGAGAGACTGACTTGATTCGTAAACTTTCTCTTAAAGCACAATAAGAATTAAGAAAAAAGAAATCATTTCCATTAGCAGTTAAGTAAACAAATATAAGTAAGCAAAATCTGTTTATATGGGTTCAAGTTGAGAACCAAACCCATTGCCATTGAGTCGATTCCAACTCATAGTGACTAAATAGAACAGCAACTTGAAATATTAGATAGGAAGCTTAACTAAAAAAACCAAACCCATTGCCATCAAGTAGATTCCAACTCATAGTGACCCTATATAATAGGACAGGGTAGAACTGCCCCAGAGGGTTTCCAAGGAGGGCCTGGTGGATTCGAACTGCCGGCCTTTTGGTTAGCAGCCATAGTTCTTAACCACTACGCCACTAGGCTTTCCATTAGGCAGCGGAAAAAAAAAAAAATTTTTTTTTTTTTTTAGCAGTAGATTTATGTTAAAAAAAAAGGAGGAGAAAAAACTCAGAAAAGGAGGGTGAGAATGGTTATAGAACTCTGAGAGTGTAATCATTGCTACTGAATGGTACAGGTAGAAGCTGTTGAATTGGTGTATGTTTTGCTGTGTACGTTCTCAAAAACAACAACAACAACAAAATAAATTAAAGAAAATATCAGTATATTTTTCTCCTTTTTTTTTTGTTGTTCTTCATTTATTTCACTTTTGGTTTTCAGAAAAAATATGCAGTAGTGTAAGGAATTTTGTCCTTTCTGGTTTGCTTTGTGCCAATTTTCTAAGATGTATCATGTGAACTTAAAGTCCTACAGAGAAGACATTGAGAACTATGAGAAATCATGTGCTTTAGAATCACATGAACATGAATTTCAGTCCTCAACTTCCTTATCTATAAAATGGGACACTATTACCTTCCTCACAGTGTTCTGGGAGGACTAAGTGCAGGCTACAACTTTTGCGTAGTCATTTTTGACCTTGTTCTACTTTTTTACTTTACTGTCCTCTGAATATACTTTAGATATAGTTTTATGATAGAAATGATAGAATCTTCTTCTCTAAAGTTTTTTTTTTTTTAATATGTCTATATTCCCCTATTGAGATGCAATCCACAGTGAAGGCTGCAGTCTTTGATCTCCATTAGTGCTTCAAGTCCTCCTTACTTTCAGCAAGCGAGGTTGTGTCATCTGCATAATGCAGGTTGTTAATGAGTCTTCCTCCAATCCTGATACCCTGTTCTTTTTCATATAGTCCAGCTTCTCGTATTATTTGCTCAACATGCAGATTGAATAGGTATGGTGAAAGAATACAACCCTGACACACACCTTTCCTGACTTTAAACCAATCAGTATCCCCTTGTTCTGTCCGAACAACTGCCTCTTGATCTACGTAAAGGTTCCTCACGAGCATAATTAAGTGTTCTGGAATTCCCATTCTTTGCAATGTTATCCATAATTTGTTATGATCCACACAGTCGAATTCCTTTGCATAGTCAATAAAACACAGGTAAACATCCTTCTGGTAGTCTCTGCTTTCAGCCAGGATCCATCTGACATGAGCAATGATGTCCATGGTTCCATGTCCTCTTTTTGATACCAGCCTGAATTTCTGGCAGTTCCCTGTAGATATACTGCTACAGCCGTTTTTGAATGATCTGCAGCAAAATTTTGCTCATGTGTGATATTAATGATATTATTCTATTATCTCCACATTTGGTTGGATCACCTTTCTTGGGAATAGACATAAATATGGATCTCTTCTAATCAGTTGGCCAGGAAGCTGTCTTCCATATTTCTTGGCATAAACGAATGAGCACCTCAAAACTGGAGCAGTAAGCAACATCACAATAAACGGAGAAAAGATTGAGGTTGTCAAGGATTTCATTTTACTTGGATCCACAATCAACAGCCATGGAAGCAGCAGTCAAGAAATCAAAAGACGCATTGCATTGGGCAAATCTGCTGCAAAGCACCTCCTCAAAGTGTTGAAAAGCAAAGATGTCACCTTGAAGACTAAGGTGTGCCAGACCCAAGCCATGGTATTTTTAATTGCATAATATGCATGTGAAAGCTGGACAATGAATAAGGAAGACCAAAGATGAATTGATGCCTTTGAATTGTGGTGTTGGCAAAGAATATTGAATATACCATGGACTGCCAAAAGAACAAACAAATCTGTCTTGGAAGAGGTACAACCAGAATGCTCCTTAGAAGCAAGGATGGCGAGACTGCATCTTACATACTTTGGACATGTTGTCATTAGGGATCAGTCCCTGGAGAAGGACATCATGCTTGGCAGAGTACAGGGTCAGCGGAAAGGAGGAAGACCCTTAACGAGGTGGATTGACACAGTGGCTCAAGCATACCAGCGATTTTAAGGATGGCTCAGGACTGGGCAGCATTTCGTTCTGTTGTGCATAGGGTCACTATGAGTCAGAAACGACTCGAGGGCACCTAACAACAACAACGACAATTTTCCCCTGCAAGTCTATGACTGACCTAAGGTCAGGGACTGAGTCTTACTCATCTTCATATCTCAGCACTTGAGTGGTGCTTAGTAAAGGATGTCGAGTCCCTAAAGAATTGAACTAAGACGTTGGTCAGTTGATAACTGTAAGTGGAGATCCTGGCATAGAGAAGGCCATCAATAAATATAATGCCTTCTTCTAGAAGTTAGGATTATGGAGAGAGTATTATGGCAAATATAACGCAGAAACATTATTTAATAACGTGTTCTCCAGAAAACCTCTTGTGTCTGAATGTGAGGTTTTGAAACATAGCAAGATATATTCTGGTAAACATTTTACTTTGAAGAATAGATGATTAACACCCTTTTCCTATACATTTTAGTAGGATGATAATCTCACATAAGAAATAACCAATTAAACCCAGTATTTAGTCAAAGCAAAGCAGGGCACACACTGAACTGGGGTATCACAACTGAAGTTTTAGAGAGGGAATGAGAAGACAAAGGGCTACTGACAGAGCAATTTTTTTTCTTTTTAAATTTAGTTTTAATTGAGGCATAATTTAAATAGATAAAATTATCCAATTTTAAGTGTGCTGTTACATGAGTTTTGACAAATCCATATGGTACTGTAACCACAACCATGAACTTGTTAATGATCCTGAAAAAGTTTCCTTTTGTCCCTTTGTCAATTCTTTTGCCCCATCCCCTGGTCTCTGGCAGTCACAGATCTGCTTTTTGTTACTGTATTTTGTCTTTTCTGGAATTACAAATAAATCGAATCACACTGTGTGTGCTCTCCTGTTTGTGGTTTCCTTCACCTAGTGTAGTGCTTTTGAGATTCATCCATGTTGTTGGTGTAGCAGAAGTTCATTTTTCTTTATTGGTGAGTAGTATTCCATTGTGAGGAGCCCTGGTGGTACAGTGGTTAAGAGTTGGCTGCTATCAAAATGTCGGCAGTTTGAATCCACCAGCCACTCCTTAGAAGCCCTACGAGGCAGTTCTATTCTGTTCTACAGGGTCACCATGAGTTGGAATTGATGTGACGGCAATGGGTTTGGTTATTCCATTGTATAGATGTAACACAATTTGTTTTTCCATTTATTCCCCATTACAAATAAAGCTACTATGGATATTCTTGTATAAGTATTTGTATGGACGTATGTTTTCATTTCTCTGGGGGAAATTCTGAGAAGTGGAATGGCTGAGTCATGTGGTAGGTGTATGTTTAACATTTTAAAAAACTGTCAAGCAATTTTCCAAAGCTACATTCCCATCCGCAGTGAATGAGCATTCCACTTGTTCCATATCCTTATCAGCACTTGATACGATCAGTTTTTGTAATCTTATCCAGTCTAGTGAGTCTGCAAGGTCCCTGGGTGGCATGAATGGTTTGAGCTCAAATATTAACCAAAAGGGTTGGCTCTTTGAGTCTACCCAAAGGTGCCTCGGAAGAAAGTCCTGATGATCTACGTCCATAAGATTATAGCCTTTGAAAACTTACGGAGTGCATGGGAGCACCATGTGTCAGAACTGATTTGACAAATGGGTTTAGCTTTTTTTTTTTGGTCTTAGTGGGCGTGCAGTAGTAATTGAGTAATTTTGATGAATAACCATCAGTATTTCCCAAATTCTACACGTGAAGAAATTAATGGGAGGTGTCTTGGTATATGAGAAGTACAAGATGTGAGACAGTGAATGAGTGAGATTTTCCATAAGACCTTTTGGAAAATCATCTGGACATGGGTCCTATCTTCTTGATATTTAAATTTTACAAAGGTTTAGAGGTTGGGAGAAAACGGGAAAGGTACAAGTAAATATTTGCCTAATGCATGGGTAAACGAATGAGTAAACAGATGGAAACCTTCCCAAACTTACCTGCAAGGAGGGCTGCATGTCAGACTCAATTCCCGGCATTGTTCTGTACCCAAAAAGTTCTATCAGGAATTCCTTCTTCTGTGGAGGAATTGATTTCTTTTTTGAATGGAATCAAAACAGTCATGTCTGAATCTAGTATTTGAGAAAAGTTTGGCATTTTGAAAACATTCAATTGCTTATATTCTCTGTTCTGGCTCCAAACCTCCGTTTATAGTACACAATAAACATGGGTGATCTAATTTGCATTGAGGGCACAGGGTTAAGAGAAACCTTCTTCTTATGATTCTTTATTCCCATAGGATTTGGATGGTTCTGCAAGAAAACACACATTGATTCTTCCTGGGAGCCTAGACTAACTTTGGCTGCAAACATAAAATAGGCAGATATTAAGATCCTTTGTAAGTAGGGTAACGCAATGCAATACGATACGATACGATACGATACAATACAATACAATGCAATGCAATGCAATACAATACAATACAATACGATACAAGCTTGAGAACAGAATATTAGCCATTAAATACCTTTTGCCTGGCCTTGAGGCAAACTCTATCGTTGCATCCATTTGCTCTGTGTATGTTCAGTCCTACCAGGGCCAATTTTCATATTTTAAATCAGGTTCTCTTAAAGCAGACTCTGAGGTGGAGATGTGTGCACAGGAATTGGGAAATATCCTCAGAATCAGCTCATCTAAGGAGTGAAGGAAGCAGGTTGAAACAGAGGGAGAAGTTGAGCTGCACTGCAATCACAATAGAGCTGGTCCCAAGGCAAGCTCTGTAGCTAGGATGGTTGTGCAGAGACAGAGGGGCTGAGTCTTTATGATCTCACGGTGATCGATCATTGTTTGTGCTCTGACCTATAGAAAGGGTGAGTCTTGGGCCACATGGCTTTTTTCAGCCAAGGGAACTTCCAAGGAGGGATGGAGCTGTGAGCCTTCAGCAGCCTCGCAGGTGGGGAAACAAGTATGTAAATCTTCAAAGAGGTTCTGGGTGTTCCAACATATCCATCCCTCTCAGCCATCTTTCTGGACTTTGCTACTCTGTTGAGCAAGCCCAGCTGCCTTCATCTGTATGTCTAGTCCAGAGGCAGCCAAAGCAGGAGAGACAAGTAAATGTTGGTGATTCAATAGCAATTTAATTCTGGGGCTTTCCCTGATTAAGAGTCAAAGATCCCATGGTCATTGTAATACAGTGACACATGTTGTTGTTGTTAGTTGCAGTCGAGTCCTCTCTGACTCATGGCTACCCCATGTACAACAGAAAGAAACAATGCCTGGTTCTGTGCCATCTTCTTGATCCTTGTATGCTCAAGTCTATTGTATTTTGAGTGCTTTCCAATCTAGGAGGCTCATCTTCTAGTACTATACAGACAATATTCTGTTGTGGTCCATAGGGTTTTTATTTGGCTAATTTTCAAAAATAGATCACCAGACTTTTCTTCCTAGTCTGTGTTAATCTGAAAGCTCCACTGAAACTCGTCTTCAGGGTGACTCTGCTGGTATTTGAAATATGGTGGCATAGCTTCCAGCATCACAGCAACATGAAAGTTACCACAGGACAACAAACTGACAGACAGGTAGTGGATTAATACTTTCAATAATGCTGTATACTTTAACAGCCATTGATTTCCATACCAACAAGTAAAGACTGATTTCTTATATGAAATCTAACAATTTGAAGCATGACCTTGTCTTCCTCTATAAGAATACAAGAAAGTGGCAAGTTCCCGTAGTAGTAGTAGTAAACTATGGGGAATGTGGACAAATCACCTGAGCATTTGAAACACTTGAGTGTTTGAGAACCCAGGACTGCAAATAAAGTAATTTTTTCACAGAAAAGCAGGTGAGAAAGGCAAGAAAGCAGATGAAATGTGTGAGGTTTTCCAATTTAGCATGAACTAACAGAACTCAGAGGTGGAAGAGTATTTCCTCTGAGAAGCATTTTCTGAAGTGAGGCTGCCATTGGACCTCATCTCAGTCAGCTTTAAGTTCTTCACCCTAAAGCAAGGTTAAGTGTAAATATTTAGTCCAAGGAGACATCACTGAGTTTGGAAAGTGAGAAAAGTCCCCGTGAACAGATATTAGCCTTTACTTTTTCCTCAACTAGCCTCAGGGCTCACTGGACACTGCAGGAATGTGTCCAGCCCTGACTTTGGGTGTTTGTTTCTAACTCAGGCAAATGGGAATTGTCATGAAATTAAAGACCTAAAAAAGAAGAGCTGAAAACTTCAGTAATTGGGGACACATGGAGAAGTGTTTGGATGCTGTGGGCCAGGAGGGGACACCTCATAGAACAAGGCCAGACTTCCCAGCCCAGCCTCTCTTTTCCCTGAGCTTAAAGGAAAAACTTCCATGACAAGTAAAGGAAGGGTTTTATTGTGTAATTCTCTTCAACTTAATTTCTTCCTTGTAGATACTGGGACCACCATCTGTCTGTCAGTTTGTCATACTGCAGTGCCTTGCCTGCTGTGATGCTGGAAGCTATGCCACTGATATCTCAAATACCAGCAGGGTCATCCATGGTGGACAAGTTTCAGTGGAGCTTCCAGACTAAGACAAATGAGGATGAAGGACCTGGTAATCTACTTTTGAAGAAAATTAGCCAGTGAAAACCTTGTGAATAGCGGCAGAACATTGTCCAATATAGTGCTAGAAGATGAATCTCTCAGATTAGAACACACTCAAAATAAGACTGGAGAAGATCTACCTTCTCAAAGTAGAGTTGACCTTAATGATGTGGATGGACTAAACCTTTTGGAACCATCATTTGCTGATGTGGCATGACTCAAAATGAAAATAGCTGTAACGATCAGTTAGTAATAAGAAATTGAAATGTATGACGTATGAATCAAAAAAAATTGGAAATCATCAAACATGAAATGGAACACTTGAAGATCAATATGCCAGGCATTAGTAAGCTGAAATGGACTGGTATTGGCCATTTTGAATTTTCAATCAGACAATCATATGTCTACTATGCTGGGAATGACAAGTTGAAGAGGAACGGCATTGCATTTACCATCAAAAAGAACATTTCAAGATCTATCCAGAATTATAACGCTGTCAGTGATAGGGTAATGTCCATACGCCTACAAGGAAGGCCAGTTAGTATAACTATCACCCAAAATTTAAGCATCAATCACTAATGCCTAGAGGGAAGAAATTGAAGATTTTTATGAACTGTTACAGTCTGAACTTGATCAAATAAACTATCAGGATGCATTGATAATTACTGATAATTGGAATGCAAAAGTTGGAAATAAAGAAAAAGATTCAGTAGTTGGAAAATACAGATTTGATGATAAAAACAGTGCTGGAGGTGGCATGATAGAATTCTGCAAGACCAATGACTCATTCATTGGAAATTACTTTTTTCAACAACACAAATGATGACTATACATGGGGACATCACTGGATGGAATATACAGGTATCAAATTGACGATGTCTGTGGAAAGAGATGATGGAGAAGCTCAATATTATCAGTCGGAAGAAGGCCAGGAATTGACTGTGAAACAGCATCAATTGCTCATGTGCAAATTCAGGGCGAAGAAAATTAAGACAAGTCTACTACAGCCAAAGCACAACCTTGAATATATTCTGAATCGAGAGCCATCTCAAGAATAGATTTGGTGCACTGAACACTAATGACCAAAGACCATAAGAGTTGTGGGATGATATCAAGGACATCATACATGAAGAAAACAAAATTTCATTAAAAAGAAAAGACTAAAATGGGCATCAGAATTAACTCTGAAACTTGTTCTTGCTTGCTCAGTAGCTAAAGTGAATGGAAGAAATGATGACGTAAAAGAGCCGAACAAAAGATTTCAAAGGTCAGCTCCAGAGGTATAGTACAGTAAAGCATAATAATGCAATGTGCAAAAACCTGGAGACAGAAAACCAAAAGGAAAAAACACACTTGGTATTTCTCAAGCTGGAAGAGCTGAAGAAAAAAGTCAAACCTCAAGCTGCACTACTGAAGGATTCAATGGACAAAAAATTGAATGATGCAGAAAGCATAAGAAGAAGATGGAAGGAATACACAGTCACTGTGTCAAAAAGAACTGAAGGACATTCAAATATTTCAGTAGGTAGCATATGATCAAGAACCAATGGTACTGAAGGAAGAAGTCCAAGCTGCGCTGAAGGCATTGGTGAAAAAGAAGGCTCCAAGAATTGAGATGTTTCAACAAAAGAATGCAATGCCAGAAGCTCTCATGCCTCTATGCCAAGAAATTTGGAAGACAGCTACCTGGCCAACTGACTGGAAGAGATTCGTGTTCCTGCCCATTCCAAAGAAAGGTGATCCAGCAGAACTCAGAAATTATCAAACAATGTCGTTAATATCACATGCAAGCAAAATTCTGCTGAAGGTAATTAAAAAAATGGCTGCAGTCATACACCGAGAGAGAATTGCCAGAAATTCAAATCAGATTCGGAGGAGGACATGCAATAAGGGATATCATTGTTGATGTCAGATGGATCTTTGTTGAAAACAGAGAATACCAGAAAGATGTTTACCTTTGACTCATTGACTAAACAAAGGCATTCAACTGGGTGGATCATAACAAATTGTGGATAACATTGAGAAGAATGGGAATTCCAAAGCACTTAATTGTACACATTTGGAACCTGTAACAGATCAAGAAGCAGTCATTCAGACAGAACAAGGGGATACTGTATGGTTTAAAATCAGAAAAGGTGTGAATCAGGGTTGTATCCTTTTACCATACTTATTCAATCTGTATGCTGAGCAAATAATCTGAGAAGCTAGATGATATGAAGAAGAACGCAGCATCAGTATTGAAGGAAGACTCAATACAGATGACACAACCTTGCTTGGTGAAAGTAAAAAGGACTTGAAGCACTTACTGATGAAGATCAAGGACTACAGCCTTCCCTATGGTTTACACGTCGACATAAAGAAGACAAAAATCCTCACAACGGACCAATAAGCAACATCATGATAAATGAGAAATATTGAAGTTGTCAAGGATTTCATTTTACTTGGATCCATAATCAATGCCCATGGAAACAGCAGTCAAGAAATCAAATGATGTAATGCTTTGGGCCAATCTGCTGCAAAAATAC
Organism: Loxodonta africana; assembly: GCF_030014295.1. NCBI lineage: Eukaryota > Metazoa > Chordata > Mammalia > Proboscidea > Elephantidae > Loxodonta > Loxodonta africana. Next base: position 3,050,787 of record NC_087350.1, read on the forward strand.
CTCTTAGAAATCTACAAGACTCACACCATGCACGGAAACGAACTCAAAATGGATCAAAAACCTAAATATAAAATCTAAAACGATAAAGATCATGGAAGAAAAAAATAGGGACAATGCTAGGAGCCCTAATGCATGGTATAAACAGTATACAAAACATTACTAACAATACAGAACAGAAACCAGAAAATTGGGAGCTCCTAAAAATCAAACACCTATGCTCATCCAAAGACTTCACCAAAAGAGTAAAAAGATTACCTACAGACTGGGAAAAGTTTTTAGCTATGACATTTCTGATCAGCATCTGATCTCTAAAATCTACATGATACTGGAAAAACTCAACTACAAAAAGACAAATAACCCAATTAAAAAGTGGACAAAGGATATGAACAGACACTTCACTAAAGAAGGCATTGAGGTAGCTAACAGGTACATGAGGAAATGCTCAGGATCATTAGCCATTAGAGAAATGGAAATCAAAACTACAATGAGATTCCATCTGACTCCAACAAGGCTAGCATTAACCCAAAAAGCACAAAACAATAAATGTTGGAAAGGTTGTGGAGAGACTGGAATACTTCTGCACTGCTGGTGGGAATGTAATATGGTACAACCACTTTGGAAATCTATCTGGTGCTTCCTTAAAAAGCTAGAAATAGAACTACCATAGGATCCAGCAAACCCACTCCTTGGAATATACCCTAGAGAAATAAGAGCCTTTACATGAACAGGTATATGCACACCCACTTTCATTGCAGCACCGTTTACAATAGCAAAAAGATGGACACAACCAAGGTGCCCATCAGCGGATGAATGGATAAATAAATTATGGTATATTCACACAATGGAATACTACGCATCGATAAAGGACAGTGAGGAATCTGTGAAACATTTCATAACATGGAGGAGTCTGGAAGGCATTATGCTGAGTGAAATTAGTCAGCTGCAAAAGAACTAATATTGTATAATACCACTACTATAAGAAATCGAGAAATAGTTTAAACAGAGAAAAGAGTATTCTTTGATGGTTATGGGGAGGGAGGGAGCAGAGAAAAGGGGGTTTCACTAATTAAATAGTACATAAGAAATATTTTAGGTGAAGGGAAAGACAACACACAATACAACAGAGGTCAGCGCAACTGGACCAAACCAAAAGGGAAGAAGTTTCCTGAATAAACTGAATGCTTCAAAGGCCAGCGTAGCAGGGGTGGGTGTTTGGGGACCATGGTTTCTGGGGACATCTAAGTCAATTGGCATAATAAAATCTATTAGGAAAACATTCTGCATCCCAATTTGAAGAGTGGTGTCTGGGGTCTTAAACGCTAGCAAACAGCTGTCTAAGATACATCGATTGGTCTCAACTCACCTGGACCAAAGGAGAATGAAGAACACCAAAGAAACAAGGTATTTATGAGCCCAAGAGACAGGAAGGGGCACATAAACCAGAGACTACATCAGCCTGAGACCAGAGGAACTAGATGGTGTCCGGCTACAACCAATGACTGTCCTCACAGGGAACACAACAGAGAACCGCTGAGGGAGCAGGAGAGCAGTGGGATAAAAAATAAGTGGGATGGAGACCCCAAATTCTTGTAATGAGACCAGGCTTAATGGCCTGACTGAGACTAGAATGGCCCCAGAGGTCAAGGTTCCCAGACCTTCTGTTAGCCCAAGACAGGAACCACACCCAAAGCCAACTCTTCAGACAGGGATTGGACTAGAGTATGGGATAGACAATGATACTGGTGAATAATGAGCTTCTTGGATCAAGTAGGCACATGAGACTATGTTGGCACCTCTTGTCTGAAGGGAAGATGAGAGGGCAGAGGAGGTCAGAAGCTGACCAAATGGACCTGAAAAGAGAGAGTGGAGGGAAGGAGTGTGCTGTCTCATTAGGGGGAGAGCAATTAGGAGTATATAGCAATGGGTTTATAAATTTTTGTATGAGGGTATGACTTGATTTGTAAACATTCACTTAAAGCACAATAAAAATAATAAAAAAAATCTACAAGACTAAGTTGGCACACCAGCCCAGAAGCAACGACAAAAAGGCAGGAAGGGGCAGGAAAACTGGATGATTGGAAACGGGGAACCCAGGGTGGAGAAGGGGAGAGTGTTGACACATTGCCGGGTTGGCAACCAATGTCAGAAAACCATTTGTGTATTAATTGTTTAATAAGAGCCAATTTGCTCTGTAAACTTTCACCTAAAGCACACACACACACAAATTGTTAAAAAGTAAATATATCACTTTGAGGATCAAGGTGTGCCCGACTCAAGCCATGGCATTTGCAGTCGTCTCATTTCATATGCATGTGAAAGCTGGAAAATGAATAAGGAAGACTGAAGAAGAATCGATGCCTTTGAATTACGGTGTTGGTGAAGAATACTGAATGTAGTATGGACTGCAGGAAGACTGAACAAATTTGTCTTGGAAGAAGTACAGACAGAATGCTCCTTAGAAGTGAGGATCGTGAGACTTCGTCTCACTTAATTTAGACGTGTTGTCAGGAGAGACCAATCCCTGGAGAAGGACATTATGCTTGGTAAAAAAGAGGGTCATTGAAAAAGAGGAAGACCCTGAACGAGATGGACTGACACAGTGGCCGCACAATGAGCTCAAACATACATAGCATTCTGAGGATGGTGCGGGTCTGAGCAATGTTTCTTTCTGTTACACATGGGGTGACTATGAGTAGGAACTGACTCAACAGCACCAAATGACAATAATAAAAAAAAAAACCTATTTCCATGGTCGAGTTATTAAATGATTTTTGCAAAATCATTAAGGATTCACACTGGACAGAAATTGAGTTACCTGGTCAATGTCAAAATGGAGCATTGTAAGAACCTAGATTGTGACTTGAGCATTATGGCCAGGCTTTTCCAAGAACATGTGGAGCTAATTGAAGAGCCTAAATTTTATAGGTCCCTCTGGTGAGTGGGCGTTCAGCTAAGCAGTATAGTTGGGCCTTGGTGGCAGGTTCTATGACTTTTTAGATTTAATTGGGTCTTTTTAGATCCATGAAATGAACTATCTGAAGTACTTCGTATGTAATCCAATTCCAGAAGCATTTGTGTGTCCATTTTATGAAGACATTAAATAATTTTCTAAAACATGTTTATCTCGTAGTCTTTTCTCAGCTTTATTAATTCAGAGCTGATTTTAATTTTTTTTCCTTCTTTTTTTAGGGTAGGAGAATGATAACAGGACCTGAAGAGTAAGCAGTTTGCTTTTTAACTTAATAGGCACAAACTTAAATATTCAAAATAGAGCAAGATCAAGAAAAATAAAAAGGTATTTTCCCCCTCATCAGACATTTATAATGGCTGAAGCTGCACCTTTATTCTTTCCAAAGTGTTAGCATGGCAGATTACCTGACACGCGGTTGAAAAAAAATGTCCGTTCTTTTGTCAATATGTTCACCTGCATATCCAAGGAAATGATGAGAAGTCGTCTTAAAGTGGTTCAAAATAAAAGGCCACTAAAATCTAAAGTAATTGTTGGGCTATGATCGATACAAAGCAAAGGTCCAAATGTAAAATTCAGACACATACTGCTTCTATTTATCAAAATTCCCTAGATAATAATTTTAAAGGTAATTAAAAAAAACTACTAAATTAATTTTATAATAAAAGAACCGGTTAAAGAAAATTGTTTTGACCAGACCAGTATAAATCTCTGAATCAAATTTGACTTTTAAATTGTACCTTTGCTAATGCTTCCAGGTATGATGTGAGGTATTTGAATATTCAGCAATAATCACTGCAACTCTTATATTCATATAGTTTATTACTTACTTAGAAAGTGAAAGAAGGAGTAGTCAAAAGTACCAGCTCATCACAATCCATGGACGACATTGAAACAAAATACATCGGGTCACGGCAATGCAAGTGCAAAACACCCCACTGCTGAGGAGCCCGTTCAATGCTGAAGCTGTGTGGTTTTACATTCCTGAAACTCTATACTGAGGGGAGCTGGGCATCAAAAACCAAACCTGTTGCCATCAAACCAATTCTGACTCATGGCAACCCAGTGTGTTACAGAGTAGAACTGCTCCACAAGGTTTTCTAGGCTGTGAACCCACTGCCATCAAGTTGATTACAACTCGTAGTGACCCTATAGGACAGAGTAGAACTGCCCCATAGGATTTCCAAGGAGTGCCCGGGGGATTCAAACTGCCGACCTTTTGGTTAGCAGCCATAGCTCTTAACCATTACACCGACAGGATTTCCGTTCTAGGCTGCAGTCTTTATAAAAGCAGTTTGCCAGGCCTTTCTTCCATAGAACTGCTGGATGGGTTAGAACCGCCAACCTTTAGGTTGGCAACTGGTTGCAAACCACTTGTACTACCTAGGCCCCGTACTGCCTAGGCCCCGTACTTTGTTGCAGTAAAGCAAAGAAGCTACGACAGTAATTGAATGAAAGAAGTAGTAGAGGATACATAAGGAAAAGTAGAGGTACTGAGAGGTGGATAGATACGACATCATTGGGGATTGGTGACTGTTTTTATTTAGGGGAAGAGGGAGAGGCTACTGTCATGGATGTCATACAAGGTTCTGGCCTGGATGGATGTCTTAGTTACCTTAACACTGCTATAACAGAAATACCACAAGTGAGTGGCCTTAAAGAGCAGAAATTAATTTTCTCACAGTTCTGAGGGCTAAAAGTGCAAATCAGGGTCTTAGCCATGTTGATTTATTCCTTTTTGGTAGCCACTGTCCTTCCCACCAGGCATCCCTTGGCTCCTTGGTTTGTTGATATTCCCCATTTGGCATTTGTCTTCCCCTCTGTGTGCATGTCTGTGTTTCTAAACTGCTTTTTTTATAATTCAGAAGTAATTAGATTTAGATTCCACCCTACTCAAGTATGACCTAATTAATATAACAAAGAAAACCTATTGCCAAGCAGGATCACATCCACAGGTATAGGGGCCACAGTTTTAACACATATTTTGGGGGATACAACTCAACCTGTAACATTGGATGATGGTGCCATTTATTGATATTAGAACACAAAGAGAGTAGTAAGGCACAGAGTAGGTGGGGTGCCCCGGTGTCTTAGTTGTTTAGTGCTGCTATAACAGAAATACCACAAGTGAATGGCTTTAACAAAGAGAAATATATTCTCTCAAAGTCTAGGAGTCTAGAAGTCCATATTCAGGGTGCCAGCTTCAGGGCTAAGCTCTTTCAGTTGGCTCTGGGGTAACGCCCTTGTCATAGATTGAACTGTGTCCCCCGAAATATGTGTCAACTTGGCTAGTCCATAATTCCCAGTATTGTGTGATTTTGCACCCTTTTGTCCTCTGATATGATTTTCCAATGTGTTGTAAATCCTACCTCTATGATGTTAATGAGGTGGGATTAACGGCAGCTATGTTAATGAGGGGAAAACCCTGGTGGCGTAGTGGTTAAGTGCTAAGGCTGCTAAAAACGGATAGGCAATTCAAATCCACCAGGTGCTCCTTGGAAACTCTATGGGGCAGTTCTACTCTGTCCTACAGGGTCGCTGTGACTCAGAATCGACTTGACGGCACTGGGTTTTTTTTTTTTTTTGGTTTATGTTAATGAGGCAGGACTCAATCTACAAGATTAGATTGTGTTTTAAGTCAATCTCTTTTGAGATATAAAAGAGAGAAGCAATTAGAGAGACATCGGGACCTCATACCACCAAGAAAGCACCATCATGAACAGATCATGTCCTTTGGACCCGAGGTTCCTATGTGGAGAAGCTGTTAGACTGGGGGAAGAATGATAACGAAGACCTTGCCCCAGAGCTGACAGAGAGACTTCTTCTGGAGTTAGCACCCTGAATTTGGACTTCTAGCCTCCTACACTGTGAGAGAATAAATTTCTCATTGTTAAAGTCATCCATTTGTGGTATTTCTCTTATAGCAGCATTAGATAACTAAGACAGTCCTTGTCATCAATCCTCCCCTGATCTAGAAGCTTCTCAGTCCAGAAATCCCAGGTCCAAAGGACACTCTGCTCCTGGCACTGCTTTTTTGGTGATATGAGGTCCCCCTGTCTCTCTGCTCACGTCTCTGTTTTATATCTCAAAAGACATTGACTCAAGATGCAACCTAATCTTGTAGATTGAGACATGCCTCATTAACAAATTACCTCTAATCCTGCCTCATTAACATCATAGAGGTAGGATTTACAAGACATTGGAAAATCACATCAGATGACAAAATGGTGGACAATCACAAAGTACTGGGAATTGTGACTTGGCCTAGTTGACATAAATTTCTGGAAGACAAAATTCAACACATAACACCTGGAGAGAGTTTGTAGAGGGAGAATAGGGGGCATTGAAGCAAAACTCTGTAAACGATTGACATATATGAGACAAGAGCAAGGAAGAGTAACTCCAAAAGAAGGTGGACATAAAGAAGAAAAACCAGAAGATTGTATGTCATGGAAGGCAAGGAAGTAAAGGTGTTGCTTCAAGAAGGAAGTGACCAATAGGGGTACGTGCTGCAGGTGATTGAGGAAGACAATTATCAGTGTCCCTACTGGGTTCAGAGCATGGAGCTTACTGCTGATGTTGCGGAGCAGCTTTGGAGGGGTGTACGTGTAGAAGCCAGGATTATTCCTCCCTCTCTTCCCATACTTCATGCCCCTGTCTTCACTAAACAACTGCTATGTGCCAGGCACAGGGTTAGGAGCAGGCATACAATACTGGACATGGCCCTCCTTTTTATGATAATTATAGTAAGTATTGTGGCAAAGACAGAAAACAAACTAATCAATATATGTGCTTATGAACCTATAGCAATCTTCAAGCCAGCTCTAACAGGTAAAAAGGACAAGTCTACATTCCCTTACTTGTAATGCTGAGGTAGAAAATGCTCTGCAAACCAAGTTTTGTCATAACTCGTTTGCTGGCCAAAACCAAACTGAACGCACTTGAGAGTGTTTACAGTTTTTCTTTAATCCACTGAGCGACTATTTACACTGCTCACCAAAGAAACATCAGTGTGTTTGAATTAAGGTGCTGCCCCAGATGTAACAGGAGGACATACGTGTACTACATTGCCCTTTTAAAATCTGTAAACTCCTGAATTCCTAAGAAATCCACAGTTTTCAGATCAGAGATTGTGGACCTGTATTGTCTCATTTTACAGATGAGGAAACAAGACGCAGAAAAGTAACTTTTCCATATCCACACAACCACACCAGGCTACCACAGGAGGCTGTATTCTTACTAGCACGTCCAACACCAAGTAAAGTTGTCCATCTGACAGTTTGTCCATCTACCCATCCACTCATCCATCCATCCGTCCACCCGTCCACTCGTCCATCCGTCCATCCATCGTACCCATCAATTCATTCATCTGTCTATCCCGAAACATTTCCTGAGACTCAACTATATCCTAGGCTGTATGACAATGGTTCAAAGTTACTGCAGATCTGGTAAAAACCTTTTAAAAAAAATAAACAGAGGTTACAGAAAGTATTGTTTCCATAGATATTACTCAAGGGTTCTGGGAGCTGAAAGGTAGATTTAATATTGAGCTGTACCAGGTGCTGATCAATAGGATCTTTCCATCTCTCTCACCACTTACTCAAGGGCAGGGACCACATCTCATCTCTTATGTCATTTCTATTTCCTCCATGAAGCCTATTTTAGTATTTTGATACACACTATCCACGCTATCTCCCCCCACAAAAATAAATAAATAAAAACACAGGGAAGAATTGAATGATTGGTTTTATGTGCTGCGGGAGAAAATAGTAAAAACAGAACTTTTTCATATGACAGCCTTTAGAGGAATTGCAGAAATATTTTTTGGCATACAGAATAAAAGAAAGGATGCCTTAAAATTTCATTAGAGAAAAATGCTCTCAAAGGGAGAGGAGAAGGCTGTGGGAATCCAGAGTTAAAAATAACAAAACCAAGTGAATATTCTTGCAGTTGTGGGGAGGCTCACGAGAAAAGGTATATGTAAGGATCACAGAGCATAAGATGAGCTCAGGAGGTTATAGCATAATAACAGGAGAAGTGAGTCACTGGCTTGGCATTAACAAACACATCCCTAAGTGCCTGCAGGAAACAGTAGGTGAGGGAACTCAACCTGGAGGAGTGGAGGGCAAAGGTGAAATAGAATGACATACAGCCAGGATTCTCCTTAGAAGCGAGGATGGTGAGACGCCATCTCACGTACTTTAGGCGTGTTATCAGGAGACACCAGTCCCTGGAGAAGGATGTCATGCTTGGTAAAGTTGAAGGTCAGTGAAAAAGAGGAAGATCCTCAAGGAGATGGATTGACACAGTGGCTGCAACAATGAACTCAAACTTAGCAACGACTGTGAGGACGGCACGGACCTGGGCAGTGTTTCATTCTGTTATACATAGGGCTGCTACGAGTTGGAACCAACTGAATGGCTCCTAACAATGAAAACAACTACTCTACAGAGGGCTGAGCACAGACTCTCAGATTGCCTGGGAAGTACCGGTACCATTTCTGGGAATTTTGGCTGAATCATGTTTGGAGACCTGGAACTGAAACTTTCCACTATTCCAGTATTTCCAGCTATTGAATGGATGGAATGATGTGTTTTGGACTTGAATTTACTAATAACCAGTGGCAGGGCTCCAGAAAATCTATTTAACCTGTCAGGGTCTTTGGGAAGCCTAGACTTTTGCAAGGGCCCAACACAAACCACTGTTGGAAGAAATGACTCCAGACTGCAACATTGGCACCATGTCCGTTTTTCAACCTCAGGGTGCCCCCAAGGATTCTGCCTCTGGAATGTTCCCTGCTTCCATGTCAGAGAATCTTGGTGCTCCAGAAGCTGTCCAGATTGGGCACGGTGCTTGCCCATGAGGCCCTCGGGCCCATGCTGTGAGCTCACAGCCTGTGTGCGCCCTTCCTGCCCCTGGATCTGAGGGGCCAGGGCCATCTTTGCCCTGTCGTACAGCCCATTCCCCACCTCCTGAGCGTGAACTGCTAAATTTTCACCCCCGTCAAAAAACAAAAATAAAAAAAACCCATTGCTGTCAAGTCTGACTCATAGTAACCCTATGGAACAAAGTAAAACTGCCCCATAGGGTTTCTAAGGAGCAGCTGGTGGATTCAAACTGCCAACCTTTAGGTTAGTAGCCAAGCTCTTGTTTTTTTAGCAGCATAAGCTTTCCCCCCGCCAAACAAAATCTAATACCCAACCACAATCCTTACAACAGGTAAAAGAGGAGCCTCTCTGGTAGAGGTTGAGCTGTGAGGGTACGCGGCAGGGCAGACAGGGCCGCCCCTCCCGTCCCCCCAACGCCTGCTGAGTTTTCCAGGCCCGGGGACCCGAGGAAGTGGTAACGTTGTAGGTCACTTTTTCTTGATTGACATGGGGGTTTTCATTGTGAAAAAAATGCATCAGGGGTATATGTTCACGGTATGTGTATGCACTTAGGATACATATACAGACTTGCCATGTGTAGGTTTTTCTATACTCTATGTTATACTTCAATAAAATTGACATATTTCATTGATTAAAAAAGAAAAAATTAAGATAGATGTCATAGTAGGCAATATCTAGTTGAACAATTAGAATCTGGTGCTTTAGTATTGTTTAAGATCACACTCGAGAGGTATTAGAATCACAAAGTTGAACCTAATCAATGCATATGTTGCCCATCAGTTTCTGAAAAAAATTTTTTTTTAAATTATGTCATGTTTCACTCAGTTACATTAATTGTTCCAAAGAACTTAAAATGGACTTTAGGAGTCCTTTTCTTGCCCCAGCTTAGAATAGTTGTTCAAGGGATTATTTAAGAATTCACCAATTCTGATCAGTAAGTTTCTCCTGGCTGAGGGAGAGAAATGGAGGTTTACAGGCTGAGCAAGAGATGAAAGAAATAATACAGTAATGAAAAACCAAAATTTAATTTCATATTGCTACAGGGAGGCAATATGAAGGCCAAGAAGGAAGCATACCCTTGAAACAGACATGTACAAAATGCCCTCACAAAACAACTGCACATCTGGGTGTCACAGTTTTAGAAGCCCGGAGCGGGACATGCTCAATGTTCCCTCAGTGCCTGGCTGAGATGAGAATGTCTCACAGAGTCTGGTTGCTTTAACAACCTTTACTCTCCTTTTTTCAAACAAAACGTTTGTTGCTTATCTGGACCCATTGATATCCCAGGGACATGCCTTGTTATGAATGCCATACCTCGTTATGGATGGACACACCTTGTCATGAGTGGTATTCTTCATCATAAGTAGGCACACCCTGTCATGAATGAGCCTGCCTTGTCGTGGGTGGAGACGCCTTGTCATGAGAGTGCCTGCCTTATCATGGGTGGACACAATTTGTCATGGGTGGTCATGCCTCATCATGGGTTGACACACCTTCTCACAGATGGGCATGCCTTATCATGAGTGGACACACTTTGTCAATGCAGCCAGGCCTGGCAGGCCACAAGGCTTCATGTGTACGGGAAGAGTGGTATGCGAAGGGGCACAGAAAGAACACGGGAGAGGGTGACTTGCCTTCTCCTGGGCATCTGGCTGCCAAGCTCAGAAAAAGAACAGAGGGTGAGGAAAGGAGGACAGGAAGAGAGGGGCTGTTCCCTGCTGCCCAAAAGGGTATGTTGGGCTGTTTTATTCTGAGGGAAGTTCTGAGAACCTGGCTCAGAGACAACACCTAGGGAGAATCTCTTTACTCACAAAGACTTGGCAATCTCTCATCTCACTTTACTCCATTTTATTTAAAGTCGACTCATTGCCCTCAGCAGGTAAACATGCTTAGGAATCTCCCAGCTGATGAACATATATTCTCCCCATGTCCCCTCCACCCCCATGCCCCGCCTTCCTGCTCCTCCAGCAGTCATATCACCTGACTCCTTCTCCTCACTCTTGAGTTATCAAAGGAAGGTCTAAAGCCATGTCTCTGTTCCACTCCAATCTGGTTCCCATTCCCCACATTCCACTGGAAATCTCTCTGCAAGGTCACCCAATTTCCAATCCCACTATGCTCCTGGTTCAGAGCACACGATGCCCCTATGCCTGGTGTGGGAGCGGGAGGTCAGAGATGTCAGGGGGGCAAGTGGGCTGGGTGGAGACAGTAGTGGCCAGTGGAACATAAACCAAAAAAAAGCCCATTGTTGTCAAGTCGATTCTGACTCATACCGACCCTATAGGACAGAGTAGAACTGCCCCATAGTGTTTCCAAGGAGTGGCTGGTGGATTTGAACGGCCGAACTTTTGGTTAGCAGCCATAGCCCTTAATCACTGCACATACCACCAGGGCTCCAGTGGAACATAGGTCTATTTAAAAATGACTTAAAAATTTATATCTCCTGTCATGGATTGAATTATGTCCCCCAAAAATGTGTGTATGACTTTGGCTGGGCCACGATTCCCCGTATTGTGTGATTTTCCTATATTTTGTAAATCCTGCCTCTACGATGTTAATGAAGGAGAATGGACAGGAGTTGTGTTAGTGAGGCAGGACTCAGCCTACAGGATTGGATTGTGTCTCGAGGCAATCTCTTGAGACATAAAAGAGAGAAGCCAGCAGAGAGACAGGGGGACCTCATACCACCAAGAAAGCAGTGCCAGGAGCAGAGTGTGTCCTTTGGACATGAGGTCCCTGCGTTGAGAAGCTCCCACTCCAGGGGAAGATTGATGAGAAGGCGGACAGAGAGAGAAAGCATTCTCCTGGAGCTGACACTCTGAATTTGGCCTTTTAGCCTACTTTACTGTGAAGAAATAAATTTCTCTTTGTTAAAGACATCCACCTGTGGTATTTCTGTTATAGCAGCACTAGGTAACTAAGACATTTCCTTTCCTAATTTCTCTTTTCTCTAACCCCGTTACTGTTGAGTCAATTCTGATTCGTGGTGACCCTATGTGTATCAGAGTAGAACTGTACTCCATAGGGCTTTAAATGGCTGGTTTTTCAGAAGTAGCTCTCCAGGCCTTTCTTCTGAGGCACATCTTGGTGGACTCAAACTGCCAATATTTCAATTAGTAGCCAAGTGCGTTAACTGTTTGTGCCACCTAGGTCTACTTCTCTACATGCCCCCCAAAAAGCTCTTGATTTTACTCCTCCCCCAGAATCCCCGTTTATGGAATCTCCTTTCGATATGTCCATCAAGCCAAAACCTTGATGACCTTCTTGATTTATCTTTACCTCATACACCACATCTAAAGCAATTGCTAATTCTCCTTGCTGTATTTTTCAATGTATCCAGAGTCCACACACCTCTTCCACCTTCATCCTGACCTCCCAGATCCATGCCCCCATTGTCTCTCTCCTAGACCACTGCAATGGCTTCCTCACTGGGTTCCTGCTTCCTCACATTTATTCTTCTCATAGTAGCGGGATGTTCCTTTTAAAAGTAAAATATGACAATGTCAATTCTATGCTCATAGTCAACCATTGCTTCCCATCGCACTTAGGATAAAATCCAAACTCTTCACCACAGTTTATGAGACCCTCATGATTGGCCACTGGCTCTTTCTCCAGCTTCATTTCCTCTACTCTGCCCTTTCTCACTGGGCATCCTGGCTCTTCTTCAGACACAAGCCTTTGCCCCTACACTTGCCTATAAAGCTCTTCCTCCAGACATTAACATGATGGCTCCCTCCCTCCCTCACCCCTCTCTCGCCCCACACCCATATTTACTTCTTTTCAGAGCATTTATTCTTCCTGACATTACATTACCCACTTATCTGTGTATATATTGTGTGTATATATATATAGCCTGTATACCTGTCAGCAACAGGAGGGCAGGGGCTTTGTCTCTTTTGTTCACTGCCTTATCCTCATTGCCTACAGTAGCACAGTCTTCCTTGCTCCTATCTTCCCTCCCTCATTCCACCCGAATCACCTCCTATGTATTCTGTCAATGGAAAGGTTTTTTTAACGGAAATTTAGAAATTCTTATTAAAATCCTTTAATACTTCAATTTAAAAAAAGAAGAAAAAAATCCTTTTAGTTTTCCACAAGCTTTAGGATAAAACCCTTAATACCTTAACCTGACATGCGATTCCCTTTATGATTTGGACCCTACAAGGATTCCTACCCTTGCTTTTGACTGATGCTTACAAGCATCTTATTGTACAGCTACGGAAACCAATTCATAGTTCCCCCAGGAACCACGTTGTCTTCTCACCATGCATCTGAGATGCTATTTCCCCCGTTGGTGTTCCCTTTGCCTCTTCTTCAGCTAGATAACCCTGCCCATTTTTTAAAGATTCAGATCAAGCATGAGCTCCTCCAAAAAGCCTTTGGACTCCACCTCCTGCCAAGGTGTATTAGGTAACCCTCCAAGGGCTCGACAGTATTTTGTGCAAAATCTATCTGCAAAATTATCATGGTGTGGCATATTGCCTATTTATTCATCTTTTCCTATAAAATCTATGTTCAAAGGGCAGACACTTTTTTTTTGTACTGTGGGTTATCATATTGCCTGCTACATAATACCCAGTAAATATTTACTAATTGAATGGATGAGAGGCTGGTTGCCTCCCTGCTCTATATTTTTTCAAATGATATAAAATCATAACCAAGCTGTTTGTACTTAATAAAAATTAGCTAATTATTGAGGGTATACACTTGCCAAAAGAATTTAGTTTTCCTGCTAGTTTTACCAAGCTATTGGAAATGCGGATTCTATGCCTATTGGAGAAAACAAAATCTTCACTGTGCTAAGATTTTTATATGGATAATCTCACTTATTGTCTAAGTTCATGTAGTTAATAGAAGGTGGACTCAGAATTCTTGCTTGGATGTTAATTAAAATTCTGGGGCTCTTAATGACTTCACTATCCATGTAAATGAACTATGTGGTTGGAGAAAAGAAACTATATACCATTCTAATTAGTCACGAGAATGGGCAGCTAATTTGGTAATGACTCCATACATTTGTAAGCATTTGTTGGGAGGAAATCTCCATGGATGAAATATAGTTCTCACAAATAGGTTTCATGATTTCATCATAGAATATTAACTCATCTTATTGGAATTAAGACGTGCAATGCATTATTTTAGCTACACAGGGAAAGCAAGAAATTAATAGAAGCAAGGATGGCAAGACTTGATCTTGTTTACTTTGGACATGTCATCAAGAAAGACCAATCATTAGAAAAGGACATCATATTTGGTAAGGTGGAGAGTCAGTGAAAATAAGGAAAACCCTTCACGAGATGGTTTCACACAGTGGCTACAACAATGGGCTCAAACATGAACAATGGTGAGAATGGTGCAGGGCTAGGCAACATTTCATTCTATTATATATAGGATTGTCATGAGTTGGAGCCAAATTAATGGCAACTAACAATAAAAATGACAAGGATACAAAAAGGTGAAAGTAAAATAGGAAAAAAAAATCTCATTGAAGCAGTATAGGTCATCAATGAATAACCAGAACTTTATCTTTCTCTGATGGAAATTTATCAAACAACATTAGATCTCTCTCTGTTAACTTGCTTGTCCTGCACAGGCATTTCCTTTCAGCACTATAAAGATGACACTCCATTGTCTTCTATTTTCACTATTTCTGCAGAGAAATCAGCAATATATCTTACATTGATCCTTAGAAGTTAATATGTCTTTTTAATTTTTTCTGACTGCTCTAAAGATTTTTCTCTTTGTCATTGGTTTCCAGCAGTGAACTATGATGTTTCTGTGTTTCTTCTGTACTGTGTTCCTCTAGGTGAGCGAGTCTTTTTCCGGGGATGGTTTACCTTATTTTCTCGCAAGCAAATAGAGAGGGAAGAGCACCTCGATACAATTATGATTGAACTGATTCTAGGCTGTGCTGCTGTTTTTACAATGCCTGGTAGGGTTCCAATGTACTGTAGCTCTTCAGCGGTCCTAGCGGAAAGCCTGAAGAGTTAACTGAAGTTCCTCTGCGGTGTGAGACCACTGGAAGTTATGCTTAGGTTGCTAACCAAGTGTTTCAAGTATGAAAATTCCTCAAGGGAAAAACGGAGAATGTAAGGCTCACTTCTTGCCCTCTATGCTTTTTATGAATCAGTAAGTTTTCTGGAGAAGAAAACTGTACAGAATGCTCAGCTCACCTCGATGTGTTTCTTTGCTCTCTAGAATTTTGACCAAGTTCTTGCTACCAAGTGGTTCTCCGACATTTTCAGACAGATTCTTCATCATTTTATTCAGCTCTTCTAATGGGATATCAGCAAGTCTGGGCTGCTATAAACTAAATTGTTAGAGAAGAATTGGAGTTTCCACATTCACTTCCCAGAACTACTTCCTCCCTTATAAATACTAACTTCCTTTTTTTGGCTCTTCTCTGTTCATCTCTTGAATTCATGAATTCTGTTAGTATACATTTTCCAATGTAAAACCTTCCAAAGTGAGAGTGGAAGGCGAAGGTGTCTAAATAGAACCTGGCCATCCCTGTCCTGTAGGGTCCTGACAGAGAAGCAGGATTTGGCTATGTTTGGAGTGGAAATGGGAGTCTGACACCAATAGCTGTGTTCTTGGCTTTTGTTAGTGTTTTGACTTCACAAGCTCATCTTTATTATATAGAACTTTGGAAGCTAGAGTGAGCTCAAGCTTACGTGTTCACTGTCTCTAGAATATTCTTTTTATTCTGCCATCCCTTCTAATGATGAGTCAGTTAGCAATCATCCTCTCTGCCCAGGTTAGAGCCCTTCAACTGACACTTGAATATTCATGGAGAAGTGGTGCTCTCCAGCTCTATCCAAGGAGCATGACCTGGGACTTAGTGCTGCTCAACACTCAGCAAATCCAGCAGGAAAATGGGCATGCAGTCCATCTTTTCACCTACATACCCAATAGTAAGTGCCTGGACTAAATCACATTGTTTATCTGTGTGTGCTCATTATACCTAGGGACCTAGGGAATCTTTACTGGATTCCAGCTTGGATTAATACCGTCAGCATCCATGAGAGATGACAAAAGAAACACCTGATTTCACTTGTGGACATGTGTTATAGATTGAATTGTGTTCCTCAAAAATAAGTGTTGCAAATCCTTAACTCCTGTACCTGTGGATGTAACCCCATTTGGGAATAGGACTTTCTTTGATATGTTAATGAGACCATCTCAATGTAGGGTGTGTCTTAAGCGAATCACCTTTGAAATATAAAAAGAACTGATGAGGTATAGAGAAGGAAGCACAAAATGGAGGAGAAGATACATGACGATTGCCAAGAAACTGAGGAACAGAAGCTGGAAAGAGACGAGGACCTTCCTCCAGAGATGACAGAGAGAGAAAGCCTTATTCTAGAGGCAGTGGCCTGAATTCAGACTTCTAGCCTCCTAAACTGTGAGAAAATAAACTTCTTTCCATTAAAGCTACCCACTTGTAGTATTTCTGTTATAGCAGCACTAATAGACTAAGACAACATGTTTTCTTCATTAAATATTACCTTTTTTTGAAGGCCCAGGAACAGTTCCCTTTGGTTTCAGGGTGAAGAATGACCACTTTGCTCTCTGAGAAGTGGTTTATTTTTATATTATGAACTTCATGAATTATGTAATTGATGGTGTTTCTTCTTCATGCTGACCATTTAATAATTTAAAACCATAACGGTAGCTTTCTTCTAACAAGTGTATGAGATCCCACCACATGCATTTGCTATGCTCACCCCAAATCTGGCTTCGTATTTTTTTCCCTAACCTCAATGTTCTGTGCCCGCCTCTTGCCTTGGATGCCTCTCCTTTGCTTTAATACTGGTGCTACCATTTTTATTGGTCTTCCTGCTTCCATTCTTTCTTCTCTCCCTAATGTATTCTCTAAGCTGTTGTTGTTAGTTGCCATCAAGTTGATTCTCACTCATGTGTCGTAGAATAGAACTGTTCCAGAGAGTTTTTGAGGCTGTGACCTTTCAGAAGCAGATCACCAGGCCTTTCATCCAAGGTGCCTCTGGGTGTGTTTGAACTGCTAACCTTTTGGCTAGTAGCCTAGCACTTAACCATTTGCACCCATTCAGGGACTATGCATTAGCCAGAGTAATCATCTGTATTAGCTAAAAAAAAAACTAGCTATTGCTAATTACTAACAAATTACTCCAAAACTTACTGGTTTAAAACAACAAGTGTTTATTATCTAACAGTCTCTGTGGGTCAGGATTCTGGGCATGGCTTAGCTCAGTGCCTCTGGCTCAAGGTCTCTCACAAAGTTGCAATAAAACCGTTGATCGGGGTTGCACACATCTCTGAAATCTCAACTAAGTGAGGATCCAATTCCAAGCTCACTTGCATGGCTGTTGGCTGGCCTTCAGTCCTGGCTGGCTCTTGGCTGGAGACATCAGTTACTTGTCACATGACTGTCCCCATACGGCAGCTCACAACATGGCAGCTAGCTTCTCTTAGAGCAAGAGAAGGAGAGAGAGAGAGGGGGGATGCAAGATGGAAGCCACAGTCATTTGTAACCTAATCTTGGAATTGACATCCTATCCCATTTGCTGTATTCTACTCATTACAAGCAAGTCACTAGGTCCCGTGTACACTCAAGGGGAGGGGATTACACAAAGATATGAATACCAGGAGGTGGGGATCATTCGAGGCCATCTTGGAGGCTGCCTTCCACATCACCTAATGACACAAAGCTTAGCACACCTCTGCTGAACATCCTTTAGTGCTCTTTAAATAAAATTCAAACTCCTTAACATAGCTGGCACCATCTAGCCGCTACTCATTTCTTGTCTTAGTCAGGGTTCTTTGGAGAAACAGGACCATATGAGAAGACATAGAGTTGATGTGTAGCTTCATGGAAGTTAGTACTGCTCTCCACGGCCCTCACCAGGTTCAGGACCATGCTTCTGCCACAGCCAGGGAAAGGGGGTCAGTACAGGTTTGTGGAAGTTGTAGTCGTTGTTAGGTGCCTTTGGAGTCGATGAAATGTTGCCTGGTCCTGCACTATCTTCACAATCATTGTTATGCTTGAGCCTACTGTTTCAGCCACTGTATCAATCCATCTTGTTGAGGATCTTCCTCTTTTTTACTGACTTTCTACCAATCATACTGCCCTTCTCTAGGGACTAATCTCTCCTGATAACATGTCCAAAGTATGTGAGACGTAGTCTCGCCATCCCTACTTCTAATGAGCATTCTGGTTGTACTTCTTCCAAGACAGATTTGTTTGTTCTTTTGGAAGTCCATGGTATATTAAATACTCTTCGCCAACACCACAATTCAAAGGCGTCGATTCTTCTTTGGTCTTCCTTACTCATTGTCCAGCTTTCGCATGCATATGAGGCTGCTGAAAACACCATGGGTCAGGCACACCTTAGTCTTCAAGGTGACATCTTTGCTTTTCAACACTTTAAAGAGGTCTTTTGCAGCAGATTTGCCCAATGCAATGCTCCTTTTGATTTCTTGACTGCTGCTTCCATGGGTGTTGATTGTGGATCCAAGTAAAATGAAATCCTCCACAACTTCAATCTTTTCCCCATTTATTGTGTTCTTGCTTATTGGTGCAGTTGTGAGGATTTTTGTCTTCTTTATGTTGAGGTATAATCTGTACTGAAGGCTGTGGTCTTTGATCTTCATCAGTAAGTGCTTCAAGTCCTTTTTACTTTCAGCAAGCAAGGTTGTGTCAACTGCATAACGCAGGTTGTAAATGAGTCTTCCTCCAATCCTGATGCCACATTCTCCTTCGTATAGTCCAGCTTCTTGGATTATTTACTCAGCATACAGATTGAATAGGTATGGTAGAAGTATACAACCCTGACATACAACTTTCCTGACTTTAAACCACACAGTATTCTCTTGTTCTGTTCCAGTGACTGTCTCTTGGTCTATGTACAGGCTCCACATGAGCACAAATAAGTGTTCTGGAATTCCCATTCTTGGCAATGTTATCCATAATTTGTTATGATCCATGCAGTTGAATGCCTTTTCATAGTCAATAAAACACAGGTAAACATCTTTCTAGTATTCTCTGCTTTCAGCCAGGATCCATCTACCATCAGCAACAATATCAATGGTTCCAAGTCCTCTTCTGCATCTGGCTTGAATTTCTGGCGGTTCCCTGTTGATATACTGCTGCAGCTGATTTTGGATGATCTTCAGTAAAATTTTACTTTAGAGTGATATTAGTCATATTTTTCAATAATTTGCACATTCGATTGGACCACCTTTTTTGAGAACAGGCATAAATATGGATTTCTTCCAGTCTGTTGGCCAGGTAGCTGTCTTCCATATTTCTTGGCACAGATGAGTGAGCACTTGCAGTGCTGCTTCTGTTTGTTGAAACAGCTCAGTTGGTATTCCATCAATTCCTGGAGCCTTGTTTTTCACCAATGCCTTCAGTGCAGCTCAGACTTCCTTCTTCAGTACTGACAGCTCCCGATCATATGCTACCTCCTGAAATGGTTGAACGTCGACCAACTCTTTCTGGTATAGTGATTCTGTATTCCTTCCATCTTCTTTTGATGCTTCCTGGGTCATTTAGTATTTTCCCCATCGAATACTTCAATATTGCAACTAGAGGTTTGAATTTTTTCTTCAGTTCTTTCAGCTTGAAAAATGTTGAGAGTGTTCTTCCCTTTTGGTTTTCTATCTCCAGCTCTTTGCACATGATAATATTTTACCTTGTCTTCTTGAGCTGCCCTTTTACTTCATCATTTTTTCCTTTCACTTTAACTACTTGACATTCAAGAGCAAGTTTCAGAGTCTCTTCTGACATCCATTTTGGTCTTTTCTTTCTTTCCTGTCTTTTTAATGACCTCTTGCTTTCTTCTTGTATGATGTCCTTGATGCCATTTCACAACTGGTCTGGTTTTTGGTCATTAGTGTTCAACTAGTTGAATCTATTCTTGAGATGGTCCCTAAATTCAGGCGGGATATACTCAAGGTTGTACTTTGGCTCTCGTGGACTTGTTCTAATTTTCTTCAGTTTCAACTTGCACTTGCATACGAGCAATTGATGGTCTGTTCCACATTTGGCCCCTGGCCTTGTTCTGACTGATGATATTGAGCTTTTCCATTGTCTCTATCCATAGATGCAGTTGATTTGATTCCTGTGTATTCCATCTGGTGAGATCCAGGTGTACAGTAGGCATTTATATTGTTAAAAAAATGTATTTGCAATGAAGAAGTCATTGGTCTTGCAGAATTCTATCATGCAATCACCGGCATCATTTCTATTGTCAAGGCCGTATTTTCCAAGTATGGATCCTTCTTGTTTGTTTCCAGCTTTCGCATTCCTATCACCAGCAATTACCAGTGCATCCTGATTGTGCGTTCAATTAACTTCAGACTGCAGAAGTTGGTAAAAATCTTCATTTTCTTTGTCTTTGGCCTTAGTGGTTGGTGGGTAAATTTGAATAATAGTCATATTAACTGTTCTTCCTTGTAGGCATGTGAATATTATCCTATAGCTGACAGTGTTGTACTTCAGGATAGATCGCGCAATGTTCTTTTTGATGACGAATGCAACACTATTCCTCTTCAAGTTGTCATTCCTGGCATAGTAGACCATATGATTATCCTAGTCATAATGGCCAATAGCTGTCTATTTCGGCTCACTAATGCCTAGGATATAGATGTTTATTCATTCCATTTTATCTTTGATGATTTCCAATTTTCCTAGATTCATACTTTGTACATTCCACGTTCTGATTATTAATGGATGTTTGCAGCTTATTCTTCTCATTTTGAGTCATGACACATCAGCAGATGAAGGTCTGGAAAGCTTGACTCTATCTACATCATTAAGGTCAACTCTACTTTGAGGAGGCAGCTCTTCCCCAGTTGCCTTTTGAGTGTCTTCCAACTTGAGGGGCTCACCTTCTAGCACCATATCATACTATGTTCTACCTCTATTCACGAGGTTTTAAGAAGTAGGCTGCCAGGCCCTTCTTCCTAGTCTGTCTTAGTCCAGAAGCTCAGGTGAAACTTGTCTGCCATGGGTGACCCTGCTGGTATTTGAAATACTAGTGGCATAGCTTCCAGCATCACAGCAATATACAGGCCCCCACAATACAACAAAGTGACAGATGAGTGGGAGAAGTAGATTCAATGATACTTCCTGAAAATAGCTCTTATTAACTATTTTAGGGTAAACATAACACTTTTATCCTTAGAAAATGTGAAAATGACTTTTTGAATTATTTTTACTGTGCACTAGAATTTCATGAATTTGATAATAAAAAGATATTCTGTTCTTCATTTTACTCTTTTTCCTAAAAAATCCTTTTAGAAGAAGGGGTTTTTCAAAAATTAGAGGCCCTTAGGACACCAAAGTCTGGTTTAGGAGGACTTTTCCAGAAAGTTCTCGAACTGATTCTTTATTTCCTAGAAAAATGTATACAACAGCAACAAAAGTTGTTGAGGACAGTTCTGTGTTAGAACGTCTTGCTCTCAGTGGTCTGTTCAGGGAGACTTGAGTATCCTCTTATCCGTTTCTTCTTCATTCATTGCAGAGGGCTCAATGGTGGCTCCAAAGAAATGACCATACCCTAATCCCCAGAACCCGTCAATATTACCTATATGGCAAAAGATTGAGTATTATCATATATGGCAAATTTTGTGATTAAGGATTTTGAGAGGCAATGCTTATTCTAGATTATCTGGGTGAGTCCCAAAAGTAGTTAATCACAAGTATCTTCATAAGAGACAGGCAGAGAGAGTTTTGAGGGATTCACACAGAGGAAAGAGAGGCGTGGCCAAAGGCAAGACACGCCAGTACCTACCAGAAGCTGGAAGAGACAAGGAGGAGATTCTCTCCTAGAGGTTCCAGAGGGAGAGTAGCCCTACTGATACCTTGATTTCAGCCTTCAGGCCACCAGAACAATGAGAGAATAAATTTCTGTGGTCGTAATCCATCAAGTCTGTCATAATTGTTACAGCAGTCCCAGAAAACTGATACACAGCCGTGTACCACATAATGTTGTTTCAAGCAACAGCTGACTGAATAAACATTTGTGGTCCCATGGTTTTTATTTTTTTTTAAAGGGAAAGCAGTTCTCCTTTTGTTTTTTATGTCTCCCTAATGGTTTTAGAGACCCTAATGAGCAGCAGGGCTCCAGGAAGCATCCCCATCACTGCAGCACTTCCCCTGCCTCCTTCCCTTCCTTCCGCTCCTCCTGGCTTCATTCAGCCACCCAGCAGCTGTGCAGACATGCATTCCAGGTGCGTGGCAGTGCCTGCCACAGCTTCTCCACTCCTGCCCTGGGCGCTGGTAGAGGCTTCTGCCAGCCTGCCCTCAGGGGCTGCTCCTGGCTCTAGGCCTTGGCAGTGGCACTCCCAGCACCCTCACACCCTCTCCCGGCCTAGTCCTCGTGGCCACCTCTCTAAGGACTTCCCCACCAACTCACCTGGACATGCCCCAAGTTGAGGTCAGGCTGCTACCACAACCCCCACCTGGCCAGCAGCCCTCCACCCACCAAGGCTGGCCTCCTGTATCCAGTGGATATAGCTCTCGGGGTTTGTCCAGAGGGCTCCCACAAGGTTTTAACATAACAGGCTTTACTGTGGTTGGTTTGTAACTACACATTGCACAGGGACTGCCTGTACATAATATGGTGTTTGCACAATGTCCAAATTGCATAACGTCCTATTTCACAGAATGTATTGTGGGCGTTAAGTGATGCGTGACCGTATTCATCTTCTAAGAACGTGATTACAGTTTGAATATCACATCAGGTGATTTCAGTCAAAGGACTGGCATGAGGCTGATTTGGAGACAACGTCAAGGACTCTTTCACACCTGGGCACAATGGTCAGGCAGAGCAGCTACCTTAGAAAGTAAAAGATGCCTGTTACTGGAGGCTGGAGTGAAGAGAAGGGTGATATCTGCTAGGGGCTCCCAGTAGAAAGTTGGATGAGGGGATATGCCCACTGTTAACTCCAAGTATCTGTAATTCAATAGCCGTGACTCCTCTCCCGGCCCTGATTCTAAACCAATTACTGGTAAAATGACTTCAGTATGGCATGGAAAGAAATACAAACCAAACACTTACGCTTCTCTTGCAGTTATTAACCTGCACATTTTTCAGAAAAGGATGTCTGTAAAAGATCTAGGTCTCTGATAACGGCAACACGTGGGCTCAGTTATTCCAGAAACCAGTTTTACCCCACAGGATTAGGAGCGCGGGGGACTTTCCAGTGTTCTCAGCTGTACAATCGCTCAGCTTTTAGACATATTAGTCTTCTACAAAGTATCACTTTTTCACTTATACTCTCTGCTCCCTCCAAAACATTCCAAACATTTTAGCATATGCTTTATTAATGGTAACACGATTTTGCCAATTATGCCTCATTTTGCAACCCTGAGCCATAAACACGAGAAAGGAAAAACAGACTTGCCTGCCCCTGAAGTAGCATGGGTTCAAACTGACCTTGTCAGAATCTAGATGATCAATGAGCCAGTTAAAACTTGGACTTCCTGTCTCCTCTTCTCAAGGAGGGCAAGTTTATTTTCAAGCTGAACACATTTCGAAAGGGCCACTTAAGAAGCTAGTCATATCAGGAAACGTACAGACAGCACGCCTGGTGCCATACAGAGCTGCCCAGCCTCGGAGCACTGCTTAGAGTCTCTTGGTGAAGTGTCTTTCCAGAATGCCCTCAGACCAACCTTGGCTGAGACGCTGCCCCTCTTTCCTGCCTGTCTTGATCTCTTTTCTCCACCCGGGTTTCCCAATGTTGTTTTATGTAGAAAAGAATCTGCTGGGATTTCAAGAAAAAAAGTATATTTTCATACACCTCATTGCACTTGGAAAAATAACTCTTTATGTTGAATGCATTGGGGGTTCAGTCACAGAATTCTTGTCTTTCATGAGGAGCCTGTGTTTGCTTCCCGACTTCCTGTGCAGCCACCACCCCTCTGTCGGCGTTGCTGTGATGCCGAACAGGCTTCAGTGCAGCGTCTGTACTAAGACGGACTAGGAAGAAAGGCTGGCAATCTACTTCCTATTTGCAACTGGCCATGGGGGTGGCACACAACTGAGCAGTGGTCCACTCTGATGTGCATGGGGTGGCTATGAACCAGGGGTCAGCTGGATGGCAGCTAACAGCAACAGCATATTGTACAAACCTCCCAAAGTGACGTCACATCGTGATCTCATTTAATCCTCACCAAAGTCCAATGGCGTTAGGTCACTGCCCACCGCTTAGAAATAAGGAAACAGGGGCTCAAAGGTACACCAAGACTTGTACAAGGATGTGCCTCTAGTACTCGACAAAGCCTTCAATTGCATCTGAGCTTGCCTCCCTGAATGAGACATAGTTTTCAGGATGCGTAACACGCTCCATCCAGGGGTTTCCTCCCAGCTCTGGCTCTCACAAGCCTCGTTCCTGGGCAGGCCCCTGCCATTGCCTCCTGCCTCCATCCCCTCCTCCAACTCCCTCCACTCACACTAATGCTCACTCCACCCCTCAGGGAGATGGCAGTCCACGTCTAAAACGCGTCATTTGTGGGGAGCAGGACAGGGTCAGGACACAAGATTACAAATGCAGACTTCCATAAGAAAGTTGAGTTTACTTAGAAGGGGAAAAGAAACATCACCAAATTTTATATTTTAGAAAGTTGATAATACCATATCAAATGCCGTAAAACATATTTTTATAAAATTAATTACATAAACCAGTTAATATCTATAAATAACATACTTTGTAAGTTAACTGGCCAGGGTGTCTCTAAAACACTAGCTTCTTCAGAAATTTCACTGCATTAGTGGCACCTTTGCCTGTTTCGCCAGCAGCTACCTCTGCGGTGAGGACACGATCCGTCAGAATCTCTGACTTACACACTGCTACGTTCGGATGCCTAAACTGTGACTTCCCATGCAGACATATGAGTTATTTTTTGTCCTACAAAGCAGGAAATCTGATAAACTTTATTTTACAAGATTCTCATCAAAATAAAAATGTCTTCTATATGTTTTGGGGTGGTTTGTTATGCAAAATAAGCTAGCTGATGCAACCTTATGAGATTGTGGTGAAGAAAAATTGACTTAAGATGAGTAAAGTATTTAAAAGTGTTGGGACATAGTATATGTTATTAATATTCTAACATCTACCTGTCAGTTTGTCGTGCTGTGGTGGCTTGCATGTTGCTGTGATACTGGAAACTACGCCACTGGTATTCCAAATACCAGCATGGTCACACATAGTGGACAAGTTTCAACAGAGCTTCCAGACTAAGACAGGTTGTAAAGAAAGGCATGGTCATCTACTTCAGAAAATTAGCCAATGAAAACCCTATGATCACAACACAATATTGTCTGATACAGTGCTGGTGGATGAGCCCCTAGGCTGGAAGGCAATCAAAATACACAGTGGCCACAAAAACGGACTTGTGTATACCAAAGATTGTGAAGATGGTACAGGACTGGGTAACAGTCTGTTCTGTCGTATATGCAGTCTCCATAATTTGGAGCTGACTTGACGGCAACCAACAACAATCATTAATATTAGGCTGTTATGTTTTATCTGCTGATTCTTTGTATGATTGTTTGTTTCTTTGTATGATTTGTAATTTGTTCTTTTTTTTTAGAAATTGTGAGCCCTTCCTTGGCAATTTTTTTTTTTCCCCTCTATGGGAGCTCCATCAATCTGGGGTTATAGAAGTGTCATTAAGGAATGGATTAATGCTAGTTTCTCCCAGGTAACCATGTTTTTTTATATAAATTTCTCAGTTTAGGATGCCTACATTTTATGAATATGTTAATTTTTAATGACACAGATTTTTTAATCTATTTATTTTTTTGCTACCCAGGTCCTGGGCACATAGCAAGCTTCCTTGCTGTCTCCTTTGACCAATGGTGGGATTTATCCATGCTCCACGGATGGGAATTTAATACTTCATCGGTCCCAGCCCTATCCAGGCACTTGAGTTACATCCTCAGCTCTGAGTGCTAAAACCGTATTTTCTTGGAAGATAAAGCCCTATTTCTGCACTGTAGAGCCTAGATCCTTGTCCAGTGTTCCACTGGGCTGCCTTGGGGTTAACCTGTGTTTTATGTTCTCTCTTTATTTCTTTTTAAGCTAGGATATGTATTTTTAGAGTGTTAGATTTTAACCCACGATGTCTGTCTTTGGAGTGGTAGAAAATTCAAACGTGCTCAATCAGCCACTTGCCTGGAATTCACCAGCAACCTCTTTCTTGGCACATCTGATAGGCTTTTCTCAGTCTTTCTTCTCTTTGGGTAAAGAAGTGGTTTCCAAAAACCGAATTTCACTGAAAAGAACTGTCACTGCGAGGTGTGGAATTACCTTAGTGAAAAAAGCATTTGGCCTTTTCTTCCCGTTTCCTGAGCCTCGCCTGGTTGACCTTTATCTGTATTGGCTAGGGGCCTTGCCAGGTAACCAAACGTTACCTGGATTGGTTGAGGAGTCCCGCCCAGGAACTGATTTTTACCCTGATTGGTTAGAGGTGTTGACCTTTACCGGGATTGGCTGTCCCCCTCCCCGGTGACTCCTAAAATCCTTTGGAACACGGAGGTGCAGATGGGGCT
Organism: Loxodonta africana; assembly: GCF_030014295.1. Lineage (NCBI taxonomy): Eukaryota > Metazoa > Chordata > Mammalia > Proboscidea > Elephantidae > Loxodonta > Loxodonta africana. Next base: position 3,077,186 of record NC_087350.1, read on the forward strand.
TCCGGATTGATGAGCGCAAGGAGGGAAGCCGTGTACTTCAGACGCGACCTGCGCTATGACCTTCCCAGACTTAGTAAACCAGAGAATAGTGGAGGCAGCGGCTGCTGAAGTACCAGAAGCTGAGACAAAAAGAGAACTGAGATGGTGGCAGCAGAATGTGAAGACTAAATCCAGAAGTTGAGAGGAGCAGCCGACGACTGAGCCCCCCAGGCGACCTCATTGAGTTTCCTGTTTGTAAGTTTCTGATGGTGGAAATAAACGTTGGTTTCCGGGAAGGGTAAGTGGATCTCTTTTTTTACTTTAAGACCCTATGCTGGGGCCCCTTCTGAATCTCACCCTTGGTATATCTTTATTTCTGTTTATAACCTTTGTTTATTTTCTTCTCTGAAAGTTGTTATTGCAGTTATGTTGTTTCCATGAGCTGTCTGCGACCGTTACAATGAATTATTGAACCGAATAGAGAAAGAGTGCTATGGGTGAAATGGGCTAGTGTCGGAAATGGCGGAGAAGTTGGAGAACAGGGTGTTGTATTTAACATCGGCTTCACAGGAACCAGCTTTGTGCTGATTCTGACGGTCAGAGTTATCATTGCAGTGAATCAGAGGCATCTTTTAAAAAAGCTGGTTTAGAGCTTTCTTGTAGTAATTTCCCTGAAAAAGTTTTTACTAGTTATAAAAATTATTCTCACTGTTTAAGTAAGGAAAGCCACGTGCTTGGTAATAAATCTTGTACTGAGAAGCTTACGTGAATAGTCTCCTTCCTCAGTATTCCCCTAACCCGCCGAATCCCACCGCCGAGAGGCAGCTGTTTTGACTTCTGCCCGTTGTCTCCCTCGTTTTAAAGGATATGCTCATACCTCCTTTTTTATTTTTCAGTTTCAGAAGTTACTGACTATCCATCATGAAGGATGAGAATTTGCTGCTCTGAACTGCACACTCATCGCATCCTCCTCTCCCTGTTCTTCCTTCCCAAATATGATAATTATATATTTTTTGTTACTTTATTGTTTAAGTTTATATGATATACTTAAACCTCTGTTTCTTGTTCTAGCAACTCTTCTGAGCATCTTCACTCCACCTGATACAAGATAGAAATACTAGTGTCCAAATTTTCCCCGATAACCATCTGACTTTTGTTGGTTATACTTTAATATTTTTTGAAATTCGCATTTTGGTTTTTCTAGAATTCTAGGCTCTGGGGATTGATTGACACTAAAAGGTGAAAAAAAAATCTAGCCTTGACATCATAATTTTTATGTCAGCATTGCTCACTACTTAGGCCAAGCTGTTTGCTGAGATTATATATCTTTCTCTATAGGGTTCCATGTGCCACTGGAAGGAAAATATTCCTCCTCCAAAATCAAACGTGCCTTCTCTTTTGTCGTTCCCCATCCACTGCTTTACTTTGGACCAGGAGTGTCTTTAGAGCTTTGCTTTTTTTTTCTGGAGTTTCTCTTGCCGTTTTTTCCTGTACAAAAGAATAATGTGTTTCATTCATTCATTTGTTTATTCCTCAAATATGTATTCAACATCCTTTTTGCCAGACAGCATTCTGGATTCTGAAAATAAAGACGTAAATAAAGCAGGCCCACATCCCTGCCTGCCTGGAGCTTACATTCTACTAGAGGTGAAGTAGCCAATAAACAAACAAAAAAAAAAAATTTTTTTTTTTTTTAAGACATAGGTAAAACGCATAGTTGGTAAGGCAATGACAGTGCTTTGGGGCACAGAGAAGATACCATGTTGGGGGTGGGGAGTCTTCTGTGACGATTGTACTGTCCATTCTTCTACTTAACTTCTGTGGGGGTGTCAGGAGCAGAGGTGAGTTAGCACATGCACCTAGTCCACTGCCTTGCACTGGAAGCCCTCGGCCAGGTCAACAGTTGTACAATTTTTGCCTTCCATGTGGGAGACCCTGGTTTGATTCTTGGTCAGTATACCTCATGGGCAGCCATCACCTGTCTGTGAGTGGAGGCTTGCGTGGTTTCAGTGGAGTTTTCAGACAAAGATGAATGAGGAGGAAAGGCCTGGTGATCTACTTCAGAAAATCAGCCAGTGAAAACCCTATGAACCACAATGGTCTGATCCAAAACTGATCATGAAAATGGTGCAGGATGGGATAGTGTTTTGTTACATTGTTCATGGAGTGACCACAAGTTGGGGGCTGACTTGATGGCAGCTAACAACAAGAAGCCCTCTCTCATGATTTTCCACAGTCATCTGTCCATCTCTGGCTGCTGAACAAACCATCTCGACACTATCCCTCCCCTCCCCTCTGTGTGCTGGACTGAAGCCAAGTGTCTGAATGCCCTCAGGTGACACTGTCCGACTGTAACCTGACCCTATGAATGCCAGTATATTTCCATTAGTCCTGAATCTAGTCCAAGCCAGATTTGGCCTGCCCCACATGTGTAAAAGGGCCAGCTGTGACCTCTAATTGACTCGAACAGAGGACACAGCAACAGATGGAAGGAATCAGAAGGAAAATCAGCACCCAGACTCCATCCCGAAGGAAGAGGTCCTGACAAGAACCACATCACGTCCTGTTTCCTGGCTGTATGGCCACCATCTTGCTTCCCAAATCACATAACAAGCTTCCCTGTAGTTCAGGGAGCCGGATCTGAGGAACTTCCTCCTGGCTCCTTGCCCTGCACATTGCAATAAAGTTACTTTCTCAAAGACCAGTGTCAAATCTAAGCATGCTGGACAAGGACCCACCTTCCCGGGTTCAGTAACACAACTTGTCCCAGGCCTTTTACCTGGCTTTGTGTAAAAATGGTGGGGTGGTGGTGTCTGACCTCTTCTAACTTTACAAGAGGGAAGGAGAACTAAGATCAACAGCCCAAGGCTGATTCCTATGAGGTGAAGGTCAGACATGCCTCCCCTCTACGCCATCTTTACTGATTGGGACACCAACTGTCACTCCTGTGGTGCTCTGTACTTCTCTGCTGGGTTCGACAATTCATTGCAGTTCCACACAGACTCAGACAGTACTCAATGATTATGGGGTTTATTAGGGAAGTTAACAGTTTACAATTCAGGTCCAGGAACACTCAGGATACAGTTCTTCCATCAGGTCAGCCTCTAACCAGCTGTGCTCACAGGCACACCTCTCCCTGGCCCTAGGCCTCTCCCCAAAGGTACTCAGCTCTCTCTCCATGGGTTAGAAAGCCTACCACACCCTGTGTCCTGCTGCTGGATCTCTCCTTCCTTGGTGATGGTGGTGGGCTCTTCTCTTTCTCACCTTTGAGGTTACTCATTTCAAGGCCAACAAGATGGCAAAACCAACCAGTCCCTTTGATTGGCTGCAATTACCCTATCTGATGGTCCCACCCAGTCACTTGGGTGGGAGTTACAAGACTGGGGCTAGAAAGGCCACACAACAGTGATCTGTCACACCACACTTCGGCATTCACAGCTACAGGGTAAGGAGGCATGGAGGAAATTTTCAAGCTTGCTCTTGGGATTAAGTTAAACTTTTGCTAAAATAGTCTCAGCCACAGCTGTCCTGGTAGTTGCCTGAAACGTAGTAAGTGGAGGGTATCAATTTTGATACGTTAATCAAATTCAGATAAAACCCTGTTTTTCCTCTTTTATTATCAATAACATGCACTTAAGGTGTCAAGCTTGTTGATATTGCAGATTGCCTGGATTATGGTTTTCACAGTGCTTCAGAGTTTTCTTTCAGATTCTGATTATTTCTTTTAGAAAAAAAATGATAGGATTGTTATGAGTAATTTTTACTCTTGTTTGGTACTTTCTGTATTTTATAATTCTTTTCATAAACACGGAAGATTTTGATAATCAGAGAAAAACTTAGTTTAAACAAAAAATAAATTTGCATAAGCAAGAGCTCTGTGTCTGTGGTCTTTTGTTACTTGAAGATTCCATCTAATGGAGTTTTAATTTTTGTTTAATTCAATAAAGTAACACATTTGCTTTTGCACACTCTTCCATGAAGTCACATTGAAAATAGAGGGAAAAAATGGACTTTCGTAATTGCTAGGAAACATATAAGTTTTGTGTAGGCAAAGTGACTTTTTGTCTGAGTTTAGACGATTAGAAAACATTAATTGAATTGTGTCCCCCAAAAATGTGTGTCAACTTGGCTAGGCCATGATTCCCAGTATTGTGTGGTTGTCTACCATTTTGTCATCTGATGTGATTACCCTGTGTATTGTAAACCCTACCCCTGTGATGTTAATGAGGCTGGGTTAGAGGCAGTTATGTTAATGAGACAGGACTCAGTAGGATTAGGTCATATCTCGAGTCAATCTCTTTTGAGATTTAAAAGAGAATCTAGCAGAGAGGAATTGTTGTTGTTGTTAGGTGCCGTCGAGTCGGTTCCGACTCGTAGCGACCCTGTGCACAACAGAACGAAACACTGCCCGGTCCTGAGCCATCCTTACAGCAGAGAGGAGAGGGACCTCATTACCACCAATCAGGTAAAGCTTTGGACACGGGGTCCCTGTGCTGAGAAGCTTCTAGACCAGGAGAAGATTGATGACAAGGACCTTCCCCAGAGCTAACAGAGAAAGCCTTCCACTAGAGCTGGTTCCCTGAATTTGGACTTCTGGTCTCCTAAACTGTGAGTGAATAAATTGACCTTTGTTAAAGCCATTCACTTGTGGTATTTCTGTTATAGCAGCACTAGATAACTGAGGCAGAATTCAACAATAAAATGGTTAAAGGATAAGAAATGTGAGACCTTAAAGATTGCTTCTTCACAAGCCAAGCACACTAGCAAACCCATCAATTAGGGCATTGCTGGCTCAAGCAAAACTCCCAACTTACACATGTTCCTAAGATTGCTGTCCCCTCCCTTGGAATAGTTCCTTGTGTTTTGGAAGTGCCGCAAAGAGACAGGAAGGCCCAACTCTTTGTGGTTTTCCAAATTAACATGTATGTTCAGAAGGAGGCAGAACTGCACGGACTGGAGTCACACTGCTGGTATTTAACATCACAGACCCAGTCGGCCTGGGGAGTGGCAGTAAGTCACATGGCTGTCCCTCATTCCTCCTGGGTGTGGACCCTCGAGCCTGCAGAGAATGCCCATGAGGGTTTTATTGCTTCTGAGCTGGGCAGCCTCTCATGGCTCCAGAGGACACACCCTGCGGGGACCTGCGGGGGCCTTTGGCAGGATGAGAGGAATCAGAAGCTGGGCTTGAGCCGCTTCTGCTTGGATATACAGACCATGTGTCTAGTTAGGTGCACCCTAAACATATCAGGGCTCTACTCTCTTTCTCCTTTCAAGCTATGGAAGTGATTCTGAGTAAGTGATTCATTCTGGTTTAATATATACGCTCCAGCCAGCACTCTGAGAGGTGGGTATGTTCTGACACACAGGAAAGACAGAGAGAGATGACTTGTCAAAAGGTGTGCAATTTGTGAGGGGAACCTGGGGCATCTCTCTCAGACTCCTGACTTGCCCTCTTCATCACATGCATCCTCAACGGCAGAAGATGCCGGGGTGGCAGTGGGATGAGGATGGTTGTCAAAACAGGAGGCTCTTCAGTGCTGGTTTTGCAGACTGATCAGAATTTTTGCAATTTAATTTTTTCTTAAAAATTTGCAAAAATACAATGCTTTTCACATTTCTTTCTATTTTTTTTCACATTTATTTCTATTTGGTGGGAAAATTTTTCTGGGTAAATGTCACTCCCGAACCCAGGCTGTTTCTGGGATCGAGGCTTTAAAACAGTAACACCAAGCTACTTCACTCTCAGTTACACTAAATGGGTTAGCTGATTTCCATCTCCCCACAGAGAGTTCGATGTTAACCTTTCAAAAGCAGCAGTGGCCTATAGTATTAAAGCATTGACCCTTAAAGGAGTAGAGCTGGCCTGCACCTGGGACATCAGGGTAGAAACTCCCCAAGAGTAGAGTGTCTTAAGTTTGACACAAAGGAGGTCTGTGGCGTCTTGGATGGTCTGACAGGCATGGCATGAGGAAGCGAGACTCACACAGGAAGGTCAAAAGCAGAATTTGATACTCACAGGTCCCAGAGAGGAAACGCCTCGACGCAGAGCCACATGGGGTTGTATCCAGGGACAAGGCAACAACAAGCTGGGACTGTAGGACAGGGCTTATGTATGGTGAGCAGGGTGGAGTTTCAGGGTTAGTGTGTGCTGAAGTCTTATTGGTTTAAAGGTTTCTAGTGCATGGTGGTGCAGTGGTGAAGAGCTCAGTCTGCTAACCAAAAAGTCGGCAGTTCGAATCCACCAGCCACTCCTTGGAAATCCTATGGGGCAGTTCTACTCTGATTATAGGGTCACTATTTTTTTTTTATGAGCAGAGTTGACTTGACGACAATGAGTTTCGTTTGGTTTTCAGTGCATAAGCGCGAGAAAGGGAGAAATTTTTTTATTGCAGGTAATCATGTGGGATATGACTGGGGAGGGGCAAGGAGTAACTACAGCTGTTGAGAGACTGAGTTACAAGATAAGAGGGCTTCTATCATGGGAAAGCATATGGGCATGGCTGGGAGGGTCAGAGACTACTACTGCTGTCAGACTGTGTGACAAGACAGGGATCGCCATGTCAGAAATGAGTGAAGGGCAGCTAGGAGGAATTAATGGATGTTAAGCCAGCAAACCATGCAGGCCACCGAGTGGCATTATGACAAGATTATCATTGTACACACAGTAGGTACTCAGTATTTTCTGCATGAATGCCCGCCCATCAGTGTTTTTCAAGACGTTAGTAGGAATTTGACGGGACAGAGGTATTCTGGGGACCCAATTAGTTTGGGAAACACTGGTGTAAGCCAAGTTAAGCAAGGTTCTTGCTCTAGGTTCCAGCACATGCCACATGTGGACATCACAGGGTCCCAGAGGGAGGGTGCATGGAAGAGCTTCCTCAGTGTCCCTGAGCACACATTTTTTCTTGGGGGGATGGGCAGAAAACTTATTTGTAGCTGTCAGCACAGCAGTGTGCAAGGAATGTGAATTCAGGAAATGCTAATCTAGGCGATTATGAGGTATTGGAGGGTCAGTGGCAGAATTTTCACCTTCCATTCAGGAGACCTGGCTTTGATTCCCGGCCAGTGTACCTCATGTGCAGCCATCATCCGTCTGTCAGTGGAAGCTTGGGTGTTGCTGTGATGCTGAACAGGTTTTAGTAGAGCTTCCAGACTAACACAGACTAGAAAGACCTACCAATCTCCTTCTGAAAGCAGCCAGTGAAAACCCTATGGATCACAATGGGCTAATCCTGTTTTTGCATGGGGTGGCCATGGGGCCATGAGTCTGGCCAACTGGATGGCAGCTAATAACAAACCAGGCAAACCTTTTCATCTTACAGGTAGAAGAGGCCCTTTGGCTTAATGGAAAGAACTGAAGCTTTAGAGTCAGAAAGCCTAGGCTGGAATCTGCCTTTAGCTGGCTGTTGTAATGTTGGAAAGTTGTTCATGTGCATCCATTTGCCCATCTGAGAAAGGGGGTAGATGTGGAAAGGTTATGTAACTGCTACTCTGTGAGTGATAGGGTATTTAGAACAACAGCAACAAAACCAAAACCCTGTTGCCATTGAGTTGATTCCGACTCATAGCAACCTTATAGGACAGAGTAGAACTGCCCCACTGGGTTTCCAAGGAGCAGCCGGTGGATTCGAATTGCTGACCTTTTGGTTAGCAGCCGTAGTGCTTAACCACTGTGCGACCTGGGCTCCTGTTTAGAACAAAGGTGTTTAATAAACAACTCTGAAAATTATGATTGGAAACTGGGCCCCAAGAGTAACATTTGTTCCAGGGTCACCCAGCAAGTGAGGCGCAGAGCCAAGGTGAGTCTCTGGATCTCCTGTCTCTCTGCCAACGTTCTTTACACCACACTGCACTGACTGGTAGTAGAAGTTGTACGAGCAGCACTTCTCTCATAAGCATAACAAGTTAAATAGAATCTAGACCTTTCTGTTTCACAAAAGAATGGAGCTAGTGGATGCCCACCAGGGCTCAAACCTAAGATTTAAAGAGAAAGTTCTGAGCACAAGCGGCCATAAAAAATGTTCAGGTTGGTATGTCAGAATCTTAGTTATCTAGTATTGCAGTAACAGAAATATCACAAGTGGATGGCTTTAACAAACAGAAATTAATTTTTTCACAGTTTAGGAGGCTAGAAGTCTGGATTGAGAGTGCCAGATCTAGGGGAAGGCTTTCTCTCTGTGGACTCTGGAGGAAGGTATTGGTCTCTTCAGCTTCTGCTTCCGGGTTCCTTGGAGATCTCCATGTCTTGGCATCTATTTTACCCCATCTCTGCCCTTTTAATCTCTTTTATATCTTAAAACATATTGACTCAAAATATAAATATACCCTACACTAATCCTGCCTCATTAACATAACAAAGAAAACCCATTCCCAAATGGGATCATAACCACAGGCATAAAAGTTAGGATTTACAACACACATTCTTGCCACATCTGGTCTCCATCAAGACCCAAAGTGCTACATAAATACATGAGAGGTTTTACAGGGTGAGGAGGAGCCACTGAGGCAGCCCAGGCTCTTCCTGCCTAAACTCTTCAGGTGAGCCCAGGAGGCTGCCTGACAGCCCTGAGCAAAACTGTTCTAGGGACTGAGATCTCTGCTCCATTAGTGCAGCTTGTGTGTCCATTTACAGCTGTCCAGACGCCTCTTGTCCCACACACCTGGATGCTTGATCTCCCACTTGAGGCTGTCCCTACAGACACATGGTGGAATTCAGAAGTGGAAGCACAGAACACTTCTATGGTCCTATGGACTCCATCCCTTCATCCAGCAATTCAAGAAATATGAGCTCCTTGTATGTGCAAAGCACTGTTGGAGGCACAGGGAATCCTGCAGCAAACCAAGCAGGTGTGGGCTGACCCTTGGGCCACATTGCAGAGGGAGAGACAGCCGTGGGATAATTGCACCATTACCCATTGCATTGGGGATACTTCTCAGAAACAGGGTTTTTTTTTTTTTAAGGCTGGGGGAGCTCTGTGCTGACTCTGGCCACTGCTTTCTCCTAGGCTGTTGGGTTTACTGTTAACTCTTTCCCAAGGACAGCAGCCTCCAAAAATAGTCTATCTCTAAGCAAAACCATTGAACACTTCCTTGTAGCCATTCCCCCAAACAATCTAAGCAAAGGATTAACTCTCAAAATTGAAAAGCGCAAGAGTGAAGCATGGAAGAGAAAGGGGAATTCCTGCAGGTCGCTCCCCGGCAGAAGTTTGCTTCCCTCCCTCCCGAGGGCACCTAAGGGCTGCCGCCATCTTCTCGCCTCCCTCACTCCCCAGGGCACCGTGAGGGCTGCCGTCGTCTCCTCGCCTCCCTCCCTCCCTCCCGAGGGCACCGTGAGGGCTGCCGCCATCTTCTCGCCTCCCCCACTCCCCAGGGCACCGTGAGGGCTGCCGTCGTCTCCTCGCCTCCCTCCCTCCCCCCCCCAGGGCACCTGAGGGCTGCCACCGTCTCCTCGCCTCCCTCCCCCTCCAGGGCACCGTGAGGGCTGCCGCCATCTTCTCGCCTCCCCCACTCCCCAGGGCACCGTGAGGGCTGCCGCCATCTTCTCGCCTCCCCCACTCCCCAGGGCACCGTGAGGGCTGCCGTCGTCTCCTCGCCTCCCTCCCTCCCCCCCCAGGGCACCTGAGGGCTGCCGCCGTCTCCTCACCTCCCTCCCCCTCCAGGGCACCGTGAGGGCTGCCGCCATCTCCTCGCCTCCCTCCCTCCCCAGGGCACCGTGAGGGCTGCCGCCATCTTCTCGCCTCCCCCACTCCCCAGGGCACCGTGAGGGCTGCCGTCGTCTCCTCGCCTCCCTCCCTCCCCCCCCAGGGCACCTGAGGGCTGCCGCCGTCTCCTCGCCTCCCTCCCCCTCCAGGGCACCGTGAGGGCTGCCGCCATCTCCTCGCCTCCCTCCCTCCCCAGGGCACCGTGAGGGCTGCCGCCATCTTCTCGCCTCTCGTACAGAGTTTCTGATGCAAGCACTGCATAGGCTTTACTTTTTTTTTTTTCCCTTTAAATTTTATTGTGGTAAAATATACGTAACCAAGGAGATTGGCATTTAACAATTTTTAGGTGTATAATTAAGTGACGTTAATTACATTCGCCATGTTGTGTCACCCTCATTATTATCCATTTTCGAGTGTTTTATGTCAACCCACACAGAAACTCAGCATACTTTCAGCAATAACTTCCCATCCTCCTTGCCCCCAGCCCCTGGTAGCCACTGATAAACTTTGGTCTCTATGCACTTGTCTGTGCTACATATTTCATATAAATGGAATCATACAATATTTGTCCTATTGTGACTGACTTATTTCACCCAGCATAATGTTTTCAAAGTTCATCCATGTTGTAGCACCATCAGGCTTCATTTCTCTTTATGGCCAAATAATATTCCATTGTATGTAGGAAGAAAGGCCTGGTGATCTGTTTCCAAAAATTAGCCAATGAAAACCCTATGAACTACAATATAATATGGACTATTTTTTTTTATAGACATAGTGCTGCAAGATGAGCCTCCTTGGGCAGAAGGCACTGAAAATAGAGTGACCACAACAGTGGACTCAGTGATTGTGAAGATGGCACAGGACCAGGTGGTGTTTTGTACTGTTATACATGGGGTTGCCGTGAGTCAGCTCTGACTTGACAGTAGCTAATAGCAACACAACAGCAGCAATGTACCTACTATGTTTTCTTTATCCAGTCATTGTTAATGGACACTTGGGTTGTTCCCACATTTAGACTAATGTGAATAATGCTACAGCGAACATTGGTGTACCTGTATCTGTTTGATTCTCTTTTTTCGGCTGTCTTGGGTATATACCTCTAGGAGTGGAACTGCTGGTGTGCTGTTTTTTAAGGGAACAAACACACAAAAACCTTCCCCACACTCACAGGCACTTGCTCCTGAACTTCCACCTTTGTTTTATGGCCCTGCTTATTGAGCCTGGCGGAAATTAGGCACACCAGGGAAAGAGAGTTTCCCCCTTGCTGCAGAGAGGCCTGGTCATTTCCCACTTGAGCGTGCACACACACACACACACACAACGCACACACACATTCCAAGGCCACTCTGCCTGTCTCCAGCCTGGGTTGGGACAACACGTACGGGGCTGGCCTGCGAGTCTTTGGCCTCTTAGCTCAGGCAACCAGAGTAGTAATTATACATCAGTTGTAATTATACTGGTCTTGTTTGCTCTCTCTATGGTATGCCTGGACCTTCAAGAAAGGGAGCCTCTGGTTTTGTGCTAGCTTGTAATTTCTGTGTAGGCTCAAGAGTTTTATTCTACTCTCAAACAGACTATCTGCGCCCTGGCCATTCATTTCCTGTTGCACTGAATACCAATTACAAAGCCACAAGGGCAGCCGTGGACTGGTTTGTTCTCCTCTGTAACATGTGTTTTGTGAGGCAGAAGAGAGGTCTTCTGTCTTCTGAAAACAACTCTTAAAATAATCCACGGGACTATCAAGCGGTTATCTGCATGGGGAGAAGAAGAAGAGCTACTTCTCTCTGGCGGGTCTTAGAGTGCTCTGGAGGGTCAGTCAGCCAGCAGTCAGCATGGGGAGAGACATGCAGGGTGAAGGAGGCTCCACTCCACACTCAAGCCCGGTTGGTGGGAATCTGGGCTTTGCCCACTATGTCCTGCACTCAGCGTCTCGCCTTCTGCAGGCAGAACCCAGGGCAGGCTGTGCCCCTACTTTTTTTTGTTGTTGCTGAGCTGAAAACATTTCTGGAGAAACTGATTTTCCATCCAGAGCATCATGATGAATCACTGGGGTGCATGAACTCATTATATCACAAGGAGCTCCTTTGCACATGGGTGTGCCAGAGAGTGAAGGACGGCCCCATATAAACTAAGAGAAAACAAGCAGTTCTTGAGACTTGGAGCCAGAGGGCAATTTCGACACCCGGCCCCCTTAATTTAAGGGGAGGAAGCTGAAGGCCATGTGGTCAACTAGATCGTCCAGTGCGGCCCAGCTCTAATCTCTCCACATCCAGGGCACCTTTGCTTGGGGCAGACTCGCTGATGACAGCAGCCCTGACCATCATCATGCCCTTTTGCTTCTCCCAGCCTGCAGGACCTTGATTTTGTGCTCATAATTTGAAATCTGAGAGCTGGAAAGGGTGTTTTATTTTTAAAGTCAGGATCGCTTACATAAAGGCGACCATCAAGATGTTTTCCTTGGGGCCCTACTTATAGAATTTGGGCTTGTTTTCGTTTTGCTCTTGTTTTGCAGAGAATGACCAGGGTAGGGAAGCAATTTCCTCCATAATTGTTAGGATTCATACTTCTCTTATACTTGCTCCGGGAGGCTTCATGCTGAGGGAAGTCCCATGAAACACGCTGAGATTCAGCCAGGGCTGCAGACAAGAGCACATGGGAGATTTTCCTAACATTATTTAAACAACAGCACCGTTCTGTTTTCTCCTAAACAGAAACAGCAGCTTTAGGTAAAAAATGCCTTCTTCCTCTTCTTTTTGCCTTTCCCTTTATTCCTATGTTTTATAATTTCCAAAATTCTATACATTCTCTAACTTTTCTAAAATTTACAAGGATTTGCTTTAAAAGTAGTTGCATCTGATAGAACTAAGAAGCACACTCCCCATGAGTATAATTTTTTGTTTTGTAGTCCAGTCTAATCTTTGTCCTGTGGGGATTGCAACCAATGTAACGTAACAATATGTGTATAAATTTTTGTGTGAGAAATTAACTTTCACCTAAAGCCCAATTAAAAAAATAGTAGTTGCAACATTTTCTTCAGTAACTTGGACCCCATCTCTGTGAGTAAATAAGTGTTCAGTTATTTTCCCAAATGGCAAAGAAAGAGAAAGAGTCACAGTGGGCAAAGAAACTATTTTTGAATCTAGAGACCGTCCATTTTTATCATTTTTTTTCAAGGTATCATTCGTTTTTCCTCCCACATTTAATAGCCTCTCCACATCATTTTGATCAATTCTGACTCATCAGCCACTATTCTTCTTTTTAGTGAGCGTTTATTTCCCCATTCCATCACCTACCTATCAGTTTGTTGTACTGTGGTGGCTTGTGTGTTGCTATGATGTTAGAAGCTATACCATCAGTATTCCAGATACCAGCAGGGTCACCCATGGTGGACAGATTTCAGCAAAGCTTCTGACTAAGACAGACTAGGAAGAAAGATCTGACAATCTACTTCTAAGAATTAGCCAAGGAAATCCCCGTGGATCACAACAGAATATTGTTCTATGTAGTGCTGAAGATAAGCCCCCTAGTTTTGGAAGGAACTCAAAATACACAGTAGCCACAACAGTGAACTTGAGCATACCAACAATTTTGAAAATGGTGTATGATGGGGCAATATTTTGTTCAGTTGTGCATGGTGTTGCCATGAGTCAGAGGTGACTCAATGGCAGCTAACAATAACAATTTCCCCATTGGTTGAGCTGACAACTCTGTGGGAATTTCTGAGAGAGGGGAGTTGAGATCTGAGTATTAGAGTATCTTTACCAGAAAATATAGCTTCTGATTAAAATGGGAACACACCTATCAAGCTGCATCTATATATGCTTAGACTACGCCGTAGGCTGAGGAGAAGGAAAAATACAATCCAGTCCAGAGTGTGCCAGGAAAATCATGGTAGTGCCAAATGACCCCACCAACGAATCTTGAAAGGTGAATTCTTGGAGGAAAGGTGCCAGGTTTTGTGCATGCTCCATGTGGCGCTCAAAACAATGTTCACAACAGTAAAGATTTAACCACAATAAATGCCCTGCATCTACGGATCCTGACTTTTTAATTTCATGCATCAGCAATATTTTAAAAAAGAAAATTAAAACAACAAAAGTATCATTCATTATTATCCCTCTGTTCATAAGAGAAAAGACAGCTTAACACACACACACACAAAACACAAAAAGTACTTAGTCATTGGATAATGGACAACCTTTAAATAGAATAAATTTGACTTAATGGAAAAGTTACTAAATTGTTCATATTTTTCTAGTTTTATTATGGACTTGTAGAAACTTCATTACTAGAGCCATTGGTCTTATATTGGGTACCATGGATCTAAAGCCATGATGTCGGATGTGTCTTAACTTCAGTGCCAATTCTTGTCAAAGATCACTTATATTGAGAAGGATTCTGAAAAGGAGTCCAGCCTCAACTATTATTAAATAGCAATATTTGACGTGGGCATTACAGTATTTTAAAATTGTGCTCACAAATTCTTTGGCACTTCTCTCATCAAAGAGTAGCGTCAAATTCTCCTTGAGTATGGGCTAGCTCTTGCGACTTGCTTCCAACAAATGAAGTGAGCGTGATTTTTTGAGTTCGGTCTGCTTCTCTCTCACATGATTCACACCTGGGGCCCAGCCACTATGGGCCCCACGGCACATGAAGAGGTTATATGTAGGTATTCTGATCAACAGTTCCAGCTGCAGTCCCAGCCAGCATCACCCACCAGATAAGTGAATGGGCAACTCTTAGATGATTCCAGAAGCCACCTTCGAACGACCTTCACTGAAAACATGTGAAACAGAGAAAAACTGTTTTTGCAAAACCCTGACTATATTGTAGATTTGTTAGTAAAAAAAAAAAAAAAAATTTTTTTGCAAGTGACTAGTTTTTGGGGTGGTTTGGTTGTTGCAGTAGATAACCAAGGATGCAAAAGGAGCCAATAAACATTTGCCATTCCTATCCTAGAGCATCTGAAAAAAAATCTAAATTATTAGTCTTCTATTAATCTAAAAACTAAATGCACCTTACCTGACTCAATGAAAAAAGATCAAAGTCATGATTTCAATATATTACACTCGAATTTAATAATTACCTATGTTAAGTTTACCTTCCGCTAACCTCTTTGAAATAACCACAAACAACAGACTGAAGCATACCAGCAATCATGAAGATGGCACGGGACTGGGCAATGTTTTGTTCTGTTATATTTAAGGTCACCATAACTCCAAGTGACTTGGTGGCAACTAACAACAACAACCCCTTTGAAAGATGATGTGGAATTAATATGGTGGCTTGAACATGAGCTCAGCGGGAAAGACATAGAGCCTGTAACAGGGAGTGCAGAACTGCTTGTACTGGGCATATATTTTCTAATGCATTTTGTTTTCTTCTAGGCCAAACTATTTGCAGCTTGTCTTTTCTCGGTAAGAAGGCTTCACACAACAATGCATTTTTTCCTCCTATAGAAAGAAAACATTCTCTGGAAACAATAGGGAGATTAAATATGTTTCCTTCATATAACTTAAGGAAAAAAAAAAAAAAAAAACCCCACAACTACTCTGGGCAATTTTCAGTGCCCTCCAACCTGAAGCCCTCATTTTCCAATACTATATTTCTTTATATCAGACAATGTTTGCTACTATTCATAAGGTTTTCACTGGCCAATTTTTTCAAAAGTAGACTGCCAGGTCCTTCTTCCTAGTCTGTGTTAGTCTGGAAGCTCTGCTGGAACCTGTCCATCCAGGGTGACCCTGCTGGTATTTGGAATAGTGGTGGCAAAGTTTCCAGTATCCCAGCAGCATGCAATCCACCACAGTATGACAAACTGACAGACATGTGGTGACAAACTGAAAATACAACTGGGAAGAGCTGCATCCTCAAAGCAGTGTCAACCTTAATGGAGTCACATTTTTGGGACCTTCATTTGCTGATGTGGCACTGCTCAAGGTAAGAAGAAACAGCTGGAATCATCCATTGATAATTTGAATGTGGAATGTATGAAGTATGAATCTAGGAAAATTGGAAGTCATCAAAAATGAAATGGAATGCATAAACATCTATATCCTACGTATCCTATGTGTTAGTGAGCTGAAATTGGCTATTTTGAATCAGACAATCCTATGGTGCAATATGCTGGGAATGACAAATTGAAGAGGAATGGCTTCACATTCATTGTCACAAAGAACATTTCAGTATCTATCCTGAAGTACAATGCTGTCAGTGATGGGATAATATCCATACACCTACAAGGTGTACCAGTAAATGTGACTATTATTCAAATTCACCAGCAACCACTAAGGCCAGAAATGAAGAAACTGGGATTTTTACCAACTTCTGCAGTCTGAAATTGATCAAACATGCAATCAAGATGTATTGGTAATTACTGGTGTTTGGAACGCGCAAGTTGGAAACAAAGAAGAAGGGTCACTAGTTGGAAACTATGGCCTTGCTGATAGAAATGATGCCAGAGATCACATGATAGAATTTTGCAAGACCAATGACTTCCTCATTGCAAATACCTTTTTTCAACAATGTAAACAGTGACTATACACCTGGACCTTGCCAGATAGAATACACAGCAATCAAATCAACTGCATCTGTGGAAAGAGACAATGGAGAAGTGCAATATCATCAGTTAGAACAAGGCCAGGTGACTGCAGAACAGACTATCAATTGCTCATATGCAAGTTCAAGTCGAAGTATATTAAAACAACTTCACATGAGTCAAAGCATGACCCTGAGTGTATCCCACCTGAATTTAGAGACCATCTCAAGAATAGATTTGATGCATTGGACACTAATGACAGAAGACCAGACAGTTGTGGGATGACGTCAAGGACATCATATATGAAGAAACCAAGAGGTCATTAACAAGATAGGAAAAAAAAAAAAATACCACAATGGGTGTCAGAAGAGACTCTGAAAATTGTTCTTGAATGTAGAGTAGCTAAAGTGAAGGGAAGAAATGATGAAGTAAAAGAGCTAAACAGAAGATTTCAAAGGGTGGCTCAAGAGAACAAAGTAAAGTATTGTAATGAAATGTGCAAAGACTTGGAGTTAGAAAACTGAAAGGGTATAATTTCCACAGCATTTCTCAAGCTGAAAGAACAGAAGAAAAAATTCAAGCTTTGAGTTGCAATATTGAATGATTCACAGGGAAAATATTGAATGATGCAGGGAGCATCAAAAGAAGATGGGAGAACCACTCAGACTCACTGTACCAAAAAGGATTGGTCAATGTTCAACCATTTTAGGAGGTAGCTTATGATCAATAACCAATGGTACTGAAGGAAGAAGTCCAAGCTGCACTGAAGGAATTGGTAAAAAACAAGGCTCAAGGAATTGATGGAATACCAATTGAAATTTTCAACAAATGGATGCAGCACTGGAAATTGCTCATTTGCCTATGCCAAGAAAGTTGGAGGGCAGCTGCCTGGCCAACTGACTGGAAGAGATCCATATTTGTGCCCATTCCAAAAAAAAGATGACCCAAGAGAATGTGGAAATTATCAAACAATATCACTGACACTACACACAAGTAAAATTTTGCTGAAGATCATTCAAAAACAATTATAGCACTGTGTCGACAGGGAACAGACAGAAATTGAAACTCGATTCAGAAGAGGATGTGAAACTAGGGATATCATTGCTGATGTCAGATGGATCTTGGCTGAAAGTAGAGAATACCAGAAAGATGTTTACCTGTGTTTTATGGACCATGCAAAGGCATTCGACTGTGTGTATCATAACAAATTATGGATAACATGTCAAAGAGTGGGAATTCTGGAACACTTAATTGTGCTCATGAGGAACCTGTACAAGGGGATACTGCGCGGCTTAAAGGCAGGAAATGTGTGTGTCAGGGTTGTATCCTTTCACCATGCTTACTCAGCCTGTATGCTGAGCAAATAATCCGAGAAACTGGACTATATGAAGAAGAATGCAGCATCAGATTTGGAGGAAGACTTATTTACAACCTGCGTTATACAGGTAACACAGCCTTGCTTGATGAAAGAGAAGAGGACTTGAAGCACCTACTGATGAAGATCAAAGACCACAGTCCTCGGTATGGATTACACTTCAACATAAAGAAAACAAAAATCATCACAACAAGACCAGTAAACAGCATCATGATACATGGAGAAAAGATTGAAATTGTCAAGGATTGCATTTTACTTGGATCCACAATCAAGGCTCATGAAAGCAGCAGTCAAGAAACCAAAAGGATGTATTGCATTGGGCAAACCTGCTGCAAAAACCTTCTTTAAAGTGTTAAAAAAGCAAAGATGTCACTTTGAGGACTGAGGTGTTCCTCACCGAAGCTATGGTATTTTCAATCGCCTCATGCATGCGAAAGCTGGAAAATGAATAAGGAAGACAGAAGAAGAATTGACAACTTTGAATCATGGTGTTGGTGAAGAATATTGAATATAGCATGACTACCAGAAGAACAAAGAAATCTGTCTTTGAAGAAGTACAGCCGGAGTGCTCTTTGGAATCAAGGACAGTGAGACTTCATCTCACATACTTAGGACATGTTATCAGGAGGGACCAGTACCTGGAGAAGGACTTCACGCTTGGTAAAGTAGAGGGTCAGTGAAAAGGAGGAAGATCCTTATCGATGGGCTCAAGCATAACAGTGATTGTGAGGATGGCACAGGACGGGGCAGCATTTCATTCTGTGGTACATAGGGTTGCTATAAGTCAAAACCCACTCAACAGTACTAACAACACTCTGGACAGAGCAAACATCATCCTGGACCTTGAGGATGCTCTCTCTATCAGTTCTTGCTAACTCATCTGCATTTAAAAGGCTTGTTAACGAGAACTGCATTGTTTTTTTTAAATGGTTGCATCAGGAAAATTCAAGCTTGAGATTAAATCACAGGTTGCAAATTTCAGAATTCAGACGTGAGTAGTCCCACGTCCAAACACAGAAGGAGGTACCACTCCCAAGGAAGCGCTCCCAGGCTGAAATCTGACCCATTTTCCGGTGGCTGAGTCATTCGTTAGAAGTCCCATCTCTTCCATGACTCATTGATACATTTGAAATGTGGCTGTTCTCCCTTGAGTGCTATCCTAAGTTTCATTGTGTTATAAATCACAGATTTGTGATAATCTCTCTCTCTTCCTCACTCATTCAGTTTATTTAAATTAGTATCTGCTTTAGGTGCTGAATGTATAGTGACAACTAAGACAGTGGTTCCACCTTTGAAGATGCAAGCAGAGTGGAAACAGATAAAAAACCACCTAACTTTAGAGCAATGCAGGGAAAACAGGCGAGTGGCTGAGGACAGTTTTCTGGAGAGCATGGTGGCCTTCATGCATAGCACCTTGTACCTACCATAATTTAAATTATAATATTAAAATTAAGTTTTACAATGATTTATTCACTGTTGAATTTTCATCTCTAAGAAGAATGTCTGACACATGGTAGGAGCCAAGTTGTGATGTGTGTACTAGTGATTCATCTGTGGAGTCGCTCCTTCAATGCCTGTTCCAGTGCGGCCTTGTGGGGAGGTAGGACCACATCTGTTGTGTTCATCACTCTATCCTCAAAGCCTACACAGCCTGCCAGCCCTGCTGGTGCTTGACAAATCATTTACTGAGAGACTGAATGCACGATGTTCCAGGTACTATGGTTTCATAACAGATGACAGCAAAACCTAATGGTTTAAAACAATGACAGCATCGTTTTGCTTACAAATCTAAACCCTGGGCAAGGCTTAAGGGGGAAGCTGGTTTCTGCCCCACTTGCCATCCTATGGGGAGACTTGAAGGCTGGAGCTGACATCATCTGCAGGCTGGCTCACGTGTCTGGTGGGTGATTCTGGCTGCTGGCCGAGACTTCAGCTGGGCTAACCCTGCTGGCGTAGTGGTTAAGTGCTACGGCTGCTAACCAAACGGTCGGCAGTTTGAATCTTCCAGGCGCTCCTTGGAAACTCTATGGGGCAGTTCTACTCTGTCCTATAGGGTTGCTATGAGTCGGAATCGGCTCGACAGCACTGGGTTTATTGGTCAGAATACAAATACATGGCCTTTCTGTGTGCCCTGGCCTTCTTCATGTCATGACAACAGGGTTCCCAGCATGAGTGGAGAGACAGAGAGAGAGAGAGAGAAAGAGAGAGAGAGAGAGAAGTAAGAGCCTTTTTAAAAATTGAGGTAAAATTCACATAACATAAAATTAACCATTTTAAGGTATACAATTCAGTGGCATTTAGTACATTCACAATGTTGTGCAACCTCTACCTCTATCTAGTTCGAAAACATTGTCATCACGCCAAAAGGAAACCCTCATACCCATTAAGCTGTCACTCGCCATAACCTCCCCCCACCCACCCCCAACCCCTAGCAACCAAAGATCTGTTTCCTGTCTCTTTGGATTTGCCTCTTCTGGACATTCCATGTAAATGGAATCATACAATGTGTGGCCTTTAGTGTCTGGCTTGCCTTACTTAGCATGATATTTTCAACATTCATTCATGTATCAGAACTTCTTTTCTCTTTATGCCGGAGTAGTATTTCATTGCATGGATATACCACATTTTATTTATCCATTCATTCTTTGATGAACATTTGCGTCCTTTCCACCTTTTGGCTGTTGTGAATAATACTGCAGTGAACATTGATGAGTAAGTATCTATCTGTTTGAGTCCTTGCTTTCAAGTCTGGGGCATATATTTCTAGGAGTGCAATTTTTGGGTCATAGGTTTTTAATTTTTTGAGGAATTTCCAGACTGTTTCCAAAATGCCTCCACCAATTTAAGGAGGGGAAGTAACGTCTACCTCTTGATGGGGAGCAGCAAATTCTGGAAGCAGATGTTGGACTGGAAATATCACTGTTACCATTTTTGCGAAATGCACTCTGGATTTCAAAAAATTATCTGAATTTCATGCTGCCATTTTTTTTTTTTTTATCAGCAACCACAACTAAGTAATACAGTTGAACTTTCGTTTACCATCCCTTTGCTCCTGTCCTACTCAGTGAAGAGATCATATCCATGGCCTCCTCTTTCTCTGTACCTAAAGTTCTTAAGCCAGGCTTTTGAGATCTCTTATCTTCAGTGTTTTCATCTTTAAAAAGGGAAGACATTTATACATTTCCATCTTATTCAAAACTGTTAAAAATTCCTTAAGTATTTTTTAGCTCTTAATTGTCTTATCTTTGCACATGAAGTTCCTCTTACGTTAAGAACTATTTTCAGGCATTTCTTTTCTTACAATGCTTAGAGCAAAGGTTTACCCAGTTGTTAACAGCGGGCCTCTGAAAAAATCTGGGTCATACTGGCATTTATATTTGGCTCTGAGATTTGCAGAGTTAGTCCCATTATCCGAGCTCAGAGACGCAGAGACGAGTGCCTCACCCCTGAACCATTTATTTTGGCCAGTGAATCATCCTCTCCTTCAGAGCTACCAGCAAGAAACTGAGATAATCGAGAGATGGTGCTTATGGTAAAAAGGTGAAAATACCCACATAATTCACAATCTTAACGATCATTATCTTTTTAGAAGCCCTTGATTGGGAAATAGATATGTTTGTTTTTATGTCTAATTAATCATTTCAGGTGCCAAAATTTATGTGAAAATATAATCTTTCAGAAATGAATACCAAGCTTGCTTTAAAATAAACTGTTGTTACTAGGTGTCATCGAGTTGGTTCCAACTCATAGTGACCGTATGTACAACAGAACAAAACACTGCCTGGTCCCGCGCCATCCTCACAGTCATTGCTATGTTTCAGCCCATTGTTGCAGTCGCTGTGTCAATCCATCTCCTTAAGATAGATTTTTCTCTGACCCTCTACTATACCAGGTGTACTGTCCTTCTACAGGGATTGACTGGTCCCTTTTAATGACATGTCCAAAGTACATGAGTTGAAGTCTCATCAGCCTTGCTTCTAAGGAACATTCTGGTTATACTTCTTCCAAGACAGATTTGTTTGTTCTTCTAACAGTCCATGGCATACTCAACATCCTTTGCCAACACCGTAATTCAAAGGCATTGATTCTTCTTCAGTCTTCCTTATTCATTGTTTGGCTTTCACATGCGTATGAGGTGATTAAAAATATCATGGCTTGGGTCAAGCACATTTTAGTCTCAAAGTGACATCTTTGCTTTTTAACACATCAAAGAGGGTTTTTTTTTTTGCAGCAGATTTGCCCAATGCATTACATCATTTAATTTCTTGACTGCTGCTTCCATGGGTGTTGATTGTGGATCCAAGTAAATGAAATCCTTGACAACTTCAATATTTTCTCCGTTTCAAATGGAGAAAACAAATTAGCCATGCTTTAAATTCTTTAAAAACTGAAAGATGGCCTTAGATGTAAAGAGGTGAAACATGCTGAATACATTTATCATTTCTGAAGCAAATTATGTTTTCATGCTGAAAGCAACTTATGGATACAGCTTTCCACATCAAAATCAAAATGAAAAGATTCAGAAACAGCTTTCAAAATTATATCACATTAAAAATTGTGGGCTGAGTTTTTGGGAATGTGTTTGGACAGAATTCAAAGCTCAAACTACTTCTTTGAAACTGATTTTCTTTTAGAGAGTGAGTATTATTTTCCTTAAAAGTTTATTATTTTTCATACTCTACCAGAGTCCCCACGACCCAGCACCTGGTTCTGCACTTAGCTTTCTGAGGAGAGAAGTCAGTGCCTCTGGATTAAAGCAGTGTTGTTGGCCCAAGCCAGAAGGGAACAGATTTATCCCAGGATTTATTATTTCTTAGTCGTGGGAAACCCCGCACTGTAAATTCTGAATGAGGAAGATGGACGAGGGCATCTTGTGCAAAAGATAAATGGTTTCCAGATTATGGAAGGCATTGTGAATGCCTCATTCAGTAACCAGGCCTTTCTTCCAAGGCACCTGTGGGTGGACTGAAGAGTTCCAGCTGCACCACCATTGATGGCCCACATCTCCTTTAGGTGTGGTTAGAGCCCATAGCTGAGAGCACAGTTCAAACCATCCTTTCAATAACCTTATTTGGAAGACCTAGCTTCTGCAACATTCTGCAGGAAAAATTTAGCTGTAAGGAAACCATTAGGCAATCATTACATCTAAATTATAAACTACAATTACAAAACACAAATCAAGTCACCCATCAGTCACCAAATACATTACTGGTTTAAGATGGGCCTACGTGAACCCAGGAGTCCCTGAGTGGTGTATTTGGTTAATGTGCTTGGCTGCTAACCAAAAGATTGGCAGTTTGAGCCCACCCAGAGGCGTCTTGGAAGAAAGGTCTGGTGATCTACGTCCAGAAAAACCAGCCATTGAAAACTCTCCTGAGCACAGTTCTACTGTGACACACAGGGTGTCACCATGAGTCAGAACCAACTCAATAGCAACTGGTTTTTGTGTAAACCCGACTGATGTTTGTAGTAAGAGTGAGGCTTGACTCAAGTTCCCAGACCCATGCATTTGGGCTCGAACAGTTTAAGGTCATCGTTCGAAAGTCCCCTGGATCCGGAAACATAAACACTGCATAATAAGAAAGTTTTTTTTTTTTTTTTTTTTTAAGAAAGATGGTTTCCATCATTTTCCCAGCTGTCTGAGTTAATGGGCTGCCTCTCTGAGAACTGGAGAGATTAGCTGTAATAGAAGAAACAGATGGCACAGTGTTAACCCCGGGGGACCGCTTGCTGGACTCTTCGCACAGCTGTTTCCTGATTTACGTTGCTTCTTTAATAAACACTTTCGTGAGCTGCTGGTTTGGAAGCAGAGCTGGGCTATCAGAGACCCTTTGATGTTCAGGGAGAATGAAGCTGGACATAGATTTCAATGAACACAAATCTAGGCCAAGAAACTCAAAGAAACTTCTCCAACTTCCTGGAGCATAAGCATTTATCAGCTACTTACGGAAGGAAGACTCCTTCTGTTGAGAACAAGAGCTTGGGATTTTGGCTCGGAAGGCCAGAAATGCTACATCCACCCACCTTATCCTTTACAAATAATGTTTGTTTAAACGAGTAGGTGGTTAATCCGGGACCAATATTAATAGAAACATGTCCATTCTTGGTTTCCATAATTACAGGTCAGGGTTTCCCCCACACACTCTCTGTTGAAATATTCCCACGGAGGGATTGAAATCTAAACGGAAGAACGGGACCTCGGAAGTGCTTGGGAACCAGGGGCGCATGCTGACATGCAATGGACGTGTCTGCGTCCAGGTCCTCCTCAGATGAGAGCATGAAAACCAGGGGTGCATACAGACATGGAATGGACGTGCCTGCGTCCAGGTAACCAGGGGCGCATGCAGACATGGAATGGACGTGTCTGCGTCCAGGTAACCAGGGGCGCATGCAGACGTGGAATGGACGTGTCTGCGTCCAGGTAACCAGGGGCGCATGCAGACGTGGAATGGACGTGCCTGCGTCCAGGTAACCAGGGGCGCATGCAGACGTGGAATGGACGTGTCTGCGTCCAGGTAACCAGGGGCGCATGCAGACGTGGAATGGACGTGTCTGCGTCCAGGTAACCAGGGGCGCATGCAGACGTGGAATGGACGTGTCTGCGTCCAGGTAACCAGGGGCGCATGCAGACGTGGAATGGACGTGTCTGCGTCCAGGTAACCAGGGGCGCATGCAGACGTGGAATGGACGTGTCTGCGTCCAGGTAACCAGGGGCGCATGCAGACGTGGAATGGACGTGTCTGCGTCCAGGTAACCAGGGGCGCATGCAGACGTGGAATGGACGTGTCTGCGTCCAGGTAACCAGGGGCGCATGCAGACGTGGAATGGACGTGTCTGCGTCCAGGTAACCAGGGGCGCATGCAGACGTGGAATGGACGTGTCTGCGTCCAGGTAACCAGGGGCGCATGCAGACGTGGAATGGACGTGTCTGCGTCCAGGTAACCAGGGGCGCATGCAGACGTGGAATGGACGTGTCTGCGTCCAGGTAACCAGGGGCGCATGCAGACGTGGAATGGACGTGTCTGCGTCCAGGTAACCAGGGGCGCATGCAGACGTGGAATGGACGTGTCTGCGTCCAGGTAACCAGGGGCGCATGCAGACGTGGAATGGACGTGTCTGCGTCCAGGTAACCAGGGGCGCATGCAGACGTGGAATGGACGTGTCTGCGTCCAGGTAACCAGGGGCGCATGCAGACGTGGAATGGACGTGTCTGCGTCCAGGTAACCAGGGGCGCATGCAGACGTGGAATGGACGTGCCTGCGTCCAGGTAACCAGGGGCGCATGCAGACGTGGAATGGACGTGCCTGCGTCCAGGTAACCAGGGGCGCATGCAGACGTGGAATGGACGTGTCTGCGTCCAGGTAACCAGGGGCGCATGCAGACGTGGAATGGACGTGTCTGCGTCCAGGTAACCAGGGGCGCATGCAGACGTGGAATGGACGTGTCTGCGTCCAGGTAACCAGGGGCGCATGCCAACATGGAATGGACGTGTCTGCGTCCAGGTCCCCTGAGATGAGAGCATGAATTGGGATGTGGGAAGAGAAATTCTGGTGAAGCATTCCCAGGCTCAGGGCGAGCGCCGGGTGTCGGGACATGAGACTCTCACCCAGGCTGGACAAGGCCCTGGCTCCGTTAACACGATCAGTTGTGGTGTCAGTTGCATTTCCTTTCAAGGTGGCGTATGAGGAGAAGTGAGACGTGCATGGGCCCTGTAGCGGGGCGGAGCCCAGGACCTGGCTGGGCTGGTTCTGTGCTGTCTCTGAGCACCAGGTGGTGGAATGATGCTTCCCTAGTAGGGCAGCTGGGAGGACTGTGCACATATGTGAACTTCTGGTACTGGACACAGTGGACACCCCGTAAATATTGATTCTCTTCCTGCCCGTTCCATCTCCTTTATCTGCCTTAGGAGTGTCAGTTATAACTTAGCATACACATGTAGAAAACAGACACAATTTCCCACTCTATATCCTACCTTCTTTCTATATCATATTCTCAGAAACATTTTCTAATTCCTGAATCTGTTTATGAAAGATCAGTGAATCCATCCTCTAGTATGCAGGAACTCAGCTCCTTGACCAGCTCAGGGGAAAAAGGACCCGGAGAGCTCTTTTAGTGAGCGACCCTGGAGCCTCGACCCTGGATCCTATGTAAGGAGTAACCCTCCTTAATACCAACAGGCCATAGAGCACAGTGTTCACAAGACTGAGGGCTTTTCAGCTTGGAAGAGACCTTAGATATTGTAGTCCCATTACCTTCATTTCACTGATGAAGACATGAGGTCCCCAAACTTGGTTTGCCAACGTGAAGACAGCAGTCCCCAGCCACCCCCCAACATGCTTACCCCCTTCCTCGCCCCACCCCACCCCACTCACCATACACTAGTGTTTGGAATTTTGCCTTAGAAGGCCACCAATGCTGCGTCCACCCCACCTTGTCCTTTGCCCCAGGAACTGTGTCCCTGTAACCAGGAAAATGCACCAGTTCTCAGAGGCAGCGGTAACCAACAACAACAAACAACTCCATTTAAAGTAACAGTGAGAAGTCATTTCAACAGAAGATGAAGGAGAGGAGAGTGCGTTTCACCAACTCCCTCCTCCACTAGCAGCGCTTACAACCTGAACTCAGTGTTCCCCCCTGCCTGTGTGTGATGCCCATGAAGGCGGTGAGCGCCAAGCTCAGCCTCCTTTGCAAAGCTGGCCCCTAACTTGTGAGTGAATTGGGGAAGTGGCCACAGTACCTTCCTGGATTGGCCACTGGGGAGAAGGGAGTAGGACGGTTTCAGGGCAACCTGAAATTCTGTAGGAGTGTATGGGAAACCAGACACCAACACAAAATTAACAACTATTGACACATTAATTCTGGCAAAATAATTCTAAAACCCTTCCTCGAAGATAATTTTAAGCTCAGTAAGTCTCTTAAAGGGAAGGACCATAGCTGTTCAGTGGATGCACTGTACATTGGAGCTCAGTGCTGGCATAGTCCTGGCATGTGGCCATAGATAAATATTTACTGAATGAATGAATCAACAAATAAATGGGAAAAAACAGGCACCACTCTTCTTTAAACCACAAAACTCTGTCTTTGGTAAGTTGTAAACACCAAAAAGAAGCTTAATTCAATACTTGATAAGCATTTTTAAAGCACAGAAGTCCATCTCAGTGAAATTCAGGGTGTATAAGACTTTTTCTTTTTTTTTTTTTTACTTTCTGTTTTGAAATAATTATAGATTCACGGGAAGTTGAAAAAATAATACAGTGAGGTCCCATGTACCCTTCACCCAGTTTTCTCCAAAGGTTCCATTTTACCTAACTCTAGTATAACATCAAAACCAGGAAGCTGGCATTGGCACAGTGTGTGTATATGGTTTTTTGCAATTTTATCACAAGCGTGGATTCTTGTGACCACAGCCACAGTTAAGATACAGAACTATTTCATCATCACGAAAATCTCTCTCTCGCTACGCCTTTATAGTCACATCCACTCCTTGCCTCATCATGTCCAACATCCGGAAACCTCTAATCTGTTCTTCAACGATCTAGTTTCATCACTCTAAAGATGTTTTATAGATGGAGTGATCCAGCATGTGATCTTTGGAGACTGGCTTTTTCCGCTCTGCATAACTCCCTTGAGATTTCATCCTTGTGACTGAGTGTATCAAGAGTTCATTCTCTTTTATTGCTGAGTAGTATTCCATGGCATAGATTGTTAAAACTTAATCAAAACAGAATGAAATTGAATCATAAGCTTTGTTCTGAGCACTTACTATATGCATATAGACAGACCATTCTGATTTAAAAAATGGCTCAAAGTAGCCCAGTTACAATGAGGCTCATAAAGAGAAGAGGAGGAAGAAGAGAAGATCAACCCTTGGTTAATCTTAACAGGATTGATTAAACCCTACCTTCCCCGTTTTACTGAGATCTGCTTATCAGCTTACTAGGTGGCCCCTGGCCACTAAAAAAAATTGGCTGTCTACTCTCCGGCAGCCGTGAGACTTTTTGAGATTTAAATAAGGAGAACCTAGAGTCTTTTTTTTTTTTTCAAGGCACCCTGGTGGTGCAGTAGTTAAGCACTCAACTGCTAACTGAAAGGTCAGTGGTTCTAACCCACCAGTGGGAGAGGGATGTGGCAATCTGCTTCTGTAAAGATTTATGGCCTTGGAAATCCTGTGGGGCAGTTCTACCCTGTCCTGCAGGGTAGCTATGAGTCAGAATCAACTTGAGGGCAGTGGGTTAGAGTCTATTTCATTAAACCAGGAGAGAATGGTTTTGTTGAGCTGTCCTTTTATAACAAAAAAAAGAGTAATTTACATTGTCATAGAGAAAAAAAAATTTTTTTTTTTTTTTAGAGAAGTTTCTGGCAGAAACCAAATCAATACTTTTGCAGTTTGGGTCAGGCTTTATAGGTTTACATTCGGTTTTGTGGATAAGAAAAATCTTAAAATGAAAGTAAGATGTCTGTTATTATTTTTCCTCTTCAACATTCCCCTACCTCCTTCTGATCATGATTAAATTAGAATCTTTGATCATCACTAAGTGTTGGCCAAGCATCAATCTAGGTTTCTTTGGGTCTCAAGTTGTTGTTGTTAGGTGCTGTTGAGTCAGTTTCTATTCATAGGGACCCTATGTGTGACAGAACAAAACACTGCCCCGTCCTGCACCATCCTCACAGTTGTTGTTATGCTTGAGCCCATTGTTGGAGCCACTGTGTCAATCCAACTCTTTGAGGGTCTTCCTCTTTTTTGCTGACCCTCTACTCTATCAAGCCTGATGTCCTTCTCCAGAGACTGGTCCCTCCTGATAACATGTCCAAAGCATTTGAGACAAAGTCTCACCATCATACCTTCTAATGAACATTCTGGCTGTACTTCTTCCAAGGCAGAGTTGTTTTTTCTTCTGGTAGTCCATGTATATTCAATACTCTTTGCCACCACCGTACTTCAAAGGCATCAATTTTTCTTCAGTCTTTCTTATTCATTGTCCAGCCTTCACATACATATGAGGTGATTGAAAACATCATGGTTTAGGTCAGGCATAGGTACTACTTTATGGGGTACATTTTTGTGAAACTGTGTTTTTTATGTATATCATATTTTAAACCAATTTTAGTAACTAAGTATATCTTGGCTGATTTAAAACAGCCAATTAATGTTCCCTTTGTCAATGGACCCTGATATGGTGCCAGTTTAGACAAGTTTCAGTCTTTTTAAAAAAATTGTATTTATTTTGTTGTTGTTGAGAATATACACAGGAAAACATATACCAATTTAACAGTTTCTACATGTCAATTCAGTGACATTGATTATAGTCTTCAAATTGTGCAGCCATTCTCACCCTCCTGTTCTGAGTTGTTCCTCCCCTATTAACATAAATTCACTGCCCCCTAAATTTCCTATCTAATATTGCAAGTTGCTGCAGTCATTTTGATTCCATACAGACAGTTCTTAAAAGAGCATAATGTTCAACACAAACCTTTTTCACTGGATAAGCTAAACTATTGTTTGGTTTTAAGAAGACTTCAGGAAATTTTTTTATTTTTGGTTTAAGGTTTAAAGATTATCTTGAGGCAATAGTTTCAGGGGTTCATTCAACCTCCACAGTTCGAGAAAGTATGGAGCCCATGAGAATTAAAAAAATTCTATTCTGCATTTTTCCCCCTTTTGATCAGGATTCTTCCATAGAATCTTTGATCAAAATGTTCAGTAATGGCAGCTGGGCACCATTCAGTTCTTCTGGTCTCATAGCAAAGGAGGCAGTTGTTCACAGAGGCAATTAGACACACATTCCATATCCTTCTATTCCTGACGCCTCTTCTTTCTCTGTTGCTCCCAGGTGAATAGAGACCAATTGCTGTGCCTTGGATATATGCTTGCAAGTTTTTAAGACCTCAGGCATTACACAACTAGCCAGGAGTAAGACAGAAGCACTAAACATGCTATTAGGCCAATTAACTGGGATGTCCCACGTAACCATGACCTTGAACCTCCAAACCAGGGAACCAAATCCCATGACGTTTTTGGTTGTACATAAGCAGCCTCAGCAGCTACTCTTTTTTTTTTTTTTGCTATTATTGTAAATATATCTATCACACAACTTTTGCCAATTCAGCTTTTTATAAGTGTACATCTTATTGACAGCAATTACAATAATTGGCCATACAACCCTACCCTTAATCACTGTGATTTTCCCATCACTGTTAATTCCCCATTTCCCCTCCCTCCAGCTCCTGGTAACCACTAATAAACTTTGTTCTCTATACATTTGCCTTTTCGTGTCTTTTTGTAGAAGTGAGTTTTTATAGTATTTGTTCTTTTGAGATTGATTTATTTCACGCAGCATAATGTTTTCCAGCTCCATCCATATTGTAGCGTGTATCAAGAATTTATTTCTCCTACTGGCTGAGTAGTATTCCATTGTATGTATGTTTCACATTTTATTTATCAATTCATCTATGAATGGGAATTTAGGTTGTTTCCACCTTTCGTGAATAGTGCTACAATCGAACATTGTTGTACAAGTCTCTGTTTGCATCTCTGCTTTCAACTCTTTTGGATATATACCTAATAATGGAATTGCTGGGTCATATGGCAGTTCTAGTTTTAGTTTTTTTTAGGTATTGACACATTGTTTTCCACAACATCTATACCATTTTGCAGTCCCACCACCAATGGATAAGGGTTCCAATTTCCCCACATCCTAGC
Organism: Loxodonta africana; assembly: GCF_030014295.1. Taxonomy (NCBI): domain Eukaryota; kingdom Metazoa; phylum Chordata; class Mammalia; order Proboscidea; family Elephantidae; genus Loxodonta; species Loxodonta africana. The sequence goes on from NC_087350.1 coordinate 3,107,479, forward strand.
CAGCTTTTGTTGTTTTCAGTTTTTTTTTCAATCTTAGCGATCCTAGTCGGAGTGAAATGTTATCGCCTTGTGCTTTCCATTTGCATTTCTCTGATGGCTAATGATGCTGAGCATCTTTTCCTGTGTTTAGTGGCCATTTGCGTGTCTTCTTTGGTGAAATGTCTATTCAAGTCCTGTGCCCATTTTATGATTAGGTTATTTGTCTTTTTGTTGTTAAATTTTCCAAGTTATATATACATGTGTGTGTGTATATATATATATATATAGTTATTAGATTCTTGTTGGACATATGTTTTCCAAAGATATTCTTCTAGTTGGTAGCTTGTCTTTTCACTTTTTTGGCAAAGTCTTTTGATGAACAAATGTTTTTAATTTTTATGAAGTCCCAATTATTTATTTTATATATTGCTGTTTGTGCTTTTGTTACTATGTTAGGTAGTCCATGGCTAAAAGCTAGGCCTAACAGCATTGCCCCTGCTTTTTCTTCTAAGAATTTTATGGTTTTAGTTTTCACATTTAGGCCCTTAATCCATTTTAAGTTTGTTTTTGTGTATGGTGTGAGGCATTGATCCTGTTTCAATTTTCTGCATGTGGAAATCCAATTTTTTCCAACACTGTTTATTTAAGAGTCTCTTCACTCTCCATAGAATGGATTTAGCACCCTTGTAAAAAATCAGTTGACCACAGATGTGTGGATTTATTTCTGGACTCTCAATTCTATTCCATTGGTCTACACACCTATTGTTATACCAGTACCAGGCTGCTTTGATTACTGTAGCTGTACTATATGTTTTAAAATCAGGCAGTGTGAGTCCTACTTTGTTCTTCTCTTTCAACATTTCTTTACCTATTCAAGGCCTCTTGCCATTCCATATAAAATTGAGGATTGGTCTTTCTATTTCTGTATAGAAGGCTGCTATAATTTTGATCATGATTACATTGAATTTATAGATCATTTTGGATAGTATTGACATCTTCACTACATAAGTCTTCTAATCTATGGACATGGAATGTTTTTTCATAGTCTCTTTCAACAGTGTTTTATAGTTTTCATTGTATAAGTTCTAGTCCCTGTTTAGATTTATGTCTAGGTATTTTATTCTCCTAGATGCTATTGTAAATGTAATTGTTTCCCTAATTTCTATTTCAGATTTCTCATTGCTGGTTTATAGAAACCCAACTGATTTCTGTTAGTTGACCGTGTATAAGCCTTCAGTCTTAATCTTCCTCATATTTCCAAATTTTCTTTTTAGGTAATCGATTGTGTGTAGATACATAGAGAACAACATAAATTATGCAACACAAGTCCAATCTGCAAGTAGAAAACAGGCTCATTAGTTTCTGTGGTTTCCAAAAGGCAATAACGAAAAACTAGAATTTGATAGCTCAGAAGGGCTCGCTGTAATTTCCTGTTAAAACAAAATTTTCTCTTTACGGTCACCCTCCTCTCAATCAAAAGAAAATCTCAAAGTGTTTCTTGATCTGAAATATGAAAGAATGGTAATTTAAATTTTAAAATTGCTTTTCTGTAAGCTTTCATAAGGAACTTCAGATTAAACTTATAAAAGCCTCTTGAGGCCAGGAAGGAAAGCCAAGAATTTGCCACCAGTTTTAATCTATATTACCCACAGGTTTGGGTGATTTCCTCTTTTTTTGAGGTCCCCAAATATTATAAGATTTCTGGGCTTGCCAGGAAGTAACTTTCCTTACTCACCTCTAAATCTGGGAGCCTTGTAAGTCAGGTACCAGGTTAGATTTCCTGGGAGGGCTTTGAAAACGCTGGCTCTATAAAGTCAATCTTAGCTCCTTAAATGTGTCTGGTCATACCTGATTCTCTAAGCACCATTCTCAAATATGATGCTCCAGTCAAAGTTTGGTGATGATAACTGAAATTTCCAATTATGTCCTTTTAACAAGGGTGACAGATTCTTATTGAACTTATGCAAATAACTATATTGCCATAAAAAATAAGAACGCTCATTAAGAATTTTCCAACTCTGGAGGGATCAGGCAGAGAGAAAAAAAAGTGTTTCATTTTTGTTTGCGTTGACATAGTATATTAAATTGCTATAAATTATACAGAGTTTAGGCAAAAAGAGGAAAGGGGTTTCTTATATTCAGAAAATAGAACATCAAAACATCGGCAATATTTCCTATAGAACCCATAACAGTCCTTTAGTTCACTCAGTCCTGTAATTAATTCCTGTCCCATTTGTCCTGGATCAGCTGTCGTGAACTCATCAGCTTCTCCGCAAGAGTTCTAGAAATCTTGATTCAGTCCAGTGGTATAAGCAATGCCATTTAGATGTCCATGTCCAAATATCTGGCATAGTCATTTTCATGGATCCCTTTTGATGAAAAAACTTTGGCTTGAGGTTTACTGTAAGCACCTTCAGGACATCATCAAAATAAGACCTATTTGCAAATGATATGACTTAAAAATAGCCATGTTTACTTATTATTAATAATAATTTGTAAAAGTGAAAGGTGAGATGAGAATTTGTTACAAAAGTAACATAAAACAAAATAAAAAAGAAGTTAGACAACGTATCTCTAAATGAGTGACTAACCTTATTTTCTAATTTTTGAAAATAGATGAGGAAAACCCTTAGAGGAAAAAATAAATTTAGATATAACATATGTCCTGAGACATAATATATGAACATAAAGCATATAGTTAGAATATACCAAAGTTGTCAAGTTTCTGAACATCTGAATATTAATAAAATTCTAGTGGTAAGTGAAGTAAATCCTCAGTTGAAACCCTTTGACATCGATGCTGCTATATTTAAATTAAAGAACAAAGTTGCAACCAAGTTAGCAATTAAAAAAAATAACTAAAATTGTCACTGAAAATATTATATACTTGTCTAATATTAGGCAAAATATAAGAGGAGAGACACTAACACATGAAATTTTTTCAACCAAGAAAACTAAGCACTTCTTTTTATTTGACCACACATTTCATGCAATTCATAACGCATTAAATAAGGCTTTGTTTTTTTTCCTAGCATCTTTCCCCTTACAAAGCAGGAACAAATCTGGATTTCCACAAAGTTTCAAAGTTGTCAGGAGTTTATCACAGGTCACTGAGTTGATTACCTATTTAACAAAGTGACAATAAAATCTTTTAAAAATAATTCTTAGGTTTTCAAAAGCCACAAGCCTTGGTTTTCTTAGTCCAGTGCATAAAAGTTAACATAAACTTAGAGACACAGAACCTTTTTCCTCCTAGGAAGATTACACAGGAGAAAGAATAACTTTTCATATTATAGTTGAAGACAATAAACAGTAAACCAGGGAAACAAGACCATCAAAATTGATCAAATTTGCTAAGATTCTAACACATTTCATAGCTTTTTAGACCCATGTATTATAAACCAAGGCAAACAAAATTCACTTCCAATTTTTTGTCTCTTAGCATACTTTTAAACTTGGGGAACAAACTGGCACTTCATTTTAGGTCTGATATCAGAGGGTCTTTGAGGTCAGAACTAATTTCACAACATTATTAAGAAGTTATTAACATGGAATGCATTCATTGTTGTTAGCTCCAAATGATTTAAACAATGAGCATTTTAATTAAACACTTCTCAATTTTACTTTCTAATATGGCTAATGTTGATAGTTGCCCCTTCTGCCCCAATGCTATCACAAACTCTTTAATGTCCTTGATAAGTCTGAAGAGGGCAAAGGCATTTAGAAACAAAATAACAACAATAATAAAAACATTGCTTTTGGGGAGGCAGAGCTAAGATGGTGGAATAAACAGACGCTTCCGTCGAGTGCTCTTACAACAAAGACCCCCCAAAAAAACAAGTGAAATGAGTGTATTTGTGGCAAGCTGGGAGCCCTGGGTGGGTGGCATCCCTGAGCATCAAAGGCAAGCTTAGACAATGAACTGAGGGGCAGGGGGAGGAAGGGACCATTCAGAAGAGGAGAGGAGTTACTGGACCTGAATCCTGGGGAGCCCTCAGGCACCATTCCCGGAGTGGAGGCAGCAGCAGGCTGGTCCTAGCATTCGGCCGCAGTTTCCTCAGGGACAAGCAGCCAGCCACACAGCCCACTCACACCTCCGGGACCTGAGGAGGAGGGCGCTCTCAGCAAAAGCTAAGTACTTGCGTATATTTTACCGCGCCGCCCCCACCTCCAAGCCGGCTTCAGCGGCTGAATTCCTGGGCCTGAGATAGACCCTGGTGAGCACCTAGAGCCATCCTCCTGGCCTTGGGGAAGGAAAAAACTTGCAACTGGGAGGAAAAGATAATTTGCTAGCTCCATTAACTGGGGAGCTCAGGACAGAAGCAGATCCTGTCCAGGAATAAACTGTCTGTGGACCTTGAGCACATTTCCCTTCTGCATGGACCTGTGTGGGCCTATTTCGGGAGAACAGACCCTTGTTGGTAAACTCCTTCCATTTCAGGTGTGCAGCGGATAGGTGGGTGTTTGATGCTTGACATTGCTTTGCCTATTAAACAAGGTCCTCACCTACCCACATCAGGGACCTAAGGACTGGTAGCTCCACTCAGGTCACCCAGCCACCCGTGGCACGGGTCCAAAGTTAACTGGTACCTCCCAGTCCTTACAACCAAAAACTTTCGGTGCCCATGGTCCATCTGCAGAGTCCACCCACCTGCACACTCTAGGGAACAGAGATGCATTTTCCTCAGAGATACTTGGGGGTCGGTTCTCAGCCTCCTGCCTTGTTCAGAGCATGACTGCCTGCTGCAATCAGATACCAGTATATACACCAATCACCCCTGCCCCTCTAAGACTGTAGGACAGAGCCTATACCACACACTTGTTATCAGCTACCTGGAAACCTGAGCTGAATTCATACAAGAAAACTAAATGGACTCCTAGACTGATATACCTGATAACAGCTCTAGCCAGCTGGAGACAGGACACCAGAGCTCCAAAGGTGAACATAATCAAGCTAGCTCACTTAAGGAACCCATGGGGGTATACAAAAACAAAACAAAGCAAAGCATGAAGCTATGACAGTAAGCAAGCATAAACTAATACAATAACTTATAGATGGCTCGGAGACAACAGTCAATATCAAGTCACATAAAGAAACAGACCATGGTCACCTCAACAGGCTCTAAAAACAAAGAATCCAGGTATCTTCTAGATGAAAGTGCATGCCTGGAACTACCAGATGCAGAATACAAAAGTTTAATGTACAGAACCCTTGAAGACATCAGGAAGGAAATGAGGCAATACGCAGAACAAGCCAAGGAAAACGCAGACAAAGCAACTGAAGAAATTAGAATGATTATTCAGGAACACAATGAAAAGTTTAATAAGCTGGAAAAATCCATAGACAAACAGCAATCAGAAATTCAGAAGATTAAGAATAAAATTACAGAATTAGACAACTCAATAGAAAGTCAGAGGAGCAGAATTGAGCAAGTAGAAGCTAGAATTTCTGAACTCGAAGATAAACCACTTGGCACTAATATATTTGGAGAAAAATCAGATAAAAGAATTTAAAAAAATGAAGAAATCTTAAGAATTATATGGGACTTTATCAAGAGAAATAACCTACGAGTGATTGGAGTACCAGAACAGGGAGGGATAACAGAAAATACAGAGAGAATTGTTGAGGATTTGATGGCAGAAAACTTCCCTGATACTGTGAAAGATGAGAAGATATCTATCCAAGATGCTCATCGAACTCCACATAAGGTAGATCTTAAAAGAAAGTCACCAAGACATAATCAAACTTGCGAAAACCAAAGATAAAGAGAGAATTATAAAAGCAGCAAGGGATAAATGAAAAGTCACCTACAAAAGAGAGCCAATAGAATAAGCTCGGACTACTCGGCAGAAACCATGCAGGCAAGAAGGCAATGGGATGACATATTTAAAAAATTGAAGGAAAAAAATTGCCTGCCAAGAATCATATCCAGCAAAAGTGTCTCTTAAATCTGAAGGTGAAATTAAGACATTTCCAGATAAACAAAAGTTGAGGGAATTCGTAAAAACCAAACCAAAACTACAAGAAATACTAAAGGGAGTTCTTTGGTTAGAAATCAATAATATCGGGTATCAACCCAAGACTAGAACACTGGGCAGAGCAACCAGAAGGCAACCCAGACAGGGAAATCCAAAAACATAAAGCAATATTGTAAAAAAAATAAAAAGCCCAGAACACTGTAATAATGATGTTATTATATAAAAGAAGACAACATTAAAATAACAGAGGGACTAAGAAATGTAATCGACACTTTCCATATGGAGAGGAAGATACAGTGATACAAGGAAATAAAAGTTAATTTTAAATTTAGAAAAATTGGGGTAAATAATAACCTAACCACAAAGGAGACAAACTATCCTACTCATCAAAATAAAATACAAGGGAAAAACAGAGACTCAGCAGAAACAAAATCAACGACAACAAATATGAGGAAAGGACAATGTATAAAGAAAATCTGCTCAGCACATAAAATCCAGTGGGAAAAAGAAAGTGTCAACACACAAAAAATGACATCAAAATGATAGCACTAAATGCATACCTATCCATAATTACCCTGAAGGTGAATGGACTAAGCACCAATAAAGAGACAGAGAGTGGCAGAATGGATTAAAAAACACGATCCATCTGTACGCTGCCTACAAGAGACACACCTTAGACTTAGAGACACAAACAAACTCAAAGGATAGAAAAAAATATATCAAGCAAACAACAATCGAAAAGAGCAGGAGTGGCAATATTAATTTCTGACAAAATAGACTTGAAAGTTAAATCCATCAGAAATGATAAGGAAGGACACTATATAATGATCAAAGGGACAATAATAACCGTATTAAATATTTATGCACCCAATGACAGGGCTGCAAGATACATAAAACAAACTCTATCAGCATTGAAAAGTGAGATAGACAGCTCCACAATAATAGTAGGAGACTGCAACAAACCACTTTCAGTGAAGGACAGGACATCCAGAAAGAAGCTCAATAAAGACACGGAAGATCTAAATGCCACAATCAACCAACTTGACCTTGTAGACATATACAGAACACTCCACCCAACAGCAACTAAGTATACTTTCTTTTCTAGTGCACATGGAACATTCTCTAGAATAGACCACATATTAGGTCATAAAGCAAGCCTTAGCAGAATCCAAAACATTGAAATATTACAAAGCATCTTCTCTGACTATAAGGCCATAAAAGTGGAAATCAATAACAGGAAAAGCAGGGAAAAGAAATGAAACACTTGGAAACTGAACAATACCCTGCTCAATAAAGACTGGACTATAGAGGACACTAAGGATGGAACAAAGAAATTCAGAGAATCCAATGAGAATGAAAACACTTCCTATCAGAACCTTTGGGACACAGCAAAAGTGGTGCTTGGAGGCCAATTTATATCAATAAATGCACACATCCAAAAACAAGAAAGGGCCAAGATCAAAGAATTATCCCTACAACTTGAACAAACAGAAAGAGAGCAACAAACAAACCCACAGGCACCAGAAGAAAACAACTAATAAAAATTATAGCTGAACTAAATGAAATAGAAAACAGAAAAACAATTGGAAGAATTAACAAGACCAAAAGCTGGTTTTTGGAAGAAATCAACAAAATTGATAAACCACTGGCCAAACTGACAAAAGAAAAACAGGAGAGGAAGCAAATAACCTAAATAAGAAATGAGAGGGGTGATATTACAACAGGCCCAAATGAAATTAAAAGAACCATATCAGATTACTATGAAAAACTATGCTCGACCAAATTTGAAAACCTAGAAGAAATGGATGAATTCCTAGAAGCACACTACCTACTTAAACTAACACAAATGGAGGTAGAACAACTAAATAGAGCCATAACAAAAGAAGAGATTGAAAAGGTAACCAAAAAACTCCCAACAAAAAAAAAAAGCCCTGGTCCGGATGGCTTCACTGCAGAGTTCTACCAAACTTTCAGAGAAGAGTTAACATCACTACTACTAAAGGTATTTCAGAGCATAGAAAAGGATGGATACTACCAAACTCATTCTATGAAGCCACAATATCCCTGATACCAAAACCAGGTAAAGATACGACAAGAAAAGAAAATTATAGACCTATATCCCTCATGAATGTAGATGCAAAAATCCTCAACAAAATTCTAGCCAATAGAATTCAACAACATATCAAAAAAAAAAAAAAATCCACCATGACCAAGTGGGATTCATATCAGGTATGCAAGGATGGCTCAACAGTAGAAAAACAATTAATGTAATCCACCACATAAATAAAAGACAAGAATCACATGATTTTATCAATTGATACAGAAAAGGCATTTGACAAAGTTCAACACTCATTCATGATAAAAACTCTCAGCAAAATAGGAATAGAAGGAAAATTCCTCAACATACTAAAGGGCATTTATACAAAGCCAACAGCCAACGTCACCCTAAATGGAGAGAGCCTGAAAGCATTCCCACTGAGACTGGGAACCAGACAAGGATGCCCTTTATCACCACTCTTATTCAACATTGTGGTGGAGGTCCTAGCCAGAGCACTTAGGCTAGATAAAGAAATAAAGGGCATCCAGACTGGCAAAGAATAAGTCAAAGTATCTCTGTTTGCAGATGATATGATCTTATACACAAAAAACCCTAAGGAATCCCCCAGAAAATTACTGAAAGTAATAGAAGAGTTCAGCAGAGCATCAGGATACAAGATAAACATACAAAAATCAGTTGGATTCCTCTACACCAACAAAAAGAACATTGAAGAGGAAATCACCAAATCAATGCCATTTACAGTAGCCCCCAAGAAGATAAAATACTTAGGAATAAATATTACCAGAGACATAAAGGCTTATACAAAGTGTACTTATACAGTACACTTCTGCAAGAAACCAAAAGAGACTTACATAAGTGGAAGAACATACCTTGCTTGTGGATAAGAAGACTTAACATTATAAAAATGTCTATTCTACCAAAAGCGATCTATACATTTAATGTAATTCCAATCCAAATCCCAACTACATTCTTTAATGAGATGGAGAAACAAATCACCAACTTCATATGGAAGGGAAAGAGGCCCTGGATAAATAAGGCATTACTGAAAAAGAAGAAGAAAGTGGGAGGCCTTACTTTACCTGATTTTAGAACCTATTATACCGCCACAGTAGTCAAAACAGGCTGGTACTGGTACAACAACAGCTATATGGACCAACGGAACAGAATTGAGAGTCCAGACATAAATCCATCCACATATGAGCATGTGATATTTGACAAAGGCCACAAAACAGTTCAATGGGGAAAAGACAGTCTTTTTAACAAATGGTGCTGGCATAACTGGATATCCATCTGCAAAAAACACGAAACATACCTCACTCCATGCACAAAAACTAACTCAAAATGGATCAAAGACCTAAATATAAAATCTAAAATGATAAAGATCATGGAAGAAAAAATAGGGACAACGTTAGGAGCCCTAATACATGGCATAAACAGTTTACAAAGCATTATAAAGAATGTAGAAGAAAAACTAGATAACTGGGAGCTTCTAAAAATCAAACACTTACGCTCATCCAAAGATTTCACCAAAAGAGTAAAAAGTCTACCTACAGACTGGGCAAAAGTTTTTAGCTATGACATTTCCAATCAGCGCCTGATCTCTAAAATCTACATGGTACTGCAAGAACTCAACTGCAAATAACCCAATTAAAAAATGGGCAAAAGATATGAATAGACACTTCACAAAAGAAGACATTCAGGTAGCTAACAGATACATGAGGAAATGCTCAGGATCAATAGCCATTAGAGAAATGGAAATCAAAACTACAATGAGATTCCATCTGACTCCAACAAGGCTGGCATTAACCCAAAAAACACAAAACAATAAATGTTGGAGAGGATGTGGAGAGACTGGAACACTTCTGCACTGCTGGTAGGAATGTAAAATGGTACAACCACTTTGGAAACCTATCTGGTGCTTCCTTAAAAAGCTAGAAATAGAACTACCGTAGGATCCAGCAATCCCACTCCTTGGAATATATCCTAGAGAAATAAGAGCCTTTACACGAACAGATATATACACTCCCGTGTTTATTGCCGCACTGTTTACCATAGCAAAAAGATGGAAGCAACCAAGATGCCCATCAATGGATGAATGGATAAAAAAATTATAGTACGTTCACATAATGGAATACTACGGATCGATAAAGAGCAGTGAGGAATCTGTGAAACATTTCATAACATGGAGGAACCTGGAAGGCATTATGCTGGGTGAAATTAGTCAGTTGCAAAAGGACAAATATTGTATAAGACCACTATTATAAGAACTTGAGAAATAGTTTAAACTGAGGAGAAAACATTCTTTTGTGGTTACGAGAGGGGGGAGCAAGGAAGGGTGGGAGAGGGGCATTCACTAGTTAGAGAGTAGATAAGAACTACTTTAGGTGAAGGGAAAGATAGCATACAATACAGGGGAGGTCAGCACAATTGGACTAAACCAAAAGCAAAGAAGTTTCCTGAATAAACTGAATGCTTCAAAGGCCAGCGTAGCAGGGGCAGGGGTCTGGGGACCATGGCTTCAGGGGACATCTAAGTCAATTGGCATAATAAAATCTATTAAGAAAATATTCTGCATCCCACTTTGAAGAGTGGCATCTGGGGTCTTAAACTCTAGCAAGCAGCCATCTAAGATTCATCAATTGGTCTCAGCCCACCTTGATCAAAGGAGAATGAAGAACACCGAGGACACAAGGTGATTCCGAGCCCAAGAGACAGAAAGGGCCACATGATGCAGCGACTACATCATCCTGAGACCAGAATAACTAGATGGTACCTGGCTACAACCGATGACTGCCCTGAGAGGGAACACAACAGAGAACCCCTGAGAGAGCAGGAGAGCAGTGGGATGCAGACCCCAAATTCTCATAAGACTTAATGGTCTGACTGAGACTAGAAGGACCCCGGTGGTCACAGCCCCCAGACCTTCTGTTGGCCCTGGACAGGAACCATTCCCGAAGCCAACTCTTCAGACATGGATTGGACTGGCCAATGGGTTGGAGAGGGATGCTGGTGAGGAGTGAGCTTCTTGGATGAGGTGTACACTTGAGACTATGTTGGCATCTCCTGCCTGGAGGGGAGATGAGAGGGTGGTGGGGGTTAGAAGCTGGAGAAATGGACACGAAAAGAGAGAGTGGAGGGAGAGAGCAGGCTGTCTCATTAGGGCAGAGAGTAGTTGGGAGCACGTAGCAAGGTGTATATGGGTTTTTGTGTGAGAGAATGACTTGACTTGTAAACTTTCACTTAAAGCAGAATAAAAATTATAAACAAACAAAACAAAAATTGCTTTTGGGAAAAAAAGAGAAAAAAACCCTTTCCCTTGAAAAACAGAAGAATGTACACAGTTCTATTTCCCTGAAACTGTTTTTCCTCAGTAACCCTGGTGGCTTTAGTGGTTAAGTGCTACGGCTGCTAACCAAAGGGTCGGCAGTTCAAATCTGCCAGGCGCTCCTCGGAAACTCTATGGGGCAGTTCTACTCTGTCTATAGGGCCGCTATGAGTCGGAATCGACTCGATGGCACTGGGCTTGGTTTTTTTGGTTTATAATCTCACTAGGAACAAATATTATAACTCATAAGTAATTCAGTTCTATCACACAGAGAAAACTGGGGAGTGGGTGTGCAGTGTAATGGATTGCTTTTGTGTGGCTTTTCCAGCCATGGTCTTCTAACTTCCACCCAGGTGATTGGGTGGGACTGTGATAGGGTAATTGTAACCCACCAAAGGGATTGATCCGTTTTGCCATCCTGTTGGGCTTTAAATGAGCCACCCCAGCAGTGGAGAAGGGAAGAGCCCATCACCACGAAGGAAGGAGAGACCGGCAAGAGAGACCTACAGAAGAGAACTGTAGGAGAAGGCACAGTGGGCTTCCCGGCCCATGAAGCGAGAAAGTCGAGTGCCTTTAGGTAGAGACTGAGGGCCAGGGAGAGGCATGCCTGTGAACACAGCTGGCAAGAGGCTGTCCTGATGGACGAACTGTATCCTCGAGTCTGAATTGTAACCCGTTATTTCTCTAATAAACCTCATAATCATGAGTATAGTCTGTGAGTTCAATAATTGCAATGAATTATCAAACCCAGCAGAGAAACAGAGAGTCCTGTGAGAGGGATGGTTGGTGTCAGAACTGGTAAAGATGGCAGAGAGAGGAGGCATATCTGACCTCTGCCTCACAGGAATCAGCCTTAGGGTATTGATCTTGACTCTCCTTTCCCTTTGTGAAGTTAGAGGAAGTCAGACACCTCCTCCACGCCGTTTTTACAACTGTCTTCTGTGCGCTTTAAGGAATCTTTTAGAGGAGTAAATTCAGAGTAATTTCTATCCTTTTGAGGGCTTGTTATAGCAATCAAAAACAATCTATCCTTTTTCAGTGTACTGAACCAATTCGTATGAAAGCTTCTCAGAGTAGCTACTGAAACTTCAAATCATGAGACAGGCACCAAGCAGTTTTTCTTGGAGCTGAGACTTAGAGAAACTCATGATGGTGCACAGAAAAAAAAAAAAAAAAAAAAGAAGCAACCCAGACAAAATGCTTTCCCTAGATCAAAACCTAGGTCTTCAAGACAAAATCTCATTCACCTTTATAGGTGACCACTGCAAAGTTCATCCAGGTGGATGCCACTTTTGGTGAGAACCAAATTCACCAGCCTGTGGAGCCAGCTTGAATAATAGGCTTACAGGGTGTATGCCTGTTCTCTACCTTGTGATTTTCCCTTTTATAAGTATCAGCACCAGCTTAACGCTCCTAAAACAGCACAACATAAATCAAGGCAATATATACTCACACAAAAATAGCTATAACAATTCAAAGCTGTTTTCATTCATGTCAACCCATTTTAAAAATTCCCTGAGGCCTGCCTTGGATCAAATCTGATATCCCTTGCACCCTGTGTGGGGCAAGTATTCACATAAAATTAACTGAGGCCTCCCTCAGATCAAATCCAATACCCTTTATTGAGTTCAGTTTGATATTTTTGCACCCAGTCCAAGACAAGCATTTAAATAATACAAATGGGAAACCCCTACAAAACCCAAGTGCCAAACAGAAATTTCTCAAAGTGGAAAGAAAAAGACAGAGCACATAGGAATAAATTTCCCCAAATAGACAGAGCAAAAGAGTAACTTACAAAGGAAAGAATGTCCGTAACTGCTTGGTGTAAACCCAGAGATTTCAACACAAAAAGAGTTTAACCCAGGAAAGAATTTCCAAGCCATGATGAGGGACTAACTGGGTCCATGGGGGCCATGTTTGGTACCATAGTTGTTTGATCTCTCACCCAAAATGGGACACTCAGCTGGGAAATCTTCTCTGGGTCCCTCTTTTGACACCACACTGTTAAAAATAAATAAAAACTCAAATCGAATCATCAGGTTTATTCTGTGCAGTTATTCTATATGGATGTAGGGAGGCCATTCTGATTCCAAAAAAGGGCAAATAGCTTGAACTAAGCTAGTTACAATGAGGCTTATAACGAGAAGTGGAGAGAGAAGAGAAAATCCACCACTGGCTAATCTTAACATGATTGGTTTAGCCCTGCCTTTTTCTCCTTTTTACTGAGGGGCTACTAGGTGGCCTGGTCTGGCTGCTGCTAAAAAATTTGCCCTTCCATCCACCTGCAGCCATGAGACCTTTTGAAATTTAAATTGAGTTGAGTATTTTTTTTTTTTTTAAGGAGCCCTGGTGGTGCAGTCAGTAGTTGAGCCCTTGGCAGCTGTTAACTGAAAAGTTGACAGTTTGTACCCACCAGCCACTCGAGAGAGAAAGACATGGCCATCTGCCTTTGTGAAGATTTAAGGACACAGAAACCCTGTGAGGCAGGTCGACTCTTGTCCTATAGGGTTTCTATGAGTCAGAACTGGCTCAGCAGCAAAGGGTTTGGTTTTTGAATAGGTAGGTAATGATATCTCATCATGGTCTTAATTTTCATTTCCTATATATTTTTTAGTTAACTAATGGAAACCCTGGTGGCGTAGTGGTTAAGTGCTACAGCTGCTAACCAAACAGTCAGCAGTTCGAATCCGCCAGGCGCTCCTTGGAAACTCTATGGGGCAGTTCTACTCTGCCCTACAGGGCCACTGTGAGTTGGAATCAACTTGACGGCACTGGGTTTGGTTTTTTTTGGTTTAGATAACTAATGACACTGAATGTGTTTTCATATGGTTATTTGCCAAAAATACATCTTCCTCAGTGAAATGTCTGTCCGTGTGTTTTGCCCATTTTGCAACTGGTTTGTTTCTCTTCTGTTGAGTTTTGAGACAGCTCTTTAGATTTAGACAGTATTTAGATACGTGGTTAGCAGTCACTTACCACAGTCTGGTTGCCTTTTTATCCTTTTCACATGGGCTTTCTCAGAGCAAACGTTTTTAATGTTGATGGAGTCCAACTTACTGAGTTTTTTCTTTTGTGAATCATGCTTTAGGTGTCAAGTCTGAGAATTCTTCACCAAACCCTAGACCCCAAACATTTCCTCCCGTGTTGTCTTCCGGAAGTTTTATATTCCTACACTTAAACCCGAGACCCCTTTGTAGTTCACTTTCGCGTGAGGTGTGAGGTTTAGACCAACACTCGCTTGCTTGCCTAGGGATGTCTGATTGCTTCAGCACCACTTGTGTAAAAGACTAGTACATAATATTTTTTAAAAGTAGTTTTAATGTCATTTTATTTATTAATATAATATTAATAAATTTATATTGTAAACTCATACAAAGTTGCATATATGTATATAAATAAAATTTAATACATTACATTTCTTTGTGGGATGGTTGGTCAGTGAAGGTCCTCTTTGGGAAGGCTGTGGATCCCCAAAGGGACACAAAGGCTTCGTGCCTAGGCCTCCCGGGCCGCCCTTGGAGTCTTCCTCCGGGGCATGAGTCGGTAGGTGCGTCAGTTTCCTATTGTGCTCACGTACTAGTGGGATGATGAGCTGCTGGGCAGCGCCAAATGGAAGCTCTTCCTCTGCTCAATGCTACCAGCACTTAGCCTACTTGTATAACTAACACAGGGGCCCAAACTGCATGGGGGTGTGGGGTGTGGACAATTCTGAAGCTACTTGACTGCCAATCACAGCACTGCTGACCTCATGCAAAGTAAAAATAATAACAAACGCATGCATGAAAGAATGAATGAGGAATGAATAAATCAATAAAACCTCGTCAATAAGGATCTTTTTCTAGCACGTGGAAAAAAAAAGAATTTTTTTTTTTTTAAAACATGTAGCTTAGGTTTTTTAGGCAGCATCTTTCACTGCAGTCTTAATAAGGTGACTTAAACTCAGCTTTTCCCTCTCACCATGAAAATGAGCATAATTTCCTGTTCATGTTCAGAGAACTGGCTTGTGGGCACTGTTTTCCTTTCGGACTGGCACAGATAGAAAGCAGAGGGAACAAAGGCGTTCGTTCTGACGTCCTTTCAGGCTCCTCAGGAATCTTATCTGTGAGGCTGAGGTCTGTGTGCTCTTCAGTCACACCAGGGGGTGTGTCTTGATTTGATTACTCCATCCAGTTACCTTGTTTGCACATTCCTGCCCTGTAGGGAGCAGAGTCTTCTTTGGGGACAGAGGTGGATGAGCTCTAGGGCAAAGCAATGATGGCAGCAGGAGGACGGTTCCTATGGTGGCTTGGCTTTACCTGTATCTCCACCTCATTTGACCTCCATGTTAGGTCCTTTGGGACATACAGGCTGGAAGACTGGGGGTGCTTTCCCTGCCCCAGGAAATGGGCTGGGGTATAGGACAACAAGACAGAATCCTCTGGAGGATGCTGGCCCTGGGTGATATTTAGTAAATCACTCAGTAAATATTCAGAGCATGCCTGCACTGTGCATGACTCTGTGATAAGAGCATTGGGGTGCTGCTTTGGGTTGATTTGTGTCTCCAAAAAAAGATATGTTCAAGTCTTAAACCCCAGCTCCTATGAATATGAACTTACTTGGAAATAACATCTTTGCAGATGTAATTATTTAACATGACGTCATACTAGAGTGGGCCCTAATCTAATATGACCGATATCCTTATAAGAAGAGGAGAAGAGAAAGACAGACAGACACACAAGGAAGATGGCTGTGTGAAGACAGATACTAAGATTGGAATGATGCTGCCACAGGCCAAGGAATGCCCGGAGCTACCAGAAGCTGGAAGAAGCAAGGAAGGATCTTCCCTAGAGCCTTCAGAGGGAGCATGGTCCAGTTGACATCTGGATTTTGGACTTCTAGGCCCCAGAACTGTGAGAGAATGAAATTCTGTTGTTTTAAGTCGCCCTACTACCACTACCCACTGCCGTGGAGCCAATTCTGACTCCTAGAAACCCGAAAGGGTTTCCAAAGCCGTAAATATCTATGGAAGCAGTCTGCCACATCTTTCTGCCATGGAGCTGCTGTTGGTTTTGAACCACCAACCTTTTGGTTAGTAGTCGATCGCTTTAACCACTGTGCCATCAGGGCTCCTTAAGCCACCCACCTAGTGATAATTTGTTATGACAGCTCTAGGAAATTAATACAGGGAATATTAAAAGAGTAGTATGAAACTCATCCCTTTCTACCTACCTCCCCACAGCTCACTAACTTGTTGAATAAGTGGAGTTCCATTGTTATGTGCCTGAACTGTGACCAACACAAGGACACTGCCAAGCCAGGCAACTGACACCTAACAGAGTAGTAAGAACCCAGAGAACTTTCAGTAACTGATTAAGTCTTAAATTTTTAAATGTCACAGCAAGTCATATAAATGAATACTGCAAGACCTCAGAGAAGGAAGAGATGGTTATGATGTGATCTGGGCAGAAAGCCTTCTCGGGTCAGGGACACTTAAACTGAGCTCTGAAAGGGGCATGCAAATTAAATGGCAATCCTTCTTTTCTTTGACCTCCTTGTAAGTCTCCAGGGGCCTCTTTGTAGCATTGGCTCTGGTGTAGGTCAGCCAGCACTCAAGGGTTAAACAACAGAGAGCTTGATTTTATAACAAGAGCATCATAATTAGGAGGAAATTTGAGTAGATGCAACCCAGGCTCCATTCCCCGGGAAAATAAAGAAAGAAAGAAAAAAAAAAATGACTCACAGCTGGTGGTGCTGGAGAAAGTACCCTCTGATGGAGACCAGCCTGCAGAGAGAGGGAGTGGGGGCTGGGAAGAGGAAGCCCTTCCTAGGACTTTTCAAGCTTCCAGTTCCAGATCCAGGGCGGATGGAGTGTGTTGAATTACATTCAGTGTTTCTGAGCTGGATTATAAATGGCACTAATCAACCCGAGGTAGTCTTGGCATTTCCTGCAAACTCCACGGCAGCCGGGATGGGAGATAATTCAACATCCCACTGCTAAGAGCCGCAGCCGACCTCGCTCTTTGGAGTAATTAAAACTAAAAGGCAGAGATTGACAGAGTGGATAAAAAACGTGGCTCAACTATATGCTGTGCATAAGATATCAACTAAAAATCCCACAACATAGGTATGTCAAAAGTAAATGGATGGGAAAATATATATCATGCTAAATGAATAATTTCTTTTATAATAATCAGCACAAAGCTGGTTCCTATGAGGTGGAGGTTAAAGATGTCCACTCCATCATTTCAAACACCAGTTACTCCCCCTCCCCCAGGACCTTCCTCCCATCTCTGGGTTCTGTTTAATTCGGTGCAAGGTCTCACAGAACTTAAAATTGTGGGGTTTATTAGGCAAGTAACAGGTTACAATTCAGGATCAGGATCAACTTGGAAGTAATCAAGGCAGCTTCTTCTTGGCCTGCTGCTACCAGGCCTTGGCCTACTTATCCTGGTCAGGCACTTTTATCCTTGTTCTCCGAAACACAATAAGTGCTCTCAGATCATGGAAGATCAATTCTCTAGCTTTTTTTTTTTTCAGGAAAAATTTGGTTGAAACGGGAGTTTGGGCTGATAAATTGCTGGATTGTCTAACTTACACTAGAGATCTTGAGACCAAAATTACCTCTTGTTAATGTGAGATTTGGGCAGCTAGAGGTTCTGAGCTGCCCATTAAAGGTCACTCTTTTGGTAGTCTAGCTGCCCACCCGTAAGTAATCTGTCTACAGGTCATTATACGTCTACAACAGAGCACACATCTAGAAGTTATGTTGGTGAAGTACACTGTGTTACTGCTGGGAGAGCTCAGGAGATCCGACTCTCCTCATCCCCCGTTGTCCATGCTAAGTGTAGGGCCTAGCAGAGTATATGGGCAGCAGTGTCTTTATGAAGGCTGTTTTCTCTCCCTTTTTATACTTTGTAATAACAAAATTGGCCACATGCAAATATATGTGCTATCAAAAGAATACTAATCAAGGCTTGAATTAATTAATTAACTCAACAAGTATCTTTGAATTAATTCATTCAACAGTGCCATGCCTAACATTGCTCTAGAGGTGCTGGAGACAGGGCAGTGAACAAAGCAAAGTCCCTGTCTTTGTGGAAATTGGACTTAGCACAATGGAGGTAATGGTTGACCTTGACAAGAACAGTCTGGTGAAGAGGTGAATACAAAGCCTGGGTGCAGTAGGTTTAAGAGATACCTGGAGGAGAGAAACATGGGACAACAAATACAAACGACATTGAACGAAAAGTAGGAAATATTTTTCAACCTTCTCAGATATCTGTAAGTAAGGTGATCTGTATTTCTTTTTTTTTTCCTAAATTTTATTTATTTCATTGTTTTTGTTGAGAATATATACAGCAAAACATACACCAATTCAACAGTTTATTCTTGCACAGTTTAGTGACATTGATTACATTCTTCAAGTTCTGCAACCATTCTCACCTTCCTTTTCTGAGTTTTTCCTCTATCATTAACCTAAACTCATAAGGTTCCTTTAAGGTCCCATAAGGTTCCTATCTAATGTTTCGAGTTGCTGTTGTCAACTTGATCCATATAGACAGTTCTTAAAAGAGCATAGTGCTCAAGGCGTACATTTTTTAGTAGTTAAGCTAAACTGTTGTTCAGTTTTAAGATGACTTCAGGGGATATTTTTGGCTTAAAATTTAAAGATTATCTCAGGGCAATAGTTTTAGGGGTTCATCTGTACTCCATAGCCCCAGAAAGTCTGGAATCAACAAGAATTTGAAATTTTGTTCTACATTTCCCCCCTTTTGATCAGGATTCTTCTATGGAATCCTTGATCAAAATGTTCAGTAATGGTAGGTGGGCATCATCTAGTTCTGGTCTCATGGCAAAGGAGGCAGTTGTTCATGGAGGCAGTTAGCCACACATTGCATATTCTCCTCATATTCTTGACTTTCCTTCTTCCTCTGTAGTTCTAGGAAAATAGAGGCCATTGTTGTGACTTGGATGGCTACTTGTAAGCTTTTAAGATCCCAGGCACTATGCAGTGAACTAGGCAGTAGAATAGAAGCGTTAAACACATCACTAGGCCAATTAACTGGGATGCCCCATGAAACCATGACCCTAAACCTGCAAACCAAGAAACCAAATTCCGTGATGATCTCTACTTCTTAACCAACTTTAGGAATAGCAAGCAACATTTTCACTCATTGAAAGCTAAAGTTTTCTCCCTGGATAAAATTGTTGCTGCACACAACAGAATGAAGCACTGCGTGGATCCCACACCACACCTATGATTGGTTGCAGATTGAACTGTTGTGTTCCATAGAGTTTTCATTGCCTGATTTTCAGAAGGAGAACACCAGGCCTTTCTTCCTGGTTCACCTTAGTCTGGACGCTCCACTGAAACCTGTATAGGATTATAGCAACACACTAGCACCACTGACAGATGGGTGGTGGCTGCGCATGAAGGGCATTGGCCAGGAATCAAACCAGGGTCTTCTGCATGGAAGGCAAGAATTCCACCACTGCCCCTCTTGGATAAAATTTAAAGGTTAATAAAGCATAAATCAGAGGTTTGGCTGATTCTACTAGAGCTCAGCGCCTGGGATATAGTAAGTTGGCAGCCCTAAAAGAGAGACACTTTATTATTATCAGCCTGAATGAAAAGCACAAAATTTAAAGAGGTTATCAGGAAGACCAAAGCCTTTCCTGAAATTTCCATATTGACTGATCACATACAAATTCCCTTTTGATTTTGAAAACAACTGCTCAATAAGTCTACGCGAATCTCTCCATGTCTGTTATTGACGGTCACGATGAAAGGAGCCACACTGAGACCATCCCTCGTTTGCTTCATCATTTGCGTTTAAGACCTGCGTTCATTAGATCTGAGTGAGGCACCTGTCAGTTTGGACTGGAAAGTGAGAACTAAGCTGAAAATTCTGTACTTCTCAAAGTGTTGTGTCCCTGTGCATGAGCTCAGCTTGGAACCTAACTGATGTCCATCTGCTGAGAAACCTTCCTCTTTTCTGAAATAGCATTAACTAATGTCACTCAGATTTGAAGCTGAGCAGCAGCAAGGACAGGATTTTACTGGACTTTCCAAAAATAAGTCTGACTCCACTAGAAGAGGTCAGACCAAAGGGAGAGAAGGGAGAGGAAGAGGAAAAACACACTCAAACACATAGCTGGGTTTAGGACCAGGGATTCTTAAATGTAGTCCAGACATGCAAAAGAGCATTTAACCATGAGTCAAGAAATTAGCTTGGAGGAAGATAAATAATCTTGCTACTGTTGTTCTGTTGTAATGGAAGCATGATGCATGGTAACAGACTGGAATATCTCCTAAAAGCTGGGTCAGCTGATGTTGGGAAGGCAGCCTTGACGTTTTTGTGAGGACCTGAGAGCAGAGGGGGGCAGCCTCCCAGGTAAAGGAGGGGGTTTTGTTAAACTAGGCAGCTGTGTCAAAGAGTTGAGGAACTGAGGAGAAAGTTACAAAAGGATTTAGGAATATTTAGGGGATGATATGGCCTGCTTTCCCAGGACAATCCCAGCTTCCCCTGGTGTCCTGGAATAAGTAACACAATGTCCGCTTTCCTCTCAAGCTTGTCTGCCTGAAATGCCTGGAGTTCACCAGCACCAAAGAGTGCATGCCCACCAGGGACACACACCTCGCGATGCCTCAGAGTTTGCACTTTAGGGATGAGCTGAGCATTCCATGGTCACTTCTCCTTGCTGTGGAGACATAACTGGAGCGCCCCTTTGAATTCATCTCCATACAAGAGGGCTCATTTTCTTGATTTGAATTGTTGTTGCTTTTTTCTTTCTTTTGTTTCTTAAGAAAGATCAGGAGCAAAGAATATACCACTTATTGTACTGTTCATATTATTTACCTGCTTGATTTCCAACGATCTTTGTTTCATACTCTTCATCCAGTGTGCCACTCACCTCAGCCAGATTCTCAGCTCTCCACAGACAGAGATTATGTCCCGTACCTCCCTCCTGGAGCTAACAGCACTTGGAGTACACAGCCACTCAGGTGGGAGGGTGGGAAGGCTGCTTAGCGGTGTGCCATCTCCATCTGTACAGAGTCTCCAGAATTCTCCCAGGTAATTACTTTCATGTAATACACCCAGGTACTGTATCTCTCCTCAGTCCAATTTTCCAATATTTTCAGTAGTATACAAGATACACATAAGCTAACACACCACAAAGTTATGTTTGGAAGTTTAACAGACACCATCACGATGTTACACACAAAGCTCAAACACAGGCTGCGTCCCCATGATGGGGACTACCACTGGCCAAGCTTCGTCAGCAAATCCTATTCGTTGCGCCCACAGGCATGATATGGTGGGATCTGATAGTGTGTGAACTAGGCCCACCTCATAGGAAACCCTGGTGGCGTAGTGGTTAAGTGCTATGGCTGCTAACCAAAGGGTCGGCAGTTTGAATCCGCCAGGTGCTCCTTGGAAACTCTGTGGGGGAGTTCTACTCTATCCTATAAGGATTGCTATGAGTCGGAATTGACTCGACGGCACTGGGTTTGGTTTTCATTTTTATCTAATCATGGGTTCCTGAGTGGTGCAAACAGTTAAAAACTCTGCTGCTAACTGAAAGCTTGGGGGTTCAAGTCCACCCAGAGGTACCTTGGAAGAAAGACCTGGTTATCTTCTTCCAAGAAATAAACCATTGAAAACCCTGTGGAGCCATAGTTCTACTCTTTGACACACATGGAATCACCACAAGTCAGAGTTGATTCAATGGCAACTTTTTTTTTTTTTTTTTAAATCTAATCAAACTTTCAATTTGTTCACTTTGATGTGGGCATGAAATCCACCACTTTCTACATTTCCAGCCACCAGCCTCCAAAGGCTTTGTGGGGCTGGCATGTTTGAGTTCGTTGTTGAGGCTGCTGTGCCAACCCATCTCCCTGAGGGTCGCCCTTGCCCTCGTTGGCCCTCTACTTCACCAAAAGTGATGTCTTCCTCTGGTGATTGATTTCTCCTGATGCTGTGTCCCAAGCAAGCAAGTCGGACAATGTTCTGTTGTTATCCAACAGGTTTTCACTGGCTACTTTTCACAAGGAGTTCATCAGGCCTTTATTCCATAACCTTCACAGTCACACATAAAACACAAGCACAAGCTCAACGCTCCTTCCCTGGTCAGCCGCAGTCCAGCCAGCATCTCCCATGGCCCTCGGGGACAAGCCTTCAGTTCCCAGGCTCCCAGGCAACTTCTCAAAACTATTCATCTACCCACACAAAGAGCCACGGGCGTGAGCGAAGGTGGGGCTCTGCTGCTGTCAAATGTCAGAGTTCATTTCATTACACAGGAATAGGCAAGACCCCTAGATTTTCAATTGCAATATTGCCTCGCACATTCCGCTTGCTGCTTTTTCCCACACATAAGAAAATAGGCCAAAAATGCTTTTAGATAACTGTCCTATCTTGCTCCTCTTTTACATTTCTCTCAATCACTGCTGCTTTTGGCCCTCAGCAGTATCCTCTTTCAGACTCACACAGTCTCGTCTGCCCTCATTTATCCTCCTTCTTGGGACACATTCCAGACGAGGTCCTACTGTGACTTGTCTAGCAGTTTTGTTCTTGGGCCAACCCAGGTCAGCCCACTGGTTATGTAGTAATCGCTCAAACTGCTACAGAGAGCTCATAAGGTTTTACCACAACGTTTTATCTGGGGAGGTACCAGGATAACTAATCATTTAAGTGAAACAGAATGGCGAAATAAAATGAATTCCCTGCTCATTTGATTTCCAAACCCAGCTAAAGCCTTACAACATCTGACTGTTAATTGTCAGGACAATTCTCTGAGTAGAGGGGGGTCCTGCTCTTTTGTTGCCTGTCCACTAGGAGAGAAGCTGAGCTAAAGGAGCCATGGTGTAGAAGATAATTCATACCATGAACCCTTCCCAGTGCAGGTTATGGACCAGAGGCCATTCCTCTTAGGGCTTAATTTCCACGTCAAAAAAAAAAAAAAAAGTCGCAGCTATTGCCCTCTGTGAGCTCCCACCAGCAAGGAAAGGTGTGGTTGTTTTTATCCTCAAACGTGCATAGGAATCACCTAGAGCACTATTCTTCCAGGTATTGGTTATCCACAGCTGCTATGTTGTTGTTGTTAGTTGCCGTTGAGTCGGCCCTGACTTGTGGTGACCCCATGCACAAAGGGATCTGACCATTGTGATCCATACAGTTTTCACTGGCTGATATTTGGAAGTAGATTGCCAGGCTTTTCGTCAGTCCAGCTTAGTCTGGAAAGTTCTCTGAAACCTGTTCAGCGTCACAGCAACACATAGGCCTCCACTCACAGATGGGTGATGGCTGTGCACGAAGTACATCCCTAGGAATCAGACCTGTGTGTCCCCCATAGAAGTAGAGAATTCTACCCCTGAACCACAATTTCCCCCTATCAACAGCTGCTAACAACACCAAAAAGGAGAAAACTAGACGTTATGTGCCTCCTGCTAGGAAGACACAACCCCCTGAGGATATATTCTTGCCCAATTCGAACCTGAAGGAGACCAAGCCTCTAATCTAACTACCAACTTACAGGAAATACATGGGTGCAATGCAGTGGGTTTCTTTTATATATGGCCTTTGTGGCCCTGGGTTTGTAATTCTGCCAAAAATGATTGCTTGGTCTGCAGTCTTCCCTGTGATTGTTCTGTTTTACATACTTTGCAGGGATTGGTCTATTTGATATTCAAATAGTGGTTTGAAAATCCACCCAATAGGATTGACTGACTTGTGGTCCACTGACTGAGGGGACTGGTCCGTTTGTGGTCTTGCTGGAAGGGCCATGCCTTGAAACTGGCAAGAAACTTGCTTATATAAGTAGCCAACCCCACAGAGGATTTTAGAGAATCAAAGAGAGAGAGAAGGTGGGAACCTCCTAAAAGAGCTGTAATACAGGTCAAGAGCTGTAACACTGAAAAGATGATGGGAAATGGTGTGGTGGGTTTGTTGGCCTATGGAGAGAGATAGAGTGAGCCAGCAGGCTTCTCAGGGCAGCAGGCTTGCTGGTGGAACTAAAGAGTGTAACACTTGCCAATGTAGGGCAGAGGCCTGAGCGTGCCCTGTGCAACACACCTTCCCCTCCCTCCCCACAAGAGCCAGCTTGTTGGGAGCCAATGACAGAGGCCTAGACGGCCTCAGCAGCTAAGGCTTAGGAGATCCTGTGCAGGGGTCTTCCTGCCAGTAAGGCAAGGCCCAGCAGCAGAGCAGAAGCCTTGGGAGTGACACAGGCCCTCTGCCCCTAAGCAGTGCTGGGGTAGCAGAAGCCAGAGAGGTATTCATGGCTGAGAAGGGCAGGCGCATGGGACAGGAAGGGTGCATGCATGGCTGAGAAGGGCCTGCTGGCCGGCAGAGAGTAGCGGAGAGAGCTGTCCTGGTTGAGAGCTGTCCTGGTTGAGAGCTGTCCTGGTTGAGAGCTGTCCTGGTTGGAAGCTGTCCTGATTGACCTTCTGCATTCTGTCTCCTGAGTCGTATCCTGTTATTTCCAAGCTGATCCTGTCCTGAGTTGTATCCTGTTACTTTCAAGTTGCATCTTATTCTGAGTTGTCTCCTGGGTTGTCTCCCTGATAAACGACTTAGCTATAAGTACAATTTGTGATCCTGTGAGACGTTGCAGTGAATTACCAAAACCAACGGGGAAAGAAGAGTGCTGAGGGGAGAAGGAGTGGCTGGTGTCAGAGATGATGGAGTGGTACAGCAGCTTGGAGATGCTGGAAATCAGGGATATATTTAACCTCTGCCTCATAGGAATCAGCTTTGTGCTGATTTTTATTAATGAACTTATAAGCTACAGTGGGACAGAGAAACATGATAAATGGCAACACTGGGATGTAAAATCTAAAAGAAAGCAAAACTTAAATCGTGGAAATCTCTACATAATAAAGGAATTGGTTACAAAGAGAGAGGACTTACAGATTAGCAACGTAAGAACCTTACTCGGATTTTGATTTAACACAAAAACTGTAAAACTGAAGCCATCAACTAGTAGGTTCTTGCCCAGCAGACTAGCGAATTGAAGTCAGCCAGACACAGGGTTGGAAGAACAGGAAGGTTTATTCACAGTTTGCAAACTGGGAGACAGGCAGGGTCTCGTGACCTAAGGCTGCCAGCTCTCTGAACCAGGGCACATTTGCTCCTTTTATAGGGAGTGACATACATATGCATGAACAGTGAGGGGAGGATCTTCAGTCTTCTGATGGATGTGCAGTCTGCATAATTTTAGTGAATGGGTTTTTGCACATGGCTCTAAAAATACTGCTCACAGCCCTGAAAAAAATGGCGACGGATCCCTACTGCTACCCTAGGAAGGTCATACAGTTGGTAGGTTCAGAGTCAGTGTGCCTGCGCCTCGGCCTCCTGCCAGGAGAAGACAAGAAACCTGGGGATTTGACCAATCATGTTGAAGTGCTGTAACAGTTGTAACAAAAATGTAGCAAGAGTAGACTTTTCTGAAAAAACTATTATGGGATGGTTAATAACCCTTAACAGCCCTTTCAGGACTGCCTGCTTGAAAACCAGTTGCTGTAGAGCCAACCTTGACTCACAGCGACCCCATGTGCTTCCCAGTAGAACTGTGGTTTCCAGTGGTTGTTTTCTCGAAAGTAGATTACCAGGCCTTTCTTCCAAAACTCCCCTGGGTGGACTCAAACATTCAACCTTCAGCCATCCAGGAACTCCAATCATTTATGAGATATTTGGAGAAATGAGAACACTGACTGGATGTTGATGATAAAAAAAAAAAACAAACCTGTTGCAGTTGAGTCAATTCCAACTTACAGCCACCCTAAAAGACAGAGTAGAGCTGCCCCATAGAGTTTCAAGGAGTGGCTGGTGAATTCGAACTGCTGACCCTTTGGTTAGCAGTGGATATCTAAACCGCTGTGCCACCAGGGCTCCATTAAGGGATTATCGTTCAGTTTCCAGGTGTGATAATGGTACTGTGGTTATGTTTTTAAAAAATAGTCTTTACCTTTTGGATGTATACTGGAATGTTTCCAGACAAACCGCTGAGAGGTCTGGGATTGGCTCTGAAATAAACCTGGACAGGACAGGAGCTGAAGAAGGTAAAAGTTAAATGTTCAAGAGCTGAAAACTGCAAAAGTTGAATGGTGGCGAAAATAGCACTGCCGAATAAACAAAAATATTTTAGTATAAATGTGTCCCATGTAATGTTACACTAAAAAATCACTAATTTTTTATCTGAAATTCAAATTTAACTGGGTATCCTTCATTTTTATTTACTAAATCTGACAATCCTGGGTGCAAAGTGCTTCACTATATTGTTCTTTATTTATTTATATATTTGAAATAGAATGAAAGAGAGGAGGGTTAAGCAAACTGCTGCTTTCCACCCACCATTCTGAGAGACCCTGAGTTACTGTAGTGGTAGCTGGTGGTGGTTGGGACAGACAGATTTAGAAACAGTAATTCAGCACCCTAGGTAATTCTCATGTAGACAGGTTTTAGGTTCTACTTGGGGGACACTGGCTGAGTGAGATGAACCCGACGAAACATATTGCCGTTGAGTCAACCCTGACTCATAGTGACCCTATAGGACAGAGTAGAATTGCCCTATGGGATTTCCAAGGAGTGGCTGGTGAATTTGAACTGCCGACCTTCCGGTTAGCAGCTGAGCTCTTAACCACTGAGTCACTGGGCCCCCAGTAAGATGAACACAGGCCTGTAATTCTGGGCTTGAGAGCTGGCTTCACGGCTCTTGGACAAGGTATTTGTTAACTCTTGGGTCCCCCCATGGGAATAATAGTAATAATAATGGCTATCTCATGAGGTTCTTATGAGTAGTAAGTGAAATTATATTTTCTAAACTACAAAACACTATCCAAATTGTAATTGGTAATTAAACCATAAACTAAACCCATTTCTGTTGAGTCTATTTTGACTCATAGTGACCCTATAGAACAGAGCAGACCTGTCCCATAGGGTTTCTAAGGCCATAAATCTTTTTTTTTTTTAATTTTTTGTTGTACTTTAGATGAAGGTTTACAGAACTAGTTTCTCATTAAATAGTTAGTACATGTATTGTTTTATGACATTGGTTAACAACCCCACACGTCAACACTCTGCCTTCTCAAATTTGGTTTCCCTATTACCAGCTTTCCTGTCCCCTCCTGCCTTCTAGTCCTTGCCCCTGGGCTGGTGTGCCCCTTTAGTCTCCTTTTGTTTTATGGGCCTGTCCAATCTTTGGCTGAAGGCTGAACCTCGGGAGTGACTTCATTACAGAGCTGAAAGGGTACCCAGGAGACATACTATCAGGGTTTCTCCAGTCTCTGTCAGGCCAGCAAGTCTGGTCTTTCTTTTCGAGTTAGAATTTTGTTCTACATTTTTCTCCAGGACTGTCTAGGACTCTCTATTGTGATCTCTGTCAGAACAGTCAGTGGTGGTAGCTGGGTACCATCTAGTTGTACTGGACTCAGTCTGATGCAGGCCATGGTAGATGTGGTCTGTTAGGCCTTTGGACTAATCTTTCCCTTTTTTCTTTAATTTTCTTTATTTTTCCTTGCTCCCAAAAGGGTTAGATCAGTGGAGTATCATAGGTGTCCACTCACAGGCTTTTAAGACCCCAGACGCTACTCAAAAAAGTAGAGTGTAGAGCATTTTCTTTATAAACTATGTTATGCCAATTGAGCTAGACGTTCCCCAAGACCATGGTCCCCACAGCCCTCAACCCAGCAATTCGGTCCTTCAGGGAGTTTGGATGTGTCTATGAAGCTTCCATGACCTTGCCAAGGCTGTAAATCTTGGCAGAAGCAGACTACCACATCTTTCTCCCTCAGAGTGGCTAGTGGGTTCAAACTGCTGACCTTCGGGTTAGCAGTTAATGTTTTTACCACTGTGCCACCAGGGCTCCTAATTGGAAATTAGTGAATATGAAAAGATGAAATTTACCATCGTTTTTTCCTAAAACATAGTTTGGGGCATAATATTTGCCTTCTAAATTTAAGTATAGGCAAAAAAAGAAAATAAAACATAATATCAAAAAGAAAGATGGGCAAAATGTTCCAAACCAAGAAATAAAGTCAATTCTGACTAATTCAAAAAGGGTAAAGAGGACAGCCTGAAGTTTTAAAGCAAAAGTCTTTGTTATCTGATATGTCTGTCCTCATTAATAGGTAGGAATCATTTTAATAAGCACATTGAGTTTACACAGGAGTTCCTGAAACTATCTTAAAGTAGATTAAACGTGGCCCTTAAGATTTTGTTTACATGGCACTGCAGACCTGATTGTCAAAGTATAAGTACTCCACATCATCAGCCCAATGCTCAAAAACTCTAAATGAGGAAGACCACTGGGCTTAAAGTTAGGAAACTTGGGCTCTAGAATGGTCCTGTAACTTCCTAAAGTCAGAGTCTCTCGAAGACTCAGTTCCCTTGTGTGTAAGCTGGAGATGAAACACTGATTTCCTTGCAGAGTCAGAGTGATCGTTCCGCTAATTTTTGTGGGCAATGTTTAAAGGAGCCCACGTGATCAGCATTTGTCCTTTGATTATTGAAACTTAGGCTTACACCTATCAGTCAAGAGTGGGCAGTGGAATTGGGAACTTGGCAGCCTCCTCCACCCCCAATTAAAGAATTTGATAGTATTCAAGACAAGGAGAAAACTTAAAAAAATAAGCCTGATGAACAATACACTAAATTATATCAGATATTAAGAGGCACATATTTGGGACTGTCCACTCTCCATATTTTACTTTTTGATTTGCTTTTTATTCTTCCCCTTCAAGATTATTCTTGAAGTTCATTTTAGTGAATTTCTCTTTTATGAAAACATGTGCATTGAGAAATAGAGCACACTGTGCAATGGACGCTGTGATAGTTAAGGTTGTGTGTCAACTTGATTGGAACATGATTCTCATTGGTTTGGCAGCTATATCGTTTGGCAGCTATGTAGTTATGTAATCACTTCCGTAATGAGATGTAATATAATCACCTCCATGATGAGAACTGCTATGAGCAGCCAATCAATTAAAAGGGGATTTCTTTGTGGGTATGGCCTGCATCCAACATAGTTGGACTTTCTGGTAAAGCTCACTGGGTTTAACTAGCTCTGAATTCTGCATCTGATCTCTGGCTGACCACCAGATCTTGGGACTAAAACTAGCAGCTTACTTGCCAGTCTTGGGATTCGTCAGCCTCCACAGCCTGTGTGCCAGAGGCCTGCTGTCTGACTTGCTGATCTTGGGTTCTCCAGCCCCTGTAGCTATGGGAGCCAAGAGAAGTCTCCAGCCTGACCTACAGACTTGGTACTTTCCGGCCTCTACAACCTTGTGAGCAATTTCCTTATTTTAAATCCCTCTCTCTCTACACACACACACACACACACACACACACACATCTCCAAGCTTCACTGGTTTTGCTTCTCTACAGAACCCAGCCTCAGACAGCCCCTGACCCTCTGTGTGTTCTTACCACAACATCCTTAGCCCAGCCCTAGGAACAGAGCAGGACCATCAAATGTTGTTTTGGGCCAAATTGTTTGAACATTTTCAGATCCAGGTTTGAATTCAGATGTCACTGTTAATAACTGGGTGATCTTGGTCAAATGCTCTGTATCTCTTAAGATCCAGCTTCCTCATCTATTAAACATGGGTGATTTACTCCTGCAGGTCAGGCAGGATTGTTAGTATAAGTACAATGATTAATATTAACCACAACGGCTACTACGTGAAGTCCTCCCTGGTTCCCGGGCTTTTCTGAGGGCTTTATGTGTGTTAACTCATGAGAGTTACCTAGTGTGTTCTTGGAGCTCCACATGTTAGCATCCCATTCCTGTCTGGCTTTTTTTCTTCCTCAAGGAGAGTAGGAAACTGAGGCTGGAGGGATATGTAGATCAGCTGAAAGACATCTTTCTTGAGTTGCCACTTCCTGGTGTTTGGAACCTGGCCTAATTCACACACACACACACACACACACACACACATGCACTCTCTCTCTCACATACTTTCATGCACACTCACACACATTCACTCACACACACACTCACAAAGACATACATACATTCTCACACACTCACAATACATATGCATATACACACTCATATATACATACACATTCACACACATATATACACAGTCTCACGTTCACAATACACTCACATATACATTCTCATGCACTCACACACGTTCACACATGCATACACTCACACCCTCACAAACACACATACACTCTGTCATATACACTCACACAAACACACACTCAAACATTCTCATGCAAATATATACTCACACACATTCACAATACATACACACTCACACATATAACACACACTTGCATGCACATGCACACACACTTATACACACTCTCTCACACACACACACACACACACACTTTCAGGTACAAGCACACACTCACACACGTATACTGCCTCCTGTCCAAGGCTTCTTCCTGTGTGTGAGGTCAGAACCCCATAGCCAGCCCCTTCATTCCTGACGCTAAGGCCAATGAAGGTTCCCAAGTGTCCCGCTGGCGACCAGCTCAGTCAGGCCTGGAGCCCAGGTCCTTGACCCTGGACCGGCACCTCTTCCTCTCCAGCTTCCCACCGACTGGCTATCTCAAAGCGAACGTTAGGAGCAGGAAATGACCATCCATCCGGTTGACCTTGCCTGCTGTCCTTTTTGGCTGTTCCTAATCCTGTCTTCTGGCCTAAGACTTGGCCCCAGGGATTCTCCTTGCTCCACGTGTTCTGCACAGTGACCTGAATTTCATTATACCAGGCTCAGAGGCTCTGGTCCCAAACTCTGGAGGACAGTCAGAGTGAAGCCACATCCCAGAGGCTAGGATTTGCTGTCTAGAGTAATTAAGAGACAGCCTTCTAAACCCCGAGAGAGGAAGGGAGAGTAAAGAGGAGCTCCTCGCTGCTTTTGAATCACCCCTTACTCTCTCAGACGATGGGAAATAGCAGCTGTGAGGGGAAGAGAGGAGAAAGCAGAATTTGGCTGGAGGGAAAACGCAACATGAAATTCAGCTCTTTGAATATTAAGAAAATGGGGAATCCACAGCAAAGGAAGCATGCGTTGTTACTCTTTCCCCAAAATCTTCAGGAAGGAGAAAAGGCAGGGAGGGGGGCAAGAATGCCCTATAAAAACGGGGATTTTTCTTTCAGTGCAATTATAATAAAAATAATTTCCTGAATCAAAAAGCTCCAAGGATTTTTCACGGTCCTTTCTCCACTGTGTCTCCCCACTCCCCTCGCCTCCCCGCCCCAACCCGAGATGTCACCGTTCATAACTGGGTGACTCTGGTCAAATGTCCTATTTGTCTAAGGTCCAGCTTCCTTGTCTGTTAAATATAGATAACTTATTCCTGCAGGTCAGGCAGGACTGTTAGTATAGCTACAGTGACAGGGGGCTACACAGAAGGGTGTCAGTCCTTTCTGACAATGTGTGCAGAGCATCAGTGCTGTGTCTGAGACAGTCAACAAGCCAAAGTTCTGTGGGCCAAAGCGCCCCCCCCCCCCCCAGTTCACACAAACACCTTTCTTGCCCAGAGGGAAGGATTCTCCTTTTCATCTTTCACTCCTACTCTCTCAGCCCCAGGACTCGCCTTCATTCTGTATTTCTTTTCAGCATGAAACCAGAGACCCTCCCAGACTGTACAGCCATGGATTGTTTGGTTGGCTCCTCCCATGGCTTTGTGCTTGGGCCATAGAGTCGGTTTCAATTCCTAGTGACCCCATGTAACAGAACAGAACTGTCCCGTAGGCTAATAAGGCTGTAATCTTTACAGAAGCAGATGACAAGATGTTTCACCATTGGAGCTGCTAGGTGGGTTCAGTTGGATGTGCGCTTAACCCTAGTGCCACCTGGGATGCTAATGGCCTATGAGACTGGAGTTATCCAGCTCTGGCCTCACTCTGACTTCACCTCCAATTACCTCCCCGCCATTTGCTCTCTGTGGTTTAGCCACACTGACTGTTTTCTGTTTCTTGAACATGCCCTTCTATCCCCTGACACTCCATTCTTTTTTCTGCTCAGAACGCTCCTGCCTGGATATTCAAATGGACTTCCTTCTTATCCTTCACACTCCACCTGGGAGACTCCTTCCTTGAACATCCTACAATGAGTTGTTAATCTCCATTCTGCACCTCCACCGCCTCCACTTGACTCTATCACATCAGGAAGGGAGGATGAGAGGAAGGAGATCAGAGGAGGGAAGGAAGGAGTTGATGTTTTATGAGAGGGAAGGGTGGAGGAAGAAGGATGGGAAAAAAAGGTGGGAGGAAGGGTTGTTGAGAAGATTAAATGGCTTAACATACAATAAGCGTAAAACCAAAAAAACCATTGCCATGGAGTCGATTCCAACTCAGTGACCCTATAGGACAGAGTAGAACTGCCCCACGCAGGTTTCAAGGAGTGCCTGGTGGATTCGAACTGTCGGCCTTTTGGTTAGCAGTGGTAGCTCTTAACCGCTACTCCACCAGTGTTTCCAATAAGCACAAAGGAACCACTACAACGTTAGCAGTTACTATTATCCTGCTACAAATATACCTCAGGTGATGTTATCTGTGCTTAAGGACTCAAAACCATGTACATGCCCTCATACACTGGGAGTGTCCTCACACTAGTCTGTCAAAAGTCTGCTGCCAGGGGCAGATACCACCTCTTCCATTAAATCCCCATTTATTATTGTGTTCAACTACTAATCTAGAGTTTGGAAGTTTGAACACATCCAGTGGCACCACGGAAGACAGGCCTGGTGATTTGCTTCGGTGACGATTACAGACAAGAAAACCCTGTGCGCAGCTCTACTCTGAAACACCTGCGGTTATCACCGTGAGTCAGAGTCAACTCGATGGCAACTCTTTATTTTCCACCTAGAAAATCCTCTTCCTTCAGACTCCCAGAGAACTCTACTTGTGGTTTTTCTGCAATGTGCATGGCATTCACTTACTTTTTATTTCTTCTCTCTTATTCTTGGTTCTAGTATTCAAGGGTCAGGAACTCTCACCTGAATGGTGCCCAGAGGGATGTTTGTTGAGATGGCTGAAGGGACCTCTAGCTCTGCCCAGGGCCCTTCTTCCCATGGAAACTCCTGGAGAAAGCAGCCTTTCTCCAGGATGTTTCCACCCATCCTTCCCCTCACCCTGTCCCCAGGCTTCTTTGGTTTTACAGTGATAAGCTGATGGTCATCAATGGTTAGCGCCTTTTAAAGTATGAAGGCTCCTTGCCAAAAATGCTCACCAAGCAAGAAATCTCTGTTGCAATAGATACAGGGTTAAGACTTTACTCCTTGGATCTCCTGAGATGAAAGTTAAATAAATATGCAGTTTGGCCAAGGACCTGCTGAGTAATTCCTCCCCTCCAGACACATTAAAGGGTTATCAATAAGTTATAAGTTCTCTCTTTTTTTAAGTGACCAAAAAAAAAAAAAAAATTGTTTCAGGAGAAAAATTCTTCAGAAAGGGTCATGTTTATTGGTTTTTTTGGTGCGAGTCTTTGTCTATGCATATAATAGTTTTGCAGATTGGGGTAATTACTTCCAGCAGTGAGAGGTAAAAGAAAGAACCCTTCTCTCCAGGAAAAGGGGTATGGAGGATCATGGCTCCTTCAGTCTGTGACATGCCCCCGCCCTCCACCTAATACTTCCTTCCTGTTCCCCTTACTGACCCAGTTGAAAATCACAGCACTGAGGACCCAAGCTTACTGTTTGGAGCCACCATATGCCCTTGGAGCATTAAAGTAGGAAAAGGCTGAGAACCAATGATTAAATAATTTAATTCCCCAATGAGATCCTACTGCCAGAAGTGTTTAGATATTGAAGCAAATTTAGCTCTTTGAATTGAACTGAGTGTTTGCCAAGTAAATGCACACAAAAATAACCCATAAGGAGTTGTGTGTATGTCTACACATAATCCCCAAACTGGAAAGAATAAATGTAGGATTGATATTTCAGTGCTACATTTACATTTCAGCCCTGGCCAAACTCATGATTCACTCATTTTCCTACCCATAAAATATATTAGTTTAGCAATATTATGATGGGATTCTCTACAGAGAGATGAGTAAGGCTTTTAATTAGCTGAACAGTAATAATTCTCATGAAACCAATCATTTTTACCCCATGAGGGGCAAAACTACTTACAAAATCTTTCACTGACCTCTCAAAACAAATTTATTTTTAATTACTGAGAGCTAGTAAGGTTCTCCTGACCCAAGCCATGGTATTTCCAATTGCCTAATATGCATGCAAAAGCTGAATGATAAATAGGGAAGTCCAAAGAAGAATTGATGCCTTTAAATTATGGTGTTGGCAAAGAATACTGAATATATCATGGACTACCAGAAGAACAAACAAATCTGTCTTGGAAGAAATACGTCAGAATGCTCCTTAGAAAGGATGGCAAGACTCTGTCTGACGTACTTTGGACATGTCATCAGGTGGGACCAATCCCTGGAGAAGGACATTGTGCTTGGTAAAGGAGAAGGTCAGTGAAAGAGAGGAAGACACTCAATGAGTGTCTGCAATCATGGGCTCAAGCAAAGTAAAGATTGTGAGGATGGTGCAGGACTGGGCAGTGTTTCCTTCTGTTGTACATGGTGTTGCTATGAGTCAGAACTGACTGGATGGCACCTAACAACAATGATAACAATGGACATTGGTACCCTTCACCCTTGTCTTAGTTACCTAGTGCTGCCATAATAAAAATAGCACAAGCGGGTGGCTTTAAAGAACAGGAATGTATTGTCTCACAGTTTTAGAGGCTGGGAGTCCAAATTCAGGTCATTGGCAGGACTAGGCTTTCTGACTCTGTTAGCACTAGGGTAAACTCCTTGTCTTTTTCAGCTTCTGTAGCCCCAGGCGTTTCTTGGTATTTCTTTGCTTGTAAATGTGTCTTCATATAATGTTTACCTTCCCTGAGTTCTTAGTGTCCATTCTCCCTTTTTATAAAACACTACTCAGAAGGGATTAGATTTAGGACCCACTCAACTCAGGTATGACCTCATTAACAAAAGAAAACCCCTTATTCCCAAACAGAGTAGTCATGCTCACAGGTATAGGCGTTAGGACTTCCATATGCATTTTGGGAGGATACAATTCAGTCCATACCAAAAAACCCAAATTCGTTGCCATTGAGTCAATTCTGACTCATACTGACCCTATAGAACAGAGCAGAACTGCCCCATAGCATTTCCAAGATCGTAACCTTTACAGAACAGACTGCCACATCTTTCTCCCACGGAGCAGCTGGTGGGTTTGAACTGCTGCACTTTGGGTTAGCAACCAAGAGCTTTAACCACTGAGATACTAGGGCTTGACTCAATCCATAACTACTTCAAATCGCTTTCCAACAGAATAATGTTCGTTCCATCTCTGTTGACAACGCGAAGCCAGTGTAGTGAAAACCATGAGACAGTGTCACTTTCTCTTCTCAGTGATTTAATTCTAAGAAACTTACCAATGATTTGGATTTCAAGTCAGCAAAAGTTATTGACTGTCTACTATTATTAGACATGGAGTCAGTAGGAGGTCTGCATAAACATATGGCCGAGACACTGCCCCTTTGAGTACAAGAAGCTCACAGGAGAGTAAGTTCATAATGAGCTTCCTTTCATAATGAGAAGGATAGTGTACTGTATTTTTATGCAAGTAATGCATGCCTTCTGTGTTTGTTTGCTGGCTGCACCCTCCCCTGAGAGGCACCCTCACAAAGTGCTGCCATGCCAATCCTTTTCCATATGATGCTGTAAAAATAAGTTAGCATTGCATAATTATGAAAATACCTCGTGGGAGGAGGGCACAACCAGCAAAACAAACACAGAAGACATACATTATTTGTGTAAAAATACAGTAATTCTCACACTGGGCATTCAGTGCTCTAGAGATCTGTATAAGGAAGGGAATAATAATTTTGCCTGAAGAGGAGATTAGAGAAAGTGTCACAGAGGAGCCATGTATAGAATTGAGGCAGTGGGTAACAAGAAAATCAGCTAAGTTATCCTTGTGAAAAAAAATTAAAAAATAACACATTCTTTGTGACTAATTGTCTCCATGA
Organism: Loxodonta africana; assembly: GCF_030014295.1. Taxonomy (NCBI): domain Eukaryota; kingdom Metazoa; phylum Chordata; class Mammalia; order Proboscidea; family Elephantidae; genus Loxodonta; species Loxodonta africana. The sequence continues at coordinate 3,143,808 of NC_087350.1, forward strand.
ACAACTGGCTCCTTTGACATAAGACCAGAAGAACTGGATGGTACCCAGCTACCATTACTAAACATTTTGATCAAAGATTCCATGGAAGAATCCTAGACAAAAGGGGGAAAATGAAGAATGGAATTTCAAATTCTCATAGACTCTGGGCTTTCTGGAGCTATGGAGAGTGGATGAACCCCTGAAACTATTGCCCTGAGATAACCTTTAAAATTAAATCAAAAATATCCCCTGAAGTCTTCTTAAAACCAAACAATAATTTAGCTTAAGTAGTAAAAAATGCCTTGAGCATTATACTCTTTTAAGAATTATCTATATGGAATTAAAAAAAAAAAAACATTCTACTTACACGATAGAAAGAACTAAGAGCATAATTATTAAAATATTTTTATTTTTAATGTTTAAACATCTAATATTTAAATCTGTTTTAGTTTCCACACAGGTTCTACCTACTTTTATGGGCTGTGGTTTCACTGGCAATTTAAATTTCAGAGACTTTTTGGTTCTATTTTGGCCTGGTAGTTTGTCTCATGCCGCTGGGACTCCCACTGGTCCCTGTTAGTGCTACTTGACTAGGCAGATGGAGTTTCCTGGGCTGGGCCATGAGTCATTTCTACATGGAAGAAGGGAAACTCCAGCCTGTGGGGAAGATGAAGCTTCCAATCCAGATCTTATTGTGGTGGGATTCATCTTGCCTGTAGGGGATGGGGAGTGCTTCCTGAGCTTGGTACTTACCATACTAGGAGCCCCACTGCCAGTGACACCCAGCTGAGATGACAAAAAGTGGTCTCAGGCCCTTGAGAACAAAGAGGCTTCCTTGACTAGGTCTGCTCATTGGGGTTGACTCTCGCTTGCTGGTGCCCCCAGCTGAGTGGCATCTCTGAGTGATGAATTAAGTCTCAGGCCTGATGTCAAAGGAGAGCACATCTATGGGCTGTCTATGTCGTTCCTTGATCATCCTGGGCTCACCTGATATTATTGCAGGACTCCTGCTTGATATGGTCTACCTAGCTTGCCTTCTGTAGCTAGGCTGGGAATTGGGAAATGCTAGGTCCGAATCTCCTTCTTCTGTTGAGTGAGGAGTCATAAATTGACCTGTTGCTGTGTTGTTCCTAAGTCCAGGTATCATCAACCAGTGTGCCTTCCTCTTTCCATCCTTCAGAGCTCACCTTTGGTTGTCTAGTATGTTGTTTCCATGGTTTAAGTGATGCTTAATGGGAAAGACAGACAAGACTGTACCACCCTGTCTAGACTGAAGTTTGGTGATTTTATTTTAAATAGTGATTCTGTAATAATTTTATTTATCATGGAATTATTCAAATATATCCCCTTATAATTGTTTGTAATAATTGCACTTGTTGCTGCAGTACTTTGTGCTGCAAATCAAGGTTTTTCATTTGTCACTTTTATAAAGTCTCTTTTCAAGCATTTTACAGTTGGATAGATTTAAGAATATTCCACCAGCCATGTTTAAATTTTTGACTTTCAATGTATTCACAGCAAATAAGGTTTTCACTTGAAAATTTCTATACGTATTTTTCAGTGACATTTGTCGTGGATTGAATTGTGTCCCCCGCCAAAATGTGTGTATCAACTTCGTTAGGCCATGATTCCTGGTATTCCGTGGTTGTCCTCCATTTTGTGATTGTAATTTTATGTTAAAGAGGATTAGGGTGGGATTGTAACACCCTTACGAGGTCACATCTCTGATCCAATATAAAGGGAGTTTCTCTGGGGTATGGCCTGTACCACCTTTTGTCTCTCAAGAGAGAAAAGGAAAGGGAAGCTAGCCGAGAGGGGGGACCTCATACCACCAAGAATGCGGTGCCAGGAGTAGAGCGTGTCCTTTGGACCCAGGGTCCCTGTGCAGAGAAGCTTCTAGTCTGGGGGAAGATGAATGAGAAGGCCGACAGAGAAGGAAAGCTTTTCCCTGGAGTTGACACCCTGAATTTGGGGTTTTAGCCTACTTTACTTTGAGGAAATAAAATTCTCTTTGTTAAAGCCGTCCACTTGTGGTATTTGTATTATAGCAGCACTAGATGACTAATACAACTTTGGTTACGTTTTTCACAATGTGTCAACATTCTCATTATTTCCATTCTGGTTGTTCTGTTTCCTTTAATCTAGCTTTTCTTCTCCCTCCCCCCTACACCCCTTACTTTCTCATCTTTGCTTTAGGGTAAATAATGACTTTGGTTTCATATAAAAGATAATTTAAAGGAGCACAGTACTCACGGGTGGTACCGTTTATTTTGTGAGCCAAACTATTATTCAGCTGAAAGGTGACCTCCTCCAGGAGTGGCTTCAGTTCCAAGTTTAAAGGATATCTCATGCGATAGCCTTGGGGGATCTTCTAGTCTCTACTGGCCCCCACAAGAGCTGATTCACATCAGATATGCCTTGAGTAAAATTACCCTTCACTGATGTGAAGCTACTGAGATTTTGGGTTATTACAGTATTACCAACATAATAAGCAAAGAATATGGACACATATAATAAAGAGGACAAAACCCAAATGGCCTAGAAAAATAAAAATATGCTCAGCATCATGCAAATTAAAACAGCACTTAAATACCATTTTCCCACTTATCAGATTGGCAAAAATCAGTCCAATAATATCAAGGAAAATGGATACTCTTCTACATTGCTGATGGGAGTGTGCAAGGGTCAGATTTTAGGGTAGGAAACAGAAGTCAATCTAAGTATTTTAAGCAGAAAGAGATTTCCTGTAGATTGTGTTGTGCTGGCAAAATCATGGGGAATGAGCTCCAGGCTGTGTCTCTGGGAACGGCTCCCAGAACCCACAGAACTGGGAAGGGGCCAGCCACAATTGGGACAGACATTCAGTTCCAGAGCAAAACCCTTTACTGTGTGTAAGGGACCTGAGTTGTCACGGTTGCCACTGCACAGAAACCCCACATTGCCAGCACGAGGCAACCAAAAGCAGCAGGAAGATGGCCTTCCTCTAATTCCGCAACCACTTTGTAGAGCACGTTACCAATACTGGTTACATATGAAGAAATATGTAATCTAGGGCCAAGAAATCCTGTTTCCAGGAGTTCACAGGGAGACATGTGTAAGTGAATTTTTCAGCTTTATTTGTAGCCATGAAAATTTTGGAAAAAACTGTCTCTCAATAGGAATGGATAAATGTTTTATTCATACAACTGAATATTATATAGCAGTTAAAATAAATGAACTCGACCTACATATATCATTAAATAGCAAAAACATAATATTCAATAAAAGGGCACATGACAAAAGATAAATGGAGTGTAAGATCAATGATGCATATTTTTAAAAGAACACAAAACCATAGCTTATCTTTTTTTTTAGGTACACACATCCCTCGTGACTGTTCACAACACTCATGGTGATGATACAGCCCAAGTTCAACCTAGGGGGTACTCAGCAGCAAGAGAAAGGATGAGAAAATGAAAAAGGGGTTTTAACTTTATCTTTAATATTTTATTTCTTTCTGTTTTTTCCTCCAGGACCTGAAGCAATGTTGAGAAAATGTTTACATGTTGAATCTTGGTGGTAGGTGTGTCTGGAATATCATTACCCAACTTGGCCAGGTTTGAAATGTTCTTTAATTAAAAAGAAAACTAAAAAGTGTATTTATTAGGATCATATAAACATAAAGAAAACTGAAAGTAATCACGATTGTTTGTCCCTGGGAAAAAAGATGAAATATTATAACTTTATTTTCATATAATTTTGTATTTTCCATATTAATACAAAATTATGTAGATTTTATAATCTATGTCAGTATCTATCAGCTAAAGACCAACAGGACACACCTGTAGTTGACAAAGTTAGATTTCTTATTTGCTACAGCAAGGAGAACCCACACCATGGGGAACTGTGGTCCACAGGGAGGGGGCTGGGGGCTGCTTTTCGGTGAGTGTGGAGACTGAAGTTGGTCATAGGATGGTTTCCGTAGGAATTGATCAGATTTTGTAAAAGCGGGAGTTGCTGGAAGAGTCGGTGATCTTATTCTAGAACATTTGTTTCCATATGAAGTTATATTAGGTACGCTTGTCTGCTATCTTATCTTGGAATATAGAGTTAAAGGACACTTAAAGGAGAATCACTGATGGCTGGACAGTTGATTATAATGAACTCAGCTCCTGTTCTGCAAGTAAGAGCTATGAGAATGTGAACATGTAATTGTGTCTGCTTTCTTCAGTGTACACAAGGAGTTGTACTAGATGGTCTCCAAGAAAGAAATCATGTTTAATTTTTCTCCTTTCCTTGATGACTCTTATTTACAACTTGCCACTTGAGTATTTTAAAAATAGGATTAGATGTACTGGCTTTTGCTTAGAATTCTATTTCTGATTTTTTTTTGAAGAAAAGAATGTCATTTTTAGGTGCTGTCAGGTAGATTCTGACTCATACCAGCCCTGTGTACAACAGAAGGAAATGGTGCCTGGTCCTGTGCTATCCTATTAATCATTGCTATTCTTGAGTCCATCGTTGCAGCCACTGTGTCAATCCATCACGTTGAGGGTCTTCCTCTTTTTTGCTGACCCTGTTTTTTACCAGCATGATGTCCCTCTCCAGGGACTGGTTGGTCCCTCCTTATAACATGTCCAAAGTATGTGGGATGAAGCCTCACCATCCTTCCTTCTAAGAATTCTGGTTGTACTTCTTCCAAGACAGATTTGTTCATTCTTCTGTCGGTCCATGGTATATTCAATATCCTTCATCAATACCATAATTCAAATACATCAATTCTTCTTCTGTCTTCATTATTCATTGTTCAGCTTTCACATGCGTATAAGGTGATTGAAAATACTTGGGTCAGGAGCACTTCATCCTCAAAGTGATATCTTTGCTTTTTAATACTTTAAAGAGATCTTTTGCAGCAGATTTGCCCAATGCAATGCATTGTTTTATTTCTGACTGCTGTTTCCACGGGCATTGATTGTGGATCCAAGTACAATGAAATTCTTGACAACTTCAATCTTTTCTCTTTATATCATGATGTTGCTTATTGGTCCATTTGTGAGGATTTTTTTCTTTATGTTGAGGTATAATCCATACTAAAGGCTGTAGCCTTTGATCTTCATCAGTAAGTGCTTCAAGTCCTCCTAACTTTCAGCAAGTGTGTCATCTGTGTATCAAAGGTTGTTAATGAGTTTTCTTCCAATCTTGATACCCCATTCTTCTTCATATAGTCCAGCTTCTTGGATTATTTGCTCAGCATGCAAATTGAATAAGTATGGTGAAAGGATTCTGGCTGAAAGCAGAGAACACCAGAAAGATGTTTACCTGTGTTTTATTGACCATGCAAAAGCATTTGACTCTGTGGATACGAACAAATTATGGATAACATTGAGAAGAATGGGAATTCCAGAACACTTTATCTGAAAGAATACAACCTCGATGAACATATTTCCTGACTTTAAACCATGCGGTATCCCCTTGTTATGTTCGAATGACTGCCTCTTGGTCTGTGCACAGGTTTCTCATGAGCATAAGAATGGAATTCCCATTCTTCACAATGTTATCCATAATTTGTTATGATCCATACAGTTGAATTCCTTTGTGAAGGAGGGTACATAACTTTCTGGTGTTATCTGCTTTCGGCCAAGATCCATCTGACATCAGCGATGATATCCCTCATTCCATGCCCTCTTCAGAATCCAGCTTGAATTTCTGGCAGTTCCCTGCCACTGTACTGCCGCAACAGCTTTTGAATGATCTTCAGCAAAATTTTACTTGTGTGTTATATTAATGATATTGTTTGCTAATTTCTGCATTGCGTTGGATCTTTTCTTTGGAATGGGTATAAATATGGATCTCTGCCAGTCAGTTGGCTAGGTAGCTGTCTTCCCAATTTCTTGACATAGGTGAATGAGCACTTTCAGCGCTGCATCTGTTTGTTGAAACATCTCAATTGGTATTCCATCAATTCCTGCAGCCTTGTTTTTCTCCAGTGTCTTCAGTGCAGCTTGGGCTTTCTCAGTGAGTACCACTGGTTCCTGATCATATGTTACCTCCTCAAATGGCTGAACATTGACCAATTCTTTTTGGTACAGTGACTCTGTGTATTCCTTCCATATTCTTTTGATATTTCCTGTGTTGTTCAAAATTTTGCCCATAGAATCCTTCAGTATTGCAACTTGAGGCTTGAATATTTTCTTCACTTTTTTCAGCTTGAGAAATGCCAAGTGTGTTCTTCCCTTTTTGTTTTCTAACTCCAGGTCTTTCCACATGTCATTATAATACTCTACTTTGTCTTCTTTAGCTGGTCATTGAAATCTCTGTTCAGCTCTTTTACCAACATTTCTTCTGTTCACTTTAGCTACTTGATGTTCCAGAGAAAGTTTCAGAGTCTCTTCTGACATCCGTTTTGGTCTTTTGTTTCTTTCCTATCTTTTTAATGATCTCTTGCTTTCTTCATGTTTAATGTCCTTCATGTCATTCCACAACTCATCTGGTCTTCAGTCATTAGTATTCAGTGGGTCAAATCTATCCCTGAGATGGTCTCTAAATTCAGGTGGGATATACTAAAGGTCATACTTTGGCTCTTATGGACTTGTTCTAATTTTCTTCAGCTTAAACTTGAGTTTGCCTATGAGCAATTGATGGTCTATTCTGCAGTTGGCCTCTAGCCTTGTTCTGACTGGTGATGTTTTGAGCTTTTCTATAGTCTTTTTCTACAGATGTAGTTGTTTTGATTCCTATATATTCCACCTGGTGAGGTCCACGTGTATAGTTGCTGTTAATGTTTGTTGAAAAAAGGTGTTTGCAATGAAGATGTGTTTGGTCCTCCAAAATTCTATCATGGATCTCCTGTATGGTATTTGTCACCAAGGCCATATTTTCCAAATATTGACACTTCTTCATTTCCAGCTTTCACATTTCGATCACCAGTAGTTATCAATGCATCTTGATTGTATATTTGATCAATTTCAGACTGTAGAAGTTGGTAAAAATCTTCAATTTCCTTATCTTTGGCCTTAGTGGTTGGTGTATTAATTTCAATAATAAAATACCTGAGTAGAAAAGAATGCTAGATTTCTTCTCACTTTCTCTTGCTTATGGAAAAGCACAGTGGACCATGTAGAGGTCACACGTCTTCATGATAGACACTGTCTTTAGTGCACAATAAATAGCTCTATCATATCTGCCTGCAAACACAAACCTGTAAAGTGAAAGCAGCATAAGATAACCAAAGAGCCTCATGTGGTACAAAAACTGGATTTCTGGAGCCAACCCCATGACCTAAAAAATGTGTAGTTATGGCCCTTTCTTTTTTCCATTTTTAGCTGTGTCACTTTCAAAGATTTTCCACTGGGTTTATTTTATTTTATGGCAAGAAAATATGGCTTTGAAAAGATTGTCTCTCATTCAATCATCTTAAAGGCCTTTTCTAGAAAGTTTGACATTTTTCCTTGTCATTCCGGTTTTGGAGGTTGGGGTGAGAGGTCGGGCTTATCCCTATTGCACAGCATGCTCAGGAAAGAGGAGGGCCCCAGCACACCACAAGAATGTTTTCCGTAAGCATTATAGCCATCAGTAAAGGACAAGGGAGAATTCCATCTTACATTTAAAGGGAACATGGAGTGACTTGAAGAGGAGCTGTGTGGTGACCAGAGAAAGCAGGAGCACACACATTTTGTGCTCTGGGTCTCAGAGTCATTGCACGCATTTGCTCAGCCTCTGTCCAGAGGACCTTTATGATATCCCTTAATTCTCTTGGATAAATTCCTTCAGCATCACAGATCTCTTGAGATTGAACATCAAGAGTTGAGGAATATTTCCTGACCCAGTAAGTAGTAAGGCTGGTTAGAGTATCCCAAGTTCAAGAGTAGGAGTACTGCAGTGGGTTTCTCCTCCTTCCTCCTTCTCATAGCACCTCCTTTTTCCTGTGCATGCCCTGTGGGAGTGATGGACTACACCACCCAGCCCACACCAAGAGTGGGCCATGATTGACTGAAGCCAACTGAGATATGAAAACACCATGATTGGTTCGGGGCTAATCATATGGCTCAAGCCACTCTATCCAGGCTCAACATCACTCAAATGTAAGAAATTTGGTTATCAGGGAAGCAGAGTTCTTTTCCTGGATTGGAATTTGGAAGCATGGTGGGAGCTGCTGACAGCTGTTTTCAAATAATGAAGGGAAAACCAATACTGAAGAAGTAGATTTGAGAAATGGAAGGAGGAAGTCAAGTCCTAGTCATAATATTTGAGCTTCTGAATCAGTTATTAATTGAAGCTAGCCCTGCCTTTGAGACATATAATCCAGTTCATTCCCTTTATTTTTTAATGCCACCTTGAGTTTTGTGTTTTCTGGTACTTAGGATATGAGTGTGGACATACTGGGTTCTGCATCTTGGATATACCACCTTAGATCAGAGCCAATGTGCCCTTACAACTATGGCAGATCCACCACCATTACAGACTACACGAAGAAGAGCTCTTTACTTGGTATCAGAAAATCTGAGTTCTAATATTATTTAGACTAAAGTCATTGTCTTTCTTCGAGGCTCCATTTCTTCACGTGTAATGGAGATGATCATTCCTGGTCTGTCTAACACACAGAATTGCTGTGAAGTCAAGTGAGATAGCTAAGGAGAAAGCATGTTAAGAGCCACAAACATGTAAGATATCATCAATCACCCTGTAGAGCTCCCCTCCTGAGACTGGAGTGGGTATTCCCCAGGGCCATGATCTCAAGGCCAGTATCCTGGGAATCATGCAGGCATAAATCCCCAAGGGCACCGTGCTTATGAAGGGAGGAAGGCAGGCTGGAAAGAAGAAACACACAATGGAAGTGCCCAGCCTTGTGAACACTTGTGGGCAGGAGAAATCCTGGTCCCATCACCTGACCACCCCCGCCCCCAACTTCTGTATTTCTACTTAATGTGACAAAGGAGACTGGAGAGTTTGGGGGCAAAGGCTTATTTGACCTTGCCCCTCGGAGTCCATGGAGAGGGCAGGTGGACGTGACAGCCATAAGCGAGGATTGAAAGATGTGATTCTGTAGGAAAGCTATGAATGCTCAGGATGCTACTTCTTCCACATGGAGAATCTCTCAAAAGTTTGCTCTTTAATTCGTAGTATTCCCAGGAAACAAGTCATTTTCCTTATTCAAAAAGGGGTCAAAAGACCAGAGAAGGTAGGCCACTGATGACAGGCAGACCACCTATCAGGAACACTCGAGAGAGCTTCTCACTGTCCATGCCAGGGTGGGTGCAGCCTGGTGGTAGCCTACTGGTCCTTGCTAGAGGCTCAGTGTGCCTCTGGAGTGCCCACTGGCAAGACAACTTTGCAGAAATCCCCAAAGTCTGTTGCCTCTCAGCATCTAGGGCACAGATGTATTCCTAATAGTTACTTGGGCATTTATCCCTTTGTGAGCCCATTCATCCACCTCTGCTCCAATAAATCCAGCTCCACAAGGGTCTTTCCTGCCTCACCAGCTAAGGCTGGTTGTTGTGACAACAGTTGTCACACAGATTTCAAGCTTCAGCCATACTTACTAGGAGAGGTTCACGGTTAAAAGTCTTGTGTCTCACAAATGTCAGCTCATTATTTTAACCTTCATATGGAGAATTTCTCAATGCAATGGGAAGTCATTGTTCTTTCCATGTCTCTGCAACCCGACAGATAAACATGAGTGGAGAGTTTGGGTAAGGAGTTGTTTATTATTTTTAGAAAAATAAGAAGAGAAAAGGCTAGCCTTGCATTAGTGTCCTTGTCCCTACAGAGTTATTATCATGGCTCTACTCCCCTGAGGCTGCCATCTTGTAAACCATGATATGAACTATGGTGTGGTTGGGCCACTTTGGAAACGGAAGTAGGCAGCTGTGCCGAGACTGGCAGGCTCGTCAGCTTCGATGCTCTTGTCCTTAAGGACACAAACGTCTAGTCTTAAGTATTTCAAAATTAACTTCAACTCAGTCCTTCTGGCACAGAGCTGTTGCTTGACTTACGCAGTTTGAAAAGACAATTAAGATTTAAAAGGAGCAAGTTCAAGGACAAGCCAGGCAAGTCCTACTGTCTTCATCAATGTGCATTATTTATGTCAACAACAACCACGAACTTGGATGAACTGCCAGGGCAATTGCCAAATGCAATTTCTTCTCATCTAGCACATTTATTTTTCTTTGTTAGCCTGGCCACTACATTTTGAATTTTATTATCCAGTTTCCAGATTAAACCAAGATTCAAACACAGCAAGCTTCCACAATAAGTTTGAGAAGCTGTTGATTTGGGAGCAACATCAAAAGACAATGAGCCAAATGGAAATAAACTGGCCCTAATTTGTTGGCCTGCTGCTATGCTATGGTCTGAGGGAGAAAGGGTGAATTTTATGGATCTTAAGAAATAGTTTTGTGTCACTGTAATTAATTTAGATCATGCTGCTGAAAACAGAGGCATGAAATGGGGATTTTTCCACTCCTATATTCCTGGAAACTGTAAGGACAGCCAATAGACAGCTCGAGAGGACAGTGGTCCCCACAACCCCTCTACATAATCCTTCTGTGAAAGGTTCAGAGAACCAGTAAGGATGCTCTAGGAAACTACAATTGAAGGACACAATAACTTACTGTGGCCCATCCTTTTTACAACACAGGAAAAGAAATCTAATCACAAAAGGCATCTGAAGGCAACTTAGCAAACTTTGCAGGTGACATCTCTCTACTGCCACAGGTTATGCACACAATTCCTAGAGTGGGTTTCCCAACAAAAACAAGGACAAGGAAGTTTGCTCTCAAAGCTCTCCTGCACTTCTTTTCTGGAGTAACTCTCCTCAGCTTTATTCACAGGTTTCCCAATTGCCTCCTTTGGAGAAATGGCTTGTTGCCGACACAACATCTATTTCTCCTTTCTTCCTTACCAGGAGGCTGATTTTATTCTCAGTGTTAGCATTCCAAGGTACAGAATGAGGAAAACCTGAGGGTGGAGGCTATATGTTAAGGATGTGGGAACCTTAAGGTAGAGGCCATGTGCTATGGATGGCAGAAGATAATGCTGTAATAGACTGTAACATTGAGATCTCATGCAGGTAATGTCTAGACTTGGCTGCCTTCCTGGAACTCGATATCATGAGGGAGAAAAATAAACCCCCTAATGCCTTAAAACCATTCTGTGATAATAACCCAGTGCCCTCACTAGGAACCCTCACATACATACAGACATACTGGAATACTTGTTCCTGGTTAGAACTCTGTGCTTCCGACTTTAATTCACCCAGCCTTCTCTTCCTTTTGTTATAAAAGTGACCCAGTTCCTTGGGTGGGAGCCTATAAGGCTGGTCTCTATTCTTAAATGAGAAAATGTCGTCAGTAGAGAACTACTTCTTGATGCTTCCTCCACAAGCTCTGCTCTTGCACACATCCGTTGCTTTCCACACCATTCTCTGTCCTTCAGAGATGTCCCTCCTCCCAGTGTCTGACAATGCCATGTACATCTTTTCGAGACTCAATGCAGACAGCCACTTCTGCAAAATTCCCATTGTCTGCCTGGGCAGGATTGCAGGCTCTTTCCCTGCACTTTGCAACTGTCTCCTTGTCTCCAACAAAGAAAGGCACCAGGATAACTGGCTGCTATTGGACTGGGCCCTTCATGGTAGCTTGGAAAGTCAGGGACAGTGTTCCTCCATCCAACCTCTGCCCCATTACTGGTTACCTCACAGATGTTTATTGAGTGAATGCACTTCAAATTTAGCTAGATGGTGAATAATGGAGGCTTCACTGTCATGTTACAGAATATTTGATTAGATACCCTAAGAACATCCACCCTGCCCTAGACCAGTGCCTTCTCCTCTCTGTGAGGGGCCACTGGGCTGGAGCAATAAAGAATGGGAAAGTAGAAAATGGAAACAGCATTTCTTGGCTCCAGATGAACGCATGAGTAACCCCAAGCATCATCAGCAGAAAAACTGCCTGTCAACCCACAGAATTATAGAAATAACTCAGTGCTGTTGTTTAAACCACTACCTTTTGTAGTCGTTTGTTACATGGTAACAGGTGACTAATACAAAATTCTTTCTGCCTTATTCCTTCCTCCCCATGAACTAAGGCAAGCCAAGCACATTCCTTGCACCCTAAAAGAATGCACAAAAGGTGAAAAGACTTGAAGGAGACAGAAGCATTCTCTTAAGAGTTATCTGCAGCAGGGATTCCAGAGCGAAGGTTTGCGCTTCGGACACAGGTACAATAACCAGTGACCAAAGGAAGGTGTGCTGGTACCACCTCCAGCTCAACTGCTCTCTGTCTGCTCTGTCACGTGAGGATCCTGGGTTAGTGCAGTGACATCAGGTGCTTTGAGGGATTGCCACCAAGGTGCCATGGGAGTTTCAAGAGCACTCACATAGCCAGGCTGGGACATCCTCCCCTTCTGTTGGAGACATTGCTCTTGTGTGGGCTTATTATATTGGTCTGTCATGTAAAATTTTATGTGAAGGAAGAATTCAGTGGCTTTTAACTTTTGAAAATCACTGGACTAGATTATTTTTTGGACATTTCTGAGACCTAATGTTGAGTAAACCAGAGTTCATGGCTTCAGTTGGACCCTGCCCTCAGTGGGTGTCATGTTGTTAACATCTGGACGAAGCTTGTGTCCAAAGACCTTGTGGTTTTATGTCTCTCTGGAGTGTGTGATGGACACTTGGCCTGAAGACATAGCAGGCCTGCAAGGCTCTGTGCATTGCCAGTCTTCCTTACAACCTGTTTTTGAGATTGCCACTTAAACCCTCTCGTGGGCAGTACAAGCAGCCTATGGGCACCTCTGCATGCAGTTCAGGGTTCCTCCTCACTGGGGAATGGTCAATGTCTCTGCTCCAGCAGGATAGCATCAATCCTGGTGCTGAAACACTGCCCAGAGTCCTTCTACATGAGAGAACATCATTTGTCCCTCATGCTTCTTGCATAGCTAGCCTCCCACAGACTTTGGCCACATGCCACTCACCAGTTGTGGCATAAAGGTGAAAAATTAAAAAAAAAAAAAAAACTATTGCAAATGGACCGTCTGTTTCTACCATAATGTGGATTTCACCTAGTCCCTCAGGATACAGATGCCCAACAGGTATGGTCTCTCTAAAGGGGACTGAGAAAGCTACAGAAGATCAGCAGATGTACTGAAACAGGTGGGTCCAAGGACAGGGCCCTCCCAGGTTTCCAGCCTGCCCCTACATAGGCTCTCCTGCCTTTGCCCTTGGGACCTTGGGAGGAGGTGGACAGAGGAAGAAGGTTGTCATCACTGCCCAATAGTCTATTTCCCTCCACACCTCCTCTCCTTGACTGAATCAGAACGGGTGTAGGGTAGGACAGCAGAGGTGTGAGAACCCAGCAGCTGGTCTTGGATCAGTGAGCACTCGGTAATTTATATGCAGGTATTTCGTTTAATTCAAACTCCAGTTCTTTGAGATGTAGACTCATTATCTCATGCCACCCAGAGACCCCAATTATCTCCAGGTTACAAATGAGAAAAGTGTACCCCCAAAAAGTTTAAGTGAAGTGACCCCAACCACACAATCACAGTATGACCAGTACAGATCAGTAAGGACAGCCCAGTAAGTGGGTACACCTAGGCCTTTGAGGTGGGTGTTCCTCCACCTCTGAGTTCCCTTAAACATCATATCATTTTACAGCTTTCCTTGAAAATACTAGAAACTTGGCCCCAACGGAATGTTAGAGGTTGTATAAAATGATACTGGCATGATCCACCAACTGCATATTTTACAAAAAAGAAAACTAAATAGTGGAGAAGCAACTATAAGCCTACTTTCTGCATCTCCGGTAAAGAGCTGTCTCTCCTCTGAAGAAAACAGTGAGGGTTTGCACAAGGCTATCAGCAGAGCCAATACTAGGCTGACCCTGGAAAGCCAAAATGGGTCCTGGTGGCCACATTTTCCACTTAATGTCTGGGAACCATAGTCGGGTCTCTGCTGAAACTCTTCCTCTTTCTTCAACACATGGCTTCCATTAGGACACAATGCATTTTGAAAAGCCACCGTGGCAAGTGGCTTTTCAGTGTGACCATGCAAACTGACTCAAACCTAAAGCTGACAAGGGTGTGTATTTACTCTGCTTCAGACAGGCCAGGTGGGTAGAGATGGGGGTAGGCACAAACATCAGTCATCTCTCTGAGCCTAGAAATATCAGTCAGGACCTGGGGGATACTGCTACCCTCTGCATTTCACATTAGTGGAATCTAGTTTTTACCTGAATAAGTTAAAAAAAATTTTTTTTTTTTCCTTTTTGCTTTCAGGTCCATTGCTTTCATCTCTTTATAGTCACCAAGTTGCTGGGTGGAATCAGGCTCTTGAAACTGCTTTGGAGCCATCCTCTGTGGTTGCCTGAAAGAGCCCACGTTAGGCTGACATCTAAAATCTAGATGTCTGTAATTCAGAATATTTCCTGAAACAGACTGTGGCTTGGGTTCAGTATGGAAGAGACATTGCTTGTTCCTAGAAAATTACTCCAACATAATTGTCCCATCCAAATGACACAGACAATATTTCAAATGGGGGAATAAAGAGAGGGGAAAAAAGGAAACAGACAAAACAACAATGAGATGCCAATATGCACCTACTGGAATGGCTAAAATCCAGAACACTGACAGCATCAAATGTTAGTGAGGATGTGGAGCAACAGGAATTCACGGCTGGTGGAAATGAAAATTTTTTCCTATACAATCTTTCTGTAAACCTAAAACTTCTCTAAAAAATAAATGTTATCATACAGAAAAACAAGCAGACAAAGAAAAGCCTACTCTGACTCCCACCCAGGCCCTGTTCCCTGGGCCCCATTCATCTTTAAGATTTTTTAACTAGTGGGTGGCCCACTCCCTTGACTACCACCATATTCTATTGACCATCAAATCTCTTGATTTTATGTTATGAGTCTGTTTTTTTTTTTTTCCCCCTGATTTCAATTGTTGGATTTTTTAAACTTGCATTGTTCATAGAAGCATTTCTGTGCTTTCTCTCACTCTTTGGCCTAATGCCAGACTGTTGCTAATAAGAAATAAAATCTATGTAAGTGTCCATTATATAAGCAGGACTCACACAACACAATTGAAAATATTATTCTCTCTATCTCTTTAGAAAGTATTCAATGAAGAAATTTCTCCCCCTGCTTCTAGATGAAAAGTCCAGAAGATGGTTTCCTTCTTTTGCTATCTTTAAAAATTCTTGATGAAAGTACTCTGGTTATTCTTAAGTTATCAATAGTTCTAAGGTCACCTTAAGTCTCAAAACATAGTCTCAATTCAGAAAATCCAGTGTCCTCATCCAGGCTAGAGTCACAACTTTCAAGACTTCATCCCTTTTCCCTGAGAAAGGGCCCATCATAAGTGGGCTGCCCAGTCTGCAGCTGGTTTCTGATGTCTTCTCCCTCTCTCCTTCACCTCTTCTCCTACTCACTGGGTTGGGGGTTTAATGCCCCCACAGGCTTGGAGCTGGGCTCTACAACATGGCTAAGCAGGAGAGATAATGGGAGTAGAAAAGTTGCCCAAGACGCAGCTTCAGTTTTAACTGCTTGTTACACTCATTTCCCTCTCTCTTTCCATCTATGGAAATGAATTATTTC
This sequence comes from Loxodonta africana, assembly GCF_030014295.1. Lineage (NCBI taxonomy): Eukaryota > Metazoa > Chordata > Mammalia > Proboscidea > Elephantidae > Loxodonta > Loxodonta africana. Next base: position 3,159,362 of record NC_087350.1, read on the forward strand.
AATGAAAAGTATTAGACATACAAATAAATGGGATTTAGAATTAGCTTTAATAAGCAAAACAACTGGAACATTTAAGCCTCTAGAAACATAATCACATATAGGTTTTTCCCTTATCAAAGCCCAATCAAGCCAAGTACAACCCCCACGTTACAGTAATTGAGGTCAGATCTTCTAGAAGTTTTTGTAAGCGCCTTAGTTGTTCTATTTGACCAAAGAGCCTCTTCTCCAGGGGGCTTTCTGGTGACCTGTTGAAACTTTAAGTTTAAAGGAGGAGTCAGCTTTTTAGATTTGGTCAAAAACTCATAAAACTAAATTATAGAGGAATTTGCACCTATACATCTGTAAAAAATTTGATTTTTGAAAAAGGTGTCAAGTCCATTCAACAGAGAAAGATCATTTTTTCAACACATGGTGCTGGGACAACTGGGTGGGCTCAAACTGCCAACCTTTAGGTTAGTAGTCAAATGCAAGCTGTGAGTCACCCAGGAACTACCATATGGCCCTGTAGTTCCACTCTGTATACCCAAGAGACTTGAAAGCAAGGACTCAAACAGATACATGCATACCCTCAATCGTTGCAGCACTATTCACAATAGCCAAAAGGTGGAAACAACTCAAGTGTCCATCAGTAGATTAATGGATAAATAAAACGTGGTATATACCTACAATGAAATTCAGCCATAAAAATAAATGAAGTTATGACACTTGCTGCAACAGGGATGAACCTTGAAAAAATTGTTAGGTGAAATAAGTCAGACACGAAAAGACAAACGCTGTATGATCTCATTTATTTGAAATCCCTAGAATAAGCAAATGCATGGGGATCAAAGTTTATCAGTGGTTTCCAGGGCTGGGAGGAGGAGGGAGTGGGGAGTTATTGCTTACAGGGTGCTGAGTTTCTGCCTGAAGTGATGTAAAACTTGGAAATGGGTAATGGTGATGATAGCACAACATGGCGAATGTAATTAATGTCACTGAATTGTACACTTAAAAAGGTTACAATGGAAATGTTTTTGTTAGGTATATTTTACCACACACACACACACACACACACACACACACACACACCCCCAAAGGCAGTAAAACCCTCATGCAGTGTTTTGTCCCTCCCACCACAGTCTGCAGGGAGCAGACCATACTGAAGCTGGCCTCTGTGCCACACTGGCAGCTTGGAAGGGCTTGGTAGCAAACATCTACAGAGGGCTTGATGTGCCCAGGGATAGGCACCAATCCATCCCATGGAGGGCAGAACGGGGCAAGTCCCAGAGTCAGTGTGGGAGGCATGGGACTGGGGACAATTCACATCCCAACCATCAAGGGACCCCCCTCCAGGGGAAGTGCCTGAAGGTTCTCACTGCATGAGCTCTGTCTGGGTGATGCTGAGCACTTCACGCGGCAAACTGTTCCCCCAAGTAATTCATCTAGAAGACAATGCTCCAGGAGGCTGAGATTCTTCACAAATCTTCATAAGAACAACACAGGCTACATCCATTACAGAACCATATGGCAAAGTTGTTGCTCTTGGTACGTGCTACGATATGGATGGACTTCGACGACGTCATGATGAGTAAAAGAAATCAAACAGAAAAGGACAAATATTGTATGATCCCAGTTTATACGCGATATCGAGAACAGGCAAGGTTGTAGAGACCAGGAGCCAGGGGATAGAGGAAGGTATTGCTTAAGGTGTCCTGAGTTTCTGTTTGGAGTTATGAAAAAGTTTTGGCAATGGATAGTGGTGGTGGTAACTCAGCATGATGAATGTAATTAACGTGACTGAATTGTACACTTAAAAATTGTTAAAATGGGGGAGGGGAAAGAGAGAGAAAACAGACCCTATTGCCTTCAGGAAGGGAAAGTATTGTCTCTGAATGAAAGCTGATCAATAAAATCATGGAGTGGGAAAGAAAACAGAGAGGAATTTGCAAGTGGGTGGCCCAAATCCCTCTTAAAGTTTGATCCATCTTACAAGCCTGGAGGAAGTCTAAATCTACCTCCTATTACTCATTCCCTACAAATATGGTTTTAATCCAGAGTAATGAATTCTGCAAACTCATGTTTCACGGCCCGCCCTAATAGTAGGCCCTCCGCCTGCCCCTCGCTGGCAACGGAATGTGGTCAACTGGAAGGAACGCTTTCTCGCGCTGCAGTTTGCCTGGCAGGTCGGTCCCAGCCACAGCTGCAGCTGATTAGGGCTTGACTGTGGGCTGGGCTTTATTTATAATCCGCAACCTCCCCCTCAAAATCCATCAGTGCACACTCACGGAAGGAAAATTAGAGGCCCCAGCGAAGCTCGAGCTTGGGAAATGCTCTTTCCCCTCCTTTGCAGACAGTGTTGTCTGGGGAAGCAAACAGAGCAGCAGATATTGGGTAAAAAGCCCTTCGAGGTACCTCCTGAGCATGTCTCCATCTGTAAGTCAATGCTAAGAAAGAATATTCTCCTAGATTTACAGTGTTTTTTTTTTTTTTTTTTTTTCAAGTTTACCTTATCCCTTCCCCTGCTTGCCACTCTGGCCCAACCCCAACTCTCAGTAGAAATTTCAGGTTTAGCACTTAGGGATACTTCTCGTAAAATAACGCCCTACAAGGTCAGAGGCTGTCAATTTGCCTTTAGTTAATGCTTACTTTTTAACTCGCATTGCAGCACTTTCTTCTAGCAGTCAAGCCATCCTCAATCACTCATGCCATCCCCTCAATTATTCTTTTGCTTGTTGTCTCGAGGGTGTCAGAGCCTATCCATAGTGCAGCATTACCTTGACTTTCTCATTATTACATTTCCAGAAGTTATAACTGCAATCTTTTTTAAAATTTCATTCTGTTGTTGTTGTTGAGAACATACAAAGCAAAACATACACCAAATCAACAGTTTCTACATGTACCGTTTAGTGATATTGATTACATTCTTTGAGTTTTGCAACCATTCTTACCTTCTTTTTCTGAGTAGCTCCTCCCTCATTAACATAAATTCACTGCCCCCTAATTTTCCTATCTAGTCTTTCAAGTTGCTGTTGTCAGTTTCATCCCATATAGATAGGTCTTGAAAGAGCACAATGCTTATGGCAGGCCTTCTTTAACTAGTAAGCTAAGACTATTGTTCAGTTTTAAGAAGAGTTCAGGGAATATTTTTAATTTAAGATTTAAAGATTATCTCAGGGCAATAGTTTTATGAGTTCATCCAGCCTTCGTGGCTCCAGAAATTAGGGAGTTTAGGATAATTTGAAATTCTGTTCTGCATTTTCCCCCTTTTGATCAGGATTCTTCTGTAGAATCTTTGATAAAACTGTTCAGTAATGGTAACCAGGCACCATTCAGTCCTTCTGGTCTCATGGCAAAGAGGGAGGCAATTAGTCACACATTCCATTTTCTCCTGTACTCCTGATTCTCCTTCTTCTGTTGCTCCAGGTAAGTAGACACCAATTGTGCCTTGAATAACTGCTTGCAAGCTTTTAAGACCTCAGGCACTATGCAATGAACTAGGGGTAGAAAAGAAGCACTAAACACGTTATTGAGCCAATGAACCGAGATGTCCCATGAAACCATGACCTTAAACCTCCAAACGAAGGAACCAGCTCCCGTGAGGTGTTTGGTTGTACATAAGCAGCCTCAACAACTACTTTTTTTTTTGTCCTTGTTGTAAATATATCTATCACACAACTTTTGCCAATTCAATTTTTTACAGGTGTACAACTCATTGTCAGCAATTGCAACAATAGGCTGTGCAACGCTACCCTTAACCAATGCGATTTCTTCCATCGCCGTATAACTGCAATCTTTATTCATCTCTTGAAGTCTATATTCATTTTCAAGAGCTTCTGGCTCCCAGTTAAAACATAGAGTCATTTCATCTAGGGGTTTATGGAAACGGCTCCCAATCGGAGTGCTCTTCTTTTCCCTGTGATGGCTGAGAGATCACGTCCCAGTTAAGGCTCTCGTCTCAAACATTTGTGGCTCTCATTCAGATTCAAGAGGCATGTACAGGGGGCTTAGATCAGGCTAGAAGGACAGCCAGGCAGATCAGTAATAAATTAGAGAGAGATGGCTGGGAGGAAAATGGAGAAGAAATAAGATCATCCAGATGCCAATAGACAAAAATGGAACAATCATGCAGTGACGCTCTTCAACTCCTTGAGCCGAGTTTCTGCTCCAAAGAATGAACTCATGCAAAAGACCATGCCCCAAAGCAGGAGGGACTATGTTAGCTCGAATGCACACTTAAGTGGATGAGTATAATATCGCTCTCACAAGCATTTCCTGATAATACGCTGCATGTCACTCAAGGGGGAGAGAACTCTTCAGAACTTGTGCTCATCCTCTTGCTGGGCGATCTGAGGGAGGAGACGTTTCTTATCTGCCTGTCTTAGTCTGGGAGGATCACAGGCCCATGTCATGCTGAGGTGTAGAGAAAGTGAGTTAGAAGTCAAAGCCAAGTTCTTCCAGAATCTAGCTTTGGAGTGTATTGGGGCTTCCCCAGCTGGTCACAAAGTGTTTTATGGACCTCTGTTCTGCTCTTGTTTTCCTGCGTACATCTCCTTGGCTGAGCTCTGTGTGAACAGGAAAGATGAACAACCTCCCTAGCAGAGACCTTGGGTCCAGTCTCTGAGCTGGGAGGAGCAGAGATGAAAGTCCTTGTCCTCATGGAGCTCACAGTCTAGCTGTGGAGTTTCCCTCTGTGTATCAGGAGTGATGGTCATTGGTCTGAAACAGTGCGGACACGGCCGAATCTGAAAAGAGAAGAATGGACCAGATCCAGAACCAGGGACTTTCAAATAGGTCCTCTGTGCAGCCCCTACTCTGACAAAAGAGATTGGCCATGATATGTGAAACTAAGCTCTTACAAATAAATAAAGTATAAGCAATGAATTGTATAACTTTTCAGGGTTTTGGTCCTGCCCTGTGAGTCCATGGTGAAATATGGTTCCAGGGTATCTACCTTCCCCTATGACTCGCCTCTAACTCCCTTTCTTCAGGTGAACCATGGGTAGTTAGATTATGCAGTGTTCCCTTTGTTTTCTTACCTTTGAGATACTAATTTTATTGTTCTTCCTCCTCACGCTCCAAAAATTATTTTCACAGTAAACACAAATAACAAAAAGAAAAAATTGAAACTACCCATAACCTCCCATTTAGCAATAACCACTTTAAATACTTCATAGCGTAAGTTATTCAATATTTTTGGTTTTATGTATCAATTTGTAAATTGTATATATATATATATATAAAATCTTCTTAAAAACTGGCATTTCAAAGCCTGATAATTCAAATAAACTGATATCTTTAATGTCTTTTTGTATCACTAAATGCTCTTCTATGACATCTTTCTTAATGACCTTTGAGGACTCTGTTGCTATAAAATGTATCAAATTTTTTTCAATCAATCTCTTGTTTTTGGAGTTTTAAATTATTCCTCCCTTATTTAGCTATTCTACTATTTATTTAGCTATTCTACTATTGATAGTGCTACTACTAAATTATCTTCACCAGGTTGGAAAGTGGAAAGTAATAGCTCATTGTTGTAATTTGCATTTTCATTTGTGAATGGTCTTTTCATATTCGTTGTCCAATTCCTTTAGTGTCTTGATGTCTTGCTTTCTGATTTATATATGTTTAGGGTACTAATCCTTTGTCATGCATAGGGAAACATATCCTTCTTTTTTGTCATTTGCCTTTCCAGTTTGGTATGGACGTTTAAACTACACTTTGTCTTTGCTCGTTTGTTTTGCTTTGGCTAGGTGGAGAGAGGTCGCATCCATAATTCTGCCTTTAAGGTCCTGTTATAAAGGCCTGTTTTACCCTGAGATGTGTTTATCTATAAAAAAAACTTATTTTTTTTCCATTACTTTTGTGGCTTAAAAAAATCTTTAAGTCTTTATCCACCTACAAGTTATTTACCTGTATGGCAGATATTTAACATTTTTTGCAAAATACTTAGAAAATTTTCCCAGTTACCCTTTCTTAACTGAAAATTATTTTTTCTCTTACACTCTTTCTCTTATATTAAATTCTTATATTTAAATTAAATTTATATTAAATTCTTATCTATACTTGGTGTGTTTCTGGAATTTCTATTTTGTTTTTTTCACCTGTCTATTCATTCTTGAACCATTACAACACTTAAAAATTACTGTAGATTCCAAATATGATTCCATTTATAGTACAACAAGTGGTCCCTTCTTTCATTGCTTTAATAAAGTTTATTAGCTACCCTCAAGCATTTTTTCTCCCAGGTAAAAATATGGTAAGATTAAAAACACTGTGAACACTGTTTTCCAGACAACTCCTATTGAGTTCCAGCTGCCTGCTGGCACGATGCTCACCCCTAGGGAAAGAGCTACAGGGGAACATCTCATTTGCCGCCATCTGGCAAAATTGTCCCTATGCCAATCACAAGGCCAAATGGCATGGCCTGCCTTCTCTTCTGGTTATGTGCTACCTTTCCTTCATCTTGCAGAATAGAAAGAACACCAGTAAAGGAAAAAGGATTGTCCCTAAAATGACCTAGATAAACAGAGGCCTGCGAGCCTGCTCTCTTAGTTTCCTCATGTTGACAAAATGAGAAATGCCACAAGTGAGTGGTTTAAAGAAGAGAAATTTGTTTTCTCAGAGTTCTGGAAGTTAAAAGCACAAATCAGAGGCTCAGCTGTGTCAATGTTTTCTGTGGGCCTCTCTTCTAGTTTTTGGGGTCTGCTGGCAATCTTTGGCTTTCCTTTGCTTGTACACAGATCCTCACATGCCATCTGTCTTCTCCTGTGTGTTTTCCATTGTGTCTATTCTACTTTTTTTATAAGACAGCATTCAGGAGTGATTAGGTTTAAGACTCACTCTACTCTGGTACCACCTTCTTAACAAAAGAAAACTATTTCCAACAGAGTCATATTTACAGGGACAGGGGTTATGACATCCACATTTCTTACAATACACAACACAATCCAAGGGGAGTTTCTGCATGGAGAGTGCTATGAATGTCCAGGTGATGGCCATTTCCCCAGAACGTCTTCCCCAGAGAGAGATTGCTAAAGGGTCGGCAGGAAGAGACCCTCTCCGGGGACTTGTCAGGGTTCTCTCCAGTTCTGAAATACAAGAAACTGAGCTCTTTGGAACAAGAGCCAGGTTAAACAACAAACTTAAGGTGCTTTGAAAGACAAATGCAGACAGCTAGAAACCAGGAGGTGGTAGGTAGGAGGCATCCTTCCAACCCTCACACAGGCTAAATGAATGTTAAAGGGTTGGACCCAACCTAAGGTGATGTGAGGTCTTGTGAGATTTGTTTTTAATGAAAATTTTTATTTTGTGATGACTGTAGACTCACAGGTAGTTGTAAGAAATAATTCAGAAAGATGCTTTGTACCCTTTATCCAGTTTTCCCCAGTAGTAATATCAGTAAGGTTTTCACTGGCTAAATCTTTTCAGAAGTAGACTGCCAGGTCCTTCTCCCTAGTCTGTCTTAGTCTGGAAGCTCAGCTGAAACATGCCCACCAGGGGGAACCCTGCTGGTATTTGAATACCAGTGACATAGCTTCCAGCATCACAGCAACACACAAGCCCCCACAGTATGACAAACTGACAGACTAAGGCATGCTAGGAAGACCTGGCAGTCTACCTCTGAAAAAATTAGTGAGTGAAAACGTTACGAATGGCAGTGGAACATTGTCTGATATTAGTGTCAGAAAATGAGCTCCTCAAATTAGAGTCGACCTTAATGACCTGGATGGAGTCAAGCCTTTAGGACCTTCATTTGCTGATGTGGCACAACTCAAAATGAGAAGAAACAGCTACAAACATCCATCAATAATCAGGACCTGGAATGTATGAGGTATGAATCTAGGAAAATTGGAAATTATAAAAAATGAAATGGAACACATAAAGATCAATATCCTAGGCATTAGTAAGCTGATATGAACTGGTATTGGTTCATTTAAAATCTGTCAACCATACTGTCTACTATGCCGGAAATGACAACTTGAAGAGGAGTGGTGTTGCATTTATCATCAAAAAGAACATTTCAAGATCTATCCTGAAGTACAACACTATCAGTGATAGGATAATGTCCATACGCCTACAGGGAAGTTCAGTTAATATGACTATTATTCAAACTTATGCACCAGCCACTAAGGCCAAAGATGAAGAAATTGAAGATTTTTGCCAATTTCTACAGTCTGAAATTGATCAAATATGCAATCGAGATGCATTGATAATTACTGGTGATTGAAATGTGAAAGTTGGAAATGAAGGAGGATCAGTATTTGGAAAATATGGCCTTGCTGATTGAAACCATGTTGGAGATCTCATGACTGAATTTTGCAAGACCAACAACGTCTTCATTGCAAATACCTTTTTTCACCAACATAAACAGTGACTATACACATTAGACCTTGCCAGATGGAGTGCACAGGAATCATATTGACTACATCTGTAGAAGGAGACAATGGAAAACTCAATATCATCAGTCAGAACAAGGCCAGGAGCCGACTGTGGATCAGACCATCAATTGCTCATATGCAATTTCAAGTTGAAGCTGAAGTAAATTCGAACAAGTCTACAAGAGCCACAGTATGACTTTGAGTATATCCCACCTGAATTTAGAGACTATCTCAAGAATAGATTTGACACGTTGAACACTAATGACAGAAGACCAGACAAGTTGTGGAATGACATCAAGGACATCATACATGAAGAACACAAAAGGTCACTGAAAAGACAGGAAGGAAAGAAAAGACCAAGATGGATGTCAGAAGACACTCTGAAACTTGCTCTTGTACGTTGAGTAGCTAAAGCAAAAGGAAAAAATGATGAAATAAAAGAACGGAACAGAAGATTTCAAAGGGCAATTCAAGAAGACAAAGTAAAGTATTATGATGACATGTGCAAAGACCTGGAGATAGAAAACCAAAAGGGAAGAACCTGCTCAGCATTTCTCAAGATGAAGGAACTGAAGAAAAAATTCAAGCCTAGAGTTGTAATACTGAAGGATTCTACGGGAAAAATATTAAGTGACCCAGGAAGCATCAAAAGAAGATGGAAGGAATACACAGACTGACTACACCAAAAAGAATTGGTTGATGTTCAACCACTTCAGGAGGTAACATATGATCAGGAACTGATGGTACTGAAGGAAGAAGTCCAGCCACACTGAAGGCACTGGTGAAAAACAAGGCTCCGGGAATTGACGAAATACCAATTGAGAGGTTTCAACAAATGGATGCAGCACTGGAAGTGCTCACTCGTCTATGCCAAGAAATTTGGAAGACAGCTACCTGGCCAACCAACTGGAAGAGATCCATATTTATGCCCATTCCCAAGAAAGGTGGTCCAACTGAATGTGGAAATTATAAAACAAAGTCATTAATATCACATGCAAGCAAAATTTTGCTGAAGATCATTCAAAAGCCACTGTAGCAGTATATCCACAGGGAACTGCCAGAAATTTAAGCCAGATTTAGCAGAGGACGTGGAACAAGAGATATCATTGCTGACATCAGACGGATCCTGGCTGAAAGCAGAGAATACCAGAAAGATGTTTACCTGTGTTTTACTGACTATGCTAAGACATTCGACTGTGTGAATCATAACAAATTATAGATAACATTGCGGAGAATGGGAATTCCAGAACACTTACTTGTGCTCATGAAGAATCTGTACTTGGATCAAGAGGAAGTCGTCCGAATAGAACAAGGGAATACTGCAAGTTTTAAAGTCAGGAAAGGTGAGCGTCAGAGTTGTGTCCTTTCACCATACCAATGCAATCTGTACACTGAGAAAATAATCCAAGAAGCTGGACTATATGAAGAAGAATAGGTCATCAGGATTGGAGGAAGACTCATTTACAACCTGCATTATACAGGTGACACACCTTGCTTGCTGCAAGTGAACAGGACTTGAAGCACTTACTGATGAAGATCAAAGACTATAGCCTTCATTATGGATTACAACTCAATGTAAAGAAAACAGAAATCCTCATAACTGGACCAATAAGCAACATCACAATAAATGAAGAGGAGATTGAGGTTGTCAAGGATTTCATTTTACTTGGATCCACAATCAACACCCATGGAAGCAGCAGTCAAGAAATCAAAAGATGCATTGCATTGGGCAAATCAGCTGCAAGAGATCTCTTTAACGTATTAAAAAAAAAAAAAAAGCAAAGATGTCACCTTGAGGACTAAGATGGGCTTGATCCAAGCCATGGTGTTTTCAATCACCTCATATGCATGTGAAAGCTGGACAATGAATAAGAAAGAATAAGGACAATGAATATTGGTGAAGAATATTGAATATACTATGGACTGCCAAAAGAACAAAAAAATCTGTCTTGGAAGAAGTTCAGCTAGAATGCTTCTTGGAAGCAAGGATGGTGAGACTACATCTCACATACTTTGGACATGTTATCCAAAGGGATCAGTCCCTGGAGAAGGACATCATGCTTGGAAAAGTAGAGGGTCAGCAAAAAAGAGAAAGACCCTTGTCTTAGTCACCTGGTGCTGCTATAAAAGAAATACCACAAGTGGATGGCTTTAACAAAGAAAAGTTTATTCTCTCACAGTCCAGTAGGCTAGAAGTCTGAATTCAGGGTGCTGGCTCCAGGGGAAGGCTTTCTGTCTCTGTGGGCTCTGGAGGACGGTCCTTGTCATCAGTCTTCGCTTGGTCTGGGGGAATCTCAGCACAGAAACTTCGGGTCCAAAGGACGCAGTCTGCTTCTAAGGCTGATTTCACAGTGGTATGAGGCATCCCTGTCTTCTCTGCTGGCTTCTCTCTTTTATATCTCAAAAGAGTTTGGCTTAAGACACTACCTAATCTTGTAGACCTCATCAATATAAAAAAAAAAAAACTGCCGCTAATCCATCTTATTACATCTTAGTGATAGGATTTACAACACATAGGGAAATCACATAAAATGGTGGACAATCACTCAATACTGGGACTCATGGCCCACCTAACTTGACAGTTATTTTGGCGTACACAATTCAATCTATGACAACCCTCAACAAAATGGATTGACACAGTGGCTGCAACAATGAGTTCAAGCATAGGAACAATTGGGAGGATGGTGCAGGACCGGGCAGTGTGTCATTCTGTTGTGCATAGGGTCGCTATGAGATGGAATTGACTCAACAGCACCTAACGACAACAGCAGCAATATTGGCAACATCTTGTAAAACTATAGTTAAACCATTAGAACAGGAAACTAACACTCATTCAGATTTCCTCAGTATCACAGGTATTCATTTGTTTGTGTGTGTGTATCTAGGGCTATTCCATTTTATTATGAGTTGTTGTTAGGTGCCATCCAGTCAGTTCTGACTTATAGCCACCCTGTGTACAACAGAATGAAACACTGCCTGGTCCTGTGCCATCCTCACAATCTTTGTTATGCTTGAGCCCATTGTTGCAGCCACTGTGTCAATCCATCTCTGTGAGGGTCTGCCTCTTTTTCGATGATCTTCTACTTTACCAAGCAGGAAGTCTTTCTCCAGGGACTAATTCCGCCTAATACCATGTCCATAGTATATGAGACAAAGTCTCACCATCCTTGCTTCTAAGAAGCACTCTGGCTGTACTTCTTCCAAGACAGATTTGGTTGCTCTTTTGGCAGTATATTCAATATTCATGACCAATACTCTAATTCAAAGGTGTCAACTCTCCTTTGACCCTGTCTTCCTTATTCGTTGCCCAGCTTTCCCAAGCATATGATGCAATTGAAAGCCCCATGGCTTGGGTCAGGCACACCTTAGTCTTCAAGGTGATATCTTTGTTAACATTTCAAAGATGCCTTTTGCAACAGATTTGCCCCACACAATGCATCATTTGATTTCTTGACTACTGCTTTCATGGGCATTGATCGTGGATTCAAATAAAATGAAATCCCTGACAACTTCGGTCTTCTCTCCATTTATCATAATGTTTCTTATTGGTTCAGTTGTGAGGATTTTTGTTTTCTTTGTGTTGAGATGTAATACATGCTAAAGGCTGTAGTCTTTGACCTTTATCAGTAAGAGCTTCAAATCCTCTTCACTTTCAGCCAGCAAGCTGTATCATCTATGTATCAAAGGTGGTTAATGACCCTTCCTTCAATCTTGATGTTGAGTTCTTCTTCATATAGTCCAGCTTTTCAGATTATTTGCTCAGGAGGCGGGGCCAAGATGGTAGAATGGGCAGACGCTTCTGGCGAGCCCTCTTACAACAAAGACCTGAAAAAACAAGTGAAACAAGTATATTTATGACAAGCTAGGACCCCTGAACATCAAAGTCAAAGTTAGAAAACAAACTGAGCAAGAGGGGAGAAAGAACGGTTCAGAAGAGGAGAGGAGTTACTGAACCTGAATCGCTGGGAGCCCTCAGGCACCAATCCCAGGACTGGCTGTTGCGGGCTGGTACTAGCATTCAGCCGCAGTTTCCTCAGGGAGAAGCAGCCACCCACACAGCCTACTCACACCTCCAGAACCAGTGAAAAATGGCGCCCTTGGCAAAAGCTAAGTACTTGAGTGTATTTTACTGTGCCCCCTGCCCCAAGCTGGCTTCAGTGGCTTTTGATTTCCCTGGGCCTGAGATAGGCCCTGCTGAGCGCCTAGAGCCATCCTCCAGGCCCTGGAGAAGGAATAAACTTGCAGTTTGGGGGAAAAGATAATTTGCCAGCTCCACTAACCAGGGAGCTCAGGACAGAAGTGGCTACTGTCCAAGCATAAATGGTCCATGGATATTGAGTACCTTTCCCCTCTGCATTGACCTGTGTGGGCCTATTTCAGGAGAATAGGCCCTTGTTGGCAAACTACAACTGTTTTAGTTCTGTGGTGGAGTGGTGAGTGTTTGATGTTTTATACCACTTTGCCTATTAAACAAGGTCCTCACCTACCCACATCAGGGACCTAAGGACTGGTGGCTCCACTCAGGTCACTGAGCCACCCACCAAAGGGGTCCAAGGATAACTGGTACCTCCCAGTCCTAACAGCCAAAAATATTGGGTGCCCATGCATGGTCCGTCTGCAGAACTCACCCACCAGTATGCTCCTAGGGAACAAGGACATGCTTTCCTCAGAAACAGCTGGGGATGATTCTCAGCCCATGCCTTGTTCAGAGCATGACCCCCTGCTGCACCCAGATACCAGTACCTACAACAATCACCCCTGCCCCTCTAAGACTGTAAGACAGAGCCTGTACCACACACTTGATGGTCAGCTACCTAGACACCTGAGCTGAATTCATACAAGAAAAGTGAATGGACACCTAGGCTGATATACCTGATAATAACTCTACCCATCAGAGCTCCAAAGGTGAAAATAATCAGGGTAGCTCATTCAAGCAACCCATATGGATATATCAAAACAAAACAAAGCAAGAAGCTATGACACAGTAAGCAAACAAAATAAATTAAAACAGTAACATAGATGGCTCAGAGACAACAATCAGTATTGAATCACATAAAGAAACAGACCAGGATCACCTCAACAAGCTCTCAGAACAAAGAATCAAGGGATCTTCTAGATGAAAGTGTCTTCCTGGAATTACCTGAGGCAAAATACAAAAGATTAATATACAGAAACCTTTAAGGCATCAGGAAGGAAATCAGACAATATGCTGAACAAGCCAAGGAACACACAGATAAAACAGTTGAAAAGATTGAAAAGGTTATTCAGGAACATAATGAAAAATTTAATGAGCTGGAAAAATCCATAGTCAGACAGTAATCAGAAATTCAGAAGATTTACAACAAAATTACAGAGTTAGACAACTCAATAGAAAGTCAGAGGAGCAGAATTGAGCAAGTGGAAGGCAGAATTTGTGAACTTGAAGATAAAGCACTTGGCACCAATATATTTGAAGAAAAATCAGATACAAGAATTTTTTTAAAAAATGAAGAAACCTTAAGAATCATGTGGAACTCTATCAAGAGAAATAACCAACTAGTGATTGGAATGCCAGGACAGGGAGGGATAACAGAAAATACAGAGAGAATTGTTGAAGATTTGTTGTTAGAAAACTTCCCTGATATCGTGAAAAATGGGAAGATATCTATCCAAGATGCTCATTGAACTCCACATAAGGTAGATTTTAAAAGACATATTATAATCAAACTTCCAAAACCAAAGATAAAGACAGAATTTTAAGAGCAGCTAGGGATAAACGAAAAGTCACCTACAAAGGAGAGTCAATAAGAATAAGCTTGGACTACTCGGCAGAAACCATGCAGGCAAGAAGACAATGGGATGAAGTATATAGAAAATTGAAGGAAAAAAAATGCCAGCCAAGAGTCATATATCCAGCAAAACTGTCTCTCAAATATAAAGGTGAAATGAGGACATTTACAGATAAACAGAATTTTAGGGAATTGTAAAAACCAAACCAAAACCACAAGAAATACTAAAGGGAGTCTTTGGTTAGAAATCAATAATATCAGGTATCAACCCAAGACTAGAACACTGGGCAGAGCAATCAGATGTCAACCCAGGCAGGGAAATCACAAAAATAAATCAAGATAAAAAATGCTCAAAACAGGGAAACAGCAATGTTATTATGTAAAAAAACACAACATTAAAACAATAAAGAAGGACTTAGAAATGTAGTTATATATCTTTCATATGGAGAGGAAGACAAGGTGATACAAAGAAATAACAAGTTTAAATGTAGAAAAATAGGGGTAAATAATAAGGTAACCACAAAGGAGACAAACTATCCTACACATCAAAATAAAATACAAGAAAAACATAGAGACTCAGCAGAAGCAAAATCAACAATGAACATGAGGAAAAGACAATATATAAAGATAAGCTACTCAGCACAAAAAATTAAGTGGGAAAAAGAAACTGTCAACAACACACAAAAAAAGACATCAAAATGATAGCACTAAATTCATACTTATCCATAATTATGCTGAATGTAAATGGACTAAATGCACCAATAAAGAGACAGAGTGGCAGAATGGATTAGAAAACACGATCCCTCTATATGCTGCCTACAAGAGACACACCTTAGACTTAGAGACACAAACGAAAACTCAAAGGATGGAAAAAAATATATCAAGTAAACAACAATAAAAAAAAAACAGGAGTGGCAATATTAATTTCTGACAAAATAGAGTTTAAAGTTAAATCCATCTTAAAGGATAAGGAAAGACACTACATAATGATTAAAGGGACAATATACCAGGAGGTATATCAATTAATTATCGATAATTACTGGTGATTGAAATGTGAAAATTAGAAACAAAGAAGGATCCGTAGTTGGAAAATATGGCCTTGGTGATAGATACAATGTCAGAGATCAAATGATAGAATTTTGCAAGACCAACGACTTCTTCATTGCAAAAACCTTCTTTCACCAGCATAAACGGTGACTATACACATGGACCTCGCCAGATGGAACACACAGAAATCAAATGAACTACATCCATGGAAAGAGGCAATGGAAAAGCTCTACATCATTAGTCAGAACAAGGCCAGGGACTGACTTTGTAAGTTCAAGCTGAAACTGAAGAAAATCAGCACAAGTCCACGAGAGCCAAAATATGACCTTGAGTATATCCCACCTGAATTTAGAGACCATCTGAAGAATAGAATTGATGCATTGAACACTAGTAACCGAAGACCAGACGAGTTGTGGAATGACATCATGGACATCATACATGAAGAAGCAAGAGGCCATTGAAAAGACAGGAAAGGAAGAAAAGACCAAGATGGATGTCAGAGGAGACTCTGAAACTGGCTCTCAAATATCGAACAGCTAAAGCAAAAGGAAGAAATGATGAAGTAAAAGAACTAAACACAAGATTTCAAAGGGCGGCTTGAGACAACACAGTAAAGTATTATCATGACATGTGCAAAGAGGTGGAAATGGAAAACTGAAAGGGAAGAACACCCTCGGCGTTTCTCAAGCTGAAAGAACTGAAAAAAAAATTCAAGCCTTGAGTTGTAGTAGTGAAGGATTCTATGGGGAAAATATTAAATAATGCAAGAAGCATCAAAAGAAGATGGAAGGGATACACAGAGCCATCATACCAAAAAGAATTAGTCGATGTTCAACCATTTCAAGAGGTGGCATATGATCAGGAACTGATGGTACTGAAGGAAGAAGTCCAAGCTGCTCTGAAGGCATTGGCAAAAAACAAGGCTCCAGGAATTGATGCAGTAACAATTGAGATGTTTCAACAAACAGATGCAGCGCTGGAGGTGCTCACTCATCTATGCCAAGAAATACGGAAGACAGCTTCCTGGCCAACTGACTGGAAGAGATCCATATTTATGCCTATTCCCAAGAAAGATGATCCAACCAAATGCAGAAATTATAGAACAATATCATTAATATCAAACACAAGCAAAATTTTGCTGAAGATCATTCAAAAATGACTGCAGCAATATATTGACAGGGAACTGCCAGAAATTCTGGCCAGTTTCAGAAGAGGACATGGAACCACGGATATCATTGCTGATGTTAGATGGATCCTGGCTGAAAGCAGAGAATACCAGAAGGATGTTTACCTGTGTGTTATTGACTATGCAAAGGCATTTGACTGCGTTGATCATAACAAATTATGGATAACACTGCAAAGAATGGGAATTCCAGAACACTTAATTGTGCTCATGAGGAACCTTTACATAGATCAAGAGGCTGTTGTTTAGACAGAACAAGGAGATACTGACTGGTTTAAAGTCAGGAAAGGTGTGTGTCAGAGTTGTATTCTTACACCTTACCTATTCGATCTGTACGCTGATCAAATAATATGAGAAGCTGGACTATTTGAAGAAGAATGGGGCATCAGGATTGGAGGAAGACTCATTAACAACTTGTGTTATGCAGATGACATAACCTTGTTTGCTGAAAGTGAAAAGGACTTGAAGTACTTACTAATGAAGACCAAAGACCACAGCCTTCAGTATGGATTGCACCTCAACATAAAGAAAACAAAAATCCTCACAACTGGACCAATGAGCAATGTCATGATAAAAGGAGAAAAGTTTGAAGTTGTCAAGGATTTCATTTTACTTGGATCCACAATCAACAGCCATGGAAGCAGCAGCCAAGAAATCAAAAGACACATTGCATGGGGTAAATCTGCTGCAAAAGACCTCTTTAAAGTGTTGAAGAGCAAAGATGTCACCTTGAAGACTAAGGTGTGCCTTACCCAAGCCATGGTGTTTTCAATTGCATCACATGTATGTGAAAGTTGGACAATGAATAAGGAAGATCGAAGAAGAATTGATGCCTTTGAATTGTGGTGCTGGCGAAGAATATTGAATATGCAATGGACTGCCAGAAGAATGAACACATCTGTCTTAGAAGTACAACCAGAATGCTCCTTAGAAGCAAGGATGGCAAGACTGCATCTTACATACTTTGGACATGTTGTCAGGAGGGATGAGTCACTGGAGAAGGACATCATGGTTGGCAGAGTACAGGGTCAGCGGAAAAGAGGAAGATCCTCGACGAGGTGGATTGACACAGTGGCTGCAACAATGAGCTCAAGCATAACAACAGTTGTAAGGATGGCGCAGGACTGGGCAGGCAGTGCTTCATTCTGTTGTGCATAGGATTTCTATGGTCAGAACCAATTCTATGGCACCTGACAACAACACCAATGGCTACTGATCACAAACATTTCTTTATGTGTTGTTAGCTGCTTGAATATCTCCTTTGAAGAATTGCCTGTTGATGTCCTTTGCCCATGTTTCAATTGAATTGTTCGTCTTTTGTTGTTGAGGTGTTGAAGACTTCTACATATTTTAGAGATTAACCCCTTGTTGGTCATATCATAGCTGAACATTTTTCCCAGTCTATAGGTCCTCTTTTTACTCTTTTGGAGAAGTCTTTTGATGAGTACAAGTGTTTAATTTTTAGGAGGTCACGTTCATCTAGTTTATATTCTGCTGTGTGTGCATTTTTAGTTATGTTGGGGTATTATTTATTCCATGTATTAGGGCCCCTAGCATTGTCCCTATTTTTCCTCCCATGATCTTTATAGTTGTAGGTTTAATATTTAGGTCTTTGATACATTTTGAGTTAGTTTTTGTGTAGGCATAAGGTATAGGTCCTGTTTCATTTTTCTACAGATTGATATCGAGTTTTCCCAGCACCATTTGTTAACAAGACTGTTTCTTCCCTATTTAATGGACTTTGGTCCTTTGTCAAAGATCAGCCATCCATAGGTGGATATATTTACTTCTGGGTTCTCAATTCTGTTCCTTTGGTCTATGTGTCTGTCACTGTACCAGTATCACATTGTTTTGACTACCATGGCTGTGTAGTAGATTCTGAGCTCAGGAAGGTGGGGCCTCCTACTTTGTTCTTCTTCAATAATGCTTTACTTATCTGTGGTCTCTTTTGTTTCCATATAAAGTTGGTGATTAGTTTTTCTATCTCATTAAAGAATGCTGTTGGAATTTGGCTCAGGAAAGTCTTATATTTGTAGATTATTTTGGATAGTATTGACATTTTCACAATGCTAAGTCTTCCAATCTATGAGCATGGTATTTTTTTTTTCCCGCATTTGTATAGGTCTTTGTGGTTTCTTGCAGTAGTGTTTTGTAGTTTTTCTTTGTATAAGTTTTTTGCCTTCCTGGTTAGATTTATTCCTAAGTATTTTATTTTGGAGGGAGCTTTTATTATAAATGGTATTGTTTTCCTGATTTCTTTTTCGAACTTCTCTTTGTTGGTGTAGAGGAATCTGACTGATTTTCGTATGTTGATCTTGTATCTTGCTAGTTCACTGAATCCTTTTATTAGTTCCAGCTGCTTTCTTGTGGAGTCTTTGGAATTTTCTACGTATAGGATCATATTGTCTGCAAATAGGGGTAGTTTTACTTCTTTCTTGCCAATTTGAATGCTCATTATTTCCTTTTCTTGCCTGATTGGTCCAGCTAGGACTTCAGTACAGTATTGAATAGGAGCAGTGATAAAGTGTATCCTTGTCTAGTTCCCATTTTCAGGGAGAATGTCTTCAGTCTCTCTCCATTGAGAATAATGGTGGCTCTTGGTTTTGTATAAACTCCCTTTATAATACTGAGGATTTTCCCTGGTATTTTTATTTGCTGAGAGTTTTTATTAGCAATGAGTATTGAACTTTATCAAATGCCTTTTCTTTGTCTATTGAGATGATCATGGGATTCTTTTGTTTTATGTGGTAGATTACATTGATTGATTTTCTAATGTTGAAGCATTCTTGCACACCTGGTATAAATCTTACTTGGTCATGACATATTTTATTATTTTTTGATATGTTGTTGAATTCGATTGGCTAGAATTTCATTGAGAAATTCTTCATCATATTCATGAGGGACACTCATGTATAATTTTCTTTTTTTAGTGGTGTCTTTGCGTGGCTTTGGTATCAGGGTTATGCTGGCTTCATACAATGAGTTCGGAAGAATTCCTTCCTTTTTTATGCTCTGAAATAGTTTGAGTAGTAATGGTGTGAGATCTTCTCTAAATGTTTGGTAGAATTCTCCAGTGAAGCTCTCCAGGCCAGAGCTTTTTTTCAGTTGGGAGTTTTTTTTTTTTTTTTAATTACCTCATCAATATCTTCTTTTGTCATGGATCTGTTTAGTGTTTTTACTTCAGTTTTTGTTAGTTGAGTGTGTGGGTATATGTGAGTGTGTGGATGTGTGCATGAGTGTGTCTATGACATGTGTTAGTGTATGTATAGGAGTGTGTATAAATGATTGTATGTGCAAGGGAGACTGTGAGACTGTGGTATGACTGTGAGAATGAGTGTGCATGAGTGTGCATGAATTATAGGTGTGAGACTGTATGCAAGTATATATCTGAGTGAGTGAGTGCTTGTGAATGTGTGTTATTTTGTATTTGAGTATGTATATGAGTGTGTGAAAGTGAGTGTGCATGTAAGTGTTATATGCATGTGTGTGCATGTAAGTGTTATGTGAATGTGTGCATCTAATCTACATGATGAAAACTAGTTAATAAAGTTAACAAACTGGATTAATTTAAAAGACTATACCTAATATAGAAATTAAACTTCACCAGATGGAAAACACAGGAATCAAATAGACTACATCAGTGGAAAGAGATGATGGAAAAGCTCAATGCCATCAGTCAGAACAAGGCCAGGGGCAGATTGCAGGAAAGATTGACACAGTGGCTGCAACGATGGGCTCAAGTATAACAAGGATTGTGGGGATGGTGCAGGACCAGGCAGTGTTTTGTTCTGTAGCACATAGGGTCACTATGAGTTGGAACCAACTCAATGGCACCTAACAACAACAACAGCATCGTTATCACACACAAGTAAAATTTTGCTGAAGATCATTCAGAAGCGGTTGCAGCAGTACATCAACAGGGAACTTCCAGAAACTCAAGATGGATTCTTAAGAGGATGTTGATGATGTCAGATGGATCTCAGCTGGTAGCAGAGAATACCAGAAAGGTGTTTACTTGTATTTTATTGACTACACTAAGGAATTCAACTGCGTGGATCATAACAAAATACGGATAACATTGTGAAGAATGGGAATTTCAGAACACTTAATTGTGCTCATACGGAACCTGTACATAGACCAGGAGGTAGTCATTAGAACAGAACAAGGGGATACTTCGTGGTTTAAAATCAGGAAAAGTGTGTGTCAGGTTATACCGTTTCACCACACTTATTCAGTCTGTATGCTGAGCAAATAATCTGAGAAGCTGGACTATATGAAGAACATGGATCAGGATTGTTGGAAGACTCATTAACAACCTGTGATATGCAGATAACACAACCTTGCTTCTAGTAAGCAAAGAGTACTTAAAGCACTTATTAATGAAGACTAAAGACTGCAGCCTTCAGTATGGATCATGTACATATTATGGATACATAATATGATTTCATATTACAGTATGGATTACACCTCAACAAAATCTTTACAACTGGATCAGTAATTTGGACATGTTATCCTGAGGGACCAGTCCCTGGAGAAGGACATCACGCTTGGTTAAGTAGAGGGTCATCAAAAAAGAGGTGGTCCCTCAACATGATGGATTGGCACAGTGGCTGGAACAATGTGCTCAAATATAGCAATGATTTTGAGGATGGCACAGGACCAGGCAGTGTTTAGTTCTGTTGTACATAGGGTCATTATGAGTTGGAACTGATATCATGATAATATCATGATAAACAGAGAAAACATTGATATTGTCAAAGGTTTCATTTCACTTGGATCCAAAATCAACACCCATGGAAGCAGCAGTCAAGTAATCAAAGGACATATTGCACTGGGCAAAGCTGCTGCAAAAAACCGCCTTTAAGTGTTAAAAAGCATAGATGTCAGTTTGAGGACTAAGGTGGGCCTCACTCAAGCTGTGATATTTTCATTGCCTCATATGCATGTGAAAGCTGGACAATGAATAAGGAAGACCGAGCAGGAATTGATGCCTCTGAATTCTGGTGTTAGTGAAGAATGTTGAATATACCATGGACTGCCAGAAGAATGAACAAATCTGCCTTAGAGGAAGTACAGCCAATGTGCTTCTAGGAACTAAGTATGGTGAGACTTTGCCTTACATACTTTGGACATGTTATCATGAGGGACCAGTCCCTGGAGAAGGACATCACGCTTGGTTAAGTAGAGGGTCATCAAAAAAGAGGTGGATCCTCAACATGATGGATTGGCACAGTGGCTGGAACAATGCGCTCAAATATAGCAATGATTTTGAGGATGGCACGGGACCGGGCAGTGTTTAGTTCTGTTGTACATAGGGTCATTATGAGTTGGAACCGACTGGATGGCACCTAATAACAACAACAATGTGGAAATATTTGGATCCTTTCACTGACTGCCTGAAAATATCATTTTCACTCTTTTTCTGGTTGCCTGTATAGCCCTAACGCAGAAGGTATCACATAACTGAAGCACAAGGCCCATCAACAACAGAGAAGGCCCACTAAGGAATGAAGTCAGTGCTGTTTTCAAGTTTGAACAGGAGCTCATCCAGTCCTATCTCACTTTGCCTCATCTCTAACTTCTTATATTTCCCCTGGGGACTTGAAACCATGAAAGAGGTTTTTAAAAATCCAGCTAGACAACCCGGGGCATATGTATAATCAACTAAGGCTAATATTGGGGTCAGTGGGTATTGGGGATTCCTGAGACTGCTGGTCAGCTGCCCATGTACCAGCTGGGCTGGCCACACACAGTCCACACAGAGCTGTTCCACCTGTCTGAGCAAAGGGGCTCTCAAGGGTCCCTGTGGTGTGGATAGGACTTTGAGAGAGGCAGAGTGGGCTGAGGAGGGGGTCACCATGTGGACAGCACAGTGGCCCTGAGTGGGTGGGGGTCTTTAGGAATGGCTGTCTGAGCTGAGGCCGTCACAAGCCATGGTGCACTACAGGGTCAGTGAAGGCCATGGTGGGGTCAGGTCTCCAGATCCTGGGTAGTGGACAGAGAGGGAGAGATACAGCTGCAGCCTGCAGCCATAAGCCCACCTACTCCTCAGTGGTCTCCTGGGAGCAGAGATCAGAGCAGTGGAGGCCAGTGAGGAGACATAGGCTCATAAAGATGAATGATTCTTTCCTGTGGCATCCTCTTTCCCACGGAGGCCAAGAGAGGAGAAGCGGTGGGAGAGGGGTGAAATCCCGGATGCAGGACATTTGACCTGAGGTGCAAACAGTTAACATGTCTGACTCCAACTGAGAGGTTAGAGATTCAAGTTCACCCAGAGATGCCTTGGAAGGAAGGCCTGACACTCTACTTCTGAAAAATCAGCCACCAAAAACCCTAAGGAGCACAGTCTCTGACATGTGGGGTAAACCATGAGTGAAAGTTGACTCCATGGTAACTGGTTTTGGCTGTCCACATTATACATTGGACTGACTCTAGCAGAGGGTTTCCCATTGGCAATGTGTGAAGAGTCCTGAGGAAGGCCACATTTTCAAAAAATGGCTGGTAGGATGAAAAAGTCCACAATGTGTATAAAACTAAAATAATACGGTAAAAAAGAACACAAGAAGGCTCATGCAGGATACCTTAGTTTCCTAGTGCTGCTGTCACAATATACCAAAAGTGAGTGGCTTTAAAAAAGAGAAATTTATTTTCTCACAGTGTGGGAGCCTAGAAGTCTGAATTTAGGGTGTTGGCAGGGCTGTGCTCACTCTCTGTCAGCTCTAGGGAGAGATCCTCCCTTGACTTTTCCAGCTTCGATGGCCCCGGATGTTTCTTGACTTTCACTGGCTTGTAGACGGATCTTCAGATGCTGCCTTCCCTCTGTGTGTGACTGTTTCCTTGCCTCTTCTCTTTTTATAAGACAATAGTCGCACAGGATTAAGACCGACCGGTATGACATCCTTAATTTAAATAATAACATCTGCAATTTAAAAACAAAAACACAAACCCTATTTCCCCAAACAAGATCACGTTCACAGGTACAGGGACTAGGACTTTAACATAGCTTTTTGAGGGACACAATTCAGTTCATAACACAAGAATGTAATAAGGGTCAGCTGGCTGGAAGCTATGAGTTCTGAGGCCTCGGTGTCCTCAGGTTCAAGCCAGGCCCCAGCTACTGAGAAACAGACAGTGAGGCTTAATCCCAGCAAAGAGTGGTGATCGGTGCCTGATACACCTCAGGTTCTCTTTCTGTATTTCCTGTTAGACAAATAAGAGCAAAAGGACTTGTACAAGTACTGGTTAAATTATATGCTGTGGCTACTTCTGTTTTGTCTTTCTGAAAAATATATGCTGGTAAAGTAAGAATTTGTGAAGCTGCAATCTAAGCAGGAAATAAATGGTGCCACCAATGTTCCCAGTCTTGGGTGGCGAGGGAGGGAGGCTGAGGGCAGGCAGAGGCCTGAGGGGGTCATCTGGTCCCATTTTGCCTTTGAACCATCCAAAGTGCTAAAATGTACTTAAAAGTCCTCATAAACTGGAGGGAAATTTAAAAACTCTCCTTATCTCTTTTCAGCAAGACGCTTCCAGAAGGAATAGGCATACTACTTGAGAAGGGAGTAAAAATCTTTAAGGATGAGAGCTAGAAAGAAAAATACACACATATAACATGTAAATAAAAAATCAAATCCATTGCCGACAAGTCTATTCTGACATATAATGACGCTATAGGACACAGTAGAACTGTCCTGTAGGGTTTTCAAGGAGCAGCTGGTGAATTCGAACTGCCAGCATTTTGGTTAGTAGCCCAGCTCCTAACTGCTACAGCACCAGGGCTCCACATGTGAATAACCAATGAAAAAAACACCCTTCTATCATACATGCACTCATCACATGCTTGTTGAGCCCCGCCTATGCTCCAGGCCCATGCCAAGTGCTGAGTCCACAGAGGACAAGGCCAGCATCGGGCTTCATTCTGAGTTCACTGCCCCTTGGAAGACACAGTGAATTTAGAGATTTCAAAGCAGCCCATTGTGCTATGACCAGGTTGCCATGGTAGCTCAGCCAGGCAGCAGCTCTGGAACCATCCTTAGAGCAAGGGGGAGGGCCAGAGGAAGCCTCCAGGGATTTTCCAGAGTCAGCAAGACCTCCTTCAATGGACCCATGGAAGGGCCCTGGCTGCCACATGTGGACTGCACAGGGGTCCAGGATGGCACAACAGGGTCTATACAGAGTATGATTGTGGGGCGTGTAGGCCCTGAGGTTGAGGGCACAGTGGCCAGAGTAACATGTAGGCTCGTGTGCTGAGCAGTGTAAGCTCCATCCTCAAAACCATGAGGTACCCCTTAGGGACTTTTGGCAGGTGGCTGACATTGGTTCCACTTTGCAAAGGCCCTGCTGGAAGCTGTGTGAAAGTTCTGTCAGGGAGATGTTCTCAGCCAGGCACACCATTGTAGGGCTGAGGACCTTGGTGAGAAATGATGTGGCAACAGACTGGAAAAGGAGGGGGGATCTGAGTCATGCTGACCCAGAGTCCAGGAAACAGTGGGCCTGGGGTGGTGACTGCAGAGGTCGGGCTGGGACCGGTGTTGTGTGAGTCAAGGAGAAGCTGGGCATACAGCTCTACATCTGGCAGAGTGTGGGCCAGGGAGGACACCATCCTGAGTAACCGGTGTGAGTGGCCCTCACCAGGGAGGGTGACAGCAGAGGAACAAGCAGGCAAGGATGGGGCCTGGCAGCAGAGAGAGCTTGGCATGTACAGGAGAGGATCCTCCTGACCCTTGGTGTGAGGTGGTCAGGTGGTTGGTGAGAGGATGGGCAGCACCAGAAAGCTTGCTGTGAAGGGTGGGGCAAAAAGTCCCCATCTCAGCTTCTCTAGTGTTCTTCTGGGCATTCCTTGACACCTAACATTTCCCCCATTTGTCCTTCGTTCCCTGTGCCTAATCTGCTCCTTTTATATCTCATAAGTGATTGGGTTAAGAGACACCCTACCCTGATAATGGCCTTATTAACATAACAAAGGAAACTCTATACCCAAATGGGATTACATCTACAAGAATAGGAGTTAAGATCTGCAATACATATTTTGGGGGGACAGGATTCAACTCATAACAGTAGCCAACAAGAAACCTCAGGCCTTGATCTATGCAGTAAGAAACTTGTTTTTATAAAACCTGACAGGCTAGAGCAACATATTATTCCAAACCAAAAAAACCAAACCCACTGCCTTCGAGTCAATTCCGACTCATAGTAATCCTATAGGACAGAGTAGAACTGCCCCATAGTTTCCAAGGAGTGCCTGGTGGATTCGAACTGCTGACCTCTTGGTTAGCAGCCGTAGCACTTAACCACTACGCCCCCAGGGTTTCCAGCATATTATTATTATTTAATTAGAAAGAAATATTTAATTCTCTGGGGTATTTAAAAATACTTAACAAAACCATTTCCTCTTATATCTCGTGTCGGATTTTTTTTAAACACAAATACAGAGACTTATTTTATCCAATTCTGAGAATGGCTTTCCCGTCAACGTGCAGCTGTTGGAAATGTAGGTCTTGTAAAGCCACTTAACAATCGTGTTTCCCAGAGGGTCTCTGTGCCAGGCATCCCCCTCACAGAACAGCATGGTAAAAACTCCACTCTCTGCTGAAATGGGGGAGTGGCAGCACCCAAAAAGCCACAACCACATTGTGGGCTCTGACGTGCTTCCTTGGATTGAGATCCATTATCCCATAGTATTACTCAGGTGTCAGAGACTTGCATTGCCTTGGTTCAAGTCTTACGAGCTGTGTGACTTTCAGTAACTGAGTTAACTTCTCTGTTTTCAGATCTCTCACATGTAAAAGGAGGGTGATAATACATCGGTCACAGAACTGATGTCTGTTGCAGAGAGCCTCTAAACCTTCTAACACAGCCTGACACACATGTCAATGTCAATAAATATTAGCAATCAAGATGATTTATTCTTCTTTAAAATTTTATGTTATATTAAAAAAAAAAAAAAAAAACTTTGCTAAACTTTAGTATTAGCTGGGGCATGACCCTGGAACATTGGAGTCAGTGACCTGAAATGAAGCCCTACCCAGGGTTCCCAAGGCAGATACTTAAAAAACCTCAGCTTTTTGTACCTATAAGAAGGTTTGTAACACCTGCTCTACATCACTCATGGGGCTGTTAAGAAGATGAAATGTGATAGCAAACAAGAAGCACTTTATAGTCTGTAAAGTCAGGAGCACGTACAGAATAGCCCCACTCACTCTGCCAGTCAGGTCATGAAAATGGTGCCCATGGTTTATTAGACATCATCCTAGTAGTTCCGAGTGAATGCTCCAGGATGCTCGGAGGCAGAGCACTATGAGTACAAGAGTCCTGCAAGGACCAGGCTATCATGGCCAAGATCCCATCCAAACATTGCCCTGTGTGGGCTACTCTGGGATCACCCTGGAGGTCCCACAGGCAGAATTACCAATCCGACAAGAATTTGAGCCCCACATAGGGATGTTTTGATGAACAGGAATTTCATTGTCTCCTGTATCTGACACCAGACCCCATGAGATGCTCCTCTGGTGGACTTACCCTGGGAACCAACTCCTTGGCCCAAGCATTGCTCTTCCTCACCCTCCCCTAATGTAGACGACCCCAGGAGGAGGAACACATGGGTCCTGGGCCACCTCTGTGCCAAGGTGACTTCCTGAGGTAGGAAACATGGCAAAGTCAAACAGTCGTTCTCTATGGAGAGGAAAGACATGATGACAGGCAGTGTAAACCTTGGAAACGCATGTTTGATAGTTCATGATTTTTACTCTACACCAGCTCTGAGAAGGCATCTTGGGAGCATGTCACTGGGCTGGCACTGCTGTTTCTTTGTCTTCTTTCTCATCTTCAGGTCCTAACCAACCTCATCACTTACTTCCCCACCAAAGGGAATTCTACCGTCTCCAACCAGAGCCCGTCCTGGCCTCTTGGACTCATGGGGAGGGGGAGCAAATGCTGCCCCACATGGTGGAAAGCCTCCTGTTTTCTTCCCCCAATGAGATCCAGCTCTCCTCTCAGGGTTGGTAGAGATCTTCCTCTGCCCTGAGTCTTCTCTGCTTGCTGCACTTCTGAACTCTCTCCCTCAAGGCTCTATAGCATTGTTACTGCCATGTGGTGTTGACACCCCTCCTTAGAGGCTGTGGGTTGGGTGGGAGGATTGTGGGATGAGGAGTCTGACCTGGGTTTTCCTTCCCTGCCCTCCACTTGGCTGTATGCAATCTTGATAATGGTCCTCCAAATTGTCATGTGTTCAGAGTTTACTAGAGGTGTTTGATCAAGTGCTTTATCTACATTTCACAGATAACTAGGACTCAGGAAGGCCACACAAATTCCTCAGGGTTGCCAGGCCTGTAAGCAGCAGAGGTGACATTCACACCCAGGTTTGTTGGCCCCAGAGTCTGCCCTTGTCCCCTTTGGACAAGTTGCATGACACTCTTGGCCTTGTCTCTTCTGTACAGCCATCTCTGCTTTTTAGGCCTGTTGTAAGGAGCAAATGAGCATCTACCCCACAACACTGTAGGTTAAGGGAGTATGCCTGTTATGCTCTGTCCACTGCCATCTCCCTAGGACTCAGAACTGGGCCTGCTGCATAGAATAGGTGCTAACTAAATATGTATTTGGATGAATAACAGAAGCAAGCCTCTAACAGTACCAGATGAAAGGTGTGCATTTGGTAAATGAAAGTTGTAGGAGAAGGAATTTGTATATATATGTAAATATGTCAACCAAGTAGTTTACCATCTATTTTCAACTCTTCAGCACCCTTTACAGTGGATTTGGGTTGACCAGGAAGATCTGTTGAAGTCCTAACCCCTGGTATCTGTGAATGTGACCTTGTTTGGAGAGAGAGTTTTTGAAGATGTTATTGGTTAAGTTAACATGAGGTCATAGGGAAGTAGGGTGGCTGCTAATCCCATCTGCGTGGTGTCTTTGTAACAGAAAAGAGAGACAGAGGAAGAGGGCCATATGAAGATGCATCTACAAGCTACAAACCTGTGGCTACCAGAAGCTGGGAGAGACAAGAAAGCATCTTCTCCCAGAGACTTTGACGAGTGCATGACCCTGCTGACACCTCGAATGTGGACTTCTAGTCTCCAGAACTGTGAGATAATAAATTTCTGCCACCCAATTTGTGTTACTTTGTTACAGCAGCCCTGGGACACTAAGGCTGTGGTCAAGACCAATACTGAATATGTTTGGACCTCTAGTGCCTAGTGGAGAGCCTGACGCACAATGGTCATTGAGAATACATGTCTTTATGCTGCTGATGAGGGTGGTGGCCACAGAAGAGACAAAAGAGGCATTCCAGCTCTTCAGTGCTCCTCAGTGCTGAGCAAACATGTGCAAATAGGAAAAGCAAAATGTTTATTTAGTGCTTACTGTACGTTTGACATCGTAAACTTATCTTTCTGTAATTCATTTAATTCTCACAAAGATGAGAGGGCTGGGTACTCTTGCTTTTTCCATTTTACAGATGAGGAAACTGGTGTCTTGGGCAGTGGTAAGTGTGGGGACAGGTTGCTTACCCTGGGTACTCTGCAAAGTCACAGGGAGCACCACCTAATGCCACCCCATGCAAGATAGGAAGGCAGGGTCCTGAGAGCAAACTGGGCCTCTCCAGGAGCCTCCCTCCTCTGCACTAGGAAAATGCCCATGGACAGCCCGAAGGAGGCCACACTTGTTGCACCCAGAAAGAATACAGAGACCATCTGGGGATTTTTCTTCCTTTTCCAAGCACAACACTGTCTCTGATTCTTTTTTCCTTTTTTTTAATTTAATGAGAGAAAAAATATCCCTCCTCAGTTCTTAGGGAAAATCCAAAGGCAGTTTTCCCATCATATTTTTGAGGAAGTCTTGATTCTTCATTAGCTAATACCAGATTCCCAGAAAGCAGCTGAGCTTCTGCAAAAGCCATTACAAAAGCCTCATCTGGGCCGTGGTTTCATGAAAGAAACCCTGCAGCCCCCTGGGCAGAAAAACGAAATCTTTGGGACATTTTGGAGAGGGCCTCGAGGAGCCCATGCAGACAAGAACATGGGCCCAAACCTCTGAAGGAGAGGCTAGGAGTTCTAGAATGCCATGTGTTTCTGCTGCAGGTGTTAAGGCGAAGCTCAGAGGGATGCTTCTCTGCTGGAATGAGCAGTTGCTTCCTAGCAGGAGAGGTGGTCCACTCTGGAATGTATCCCCATGGCTGCTTCTAAGGCTTGTCATTGAAGTGAGGCTTTTCCTTAATAATTGCAGGACAATGGACTAGTCTTGACAGCTTTAGCTCTATTTGCAGTTGTGGGAAATGAGACTTGAAAGACGAAATAACTTGCCCAAGTACACCTGACTGACAGGTGGGGCCAGAGGAGCACTCAAGTCCACCTCAAAACCATAATTAGATACCACCTTATACCCACTGGAAGGCTATTTTCAGAAAAACTGTAACTAACAAGCATTGGCAAGGATGTGAAGAAATTGGAAACTTCATCTATTGCTGGTGGAAATGTAAAATGGTGTAGCCGCTGTAGAAAACAGTTTGGCAATTCCTCAAAAAGTTAATCATAGAATTACTATAAACCCACATATGACCAGCAATTTCACACCTAGGTGTATACCCAAGGAACTTGAAAGCAGGGACTCATACAGATATTTGTATATGCATATTCATAGTAGCATTATTCACAATAGTTCAACAGATAGATGGATAAATAAATTGTGGTATGTCAATAAATAAAAAATGAACCAGTTGCAATTGTGCCAATTCTGACTCATGGTGACCCCAACTGTATAACAAAATATTATTCAATGAAGAAGAGAAATAAAGTTGATGCATGCTACAACATGGAAACATTAAGCTGAGTGAAATAAGTCAGACACAAATGAACAGATGTTGTATGATCCCACTTATATGAAATATCTAGAATAGTCAGATGCATAGAAGCAAAAGTTTATTAGGGGTTACCAGAGGCTCAGGAAAGGGGGAAATGGAGAATTATCGCTTAAGCGATACTGAGTTCTTGTGTGGGATGGTGTAACTTTTGGAAACGGATAGTGGTGATGCTTGTACAACATGGTGAATGTAATTAATGTCATTGAATTGTACTCTTAAAAATGGTTAAGAATCTGTGAGAGGCAGGGCCAAGATGGTGAACTAGCCAGAAGCTTCCACCAATCCCTGTTATAACAAAGATCTGAAAAAACAAGTGAATCGATTATATATATGACAAGCTAGAAACCCTGAGCATCAAATGCAAAATTAAGGAATCAATCTGAGCAACGGGAGAGGGAGAGATGGTGCAGAAGCAGTGATGGGTTGCTGAGACTGTACTACACCTCAGCTCTGATTCCTTGGCACCATTCACTGGCATTATGGCAGCAGGGCTGATGGTCATTCCCTGAGACACAGCAGCTTCAGCAAAAGAAGGCAAGCAGAGTGGCACACCCCTGACCCTGTGGCCTGTCAACAATGGGGCTGGATGTGGCATTTAGGAAGTGGCTGCTTCAGCAAAAGAAGGCAGCCTAAGTGCCAGCACCCCAACCCCCTGGTGAGACAGCTACGGGATTGGCTGTTGAGTTTAGGACACAGCTGCTTCAGCAAAAGAGGGCAAGCGTGGGACACAGCCCCAACCCCTAGGGCAATCTCAGCGGATACCCAGCCAGGGCACAAAGGCTACACACACCTCTGGAATCTGAGATAAAGCAGAGCTCTCAACACAAGATAAGTGATTTTGTCTAATTTACTGCATATGGATCTAATAGCTCCTTCTTTTGAAAGAACTCTCTCCTATGTATCTAATCCCTCCCCCGTCTGCCCCAGCTGACTTCATTAACAGTTGATTTCCCTGGGCCTGTTGTGCTGTCTGAGCCATTGCCCTGGCCTGGGAGAAGGAACGAATTAACAAAAAGGGGGGGGGATACTCTGCATACTCCCCTAATCTGGAACCTCAGAGAAGAAGTGGCTCCAGGTCAGGCATAAGCAATCCACAGACTTTGTCTCTCACCCCTACATGCATCCATGTGGCTATTATATTGCAAAGGCAAGTCTGTTTGAAGTTTGACTGTAACTTTTTCAGCTGTGCAGTGGAGAGGCAGGTTTTGGAGGTCTGATGTCACTCTGCCTATTAAACAGGGCCTTCATCTACCTGCAGCAGGGGCCTGAGGACTGCAGGCTCCATCCATGCCACCTAGCCACCTGCGAAAGGATAGTAATGCCTACCAGTCCTTACAGGTATAAGCAGGGGGTGCCTAAGGTACAGCTGCAGAGCCTATCCACCAGAGCTCTCCAAAGAACAGAGACGCTCCTTCCTTACTGACGTTGGGGGGAAGGCTGTCAGCCCCCTGTCTTCCTCAGAGTGTGACCCCTTGCCGCTACCAGAAACCAGCGCATACACCCATCACCACAGCGCCTCTAAGATAGTAGGTTAGAGCCTACAGCACACACTAGGTGATCTACTATCAGGACACCTGAGCCAAATCTATACAAGAGTAGTAAATGGACTCCTAGGCTCATATACCTGGTAACAGCTCTAGTCATCTGGTAACAGGACATCAGTGCTTCAAAGGCTCCAATAACCAAGTAAGCTCACTATAGTAGCCTATTTGGCTGTATTGAAACAAAACAAAGCAAGAAAATAGGACACAGTGAGCAAACATAAAATAAATGAATACAATAACTTATAGATGGCTCGGAGACAACAGTTGATATCAAATTACATAAAGAAGCAGACCATGATTGCTTCAACAGACTCCCAAAACAGAGAATCAAGGGCTTTCCCAGATGAAGATGTATTCCTGGGACTACCAGATGTAGAATACAAAAGATTAATATACAGAACTCTTCAAGACATTCAGGAAAGACATCAGAAATGAGATCAGTCAACAAACAGAAAAAGCCAAGGAACACACAGAAAAAGCCAAGGAACACACAAAAAAAGCAATTGAAGAAATTAAAAAGATTATTCAAGAACATAATGAAAAATTTAATAAACTGCAAGAATCCATAGAGAGGCGGCATTCAGAAATTCAGAAGATCAACAATAAAATTACAGAATTAGACAACTCAGTAGAAAGTCAGAGGAGCACAATTGAGGAACTGGAATGCAGAATTTGTGAGATTGAAGATAAATCACTTGGCATCAATATATTTGAAGGAAAATCAGATAAAAGAATTTTAAAAAAGTGAAGAAGCCCTAGGGATCATGTGCGATTCTATCGAGAAGAATAACTTGTGAGTGATTGGAATACCAAAACAGGGAGGGATAACAGAGAATACAGAGAGAATTGCTGAATATTTGTTGGCAGAAAAATTCCCTGATATTGTGAAAAATGAAAGGATATCTATCCAAGATGCTCATCGAAGCCCATACAAGGGAGATCCCCAAAAGAAAGTCACCAAGACATATTATCATCAAACTTGCCAAAACCAAAGATAAAGAGATAATTTTAAGAGCAGCAAGGGATAAGCAAAAAGTCACATACAAAAGAGAATCAATAAGAATAAGTTTGGACTACTTGGCAGAAACCATGCAGGCAAGGAGGCAATGGGATGACATATATAAAGCATTGAAGGAGAAAAACTGCCAGCCGAGAATCATATATCCAGCAAAATTGTCTCTCAAATATGAAGGTGAAATTAAGACATTTACAGACAAAAAGAAGCTTAGGGAATTTGCAAAAACCGAACCAAAACTACAAGAAATACTAAAGGGAATTCTCTGGATAGAAAATCAATAATATCAGATATCAGCCCAACACTAGAACACAGAACAGAGCACCCAGATATCAACTCAGATAGGGAAAACATAAAAATAAAACAAGATTTTAAAAAATGCTCAAAACAGGGAATCAGTGATGTCATTATGTAAAAGATGGCAATAATAAAGAGGGACTAAATAAAGTAGGCATAGATCTTCCATATGGAGAGGAAATCAAGGCAATATAGGCAGATACAAGTTAGGTTTAAATTTAGAAAAATAGGAGTAAATATCAATGTAACCACAAAGAAGACTAACAGTCTTACACTTCAAAATAAAAAACAAGATAAACATAAAGACTCAGCAAAAACAAATTCAACCACAAGAAAAAAAGGAACACACAATTTAGAAAGAAAAACTCCTCAGCACAAAAAAGTAAGTAGAAAAGTGAAACTGTCAACAACACACAAAAAAGGCACCAAAACTCATATCTATCTATAATCACATTGACTGTAAACGGACTAAATGCACCAATAAAGAGACAGAGAGTGGTAGAAAGGATAAGAAAACACAATCCAGCTGTATATATGCTGCCTACAAGAGCCACACCTTAGACTTAAAGGCAAAAACAAACTAAAATTCAAAGGATGGAAAAAAATATATCAAGCAAACAACAATCAAAAAAGAGCAGGAATGGCTATACTAGTTTCTGACAAAACAAAGTTCAAACTTAAGTCTACCACAAAGGATAAGGAAGGACACTATATAATGATTAAAAGGACAATACACCAGGAGGATATAACCATATTAAATATTTATGCACCCAATGACAGGGCTGTAAGATACATGAAACAAACTAACTACAGTGAAAATTGAGATAGACAGCTCCACAATAATAATAGGAAATTTCAACACACCACTTTGAGCGAAGGACAGACCATCCAGAAAGAAGTTCAATAATGACACAGAAG
Organism: Loxodonta africana; assembly: GCF_030014295.1. Lineage (NCBI taxonomy): Eukaryota > Metazoa > Chordata > Mammalia > Proboscidea > Elephantidae > Loxodonta > Loxodonta africana. The sequence goes on from NC_087350.1 coordinate 3,193,340, forward strand.
AGCTAAACACCACAATTAACCAACTTGACCTCATAGACATGTACAGAACACTCAACCCAACAGCAGCCAAGTATACTTTCTTTTCCAATGCACATGGAACATTCTCTAGAATAAAACACATATTAGGCAATAAAGCACGTCTTAACAGAATCTAAAACATCAAAATATTATAGAGCATCTTCTCTGACCATAAGGCCATAAAAGCAGAAATCGGTAACAGAAAAAGCAGGGAAAAGAAATCAAACACTTGGAAACTGAACAACACCTTGCTCAAAAATGAATGGATTATAGAAGACATGAAGGATGGAATAAAGAAATTCATAGAATCCAATGAGAACGAAAACACTTCCTATCAGAACCTTTGGGACACAGCAAAAGCAGTGCCCAGAGGTTAATTTATATCAATAAATGCACACACACAAAAAGAAGAGAGGGCCAAAATCAAAAAACAAATACAAATACAAATACAAAAAAAAAAGAGAGCAACAAAAGAAACCCTCAGTCACCAGAAGAAAACAAATAATAAAAATTAGAGCAGAATTAAATGAAATAGAAAACACAAAAACAATTGAAAAAGTTAACAAGACAAAAAGATGGTTCTTTGAAAAGATTAACAAATCGATAAAGCATTGGCCAGACTGACAAAAGAAAAACAGGAGAGGAAGCAAATAACCCGAATAAGAAATGAGATGGGCGATATAACAACAGACCCGACTGACGTTAAAAGAATAACACAGTACTATGAAAAGATGTACTCTAACAAATTTGAAAACCTAGAGGAAATGGACAAATTTCTAGAAACACACTACGTACCTACACTAACACAACCAGAGACAAAACAACTAAATAAGCCTATAACAAAAGAAGAGATTGAAAAAGTAATCAAAAAACTCCCAACGAAGAAAAGCCCTGGTGTTGATGGCTTCACTGGAGAATTCTACCAAGTTTTCAGACAAGAATTAACACCACTACTACTAAAGGTATTTCAAAGCATAGAAAAGGCTGGAATACTCCCAAACTCATTCTATGAAGCCAGCATAACCCTGTTACCAAAACCAGGTAAAGACTCCACAAAAAAAAGAAAATTACAGGCCAATATCCCTCATGAACTTAGACGCAAAAATCCTCAACAAAATTCTAGCCAATAGAATTCAAAAAAATAATTCACCACTACTAAGTGGGATTCATACCAGGTATGCAGGGATGGTTCAACATTAGAGAAACTATCAGTGTAATCAATCACATAAATAAAACAAAAGACAAGCACCACATGATCTTATCAATTGATGCAGAAAAGGCATTTGACAAAGTTCAACACCCATTCATGATAAAAACTCTCAGCAAAATAGGAATAGGAAGAAAATTCCTCGACATAATAAGGGGCATTTATACAAAGCCAACAGTCCACATCATCCTATACAGAGGGAGATTGAAACCATTCCCACTGAGAACAGGAACCAGACAGGGATACCCTTTATCATCACTCTTATTCAACATCATGCTAGAGGTCCTAGCCAGAGTTATAAGCCTAGATAAAGAAACAAAGGGCATCCAAATTGGCAAAGAAGTAAAAGTATCTCTGTCTGCAGATGACATGATCTTATACACAGAAAAACCTAAAGAATCCTTAAGAAAACTACTAAACTAATAGAAGAGTTCAGCACAGTTTCAGGATACAAGATATACATACAAAAATCAGTTGGATTCCTCTACATCAACAAAGAGAGCGGTGAAGAGGAAATCACCAAATCAATACCATTTACAATAGTCCCTAAGAAGATAAAGTACTTAGGAATAAATCTAACCAGAGACGTAAAAGATCTATACAAAGAAAATTACAAGGTACTACTGGAAGAAACCAAAAGAGACCTTCATAAGTGGAAAAGCATACCTTGCTCATAGATAGGAAGACTCAAGATTGTAAAAACGTTTATTCTGCCCAAAGTGATCTACAGATATGATGCAATCCCCATCCAAATACCAGTGATATTTTTTAATGAGATGGAGAAAAAAATCACCAGCTTCATACGGAAAGGGAAGAGGCCCCAGATAAGTAAAGCATTACTGAAAAAGAAGAACAAAGTGGGAGGCCTCACACTACCTGACTTTGGAACATATTATATCGCCATGGTAGTCAAAACAGCCTGGTAGTAGTATGACAATGGATACATAGACCAATGGAAGAGAATTGAGAATCCAGACATAAATCCATCCACATATGAGCAACTGATATTTGACAAAGGCCCAAAGCCTGTTAAATTGGGAAAAGACAGTCTCTTTAACAAATGGTGCTGGTATAACTGCAAAAAAATGAAACAAGACCCATAGCTCACACCATGCACAAAAACCAACTCAAAATGGATCAAAGACCTAAATATAAAATCTGAAATGATAAAGATCATGGAAGAAAAAATAGGAACAATGCTAGGAGCCCTAATATGTGACATAAACAGTATATAAAACATTCCTAACAATACAGAAGAAAAACTAGATGACTGGGAGCCCCTAAAAATCAAACACCTCTGCTCATCCAAAGACTTTGCCAAAAGAGTAAAAAGATTACCTACAGACTGGGAAAAATTGTTTAGCTATGACATTTCTGATCAGCTGCTGATCTCTAAAATCTACTTCTTACTGCAAAAACTCAACAACAAAAAGACAAATAACCCAATTAAAAATGGGCAAAGTATATGAACAGGCACTACACTAAAGAAGACATGCATGTAGCTAACAGATACATGAGGAAAAGCTCACAATCATTAGCCATTAGAGAAATGCAAATCAAAACTACAATGAGATTCCATCTCACTCCAAGACTAGCATTAATCCAAAAAACACAGAATAATAAATATTGGAGAGGCTGTGGAGAAACTGAAACACTTATACACTGCTGGTGGGAATGTAAAATGGTACAACCTCTTTGGAAATCAATTTGGTGCTTCCTTAAAAACCTAGAAATAGATCTACCATACGATCCAGCAATACCACTCCTTGTAAAGACAAGAACAGATATGCACACCCATGTTCAATGCAGCACTGTTTACAATAGCAAAAAGATGGAAGCAACCAAGGTGCCCATCAATGGATGAATGGATAAATAAATTATGGTATATTTGCAGAATGGAATACTATGTGTCTATAAAGAACAACGATGAATCTGTGGAACATTTCAGAACATGGAGGAATCTGGAAGGCATTATCCTGAGTGAGATTAGTCAGTTGCAAAAGGACAAATATCGTATGAGACCACTATTATAGGAACTCCTCAAGAAATAGTTTAAACAGAGAAGATGATATTCTTTGATGATTATGAGAGGGGGAAGGGAGAGAGTGAGGGAGAGAGGGATTCACTAATTAGGTAGTAGATAAGAACTAATTTAGGTGAAGGTATAGACAACACACAATACAGGAGAAGTCAGCAAACTGGACTCTACCAAAAGCAAAGAAGTTTCCTGAATAAACTGATAGCTTTGAAGGCCAGAGTAGCAGGGGTCGGGGCTTGGGGAGCATGGTTTCAGGAGACATCTAAGTCAATTGGCATAATAAAAACTATCTGGAAAACATTCTGCATTCCATTTTGGATAGTGGCATCTGAGGTCTTAAACGCTAGCAAGCAACCATCCAAGTAAGATGCAACAATTGGTCTCAACCCACCTGGAGCAAAGGAGAATGAAGAACACCAAAGACACAAGGTAAGTATGAGCCCAAGAGTCAGAATGGGCCACATAAACCAGAGAGTACATCAGCCTGAGACCAGAAGAACTAGATGGCGCCCAGCTTCAACTGATGACTTCCCTGACAGGGAACACAGTAGAGAATCCCTGAAGGCGCAGGAGAGCAGGGGGATGCAGATCCCAAATTCTCGTAAAAAGACCAGATTTAACGGTCTGACTGATTCCAGACGGACCCCAGAGGCCATGGTCCCCAGACCTTCTGCTAGGCCAAGGCAGGAGCCATTCTCGAAGCCAACTGTTCAGACAGGGATTGGACTGGACTACAAGACAGAAAATGATACTGGTGAGGAGTGGGCTTCTTGGTTCGACACATGAGACTATCTGGGCAGCTCCTGTCTGGAGCGGAGATGTGAAGGCCGAGGGGAACAGAAGCTGGCTGAATAGACACGGAAATGCAGGGTGGAGAGAAGGAATGTGCTGTCTCATTAGGGGGAGAGCAACTAGGAGTACATAGCAAGGTGTATATAAGGTTTTGTGTGAGAGACTGACTTGATTTGTAAACTTTCCATTAAAGCACAATAAAAATTAAAATAAAAATGGTTAAAATGGCAAATTTCTTGTTATATGCTCTGTACCGCAATAAAATTTAAACATATTATTAGGTTAACTAGATGAAATTTGTGAAGTTTTATTTTTTACCTATGAAAATGGCAATTTTGTTGCTCAATCTAAATATCTAAACAGCTATTGGAGAGATCGAGAAGATAAGGAAGATTAGTGAGAGAAGGGACTTGAACGGAACCTGTAGAGGCAGAAAAAGGGAGTTAGAATTTCCTGCTTCAGCATGTAACCAACAGCCATTGATGAGACTCTTAATTCCAAATGGACATTGCGGTTAGGGGTCACATATGTAACCAATGTAAGGAGCAGATATGAAGCAGCAAACTGTAGCTTTGGGGAGGCGAGTGAGGTTAGAAGTGGTCTAATGACATTTGTATAATGTTATAGTTTGAATTTTTACAAGGATTATGTGAATAAAAATGAATACTTTGTAAGTAAAAATAAACACTTTGTTTTGAGAGCTCTTTTTTTTTTTTTTTTGAGGCGATCATGGCCTGTTTCTTTACGTGACTTGATATTGACTGTTGTCTCTGAGCCATCTATAAGGTATTGTATTAGTTTATGTTTGCTTACTGTGTCGTAGCTTCTTGCTTTGTTTTGTTTTGATATGCCCAAATGGGTTGCTTGAGTGAGCTAGCTTGATTATTTTTGCCTTTGGAGCTCTGATGTCCTGTCCCCAGATGGGTAGAGCTGTTATCAGGTACATTAAGCTAGGAGTCCATTCACTTTTCTTGTATGAATTCAGCTCAGGTGTCTAGGTAGCTGATCATCAAGTGTGTGGTATGGGCTCTGCCCTACAGTCTTAGAGGAACAGAAATGATTGTTGTAGGTACTGGTATCTGGTTGCAGCAGGGGTCACACTCTGAACAAGGCAGGGGCTGAGAATTGTCCCCCAAGTGTCTCTGAAGAAAGCGTGTCCCTGTTCCCTAGAGTATACATGTGGGTGGGTTCTGCAAATGGACCATGGGCATCCAATGTTTTGGGTTGTAAGGTCTGGGAGGTACCAGTTTATCCTCAGACCCCTGCTGCGGGTGGCTGGCTGACCTGAGTGGAGCCACCAGTCCTTAGGCCCCTGATATGGGTAGGTGAGGGCCCTGTTTAATAGGCAAAGCAATGTCAAAAATCAAACACCCACCACTCCACCACACAGCTGAAACAGTTTTAGTCTGCCAAAAAGGGCCTATTCTCCTGAAATAGGCCCACACAGGTCCATGCAGATGGGAAAGGTACTCAAAGTCCACAGACCATTTGTGCCTGGACAGGAGCTGCTTCTGTCCTGAGCTCCCCCGGGTAGTGGAGCTGGCAAATTATCTTTTCCCCCAATTGTAAATTTATCCCTTCTCCAAGCCCAGGAGGATGGCTCTAGGTGCTCAACAGGGCCTATCTCAGGCCCAGGAAAATCAGCCACAAAGCCAGCTTGGAGGGGGGCAGTGAGTGTAAAATATACACAAGTACTTAGCTTTTGCCGAGAGCGCCATTCTTCTCTGGTTCCGGAGGTGTGAGTAGGCTGTGTGGCTGGCTGCTTCTCCCTCAGGAAACTGTGGCCAAATGCTAGTACCAGCCCGCCACCACCCCTACCAGGAATGGGCTGAGGGCTCCCAGCAATTCAGGTCCGGTAACTTCTCTCCACTTCTGAATGGTCTCTTCCTCTCCCTCCCCCTCAGTTTGTTTTCTAAGCATGCCTTTCTTGTTCAGGGCTCCTAGCTTGTCATAAATATACTCGTTTTACTTGTTTTTTTGGGTCTTTGTTGTAAGAGTGCTTGCCGGAAGCGTCTCTCTATTCCGCCATCTTGGTTCTGCCAAAATAAACACTTTTTAATTAAAAGTTTAGAAAAGAATGGGCACATCTTAATCAATAACTTCATTAGTACCGTGTTTAGATTCTGCTGTGGCAATCCAAAAAATGGAATATTGTGCAATTGTTAAAAATAATAAGGTCATGCTCTGTGGATTGAAATAAAAATATTTTCAAAATATATTACTAGGTTAAAAAAACAAGCTAAAGAATAGTGCATATGCTGTGCCACTTTTTGTGTTAGAAAAGAAGGAAAGAGTATTATACATTTGTTTTTTGTTTGTATGTAAGTAAGTAAACACTAAAAGGATAGAAAGAAACTAAGAAAAATGGTTACCTGTCGAGAGCAGAAGGGAACAGGAAAGATGGAGGAAAAAAAGCAATAATTCTCATTGTATATCTTGTTATATTGCATTGAATTTTTAAAATATATTCAAGCCAATACAGAACAAAAAATAAATAAAACTTTTATTGGTTAAAAAAATGAGTTAGGAAGTGTTTCCTCTTATTCAATTTGTGGAAGATATTGTGTCAAAATAGTGTTAAATTTTCTTTAAGTGCTTGGTAGAATTCTCCAGTCTGGGAGTACAGATTTCTTTTCGGGGAGTTTTGGAATTATGAATTCAATTACCTTAATAGTCACAGGACTATTCAACTATTTTATGTTGCATGAGTTGTCATAATTTGGGCTTTGCAGGGAATTGATCCATTTCCTTTAAGATGCCAAATTTATGTGTTGAGTTGTTTATTTTTTTGACATCTAAAGCTTTTAGTAGTTGAAATCCTCTGTTTCATTCCTGATACTGGTAACTTGCGTCTTTTTTCGTTGTCAGTCTTTCTAGAATTTTTTCTAATATATTGACCTTTCCAAAGAACCAGTTTTATTTCATTAATTTTTGCTACTGCGTTTCTGTTTTTAATTTCATTGATTTCTGTTCTTGCATTTTTTATTTGCTTCCTTAAGCTTGCTTTACTTTTATTTGGCTTTTTCTTTTTTTCCTAGGGTTTTTTTTTTTTTTGAGATGGGAGCTTAGGTTATTGATTTAAGACTTTTCATTTTTTCTAATATAAGCATTTGTGCTATAAATTTCCCTCTCAGCACTACTTTACCTGCATTCTACATATTTTTATGTTATATTTCCATTTTCATTCAGTTCAATATATGTATATATTTCCCTAAGATTTTCTCCTATGCGTTATGGAGAAGTATGTGGTTTAGTTTTCCAAGTGTCTGCGGATTTTCCTGTTAACATTCTGTTACCAATTTCTAGTTTGATTCCACTGTGGTCAGAGAGCACATTCTTGTGACTTTAATTTGTTGAGATTTGTCTCTAATGGCCCAGAACATCTTCTACTTTTCTATGTCTCATGGGCATTTGAAAAGAATATGTTATTGGTGGAGTGTTCTATAAATTTTGATTAGATCCTATTTGTTGATGGTGTTGTTGAATTGTTCTTTATTTTTGCAGAAGTTCTTTCTAGTTGTCATACCAATTACTAAAGGAAGGCTGTTGATGTCCCCAACTATAATTCTTTATGTATTTGTCTATTTTTCTTTTTGGCTCTGTTGGCTTTTGCTTCTTGTATTTTGCAACTCTCTTGTTTGATACATACATATTTAGGATTGCTATGTCTTCTTGGTGAATTGATCTACTTATCATTATGAAATGTTCCTTTCTGTCTCTGGTAAATTTCTTTGTGCTGAAGTCTACTTTTTCTATTAATATATCCACTTTTTTATTATTATTAATGAATGATGGTATATATATTTCTACCCTTTTACCTTCAGTGTACCAAAATCTTATTAAAATGAGTTTCTTATAGACAGCAAATTGTTGGGTCAATCATGGATTTTTTTTTTAAATCTATCTTAACAATCTCTTTTAATTCATGTATATACAGCATTTATATTTAGTGTAATTATCAATGTATTTGTGTTTAGGTTGGCCATTTTATTTTTTGTCTTCTGTTCTGTCTTTTCCTTTCTCTCTGTTCTTTTTTCCTGTCTTCCTGTGGGTTATTTGAAAATTTTTTTAGATTTATCTATAATGCTTTTTGGTATATTTCATATAAAAAAATATACATATATCTTTTTTTTTAGTGGTTTCTCTTGGTATCGCAGTATATATGCATAACTTATCCAGGTCACTGGTGTCAATATTTTGCCAGTTTGAGTAAAGTATAGAAATATTATCTATCTTTACGTCTTTTTTCTACTTCCTTGTTTATAACATAATTGTCTTAAATATCTCCTCTACATACATGGAGAACATCAACCATCAATATAATTTAGAAAACTCAAAAAAAGGAAAGTCTATTGTACTTATTCATATTTTTACCGTTTGCATTGATCTTTGTTTCCAATGGTCCATAATTCATTCTTTTATTATATTCTTTCAATTTATAGAACTTCCTTTAGCTATTCTTTTAGAGTAGGTCTGTGGTGACAAATTCTCTTGGTGGTCCTTCATCTGAGAATGTCTTGATTTCCCACTTCATTCTTAAATGTTGTTATGGCTGAATATAGATATCTAGGTTGGTAGTTCTTTTTTCTGTCAGCACTTGAAAAATGTTAAGCCTGTTCATCCTAGCCTCTATTGTTTCTGATGAGAAATCTTCTGTCATTCAAATTGTGTTTCCCCTAAAGAAAATGTGTTGTTTCTCTCTCTCTGCTTTCAAGATTTTTTTCTTTGCCTTTAATTTTTAGAAGTTTGACTATAATGTACATTGGCATGGATTTCTTTAGGTTTATCCTGTTTGAGATTTGTTCAGCTTTTTGACTCTGCAGGTTTATGTCTTTTGTCAAATTTGGGGGGAATTTTCAGCCATTATTTCTTCAATATTTTTAAAAACCCTACCCACTTTTTCTTTTCCTTTTGGGACTCCAATGACACAAATCTTAGATCTTTTTGGTGGATCCAGAAGGTCTCTGAAGTGCTTTTCTTTATTTTTTACAGTCTATTTTTTCTCTGTTGTTCAAACAGTAATTTCTATTACTCTGTCTTCTTGATTCTTTCATCTGCCCTTTCCATTATTTTGTTTAGCCCATCTATTCAATTTTTTTTATTCAATTTTTTGTTTCAACTATTGTAGTTTTCAGTTATGAAATTTCCTTGTTTTCTTTTATGTATCTATTTTATACCTTTTATTTCTTTGTTGAGAATTTTTGTGTGTGTGTTTCAAGCATGTTTGTAATAGCTTGTTGAACCATTTATTATGATGGATGCTTTAAAATTCTTGTCAGATAATTCTAACACCTGTGTCATCTCAATATTAGCATTGGTTGATTGTCATTTCTTATTTAAATTTAATATCCCAGATTCTTGGTGTGATGAGTGATTTTCGGCTAACACCTGGACATTTTTGTATTATACTATGAGACTCTAGATTTTAGTTAAATCTTCTGTTTTAGCAGGCCAAGGGGGAATGCGACCTTGTTATTTCCAGGTCTAGATAGAAGTCCAGGTTCTCCCCTTGACTTGCATTGATGGTGGCACTCCTTTTTATGGCTGGGCAGGGCAGTGGTGCCTCATTACTGTTACCCATGTGACATGCATTGACACCATGTGGGTGTGCCCTGTTTTCACTGGGTGGTGGTGAAAGTCTTCACTCTCTACTAGGCCTCCTCTGACACCACTCTAGCAGAGAGGAGAAAGGACACGTCATCATCACTGTGTAAGGATGAAATCCAGGCTCCCCACAGTTTTCGCTGGCAACATCCCAGTAGAGGTTGGAGTTGGAGCACTTTGTTACAACTGAGGTGAGGGTGAAAGTGTCAGCTCCCCACTCTGTCTTTGCTGGCACAGATAGAGGTGGGGTCACAGTTCTTACTTTGATGTTTATCTGGAATAGAGCAGTTATTGCCTAAAAAGTCTTCCGTATTGGTTATCGTTGTTGTTACGTGCTGTCAAGTCAGCTCCTACTCATAGTAACCTTACGTATAATGAAACATTGCCCAGTCCTGTGCCATCCTCATAGGCATTGCTATGTTTGAGTCCACTGTTGCATCATGAGGACCTCCCTCTTTTTTGCTGACCCTCTACTTTACCGAACATAATGCCTTTCTCCAGCAATTGGTCCCTCCTGATGACATCTCCAAAGTAAGTGAGATGAAGCCTCACCATCTTTGCTACTAAGAAACATTCTGACCGTACTTCCTCCAAGACAGATTTGTTAATTTTTCTGGCAGTTCACGGTGTATTCAATATCCTTCATCCACACCACAATTCAAATGCCTCAATTCTTCTTCTACCTTCCTTTTCCATTGTTCAGCTTTTGCATGCAAATGAGGTGATTGAAAATGCCATGGCTTGGGTCAGACACACCTTAGTCATCAAAGTTACATATTTGCTTTGTAACACTTTACAGAGGTCTTTTGCAGCAAATTTGCCCAATGTAATATGTTGTTTGATTTCTTGACTGCTGCTTCCATGGGCATTGATTGTTGATCCAAGAAGAATGAAATCTTTGACAACTTCAATTACGTCACTATTTATCATGATATTGTTTATTGGTATAATTGTAAGGATTTTTTTCCCTTTATGTTCAGGTATAATCCATACAGAAGGCTGTAGCCTTTTACCCTCATCAGTAAGTGTTTCAAGCTATCTTCACTTTTAGCAAGTAAGGTTGTGTCATCTGCATATCTCAGGTTGTTAGTGAGTCTTCCTCCAATCCTTGTGTTGCACACTTCTTCATATAGCCCAGGTTCTCAGATTATTTGTTGAGCATATAGATTGAATAAGTAAGGAAAAAGAATACAATGTTAGTGCACACCTTTTCCATTTTTACACCAGGCAGTATCCTATTGCTCTGTTCACACAACAGCCTCTTGATCCATGTATAGGTTCTAAATAAGCACAATTAATTATTATGGAATTCTCATTCTTTGCAATACCAGCCATAGTTTGTTATGATTCACAGACTGTCCCTTTTTATGTCCCTTTAGCTAGAAAGGTCAAGCTTTTGTTGAGACTTTTTTCGCCTGTATCCAACAGTGTCTCCAGGTTGCTGACTTCTTCAGTTCCAAGTCTGGGATAGATGAGGCAAAAAATAAACCAAGAAATTCATTACTTGAATTTATTCCTCATGTTCCAAAGTCCTTAGCCAGTCTGTATTCTTCTCATCACCTTTCCGAGTCTTATGTTTTGTTTTTAATATATATAATGTCCAGTGTTTTTACCTGTACTTAGTGGGAGGGATAAGGGAAAGTACATCTAGTCTGTCTTTCCAGAGGAAGAATCCTCTTTTTTGCCTTTCTTACTACCAATATCAACAATAATATAACATATTTTGTAATGTCATAGAGAAAAAAAAACACATGGATAAATAAGCTGGAGATCATTTCCATGGTGACTCATTGCCATTGCTTTAGAAGTAAAAGAAAACAGAACAAAAAACTTTAACCTGTCATTTGCATTATCATTTTAAACTTATGGGAATAAAGTATTAACTCATAACCATATCCATAAGCCTTAAAATTACCCATGTCTCTATAACATTTTATATTTCCTAGGGGCTGAGATTTTCAAAGAAATAAATGGCATGGTATCTAAATACACACACACGTGGAAAGAAGCTGCTTTCTAATGTGTTGACTATGAAAATGAGCTTTCCCCAATTTCTGTTCTAAGAGAGAGTTTGGCAGTGGAGCATCCCTCGGGCCTACTTGTATTTTATTGGCAGCTATTTGGGGTACTTAGTTTCTATGTGCTGTTTATTCCAAAATTATGTAAATTCTCTCATTACCCCTCTGAAATACCTTAATTCATATGCAGCTTACCTAATTAGAATGCAGAACCAGTAGGTTTTTAAGGAGCTCTTTGGAAGCCACTGTAATTTAATCATGTTTTGCCACACTACATGTCTATTCTTACTTTAAAGGAAGCTGCAAAACACCTGACTTTATGTCTGTGAATTGTCTGCTCTTGAAGTTTATGAGGTGAATAAAATATTGTAAATTTTACTTTCATATAAGAGTAAATGTACTTATCCTATTGTGAATTTCATGGTAGCATTTTCTAAGTCATCAGTCAAGTAGCATCCATGGAGTGGGATTAGTGTTAGTTAATGATCTGCAGGATTGTGTACACTATGAGTTATCCTTTTCCCTATTACCAAGAAAATTGTCATCTAACTTACTGGCAATGTTCCTTTTGGTAAATATGCTGACTCCAGCTCCTCGGCAGTGCTTATTGAGGGAGGAATCATTACCCCTAATGCTTGGACTCTGAGTTGTATAAAGGTAAGTACATAGATTTGCAGAGAAGAATAGAGAAAACAAAGCACTCCTAAGAATTTCCCAGACTTGGGATTCCTCCAGCTTCTCAAATACCATTTACTTGATGAGTTTGAAATAGAACTTTTGGTTGGAGACATTGAGAAGAAAAATGGTGAAGAGGAGTGAACATAACACAGTCTGAGATGTCAGGTACAAATATACCCTGGTAGCAAGTTCTGTCTATGCTCAATTCTTGGTTAAGATATTCAGTGTTTCCATCATCCCCTTAATATGTCAAAGTCATCAGGAAGACTAAACAAAACCATTGTAAATCTCTCCTTCCCCATCTCATTATTTTTATCTGGAGATTTTATTTTCCCTCTCTTTAAACACATACACACACACACACAAACTCCTTTTTTGTCAGTAGTAAATTTAATTTACCTGCTTATGTTATCAATTTCTTTGTTCACCATCGTTCATTTGGCTTCACTTTTTTTCCTGCTGAAGTACATCCTTTAATAATGTCATTTGGTGAGGAACCATGGGAAGTACTCATCACCCATCTGTCAGTTTGTGGTGCTGTGATAGCTTACATATTGCCGTGATGCTGGAAGCTATGCCACCAGTACTTCAAATGCCAGCAGGGTCACCCATGGCAGGCAGATTTCAGCAGAGCTTCCAGACTAACACAGAGTAGGAAGAAAGGCCTGATGATTTACTTCTGAAAAATGTCCAGTGTAAACCCTATTGATCACAACAGAATACTGTCTAATATAATGTTAAAAAATGAGCTTCCTAAATTGGAAGACACTGAAAATACACAATGATCCTGAAGATGGTGCAGGACTGAGCAATATTTTGTTCTGTTGTACATGGGGTAACCATGAGTCAGAGCTGATTTAACAAACAACAGCATGGGACATACACTCCTTTAGTCTTTGTTTTTATCTGAAAAGAAATTCTAAGTTTATAGCTATTTACACTTGGCATTTAGCTGTTACTTTCTGTAACCTAATTTTGCTTATCGGAAGTCTGTTGTCAAGTGTGTGATTCCTTTTAGGTAATGTCTTTTCTTTCTGCTATAAGGTTCTTTATTTAGCTTTGATACTCTGCAGTTACAGTATGTTATAGATATATTTATACTTATCCTGCTTGGTATATGGAATAAACTTTCAAACCGAGGACTTAGGTAGATCATAATTTGGAGAAATATCAGTATTTAAACTTTCAAATATAGTTTCTCCTCTGTTTCCTCCATGTTTTTCTTTTGGAACTCCTATAAGATGTATGCTGAGCCTCTCTGTCTACCTGCTATATTTCTTAACTGTTCCTTCTTATCTATATCTGCCTTATTGTTGTGAATTGCTATTGAGTAAACTTCGATTCATGGTGATGTTGTGTATACGTGAACGAAACATCGCCTCATCCAGGGCCATTTTCATGATTGTTGGCATGCTTGAGTCCACTGTTATGGCTATTGTGTCAGTGCATCTCATTGAGGGCTCCCTTCATTTTCACTGACCCTCTACTTTACAAACATAAAGTCCTTTTTTTAGCAATTGTTCTTTCCTGATGATGTGTCCAAAGTCAGTCAGTCTAAGTCTCACCTCTTTCTCTTCTAAGGAACATTCTGGTTGTATTCCTCCTGAGATTGATTTGTTTGTTCTTTTGGCAGTCCAAGGTATATTCAATATTCTTTGCCAACACCACGATTCAAATACATCAATTCTTCCTCTGTTTTTTCTGACTGAAAAGACCACGGTTTATAGCAGATTCCCCTAATGCAATACATCAATTGATTTCTTGACTACTGCTTCCATGGATGTTGATCGTTGATTCAAGTAGAACTAAATCTTTGACAACTCAATTTTTTCTCCTTTTTTCATTATGTTGTTTATCAGTGCACTTATGAGAATTTTTTTTTTTTTTTTTGACATTCAGGCACAATCCACACTGAAGATTGTAATCTTTGACCTTCATCACTAAGTGCTTCAAGATTGTGTCATCTGCATATCTCAGGTTGTTAATCAGTCTTCCTCCAAACCTTTTGCCTCATTCTTCTTTATATAGTCCAGCTTCATAAATTATTTGATTAGCATACAGATTGGCTAAGTAAGGTGAGAGTATACAACTCTGCCACACACTTTTTCCAATATTAAATCATTCAATATCCCTTTGTTCTGTTCGAATGACTGTCTCTTGATCCATGTAAAGGTTTCACATGAGCACAATTAAGTGTTCTGGAATTTCCATTCTTCATAACTTTATCCATAATTTGTTACGATCCACACAGTTGAATGCTTTCATATAGTTGATAAACATCTTTCTGGTATTTTCTTCTTTCAGTCAAGATCCATCTGACACCAGCAATGATATTTCTTGTTCCATTGTTGCCAATGCCTTTAATGCAGCTTGAAAGTCTTCCTTCCGTATCAGTGGTTCTTTGTCATATGATAACTTCTGAAATGGTGGAACAGCAATGAATTCCTTTTGGCACAGTGACTCTGTATTCCTGCCATCTTCTTTTGATGCTTCCTGCATCACTCAATTTTTGCCCATGAAATCCTCAGTAATGCAACTCAAGGCTTGAATTTTCTCTTTAGTTCTTTCAGCTTGAGAAATGCTAATGGTGTTATTCCATTTTTTTTTGAACTCCAGGTCTTTGCACATTTTACCATAATACTTTACCTAGTCATCTTGAGACACCCTTTGAAATCTTTTACTTCAGTTCTTTTACTTTACCATTTCTTCCATTTGCTTTTGCTACTCTGAGCTTAAGAGCAAATTTCAGAGTCTCTTCTGACATCAAGTTCTCTTTTTTTGCTTCTGTATCTCTATTTCTATCTATGTCTTGTTATGTCTCAGACTGTTGGGGAATGTTCTTCTCAAGGTGATTGCAGAGGCACAAGAGGAAAAGCAGAAACATGCAATACTTCTGAAGGCTTAGGTTTGGGACTGATGTATTTTCACTTCCACTATTCTACTAGCTAAAGCAAATCATATGACCAAACCAAAAACCAATGGCTGAGAAAATATGCTCTGCCCCTTTCATGAGAAGAATGACAAACTCACTTGGCAAGGGTGTAGATTTGAGGAAGGATGAAGAATTGAGGTCAATGATGTAATCTACCACAGGCTGAGAGAGAGACTTTTTGTCAGTCTCCAACATGATGTCTCTCTAAGGAACTCTCATGAATAGTTTTGACTTTATGCTTGACTTTAGAATCTAACCTCTACATAAAATAAGAGTCAATCTGGAGACAAAAGCTGTTGTTGTGAAGGTTTGTTTTTTTTTTTTTAAATTGTGCTGTAAGTGAAAATTTACAAATCAAGTGAGTCTCTCATACAAAAAGTTAAACACACCTTGATATGTACTCCTAGCTGCTCTCCCCTTAATGACACAGCACACTCCTCCTCTCCCCCCTGTATTTCCCATACCCATTCAAGTGGAGGTCTTTTTGTGGCTATACATTAACTAAACAAATAGATAATTAGTAACTAAGAAATATATATTGAAATGTTGAACAATTGTAAGAAAGTAATAAAATTTGTTTACTAACATGCTTAGTTTGTTTTCTAACACACATGTCTGTGAACAAATGTTGACAGGAAAAAAAAACGAATTCATAAAGGTAGGTGGAGAAAATGTCAGTTTAATGTGAGGGTGATCAGGGCCCCAATATTCTTAGCCTGTCATGCCTGAGGTAGATTATTTACCTTATGAGTGGGGGCTGGGTGGAGAAAGGGAGCCTCTACTTTTCAACTATAAAAGCAAAAACCAAACCCACTGCCATCGAGTCAATTCCAACTCATATACGCTCATATAGTATTTAGCGTCTGAAACACAGAACCGGAGTGGAATATGAGAAATGCTGGTGACCTACTCCTCCCTGGGATATACTGCAGGGACAAGAAGCCTATCTTCTTGGTCACATTTGCCCAAAGTGGAGCTTCTATCATGCTGAGCTGGGCTAGGGTAGAGGAAGGGAGGAGATTATAGCTCAGGTGCCACAAATTCTTGCAATTCTTATGGAGATTTAGAAGATTTTCTTGAATAAATTTATCTTCATTTGCTGTATGCCCTTAGGACAATTTCCAGATACTTAAAAAAAATTTTTTTTTCTTTTTGAATATTTTTCACCAATTATAATTCTTTCACTGGGGAGCTATTCACATAGCCATTATGAAACTAGATCTGCCTTTTTTTTTTTTTAAGATAACTTAGGAAGGCTGGTAGACAAGGTAAAGGAATTGTCCCAGAAGGGAGAACAAAGGACTGAGAGAGGGATAAAAGTGAAGAAAAATTACCTACAGGATAAATGTGGTGGTCAAACAACTAAGAAATATGATTCCTATACCACAAGAACAGAAAAAGAGAAAGAAGAAAAAATTGCCCAAGAAAATTTCCCAGAATGGAAGAATATGTGTCTCTAGATTAGACATACCCTCTGAAAGTTCCACAAAATAAATTAAAAAAAGAAAAAAGATAGGTAAGGGTACATAATCATGGAATTTTAGGACACAGAGCTAAAAACAAAATCCTGAAAATTCCAAGAAGGAAAAGCAGATCACCTTCAAAGGAACACAATTCAATTAGTCTGAATGCCAAAGACAATATAGCAACACCATCAATATTGTGAGGTACAATGATTTTGAACATATAATATCCACACAAATATTAAATAAGTGTATTGACTGGATCAAGATATTTCAGACATCAAGATTCAAAATGTTTACTTCCCATTTAGCCTTTATTTGGAAGTTAAGAATATACTAATCTAAAATGAAGAACTAAACCGAATCAAAGGTTGGGAGTTGGGAAATGGTGGATCCACTAGGAGAACAATGAGGGAAGCTTCAGGACAGCAGCTGTTCAGCAGTCCTAGAACACAGCCAGCCAACACTGGGCAGGGAGATGGAGAGATTCTAAGAAGTCGCTGAAACAGTGGAGGCTTGGGGGAGGAATAAGGGCTGCTAAAGAAATGACATTGTAAAACAAAAAGACATTAAAAAGAAATCCTAAAAAAATAGACTAAAAAGAAAGGGAAATTGCAGTTAAAAAAAAATTCATGTAAGAAGGATAATGTAAATACTCTTTTTTTAACTAAAAGAAACAGTAGGAGTACACTTTGAGATAGATTCCAGGACATCAAAAAACCCGTTGCCGTCTAGTAGATTCCAACTGATAGCGACCCTATAGGACAGACTAGAACTGTCCTATAGAGTTTCCAAAGAGCGCCTGGTGGATTTGAACTGCTGACCTTTCAACCTTTTAGTCAGCAGCCTGAACTCTTAACCGCTATGCCACCAGGTTTCCCTGAAATAGATTAGGGGAGGCAAAAAGTGACATAAGAAAAATAATTTTTCTCTTCAGGAATTAAGTCATACCTAATTTTTAATATCGATTGAATAAAAAAAAGAGCATTTTATTTAGAGATATTTATTCAAATTTAAAGATAATCATTGAAAGAAACAGATAAATAAGTTTAAAGTTTTTGCCACGGGAAAACATAATGAATTTGTTTTGCAGGATTTTTAAAAAAACCTTTTGGTATGATTTTAATATTTTAACCAAGTATCATTTTGATACAAATATTTAAATTTTTATTTTAAAATGATTTTAATTTAGCATGGATCTTTATTTTCCATTGTTTTGTTTCAGAAACTAATGCAATACCCAGACACCCAGGTCAACCAATCGTTTTATTTTTTTTTCTTTTGTTTACTGTGAAAGTTTACAGCTCAAGCTAGTTTCTCATGCAAACATTTACACACACATTGTCATGTGATCTTAGTTGCTATCCCTATAATGTGAATGCACATTTCTCCTTTCCTTCCTGGATTTCCAAAGTCCATTCAACCAGCTCTCTGTTGTGTTGCCTGTCAGGGCAGTCATTGGTGGCACCATCTAGTTCTTCTGGTCTCAGGCTGATGGAATCTCTGGTTTATGTGACCCCTTTTGTCTCTTGGGCTAATATTTTTCTTGTGTTTTTGATGTTCTTCATCCTCCTTTGCTCCAGGTGGGTTGGGACCAATTGATGCATCTTAGGTGGCCACTTGCTAGCTTTTAAGACCACAGATGCCACTCACCAAAGTGGGATACAGAACTTTTTCTTAATAAGCTTTGTTATGCCAACTGACCTATATGATCCCTGAAACCATGGTCCCCAGACGCCTGCCCCTGCTACACTGTCCCTTGAAATGTTTGGTTGTGTTGAGGAAACTTCTTAGCTTTTGGCTTAGTCCAGTGGTGCTGACATCTCCTGCATTACGTGTTGTCCCTCCGTTCACCTAAGATCATTCTTTACTATCTAGTCAGTGAATTTCCCTCTCCCTCCCTCCCACCCTCGTGTTTAAACCTTTTCTTGAGTTCTTATAATAGTTATCTCATTCAATATTTATCTTTTTGCAATTGACTAATTTCACTCAGCATAGTGCCTTCCAGATTCCTCCATGTTATGAGATGTTTTGCAAATTCATTATTGTTCTATATCATTGCGTAGCATTCCATTGTGTGAATATACCATAATTTGTATATCCATTCATCCATTGATCCACACCTAGGTTGTTTCCATCTTTTTGCTATTGTGAGCAGTGTGTCAATGAACATGGGTGTGCATATGTCTATCCTGTGGGGGCTCTTATTTCTCCAGGATATATTCCAAGAAGTGGGATTGCTGGATAATATGGTAGTTCTATTTCTAGCTTTTTAAGGAAGTGCCAAATTGATTTCCAAAATGATTTTACCATTTTACGTTCCCACCAGCAGTGTATAAGTGTTCCAGTCTCTCCACAACCTCTCCAACATTTATTATTTTGTGTTTTTTGGATTAATGCTAGAATTTGTTGGGCTGAGATGGTATCTCACTGTAGTTTTGATTTGCATTTCTTTAATGGCTAATGATCATGAGCATTTCCTCATGTATCTGTTAGCCATCCGAATGCCCTCTTTGGTGAAGCACCTGTTCATATCCTTTGCCCATTTTTTAACTGTAATATTTGTCTTTTTGTGGTTGAAGTTCTGCAGCATCTTGTAGATTTTAGGTTTACATACCCTGATCAGATGTGTCATAGCTAAAAATTTTTTCCCAGTCTGTGGGCTATCTTTTTTACTCTTTTGGTGAAGTCTTTTGATAAGTATAAGCATTTGATTTTTAGTAGCTCCCTGTTATCTAATTTCTCTTCGGTGTTTGTGCATTGTTATGTTTTGTATTCTGTTTATGCCATGTATTAGGGTTCCTAGCGTTGTCCCTATTTTTTTTCCACGATCTTTATCATTTTAGATTTTATATTTAGGTCTTTGATCCATTTGAGGTAGCTTTTGTGCATGATGTGAAGTATGGGTCTTGTTTCACTTTTTTGCAGATGGATGCCCAATTATGCCAGCACCATTTGTTAAAGAGACGGTTTTTTTCCCATTTAATGAACTTTGGGCCTTTGTCAAATATCAGCTGCTCATAAGTGAATGAATTTACATCTGGATTTGCAGTTCTGTTCCATTGATCTATGTATCTGTTGTTGTACCAGTACCAGGCTGTTTTGATGTCTTTTGTGTGTGTGTTGTTGACAGTTTCTTTGTTCCACTTAATTTTCTGTGCTGAGTAGTTTTTCTTCACGTATTTTCTTTTCATCTTTTTCATTGTTGTTGATTTCGTATTTGGTGAGCCTTTATGTTTTGTTTGTGTTTTATTTTGACATGTAAGATTGTTAGTTTCCTTTTCGGTTACCTTAATATTTATCCTTATTTTTCTAAGTTTAAACCATTCTTTTATTTCTTGATATTGCCTTAAGTTAGTCTCCATATGAAAGATCGATGACTACATTTTTTAGCCCCTGTTTTTTCTTTTTTAATTGAACTTTGGATGAAGGTTTACAGAACAAACTAGTTTCTCATCAAACAGTTAGTACACACATTGTTGTATGACACTGGTTAACTCTTTTTTGTTTTAATGCTATCATCTTTTACATATTGACATCTCTGTTTACAAGGTTTGATTTATTTTTGTGACTTTCCTATCTAGTTTGATATCTGGTTGCTCTGTCCTGTATTCTAGTCTTCAGTTGTTATCTGATGTTATTGATTTTCTAGCTGGAGGACTCTATTTAGTATTTCTTGTAATTTTGGCTTGTTTTTTTACAAATTCCCTAAACTTCTATTTTCTGGAAATGCCCTAACTTTGCCACCATATTTGAGAGACAGTTTTGCTGGATATATAATTCTTGGCTGGCAGTTTTTTTTTTCCTTCAAGGCTTTATGTATGTCATCACATTGCCTTCTTGCCTGCATGTTTTCTATTGAGTAGCCAAAGCTTAGTCTTATTGAATCTCCTTTTTTGGGTGACTTTTCAGTTATCCCTAGCAGCTCTTAAAATTCTCTCTTTAGCTTTGGTTTTGGCATGTTTGATTATAATATGTCTTGGTGACTTTCAGGAAACCCTGGTGGCATAGCGGTTGAAGTGCTGTGGCTGCCAACCAAAGGGTCGTCAGTTCGAATCCACCAGGTTCTCCTTGGAAACTCTATGGGGCAGTTCTACTCTGTCCTGTAGGGTTGCTATGAGTCAGAATCAACTCGACGGCACTGGGTTTGGTGACTTTCTTTCGGGATCTACTTTGTGTGGGGTTCAATGAGCTTCTTGGATAGATATCTTCTCATCTTTCACAATATCAGGGAAGTTTTCTGCCAACAACTCTTCAACAATTCTCTCTGTATTCTCTGACATCCCCCCACCTCCCCTGTTCTGGTACTCCAGTCACTCATAGGTTATTTCTCTTGATTAATTCTTACATAATTCTTAGACTTTCTTCATTTTTTAGAATTTTTTTATCTGGTTTTTCTTCAAATAATTTCGTGTCAAGTGCTCTATCTTCAGTCTCATTAATTCTGACTTCCATTGTCTCAATTCTGTTCTGATGACTTTCTATTGACATGTCTAATTCTGAAAGTTTATTGTTAATTTTTGGATTTCTGTTTGCTGTCTCCCTGTGGATTCTTGCAGCCTGCTAAATTTGTCATTATGCTCTTGAATAACCTTCTGAAGTTCCTCTATTGCTTTGTCTGTGTGTTCTTTGGCCTATTCTGCATTTTGCCTCATCTCCTTCTTGATCTCTTGAAGAGTTCTGTATATTAGTCTTTTGAATTCTACCTCTGGTAATTCCAAGAAGTTGTTTTCCTCCAGAAGGTTTCTTAATTCTTTCTTTTGGTGGTTTGCTAAAGCCATCATGCTCTGCCTGTTTATGTGATTTTATATTGACTGTTGTCTCTGAGACATCAATAAGTTATTATATTTATTTATTTTATGTTTGCTTACTGTGTCCTAGCTCCTTGTTTTATTTTGTTTTGATATGCCCAAATAAGCTGGTCATGTGAGCTAGTTTGATTATTGGCATCTTTGAAGCTTTCACATCCTGTCTCCAGGTGGTTAGAGCTATTACTAGGTATGTGAGCCCAGAAGTCCATTTACTTTTCTTGTGTAGATTCAGCAAAGGTGTCCAAGTCATTGTCCACAGAGTATGTGGTATAGGCTCTCACCTACAGTCCTAGACAGGCTGGGGTGATTGGAGTAGGCACAACTATCTAGCTGCAGTAGGGGGTCATGTGCTGATCAAGGGATGGGGCTAACCACTGCCCCTAAGTGTCTGGGTGGAAGGTGTGTCCCTGTTCCCTACAGTGTGTAGGTAGGTGGGTTTTGCAACCAGACTATGGCCACCCAATGCTGTTGGCTGTAAGGACTTTGAGTCACCACTTGTTCTTAGACCCCTGTTGGGTGGCTGGGTAAAGTGGGTGGAGCCACCAGTCCTCAGGTCCCTGATGTGAGTAGTTGAGGACCCTGCTTATGGGTAGGACAGTGTCAAATGTCATGAATCTGCCACTCCCCCTTATAGCAGATACAGATGAAAATAGGCTTCAGGTATATACCCTGTTACACTGTGCTAATGAGAGCCTAAGCTGTTGAAATGGGCCAACACAGGTCTATGCAGGAGTGAGATTATGCCTGTGCCTAGGCAAAGGGGCTGTACCTACCCTGAGTTTCCAGTTTAGGGTAGCTGGCAGATTATTTTTTCAGTTTATTACTTTGTTCCCTCTCCAAAGCTAGAAGAATGGCTCAGGATGAGCAATGGGTCCTATTTCAGCGCACAGAGGACAGCAAATGTTGAAGCCAGATCCAGACCTGGAGCAGAGTGGGAAGGGGGCAGGTAAATGGGAGAGGTGTATTTCCCAAAAGGGTTGCCTTTTTTTTTTAATCCCCACAATAGGTTAGATGCTTGTACTTATCTTTCACTGACTTAGCACCATTTCTCACAGGTTCTGTAGGCTAGAGCTGACTTTCCATCACTTGATCTTTCTCAATGTGGAAAACACATCCCAAGCACCACTGCTTGCCTCACCGTGAGCACCAGCCAATCCAGCCTTCAGAGTGGTGGCCAGGTCAGGGCTGGCAACTCCTTGTTGCTTCTGAACTGTCTCTCCCTCTCCCTGCTGCTCAGTCAGATTCCTCAAATTTGTCTTTGATGTTCAGGGCTCCTAGATTGAAATACATAATTGATTCCCTTGTTTTTTCGGGTCTTTGTTGTAAGAGGGATCATAGGAAGCGTCTGACTACTCTGTCATCTTGGCTCCCCCTCCCATTTTAATTTTTAAAACTCAAAACCAATTTTAATTGAAAGGTTGGAGGTTTCAGTCCACCTAGGAGTGCCTCACGTGAAAGGCCTTATGATCTACTTCCCCCAAAATTAGCCATTTAAAACCCTATGGGGCACCAAACAGTAGTTTAGCTTAACTAGTAAAAAATGTCTGCTTTGAGCATTTTACTCTTTTAAGAACTATCTATATGAGATCAAACGGACAGAAGCAACTGGAAAGATTACATAAGAATCTTAGGAGGCAGTGAGTTTATGTTAATGGGGCAGAAACTACTAAGAGGATGACAGTGGTTGCCCAACTCAAAGGATGCAATCAATGTCACTGAATTGTACATGTGGAAAGTGTTGAATTAGTGTATGTTTTGTTGTGTACATTCTCAACAACAACAAAATAATGATTTTAAAAAAAACAAAAACCCTGTGGAACACAGCTCTATTCTAACACACATGGAGTTCCTCTGAGTCAGAATCGACTTGATGGCAACTCATTTAGCCAAGAGATAGGTAGTTTAGATAGAATGCCAAGAATGCCCCCAGTATAATCTTGAGCCTGATCATTGAATTTACCAGTTCAAAGTCAGGTTTTGATTTTTATAAAAATTAAATATTTATTAATATAAGCTAATTTCTCTGGCCCAAATATCTGATTACTGTCATCATTTCTTTCTATCTTTTTTTTTTTTGAGTTTCTTATTGTGTTCAGCACACCTTGGATGCTTTCATTGAAGCTTTTGAAAGTGGAAAGCCAAGTGAACACCCCAACCCTGAAAAATCTCCAGAATTTTAAATTTTACATGCAGGAAATATGGTGATTCATTTCTAAATTCATTTAGATCTTGAAATCTTGGGAAGAATGACCTAAAAACAACAAAGTAATACACTAGATGTTTGGATGTATGACATTTACCACTTGAGCAATTTATGCACACGTTGCATAATTTCAATAGCACATATCAACAAAGACCAGGCCTTGTACCATGTAGGAGAAAACAGTAGTGTTAGTGACCAAGGCACAATTGCTCTCTTCAAGGGAAAGGTCTATGGCAAAATTAGGTCACCTACTTTTCAGATGGAGCCCTGGTGGCATGGTGGTTGAAAGTTCGGTTGCTAACTGAAAAGTCTCTGTAGTTTTGTATTTGTGCAGCTCTCTCCTCCTCCATACTCTGTCCTGTGAAATCTAGCTGCCTTGATGTTACACACTTTCAATGGTGTCTCCTTAACTCAGGGAGACCACCAGGCCCTGCCTTCGTTTCTCCTTTCTGTACTCTGTTTTGGAAATTCTTTGGAAGCAGTAAACTGGGACAATGTTGGGGTTCGCCTCATTTGTTTCCTACCTCTTATGCATCATTCTCCTTAATTCTGGGATGTCTGGTTTCCATTGTTTTATATATTTTGTTTATTTGTTTTTTATTAATTCAGGAAAAATTGTAAATCTAATCACTGTTAGTCCATCATGGTTGGAAGTATAAGTTCAGCATCTCATAGGTTTTCATATTTTGGCTTATTTTCTTGATTTATGTTATTTTTATTATAATTTTATCTTTTAGCCAAGTAAGAATTTTTTTTTTTAATATTTGGCTTGTTGGGTTTTTCAAATATTGGGTATTATTGGTTTCTATTTTTTAAATGACTAATTTCTTCTTTTCATTTAAGGTGCAGGAGGTTATCTGTAATAATTTCATTTGGGGGGGATTTATTTAACTTTTCATGGCCTTTTTGTGATCTATTTTTATAAACATTTAATAGTTTAAATGTTGAATGAGTCTTTAAAAGTATGTATATATATTTAATAATTTTTATTGTGCTTTAAGTGAAAGTGTACAGATCAAGTCAGTTTTTTCCATAAAAACTTATATACACCTTACTACATACTCCCAATTACCCTCCCCCCAATGAGACAGCCTGCTCCCTCCTTCTGATCTCTCTTTTTGTGACCATTTTGCCAGCTTCTAACCCCCTCTACCCTCCCATCTCTCCTCCAGACAGGAGATGCCAACATAGTCTCAAGTGTCCACCTGATGCAAGTAGCTCACTCCTCATCGGCATCCCTCTTCAACCCATTGTCCACTCTAATCCACGTCTGATGAGTTGGCTTTGGGAACGGTTCCTGGCCTGAGCCAACAGAGGGTTTGGGGACCATGACCACTGGGGTTTTTCTAGTCTCAGTCAGACCATTAAGTCTGCTATTTTTATGAGAATTTGGGATCTGCATCCCACTGTTCTCCTGCTTCCTCAGGGGTTCTCTGTTGTGTTTCCCGTCAGGGCAGTCATAGGTTGTGGCCAGGCACCGTCTAGTTCTTCTGGTCTCAGGATGATGTGGTCTCTGGTTCATGTAGCCCTTTCTGTCTCTTGGGCTTGTGATTACCTTGTGTCCTTGGTGTTCTTCATTCTCCTTTGATCCAGGTGGGTTGAAGCTCACTGATGCATCTTAGATGGCCACTTGCTGGTGTTTAAGACCCCAGATGCCACTCTTCTAAGTGGGATGCAGAATGTTTTCTTAATAGATTTTATTATGCCAATTGACTTAGATGTCCCCTGAAGCCATGGTCCCCAGACCCCTGCCCCTGCTTCGCTGACCTTCGAAGCATTCAGTTTATTCAGGAAACTTCTTTGCTTTTGGTTTAGTCCAGTTGTGCTGACCTCCCCTGTATTGAGTGTTGTCCTTCCCTTCACATAAAGTAGTTCTTATCTACTATCTAATTAGTAATTATCCCTCTCTGACCCTGCCTCCCTCCACCCTCTCGTAACCACAAAAGAATGTGTTCTTCTCAGTTTAAACTATTTCTCAAGATCTGATAAGAGTGGTCTTAGCAACTGACTAATTTCACTCAGCACAATGCCTTCCAGATTCCTCCATGTTATGAAATGTTTCACAGATTCCTCACTGTTCTTTATCGATGCGTAGTATTCCATTGTGTGAATATACCATAATTTATTTATCCATTCATCCGCTGATGGGCACCTTGGTTGTGTCCATCTTTTTGCTATTGTAAACAGAGCTGCAATAAACATGGGTGTGCATGTATCTGTTTGTGTGAAGGCTCTTGTTTCTCTAGGCACGGTTAAATATAGGGAAGTATTTAGCTTTTATCGAGAGCACTGTTCTTCTTTGGTTCTAGAGGTGTGAGTAGGTTGCGTAGCTGGCTTCTTCTCCCTGAGGAAACTATGGCTCAACACTAGTACCAGCCTGCCACCGCCCCTACCAGGAATGGCACCTGAGGGCTCCCAGTGATTCAGGTCCTCTCTGCTTCTGAAGTGTCTCTTCCTCCCCCGCCCCTCAGTTCATTTTTTAACCTTGCCTTTGATGTTCAGGGCTCCTAGCTTGTCATAAATATACTGATTTCACTGTTTTTTGAGGGGGCCTTTGTTGTAAGAGGGCTCGCCAGAAACATCTGTCTATTCCGCCATCTTCTCATTTATCATTTTTAATATCTTTTTCCTTGAATAAAAACTTGTCTGCTTTTAACGTAACTGTTCCCACTTACTTTTGTATTTTCTTTATTTATCTTTGCATATCCTTTCATTTTCACCACGCATCTGTGAGTTTGTCATATTTTGGTGGCTTATGCATTGCTGTGATGCTGGAAGCTATGTCAACAGTATTTCAAATATCAGGAGGGTCATCCATGGTGGACATGTTTCAGCAGAGCTTCCAAATTAAGACTAAGAAGGACCTGGCAGCCTATTTCTGAAAAAATTGGCCACTAAAAATCTTATGAATGTCTGTGGAACATTGTCTGACATATTACAGGATGATGAGCCCCTCAGGTTGAAAGTCATTCAAGGTACAACTGGAGAATGGCTGCCTCCTGGAAGTAGAGTCAACCTTGGCATGAATGGAGTCAAGCTTTACATACCTCATGACTCAAAATAAGAAGGAACAGCTGCAAACATCCATTAGTAATCAGAACATGGAATGTAAGAAGTATGAATCTAGGAAAATTGGAAGTCATGAAAAATGAAATAGAACACATAGAGCATTTGTTCATTTTGATTCAGACAGTCGTATGGTCTACTATGCCAGGAATGACAAATTGTTGAGGAGTGGCATCACATCCATCATCAAAAAAGAACATTTCGAGATCCATCCTGAAGTACAACACTGTCAGTGATTGGATAATATCCACACATTTACAAGGAAGACAAATGACTATTTAATATGATTATTATTCAAATTTACACACTGCCCACTAATGTCAAAGATGAGGAAATTGAAGATTTTACTAAATTCTGCAGGCTTAAATTGATCAAACATGCAATCAAGATGCCTTGATAATTACTGATGATTGGAATGCAAAAGTTGGAAACAAAAAGAAGGATCGGTAGTTGGAAAATATGGCCTTGGTGATAGAAATGACGCTGGAGATTTCATGAGAGAATTTTGCAAGGTCAATGACTTATTCACTGCAAATACCTTTTTCCAACAACATAAATGGCCACTATACACATGGACCTTCACAGATGGAAAACACAAGAATCAAATTGACTGTATCTGTGGAAACAGACAGTGTAAAATCTCGTTATCATCTGTCAGAATAAGGCCAGGGGACAATTACAGAACAGAGCATCAATTGCTCATATACAAGTTCAAGTTGAAGCTGAAGAAAATTAAAATAAATCTGCAAGAGCCAAAATATGACCTTGAGTGTATCCCTCCTGAATTTGGAGGCCATCTTAAGAATAGATTTGAAACATTGAACACTGATGTCTGAAGACTAGATGAGCTGTAGAATGATATCAAGGACATCATACATGAAGAATGCACAAGGTCATTAAAAAGACAGAAAAGAAAGAAAAGACCAAAATGGATGTCAGAAGAGAGTCTGAAACTTGCACTTGAACATAGAGTAGCTAAAGCAAATGGAAGAAATTATGAAGTAAAAGAGCTGAGCAGAAGATCTCAAAGGGTGGCTTGAGAAGACGAAGTAGAGTATTATAACAAAATGTGTAAAGACCTGGAATTAGGAAACCAAAAAAGAAAGAATACCCTCAGCATTTCTCAAGCTGAAAGAACTGAAGAAAAAATTCGAGCCTTGAATTGCAATATTGAAGGCTTCTACAGGCAAAATATTGAACGATGCAGGGAGCATCAAAAGATGAAAGGAATACACAGAGTCACTGTACTGAAAAGAATTGGTCTATGTTCATTCATTTCAGGAGGTAGCATCTGATTAAGAACAAGGATATTGAAGGAAGAAGTCCAAGCTTCACTGAAGGTGTTGGCAAAAACCAAAGCTCCAAGAATTGAAGGAATACCATTGAGGTATTTCTACAAATGGATACAGTGCTGGAAGGAAGCACTCACTCATTTATTCCAGGAAATTTGGAAGACACTACCTGGTCAGCTGACTGGAAGAAATCTATATTTACTTCTATCTATTCCCAAGAAAAGTGATCCCACTGAATTCAGAAATTATCAAACAATATTATTAATATCACACACAAGTAAAATTTTGGGGAAGATTATTCAAAAGCGGCTGCAGCAGTGTATTGACAGGGAACTGCCAGAAACCCAAGCCAGATTCAGAAGAGGATGTGGAACCAGGAATATCATTGCTGATGTCAGATGGATTCTGGCTGAAATCAGAGAATACCAGAAAGATATGTACCTGTGTTTTATTGCCTATGCAAAGACATTCGATTGTGTCAATCATAACAAACTATGGATAACATTGTGAAGAATGGGAATTCCAGAACACTTAATTCTGCTCACTTGGAACCTCTACACAGACCAAGACACAGTGGTTGGAACAAAACAAGGGAATTCTGCATGGCTTAAAATCAGGAAAGGCGTACTTCAGAGTTGTATCCTTTCACCATATTTATTCAACATGTTGAGCAAATAACCTGAGAAGCTGAATTATACGAAGAATGTGGCATTGGGATTGGAGGAAGACTCATTAACAACCTGTGATCTGCAGATGACACAATCTCACTTGCTTTATGGAAGAGGACATGAAGCACTTACTGATGAAGAGCAAAGACCACAGCCTTCAGTATGGATTACACCTCAACATAAAGAAAAGAAAAATCCTCACAACTGGACCAATAAGCAACATCATGAGAAAATATTGAAATTGTCAAGGATTTCATTTTATTTGGGTCTACAACCAACTTTCTTATTCATTGTATAGCTTTCACATGTATATGAGGCAACTGAAACACCATGGCTTGAGTTTTTATTTCTTCTAGTGGTTACCTTTGTAAGTTTAAATACATAGTCCAACATCTGTGTTAATTCACGCATTTTAGTATAAACCGTTTTCACTCTAAGAAAGAAAAGACATTCACCCTTAATAGATTCAATGGTCACTAATATAGACTCTACTTTTTGGAATTTTGTATCTGGTTATTTGGCTTTATCTGTCTTTGAGTTTGTCTGTTTTGTTTTTGTTTTGTACTTTAAGTAGAACTAATAGGTGCTGTGGAAACCCTGGTGGCATAGTGGTTAAATGCTATGGCTGCTAACCAAACAGTTGGCAGTTTGAATTCACCAGGCACTCCTTGGAAACTCTATGGAGCAGTTCTACTCTGTCCTGTAGGGTCACCATGAGTTGGAATTGACTCAACCGCAACGATTTTTTTTTTTTTTTAATAGGTGCTTTATGTGTGCATTCTTAGGGATATCTTTCTGTTGCATTTTATGTGAGGGATAATTTGACTATCCATAATATTTTGCAGTCAGACTTTTCCTGAGCATTTCGTATTCTGCTTTTGAAAATAATTAGTTCGGGTATTTCTGAAGTCAGTCTATTTTTTTTCTTTTTCTAAACAATTCGATTTTTTTTTTAATCCTTGAAGTTTAGAATAAAACTAGAGTTTCAAATATATTTGCCTTCCATTTTTTTCTCTTCTGTGCTTCAGAAACCCCAGATGCATATGTTGAATCTCCCTAATCTACATTCCTAAATATTTTACTCCAAAACTTTTATCTACTTTTCCATTTTGTTTATGTGACCATTTTCAAGCATTTCTCCTTGACACTGAATTTTCTTCTAGCAGTATCTATTTTTTTAAATTAAAAAAAATTTTTACTTTAGACGAAGGTTGACAGAGCAAACTAGTTTCTCATTAAACAATTAATACACATATAGTTTTGTGATATTGATTGCCAATCCTGTGAAGTGTCAACACTCTTCCCTTCTCGACCTTGGGCTCCCCATTTTGAGCTTTTCTGTCCCCACCTGCCTTCAACCAACTAGACAGCACTTAACAGTAACTAACCTGCTTTCTTGCCCTTGCCCCTGGGCTGGTGTGTCCATTTAGTCTTCTTTTGTTTTATGGGCCTGTCTAATCTTTGGCTGATGGGTAAACCTCAGGTGTGACTTCATTACAGAGCTATCAGAGTATCGGGGGCCATATTCTCAGCATTTCTTGAGTCTCTGTCAGATCAGTAAATCTGGTCTTTTTGTTTGTTTGTGAGTTAGAATTTTGTTCTACATTTTTCTTCAGCTCTAGAGGTATCTATTTTCTAATGTAGTTTTCATTTCTGTAAAGCTTCTATTGTGATTGGATTTCTCTTGTAAAACTTTCCAGCTCAATTTTAGTTTTTCAATTATAATCTCTTTCATTTTTTTTTATTTAATCTCTTCCCTATCTCTTTTTTTCCCCGTGTCCATTTTTTTCCCTTAATTTCCTTGAGATGTTAGATTAGTATTCATCTGAAAAAAATTATTTTCTAATGCCTGGAAAAATTCTTAACTATTATCATATTTCTCTATTTTGTTTTCTCTCTCATTTGCGGGGAAGTAGCTGTGACGTAAGTGAGAATAGTATTATGCACAGATCTAATATTAAACAATTTATGCTTATAAGTCATCTTTGAAAAGGGGAAATTTGATTTTTTTCCAGTAATTTTTTCATGAATAGAGTTGTCAGATGCTAGAGAGTGAATTGGGTCTTGGGATACTTTCTTAGCATATTTACTGAATCATCTGCCCTCAGGGTATGTATTAGTATCCTCCCCTCCTGGCTGACCAGCAGCCCTGGGCTGCAGAGCCTGAACATCTCACATGACCCTGTTTGCTTGAGTTTTCTCAGCTTTTTTACAGACCATGTATATTTACATTTTACACACATTTTACACAGTTACCCACCCCAAATTCCCAGATGGATCTGTATATTTTCCTTGAATTATACAGGTGTTTCTACGTTCCATCTTTATTTTCCCATCATTTTTTAGTTCATTTATTTTAATTTTATCCCCTTAAATTCATGGTTATATTCTGAAGAATCCTCAAGTTGTAAAAACTGAGTTATAAAACAATTGTTTCCATAGGGTTAGTGGTAGGGGAAGGGAGTTAAGAGATAATATTTCAGATATGAACATTTATGATTATTTTCCCTTGAGGTATTTCTGTTGATATTCTACATAAAGTTGTATGTGTTGGCAGAGGATAACTTGCAAAGAGAAACATGATTCCCCCTCAAGTACACATGAGCACATGCCTAACTCATTAATGACGGTACCGACAGGATGAAAAATGTGACTGAAAGGGGCATTTGAGGGACTTGTGGATATGTAGTCAGTGATGGACTGCTAGAAGAAGGAAAAAATCTGTCTTGGGATAAGTACTGACAGAATGCCCCTTAGAAGTAAGGATGGTGAAACTTCACCACAGGTGGTTTGGCCAAGTTATCAGGAAGGACCAGCCCCTAGAGAAAGATGCTTGTTAAAGTAGAAGGTCAGCTAAGAAGGGGAAGACCTTCAGTGAAATGGATTAACACTGTGGCTGCAACAACGGGCTCAACCATAACAACGATTGTGAGGATGGCGCAGGACCAGGTAGTGCTTTGTTGTGTTGTGCATAAGGTCCTATGGTAAGAACTGACTTGACAGCACCTAACAACAACAACAGTCAGTGAAACAAAGACTACTGGAATAAGAATTCTAAGTTAGATGAAAGGCATGGTTAATGCCCTACTTGGTAATAAAGCTAGGATTTTTGGTGTTATCTTCTTTTTTTTTTAACAGCCTTATAGAGATATAGAGTCCCTGTGAGTCAGAACCGACTTGATGGCGCCTAACAACAATTGACATAAAATAAACTGCACATATTTGAAGTGTACATTTAGAATAGCATTGACATATGATTACAGCCATAAAACCATTGCCGTAGTCAAGTTAATGGCTGTACACATCACCTCAGAAAGGTTCCTCATTTCCCTTTGTAATCTTTCCCTCCTGTATGCCCTCTGTGCCTCCCACCAAGACAACTACTGATCTATCTTCTGTTACTATAAATTAACTTGATTTTTCTAAAATTTTATGTAAATAGAATTAAAGTGTATACTTTTTTGGTCTAGCTTCTTTCATCCATCGATGTTGTGGAACTTATCAATAGTTCATTTCTTTTTATAATTGAGTTGTATTCCATTGTGTTCATGTACCACATTTGTCTGTCCATCCATCTGTTGATGGTATGTGTTTAGCTGAGTACTAATAGGCACATACATGTGAGAAATTTACTCAAGCCAGTGAAAAAATCACCGAGGTAATCGTGCCCAGTACACAAACACAGGGCTGAGGATAGTGTCTTTCCCCACTAAACAGGCTGAAAAAACTCTGGGTTCATGGGGCATTGGTAGATTACACAAAAAGGTCTTGCCTCAGTAGTGGAGCATAATTAGCCCTAAATTGAGCACTACATTATCCATATAAACAAGTATAATGTGACTAAGTGGAGCTTACCTCAGGAATACAAAGTTGGGGTTTAACAATCAAAAGCCAATCAATGCACTTCCACTTCTGGGAACATGGAGTAAGCAAACCCAAAAACCAAAACCCACTGCCATCAAGTTGATTCCAACACATAAAAAAAAAAAAAAAAATTTTTTTTTATAGCGACCCTATTTCTCCCATGAAGTACAATTAAAATCTTGCATATTATTAAAAAGAAGAAGACTATGAAAAAGAAAACCGAAAGGCAGATAAAAGAAGGCAGACAACTCAGGACCTTGGTCTAAGAACAACACAGTGTTCAGATCCCTGGATTTTCTTTTTGCCTTATATATTCCAGACTTGTAGCTGAGGAAGCCAGCAACCCAGAAATGTTAACAGGCAAAAATCAAAAGAAAGAAGAAGAAAAAAAAAATCCTCTCTCTTTCTAGCCAACGAACTAGGATAGAAGAAGCCTAGCAAGACAGAAAACTTGTAGACAATAACTGCTCAACTCCAGCCAGACAGTACAGAAAAACCGCAAATCTACCCCAACTACACCAGCAAAGCACAAGTGGAGAGCCTAAACTTCCAACCTCCCAATGCTGTAGGGAGAGGCCCCAACACTTTTCCCCCACAGGGGTGGTATCAGTGAAGGTTGATTAGACAGCCTGGCCTTTCATCCCCATCCAGTGTTAAGAACTTCCTCCCCTACAATGTCAGTGGTGATAAGGGTGGTAAGAGTGAAAATTCTGCAAGGAGAGGAGAGAGAGCAGGGATGAAAGTGTATTCAAAGAAATAAAGGCTGAAAATGATCTAAATTTAAAAAAGACCTAAACATAGGGATTTAAGAAGCTGAGCAAACCTCGAACAGGATAAGCCCAAAGAAACTCACACCAAGATATATCATAGTCAAACTTCTGAAAACTAAAGACAAAAAAAAAAAAAAAAAAAATCTTAAAAGCAGTAACAAAGAAAAGACATCTTACCTATAGGGGAAAACAATTTAAATGACCATGTATTCTCATCAGAAACCTGAGAGTAAAGAAGAAAACAGCATAATATTTTGTAAGTGCTTAAAAAAAACAAACTGTCAGCAAAGACTCTTACATTCAATGAAAATATTATCCGGGAATGAAGAGGAAATCAAGACATTCTAAGATGGAGAAACACTAAGAGAATTTGTAGTTAGTGGTTCTACTCTAAAGAATGGGTAGAAAATATTTTTTAAACAGAAAGAAAATCATAAAATAAGAAATTTTGGAACATCAAGGTGGAGGAAATAACATCATAAAAATATGGAGTAAGTATAGTAAACTTTCCTTTCCCTCTTGAGTTTTCTAAATGACTTTTGATAGTTGAACAAAAATTATAACGTTCTATGATGTCCTAAATGTATGCAGAGAAAATATTTAAGACAATTATAAATGGGAAGAGTAAAAGGACATAAAGGGAGATATGATTTCTAACTTCACTTGAATTGGTAAATTTATGACAATGGTAGAGTGATAAGAGGCATATTATAAACCCTGAAGGAGCCACTAAAATAAAAATGATACCAACAACAACAAAAAGGATTATGGCTAATAAGCCAAAAAAAAAAAAAAAAAAAGGGATAGAAATGAAATCACTAAAAATATTCAATTAATCTAAAAGAAGGTAGAAAATGGAACAAAGAACAGATGAAACAGATAGAAAAGAAATAGCAAAATGATATATCTAAATCTAACTGTCATTAATTGGATTAAATATAAATCATCTAAAGACTCCAATTAAAAAACAGAGATTGTTAGATTAGATTAAAAAAAAAAGTAGGTTTAGATTATATGTATATGATGTTTCCAGGAAATGCACTTTAAATATACAGACATATAGATTAAAAAGATGGAAAAGATATACAATGCTAACCCTAATCAAAAGTACACAGGAGTAGACGTAGCAATACAAGGCAAAGTAGATTTCAGAACAACAAATATTACCAAGGACAATAGGGCCATTTCACAATGACAAAGGGGTAAGTTCATGAGGAGAACATAACAACTTCTACATTCATGTACCTAGTAACAGAGCTTTTAAAATTCATGGAGCAAAAACTGATAGAACTGCAAAGAGAAATAGACAAATCCGCAGTTATAGCCAGAGCTTTAAACACCTCTCTCAATAAATGATAGAACAGGTAGACTGAAAACCAGTAAATATATGAAAATACAATCAACTAACTTGACCTAATTGACATTCATTGAATATTTACCCCAAAACAGCTAAATACATATTCTTCAAGTGCACACAGAACATTTTGAAGATAGGCTACATTCTGGGCCATAAAACAAATCTCAATAAATTTAAAAGTTTCTGGTCACACAAAATATGTTCACTGACCACATGAAATTAAATTAAAATCAGTAAAATAACAACAGCTGAAAAATCACCAAATATTTGGGAACAAAAATAGCACAAGTTTAAATAACCATGGTTCAAGGAAGAAAGCTATTAAGTAATTTACTAATTTCCGTAGATATGAAACTTTTCTGTAGCATCTCAAAATAAAATTGAATGTAAGTAGTGTGAGTTCTTTTAAAGAAAGGTATTGTATGCTTTAAAATAATTTCTTATTCGCATACAACCTTTCGATGATTTCAAAGGAATTAGTGATTGCCACCTTCTTTTGCACAAATTGAGAAAACCACCAGTGCTTTCTGGTCAGGCGGAGGACACTCATTTATTCCTGGTTAAAGACACAGCATTTTATAACAAGTTGTTCAGGGGACTCTAGACGCATAAGTTGTTGTTGTTGTTAGGTGCTGTTGAGTTGGTTCCAACTTGTAGTGACCCCATGTACAATAGAATGGAACACTCCCGGCCGTGCGCCATTCTCACAATCGATGCTATGTATGAGCCCATTATTGCAGCCACTGTGTCAATCCATCTCTTTGAGGGTCTTCCTATTTTTTGCTGATCCTCTACCACACATGATGTGCTTTGCCAGAGACTGGTCCCTCCTGATAACATGTCCAAAGTACATAAGATGAAGTCTTGCCATCCTCACTTCTAACAAGTATTCTGGCTGTATTTCTTCCAAGACAGATTCATTCATTCTTCTGGCAATCCATTTGTATATTCAATATTCTTTGCCAACGCCATAATGCTAATGCATCAATTCCTCTTCCGCTTTCCTTATTCATTGTCCAGCTTTGCATGCATGCTGTGATTGAAAATACTATGGCTTGACTCAGGCGCACCTTAGTCTTCAGTGACCTGTTTGGTCTTTTGCAGTAGATTGTCCCAAAGCAATACATCATTTTATTTCTTGTCTGCTGCTTCCATTGATTGAGGATCCAAATAAAATGAAATCCTTCACAACTTCAATCCTTAGATTGAAGACACATATAATATACCCAAAACCAAAACCAAACCCAGTGCCGTCGAGTCGATTCCAACTCATAGCGACCCTATAGGACAGAGTAGAACTGCCCCATAGAGTTTCCAAGGAGCGCCTGGCGGATTTGAACTGCCGACCCTCTGGTTAGCAGCTGTAGCACTTAACCACTACGCCACCAGGGTTATAATGTGAAATTGGAAACCATGGTGGCATAGTGGTTAAGAGTTCGGCTACTAACCAAAAGGTCAGCAGTTTGAATCCACCAGGCTCTCCTTGGAAACTGTGGGGCAGTTCTACCCTTCCCTATAGGGTCGCTGTGAGTCGGAATTGACTAGACGGCAATGGGTTTAATGTGAAATCTATAGCAACCACTAAAAAACTATAGAAACATATGATCAAAAACATTATAGATAAATCAAAATGAAATTCTAAAAAAAAGTTCAATTATCTTACAGGAAAGCAGAAAAGAAAGCACTGAAATGAAGAACAAAAGAAACAGAAAGCAAAAAATAAAACGAGGAGGCCAAGATGGCGGACTAGGTGGACGTTACCGCGGATCCCTCTTGCAACAAAGACTCGGAAAAACAAGTGAATCGATCACATACATAACAATCAACGAACCCTGAACAACAAACACAGATTTAGAGATGGAGAAGGAACAAATACAGGGAGGCAACGATTGTTTTCAGAGCCTGGAGCCAGCATACCAGTCAGCGGATTTTCTGGAAAAACTAGTTTCCCAGTGATGGCTCGGAGACAGCAGTCCATATCAAACCACATAAAGAAGCAGACCATGACAGTTTCTCCAGCCCCCCAAAGAAAAGAATCAAAATCTTTCCCAAATGAAGATACAATCCTGGAATTATCAGATACAGAATATAAAAAACTAATTTACAGAATGCTTAAAGACATCACAAATGAAATAAGGCAAACTGCAGAAAAAGCCAAGGAACACACTGATAAAACTGTTGAAGAACTCAAAAAGATTATTCAAGAACATAGTGGAAAAATTAATAAGTTGCAAGAATCCATAGAGAGACAGCATGTAGAAATCCAAAAGATTAACAATAAAATTACAGAATTAGACAATACAATAGGAAGTCAGAGGAGCAGACTCGAGCAATTAGAATGCAGACTGGGACATCTGGAGGACCAGGGAATCAACAGCAACATAGCTGAAAAAAAAATCAGATAAAAGAATTAAAAAAAATGAAGAAACCCTAAGAATCATGTGGGACTCTATCAAGAAGGATAACCTGCGGGTGATTGGAGTCCCAGAACAGGGAGGGGGGACAGAAAACACAGAGAAAATAGTTGAAGAACTCCTGACACAAAACTTCCCTGACGTCATGAAAGACGAAAGGATATCTATCCAAGATGCTCATCGAACCCCATTTAAGATTGATCCAAAAAGAAAAACACCAAGACATATTATCATCAAACTCACCAAAACCAAAGATAAAGAGAAAATTTTAAAAGCAGCCAGGGAGAAAAGAAAGCTTTCCTTCAAGGGAGAATCAATAAGAATAAGTTCAGACTACTCAGCAGAAACCATGCAGGCAAGAAGGGAATGGGACGACATATACAGAGCACTGAAGGAGAAAAACTGCCAGCCAAGGATCATATATCCAGCAAAACTCTCTCTGAAATATGAAGGCGAAATTAAGATATTTACAGACAAACACAAGTTTAGAGAACTTGCAAAAACCAAGCCAAAGCTACAAGAAATACTAAAGGATATTGTTTGGTCAGAAAACCAATAATATCAGATATCAGCACAACACAAGGTCACAAAACAGAACGTCCTGATATCTACTCAAATAGGGAAATCACAAAAACAAACAAATTAAGATTAATTAAAAAAAAAATACACATAACAGGGAATCATGGAAGTCAATAGGTAAAAGATCACAATAATCAAAAAGAGGGACTAAATACAGGAGGCATTGAACTGCCATATGGAGAGTGACACAAGGTGATATAGAACGATACAAGTTAGGTTTTTACTTAGAAAAATAGGGGTAAATAATAAGGTAACCACAAAAAGGTATAACAACTCCATAACTCAAGATAAAAGCCAAGAAAAACGTAACAACTCAACTAATAGAGTCAAACACTATGAAAATGAGGATCTCACAATTTACTAAGAAAAACGTCTCAGCACAAAAAAGTATGTGGAAAAATGAAATTGTCAACAACACACATAAAAAGGCATCAAAATGACACCACTAAAAACTTATTTATCTATAATTACGCTGAATGTAAATGGACTAAATGCACCAATAAAGAGACAGAGAGTCACAGACTGGATAAAGAAACACGATCCATCTATATGCTGCCTACAAGAGACACACCTTAGACTTAGAGACACAAACAAACTAAAACTCAAAGGATGGAAAAAATATATCAAGCAAACAATAAGCAAAAGAGAAGAGGAGTAGCAATATTAATTTCTGACAAAATAGACTTTAGACTTAAATCCACCACAAAGGATAAAGAAGGACACTATATAATGATAAAAGGGACAATTGATCAGGAAGACATAACCATATTAAATATTTATGCACCCAATGACAGGGCTGCAAGATACATAAATCAAATTTTAACAGAATTGAAAAGTGAGATAGACACCTCCACAATTATAGTAGGAGACTTCAACACACCACTTTCGGAGAAGGACAGGACATCCAGTAAGAAGCTCAATAGAGACACAGAAGATCTAATTACAACAATCAACCAACTTGACCTCATTGACTTATACAGAACTCTCCACCCAACTGCTGCAAAGTATACTTTTTTTTCTAGCGCTCATGGAACATTCTCGAGAGTAGACCACATATTAGGTCATAAAACAAACCTTTGAAGAGTCCAAATCATCGAAATATTACAAAGCATCTTCTCAGACCACAAGGCAATAAAACTAGAAATCAATAACAGAAAAACTAGGGAAAAGAAATCAAATACTTGGAAAATGAACAATACCCTCCTGAAAAAAGACTGGGTTATAGAAGACATCAAGGAGGGAATAAGGAAATTCATAGAATGCAACGAGAATGAAAATACTTCCTATCAAAACCTCTGGGACACAGCAAAAGCAATGCTCAGAGGCCAATTTATATCGATAAATGCACACATACAAAAAGAAGAAAGAGCCCAAAGCAGAGAACTGTCCCGACAACTTGAACAAATAGAAAGTGAGCAACAAAAGAACCCATCAGGCACCAGAAGAAAACAAATAATAAAAATTAGAGCTGAACTAAATGAATTAGAGAACAGAAAAACAATTGAAAGAATTAACAAAGCCAAAAGCTGGTTCTTTGAAAAAATTAACAAAATTGATAAACCATTGGCTAGACTGACTAAAGAAATACAGGAAAGGAAACAAATAACCCGAATAAGAAACGAGAAGGACCACATCACAACAGAACCAAATGAAATTAAAAGAATCATTTCAGATTACTACGAAAAATTGTACTCTAACAAATTTGAAAACCTAGAAGAAATGGCTGAATTCTTGGAAAAACACTACCTACCTAAACTAACACATTCAGAAGTAGAACAACTAAATAGACCCATAACAAAAAAAGAGATTGAAACGGTAATCAAAAAACTTCCAACAAAAAAAAACCCTGGCCCGGACAGCTTCACTGCAGAGTTCTACCAAACTTACAGAGAAGAGTTAACACCACTACTTCTGAAGGTATTTCAAAGCATAGAAAATGACGGAATACTACCCAACTCATTCTATGAAGCCACCATCTCCCTGATACCAAAACCAGGTAAAGACATTACAAAAAAAGAAAATTATAGACCTATATCCCTCATGAACATTGATGCAAAAATCCTCAACAAAATTCTAGCCAATAGAATCCAACAACACATCAAAAAAATAATTCACCATGATCAAGTGGGATTTATACCAGGTATGCAAGGCTGGTTTAATATCAGAAAAACCATTAATGTAATCCATCACATAAATAAAACAAAAGATAAAAACCACATGATCTTATCAATTGATGCAGAAAAGGCATTTGACAAAGTCCAACACCCATTTATGATAAAAACTCTTACCAAAATAGGAATTGAAGGAAAATTCCTCAACATAATAAAGGACATCTATGCAAAGCCAACAGCCAATATCACTCTAAATGGAGAGAACCTGAAAGCATTTCCCCTGAGAACGGGAACCAGACAAGGATGCCCTTTATCACCGCTCTTATTCAACATCGTACTTGAAGTCCTAGCCAGGGCAATTAGGCTAGACAAAGAAATAAAGGGTATCCGGATTGGCAAGGAGGAAGTCAAGTTATCACTATTTGCAGATGACATGATTATATACACAGAAAACCCTAAGGAATCCTGCAGAAAACTACTGAAACTAATAGAAGAGTTTGGCAGAGTCTCAGGTTATGAAATAAACATACAAAAATCACTTGGATTCCTCTACATCAACAAAAAGAACATCGAAGAGGAAATAACCAAATCAATACCATTCACAGTAGCCCCCAAGAAGATAAAATACTTAGGAATAAATCTTACCAAGGATGTAAAAGACCTATACAAAGAAAACTACAAAGCACTACTACAAGAAATTCAAAAGGACATACTTACGTGGAAAAACATACCTTGCTCATGGATAGGAAGACTTAACATAGTAAAAATGTCTATTCTACCAAAAGCCATCTACACATATAACGCACTTCCGATCCAAATTCCAATGTCATATTTTAAGGGGATAGAGAAACAAATCACCAATTTCATATGGAAGGGAAAGAAGCCCTGGATAAGCAAAGCATTACTGAAAGAGAAGAAGAAAATGGGAGGCCTCACTCTACCTGATTTCAGAACCTATTATACAGCCACAGTAGTCAAAACAGCCTGGTACTGGTACAACAACAGGCACATAGACCAATGGAACAGAACTGAGAACCCAGATATAAATCCATCCACGTATGAGCAGCTGATATTTGACAAAGGCCCAGTGTCAGTTAATTGGGGAAAAGATAGTCTTTTTAACAAATGGTGCTGGCATAACTGGATATCCATTTGCAAAAGAATGAAACAGGACCCATACCTCACTCCATGCACAAAAAACTAACTCCAAGTGGATCAAAGACCTAAACATAAAGACTAAAACGATAAAGATCATGGAAGAAAAAATAGGGACAACGTTAGGAGCCCTAATACAAGGCATAAACAGAATACAAAACATTACCAAAAATGATGAAGAGAAACCTGATAACTGAGAGCTCCTAAAAATCAAACACCTATGCTCATCTAAAGACTTCACCAAAAGAGTAAAAAGACCACCTACAGACTGGGAAAGAATTTTCGGCTATGACATCTCAGACCAGTGTCTGATCTCTAAAATCTACATGATTCTGTCAAAACTCAACCACAAAAAGACAAACAACCCAATCAAGAAGTGGGCAAAGGATATGAACACACATTTCACTAAAGAAGATATTCAGGCAGCTAACAGATACATGAGAAAATGCTCTCGATCATCAGCCATTAGAGAAATGCAAATTAAAACTACGATGAGATTCCATCTCACACCAACAAGGCTGGCATTAATCCAAAAAACACAAAATAATAAATGTTGGAGAGGCTGCGGAGAGATTGGAACTCTTATACACTGCTGGTGGGAATGTAAAATGGTACAACCACTTTGGAAATCTATGTGGCGTTATCTTAAACAGTTAGAAATAGAACTACCATACAACCCAGAAATCCCACTCCTCGCAATATACCCTAGAGATACAAGAGCCTTCACACAAACAGATATATGCACACCCATGTTTATTGCAGTTCTGTTTACAATAGCAAAAAGCTGGAAGCAACCAAGGTGTCCAGCAACGGATGAATGGTTAAATAAATTGTGGTATATTCACACAATGGAATACTACGCATCGATAAAGAACAGTGACGAATCTCTGAAACATTTCATAACATGGAGGAACCTGGAAGGCATTATGCTGAGCGAAATGAGTCAGAGGCAAAAGGACAAATATTGTATAAGACCACTATTATAAGATCTTGAGAAATAGTAAAAACTGAGAAGAACACATACTTTTGTGGTTACAAAGGGGGGAGGGAGGGAGGGAGGGAGAGGGTTTTTTTTATTGATTAATCAGTAGATAAGAACTGCTTTGGGTGAAGGGAAAGACAACACTCAGTACGTGGAAGGTCAGCTCAATTGGACTGGACCAAAAGCAAAGAAGTTTCCAGGACAAAATGAATGCTTCAAAGGTCAGCAGAGCAGGGGCGGGGGTCTGGGGAACATGGTTTGAGGGGACTTTTAAGTCAATTGGCAAAATAATTCTATTTTGAAAACATTCTGCGTCCCACTTTGAAATGTGGCATCTGGGGTCTTAAATGCTAACAAGCGGCCATCTAAGATGCATCAATTGGTCTCTACCCACCTGGAGCAAAGGAAAATGAAGAACACCAAGGTCACATGACAACTAAGAGCCCAAGAGACAGAAAGGGCCACATGAACCAGAGACCTACATCATCCTGAGACCAGAAGAACTAGTTGGTGCCCGGCCACAATCGATGACTGCCCTGACAGGGAGCACAACAGAGAACTCCTGAGGGAGCAGGAGATCAGTGGGATGCAGACCCCAAATTCTCATAAAAAGACCATACTTGATGGTCTGACTGCGACTAGAGGAATCCCGGCAGCAATGCTCCCCAGACCTTCTGTTGGCACAGGACAGGAACCATCCCCGAAGACAACTCATCAGACATGAAAGGGACTGGTCAGCGGGTGGGAGAGAGATGCTGATGAAGAGTGAGCTAATTAAATCAGGTGGACACTTGAGAGTGTGTTGGCAACTCTTGACTGGAGGGAGGATGGGAGGATAGAGAGAGAGGGAAGCCGGCAAAATTGTCACAAAAGGAGAGACTGAAAGGGCTGACTCAATAGGGGTAGAGCAAGTGGGAGTAGGGAGTAAGATGTATGTAAATTTATATGTGACAGACTGATTGGATTTGTAAACGTTCACTTGAAGCTTAATAAAAGTTAATTAAAAAAAAATAAAACGACTCACTTAGGCTTTAGCATATCAATGACTGCATTACATTTAAATGTTCTGTGTACAAAGTCAGAGTGGATTAATAAACATGACTCGACATATGCCATCTACAATATTCTTACTTCAGATAAAATAATACAGACACATTGGAAGTAAAAGAATGAAAAAAAGTATACCATTCTAATATTAATCAAAAGAAAACAAGAGTGACTGTATAATTATCAGAAAAAGCAGACTTCAGGGCAAGGAATATTATCGCAGACAGAGGGGGTCACTATACAATGAAAACAGTGTAATGAAAAAAGTGCCAATCCACTAAGGAGACAGCAATCTCAAATATGTGTCACCAAATCAGAGAGCAGCAAAATATAGGAAGGAAAAACATTAATTCAAAGAATAGGGGAAAAAACCTGAAAAAGAACTGAAAGACTTCAACACCCCTTTCTTAAAAATAATATGACTAGAAATAAAATCAGCAAGGATGTAACAAGAGCTCAACACCACCAACAGCCAATAGGTTCTAATTAGCATTATAGAACACCGTACCCAAAAACACAGAATACACATTCTTTTCAAGCACCCCTGGAACATATACAAAGGTAGATCATATCCTGGACTATAAAACAAACTTGAAGAAACTTAAAAGAATTTAAGTCATACAATGTGCTCTCTGACCACAATTAAATCAAGCTAGAAATCAATAACAGAAAGATAATAGGAAAATCTCCAAACATTTGGAAACCAAACAACACACTTCTAAATAACCCATGCATCAAAGAGGAAGTGTGAAGAGAAAAATAAAAAAATGCATTATACTGAATGAAAATGAAAATGCAACATATGGTAATTTGTGGGACATAGGGAAAGCAGTTCTGAGAGGAACATTTCTAACAGGAAATGTGTATATTAGAGAAGAGAGAAGGTCTCAAATCAATACTCTCCTACCTTAGGAACCTAGAAAGAGAAGAACCAAATGAACCCAGAGCAAGCAGAAGGAAGAAAACAACAGTGATAAGAATGGAAGTTAATAAAACTAGAAACAGTAAAACAATAGAAAAAGCCAATGAAACAAAGAGCTGGTTCTTTGAAAAGATCAATAAATTTGACAAACTTCTAGAAAGACTTACAAAAAAAGAAAAAGAGAAGACGCAAATTACCAACATCAGGAATAAAGCGGGGGTTATCACTATAGACATTGAAAAGACAATTAAGGAATACTTTGAACAACTCTAAACACATAAACTTGACGAACTGGATGAAATGGCCCAAATTCTCAAGAAATATAAACTACCACAACTCACACAAGAGGAAATAGACTATTTCAATAAAATAGCCCTATAATTATTATAATTATTAAGGAAGTGGGATTGGTAACTTAATAACTCCCAAAAAAGAAATCTTCAGACCCAGATAGTTTCACTGGAGAATTCTACCAGATGTTTAAAGGAGAATTAACTCCAATTTAT
Source organism: Loxodonta africana (assembly GCF_030014295.1). Taxonomy (NCBI): domain Eukaryota; kingdom Metazoa; phylum Chordata; class Mammalia; order Proboscidea; family Elephantidae; genus Loxodonta; species Loxodonta africana. The sequence goes on from NC_087350.1 coordinate 3,237,837, forward strand.
ACAATCTCTTCCTGAAAATAAAAGAGGAAGGAACACTTCCCAAAGCATTTTATGAAACTCACGTTACCCTCATACCAGACAAAGACAGTACCAAAATAATAAAACTACAGACCAATATTCCTTATAAATATAAATGCAGAAATCTTTAACAAAGATTAGTAAATATAATTCAGCAAATATAAAAATAATCATACATCAAGACCAAGTAGAGTTTATTCCAGGGATGCAAGGCTGGCTTGGTATTCAAATGTAATCCACGGAAGAAAAATCACATAATCATATCAATTGAAACTGAAAAGCATTTCATCAAATTCAAACCTATTCATGATAAAAACTGACAGAAAAATAGGAGTCTGGGGGCTTCCTCAGCTTAATAAAGAGCATCTGCAAAGATTTTACTGCTAAAATTATATTTAATGGTGAAGCCCTGGATGTTTTTCTTCCTAAGATCAAAACAAAACAAGGATGCCCATTTTTACACTGCTGTTGTACTGGAAGTTCTAGTCAGTGCATGAAAGAAGGAAAAGGAAATAAAAGGCATACTGGTCAAAAAGGGAAAAAATAAAACTGTCCCTAATTGCAAGTGACATTGTTTCCTGTGTAAAAAATCCCAAGAAACCTACAAAAAAACTAGAGCTAATAAGTGAGTTCTGCAAAGTCTATGACCCAAGCTCAACACTGAACATCGATTGTACTCGTATGTACTGAAAATGAACAGGTGGTGGTTGTTGTGTGCTGTCGATTCGATTCCGACCCATAGCCATCCTATAGGACAGGGGGAGGTGGAGTGGCTATAAAAGTACAACGGAGGAATTCTCTTGGTGGTGGAAATGTTCCGTGTCTTGACTGTATCAATGTCAATATCCTTGTTATAATATTGTTCTATAGTTTTGCCTAGTGTTACCATTGGGGGAAATGGGGTAAAGTACGTGGAATTTTTCTGTGTTATTTATTACACTTGATTGTGAACTTACAATCATCTCAAAATAAAAATTTAATTTAATACAATCACCTCAATAGACAAAAAAAGCGTTTGGCAAACTATAACATGCATTCAAGTTAAAATCTCTCGACAAACAAGGAATAGAAGTTTTTCAACTTAATAAAGACTGTGAGTGAAAAGCCTATAGCCAACATCATTGTGAATGGTGAAAGACTGAAAGCTTCCCACCTAAGATCAGGGTGCTCTTTTGCTAGGAACTCCAACGTTGCCATTAAATTAAGCACAGGGCTCCAGATACAGCCATTCGACTAAGGGAACTCTGTTCCCATGTGCTTTTCAGGTAATAGCTCCTCGTGATGATCTTAGAACCACCCAGCAAATGCAAATATTTTTTTCCTTAGCTAACTGCTCGTGCTACGAGAATATGTACAATGGGAGAACTGCATGTTTTTATTAAAAATTCCTTAAATCCGGGAGATGATTGTTTTTGATGCATAGTAAATCAAAAGGGCTTGAAAAGAGCAAATGTGGGAATCCTTTTATTTATGGGTAATCTTAGATCAAAGTAGGGTAAGGAGTCATTTTTTTTTTTTTTTTGCTCTGCCAAAGGTTATCCTTTGTCAGCATTCTTAGAGTCAAGATATATCCCATATGCTTTGATTGTTGAGAAAAAAAACATTCAATACTAGGAAAAATGACAAAGAATTATTGTCACAATTAAGCATTGTCAAACAATCCCACTTCAGTGTAGTTTGATGTTCTAGGGAAGAACAGCTCATAGACTTACGGTTTACTATTATTCAGGGCCCAGACTTTTTAGGGTTCGATGCTAATTTGATAAAAATTAGTAAGTTTTCAATTATTTGTGTTCACTAGAGATGAAAATGATTTCTGTCTGGTAGAAAAGATAACCCGAAAGAAGCATTTCTTTTCCACCGAATGTGTGTGTGGGTATATAATTCCTCATATCCTCCTTTGTACCGGCTTTGCCGTCCTTTGCCGATAAGTTAGCTCGTTAATGAGTTAAATATGTATTGACACATGCTCAGTATATATTTGTATGAGAATCAGGTGTTTGGCTGTTTGGAAATCATACTTTGATGTAAATGGAAAAGAAAGGAGCTGACCCCTTTAGAGCCTGTACTGTATCATTCATATTTATATGTTTGTATAATACTAAACTATGAAGCATACACACACACACATATCTATAAAGAGTAAACCATATTGCATGGCTCTGAAGTGTTATCAAGCTGATTTCATCTTTTTAAAATGTGTCTGAGCCTCTCTCTAATCACATAGCAGTTGCCTGAGGCAGGGACCGTTCATTGCATTTTTTTTTTTTTGCCTTCACAGAGCACTACACACAGCAGTAACTACAAACGGTTGTTAATAATCACGGTAATGGATTAGATATTGACATCTCTTCGTGTTTAAAAATGCATTTCTTACTCTCCATTTGAACCATTGATCTTAGTGGTCACCCCCAGGTGGAGAAGCTGGGACTCGGGCAGCGCTGCAGAGCTCTAGCAGCTGAGGCCATGTGAGAACCATGACCCTTTTCTTGCAGCCCAGTGCCCAGTCCCTGCACTGTACCCGTTTCCCTCTGGGCCACAGATGGGGAAGGTCTGAAGGGAACATTGCTTCATTGATATAAAACAGCAAGGGTAAAACTGGTTTTATCATTGTTCTAAGTTGAGCCTCAAGTAAACATCATTTAGTTAACTTAGAGAGGGGTCAGTGGTAGAATTCTCCCCTTCCATTCTGGAAACCTGTGTTTAATTCCGGCCAATGTAGCTCATGCATGTATCCCCCAGTGGAGACTTGTGTGTTGCTGTGTTGTTGAACAGGTTTCAATAGAGCTTCCAGGCTAAGATAGTCTAGGAAGAAAGGCCTGTTGATCTTCTCCCCAAAATCATCCAGTTAAAACTGTAGGGATCACAAGTATCTGATCCCCAGTGGATGATGGGATGGTACAGGACCGGTCAGCTTTCATTCCATTGTGCCCCGGGGGTCATCATGGGTCAGGGGCCGACTCGATGGCAACAAACAACAACAACATTTAATTTAGAAGATGTGTTCACCAAGTTGTCACCTTCCTATCAGGAGAGAAAGAAGACTTGATTTCTACAGCGTACTTTCCCTTTTCCCACAAGCAGTGTTTTGAGAGGCTGTGCTGCCCAATACCACAGGCCGTGGCAGTCACCAAATAGTGCTCTATCTGAACAAAGACACTGCTCCGCTTAACTCCCTGCTTGCTTGTGATCCTTGATTCTAGTAAGAATGCAGTCATGCCCAAGAACCTAGGAATTTAGTGTTAAAAAAAAATGTAGTGAGCTACAAGGGGCTGTTTTCTTTGTCAGCCAGATCTCCTCACTGTTGAAATCTGCATCTGCTCAGCGAGATTCTGAGCCAGAAAATACACATGGCCAAAGAAGAGACAGGAAAATTCCTCTGAGTGCTCATGAATTGCACATAAATTCTGCTTTGATGTCGGAAACAAAACTGCTGCTCAGTCATTATTGTTGTCAGCATTCCAGAGCCAGCCCTTGTCTTCAGAGCTGCGTTTTGTCTTTTTCCTTTGTCTACATTCTCAAGTTAACTCCAATAGTGAGTTCCTGGTTCAACATCTAAGCTTCTTTAGTTTTTTGGGAGTGGGGCCAGCTCAGTTTTGGGGCAAACCATCTCTATGGATTTTTCTTTTCCTTTTCTCAGTATTTCCACCCCTTGCTCACTCCCTCAACCCTTTCAAATGTCAGCCCTAATTTTTCGTTACCAACCTTGAATTAACGCAATGTGACATTCTCAGGGCTTAGAATTCAGTCTTTTGGAGCTTGTTCTGCTCCAAGTCCTCAGTGACCTCTCATTGCTTTCTCCACAACCCTTCTTCTGACCTGCTCACATCTACATCGATGTTACAGTTTCCAGAGAGCAAGTGTGTGTGTGTGTGTGTGTGTGTGTGCGTGCATGCGTGCATGTGTGTGTGTCTCAGAGAGACAGACTGCTCAGTAGGGAACATGTTTTGCCAAATCCCAATTTCAAACGGGAGAGAAAAAAATGGAAGGGTCAGACTACATTCTTGAAAAGTCACGAAACCAATATGGCCAGAATTACTCTTCTTTCCTAATCAATACTCTAACCAATAATTGGAAAAATATTCACTTTGACCACTGGGAAAAATAGTTTTTGTGGCATGGGGAAAGCATAGTTGGGGTCAGTTTTTGGCTCTGCGTTTCCTGTCCTTGTACAGTTCTTCATTAAAAGCCAACTATTTTGCTGGGGAAGTCCTTGGGTAGTACAAACAGCTAAGCACTAAGCTGCTAACCAAAAGACTCTCAAAAAAAAAAAAAGAGAATAGGAGCACCTTGGAAGAAGAAGAGCTCTACTTCTGAACAATCAGCCATTGTAAAGCTATGGAGCACAGTTCTACTCTGACAAACATGAGGTCCCCATGAGCCGGAATGGAATCAACAGCAACTGGTTACTGGTGTGTTGCTGGGTGGACTCAGCCCCACCTCCTCATCTTACTCCCAAGGCCACTGAGGCCAGAGCAGCGGTTGCTCACTGGTGAGGACTCCCTCAGGTGGTCTGGTAGGAGCTGAGATTTCACCTCTGTCTTCTGCTCCTCAGCGTCATCACCTTCCCACTAGTCTTTGCTAGATACGAACACACTTCTCCAGGACAGCTGAGGAGCTGGAGAGGAAGGCATATTTCCTCAGGCCACCAGCCAATCAGGGAAAACCATTGCTGACCCCCCAAGGGCGGAAACAAGCTTATTGGGCAAGTTTCTCTAACTTCAAGAAGGGAAAGAGGGGCCATTCAAGATGACTATTTCCTCACTGAAATTTTTTTTTTCTATTCTTTTCTTTTTAATGGCTTTCTGGGATGCCATTTATGATTTCATTCTTTAGCGTAAGTTCAAACATGAATAACACGGATAAATATGCAATCATCTTGTTGCTTTGTTGGGTAATCTAGGAACTTAGGAATTAAGTAGAAAGTATTCACCTGACATGTATCCTTTTATTAACTTTATTATTAATTGGGTAGTATCAAGTACTTTTCAAATTTATTTGTTCTCTAATTTAATATTTGACTCACGAAACAGTGAAACACTGGTCAGTGGCAATGGTGGCCTTTTCCGCACCTGAGTATGGGCCAAGCTTTGAGAGCTGCCCTGGCTGGCTCTGCTGGGCTCATGAGGCCACATCAGGTGATGGGTCAACACCATTCAACCAGCTTCACAGCCATACCCCTCTCAGGTCTCCTGCAATATTATATGGTTTGTCTCAACAAAGGGGCAAATTAAGAGTTTGGATAATTCCTGTGAATACAGGAGGCACTGGAAGCACACTTGAGACTGTTGGTGAGTTTGTTCCTTTGTATATTAGTGCATGATGACTACTAAGGGCAGGAGAAACTCGTCACAGCAACAGGGTGACTGTACAGGCAGTTCATGCTTCTGTTGATGAGACCTGATCCCAGTGCCCATCTCTTCAGAGGCTCTAACGTTGCTTCATGGTACTATTCTCGTCTTAAGAAATAGTTTACTTTTCGGAGGGAATTTGGTGCTGAAAATAATTTCTGTCAAAGCAAAGTCTGAAGCCTGCTAATGGTATGAAGTCATTTGCCTCCTAGAAACACTAGGCTGATTGCTTTGCAGTCTGAAAGCACCCTCCGTATAAGTAAGGATTGCCTATTCCAAATCCTCAGAATATTATTGGCTCTAGAAAAGACTCTGTTTTCCAATCGCACCTTAAAACATAACAGATATCCTAAAGCCCTTTATTCTTTTTGGTTAAGAAGGAGCCTGGAAAAGTTTTTTAAAAAAATTCCACATTTTTGAAGTATAGTTTACATACACTAAAAGTGTACGATCCAGTGAGTTTTGGCAGGCGCACACACCTCTGAAACCGCGACCACAAGCAACACACAGAACATGCCCATCACCCCCAGAGCACTCTTTGGACCTCTTTGCAGTCCGTCCCTCCCTCTGTCCCCCCATCACCCCCAGAACACTCTTTGGACCTCTTTGCAGTCCGTCCCTCCCTCTGTCCCCCCATCACCCCCAGAACACTCTTTGGACCTCTTTGCAGTCCGTCCCTCCCTTTGTCCCCCCATCACCCCCAGAACACTCTTTGGACCTCTTTGCAGTCCGTCCCTCCCGCTGTCCCCCCAGCCCCAGGAACCACTAATCTGCTTTTTGTCCTTAAACATCGGCTTGCATTTCCTAGAATTTTATGTCAATAAAATCACATAGCATGCAGCCTCTAGTGACTGACTACTTTCCCTCAGCATAATAAATTTGAGATTCACCCATATATTTGTGTATATCAGCAGCTTGTTCCTTTTTATGTTAAGTGCTATTACATTACATGGATATACTTCATTTTGTTTACCCATTTACTTGTTGACGGGCACTGGGTAATTTCCAGTTTTAGAATATTATGAATAAAGTTTTTTATACATATCTTTGTGTGGACATTTCTCATGGATAAATACCTAACAGGAGCCTAGGTGGTGCAAGCACTTTGGGATCGACTACTAACCTAAAGGTTGGTGGTTTGAGTACATCCAGCAGTGCCATGGAAGAAAAGCCTGGTGATCTGCTTCCATAAAGATTACAGCCAAGAAAACCCTATAGAGCAGTTCTATTCCATAACACATGAGGTCACCATGAATTGGGGGCTAATTCAACTGTAAGTAACAACAATAACAACAACAAATACCTAATAATGGAAGGACTGGGTTATATTGTAGCTGTATATTTAACTTTTTAAGAAACTGTTATGGATTGAATTGTGTCACCCCAAAATATGTGTTGGAATCCTAACCACTGTACCTGTGGATGTAATCCCACTTGGGAATAGGGTTTTCTTTGTTATGTTAATGACGCCGTGTCAGTGTAGGGTGTGTCCTAAACTTAATCTCTTCTGAGTTATAAAAAGAGCAGATCAGACACAGAAGCAAACACAAACCAAGCGGAGGGAGGCAGGGGGAAGATAGACGTCACGTGAAGATCGCCAAAGAACCGAAGAATGCCGGGACTACTGAAGCTGGAAGATACCAGGGTCTCCTCCAGAGAGACAGCATTGCTTTATAGTTGGTTCCCTGAATTTGAACGTCTAGCCTCCTAAACTGTGAGAAAATAAATTTCTGTTCTTTAAAACCACCCACTTGTATTTCTGTTCTGTTACAATAAAAAAAAATTTTTTTTTTTTTTTTTATAGCACTAGGAAATTAAGACACTGTCCAAGGCTTTCTAAAGGGCTTGCACCATTCTAGTTAGTCCACATCTTTGCCCACACTTGGTAAGGTCAGTTTTTGAGGTTTTGTTAGTCCTAGTGGGGATGAAGTGGGGTCTTATTGTGATTTGGATTTGTATTTCCCTGATGACTAAGGATGTTGAGGATCTTTTCTTGTGCTTATTGGGCACCTATATCTCTTCTTTTGTGAAATGTCTGTTGAAATCTTTTGCCTATTTTTAAAAATAGGTGGTTGTTATTCATATTTCATACAAATTGTATAGTTGTTATCTGCAGGACGTTCAGTTTGTTAGGCTGGTAAATTTTCTAAACAGAACCCCTGCTTCCTGGCCCATGTGGAAGAGTGATTTAACTGATAGGTACCTTCCAGGAATATATCCTTTCATTAAAGAAAAAAAAAAAAAAAAGACTTAATTTTCTAAGGAGAAAAGTTCTAAACAGAGCATGTTTTTTCCTTCTGGTCATTGCATCGTGAAGACAGTTTGTTTCCCAACAAATATTGGAACACAACTTACTCCATGAAGGGTGATCCCATGTTTTCCATTATATTTTGAATTATTTTGTGTGTGGATTGGTTAATGGCAAGGAATTGTAAAACCAGTTTGTTGCCTAAATTCAATCATAGACATAAATATATATATATATACACACACACATATATGTTTCAGGATGCTCAAATTGATAAAAATAGAGTCCTTACCATAGGATCTGCCTTAACATAAATATAAGCATTATTTTTATTGATCAAATTAATTTCTTCTTTACAAATCATTTTAAATACTTAAACAGTTTTATTCACAAAGACTAAGCTTTATTTCCACAACCTTGGATACAACACAAATTTGTGTAATAAAGCCCTGATACATAGTACCAATTCAAACGCTAATACAAGTGAAATCTAAATCATTGTCAAGTTCTGAATTAAAGGAATTCAAATTCCTGAGTTTTGCAGATATGAGCTCCAAACAGCTTTGCCATCTGGGATTCAGTTTAGAAGAATGTTGGACCACATGTTGACACGGATGGTGCATATATTTGTCTCAATTTTGAGAAAGTTCTTCTTTCTCTACATTTCAATAAGAGCCCTTTTAATGAATTTGAGAAAATTGGAAATGTATTCTGAACTCAGGGTTTCAAATTTATACTCTTACTGAGAAGCCAAGTCTTGACGCAGACCAACAAAGCAGAAGGAACAGGAAATTCTACCTTTTTGACCCTCTAATTTAATCTAAAAAAGTGAGCGCTCTTTATACTTCCTCCCCTAAGATAGTATACATTTCTGAGTTTTAAATGAAAAGATTCTCCATAATTAAATGATTATGATGGATTAATCATAGTATAAGAGCCCTGGTGGTGCAGTGGTTAAGGCTCTAGACTGCTAACCAAATGGTCAGTGGTTTGAAACCACCAGCAGCTCCGCGGGAAAAAGATGTGGCAGTCTGCTTTCATAGAGATTTATAGCCTTGAAAATCCTATGGGGTCACTATGAGTTGTAATTGACTCCATGGCAGTGGATTTTAATCTTAGTATAAGGGTTAACATCTCTATAATGTTGTTGTTAGGTGCCATGGAGTTGGTTCCAACTCATAGCAACCCTATGTACAACAGAACCAATCACCTAAGTCCTACACCATCCTCACAATCTTTGCTATGCTTGAGCCCATCATTGCAACCACTGTGTCAATCCATCTAGTTGAGTGTTTTCCTCTCTTTCACTGTCCCTGGAGAAGGACATTCAAGCATGTCCTTCCTGATAACTGGTCCCTCCTTATAACCTGTCCAAAGTACATAAGATGAAGTCTCACCATTCTCGCTTCTAAGGATCATACTGGCTGTACTTCTTATAAGACAGGTTTGTTCATTCTGGCAGTTCATGGTCTATTCAGTGTTCTTCACCAGCACCATAATTTAAAGGCATCAATTCTTCTTTGGTCTTCCTTATTCTTTGTGCAGCTTTCGAATTCATATGAGGCGAGTAATAATACTGTGGCTTGGATCAGGCACAGCTTATTTTCTCAGAGTGACTCCTTTGCTTTTCAAAAATTTAAAGGGGTCTTTTACAGCACATTTGCCCAATGCAACAAGTTGTTTGATTTCTTGACTGCTGCTTCCCTGGGCATTAATTCTGGATCCAAGTAAAATGAAATCCTTGACAACTTCAATCTTTTCTCGGTTTATCATGATGTTGCTTGTTGGTCCAGTTGTGAGCATTTTTGTTTTTTTGATGTTGATGTGTAATCCATACTGAAGGCTGTAGTCTGAACCTTCCTCAGTAAGTTCTTCAAGTCCTCTTCACTTTCAGCAAGGAAGATTGTGTCATTTGCATGTCACAAATTGTTATTGTCCTCCAATCTCGATGCCACATTCTTCTTCATTTAGTCCAGCTTCTCAGATTCTTTGCTCAGCATACAGATTGGGTAAGTATGGCAAAAGGATACAACCCTGACGCACACATTTCCTGATTTTAAACCATGCAATATTCCCTTGTTCTGTTCCAATGACTGTCTCTTGGTCTATGTATGGGCTCCTCATGTGCACAATTTAGTGGTCCTGAATTCTCATTCTCCACAATGTTATCCATAATTTGTTATGATCCACACAGTCGAATACCTTTGCACAGTCAATAAAACACAGCTAAACATCTTTCTGGTATTCTCTGCTTTCAGCCAGGATCTATCTGACATCAGCAATGATTTCCCTCATTCCATGTCTTCTTCTGAATCTGGCTTGAATTTCTGGCAGTTCCTTGTTGATGTACTGCTGCAACCACTTTGAATTATCTTTAGCAAAATTTTGCTTGTGTGTGGTATTAATGTTATTGTTCGATAATTTCTGCATTCTGTTGGGTCACCTGTCTTTGGAATGGGCACAAATATGGATCTCTTCCAGTCAGTTGGTCAGGTAGCTGTCTTCCCAATTTCTTGACATAGAGCAGTGAGCACTTCCGATGTTGCATCTATTTACAGAAAGATCTCCACTGGTATTCCCTCATTTTCTGGAGCCTTGTTTTTCACCAATGCCTTCAGCCTGTCATCGGACCTGCAACCCTTGCAACCACGTAAATCAAGAGAAGCCCCCAACCTGATGCCTAACCCATGTATTTGGGATTTACCAGCCTTCACAACTGCATGAGCCATTTCCTTTGAGATAAATCCGTCTATCTATGCTTCACAGGTTTTGCTCCTCTAGAGAACCCAGCCTAAGACAGTCTTGAGGCTCTGCTGAATCTTGTTCAGTATTATAGTAACATATAAGCCTTCACTGAAAGACAGGTGGTGGCTGTTCATGAGGTGGATTGGCTGGGAATTGAACCTGGATCTCTGGCACGGAAGGCAAGAATTCTGCCACTGAACCACCAATGCCCCCACTTATTATATTAATGGAAGTAATATTTTCACGCTATTGCCTGACCTTTTTTTTTTTGGCTTTTCAATTAATTTTTACCTAACCCTACATCTGTTCTGTCATTATGATCAAGAGAATGAGGTTACCCACCCAGGAGAAGGCAAGGTACAGGAGACAGCAATGTCATTGTTGGATTGTTGTTGTTAGATGCCGTTGAGTTGGTTCCGACTCATAGCGACCCTGTGCACAACAGAACGAAACACTGCCCGGTCCTGCGCCATCCTTACAATCCTTGTTATGGTTGAGCCCATTGTTGCAACCACTGTGTCAATCCACCTCATTGAGGGCCTTCTTCTTTTCCGCTGACCCTGTACTTTGCCAAGACTGATCCCTCCTGAATGGATGTTTGCAGCTGTTTCTTCTCATTTTAAGTCATGCCATATCAGCAAATGAAGGTCCCGAAAGTTTTACTCCATCCACGTCATTAGGATCGACTCTACTTTGAGGAGGCAGCTCTTCCCCAGTAATCTTTTGAGTGCCTTCCAACCTGGGGGGCTCATCTTCCAGCACTATATCATACAATGTTCTGCTGCTATTCCTAAGGTTTTCACTGGCTAATGCTTTTCAGAAGTAGACTGCTGGGTCCTTCTTCCTAGTCTGTCTTAGTCTGGAAGCTCAGCTGAAACCTGTCCTCCACGGGTGACCCTGTTCGTATCTGAATACCGGTAGCATAGCTTCCAGCATTACAGCAACACGCAAGCCCCCACACTACGACAAACTGACAGACATGTGGGGGAATGTCATTATGGGTAGATAAATAAGAGAATATGATGTAGGGGAGGGTCCCCAGATAGGAACTAGATGTCCTTTTATAACAGGGAAGGAAGAAAGATAAAATTGGAGTTAGTGGTTAAGCACTTAGCTTCTAACCAAAAGGTCAGCAGTTCGAATCCACTAGCTCCTCCTTGGAAACCATATGGGGCAGTTTGACTCTGTCCTGTAGGGTCGCTGTGAGTTGGAATTGACTCAAACAGCAAAGGGTTTGGTTTTTGGTTGCCTGGGTCTTTAGAAGTGATTTGGTGTCCCATCCTTCTGCACCTGGGCAGAAGTTGGTGGGAGAGAAACTCCTATAAATCCAAGGTAGGTTGAGACATGCTTCCCCGCCATTCTCAGGATCTGGGATGGCCAAATAGCAAGAGCAGAGGAGGTGTCTAGAAGATGGACCTGAGATAATGGCCTGATCTCTTTAAGGCTGTGTTTGGAGTGCAGGTGACTCAGGGTTCCCAGTCCCATGGAAGAGGGTGGGAAGTAATGACAGGATTATTGGCCTTTCAGAGTCATGAGGCTGGGATGCACAGACTATAGAGTGTGGGGACCCCGGTGAGTAAAGAACAAAAAGTCAGAGACCTTGGGCTTCAGTATAAGGTGCCAGAAGGAAACTCAAAAGGATTAGGAAAAAGGAGGCTTGTCTTGGCCAACTCCAGCAACAGGAGCTTAGGAACAAGACCAAATTCTCCTCGGTGGAGGCCATTCAGCTCCAGGGGACAGCTCCAGACCAACCATCAGGAAGGTGCGTGTGCAAACTCTCCTTGCACCCATCCTGACATGAAGAAGGGGGTGTATGACCCTGAGAGCTTGAGCTTCGAAGTCCTATTACCCAAAAGGAGCATTTACCAGAAGAGTTTATTTTAAACCAAGAGAGGCAAGCTTTTCAAATATATCATTCCATTGCCTTCTGGCCTCCAGTGTTTCTGAGGAGATAAAGGCATTTAATCTTATTGGGGATCTTTTATATGTGACTGTTTGCTTCTCTTTTGCTGCTTTCATTTCACTCCCACTAGGATGGCTAACATTAAAAAAAAAAAAAAAGGATATAACAAATATCGGCGAGGATGTGGGGAAACTGGAACCCTAGTCCATTGCTAGTGGGAATGCAAAATGGTACAGCCATTGTGGAAAACAGTGTGGCAGTTCTGCAAATGACCAAAAATAGAAATACCATACAACCAAGCAATTCCACTGCTAGGAATTATCCCAAGGGACTCAAAAATAGTGACACAAACATAAAAATCTATACCAATGTTCACTGCAGCATTATTCACTACAGCCAAAATGTGGCAACAACTTAAAAGGCCATCAACAGATGGATAGATAAACAAGATGTGGTACATACATACAATTTGGAATGCTACTCACCCAGTAGGAGAAATGAAGTCTTGATACATGCTGCAACATGGATGGAGCTTGAAGACGTTATACTAAGCGAAATAAGTCATTCACAAAAGGACAAATATTATATGCCCTAACTTACATGAAAAGACAAAACATAGGCAAATACACAGAGGCCAAAGCTCATTAGTTACTACCAGCGGTGGGAGGGAGGGATAAAGGGGGGCTATTGCTTTATGTTTTGGTTTCCATTTATGGTGATGGAAAAATTGCATTGATTAAGGATAGGGTTACACCGTCAATTAATGTAATTTTTTTCAATGAGTTGTACATGCATAAAAAGTTGAACTGGCAAAAGCTGTGCAATAGGTATATTTACAGCAACAACAGCAAGAAGAGAAACTGCTGAGGCTGAACAACCGAACACCTCATGGGATTTGGTTTCTTGGTTTGGAGGTTTAGAGTCATGGTTTCATGGGACGTCCCAGTTAACTGGCCTAACATTGAGCCTCATGCTTCTATTTTCTCTGCTAGTTTGGGGGTGATGCCTGCCCAAGCAGCCATTCAAGTCACGACAATTGGCCTCCATTTGCCTGGAGCAGCAGAGGAAGAAGAGTGAGAAAATAAGAGGAAGGAATGGAAGGTGTGGCTAATTGCCTCCATTAACAACCTCCTCCTTTGCCATGGGATCAAAAGAACTGAATGGTGCCCAGCTACCATTACTGAATATTTTGGTCAAAGACTCTATAGAAGAATCCTGATCCAAAGGGGAAAATGCAGAACAGAAATTCAAATCCTTGTAGACTTCAGAATTTATGGAGCCATGGAGGCTGTATGAACCCCAAAACTATTGCCCTGAGATAATCTTGAAACTTTAAACCAAAAATATCCCCTGAAGTCTTCTTAAAGCCAAACAGTAGTTAGCTTTACTAGTAAAGAAATGCTGCCTTGAGCACTGTGCTCTTTTAAGATCTATCTTTATGGGATCAGACTGACAACAGCAATTCAAAAGATTAATAGGAAACTTAGGGAGCAGTGAGTTTATGCCAAAGGGGGCAGAACAAATGATGGCACAGCTTGAGGAATGTAATCAATGTCCCTGTATTGTACATGTAGAAATTGTTGAACGGGTGTGTGTTTTCAAACAACAAAAAATAAAATAAGTTATTTTTTAAAAAGGGTAAGCTTCCATTTAGTTAATAACAGTGTTATTATTGCCAGCTGATATGGAGTTGCCCGTGGTTCACGGCGACCCCATGCACAACTGAAGGAAATAACCACCCTGTCCTGCGCTACTCCCATGGTGATTGCAGATTCTATCTTTGTGATCCACAACATTTTCACTGGCTGATTTTCAGAAGTATATTCCCAGGCCTTTCTTCCTAATCCCCCTTAGCCTGGAAGCTCCAGGAAAATCTGCTCAGCATCATAGCAACACACGAACATCCACTAACACACAGGTGGTGGCTTCATATGATTTGCACTGGCTGGAATTGAACCTGGGTCTCCCGCATGGACGGTGAGAATTCTGCTACTGAAAGCACCACTACCTCAATTAATAGCAATAAGCAATAGTTATCATTTATTCAGCACACCCAACCTGCAACCTCTTATTTCCCAGACAAGGTGACTGAGGCTCCAGTAGGAGCCCTGCCCAGCCCCTGAGGGAGTAGCTGGACGGGCTTGTGGGCCATAACCTGAATGCTATGGCATGGATTACAGCGCCTTCCCATCCATCGCCAGATGTGGAAAGCTACTGACCAGGTGAGACCAGGCATGGAAATTCGGGAAATCATCTGTTTTTTACACATTTCAGTGGTGTGCACCTGTTGCCATGCTCCGTGCCTTTCCAAACACAGTCATTTCTCTTCCAACCCAGAGACAAAGAGGGGTGCTATGTGGAAACTGGGCTCCACAGATAAATCTTATTTAGCTAGTAATACATGACTCTAGTTCCATCCGGGTATTAATTGTAGAAAAAAAATTTTTTTTTTTTAATTTTATTCTGAGAAGCTTCTAAAATAGAGGTCTAGGTTAAAAGCTGCATGCTTCTTTCTGCGCCGGACTAAAATATCCATTAAATGGCCGAAGGGTGGGCAAGAGAGAGAAGAGGCACAACCAGCAGCTTCTTGCCCTGATCCTGAGTCCTCAGACAACAGTGAGACCCGGCCACCTGCGCGGGTCATGTCAAAGAAACGGGGCTGCACCTCACTGGTAAACAAGCACACAGAGTGATGAAATAAAGTAACACCAAACTTGTTTCCGTGAGTAAATTCTGACTCATAGCCACCCTATAGGACGGAGTAGAAACGCCTCATAGGGTTTCCAAGGAGGGGCTGGTGGATTCCAACTGCCGATCTTTTGATTAGCAGCCGAGCTCCTAACGACCGTGCCACCGGGGCTCCATAAAATACACCCGGGACTGGCGGGTGTTAAGTATACGACATCAAGACAGGCAGGAGCCGCTACTACTGCAAAGCCCAGCTGCAGAAGCTGCCCCAGGGCTCCCGCAGTGAGTGCAGGGCGACACAGAGTGAGCAGTCCCGCACTGCGCTCTGTAGCGAGTAGAACTGTGGCAGGATGCCTGTGTCCCAGCCTCCAGCCTTCTCACTTTCGGCTTACCTTCCAGGAAAGCAGCTTGACTGTGAATGTCCCGAAGTAAGCATCAAGTCTGACTTCCCAAGACAGGGCTTCCGCCATTGTTCTTTGCCCTAAACTTGGCTTCAAGGTAACCCTCTCCCTCACCCCCCAATTCCAGGCCTCCTGCTCCCTGACATTCCTCTGCCTCCTTCAGCCCTTGCAGCCCTTGTGTTGGTCACCTAGATGCCCCGCCCACGAGTCCTAGCCTTCTGTTTCTTCCGAAATCTGGTCAAAACTCACCTCCAAGAATCAACAAAAACTCATTCCTTCTCTCTGCTATTCCCTCACACAGAAACTGTATCCGAAAGTTAACCACATAAGGGCTGTCATCTTAGAAATATGAGTATGACCTTGGAGGTTATACAAGAGGTTGCCTCTGCTCTAGACATCTTTTGAAATGCCTTAGCAGAACCTTAGTGGTGGCCAATCTTTGACTTTTAAGGGGGCAGTGTGGATTTTTAGAAATGGGATCCAATGCTCTATGAATGCAGGAATTGTGACAGGAAAAGCCTCTGGAAGTCAGGGTGGATGCTACTGGGATCAGAAATTCCTCTGACGGTGCAGGATAACCCTCTGTCTTAGTCATCTAGGGCTGCCATAACAGAAATAACAGAAGCAAATGACTTCAACAAACAAGTTTATCCTGTCACAGTCCAGTAGGCTAGAAGTCTAAATTCAGGGCGTCAGCTCCAGGGGAAGGCTTTCTCTGTGTGTTTGTTCTGGAAGAAGGCCCTTGTCATCAATCTTCCCTTGGTCTAGGAGCTTCTCCATGCAGGAACCCCGGGTCCAAAGGACACACTCTGCTCCCAGTGCCACTTTCTTGGTGGTGTGAGGTCCCCATGTCTCTCTGCTTGCTTCTCTCTTTTATATCTCAAAAGAGATTGGCTTAAGACACAATCTAACCTTGTATATCTCATCAACATAGCTGCCTATAATCCATTTCATTAACATCATAGTGGTAGGATTTAAACACAGGAAAGTCACATCGGATGTCAAAATAGTGGACAATCACACAATACTGGGAGTCATGGCCTAGCCAAATTCATGCACATATTTTTGGGGGATGCAATTCAATCCATGATACCCTCTCTCTGAGACCCTTCTAAGCCCAGAGTTTCTTAGGCCCATATAGCAGGGACACCTAGGAGACACCCAGTAAGTCTTGTAATGAAAGAGGGTGTAGTGGGGACGATAAAATGACAATGATGGTGTTAACTGCCACCTGTTCTGAGGACCTCCTGTGTGCTTCACACCAATAGTTTCTTTGTGGAGAAATATACACAACAAAACATTGCCATTTCAATCACTTGTACATGCACAACTCAGTGACATTAATGACATTCACCATGTTGTGCAAATATTCATTTCCAATTTGTTTCATCACCCTTAACAGCAGCTGAGTACCCCTTTAAGCAATGACTCCCGTTTTCCCCCTCCCATTACCCCTAACGACCACAAATAAACTTTGGTCTCTATGCATTTGCCTACTCTAGATATTTCATGTAAGTGGGATCATAAATCTTTGTCCTTTTGTGGCTGATTAATTCACTGAGCTTAATGTCTTAAAGGTTCATCCATGTTGTAGTACGTTATCAGAACTTCATGTCTTTTTATGGCTGAATAACATTTCATTGTATGAATGGGCCATATTTTGTTTATCCACTTATCTGTTGGTGGACACCTGAGTAGTTTCCACCTTTTGGCTATTACAAATAATGCTGCAGTGAACATTGGTGTACTCAAAGGTTTTAATTGTTAATCCTATTTTATAGTTAAACCAAGGCTCAGAGAGTTTAAATTACCACCCTATCAATAACAGTAGGTCCTGTTTCACAGGCACTAACAATCTGCCAGGCCTGTATTAAGTTATTTAAATGCATCATCTCATCTAATCCTCCCAGCAATCTATTGAGGATAAAAATACTATCATTTTTATTGTTTCAGTTTCACTGATGAGGAAACTGATCATTGGTGACATTAAGTAATCCACTGAAAGCCACCCAGCTAATGAACTACAAACCAGGATGGGA